>NC_137797.1:2500-1245000 GCF_963383645.1 Muscardinus avellanarius | reverse complement strand
GCGCTGCCGTGTGTAGGGCCGCTGTGCAGCAACTTTAAAAATAAACACAATTCACACGTCGATATAGGTAAATTATTTCCAATTCCATCATCCGATGAGTCCATGAATAAATAAGTTATCTCGATATTGTAACATCGGGTGATGAACAGGCCACTGCCAGCCTGGCAGGGTTGATTTTGACTGCTTTGATTTTTGACGCGTGGCAATATATTCCCAAATTGAAGCCCAGAAACAGTGGAAATGTTTTTTTCAAATTACAGAATTTCATGAATATGTAAATATACCAAACGCCCAATACAACACACTCTTTTTTATTTGGATTTTCATTGTTTGAAAATTTAGTTCCTAAAGGCAACTTCTGGGTAATATGTGTAATGCCACCTATAAACCAAATAAGTTGTAACCTAAAGTTTATTTGTAAGATGTAGGTGGTACTTTTGAGATATTTCCCTATAGAAACAGAGTAATAAATGGTATTCCCAATACACAATAAACCTTTCAGAAGGGGAAAAAGTTCCGAATGATGCTCAAGAGAATGACACTTAGTAAGGGTTGCTCCTGAGACACAGATCACACTACCTTAAGGAAAACAGAGAGAGCAGTCAGCTGGCACAGCGCAGTGCGCACAGAGCCGGAGCTCCCTGAGGAACCGCTGAACCGAACTCAGTGCTCGCAGGGCGACCGTGTCCCACTCCAATTTCAGATTTCTTCCTTCTAGAACGTGTTTATCTCCTCCCTGTTTCTCTAGGAGGAAAAGGACCAGCGATTCAATAGCCCCTACCCATCCTTGAGCCCTCCCGAGACAGTGGCCAGATGTTCACCCACCCAAGGCTCATCCCAGAGCTGCAGCCAACACAGTGGCCAGGTGTTCACCAGGCCCAGCTCCACGCGAGAGCACCACCTGAGAGTATTTCCAGGCGTGTATGAGCCCCAGTTTCACCCTCCAGCTCGCCTGAGACAATGGCCAGGTGTTCACCAGCCTCAGGCTCCATCCCAAAGTGTAGGTAATAAAAAGGAAGCACCTAACCGGGCGTGGTGGAGCACGCTTTAATCCCAGCATTCGGGAGGCTGAGACAGGAGGATCTCAGTTCGCTTAGCTACTTAATGAGGCCCTTTGCAACTCAGTGAGACCCTGTTTCAAAATAAAGAATAAAAAATAGGGCTGGGGGTGGGTGTAACTTGGAGGTAGAATGCCCCTGGGTTCCACCCCCATATTGCCAAAAAAAAAACCCAAGTTCATCTTGCATAATTTTCTGTGGACTTGTTATTTTTACATGATAAATTCCCGTGTGGCTGCTGTACCTAAGTGCACGTGGACATTTGCGTGGCCCTGGCCACTCAGACCTCACAACAGGAGAATGAGCGGGTGGCAGAGCAGCACGAAGGCTGTGCCCAGAATCTTCCAAATTGTTTTTTGAACACTCTCACAACTTCATTTTACATGAATGATATAGAGAAGTAACATTTTTTCTGCCAACAAAATGTGTTCTTTTTCCTTTTATTTGCTTTAGTCTGGGGTATAAAAATATGGTCTCTTTTATTTGCAAATCTCTATGTAGTTGAGTGTTGAATTTTTTGCAAGCATTTAGTTAGATTGTCAATTTTATCCTTTGCCGATTTTTTAATAATGTTATATGTTTCTTGGATATTACAAATAATAATCTCACATCTGTCATTTGTACTAAAAATCCCCACCAATATATTACTTTTATATTGGTTTTATTTAAAATATTTTTACCATCAAAGTATTTTAATTTGTGTCTGGGCAAAAATGACTTTGTTTTACAGCTTCTAAATTTCTTATTAAGAACTACTTTTTCATTTGCAGATGATATAAGACTCCCTGAGATGTGCTCTGGGTGTGATTTTCATTATTACCAGTACTATCATGGACGCCTCTGAGTGCACATCCACCCACGTGTGGTACACTGTAGCGGCTGCCTGTATTTTCATCCCGACGGGACTCTGTGTACCAGTGGCTCTCAAAGATGCTCTTCTTTCCCCCTGAACTGGAACCACCTTTACCACAAATCAGACCCCATGACTGGGCTCCTGTTCTCAATTGTCTTCTTTCCTCTCTTGGGCTTTTCTGTTCCTAGACCAGTGTGGTATTGATTGGATTCAAGTTGCTTGAAAGTAAGTTATCATTTTGAGCCAGGTAACATTATAGTTATTATTCTCTTTGTGGTTTCTTGACTGTTCTTGGGACTTTATCCTTCCACATGAGTGACAGACCTTAAGTGAGACACCTGGTAATCTCACTGGAATTACACCCAACTTTCATGTGAAGCTCAAAGAGCTGGCGTCTCGGGGCCAGACACTCCATGCAGAGGCACGCCCCCTCTCCAGGGCCCCATATCCTGGCCACCTCCTCTCCTCTGGCAGGACTTCTCGACCCATCAGCCTTTTCCTTTATTGTAAAGATAAAGCCTTTGCATTTAATGGTTTTTGCCACTGCTGTGCACAAAATATTTTCCTCATTTCCATTTCTCGGTACTTATTTCTACTATGAGTAAAACTATTGATTTTTGTAAGCTAATCTTCTGCTGAGTTATCTACCGATGTGGAGTCAACCTTTCCTTTTGGGTCAACACAGGTAATTTGTGTTTTCTCAGACTACCAACTATTTCATCCAAGATTTCAAATTTGTACCTGAACAAATTTGTAACAGTTGTGTAGAGAATTCTATGCTAAAATATATTTTCATTAATCCTACAAAATCTTTATTGAATACATGCTTTTTGTAGTTATATCCCTTGTTAAAATCTATAAAATGTGTATGGTCTCACTCTGATTTTTTTCTTGATTAGATTTGCTAGACATTTATCTGTTTTATTAGTCTATTAAAAGAAATAGTTATTTAATTTATTTATAAAGCCTTTTTAATACATCTCTTCTAATCTATTTTTTGCTTTTACTTTGGCCCAAAAATCCCAATTTCTTTTTTACTCCATTAGTCCATTTCTGTCTTGAACTGAATATTGAGTTCACCAACTTAATTTTCTGTCTCAAATACGATGTGTAGAAAGCCTTGGGCTTTTTGAAATCTGCTTGTCCTACGATACGCGAGAGCTGGAGCCTCACATTTCTGTGGTCACAGGATCACAGGTCCCCACTCGGGTGCCCTGCCTCCCTCTGAAGGCCTATGGGGAGGGGCTGTCCATCATGGGACCCCCCACCAGCGTGGCAGGAGGGCCAGCATCGTCTCCAGGAGGTTCCACGAGGGATGGCCGGTGACCAGTGTGGACCCTCAGAGTGGTCTGCGGACAGACACCAGTGCCATCCGGGCATGGCTTTTTCTCTGTGCTCGAGCCCTGACGACTCCAGCTTTGGCCACTGTGGCTGGTCCTGTTCTTTCCTCTGTAAAAAGAACCTAGAATCAAGTCCACTGAGGGAGACTGAGTGGCAAGATGAACAGGGAACCCATCCCAATGCCTGGACCGTGCAGGGACCTTCTTGTCTCAACAAATCCAAAATCTCTGAGGCTGGCTTGAGCTGTCTCTGTACCTCTGGCACTTTTAAGATAAACTAAAATATGTGCTTTGCCTTTTTTTTTCCAGTTTGACCAATAAGAAAATGAAACAGATTTCCAGGAAAGTTTCTAAATGATATAACCTGTTCCCCTTACCCACTAATTTGGGTAAGAATTTGGTCCTTAAAAAGTTTAGCTTAGCCAGGCAAGGTGGCACATGCCTGTAATCCCAGTAATCTAGAGGCTGAGATAGGAGGATTGTTGTTTTGTGACCAGCTATAGAAACTTATCGAAATCCTGTTTCAAAATAAAGAATAAAAAGGTCTGAGGGTGTAGCTCAGAGTTAAAGTGTCCCTGAGTTCAATCTACAGTAATATTATATATATATATATATATATATATATATATATATATATATGTATATATATATGCATATATATATGTGTGTGTGTGTGTGTATAGAGAGAGAGAGAGAAAGAGAGAGTGTGTGTGTGTATGTGTATATATATACATACATAGATGTCTCTAAATGTCTGTATCATACAATTGAAAAATGGCATGTTCCCTGGCATTTCATTGGACCAGAGGGGGGCAATGCATTTTTTGCTTTATACAGAAAAGGTTGTATCTAGCTTACATTATTCTTTAGCTGCATACGTGTATCTGTCTTGCCCATATACAATATAATAAATATCATAAGCACAGGAGTTACTACTGGACTCAGTCACTAATATATACCCAGTTACTAGAAAAGCATCTTAAATAAGTTAAGCATTTTGTAAATGTATATAGGAATATTCTATTTAGCAAGTATACTAATACATGTTTGTATACCAACTTTTTATAACACACATATATATTCAAAAACATACCCAAGCATATATGTATTATACATATATCCAAAAATACACATACACACACATAAAAGAGATTGAACCCAGAGATATTCTACCTATGAACTACAACCTCAGTCATTTTTCTGGGTTTCTTTATTTTGAAAACAGGATCTTGCTAAATTGCTAATGCTGGCCTCAAATCCGCAATCCTCCTGTCTCCGTCTCCCAAGTATGAGATTATAGGCATGTGCCACCACACGCCTTGGCTTCTAACTGATATTTTATTGGTATTTTTATGCTCTTTTATCCCAAATGCAGAAACTGACAAGGCTCCTCTTACGGACCAATGATATAAATGACAATGAACAGGAAATCATGAAAATAGATAAAACAATTGATTTCAGATGCTGACTGCCAGGTGCCTCAGGAATGGAGGCTCTGAGAAGAGAAACCAACCGTGTAGTCCTGCACTGTAAGTCTTGGATAAACCCAACAAGATCATTCTGGCCAGAGGCAACATAAATGCCACCAAAACAAAACCCAAAACTCTACGAAGAAGAGAACAGAAAACAGTCATCCATGGGGGGATCATCAAGCACTCAGCCAGAAACCACTGAACATGCACCCCTAGCCCTGCAACTCGAGGGAAACTGAACATGCATCCCCTAGCCCTGCAACTCGAGGGAAACTGAACATGCATCCCCCTAGCCCTGCAACTCGAGGGAAACTCAGTCAATTCGAAAATAGCCAAAATGACAGAGATGGTGGTATTTAGAGACAAGACTTTAAAATAGCTATTATAAGATGGGTGTGGTGGCACATGCTGGTAATCCCAACACTTGGAGGCTAAGACTGGAGGATCGCAGGTTCGAGGAGAACCTCGGCAAGTAGTGAGTCTCCTATCCTAGTGAAACCTTGTTTCAAAATTTCCAGAGCCAGCCGGGCGTGGTAGCGCACGCTTGTAATCCCCGCACTTGGGAAGTGGAGACAGGAGGATCGCGCAGGTTCAAAGCCAGCCACACTGGCTTAAGAGACCCTGTTTCCAAATAAAAAGTGTAAAATAGGTCTGGGAGTGTAGCCCGGAGGTAGAAGGGCTTCCAGGAACCCCAGTACCACCAAAAAAAAAAAAAAAAAATTGCCAGAGCCAGCCGGTAAAAGTACGGGTTCCAAAGAGAGGCTTGAGGATGAAGAATTCAACTCTTAAGAATTTGATTCCAAGAATTTTTTTAATTCTAACGTGGGGGGACCACCAGCCTACTGTCTCTACTGGTTGACCCCTGCTCCTGGGTCAATATCTTTACTGGCCGACCCCTGCTCCTGGGTCAGTATTCTCTATTGGGCCGACTATGGGTTTATTTCTCTCATTCTATTTAAAGAGTTACAGGTCAATCAATATCCTCGTGCTATCACCACCGGAATACAATAAAGACCAATCCAAAGCACATACATTACAGGTAGGTTAATCAGTACCCTCGTGCCATCACCACCTGATCTTCTCCCAGACCTTTTACTTTGAACCTTCTATGACCCCAAACCTTGTTGACTCTGGGCGAAGGACAGTCAGCTGAATCAGAAATATTCTTTTAGGGGAAAACCTTAATGGCTTCCCACAATTCCCCCTTTCTTATTATATTCAAAGAAGACTGTGCCTGTCTTAGCTTGTTTCCTTCAGGTATCAAGGATTACCCATCTTTTGATAAGCTGTATATCCTGTTTTAGGTTTCCTTGTCCCAAGGAAATCTTACCCATCATTGGCTACCAGCCTCTTAAATGGGGGTACTTTTCAAAAATAATTGTGTACTTCTGCTAAAAAAAATGTTCTCACTTTGTCCAAGACCACATTTTGTCCCAAGTCTCCAATAAACAAGGTATTGGGAATATCAGGTAAAATAGGTATTTCAGTAAGGCATTTCCTCCAGTTAACACTATGGTTTTTACATGTTAAGTCAGTTTAACAGAGTAAACAAATCATTAGTGGGCTAACATTTTTATCTTCTTTCCCTGTATAACCAAGGCCCCAAAGACCAAACCTTCAATAGCACAGTTATTACTTGTCTGTAATACCATGGGTGTCAACTACAGACATCCCATGTTCTTGACATCCCTAGAAAAACATAAGAGTATACCAGTTCTTTGTCCAAAATAACCAAAAGTACCAATTCTTTGTCCAAAATACAGTTACTATCAGTCTTTGTACTTGTCTGCAATACCACGGGCATCAACTGTAGACAATCTCATCTTTTTTTTTAATAAAACAGTTATTATCAGTCTTTGTACTTGTCTTCAATACCACAGGCATCAACTGCAGACATTTCATCTTTTTGACATTTTTTTTAAAAAACACAAAGGTGTGCCAGTTACCAATTCTTTGTCCAGAATAACCAAAAGTTTCCACAATGGGTGTAAAATTCAAAGCAAGAAGTCCCAGCAATTGTGAGTTGTTACTGAAGACAGTGATCTCCCATTGTTCCCAAACAGCTGGATGAAATATGGGATGATCTGGAACATAAGCCTATATGTTTCAGTCATCAGCATTAATCCAAGGTCTTCTATCTTTCAGTCATCAGCATTAATCTGAGAGTCTTCTATTTTTCTTTAATCCATATGTTGCACCAGTTGCTCAGGTATCCACCGTGCATTATCTTCATCCTGTGAGAAAACACAAACATGCCCTCTTCCCCATATTAGTACGGGGTTGGGACCTTTCCAAATTCCTGTGCAAGGATCTTTCCATTTTACTAGAGCAAAATTGTTTTTGGAGGATGGATGCCAATATCTATCTGCTGCTGTGAGACCAGTTTTGTCAGCATTCAAGAAATTAATAACACCTCCTTGACCATCAGGGTCTTCAGTAACTGGGAAAACTCCGAATCCCCTAGTATCTTCTCCATTTTCTGCAGCCCGATTTATAGCCGCTTGAAGCAGTGATATTAAAGATAACAACTCATCTCTATGGTACTGAACAGCAGTTTCCTCGAGCTGCTCCTCTTCTTCGGTATCTAAAGTATCCTCATCTTCCTTAGGAAGCTTAACACAAAGCGTATCTTTTAATATATGTGCAAAAAACCAAAAAACTAATTTTTTGACCCACTGTATATTACAACATTTTTTGACCCATTGTATATTACAACTCTTACGTTAGGCACCTTCGTGTTCTTAGTTTCTCTAGCACAAAGCAGCTCTTTTAATTAATCATTGTATATTACAATTCCCACGTTTTTCACCACCACCATGAGTCTTTGAGTGCGCTCCTTTTCTATTCAGTGGTGTCCTTCACTGGATCCTAAGTTTCAGAATCTCCCTGTATGAGCCACCACCTGCCAGAGCCAGCCAGGAAAAGTACAGGTTCCGAAGAGAGGCGTGAGGATGAAGAATTCAACTTTTAAGAATTTGATTCAGCTGGGCATGGTGGCGCATGCTTGTAATCCCCGCTCTTGGGAGGCGGAGGCAGGAGGATCGCACTGGTTTGGAGCCAGCGGCTTTAAGAGACCCTGTTTCCAAATTAAAAAAAAAACATAAAAAATAGGTCTGGGAGTGTAGCCCGGAGGTAGAAGGGCTTCCAGGAACCCCAGTACCAAAAAAAAATTTTTTTTGATTCCAAGATTTTTTTTTAATTCTAACATAGGGGGGTCACCAGCCTACTATCTCTACTGGCCAACCCCTGCTCCTGGGTCAATATCCCTCCTAGTAGACCCCTGCTCCTGGGTCAGTATTCTCTATTGGGCTGACTATGGGTTTATTTACTCGTCCTATTTAAAGAGTTACAGGTCAATCAATATCCTCGTGCTAAAGACCAATCCAAGCACATACATTACAGGTAGGTTAATCAGTACCCTCGTGCCATCACCACCTGATCTTCTCCCAGACCTTTCACTTTGAACCTTCTATGACCCCAAACCTTGTTGACTCTGGGCGAAGGACAGTCAGCTGAATCAGAAATATTCTTTTAGGGGAAAACCTTAATGGCTTCCCACACAAAACAATAATAAAATGGGGCTGAAGTGTAGCTCAGAGGTAGAACGCCCATGGGGTAAAACCCCAGTGTCCCCCCAAAACAGCTATTATAAACATGCTTGAGAATTTTTTAAGCACATAATCATCATGAATAGGGAATTAAGACCTATAAATAAAATACAAATGCAGCTACTGATGCTCAGAAACAAACTGCCCATGGGAACTATTGTCTCGCCTAGATATATGAACAGGCAAAACACAGCAGAAACAAATGAGATCCAGCTAGAAACACAGTGGACAACAATAACAATTACCCATAGCAAAGCATGGCGAAAAGAGAAAGACTGAAGAAACCCAGTAGCACCTCAGCGGCATGTGCCACACCAGAAAGCTGTCTGCACACCTCTGACTGGAGTACAGGAAAGGGGATTCTAAAAAACACTGGAAGACTTAACAGACCTGTTTTTCTCTAAACGTAATGAAAACTTCAAACCTCCACCTAAAGATAAAAATTCTTACTGGTCTGATGTGGAATGATGAGAATATCAGAAGCAACTGATTGCAATGGATGGAAACACCTCATACATATAAAATTCCTAAGTGCAGGTGATGCTTGAAAGCCTGCCCCTGCTGGAAAAGATAAAAACAGCAAGGTTTGGATGTTTAGCTCTCCCTTTTTAGAGAGAAATTAATGAGAGAAAATTCTTGTTGGTGGAGAAATCACAGCTATGAATCAGAAGCAAATTTGGGGTTAGAAATTCACCATTTTGCAACTTTTAAGAACATAATAGGTCTGTTTAGCAATCATAATGGCTGCTTTTCACACTCAGGAAGTGAAGCACTGGGGGTGGGCAGGAGCCTGACCCTGCCGACCTTGACCTGGTTAAGACATGATAGGCTTCCGGAGAGGAAGCAATAATGAAGACAGCATCTCACATAAAGAACTCTTGCTGAAAACTGAACCAGACACAGAGCCAGCTGGGTGGTTAGATGGCATTCACCTGGCAGATGACACCTGATTCCCCACCCAGTCACCAGATGGAAAGGAGGGTGGACTGCAGCTAGAGGTAAAATCTGAAAATATGTAGCCACAAAACTAACAAAGGAGCCAATCATAAAGACACCACTTTGAGACGGTAACAAACTTTGGAATATGAATTCGAATTTATAAAATTAGTAATTATTGGAACTTTCATTAGATATGGTGATAGCATGGGGTTATTGGGATAGATGGGTAGATAGATGATTCATAGGTAGATGATAGGTAGATGTGTAGGCAGATAGAGAGATCAATGGATGACAGAGTCAGAGAGAGTGATGCTTCTGATCTTAAATGTCCCCCAAAGGCCCATGTGTTGGAGGTTTGATGCTCTGGGGAGGTGGCGGCACCCTTACGCTTAGGTAGAGGAAGTAGGTCAGAGGGGTGCCCTTGAAGGGTGTGTTGTGACTCCCATCCTTCTAACTCTGCTTTCAGCCACTCTGAGGTGAGCAGGTGTGCTCCACCACATGCTTCCCACCACAAGCTCTGCCCTGACGTATGCCCACAGCAACGGAGCAGCCAGGAGCCAAGTAAACCTTCCCTCCTTTACGTTGATTTCCTCAGGTATTTTGTCTCAGCAATGAAAAGCTTACTAATATAGATAGACTACAGACAGACAGACAGACAGACAGATGTAAGTGACAAAGCACAGTGAAGTGTTTATGGCTAAGATGGCATGATACTCGGGATCTGCTTTGAAATATTTGGGGAAAGTTTCTGGAGAAATAGATGAAGAACTTTGGCACAATGTAGTTGTTTTTTCCACTAGAGAGGCATATATTGATACTTTTTTTGTTGGTACTGGGGGTGGAATCCAGGGGATTTTTCTACCTCTGGGCTATACTCCCAGACCTATTTTATACCTTATTGGAAACAGGGTCTCACTAAGTTGCTAAGAGCCTCACTAAGTAGCTGAGGCTGGCTTCAAACCTGTGTGATACTCCTGTCTCAGCCTCCCAAGCACTGGAATCACAAGCGTGCACCACCACACCCTGCTACATTGGTACTTAAAATAGTATTTTTTTTCTTTTTCTTTTTCTTCTTTTTTTTTTTTTTTGGTGGTACTGGGGTTCCTGGAAGCCCTTATGCCTCCAGGCTACACTACCAGACCTATTTTATACTTTTATTTGGAAACAGGGTCTCTTAAGCCAGCGCAGCTGAACCTGCACGATCCTCCTGTCTCCGCCTCCCAAGCACGGGGATTACAACCATGCGCCACCACACCCGGCTTAAATTAGTATTTTCTCTACTCCTTAGAATCTCATAATAAAAAGCCAAAGTATTTTGTTGACTAAATTAATTAATTAATTAATTGCCACAAGGCCATGCAAAGATCTACAACATAAAGGTAAAGAAAGAATTGGCACCCAGTGAACACACTAAATCGTTTAAATTATGCTATATCAAAAAAGAAAATAAGATAGAAAATTATTGCACAGAATGAATGAATGAAATGGCGCATGGCTTGACTTCCACATCCTCCTTCTATTAAGTCCTTGCAAAGGGCCAGATAAAGCTAAGTCCCTTTCAACTTTTTTAAATGAAAAAACATAATGTAGAGAGAACATCAAGGATGCACCCTAAACTCCAATTCTAATAGAGAAATCTAATTTATAATTTTTAAAATCCTCTAAAACACAAAAGCCCTATCTGAGGAGTTTGCGTTGGGGACAGTAAGTGTCCAGGGAATGTGTTAGGGACTAGAGAGAAGTGAGCAGGTCTGGAAGCAGATCTGCAAATAATTTTAACAAACCCCCAAGAAAGGAAGTGTGGGGATGCCCTCACAGCTGTGGTTAGAGATAGCAGGAGGCTAAACTTCCTGCAAGCACCGACCTGCCCACCACAGGTGGCCTCACGGTCACACCGCATCCCGAACCTGATGGAGGACATGGACGAAGCCTGAGGAATGAAAGGTTCTGAAAGAGTTAAAGGAGATTCTACGTAAGGTCGAATCCTCCAGAAACTCTGGGTGTGACTCCTGTCCTCTCCAGAATTTGCCCTCTAAGGCCGACCAGTGAGAACAGGGTCTGATCTTAATCACAAGACCTATAATGTCTCACGAGGTCTTTTTGTCTTTCTTATGATTGTATCTTAGCAATTTATCCCCCATTGTATTTTTGGTATTTACTCTTTCCCATGAGGATTTGATAATTAACCTAACTGGAAAAGGGTATAAAAAACTTAGTTTTAGAGAATAAACTTTGTCAGTTGCACGAGAGGCAATTGTCCAAGTTGTTAATTCAGGTCTCTCCCTCCCAAGTCCCAGAGAGGAGTCTCCACACCAACCCATGGGTTTCACTTAGCAGCGGGAATGTTTCAAACATGGCAAACTGGCCTGGACACACAGAACTATGGCAGGAAAACAGGTAGCGGCCACTCCAAAGACTAGGACCAAGGAAAGGGGCAGGGAGTCCTCGGCTCTCCAGGAAGAGACCTCACCCATCTCCCACTCCAGGAAGTGGCCCACTGCAGACCTTTTCTCTGGAGCATAACCTCTTTAACAAGGCCTTGTCTTAAGCTGCACCCCACTTCCCTAAACAACCCTCTTGTGCTTCCCCACCCCTGCTTCCATCTGAAATATTTATTATGGAAAGAAAGAAAAGAAGCTGGGAGAGGCTGCCACCCTTTAACAGAAGGTAAAGAGGTAAATTTGGCCTTTAAAAGTGAAAATCTTAGGGTGTGAGGGAGACACGGTCTACGGGAACCCTGACATGGGTTGACGCCTCATCTCAAGGGCACCCCCTCCAGGTGAGTCCAGGCCAGGAAGTACTCAGGGCAGGACTGGGCTCTGCCAGTGTCCTGGGCTCCTGGCAGATACTCAGTAATGTTTGCTCAAAGATTGAGTGGGTCAGAGTGCCTGAAATCCATGACTCTTGAGGACTCTATCGACA
The DNA here is from genome assembly GCF_963383645.1 of Muscardinus avellanarius. Classification (NCBI taxonomy): domain Eukaryota; kingdom Metazoa; phylum Chordata; class Mammalia; order Rodentia; family Gliridae; genus Muscardinus; species Muscardinus avellanarius. Next base: position 1,232,808 of record NC_137797.1, on the reverse strand, counting down.
GGGCTGGGTTTGCTCTGCTCAGAAAAGATTAAGAGGATACATGAAAGAGTCCTTCAAATATTTGAAGAACCTTCAAGTAGAAGAAACAGTTTTCATGTGCGTGTGTGTGTGTGTGTGTGTGTGTGTGTGTGTGTGTACGTGCACGCATATGCGTGCATTCTCCAGGGACCAACCTGAAATCTAGGTGTGCCAGAACAGGAGAGAGAGATTGTAGATAAAATGTGGATGGTGCTTCATTACACAGGTATGTTGAGTAGAAGAGTTTCCTGCTCACCTTAGCCCTGCAGTGGAATGAGTGGCTTCTGTCTTGCAAGTGCTTCTCACTTCTGTCTGGAAGCTCTTCTCTACTGAGGAGAGGCAGAATAAACCTCCATAAAGAATTCCTTACAGGAGATTCAAGGACAGGACAGGCTCTCCAACTCGAGGCTCTGCAATTTCCCCCAGAAAGCTGGGGATTATCAGGTGTGTGTGTGTGTGTGTGTGTGTGTGTGTGTGTGTGTGTGTGTTAGTGGCAGGGAGAAGAAAGAGGGAGAGATTGAGAAGAAAAGAAGGAATTTTGCAATGGACCCTCTCTAGCCTCAGCCCTGTGCTGTTAACATAATCCCTGTATTGATATGTAAAGAGAAACCACAGGAGATATATAAAATCCAGCATAACTTCAGGAAAAACATCAATAGATACAGATAAAACCCAGGACATTGGTTTCTAAGACCCTCTGACGCAGAGTTCTAACAATATTCCCCAGGGAAGCTGCATACATTCTATGTTTCTTCCTAGAAATGTGGGGTAAAGTCTTTCCCACCATTTTTGGATGGTAAAGGCTGCTTGTAATGTCTCATTTCTTGTCTGTGTTTTATTGATAAATAATTGAACATGGTACGCTGGCTCTGGTACTAGAATCCCTAATGCTAAGGATAATAAAATAAATGACATTACATAAAGATGCATTATTAATTGGCAGCTACCATCTCAGTAATATTCTGACAAGCACTAAAGTGCAGTGAATTAATTCCACCTAAATTCTTTGTTCTTCAATTTTTCAAGATCTCTTGATAAAGTCTCAGAAATGGCCCTGCCTGGCTGCATCCTGCCGCCCCTGTTGCCAACTTGGGGAGGGTTTTCCTCCAGTCCCTCAAGTATAGATCAGCAAGTTCTGAGAACAAGGCACACTGTGCCCTTCTCTGGACCTAGGGCCTAGCTGCCTCAGCTCACGGGGCTGTGGTGTGTTCATGGACCCAGAGGGACTTCCTAAGCCCATGCATTTTAAGAGTAATACGGACACACTTCCCAGAAACAGAGGAAGCCAAGCACCCATGTCTCCCTAACTGCTGGGTGTTTGTTCTCTTGGGGGTCACTTACATTCCTGGGCTTCCCCCACAAGGACAGGCACTTCTGGCATGAGTGTGGGGTTGAGGGAGGAGCCAGTCCCAAAGTCCACATCATCACATCTACAGGAGGATCAGGCAGACTCAAAGGGTCCAGTCTGGGAAGTCAGTTGGGGGGCTGCCTCAGCCGGGCACTGGGAGCTGGCAAAGAGCCTCCGCCTGGAGACCACATCTTGTTTCTTCACCCAATTTAAGGCTGAGCACTTGGAAAACAAGCTCCAGGATAGAAGACTTGCTTTCCACCAAGAAGCCCTAGAGAAAGAACAGATGGGCCCATAGATGGGCCCCTGCTCCTCAGAGGATACCAGGTCCTGGAGGGGCAGGTGAGCTTCAGCACCATGGCCAGATCCCTCCATCCAGTTCAGAGACCAGGTCCTGGGAGGGCAGATGCACTTCAGAACCACAGCCAGCTCCCTCCACCCCAGTTCAGAGACCTGGGAGAGCAGGTGTGCTTCAGAACCACGGCCAGCTCCCTCCACCCCAGTTCAGAGACCAGGTCCTGGAGGGGCAGGTGTGCTTCAGCACCAAGGCCAGCTCTCTCGGTCCCAGTTCAGAGCTGGTGCTCCACAGACACAGGTGGACAGAGGCCTATTACCTGCCAGGCCCAGCATCAGTGGGCCAATGGTAACATGCATACAAAACTCTCCCTCGGCACCGAGCTTCCTGTGCTAAGGTTCCATTCCACTGGACTCCCTCCCCTGCATGTCTGTGGTCAGGCAGGAGGAATGATCTAGAGTTCTTTTCTTAGGGGACCAGACTTCACTGGATGGCAAAGCCTTACCCAGGAGTCCAGCAGGGGGCAACAGCTCTAGATTGCCTCCCATGGCTGCAGAGAGGCCTTATAGTAATTTGTAGAAGAAAATTTAATCCCCAAGATGGGGAAAAGTTGGTCAAGACTTTCTGAGAGGCTTTTTCATTACATTCATCCTGAAACATTTATTAATTTAGTGGGGCTTCTTAATTAAAGTCTCAATGAATAATTGAAACGTGGTTTTTGATTATGCTGAAGTTGGTGCCATTTTGAGTTATAATTGTAACTAATGAATTAGTTAAATAGGTGAGATGATGAAATCCTTTCTCAAGGGAACACTCATAATTTCAAGAATTTATCTACATGTCATTCAGAGGATTTATGCAGAAAAAAATAGATGATCAGAAGAAATCCCAGCACCAAATCTTATTAATCAGCTAAGTCTCTCTGTAAGTGCTGGAGTTGACGAAAACCTCACCAGCATGAAAAGGAGAGACTTCACACGCCCCTCCAGGACCCCTCTCTTCCAACTAGGATTGGAGATTGGAAGAGGGCACGCCCCCAAGGGGTTCACTCTCCCTCCCCAAACAGAGCCCCCTCCCCCCTCCCTGTCCCTCCCTAAACATCTCTCTCCTCATGCTCGTGAATCAACAGGACTCATCAGGCACCCATGGCAGTGGCCAAGCGGCACCCCGGACTGAGACAGGAATAGCCAGACACCAATGGGTGAACAGACAGGGCTATATCCAGTGGGTTCACCCATCGATGGACCCACAGAGCTCACCGGGCTTTGGAGCCGTGAAGCAACCTCTAGAAGGCGGGGCCTTACTGGAGGAAGTAGGTATTTGGGAGTGCTAACCTTAACCCTAACTCAACATCAATCCAGCGCTGGAAGGGACCCAGAAGGGTCTGTGGCTTTATAGACCTATTGATTCCAAAGCAGAGCAGCAAAGGGGTGACTAGTCACCCCAGAAGGTGGCTATCTCAAAAATCAATGTACGCTCAGTGAGAAGGACTGTGCTCTGGGTCCTGCGACTGACAGATTGGACCACTCACCCCACAGAAATCCAGCCCCATCCCACTGGCCAATGAACAGATTCCATTAGCGCCTGCTGTATGCAGCAGCACAGGACATCGCCCTTTGGTTGTAGACACGTGGGATTTTGGCTGTTTGCATGTGTTAGAGCTGAGCTCATCTTCCACTGCCCTGGAGGAAGGAGTAAATCTGCCTGTCCTGATAACAGAAACAGTAGGCAGATACTGTGAGCAGTGATGTTAAGACAGTGTCACCCCAGCTGTGCTCAGCCAGCGTCCAGCAGCCTGCAGCTCACGTGTGTCCTTGGAAGGTCCAGGGGGCTCTCCTGCTGCTCTGCGGCTTCCAGGTGCAGGGCCTTAGGCACCAGGATCACAGAAACTGCCATGCGCATGCAGCCCTGACTAAACCCCTAATAGAGTCCTGAGCCGCAGAACCTGCGCTGGGTAGGGAGCAGCAGCTCCTCTCACAGAGCGTGAGGACAACCTTGCTGCTCTGCCTAGCAGTCACTATGTGGGTTGAGGCTCTGTGTTCGCTTGTGAGTTGTCAAGCCACACAGCACCCCCAGTGTTGGCACCCCATAGTCCATGGCCCTCCAGCTGATGATTACAGCTCACCACAGGTGTAATCGCCAGCCTCTCCCAGGACGTGCATCCTGCAGGAGGCCAGAGGAGACCCTGGGACAGGAAAGGAACCTCACAGTCAGGAAGGCCTGGGCTGGGCGCTTCCACAATGGTGTCCTGGGCGCTTCCTCCAAGGGGAAGAATAGCGCTGGGTCTGAGAAAGCCTTCTGCCTTAGCTTGGGGCCAGCAAGGCTGTCTGGATGTCCTCCACACAGCTCCCTGCTCCGCAGTTCCCAGGCCTCTGCATGAGAGGCGGGGCTCGGCACCGAGCAACTGATTCTGCGGATCCAGCCAGCGAGTCCGCGGTGGCCACCTAAGGCCCCACTGCTGGCAGGAACAGCATCACACCCTCCTCCACACCTCACCAAAGGACCAAGGGGACCCAGGACTGAGAGGGGGCTGACTCAACAGGAACAGCACAGGTCGGTGGCCCAGGGAGCACAGAGCCCGTCCTGGGCCAGGAGCTGAGATCCCGGCCAGAGGCCGCCCTGCACGTAGAAGGAGAAGGTGCCTCCTCTCCCTAGAGGACTCAGGCTGCTTCCTCCACCTAGACAGGGGAGGCGGGCAGAGGGTCCCTTAGCAGGGACTCCGTGTCCTTCCACCTCTGGTGCAAACACTCCCAGGCCCTTGCCCTCCCCTCTCCCTGCCCTGTGCGCTGGGAAACTTGGATGATGGGGCAAGTGGAAACTCTACTCCAGTTAATCGCTCTGTGGATGTGTGCTACTAACAGCAGGCTCCAAAGCGACTCCCTTTCTGTTGGGCAGGAAGATTACAAAAAGCACACTCACGGCTCCCTGCACCTCCGTCGCAGTGGAGCAGGCCGTCCCCGACGCTCCCGCTGGTGGCTGGGATGCTGCACAATGGGCTGTTCTAGGAGAATCTGTGGGGGTGAAGTGGCTTGAATGCACACACATCTCCAGGGTTATTTACACACGCTCACACCTGCACATCTGTAATCTAGCTCACTGCAGTCATCAGATATATGCCCATTTTAGCTATTTACTGAAGTGCGGCCCACCAGTGTGGAGCTCAGGTCCACAAGTATGAGGGTCCATTTCTACCCACCCCTCTTCCCCAGACAAATAGGTCATTCTCCCTTTCCCTTGAGGTTATCAAAATTGTTTGGATTCCAATATCTCCATAAGGTAATAACTGATTGTTTAATATCCCTCCCGCACCACTAATTCTTATGTGTGTGGTACAAGGTTGTGCTCAGCCACCGGGGGATTCTGTGCACTGAGGTGTTCATCAAGCACAAATTCTAAGTTCTAGAAGACGTCTTTCCTACTTTTAAGTTTCTTAGTATAATGTTACTATAGTTCACAACCTGCAACATCACTCCTTTGTAAACGTCTGAAGGTTTTCTGGGTGGTCAAGGGAAACTTTTTTGGGGGGGTCTGGGGATGGAACCCAGGGGCATTCAACCTCCGAGCTACACCCCTGCCCTATTTTTTATTCTTTATTTTGAAACAGGGTCTCACTGAGTTGCAGAGAGCCTAAGTAGCTGAGGCTGTCCGTGAACCACAATCCTCTGGTCTCAGCCTCCCGAATGCTGGGATGACAAGCGTGCATCACCACCCCTGGCTGAAACTTATTTATTTTATTATTTATTTATGTTGCATATTCAATTGAATGCAACTTTTGTTTCTGGGGAACATAAACTACACAGTGTTGTTTATTGTGTTTTCTGTGTTCTTTTTCGTTTATTTTCTCCAGAGCTGTAGAGCTCCAGTAGAGTTGCGTTCAGACTTCTCATTATGTTTGGCCTTTTATTTCATGTTATTTCATCTTTTCTAGAAGTTTCTGCTGCTTACATTGAGTTGTTGAGCTGCTGGTTTTTTACATTAATCCTCACAAATGTCTTAGAAATGGCTTGAGTTGTCCTCCTAGATCACTAGCCTCCCTGTGGAATGCCCTAAGCTTACCCCCCACCTAGATCCAGGGTGCTCACTCTTCTTTGACCTTCCCATGACCCTTCATCTCCAGTGTGTGTGTGTGTGTGGGGGGGGGGGGTACTGGGGTTCCTGGAAACCCTTCTACCTCTGGGCTACACTCCCAGACCTATCTTTATACTTTTTTTATCTGGAAACAGGGTCTCTTAAGCCAGCGCAGCTGGCTTTGAACCTGCGCGATCCTCCTGTCTCCGCCTCCCAAACTCAGGGATTACAAGCGTGCGCCACCACGCCCGGCTTCCAGCGTCTCTTACAGATCATGGGGCCAGCTCTTGTCTAATCCCCCATCTCGGCTCACCCGCCATCTACCAGAATGCTCGCACAGAGACCGCGTGCAGGTTCTGGGCTGAATTTACCCTTTCCTACTTCATTTATTAACTTTCAGCTCGAATCCTTTGTATTTTTTTTTCTTCTCTTCTTCTTTTATACTGTCAAGTCTCTATTCGTTACTTTTTTTCTTTCAACTTTGGGGGGACAAGAGAGCTTTACTTTAGTGGTTAAGGTGCTGTCCTGCCTGTGCGCACCATGCACATCCTCCCTCCTGAGCCCAGCGTGTCCCTGTCCGCTGGCTGAAGGACAGGGCGAGAGGCTGTGGGACCTGGTCACCCCGCCCAGGACAACCAGTGCCCACTCAGCCTCAGTCACCCTCAGATGAGCAAATGAGCCCGGCTTAGGACCAAGACCCTCCACAGAGCTCACAGCATCACCACCCAGTCCTAGCTGACCGCTGCTCCCTGCTCACCTCACTGAGGGGTGGGGGTACTTGTTACACAGCCACTTGGTTAAAGGCAGTGCTGACTGATACACCATCCACCTGATTCCTCATCAGCACATTTCTCATTGTCTCTGTCTCCTCAGACAGCCCCCTAACATCAAGTAACTTATTGAAAAAATCAGTTTTATAGTTTTATTCACAAAATAAAGCCAAGCAAAATGCTTTCTTTCTAGTCTGCTCATGGAAAATTAAGTAAAACATGAGTTCTTACTTGGGTGTCTGGTCACAAAAGAAGAGCCCTCGTGCAGCACTGAGTGGGTTTTGACATTTACATCTTCATGAAACGAAGTCATGGATTTTGTAACTCATAAATACTACAGCACCTGCACGGTGCCAAATGTGAGCCCCACTTAGACTGAGGTGAGATTGAGGCTGGAGGACGTGGGCTCCCTCTCAGACCCAGACACTCAGCCGTGTGTTTACTGAAGACTGAGGTGAGGGAGGATGCTAGTCCACTTAGCCACAACTCGGAAGGCTGAGACAAGATGCCCAGGGGCTCAGGCCTGTCTGCTCTGCAGGAAAGCCCGCATGGCCTCTGTGGGGCTAAGGCTCAATGCTGGCCGCCCACACTGATGGCTAGAGAACAAATCCTGGCAGTCGAAGGCTGGTGGTTCCCCAAGGACACCTCACTGGGAGTGCTGCCCAGCCGTGCCCAGGATGCTGCGCTCCCCTGGCATCTGTGTGCTCTGTGGGGGCCACGCACAGGCAGGTCCCACCTCCCACAGGGGGCCGACTGCAGAGGGCCGGGTGGTTTGTGCAAGGTACCTGATGTCTTCAGACAGAACAGGAAGGGCTCGGCGTGGCTTTCTGGGGAAGAATAGCTGTCATGGCTGTGGGGCCTCCCTCTTGGTGTGGCAGGGAACACAGGGTATCTGTGCCATGGGGAGCCATCCTCCAGGTCTGCAGGCATCTGTGGGCACCAGTCTAAGCTGGCATGACCCACATGCCCAAGGCACCTCAGTCTCCGACCTCACCGCTGCCCAAGGCAAACCACCCAGGGCGCCCCTCACTCCTCCCATCGTCCTGGCCCGGCCTCCCCCCACTGTTCCCTAGCCTGCAGCATAGGCCCCTCAACCTGACCCTCCTACCTACCCCAGGGACTTCCCGCCCCCATCCTCCTGAGACCCCAGCCATCCAGCACCCCTCGCCCAGGGCTGGCTCCCAGCAGCCTCAGCCCACACTGCCCCTCTGGCCTTTGGACGGCACCTGGCCACACATGGCCATCCCCTGCTGGGACACTGACCACCCTCCGCAGCCACCCCTGCTGCGCTCCGCTTTCTCTACACACCTTTCCCCTCGCCATGGGGCCCTACAGCATGCACCCCAAAGGACCCGCTTCTCCCCACCTCATCCCACAAGACCTCCTGACTGGCCTGCACACCCTGCCCTGCTGCAACCGGGTAGAATGAAATGGTTGCTCAAGGTCTGTGGGCCAGGATACAGGGCGGAGCCACACCTGCCTGAGGACCCTCCTCCCAGAGTCCTCCACTGCTCGGTCTCCAGGTGGAGCCACACTTTCCTGAGAACCCGTCCTCCCAGCAAGTTCAGCCCCGGGGCAGGCCTGGCGCCCAGGTCTCAGCCTGCGCGGAGCCTCCACCAGCAGAGCCCCCTCAAGAGTCAGCTGCCTCCCCCTCGCACAGCTGCCCAAGTTGGGAAGGAAGATTGGGCAGCGAGCCTGGTTCTCTCCACACTGTGGTGGGAAAGGAAGCAAAGGCTGCCTGGGATTCTGCCCACCACGTCCTAAGAACCCAGGCTCTGACTAATGGGCAGTTTTCCAATGGGGACAAGCCCCCCTCGCATCCTGTGTGCCCGGCCAGGCTGGGTTGAGAAGAGGCTAGAGGAGATTGCATGCGGCTGGATGGTAAGGTTCCTGTGGAGGTTATCAACATCAAGAGTCAGTTTTGTCAGATCCCAGCTATAAATAAATAACTCAGTCAGAAGCCATGAAGAGGAGGCCTTCTCTGTGTATCCCAATGCCGAGAGGCTCTGCCAGGACCATGACCCTGCACGGAGGCCACTGGGACCTGCACAGAGGACGTGTCCTGCGGGACGCCCGCCCAGCCACAGTCTGCCTTTTCCTGGACGGACACCTCCTGGTAATTGATCTCCGCAGTCAAGAATCACTGTTTCAAGATACCTGATGCCCTCCTCATTCCACCTTTAAATCCCCCTCTTGCCCCAACCTCCTCATCCTTACCCACTGCTGCAGGATCTGTCCCGCTACAGAGCGTCCATTCCCACTGTGAGGTGTCCACCACCACTGCAGGGCATCCGCCCCTGCAGGAGGCTCTGCTGGACTTGGAGGGTCTCCCTGGTCTCAGGACGCAATGCAAGGCTCTTACGCTAGGGCATGGGGGAGAGAGGACATCAGCTTCACCTCTCCCCGCCTCCTTGGCAGCGTCCGCCTGGACAGATGTCACGCCTGGGGGTGTGCCTCACATCCCTGAGCAGGCAGAAGGTGTCTTGTCAAGCTCCCTGGTGTGTGCAGTGCTTCAAGGGCAGTGCACAGCCCCCTGGGCACGGGGGAAGGACTGGAGAGAGGGGTCTTGGGGTTCGGGTCACTGTGCCCTGTGCTCCACTTCGACTGCCCCAGACACCGTCCTGGGACCCAGGCTCTGTCTTCCCTCCCTGCTGTGAGCATGTTCAGCTGGGCGGCTGCATAAAGTAAATGCCTGCCCCCCTGCTCCACCTGCTAGTGAACTGAGTATTGACTCCAGGTCGCCCACAGGTGTCTGCGGAACAGGATGTGTGGCCCAGCGCAGCTAAACCTCACAGGAGACAGCAGGCACTCCAGCAGCAGGACCCTCCCTCCCGGGCCAGGAACAGTGGACATGGGGCTGGTTTTCTGGGCAGCTGGCTTCCCATTTTGTGTCCACTTTATCGCCGGGCTCGGACTCCATCATTCACAACAGAGCCCTACCTCACTGGTCCCCCCACAGCACCTGCACCCTGGCAAATCCATGCCTGTCTCCACCTGCCCCACACCCGAACCTGCACACCTGAGTCAGTGGGAGAGAACTCTCTCTAAGCCATGGAAGCCATGCGTGAAAACCAAGATGCAATGGCCCCAGGCTCTCCTCTCTGCCCGGGGCCCCGGGGTCGGGTTGACGTCTTGCCCCATGAAGACCCCTCTGGCAGGGACAGGCAGCCCAGTCGCTCGGGTTTCCATCAACCTGTGTCTTCATAAAGTCTCTAACAACATGATCTTGCTTTTATGTCGCGTGACATTTCTGTCCGGCACTCAATAATTCACACCACTTTTGAAAAGCTAGATGTGGTATATATATATATATATATATATATATATATATATATATATATATATATATTCTTGCCTATAAAAATCAGATGACATAATAAAAGCCTCAGGGGCTTGAAAGTTTGTAACCATGATATGGAAAGCCGCAAGCACCTGGAGGAATTCCGGAACTAGCATTTTTCAGCAACAATTTCATTGGCTTCTATAATTATTGCTCTATTCTGATTGGAATCATTGGTCATGTATAGTTTCCCAGAAATTCCTGCACCTCAATCAGATTTTAAATGGTAAAGAGTTCCTGGCATGTCATTCTCCTAAATTTTCCTATTTGTGATCTTTTTCAATTGGCACAAGTTTGTCTAATTTGTATTAATTGAAGAACATATTGTACTTAATTCTATAAGACTTTTAAAAATGATAATGTGTTGTTTTAGAACTGGTTTCTTCTATTTATTTATTAATTTAGCGTGTGTGTGTGTGTGTGTGTGTGTGTGTGTGTGTGTGTGTGTTACTGGGGATTGACGAGCAGTGCTGTCTCTGCACAGACATCAGCTCTTCTGCATCACTCGACCGAGCTGCAGTTCACAGGGCCTGAATCTAGGGCGCCAGCCGGGACGGAATCTAAACTTAGGCGTGTGGCAGAGCTGAGCTCTGTCCTGCTACCGGGCCTGGGAGAAGGAGACGCACACACGGCACGGAGATCGGTGGCAGAGGGGGCCCAGGCCAGGACACCATCCAGTTAGAGGAGGAGCTGGAAGCAGAGCCAGCGGCTCACAATGGAGCCCTTGAAACGCTGCAGGCGGGTCTGCAGGGATCAGCAGATGGGTCTGTTCAGGCTTCAGTAGGGCCTGGCCATCCCCTGCCTGGACAGTCAGGAGAATAGCGAGGTGGGGTGTGGATGGCCCCACCCAGGAGGTGCGGGCTCCTGCCTCTGCCCAGGCTCCCCCAGGGCGATAGGCCTGCCTGATGACACCCTTCCCTGATTTGAGGTGGGCTGGCCTCTCCCTCTCTCCTAACCACACACACACACACACACACACACACACACACACACACACACGAGGTTGGTCTCTATTACCATGATCTACAATCTATTTGAGGCAGTACAGACAAGACTAGGACTTCACCAGTAAAACAGAGGAAGCCAAAGCCCCGTCCCGTTTCCCTGGGGAATTCCCATGAGCCCCGAGGGCCCACAGACCACCCATCACCCTCCCACTCTCTCTACCTCCAGCTGTGCGTCTTGCTCAGCTGTGGGCTCATGGGTCAGTGAGTGGACACAGGCCCCTTCTCACCTCCAGAGGTGCCCTGAGGAGCGGGTGACGACCCCCAACAGACAGAGGCACTGCTGAGGACCCCAGGAGGGCCCAGCCCAGCGCAGGGCAGATGTGTGGAGGAGACAGGCTGCGTGGCAGGATGGGCACGGGCGAGAGAAGAGAGTCCGGCCTGTCATGGAGCTCTCCGCAGCAGTCGGACATCAAGTCCTCCAATCGGCTTCTCGTCACCTCTGAACTCCACCTGCAGGACTCAGTTCTGGACACAAATTCAAAAACTCAGGAGTCACCAGTTCCCGTCTATCCACATTCTGAACCGGATGCCTGGGGCAGCACCGGATCTCATCAGTTCTTAAAACAGTTTTGTGACAATTGTCCTGCCCCGCAGGCCTCCAAACTGGGCTCCCTGGGAACTCGGGGGCAGTCATCGTGTCCCGTGGGCTGGTCCCCAGCATCAGCGGATGCACCTCCTGGGAAGAGCAGCAATTTCTGGGATCCTTAGAGACCACTTTGAAGATGGAGCATGGATCCCACCAAGCCCTCAGACGTCGAGACCACGGAGCCTGGTGCGCACCCATCACTGCAAAGACCAGCTCCCAACACACTGAGACCCAGTCTACAAGGCTACCTTTTTCTTTGTACTTTCTGTATGTCTTGGGTTTTGACAGAGGTCATGTATCAGTTTGGCACAAAGCCATGAGTCCAAACATCCCACCACATTTCCAGTTCCTTCTAGATAATGAAGCATGATCTCCCGGACCACTGCTGGTCACATTTACCCACAGTCACTGTGTACCTGGCAGAATGCCAAGTACTTCACACAGCACCCTCGTCCTTACAAGGACCCAGAGGCACCTCCATGTCCCCGCTGGACACATGGAGAAACTGGGGATGAGAGGGGTTGAGTGATTCTCTGACGGACTCTTGGCTACTGGCTGTGGGAGCAGAGTCGCTCCTGGATCTGTCTGGCCAGGATAGAACAAGGTTGGGGTCTTCTTCCCAGGTGGACTGTTGGTGTTGATGGTTAAAGGCTGAGGTGCCCCTTCACCAGCCATAGTGGGAAAGGCTGTCCTCGGCCATCAGCTGAGGCCAGAGGACTCCCCAGCCTCCCCAGAGGTCAGGAGGAATGATAGCGTGTGTTCATTTACATCACAAGCATTGGGGATGCTTGTTACGTACCATGAATGACTTGAACACTTGGGCTGCTCCTACCCAGGTATCAGCAGATCGGTCTGTCCAGGCTTCAGTAGGGCCTGACCATCCCCTGCCTGGACACCTGAGACTTCAAAGTAGACTCCTGGGCCCTTGATATCATCCATGATGCCCACAAAGCCCATACAAGCAGATATCAAACTCTTAGACCTCTTATACCACAGTGGGTCTGTGCAAATGGCAGGGACCTCCAGGAGCTACTGCCAGTGACCAAGTGCCCACCATCCCAGGAGGCCATCACCAGGCACGATGACTGAACGGCACACCCCCAAGATATTTGTAAATACACCGGCAGAAGCAGAGTGATTGAATGTGTTATTATCCAATGATAGCTTGTGATCGTCAATTACTTAACTGAGAGAATCAAAGTACAAATTGCTGGGTTCGCTCAATTACTGCTAAAATGGTATAAAAGCATTTTAATTGTAATCAGAGCGCACTCTCTCCAGTGTGGGCATTAAGGGGAATAATGAGCAGTCATAAATACAGTGACCCATTTATCTCCTTATCCACCTCCCAAACAGAAACATCGCGTCCCAGCAAACGGACGCACGGAGCAGAGCAGAGTTAATTAGGTTTGCTGAATTAGTGGAACATCTAAATTGGATTCCATTCCAGTGTTTAGTTGAAATTTATCTTAGCTTGGAGCTGGTTTCCTGGCTGAAAAACGAGTGACAAGTGAAATAATGAACCTAATACAAAATGATTTTCTAAAAAAAAATTAAATTGAAGAAAACATCCCTGGACTTTTTAACATCTCTCTTTTCCCCTTCTGTGAAGGTGTGTCTGAGAGCTCTGGAAGTGGTTTCCAGGTGGGGTGCTGCACCTCATTTTTGTTGCCTGGGCTTCCTCATCTGCTCAGCAGCAGAGGAGAGACAGGGCCACAGAGGCTGAAGTTTAGATTTATTATTTTGCATTTAGTAAAAGACAAGCCCTTGCTCTCAGACATGGGCCTTTCCAAGGCCTGGGCCCGGTAGTGGCCACCCTCGTCTCCAGGTTGGGAGCCAAGCTGCGCTCAGGCCAGGCTAGCTGCCTTGGTACTGGGAGCAGGGCGGAGAGGAGGCATCCTGCCTGGGCCCTCCAGAGGCGACTCGGTGCTGTGGGGGCCCCTGGGCTAAGGTTCCTACCAGCTCCTGCCAGCACCTGGTGACTCGAGTGTCGTTTGAGCACATGGGCCTTGTTTTCCTCCTCGATGAAAGTGAAAATGTTCAGAGGTGAAATACTGAATCATGAGGGTTCTAGTCCCAGTGTAGACAAACCCACTTAGTGGATCTATTGGGTGGTATTGTGGGCAAGTAGGACATACCTGAAGAAGGTTGGTCACTGGGGGTGTAGCCTTGGGAATGTATAGGCCCATGTCCCCTCCCCTTGTCCCTCCCTCTCTCCCCCTTCCCACTGTCATACCCTGACACCACAGATGTTATCCCAGCCTAACATGAACTGAAAACTCCAGAACTGTGAGCAAGTCAACCCTCTTCTCTAACACGTGGTTGTCAGGTATTTGGAATTACAGCAGTGTGTATGCTGATTGAAATGGGTGTGTGTGTGTGTGTGCGCGCGCGCATGCGCGTGCGTGTATACACACTTAGAGGGAGAGAAAGACAAGAGGATTATATTCAAAGCATAGTACTGACAAAATAACATTAAGTACAACCAAAGAGAGTAGTTTTTCTGTTTGTTTTTGTTTTTGTTTTTGTTTTTTTGGTGGTACTGGGGATGGAACCCTTCTACCTCCGGGCTACACTCCCAGACCTATTTTATATATACATATATATTTGGGGGAATCTGGGTGTGGAACCCAGGGGTATTCGACCTCTGAGCTACACCCCCTGCCCTATTTTAATTCTTTATTTTGAAACAGGGTCTCACTGAGTTGCAAAGAGCCTCACTAAGTAGCTGAGGCTGTCTGCGAACCGCGATCCTCCGGTCTCAGCCTCCCAAATGCTGAGATTACAAGCATGCGCCACCATGCCTGGCTCTATTTTTTATATTTTTATTTGGAAACAGGGTCTCTTAAGCCAGCGAGGCTGGCTTTGAAACTGTGCGATCCTCCTGTCTCCACCTCCCAAGCGCAAGGATTACAAGCGTGCGCCACCACGCCCGGCATGTAGTTCCAATTTTTTAAAAGGACCAGTGGGCAACGTATCAAGGAGATGTGATAATGTTGAGATTAAATGCAAATAATAACCTAACTTAAAAATATACAGAAATCTCCAGGGGATCTCAGAGAAGTGCAGGCTTATAATCACAGGGGTTTTGGCACAACTCTGCCAGAAGGTCACAGTGCAGCAAGCAGACAGGAGGTGCGGGCTTCCATGCTGAATGGCACGACGAACAGGCATAGGGCAACCCGTGAGCCGTTTCCCTCTCAAGCACAGCACAGGGTAGGTACACGTTCTGAGAAGACCTGGTGCCTCTGCTCAGAGCAGCTGGGGCAGTGCCCAGTGGACTCTACACCTCAGTCCTGCATCAGGAGCTGGCCAGGCCTCACCAGGTGCTCCTGACCCTTCTCTAAGACATAGGTTGTTGCGCCCTGGTGGAACACCCTCTTCCCCATGGCTCCAGTCCAACACTGACACAATGACAGGGCAAAACCGCTTTAAGGGCTGTGTGTCTGGGAACTCCAGCGAACCTCATGGGCTCCTCCCCTGAGCTTTGGAAGGGTCTGATGCCGCACTCAGTGACTGGCTCAGCCCACACCCTTCCCACCTGTTGCTAGAAGGTCACTCCAGAGAACCACTCTGTGCCAGCTGCCCTTCTAGCTGGGGTAAGGGGAGGGAAGTCGTGGTGAAACAGCCCCTGATGGAGCTTCGCTCTAAGGAGCAGCACTGGCCCACAGAGCGATGGGGCCTGAGGTGGGCGAGGGGCCCGTGTTAGACAGGATGGCCAGGCAGGCCTCCTGATGGAATGGACTGGACAGCGGTGTGGCCAGATGGGCAGGGACTTGTGTTTGTAGCTGGATTTGTTAGTGCATCACATTATTTGGGAAAACCTTTCATTTCTTTTACTTTTTAAAAATACCTTAATAATTCTTTCCCCTACTATTGCCCAAAGTCTTGGGTCACGTGTAACTAATTCTCCCCAAGCAGCACACACGTTCTCCTGTAAATGGCTAAGACGTCCTAGCTGGAAACACAGTTGCTGACTGTTCTCGAGTGTCTTACTGATGTCTGGAATAGGAAAGGAATGTTTGTCTCATGTAGGGGACAGACCCTGGAGAATGAAGAGCTGGGACTCTGGGATGGGGCTCATTTCTTCCCTGGTCACAGGAGTCAGCCCCAGGAAGACACTGCCCTGCTGAGGTCTCTAGGAGACACCTTCTCCCTGACCACCCCAGCTGATGCAACACTGTTCTTCCGCGGTCTCCCAGGACACAGCCTCACTGTCACATCGCCATCAGAGAGTTGTGCAAACCAAGACAATAGAGAGGTAGGCTCAGCACTGAACACAGAGACCACACGGTCTCCATCACCAGACAGGGCAGGTGTGCCTGCACTTGGCCACGTTGGAGACTGCAGTAATCAGCAGCAGGACAAGCAACAGCCTGAGACAGAAACGAAGAGCAGACAGTCCAGAGATACCCAGACTGGCGCCATGTGAGCTGGGCTCTCCAGAGAAGAGCTCCCAAGAGAAGAGGTGGCCAGAAAGGTGGGTTGGTAGATACATAGAAGGGATGGGTAGATAGAGTTTATGACAGATTAGATTCCTACATACATAATATCATACATAGATATGTATAAACATAGATACATATACATAAATATATATATAGAGAGAGATAGAGTTGGTGATATATTAGATACCTACATACATAACTATCATCTATACAGATAGATGATAGGTGCTAGATAATAGGTAGGTAGCTGGATGGATGGATGGATGGATGGATGGATGATGGATGGATGGCAGATAAAGATAGAATGAATAGATGATAGGTAGGTGAGAGATAAAGAGACAGATGATAACATAGATACTAAATATATAGATAACAGAGAGATAGATACTTGATATATAAGATTGATAGATAAATAACAGAGATAGATGATAGCAGAGAGATCAATATAGATAGAGCTATAGGTAGATGATGGATGGATAGATACATGATAGGTAGGTAGATGATTCATAGATAAGAGATGACAGACAGATGACAGATAGATGGATGGATGACAGGTTATAAATAGATTAATAATAGGTAATATAGATAGGTAGATATAATAGGTGATAGATGTATAGATATATGATCGATGGTTAGATACATGATAGTAGATGATGCATAAATAGATATATAGACAGGTAGATAATTAATATATAATGACAAGTAATGAAATAGATAATAGAAGAAAAGACAGAGATAGACAATAGATAGATAGATGATAGATAGATAGATGATAGATAGATAGATAGATATAGATATAGATAATAGATGTGTGATTACGAAAACTGAGAAGGCCTGCATTCTGAAGTTTGCATCCTAGACACCAGGAAAGTCATGATGTAATTAAACCCAAGTCCGAAGGTCTGAGAACTAGAGAAGATGATGGTGTAAATGCCAGTCCAAGGTCAGAAGATGAGATGACTCAGTCCAAACAGTGAAGCAAAAAACAAAAGGATGGATTCCTCTGCCTTTGGATAGTTCAGGCCCTCAACAGATTTGACGCCCAACCTGGGGAGAGCCATTAATTTTATTGAGTTTTCCAATCCAAATGGTGACTGCTGCACACACACACTGAACTCCTACCACTGGCTCTGGCACACAGACGAGCCACCCCTCAAAGCCCCACCTTCCTGAGCCCCACTGAATTGCTGTACGATTACACTATTTGCTTAATCTCTCTCTCTCTCTCTCTCTCTCTCTCTCTCTCTCTCTCTCTCTCTCTCTCTCTCTCTCTCTCTCTCTGGATCTCCCTCCCTGTCTTCCTATCTCCCTTGTGTTTTCTCAGGCACCTCCTTAGGGAACATGTGCAACAGCATCCTCGAGCCCCACAGGGACATTGCGGGCCTGCCCTGTTTACGGATCTGTAAGGGTGTTGCGCTCAGGGTCACGGACCCTGCTGCACACTGGTGAACCTCTTTGTCTCAGGCACTGGATAGTTCAACTTTGTCTCAGGCACTGGATAGACTATTTCTAGAACATGCTTGCTCATTTACATATCACATAGTGACTCTGCAAATTAGATGTTATCACTCCCATGTCTGCAGATGAGAAAATGAGTCAGAGCTGTGACCTTCCTAAATGCATGTTCTTTTTTGTATTTTTTATTGGTGCATTGTATTCATACATCATATTGGGGTAAAGAACTTGTGCGTACATACATGTACACATCACTGATTTAACCCCTACCCAATTCTCACCCCATTCCCTCTCCATCCCTTCTTCCCTTGCTCGGCTTAGTGGTTGACTTCGATATGTTTAAGTACATTGTGTGTTTTATAGATTTTCCTCTTCCCCCCTCCTTTCTCCTCCTTTAGGTTGCCTTGTTTGCTCCTCTATAGGATTTCCTTTTTCATCTAGAGTTCTTCCTATGACCCATTTCTCCCTAACTCTCACATATTCTGTTTGGACCAGGTGCCTGGAAACCAACTTTGTGCCAACTTGAGTGGGCCATGGATTAAACAGATTAAACTGTTTCTGAGTGTGTGTGTGTGTGTGTGTGTGTGTGTGTGTGTGTGTGTGTGTGTGTTCATCACTAACACCATTATCACCACCACCATCACCATCTTCATCATCGCCCTTACCACCATCACCACCACCAATATCATCCCTGTAGCCTGAACTTGAGACACTCAGTCCAGAGCATGAGTCTGGGGGAGGAGGCACAAGAGTCATGGCAAAGAAAAGAGCCCCTGGAGGAGCAGAGAGCTCATGGTGTTTCTTACCTCCACACATGGGGAGGGTGGAAAGAGATCATTGTTTCCAAGTCTGGATGCTGGGCTATGGATGAGCCTACTTCTCAGAGCCTGACACTGGCTGGCTGACCTGTACCTGTAGGACGTCCCACTAGAGCCCAGGGAGGGAGTTCATGGGGAAGACTGGCAAGGCTCCCTAGAGTTAGCAGTGCAGATTGGCTCTCAACTCTGTTCCAGAAACACTAAATATTCAAGGATGGCTATGTCCATCCACCTTGGCTCTTGAGCAGGAGGAAGACCCCCTAGGGTAATGGAGGGATCCAATATAGAGTCTGCAGCAAAGATGGAGGGGCACCATACACATTCAGTGCCCCCAGAAAGCCCTTCAGCAAGAGGATAATGTGCAGGGAGGCCTAGGTACACACCACGGGGCAAAGACTGAGGGGGTACATGAGCCCAGAGAGTGCATGGCTTCTGTTGGAATTGCTTCAGGGATGGGAGCAGAGTAGGAAGCCTACAGAGTAGGGAGCCTACAGAATTTCCCATAAGGGGAGCCAGTCTTGGGCTGGCCCAGCCTCATTCAAATCACAGATGAGAAAAAATACTTTACCTTCAATATAAATGTTTATTATCATCACCATCAACATCACCATTGCCACCATTATCATATCATCACCACCACCATCACCATCATTACCTCACCCTTACCACCATCACCACCACCGTTATCACCATCTTCACCATCACCACCACCAATATCACCACCACCATCACACATCATTACCATCACCCTTACCACCATCACCACCACTAATATCACCATTACCATCATCATTATCATCACCATCAACACCACTGCTATGGCTTAGATAAAAAATGTCCCCTGGAAGAGCTCATATATTGATATTCAGAAGTGATATAATTAAATCCCAAGGGTTCTAATCACATCAGTAGATAAATCCATTTATAGATTAATAGATTTATTGGGTGTTAACCTAGGCAGGTGGGTCTCGGCCTTGGAGATTACGTATACCTCTCACCCCAACCCTTGTTCTCTCTGCTTCCCGTAATCATGCCCTGAACGCTGCATAATTCACGCGGCTAACATGGACTGAAACCTCTGGAACCTTTACAACTATGAACAAATAAGTCTTCCTTTCTCTAAGTTATGGTTGTCAGATATTTTGGATCACAGCAGTGAGAATGCTGCCTGAAACAATCATCATCACCATAATCACCATCATCATCACCACCATTATCACAACCATCATCACCATAATCACCATTGTTATTACCACCATCACCATGATCATAACCACCACCATTATCACCATCATCACCAACATCACCCTCGTCATCACCGTCACCATCATCATAACCATCAGCACCATTAACACATCACCAACATCACCATCCTCATCCTCATCACCATCACCTTCACCACTGCACCATTACCACCACAACTATCATCAGGTAATAGATGCTCTTTTACCGTGTGTGAACAATTGTCCTAAAATCAATATTTCTCAACTCTGGTACTATTGACATTTGGGAACTGCATAACGTTTTGTGGTGGGACCATCCTGTGACTGTAGGACCCTCATTGGCATCCCTGGCCCCTGCCCACTAAAAACCAGACGCAACTTTTACCCTAGTCGTGACAACCAACAACATCCGCAGACACTGCCGGTGTCCCCTGGGAAGCAGCATAACAGCTGGTTGAGATCTGTTGCACAAAGGCTGTCGGCTCCTGCTGTAACTCGGGATCCCAAGTCAGTTCTCACAGCCCCAAGTTCTCATGCAAAATGTTCGAGCCTCTGTTTGCCTGCAATTGCTCACGTGGGCTAAGGCGTGGCCTCCCAGGGACACCACAGAGCGGAAAGCCTCACGCAGCTCCTATTTTCATGCACACTACAATTGGAAAATGTAAATCCCAATGGCACCCTGTGAAAACCCAAAGAGAGGCACAGATGCAGACCTACTCAGAGGATGGAAGCTAACGCTGGAATGATTTCTCTCTCTCCCATCACTGTCAGCGATGGGTTAAAAGGTCCACATTAGCCACATGTCAAGCACGAAGTTGAAAATCTCTCCATTCTTGGCCGCCACTGTCGAGTGTCAAAGATGCCCGCGACCACGCAGGACGCCTTCTCCTGATGTGGAGGCTGGCAGTTGGGAGTTAATCAGCTTCGCCTGCCCCAGCTGTGAGGTTTGAGCAGAGAGCGCAGTGTTGGAGGGACCTGACTACCCTCACAGCCGTCGCGGAAATGGTGAGAAAGGAAAATGAAGAGCTGCGAACGGCGGGAGCCACCGGGAGGTCTGCAAGGCCCCTCCTTCGTCTTCATATCCCACTTCTCCGAGCTGCGCTTTGATTAGCTTTTCACTCCATCTGCTCAGATCGGTAGCTATTAAATGACGATGGGTTTCCTTGTGCCTTCTTCCAGCTGTTTCCTTCCACCCAGCGGAGTCCCGAGAGCTCGCCTCTGCATCCAGTTCCCCTGTTGGCAGCCTGGAGGAAGCAGCTGGGCAGGTATGGATGACATGTCCACTGCAGGCCAGGAGAGATGCCGTGAGCGTGCAGGGGAGGGAGAATAGAGCACCACCTGCGGAAGAGACAGGTCCCCTCCAAGCCGCTCCACCACCTATGGGACTCCTGGTGCACGCACACACTGCACCTGCAGCTTCCTGTGGGAGTAACATGCGTAAGGACAGAGCCAGGCCACCAGCAGGTGCCACCCTGAACACTGATGAGAACCAAGTCAGTTCTCACAGCCCCAAGTTCTCATACAAAATATGCAAGTTCTGTTTGCCTGCAATTGCCCACATGGGCTAAGGCATGGTCTCCCAGGGACACCACAGAGCAGAAAGCCTCACGTGGCAGGCACTGGGGAGGCAGGAGGGGAAATCGAGGCACTGTGAGATGCACGGAATGAAGTACACTCTCCCTTTTCACCCTGAGCCATCCAAACTCTCCTTTGTACTCCCAGACAATTCTGCCCACACCCAGCGTTACCACTACACCCGAGGTGGCCACTCTGCCCCTCCCAGCCCCCGTGGGGTCTTAGGGCCAGGACATCTGCCTTCTCTACCTCCATCGCCAGCTCACACTGACCCATTTAGACTTCATGAAGACAGAGCACATGGCCTCGTGTTCACCTCTGACACCCAGATCCCGGGGACACCCGCTCCATGCACCTGGATCTATACAAGCTACAGTGTGGTGCGGGCGTGTGGCTGGCCTTCATCCCTCCAAACAAGAGAGCAAACACTCAGCACAGGAAGCCCTCTTAGCCCTGGATGACTTAACAACTTGAACAAATATACAAGCATAAACTGTGTGTACGTTTTTTATTACCAAGTAGAAAATTTAGTTCCTAAGTCTAAATTGTCAAGGAGGGCCAGTCCTGCCAGTTTTCTTAAAACTGACTTACGATCCGCCTTCTAAGTGTTTTAGTTTGTCTGCCTTTCGAGGTCAAACGCCATTTGACATTTTAAATAACAGTGTTCACTTCACATCGTGTTTATTTTTACGTCCCGAAATAAGCTCTCAACCCCGACAATGCATTAAACACAACGGAAGTCTCGGGGACCTCAAGAGGTCTTTGATTACTCCAACCGCTCAGCCGACACACTCCGCTGGCTGGGCCTGAGGGAGGTCTGCGGCCCTCAGCGCACTCGGAACCTCCCTCTGAGGTCCTCCGAGACCCTCCCACACCTCAGCCTGCTTGTTCCTAGGCAAGGCCGTCGCAAACAAGCTGCTTCCACAGAACCAAACTGATGCGAACGTTCAGGGCCAACTTTAGGAAAATCAAATTATGACATTTTCCAACTTTTAAGTTAATATTACAGAAATAACAATGAAAACAGAAGCAATACCACCTGCCTTTCATTGAAGTGCACGACAGAACCTCCCTATGGTACTGCATCTGGCCTCTCGTCCCTCTGGGTTCAAGGAGCCCCTTCCTCGTGGGGGGACTGCTGGTAGGGGTCGTGGTCCTGGGCAACATGCAGGTGGGCCTTTGGAGGTGGGGCCTTTGGCTGGTAAGTAGGACTAGAGGTCATCAGGTGGGGCCTCATGATGTCATTAGGGGCTTCACAAGAGGAGAGAGGCCTGCGCTGGTCTGCACTTGGTCTCCTCCCTTGATACCCTTTGCCAAGTTGTGTTGCAGGATGAGGCCCAGGCTCATGGACCCCGGGTCAAAGAAACTTCTGTTCTCAACTAGTCTGTCGCATTCAGTTATAGAAGTAAAAGGTGGACCAAGACAGGCCAAGAAGGGAGCAGTCAGCTCCACCTTAACAACTCCTGGGAGAGGGCTTTGAGGGCAGTGGGGACAGGCAGACATTGTGTGTGGAGGTAGGCATGTGTGTGTGTGTGTGTGTGTGTGTGTGTGTGTGCGCGCGCGCGCGCGCGCACACACACGCGCAAGAGAGAGGGAGAGAAAGAAGATTAACTGATGAGAAAGAGAAGACAGATGTCTATTGTATGATCTCCATTTCTGCATGCTATTTCCATTAGACTGAAGATACAATGAAAAGTGGGAGAGCCCAGCTGGAGGCTCGACTCGGGGACGAATCGTTCACCCTCACCTGTCATAATGAGACTGAACTGAAAGGGCCTTTGGAAACAGCCACCACCAGACCTGGGCATCGGCCCATGAGGGGCGGCAGCTATATGAGAGAACCATTGCTACACGTGTCCTACCGGATAAAAACTGCACAAGCTCGGGGCTATGGCCATGGTCACTGATTACCTTTAACATTTAGTTACCACATGGTGCTAGGCGCTGCCTGGGTGTATAGTTTCACGGAGCTCAGCATGTGCAGGCTCGGGGACCACCACAGTTAGGGCACGGGCATCACCCCAGGACGCCTTGTGCGGCCTCCCTGCGCTCACACCTCCCCACTCCCAGACCCGGGCAGCCGACGACCAGCGCACACCACTGCAGCTGTTTTCCTTAGAATATCAATAACGACAATCTCACAGTGCGTGGCCATGTGGCCGTATCACTTTGAGATCGGCCCGGGTCGTTGCTTGTACCAACAGCTCTTTCTTTTTTCATTGCTAAGTAGTGTTCTACTCCATGGAGGTCCCAAGCTCACCCACTCAAGGCTCGCCTCTTTTGTTTCTAGTTTTAAGCAGTTATGAGTAGCTCTTATATACACATCTAGGTACAGATGTTTACGGGGACAAGAGTCTCCGAATAATTAGGCAAATACCTATGAGTTAGGATGGGGGGCCTTGTGGTGAGCATCCACTCACCACTGGGAGGAGTGGCCTGACAATTCTCTAGCATGGCTTCTAGCAAGGTCCTACCACCGTACCAGCAGTGTGTGAGCCTTCCAGTTTCTCCAATTCCTTGTTAGTACTGTCGGTATTTTTTATCTTAGCAACTCTAAGTGATTAATGATACCTCATCATGGTTCTAATTAGCACCCCTAAATCAAGCACTAATGATCTGAGAGAACACACCGGGTTTAATTTCATTTCTTTGAAATTTGTTAAGGTTTTCTGACAGAGTATGGTCTATCTTGGAGAATGTTTCATGTGCACTTGAAAATAATAGGCAAGAAAGTATCACAGGCAAGAAAACGTGATGGGTGCTCAGGAGGAAAATACACAAAGGGCAAACCCTTTTCGTTTTCCGGAGTTAGCAGACAGGGTGTGGAAATACCGCGATCACCCAGGGTACGAAAAGCAGAGGCAAAGCAGACAGAAAGTGTGAGCCTTAGGAGAGACTCGGAACGGTAATTAAAATCAGATTTGCATTCTAAATGGAAAACTACAATTAAAGAAATCTTACAACACAGCCAGGTATAGTGGCACACATACACACCTGGAATCACACTGCTTGGGAGGCTGAGACAGATGGGTCGCAGGTTCGAAGCCAGCCTCAGCTACTTAGTGAGGCTCTCAGCAACTTAGTGAGACCCTGTCTCCAAATAAAATATAAAACAGGTCTGAGAATATAGCCTGGAGGTAGAAAGCCCCTGGGTTCCACCCCCAGTACCACCAAAAAAAAAAAAAATTCCCAGTACTAAAAGAAAAAAAATTTGGCAGCAGTGGATTACTCCTGTAATCTTAGTACTTCTGAGGCTGAGACAGGAGGACTGCACAGGTTCGAAGCCAGCCCCAGCTACTTAGTGAGGCTCTCAGCAACTTAGTGAGACCCTGTTTCCAAATAAAATATAAAATAGGGCTAAGAGTACAGACGAGAGGTACAAAGCCCCTGGGTTCTATCCCCAGTATCACAAAAATATTAACAATAATAATCATAAGACCTCATGGGTGAATTGGGTTTTTTATGACTTTTTACCAGCTCTGTCTTTTGAAAAGGTATTGAATTATTGACTAATCCCATGGCAGAGAACCCACCGTTTCTTGGAGAAATGGCTGATTCCAAATCTGAGGCAGGATAAAGAGAAAACAAATCTAAATATGTCTTTATCCTGGAACACAAAGCAGTAATCAAAGACAAAGTATCAAGTCAAGGACCAGGAGGGAGACCACTGTCGACAAGGGTAACAATGAAGATGTCCTGGGTGTACCAAATGTGCCCACACACTCGAGTTCCCACCAACACGGACAGCCGTCTCGCTGGCCATCTCTGGAGAAGGCTCGGAGGCAGCTTATTGGGGGGAAAGCAGTAAATAACAATTGCAGCGGCTCCCCTGCAGTTCCGGCCAGGGCTGTTCCTGAGGCAGCCCAGCAGCTGGTGAGTAGATGGCGGCGCTCTCTAAAGAAGCATGGAGGTGGGACAAGCGCCACTGCAGGGGTGCTGGGCTGTCTCCTGCCGAGGATCCTAACAGATTTGCACTCGCATCTCTCCGTCCTATCACCCAGACAGAGGCGATGGACGCTGGGCACCAAGCGGTCTCAAAGATCCCTCAGCGGCAATTCAGTCCTCAGACCTTAGGAGATCATGATTTTAGTGACTAAACGGAGACCGTCATCAATGGTCAGCAGACACCGGCCACACTGACACGGTCTGATGATGCCAGGAAATCTGGTTTTAGGGGCAGGAGCATCAGACCTACACTTTTTTTGTTTTATTTTGTTTTGTTTTGTTGTGGTACTGGGATTGAACCCAGGGGCATTCTACCTCCGAGCTACACCCCAGGCCTATTATTTATTCTTTATTTTGAAACAGGGCCTCACTGGGTTGCAAAGGGCCTCACTAAGTAGCTGAGGCTGTCCACAAACCACAATCCTCCTGTCTCAGCCTCCCGAATGCTGGGGTTACAAGCGTGCACTACCACGCCCAGCATAGCACACTTTTAAAAAGCTAAACCTCTGCTTTCAAGGCCTGGATAGAAATTGTTACTGAAGATGTAAATGACATCTGAAATTGACTTGAGAGTGATCCAGGGTAGAAGACACAGCATCCCCCGACTTGGTCACATTGCTTCTTGGGACTGCAGAAAAAAGTCTTTTTTTTTTTTTTCCAATTTCATATAAACATTTGTGTGTTGCATAAAAACATTTGAATCAAAAACAAGCCACGTGGAGCACTGCAGTCCATGAGATCGCGAGGGGCTGGGCGTGAACCTTGGCCTTGTGCTGTGACCACCCTCAGACCACAGCCCGCTGCTCAGGCGTTGCTGACGGCACGGCGCATGCGCAGACTGCAGTACGTTCCCCAGGCGTGATAAGAGCCCACCACCGCCTGACGGGTTCCTGCGTCTGCTGTGTGTCTGCAGAGTCACATATCAAGAGCAGGGAAAGTTAAAGTAGCAGCCTGCTCCCCACACGCTGCAGAGGAGCTCGGCATGGACACTCGGCACTTAGCTGAGTCCTGATCCTTAGGTGCAGGATCCGAGTCAGCCCGTCGTGAACCAGAGGAGGGGCAGCCATCTGGTGCTTGACCACTCTGGCCTGCCGGGAATCCCTGCACCACTCAGCGTGGTCCAGGCTCCTAGGAAGAGGTTGGTGGGATGCACCCTCGAGAAAGTGGGACAAATAGTTGGGCGAAGAGGGTGCTCAGATTAGAGCTTGCTGAGAGGTGAGGCTGGCGATGGACACAGCAAAGCTGGGATCGGAGCCTGCCGTGAGGCAAGGCCGGTGCTGGGGCCTCCGAGATCGGGATCGGAGCTTGCCAAGGTGTTAGGCCAGTGCCGGGGCCAATGGCCGGCATCAGAGCCTTCCGTGAGGCAAGGCTGTTATTGAGGCCTCCGAGGCCGGGATCGGAGCCTGCCAAGGGGTTAGGCCGGTGCTGGGGCCAGCGAGGCTGGGATCGAAGCTTGCCGTGAGGCAAGGCCAGTGCTGGAGCCTCCGAGGCCGGGATCAGAGCCTGCTGAGGGGTTAGGCCGGTGCCGGGGCCACTGGCCGGCATCGGAGCCTTCCATGAGGCAAAGCCGCTATTGAGGCCTCTGAGGCTGGGATTGGAGCCTGCCGAGGGGTTAGGCCGGTACTGGGGCCAGCGAGGCCAGGATCAGAGCCTGCCAAGGGCTTAGGCCTGTGCTGGGGCCAACGGCCAGCATCGGAGCCTTCCGTGAGGCAAGGCCATTATTGAGGCCTCTGAGGCCGGGATCGGAGCCTGCCAAGGGGTTAGGCCGGTGCTGGGGCCAGTGAGGCCGGGATCGGGGCCTGCTGAGAGGCAAGGCCAGTGCTGGGGCCTCCGAGGCCGGGATCGGAGCCTGCCGAGAGGTTAGGCCGGTGCCAGGGCCAATGAGGCCAGGATCGGAGCCTGCCGTGAGGCAAGGCCGGTGCTGGAGCCTCCGAGGCTGGGATCGGAGCCTGCCGAGGGGTCAGGCCGGTGCCGAGGCCAGTGTGGCTGGGATCGAAGCCTGCCATGAGGCAAGGCCGGTGCTGGGGCCTCCGAGGCCAGGATCGAAGCCTGCCGAGGGGTTAGGCCAGTCCTGGGGCCAACGGCCGGCATTGGAGCCTTCCGTGAGACAAGGCCGTTATTGAGGCCTCCGAGGCCAGGATCGGAGCCTGCCGAGGGGTTAGGCCGGTGCTGGGGCCAGCGAGGCCGGGATCGGATCCTGCCGCAAGGAAGGCTGATGCTGGGGCCTCCGAGGCCGGGATCAGAGCCTGCTGAGGGGTTAGGCTGGTGCCAGGGCCACTGGCCGGCATCGGAGCCTTCCGTGAGGCAAGGCCGCTACTGAGGCCTCCGAGGCCTGGATCAGAGCCTGCCGAGGGGTTAGGCCGATGCCGGGGCCAATGGCCGGCATCGGAGCCTGCCGTGAGGCAAGGCTGGTGCTGGGGCCTCCGAGGCCGGGATCGGAGCCAGCTGAGGGGTTAGGCCAGTGTCGGGGCCAGCGAGGCCAGAACCGGGGCCTCCCATGAGGCAAGGCTGCTGCTTGAGCCAGCGAGGTCTGATCAGTCCACCGTGTAGCCAGGCCACAAATGGGGCCATCAAGAGTGGGATCAGTATTTGCAACACGGCATGCACAGAGAAATATCGCAGAAAATTAAAACCAGATGCTTCCCCTAATCAGCAATAACTAGGAGGAAAGGGGCAACAGGAAGTGGTCGAGCTATAGAAAGGGCCCTATAGTGAAGCAATTAAGGTGACCAATCAGAGGGTATGGAATAGGGGAGGATGGAGCCTCTTTAAAAAGCAGGAGGTACATAAACATATGTATCAAACTTAATCACCAAACAAGCATGGGATCGAGGGAGGGGGAGGGAATGGGATGGGGGCTGGATGAGGGCTAATTGGATGATGTGTGCTTGTATATCCTCTCAAGTCTTGTATTCCAATGTGATGTATGATTACAATGCACCAATAAAAATAAATTTTAAAAAAAAGAGGTTGGTGGGGAGTAGAACACACCAGGCCTCGTGAAACTGTCCAGAGATGGCCCTACTTCAGCCCTCCCTCCAAAAATCAAGCAAGTAAAGAAAGAACATGCACCTTTTGCTGACCGTAAGAAGAATCACAAAAATGTTCTCCAGCGCAGGGAAGAGAGGGCACCTGCCACTAATAAAGATGCGTGTGGCGGTGTGTCTGTCTCTGTGGCTCAGCGGGTGACACCCGGGGCAGCCGCAACCGGCCACCAATGGCTCCTCCTTATCCAGCCCCCCCCCCCCCCGCAACCAGCCTCGTGTGACCCACGACCCTGATCTGGCCAGCAAGACCTAGGGGCAGGGCTACACAGGCTTCAGGGCAGCACCGCCTCCTGCTATTCTAATGAAAGATGCAGACGTAACACATGCCACCCTTCCCTCCTCCAACCCCCATGCCTGGAGCTATGTCTGCTGTGTTGTTACCATGAAGGCAATGAATAGAAAGGGCCGGCGCAAGGCAGATGGACAGCCCAGCTCACAGGGCTCTTGGTCCCAGAACTGCTCGCTCAAAACTCCGTATCCTGTAGGGTTCGTTGCCTGAGTCCTTGCCATTCGGGCCATCTCTCATTGAAGACATCATCCTAAGTGAGTTAAAGCTGTTCTTTCCTGTCACCAAATCGAGAGTTCCTTGTGTTCCCTGGGAGCTTACGGGCATCTCAGCTGCCCATCGCCATCCTGGAAGCCCGCAGACACCAGAGGTGGATGACACTCAGGCAAACAGGCATCCTGATAAGTGCCCGGTATCGGGGGAGGGCCCCAGGGCACTTCCTGGGGACATCTCTTGTCATCTTGGCTCACATAGGAGCTGGGTGTGGCTCCGCTTCCCAGGATACTCAGGCAGGACGGCCGCCTGGAGGACTGACCCGTCAGGGGTACTACAGCTGAGAACTCTGCCCTGAATACATAGCCCAGCCTCAACGAGCCACGGACTCTCAGGCTCCCGTGCCAAGGGTGCTCTGGTCCCAGAAGCCTCCAGCCAGATGACCAGGGAGGTGCCCAGTCTGGATTCCCCACATCTGCTTGGCTCCTGGCTTTTTTTGGCTTAAAAATAAGTGAGGTACTAAATCTAATCCCATCTGAATATTCCCCACGGCCTCCCTGTGGAGGCCCAGATGCTCTATCCCTGAGTGTACCAGGTGGCACGGTCTACCCAGGGCTCTGCCAGCCGTCCAGCTGCGGGCCCTGGAGCCCGGGGATGCAGCCCCGGGCGGCTCAGCTCTAGGGCCCGCATTATATCACGGAGCAATTCCTAGCACGCAAACAAGAAAGAAACATTAAACTCTGCTCCCAGGGAGTGTGGTATTTATCTGGGGGACCTTCACAGGTGATGTCCTCGGGATGCGAAACGGATTGAGCTCCTTCGGAGCAGGCCACCGGTACAGATGTGTGCCGGGAGCGCTTAATTGCAAGCATTTTATTATTATTTGGCCATTCTGACATTTCACAGCTCGTTTGGCTTTGCAATTACTTACCAGTTTGTTTTAGAGCCATTTAGTGGAAGGGATGGACTGAGACTCCTGCGTGACAGGAGCGCTCCGTCAACATGATCCTGAGAGCGAGCCACCCCGCACGGCCCTGGGGCTGCAGGCGCCTGAGTCTCCTCTCTGAGCTGAGCGTGGGGGCGCTACGGTCTAAATGCCTGTCACCCCCAAATTCGTAAGTTGAAGCAACCCCCTGGGGAGCAGCGCAAGGGCAGAGACCGTGGGAGGTGCCGCTTCGAGAGCCTCCAGAGAGCGCCTGGCCCCTTCCACCAGGGTGCACACAGCCAGGGGGTTCTCATTGTGGACCAGGGATCAGACCCCTCCCCGTTGCACAGTCTGCAGCGCCTGGGTCCTGGACTCGTACCTCGGGAGGTGAGAAGCATCTCTGTTGTGGTTCAGCAGCCACCTGTCTGTGTTTTGTTATCACAGCCCAGAGGGACCAACACAAAGCCATGAAGCCATCACCTTCACAACTGCGAACTTGGCCCTGAAACCGACGGACTTGCCCAACTTTGTGAAGTTGCCAAGATGCAACACCGTTCCTAAAGTGTTCTTCTTTTCTTTTTTTTTCTAAGATCCAGTCTACTCTCTCCTCCCCCAGTGGCCCTCAGAGTCAACCCCATCTCCCACTTGGTGCGCTGGAGACTCCAGAGGGGTGGAGAGACCTCCTGCCTTCTAATCTCTAAACCTATGCCAGATCACCGGGCGCGGTAAACAGCCAGAGATTCAGAGTTATTGCATTTCGCAGGCCAGCCCAAATGTTTGGAGATCTGGGATAAATAAAAAGAAATAGCTGGCCAAGTGATCCATCCCCAGCGTTCCAGGCTGGACTGAGCCCCGCTATTTCATTTGCATGATTTAGCAAAAGAATCTCGCATTGATATGTAAATAGCAATGCCAGTACTTTACAGTGGAAACAAAAGAGGGAGCCCAGCCTGGCTGTTTTACGGCTGCCTTTCTGGCTGCCAGAGAACACGGGGCAATTACCCGGACCCACAATTTAAATAGCTCCCTATCAGGGGGAAGGTTTAATAATGGAATTACACTGTCATTTGCATCTGGTATTCTTGTTCGAAGGTGTATTCCAAATTTATCCAGCATCTTTACTCACCCTCTGGTTGAGTTTTGAGGATTTGGTATGCTCATCCTGTAAAGAGTAGAAAATCCCTCAGCAGAGTCCTCAGCGCAGGAAGACACGTGGCACCGCTGTGCCAGAGACCAGAGGACGATCTCAGCCCGCAGGGTGGTGGTGTAAGGAGACAGGGCAAGTCCTGCCACACTCACGCAGGTGCGGCAGGTGACCCCTATACTTCTTGCTCAGTGTGAGCACCCTGCTGGTCCAAGCTGTAGGTCCAGGAGGTGCTCTGGGCACTGGCGCAGCTCCATGGCAGGGAGGTGGCAGGTAAAGACACACCTTTGCTCCTTGCAGCCCAGGAGCAGAAAGACCCAGAGTGAGACACTGGATGTCTCGTGTTGACCCGTGGTGCTGGGAGCCCTGCTCTAGCACTTCCTCCGCCCAGGGGAACATCTGGACCACCTCCAGCCGACCAAGGAGGCCAGATTAGACATTCAAAAAGGTATCAAGTGAGCCCAGGAACTGGCAAAAGAAGTCAGCCACGGCTGAGCCGAAGCCAGAGGTAGAGGAGAAGAGATAGGCGGGCGAGGGGCGAGGCTCGGGCCAGCTTTTCCCGCAGGCCACCTGCGAACTCAAGCTCCAACTGTCATGGCGGGAAAGGCAGCGAAGCTGGAGTCCTCCCAGATGGGAGCATCGCACAGCCCCCTCCCGCAGAGGGCCACATTCCTAGCTGGGGTGAAACATGGTGGCGATGGTGGTGCCCGAGGGAGGGAAGATTCTCTCTGTGTTCTAGACGCCAAGCCACCCCTGGCACCGATTCACAACCCAAACCCACACGCACTGCAGGTCCAGATAAGATGCCAACCGTGCGCTCATCCTAAAGAGACCTGGACTGCGCCCCTCCAAGTCCCCAGAGAGACAACACTGTCCTCCAGGCAGGGACCTCATACCGGGGCTCTGACTCCCACAGACACAGCCTCCAGGACACACGCAACTCCTGGAGAAAGGGAAGCGAATAATGAGCAGAGACTGAAGGGGCGGAAAGAAAAGCTGGACAAAATGGACGCTTTGAGAAACCAGGGGCAACTGACGTTGAACTCGTGACCCAGGACAGGCAGTTGGGAAGAAGTAAACAGGGCGGCTCAGAGTGAAGAAATACAGTTATGAAATAATAATTCACTCGGCGGATCGAATACCTGATTAGACGAAGCTGGGGGGAGTGAAGAAAGAAGAGGGGATTAATAAGTTCAACATTGCATCAGAATAAATTATACAAAAATACATCAAGAAAGACAAAGAGAAAGCGGCCAGGAGAGACCAAGAAGCAGGAAGGCAGAGAAAAGGGCTCTCGTGTATTTTTGGAGGTCTAGAGAGAGAAATAGGACAGATGCAATATTTTTTAAAATAATGACTCACAAATTCTCCCCCAAAAGTAAAAACAAAAGGCAATGACGGACATCACTGACTCAAGAAGACCAACACTTTCAAGTGGAATCAATGGGAATAAATTGTGCCCAGAAGCATCATAGTAAGATGACAGGACGTCAGAAATAAAGAGAAGATCCCAAAGTAGCTGAGGAGGAAAGAGAGCCCGAGAGATCACCCAGGAGACAGGAGACAGCCACACGGAGCGGGAGACCACCAGAGGTGTTCAGAGAGAATACCGTTAACAACCACAGTGTCCACTAAAGACCCAGGAACCTAGCACAGCCTTGGTGTGCACCAGTACACCCCGTCGGAAAGCAGGTTTCTGCTTCAGCAGAAGGACGGCGTTGCCAAAGGAAGGTCTGCAGTGTGAGGAGGAGCAGAGCTTCGAGAACGGGAAACCGGGCAAACGTAAGAGGTCATGGTCTGAAGCCCTGTGACCAGGCAAGCCCGGGCCTTGGCTCCAGGAAGCCCCGATGCAGCCTCAGGCGACCCAGGCACTAGGGTGGGAACCAGTGTCCCCATCACAGGTACCCGGCTAGTCACGCAGAGCTCCTGCGTGGCTTCCGTGACTCCCCGAGGCTCGCACCTGCACTGAAGCAAGGCCTTAGGAACTTTCTATCCTTAAAGCAATCAAAAGGCGGACAACAGACAGGCCACGTGGGCTGTGGAGCCTCTGCACATGCTGCTCCTGGTCTCTGTACTTTCCGCTCGACTCGCACACCCGCTGACAGAAACTGCTGAGGATGGTCCATTCTGTGAGAACACAAACTCTTCACTCCTGAGCTTGTGACCTGATGTATAAAAGGAGCCCTGAGAAACGGCTCGGGGCCGCACTCGGGACTAAGCACCCTGCAGTGGAGTTGCCGGCCGGCTAAGACAGTCTTTCTATTCAGCTTAAACTAAGTCTGAGTGGTCTTCTCTGGGGGTCGCACTATGACACCGTAAGAGCATCATTTTATAAAATAGAAACACTGAATTCATGGCAACTCAGGTAAAGAAGCCAGAGGAGGTGATCAGAATATCCTGGGGCATGTGTAATTCATGGAGAAGATAAAGAGGCTGACAGATTTTATAATTTGATTAACTGTATGGGTGATAAAATCCACACACTACCCACTAAAATAACAGAAATGTAGTGTATATTGTCCAAAATGTTAGGGAAATTTTGAAGGGGAAAAAGGTCTATAAAAGTCTATGCAGAATAAAGTAACAATGGAGAGAGAAAAATAAAGATTCAGAAAGGAACACATCAGAGTAATTGTTATCCAGATGTGCCGCTGATTCCGACAGACGTGCATAGAATAAAAAGTCTATTTGAAAGGCAGAGACACTCAAACTAGACTTAATAAAATTCAACGATGTTCCAGTAATAAGAATAATAAGGAAAACATAAAAGCATAGGAAAATTGAAAGACCAAGTAGGTGGAGTGATTCCAGTTATGTTACTATCAGAAACAAATGCATTCCACTCAGAGAAATTGTAAGGAAAAAAGGAGAATCATAGTATGATGTTAAAGCGTCCAAGTCACGAGGAAGCTGTCTGGAAGTGTGTACACACCTAAATGAAGAGGGCGTGAACTCACGGTCAGAGCACCGCCCTCGGCACCAATACAATGTGAGAAAACAACACAAAACATTAGGACAGCCTGGCGTGGGGGCTTGTAATCCCAGTGCTTGGGAGGCTGAGATAGGAGGATCCAGGTTCGTGGCCAGCCTCGGCTAATTAGTGAGGCCCTCCCCAACTTAGTGAGAACCTATTTCAAAAATAGAGAATAAACGCCGGGCGTGGTGGCACACGCTTGTAATCCCGCGCTTGGGGGGCAGAGACAGGAGGATCACACAGGTTCTAAGCCAGCCTCACTGGCTTTAGAGACCCTGTTTCCAATTTTTAAAAAATATATAAAATAGGTCTGGGAGTGTAGCCCAGAGGTAGAAGGGTTTCCAGGAACCCCAGTACCACCAAAAAATAAATAAATAAAAATAAAAAATAGGGCTGGGTGTGTAGGTCGGAGGTAGAATGTCCCTAGGTCCCATACCCAGCACTGAAAAAAAAAAAAAAAAAAGATTAGAACAACACAACTAACAGGCTGCAGATCATATTAGAAAAAGTGGCCCCCAAACCCTCAAATCTGGCAAATCTCCATGTTCATGATGTTCAGTGAGACACAGGAAGTAAAAGTCAAACTGCCGAAATCCAGAAGAAAAGGGGGAGGCTGAGGCGATCGGTGAGACCACCTGCAGATGACGGGCGCCTTTTCGTCAGAATCCCCAGAGGCCAGGAGACAGTGGGAAAGAGAAAAAATGCCAGCCCATGAGTCCCTACGTAAAGAAAACAAAGTCTGGAAGTTAAGGTGTCACAAACACTTTTCTAGGAATTGACTGAGCACACTACTTGCAGGAAGGTCTCTCCCGTGAAAGGTGCGTACGGGAGCCCCCAGCTGAAGTGATGTCGATGGACACTTAATCTCTACAGAAGCAGCCGATGGCCAAAGAACACAGCGTGCAGGCAAATACAAAAGTGTGTATTTACCCACCTGGGTGTGTGCTGGAGCCCGGCTCTGGAGACCTCACAGGACTCGGGTACAGCCATGGTCCTGGTGACGGCCATTTGTCACAGCAAAAGGAGGCCGACCAGGCTATGGCTGGGGTTGCTTTGAGTAGAGCCCAAGAGTTCACATGTAGGAAGTTTGGTCCCCAGGAGGTGACATGAAAGGTGAGCTCAGCAGAAGGCTGATAGGTCGTGGGACGTGTCCCTCCAAAGGATTAAACCTGCTCTGGGACATGGTTACTTTCTCGCAGATAATTATGGCAAAAGCAAGCCCTCCTCCCCAACTCTCTGGCTTCCTGTCTTCAATGTGAGCTCCGCCTCCACCACTGACTCGTCACCCAGAGGTCCTGGCCAGACCTGAGCTCACACTGGTGCCCTGCCCTTGAACCTATCAAAACTCAGCTAAATAAGCCTCTTGCCTTTATACACTACCCAGCCTTGGGCATTTTGTTACAGTCACAGAAAACAGACCATTAACCGATTGAAATCAGCAAAGGAAAGAGGCACAGGGTAGAGTCCCAGAGAGCCAGGCTCCGGCTCCCTGTCACCCCCACACACCCATGCAGTCACACAGACTCTCCCAACCTACTTCTGCAGGAACAGTGTAACAACACAGACGAAGACACCAAAGCCCTGGTGTCCCAGGTTATATTGGAGGTCAGTCACACATGCATGGAGTCCGATGACTGACCTCAGCGGCGCCAACCTGTCTCTCTAGAGGTCCCCCGGGCATAACATGGCCCTCATCCTCAGGTTTTTATTATATGCCCCATTGTTAACTGTGTCAATCAGTTTTCTGTCACTGTAACAAAATGCCTGGAGAAATCAACTTAAAAAGGAGGAAGGTTGTCGGGCATGGTGGCACACACTTGTAATCCCTGTGCTCGGGAGGTGGAGACAAGAGGATTGCATAGGTTTGAAGCCAGCCTCTCTGGCTTAAGAGACCCTGTTTCCAAATAAAATATAAAATAGGTCTGGGAGTGTAGCCCGGAGGTAGAAGGGTTCCATCCTCAGTACCACCAATAAAAAAGGAGGAAGGTTTGTTTTGGCTCATAGTTTTAGAAGTTCTAGTCCTGTTGCTTTGGGCCTGTGCTCAAAGGTAGGAGGTGCCCATGGAAGAGCACAGAGTAGAGAAGAAATAGAAAGATGGAGGGAGAAAGGGAGAGGGGGGAGGAAGAGAGGGAAAGAGAGAGAGAGAGAGAGAGAGAGAGAGAGAGGTCAGGATCCCATAAGCCCCTTCAAGGGCACGCCCCCAGTGCCCTGAAGACCTCCCACTGGCTCTACTCTCAAAGGTCTCACCACCCTCCAGTTGCACCACGCTGGGGACCAGGCCTTCAACACAGGGACCTTTGGGGACACCTCAGATCCAAGCTATAGCAGCAACACAAGTCAGCTGACCGAGCTGAACCAGCGCGGCCACGGCCGCGGACGTGCCAGAGTTCATGAAGGAGGGCACCCGGGGCCCAGAGGCGGCCTCCCTGGAGCTGGCTAAGGCTCGGTCCCAAAGACGGGCTTGTGGGGAGAGCGCAGGTTTGAGCAATTCCAGCTCCCTGAGTTAGTGTCTCCTGCACGGCACGTTGACATATGTCAATGTACACACTGGGCTTCTTCTGCTCTTCTCTTTCCTGTATCTGTCTGAAATAAACAGTAAAGCTTAAGGCAAAAAAATACAGATGAGGGTCTTTAACCCTGTCCTGGTAGCACCCAGCAACTGCAGCAAGGACTGCTCCCTCTCAAGGGACGTTCTCCAGGAGCCGTGTCAGACCGAAGGAGACAGTGAGAAACCAGAGAGGCACGCTTAGAGCGGTCACTTCACGTTACGCAAAGAACCTTCCAGAATGCCGAAAAGAACAATAAGGACCAGAAGAAAGCTGAGAGCACAAAGTTACAGGAGGGAGAAAACCTATCTGAATTCACAGATGTCAGAATTACTAATACAGAAAAATCAAAGGTTTTAGTATAATTAAGTGAAATTTTGCAAGTCTCGGGACAAAAGTCAATATACAAAGTTAAATTGCATTTCTATATACAATAAATAAAAAATCTAGAAAATTAAACTTTTCTGTGAACAATAGTGTCAAAAACATGCAATTCCTAGGAATGGATTGACAAAAGCCAGGCAAAACTACCCTGAAAAGTACAAAAGTTGGTAAGAGAAATTAATCTAAACAAAAAGACACACCATATTTTTTATTGGCTGGCCAAATACTTTAAGATGCCTACTTTTTCTATATTGACCCCAATATGCAATATAATAAGTTTGGTATAATAAATTCATTCTCAGCCGCATTTGTAAAACTCAAGAGCATATGTCTAAAACTTGCATGAAAATTTAAAGAACCTAGAGTTGTCAAAAAAAGTGCAAAAGACCACTGTGGGCAACTTGCACAGGCTGAACATAAGGTTTACAGTAAACTAAAGCCAGTGAGATAGAAGGACAAGGTGGACAAGCGGATCAATAGAACAGAATACAGTCTAGAAACAGATCAACAATTATGGGCTCAATTGATTTTTTTCTGACAAAGACATCAAAGTAATTCAAAGGAAGAAGAAAATATCCATGATACATGGCACTCAATCACCTGGACATGAAAATAAGACTCTGGTTTCTAAGCTGGCACCATCTTTCCTGTTTGCAGAAGAGGAAAAATGACCTGAATTAACTGAAACCAAAACCCTCCCCAAACTCCTTAGAAAACAGGGGTCAGAGAGCAACCAGCTCCCCAACACTGGGAGGACGACAGCAGTCCAGAGAATGCAGCCCACCAGGGACAAAATTCCAGGAGCTGAAACTTCCAGGGAAAATGGAAAAACAGAAGCTATCATCGAAAAATTGTTAAAAGCTCAGTATGAGCTGGGCTGGTGGCACACGCTTGTAACCCCAGTACTTGGGAGGCTGAGACAGAAGGATCACGGGTTCTTGGCCCACCTCAGCTACTTAGTGAGGCCCTTTGCAAAGTAGTATGACCCTGTTTAAAACTTAAAAAGTAAATAAATAAAATAGAGCTAGAGGCATGGCTCAGAGGTGGACTAGCCCTGGGTTCAATCCCTAGTACCACAAACAAAGCCAAAACAAAAGCAAATAAAAGCTCAATATGGACAAGTCTGAGTAAAAACTCCAGGGAAACCCCATTTTGTGTGAAGGGGTCCACACTTTTGTGGGTGTTACCTCCAGGGGTCCAACCAAATTCTCACAAAGAAGGCAGGAGAAAGAGCTCTCCCTCCTTCCAGCAGGCAAAGAAGAGCCACTTTGAGGTACACTGGAGCGTCCAGTCTTCTCGACATACCTGCCCTCACAAGGGAATGCTTCATCGGTCATCGTAAGGAAGGACCACACTACTCAACTGCAACTCCTCTAGACAAAGAAATACAACCCTAGTCTAAATCCTAAACACAGAACTTCTCCCCACAACTATCATCAATCAGTGGGGCTTTTGCATTATACCAGGGAATTAACACTGAATGAAACAGTAAACCTCAGGCCCTATTTAATGTTAGTGCACTAGAAGAAATGTTACTCTCGGACACCGTTGACCGCAGCAAGCAGTAAACACAGCCAAAATCCCAGCGTGAGATCTCAAACCTTCACACTAAATGCCTATGAACCTCAGTTCTTTTTACCTTGAACCTAATATTCAGCTTTCAACAACAACAACAACAACAAAAATTACCAGGCAAACTAAAAAGCAAAAGCATAGCTTGAAAAAAATAGAGCAAGTATCAGAACCAGAGCTGGCAGATGCTGGAAATCCTACACCAAAGCTTTAAATATTACTATGATAAAAATTATACTGGAATCCTCGTCAAGGAGCTACACGATCAAGGAGAATAAAGAGAAATATTTTAAATATTGAATTAAAATATTAACTGAATTTAAATATTGAATTAAATAATGAATTTAAATATTGTAGTAAAATTATCTTTGAAAAGTGAAGGAGAAATATTTTTTTTTTCAGATAAAAGCTGGGCATACTTATTGCCAAGAGAACTGCATTCCTAGAAATGTTGAAAGAACATCTTCAAAGGAAAGGAAAATTATATAGGTCAGCAACTCAGATCTACATTTATAAAACTTTAATAAGGAATATATGAAGGTAAGACAAAATATTGTTATATTTTTATCTGAGTGAAACACCAAGCAGCTCTGGGTTCCCGGGGTCCTCAGAAGTGTAGGCAAAGAGCCCTGGGGCCGGTTCAAATTTAACTTGGTCAGGAGCAGACCCCATGGTTATCTCAGAGACTTCTGAGAGGGTTAGACATCTCTGCCTAGCCCTTCACAGTCCTGGCGCAGCCCTGGGTGCCAGCTGGGCCTGCCTCCATCCCACCCTGAGGGTCTGAGGGTCCACCGTTCCCTCCCAGTGTTCAGAAGAGCCAATCCTGGCCTGTACTTTGCGTCCCATGAGACCACTGCTCCACTGTCCAAGAACTAAATCTCCATAATTAAAGAAGATTTTATACAGTGGGTGGTACATTCTGTTAAATCTGGGGAGGGCGGGTAAAAGCTGGGGTTTCTCTGAAGAACAAGTCTGGGTAAGTTTCATCTGAAGGTCTCTCCTATGAATGGGTAAGGACCTTTGCTTCCCCATGGGGATCTCGTGGCCTGACGTCCACTCTCACCTCAGCATGGGAACCCTCTGTGTCCTATTGAATCCTGTCCTGTGCACTGCAAGCTCTGTGGAAACGTGTCATGTGGAGGCATGGGGGTTGCCCCAGGTGCCCCCGCGTGCAGGTCAGAAAAAGCGGGTCAAGCCCCCAGGGAGCTCTCCAAAGGGTCAGGTGACTCTGGCCCCATGCAGGAAGGTGGCGTTGTGTCCCTGACACATGCTCATTTTAGACATGTATTTCCTTTTGGAAGCCAGGAGGGCTCTAGGAAACGGGAATCTGGGTGCTGCAGAGATAGCACAAGTCAGCGAGCCCAAGCTCTCTGGCCCAGGCTTCCCCAATCTATGCCCAACTTTGGGTGTGCCCTCTGGCCTCTTCACAGCCGAGCTCCCAGGGCTCTGGCCGCCTTGGTATCCAGCAGCTGAGCCTCTGGAATGCAGAACATCGCCCTCCCTTTGGGCCACCTCACCTCCAGGACCTGGACCTAGGATGTGCCGCCATGGAGCTCCTGAGCAGGCACCTGGGCATGGCCTGAGGCCATCCTGACCTTGGGACCCAGGACCACTCTCCATCAACAGCAGCCTTCCTTTGAAGCTGTGGGGA
This sequence comes from Muscardinus avellanarius, assembly GCF_963383645.1. Lineage (NCBI taxonomy): Eukaryota > Metazoa > Chordata > Mammalia > Rodentia > Gliridae > Muscardinus > Muscardinus avellanarius. The sequence continues at coordinate 1,193,170 of NC_137797.1, read as the reverse complement.
CGATGGAGGACAGGGCCTCGGAACCCTGCAAGCTCTGCCTGTCAGAAAGAGCACCCCATCCAGACGCCGCCTGCCCTCCAGGACCCCCGGAGCCCAATCACCCTGGCAGCTCTAAACGGTTGATTTTCACTCTTTAAAATTTTTCTCCACTGAGCTCAGTTAATTACAAAACTAGTTCACACTCCGTAATTCTGATTTGCCTCCACCTTCCGGGGCCAAGTAATTAGACTGTGCCATTCAGGAGCAGTGGAGCGTGACCCGGGGCCTCTGCCCGCCGCCACTGACGGGCTCCATCTGGACCGAACGTCCGCGCGGCCCTGCCCGCCCCGGCACGTCCGCGCCCAGGAGGCTGTACAAGGACAGAGCCCCCACAAATTAATTAGCAATTAAAAACTTTATTTACAAAAGCAATTCGTGGGTACACATCTTGTTAAAATGCAAACTATTATTTCTAGGCGACTTTTAAATAAGAAATGAACAGAAATGCAAAAGATTGACAGTACATGGCGCGAGAACATCTTCAAAAACAATTTGCTGAATATTAATGAACTGAAAATGTCATTTCTGGTCCAATTACTAGAAGTAATTAGTTTTTTTAATTATGGAGGAAGTGGAATTTTAATAAGGTCAATTTTACAATTACAGTTTAAAAAATACTAATTGTATTGTCATCACATCTTATATAATAAATGACATTAACTTGCTAACATCTGTTGATTTTCATGTAAATAAAGTAAAAATACGATGACATCAGGCTCCCTGTGGAGTGAGAGAAAGTTTGCATCTGTGCTGGGGACAGGTGGGACCTGGGCGCTCCCGGGAGGTGGCTCGAATGTTAGGTCCTCTGAATTTCCCATCAGCAGCTGTGGAGGACGGAGTTCTGCAGAGCCCTTTCGAGGTGCCACAAACCAAAAACTCTGCAAATACCAGCTTCGAAGCCCTCCTGGCGCAGGGTTGGAGGCGCGGGCAGGGCCTGCAGAAGTCCCCCCAAAGGGCGCTGGGAGGCCTGGCAGCTCGGGCGGCTGGTTTCCTGTCCATGACCAAGTGCTAAGCGCACCCATCCCACCCTCCGGGAGCCGGGGCCTCTCAGCAATGCAGGTGCCTCTGGATCACAAAACTGTAGGAACGCCAGGTCTAGCTGCCTCTGCTCCTGCTCACTGACTCCCCTACGGTGCCCCGGGATTCAGGGTGAGCATCCCCTCCAGGTAGTGCGGGCTTCCCAAGGTTAGTTCTTGATTCTGTGGATCAGAAACCACGAAAGCTCATCAACAAGGCTCCTCTGCTCCCGGCCAGACGCAGTGCAGTCGGCCATCTGGGGCCTTACCACTCTAGTCAGACACCCTGCCTGCTCTTGCTGGACGCTTCCTGTGGTCCAACTATGGTGCTTGGAGGAGGGCCCTGGGGGAGGTGACTAGGATTAGACAAAGTGACCAGCATGGAGCCCCCATGGCTGAACACTGGTGGCTTTATGAAAAAAGGGAGAGGGACCAGAGAGTGTAAACACACGATGTCCACATACACACACACACGCACACGCACACTCCCTGGCTCCCCCCTGTGATGCCCTGGCCAACCTCAGGTGCCAGCAAGGTCATCGCCAGATGTCATCCTTGACCTCCAGAACCACAAGCCCCCAGAAATCCTTTTTCTTGATAACTGAACCCGTCTCTGGCGTTGTCACTAGCAACAGAAAACAGACAGATACACTGTCCAATGTTGATACCAGTACTAAGTACGTTATCACTAAACACCATGACCAATGACTCATGTCTTCTTCAGTAGTATCAATACAAGTAACGTGTTGCTGTTCTTACTGGGGATTGAACCCAGGGGCTGCTGCAGTCTGAGACCCTGGGGGCTGCACTTGTGCTCCCCACAGCGGCCGGCACACCCAGGTGCCTGGTGTTCCAAGCACAGCTGCATGCCATGTGCACCCCCACACACCATTTCAGAGGCGGGACACAGGTCCGCTCAGCAGCGGCTCCTGGGGCCACAGCGGGTGGGCGGCAGGGCTGGGTCCTGGTCCCAGGAGCCGAGCTGGCCCTGCTGATGGGGCAGGTTTGGGGAAAGCATTATCTGAATGCATAAATGTTCAGCAGTCCTGGAAGAGGTTATCAGGACTGTCCTCTCAAGTTACCCAGGTTAGTGTATGGAGGCCGGGGGCTCACCCAGCCCCAGGGCAGGTGCAGGCCAAGTCACCTTGACCCTGGCCACTTTCTCTGAGAAGCCTGACTCGCCTCATAAAAGGAATAAACTTGGCCCATAAAATACTCCTAAGCACCAGTGCGGGCACGGCTGCCCACTCCAGTCCTGGCCTCCCCACCTCCCAGGGAGGCGCCTCCCGGCAAGGGAGCAGCTTGCCGTCGTTAAAATGGTTTGTGGGCGTTTGTTATATCTTTGGGAATGTCTTGTTGAATTTTAATTACCCAGATTAAGATCTATTGGTATAATTATTGAGATATATAAAAGTTTTATTTAAACATGGATATCCTAGAAATGAGTGTTCCCAGGACAATAAACAGCTTTACTGCCTGGCACTGGGGGACATTTGCAGGCGCGGGGGACGTGAGCACAAGTCCAAGGACGCTCCTCACCTCACCTCCGCTGTGCCGGGCCGCAGCAGCCGACACCTGGGTGGCAGCTCAGTCCCTGAGGGCAGGTGCGTGTGAGGCAGCCCGCGAGCCGAGACTCCTGGGTGCACTTCACAGGACTGTGAGGTCGCTGCCAGCAGAATTCTCACCATGGCTGAGAAATCCAGGCGCATGTGGAGGGATTCACCCAACCTCACGGCAGAGCCAAGATCCCAGGCCAGCAGCCTCTCCTCAAGGGCCTCTCCACCTCAGGATGCCCCGTAGCACTCTGCCTCCCTCGCTCTGCAGGGCTGGGCTGCTCTCAGGTCACTCACTCACCCCCATAAGTGAACGCCCCTGCTGTCCAGGTCATTTGAGAGTGAACTAACTCCCTCTTCTCTCTCTCTCTCTCTCTCTCTCTCTCTCTCTCTCTCTCTCTCGGTACTTACTGAGGATGGAACCCAGGGGCATTCTACCTCTGAGCTATACCCTCAGCCCTGTTTTTTATTCTTCATTTTGAAACAGGGTCTCACTAAGTTGTGGAGGATCTCACTAAATAGCTGAGTCTGTCTGCGAACCGTGATCCTCCTGTCTCAGCCCTCCCAAATGCTGGGATTACAAGGGTGCACCACCACATCTGGCTTCTCTCTCTTTTTCTAAGAAGAGTGAAATGTAGAAGTTGAAAGAGTGACAAGCGGGCAAATCAGGATGAGTCCACCTCCTGAAGCCACAAAACAAAATCTAGTAGGACTTCCGGGAAGATGGCCATAGAGAAAAGCGGGGCTTACGAACCCCACTAACAACCTATCTCTATTACCACAAAATCCACGCCTTTCATAGCCAGAAAACACCATCAGCTGAGAAACTAAAAATGTAATTACAAGGGACAGAGAAAAAGAGGGCTGGAAAAACAAGACACCAGAAAGAAACCAGACCACAGTGCTGCAGCCGGAACCACAGTGCAAAGCGGCTGGCACCATCTTCCCTTGCAGCACCAGGCCCCAGAGAGGAGGAGGACTCAGAACGGAGCTCAGAGCCACAGAGGAGATATGCCGGCCTCACAGCCGAGGATGCAGCAGCAGCGCCATACTGCCAACAGCAGCAGCAAGCTCACCGGACGGCACCAGATCAATGCACTCAACAGCCCACCAGGCTCCAGAGAGGAGCGGCGGACAGCGAGCCGAGATGAGCCACTGCAGAACAGCCAGGTGGAATTCAGCAGATTTCTCGGCACAGGGAGCATCTAAAGCTCCCAGGGGCCAGGCTCAGAACACCCTGCAGGGATTCAAAGCAGAGCTCAAAAACAGAGAAGAAATACACCAGCCTCACGGCCGAGGGCATGACAGTGGCGCATATTGTCACCGGCGGCAGCAGCAGAGAATTCACCGAGTTGACTACAGCACCATCTGCACAATCAACAACAGTGAGTCAAATTGCGGCCCCTAGAGGAGAAATCCCAGTACTGCACTCCCAGGGACTTGACAAAGTGGGGAGTTGTGGTGGCAGAGATATCACACCATAGGAGAACGCCCAAACTGGCACCCCCCATGGTCAAAAGCAGCCTCGATTGACTCCCTGGGTCTGAGACTCTGCGATACAACTCAGTAAAGGAGTAGTGGGGACTGAGATACCACAGACTCGAGATCCAGAACACCTTAAGTGAAGTCGTAGTGACCCAAGGGAAGAACCCAGAGAAAGCACAAACTTCCCAAATCATGGGAAAGAGGAATAACAATGGAGCAATGAATGCACACAACCCCACAACATCAGAACCCGATAAAACAGAAATCCAGAGATTTCTAGAAGATCAAATCAGGAAAATAACTGTAGAAATAATAGAGGTTTTTCGAAAAGAACTCAGAGAGAGCCAAAAAGAGATAAAGGATGCAATTAATGAAGTAAAGGCCTCAATTCAAAGTACAAACAACCAATTAGACCACATGGAGAATAGAATCTCGCTCTTAGAAGATGATCATTCAAAAAATGAACACATAGTTTCTAATTTAGAAAAAAAAATCTGACAGCAGGAATCTGACATTGAAGAAATATGGGCCCATTTCAAGAGAGCTAACCTAAGAATAATTGGAATAGAGGAGGGAAAAGAAGGTGAAACCAAATGGATCAATAATCTCTTCATGGAAGTAATAGCAGAAAATTTTCCAGACATAGAGCAAGAGGTCGATACACAGATCCAGGAAACTTATAGAACTCCCTTTAGATAGGATCGGAGAAGAGGATCCCCACGCCACATAATTGTCAAAATGACCAATGTGGAAGCCAAGCAGAGAATCTTAAAGGCAACAAAAACAAAAGGCCAAGTGACATTCAGAGGCAAACCAATTAGAATCACTCCAGACTTCCCAAACCAAGTCATGAGAGCCAGAAGGGCTTGGACTAACATATTCCCAACTCTGAAAGAAAACAACTTCCAGCCAAAAATTTCCTACCCAGCAAAACTTTCTATCAAATTAGATGGGGAAATAAGAAGCTTCATGACAAACAGAAACTGAAGGAATTTATGTCTTCAAAACCAGCGCTAGAGAAAATACTCAAAGAGATTAACTACAAAGAAGAAATAGGTAACACTCACCAGAACCAGAGAAACAAGATTTTCCATCCAACAGACAACTAAGATTGGTTATCTGTGGAGATTCATTATTTATGTTAGTCTTTTACCTATCTCTAAAGGGTATTGTTTCCCTTTATTGTTGTTAATTTTTAGGATTTCTAGTTGGAATATTAATATACCTTCAGATATAGCATTTGGAAATATTTTATCCCATTCTATCAGTAACTTTTAACTCTTTACATTGTCTTTGGATATACAATATTTTTTATTTTTTAGGGAGTTTGTTTACCCTTTTGTTGCCTGTGCCACTGAAATCATATCCAAGAAATCACTGCCAATTTCAATGTTGTGAGCTTTTATGACCCAGATTTTCTTCTAAAAGTTTATAGTCTTAAGATTTATATTTAGGTCTTTTATCTATTTTGAGTTAATATTTGTATATGGTGTTATATAAGGGTCCAATTTTATTCTTTTTCATGTAATTATTATTTTTCAACAATATTTAGTTAAAAGATTATTATTTCCTCCACCAAATGTTTGTGGAAACCTTGTCAAAAATAACTTGACAATATATGGAAGAATGTATCTCTAGGCTTTTATTTAACTCCAATGGTTTATATATCTGCCTTTAGAACAGTATTACACTGTTTCAATTATTGTAGCTTTATATGGTTTGAAATCAGAAAATACACATCTTCTAGCTTTGTTCTTTTTCGACATCATTTTGGGTATCTAGAGTTCATATGCCATATTAGGATAGATTTTTTCTGAAAAATAAATAAATAAATGTATGATAGTTTCACCTAAAAAAAAGAAAAAATATTCTCTGATAAGAAAGAAAGCAAAAAGAAATATTGAAATGTTATCTTTAAGTCATCAAAAGCTTGGTATCAGACCAATGAAACTGTTATGTGAGATTATCTTCATTAATATTGGATAAATTGCTATAATACTAGATGTCAACCACTAAGCCAAGCATGGGAAGGAGGGATGGGGAGGGAATGGGATGGGGATCAGGTAGGGGCTAACTGGGTGATGTGTGCATTATGTCTACAAAAGTATTTTTTATCGCATTATGATGTATGAATACAGTGCACCAATAAAAAATAAATAAAAATAAAAAATAAAACAAAATCTAGTGATGGAGACCTGCAGGGACACCAACTCAAAGAAGCACTTGGCAGGAAATATGGGCACCGTGCTAGTGACTGGGGGCTGGGAGAGCTTCCTCAGCCAGGACACACAAGGCTCGTGGCACCGGGAAGGAACAGACTTGGTGACTGTGACCAAGCCAATGACCAAGTAACGAAAGACGCCCTGAAGTCAAGGCAGCCACAGAGCGGAGGAGAGGGTGTCCTCTTGTGTCAGTAGAAGAGGAACAGAATCCAGAGTGTAGCCCCAAATCCTGCACATCAACAAGAAAAAGACAAGTAACTGAGTAGACAAATGGGTGAAGAAAAATAAATAAATAAATTTTGGAGGTTCAAGGCCAGCCTCAGCAATGCAGCCAAGGCTTTCAGCAACCCAGTGAGACCGTTTCAAAGTAAAAAGCAGATAGGGCTGGGGGTATAGTTCTGAGGTAAAATGCCCCTGGGTTCAATTCCTAGCACCACAAACTCAAAATAATTACACACACACACACACACACACACACACACACACACACGTAATTCACAAAGAGAAATCCTGAGTGCCAATGGCATGGAAAGATGCCTAAACTCAACACCAGTCTGATCGGGACCCAAAAGGCCAGGGAAAGCAAGTGAGGACTGATAGGTCATGTCCCTCCCCTTCCCCCATGGAACCCCGCAGCGGAGACAGGAGGCGGAACCCCAGAAGCCAGAAACGGAGATATCATGAGAATCCAGCACCTTGAGACTCCAGGTATCGTAAGGCTGGCTCCAAAGGTCATGAGATTACAGCTGTCACAAGAGAATTGGCATTCCCACACTGCTATCCCCACCCTAAACCCCACACTTAAAACACCGGTACTTTCACTCCACCATGTGACTCTGCCGACCGACTGTGACCCTGCTTGGCCACGTGGCTGTGCTGCTCGGCCATCGGTCCCTTCCCTGATGGGCAGCAGACCTTGCCCGAAGGCACCAGGCTTGCTTAAAGCAGCACTTTTTGATAACCAGGCTGGTGTTCACCTCCTTTGCGACTCCCTAATTCAATTTCAGTTTTACATTTGATGCACAAAACCCAGGAAGATATTTGTGGGGTTTTTTTTTTCCTTTTTTCTCTCTCTTTTTTGAGTCCCAGACTCTCCAAACCGTACCAGGTGCATTTGGCAGAGCACATCTTGCTGGGCAGCGCATGCCCCGTGGCCTCCACCCGCACCTCTGCAGCCGCCGGTGCCACCCGCCACAGTACCTCTGCCCGCCCAGCGGCCTGCTGCAGGTGCTCCCACTGCGCCACCCATAGCCGCCACCACCAATCAGCTCAGCACTGTGTAAACTCCCTCCCCTTCCCTTGGTCAGCTGGTTCTGGCGTTTTGCCTCTCTGGACTTGGGTCCTCTGCCAGCCCACTAGGATCTAAAAATCCAAGCATTTAGTGGCCCATTGTCCTCTGGTAAACTGGGACCACTCCCCCGTTAGACCCCAGTGACAAATGGGCTCTTCGGGTCAAGAATCCCCGTTCCCAAATGATTGATTAGGAAAATGGGGATGCCTGTTTCCTGTTCTTTGTTCTAACCCATCGAACAACTATGGGAAGTCAAGTCTCCAAATGAGTGGAAGACCTATGGCATGGGCACCTGTCTGCCTTGATACAAGTTGGGTAATGGGTTGTGGTGGCCCAAAAATGGTCAGCAACTTTTGTAAGCGGTCTGGTAAATGGTCAGAAGTCTATGTCCAGGCTTTTTCCTGCGCTCTCGTCCCTCCAACTGCTCTCCCCCATCAGCCACCATTTTCTTGTCAGCTACCATTTTGTGATGGTGCATAGTCACTACCTTGTGACATCACAGTTGCCATCTTGGTTGCCATCTTGTGACGTTACACAGTTGCCATCTTGGTCGCCACATGGCGGCGTACAGATGCCATCTGGTGGTCCTGCTGAGTCACAGGCTAACTCGCAGTTGTCCTCTTGGCCTGCACCAGCCTGCAATTTTGCTGAGTCACAGACACAGTCGCCATTTTATCACAACATGTGGTTGTCAGCGTCCAACCCCGCTGGGGTGCAGATGCCGCGTTCTGAGGACCCTGGTCCAAAGGATCTCCTCACAGCCCTGGCCACCATCCCATCCCAGGACAGCCTCCCACTCTAACCCACTTTTCCCCCGCACACCATCCTCCCTTAAGGGACCAACTCAGGAGGTTTTTACCCTTTATACCTGCTTAGATCCATCTGCTGAGGCAGGATCTGCGGTGTCAGTAACCCATTTCAGTGAGCAATCAGCCCCTGATATTCGGAAAAAAATCTTACAAGGCTGATCAGGTCCTCAAACCCCTATCCAAGCTTTGGTGAACATGGCATTTAAAGTCTTTAATTCCAGAGAGGAACAGGTGGAGATGGAGTGTACACTCCAACTTTGCCAAAAGGCAGATCCCTGGTAGCTGCCCTGAGGCTGGCGGTAGCAGCCCAGACCTCTGGAGTGCCACCTAGGGGTGGAGGACAGCAATGACAACTACTCCAGGACCCTGCCTCAAGTGCGGCAAGGCCACGCCCACTAATCAGACCATGCCAGGGGTGTGTCCAGGAGGGCCACTGGAACAGTGCCCTTAGAAAAGCTGTAAGTCACAGGTGCCTCAACACAGGGGGTCCACCCTTCCAAACACAGCCCCGCCACTGGCCCCACTCAGCCTGGCCAAAGACTGATGGCTCCCAGACTCCTCAGCCTCGATCATCCTTACCAGGCCAGGGTAACTCTCAAGGTAGTGGGTAAGCCAATTGCCCATGCACTATAGCCCCTCTTTGACAGGACACAACTGCCCTGCCTGAGGCTCAGGCCAAAGTAGTCATTAGCCTAATGCATAATTCCCTACAGGTGGGACCTACGGCACTTAAGCACTTCCTGATCCCCTTGTTTCATTCTCCTCTCCTGCAGCAGCTGGTTAGTAAAGTCAGGGCCTCCTGTTCCACTTGCGCTGCTGTGTCTCCCCAAGGAGGCCTTCGCCCCTCCTTTCCTACCCACCAAATGAGAGGACACTTGCCAGGACAGGACTGGCAAATAGACTTCCCCCATATGCTGCCTCACAAAAAACTAAAATATCTTCTTACCATGGTTGATACCCTAAGAAGTTGGGTAGAGGCCTTCCCCTCAAAGGACGAGATGGCCAGCACAGTGGCCAATGCTCTATGCCTGGACATCACCCTCTGTTGGGACTCCCTAATTCCTTACAGTCTGATAATGGACCAGCTTTTATTTCTAAGGCTACTCAACAGGTGGCACAGGCCCTTGGCATTTCTTGAAAGCTCCACATCCCTATAGACTGCAGTCATTAGAAAAGGTAGAAAAAATGAATGGAATTCTTAAAAACCATCTAACAAAACCCTCCCTGGAGCTGTGGGTATCGTGGCCTGAACTCCTGCCACTGGCTCTGGCTTGTGAGAAGGCCACCCCCGAAGCCCCACCCTCATGAGCCCCCTTGAACGCTGTGTGGTTGCCCCTTTTTGCTTCATCACGCTCTCCCTTCGGACCCCCCTCCTTTGGCTTCCTCTCTCCCTTACTTGTCTTTTCTCAGGCACCTCCTCAGGGAACATGCTGACCGGTATCTTCCCCAACCTGGGACCCAAGAAGCAGTAATTCACACTCAGCATAATTCTCTTTAATGTTTTTATTTCAGCAGGTCCACTTGTTCACATAGTACAGTGCTCCCCATCTCCAGATGCCGGACAGCCATAGAGAGTATTAAACACTCTAAACCCCATAGCATGTTTTCCATTTGACCAGACTGACCAATACCCTCTCACTGCTGAAATAAGTGATGTGTGTCTCTCTCAGGGAAAATGCTGTTATTTCATTAATGAATCTGGTCTGATGAAGAAAACTGCTGTAAAGGGTGGTGTATGTCTCTTTCTCAGGAAAAGTGCTGCTATTATATTAATAAATCTGGTCTAATGGAAGAAAATGTCTAAACTCTGACCAGGTTAAGCAAAAATCATAAAATACGGGTTCCAAGGGCCAACAGCTGCTAGGCTCCTTCCCTTCCAGGCAAGGGCCAGTAGCTGATGGGCTTCTTCCTTTCCCAGGACCCATTCTCATGATTTGACTTTTTTTTTTTCTTTTTGTGGTACTGAAGATGGAACCCAGGGGCATTCTACCTCTAAGCTACACCCCTAGCCCTATTTTTATTCTTTATTTTGAAACAGAGTCTCACTGAGTTGCAAAGGGCCTCACTAAATAGTAGCTGAGGCTGTCCTCAAACCTCGATCCTCCAGTCTTAGCCTTCCAAATGCTGGAATTACAAGCGTGCACCACCATGCCTGGCTGCCTCTTTTTAGATAGCTCTTCATCTGTTAAAGTTTGTTCAAGTGTCTGGGAGTGTACCCAGAGGTAGAAGGGTTTCCAGGAACCCCAGTACCACCAAAAAAAAGTGTATTCAAATGTACATTACTGAGCTGTCCAGGGTAACCTCCAATCAACTCCCGCTATAGCCATACTCCCACCTGCCCACTTCTGAAGAACTCGACCTCTCCTGGCCAAGGGACCCCTATGACATCCCCTGACCACAGGAAGTAGTTATGGACTCAGTCTTTGCCCAATATCACCAAAAGGTTGGGATGATAGGTCAGTTCCCCCTCTTCCCCCATGGGACCCCGTAGCAGGCACATCAGGCAGAACCCTCGAAGCCAGAAGTTGAGATATCGCAAGAATCCAGGTGCCTCTAGACTCCAGGAATTGCGAGGCTGACTCCAGAGGTCGTGAGATTATGGGTGTCGTGAGAGAATCGGCATTCCCACACTGCTAGCCCCACCCAATCCCCCCCTTACTTCTGCTCCGCCATGTGACTCTACCAACCACCGTGACCCTGCTGCTCGGTCATCAGTCCCTTCCCCCACGGGCCGCAGACCTCTCCCAAAGGCACCAGGTTTGGTTAAAGCAGCAGTTTTTGATAACCTGGCTAATGTTTACCTCCTTTGCAACTCCCCAGCTCAATTTCAACATTACACTGATGAGACAGAGTCAGGGACGTCGCCCACAGCCTGGTCACAACATTAGCTTAGTCCTAGGAGACCCCCTGGGCGCTGGGCTCAAGCAGGTGCCTCCCTGCACACCCGATTCCCCTCCAGCTGTGTAAGTCTTTGCAGGCGTGCACAGGGCTCCAGCAACTGTCTTTATTAGTTCACCATCCACAATGGCAAAACTTCAAACCAACTCCACGTCTGCTAGGAAAAAGGCCCAGCTCGTCAATGTACAGTGGAGGACAGGCTGAGACCTGGCCAGAACCTGATGGAGCAGATACTCGCAGGCGCAGGCGGCCCCCAGGAATGCCTCAGTGCAGATAAACATTTACAAAAAGTATTTGAAATGCAAAGTCATGTTTAAAATTCCAGAGACTCATGCTGGCGTGGTGGCGCACACTTGGAATCCCAGCATTTGGAAGGCGGAAACCGGAGGATTGCTCGCAGACAGCCTCAGCTACTTAGTGAGGCCATTCGCAACTCAGTGAGAGCCTGTCTCAAAAATATAAAGACTAAAAAATAGGGCTGGCGGTGTAGCTCAGAGGTAGAATGCCTGGGTTCCATTCCCAGTACCACAAAAAAAAGTTCCAGAGACCCTCCAAAGTGAAACTACATAGTCACACCTAGGAATTATTAAACTCAACTTCAGGATGGCAGCAAGAGGGGAAGAGAGGGGAAGAAGCCAGGCTACTAGGAGGCTGCTCTGGCAGGATGGCTGGGGCGCCAGTCAGAGTGCCGGGGTTTCAAGGTAGTGACGGCTGCTAGGGGATTGGAGGCAGGAACTGGTAATGGGACACTCAGCTCCTGGGCTTTGGCCCGGTGGGCAGCCCTTCACCTCCTGGCCAGGCAGTGGCCGTACTCAGGGAGGAGACGCCACAGCCTGGAGTTGAGAAAGGACTGAAACCCGAGGTCAGTCTCTCCAGGCCGCAACACCAACAGCCCTGGAGACCCTGGAACCCAGAGGCTGAGCAGAGGCTGAGGGTGAAGGGGCCGCCCCTCCCTGCCTCCCGGTGGGCTTGTTACCAGGTGCGAGGTGCTACAGTTATTCCGCACAGACTCAGTGCTTGTTCATTGGCTTGGAAAGCACTCAAACAGAGAGCAGAAATGAAGAACTGACAAGGATTTACTTAGAGACGTGAAGGCACCATGTAAGAAAGGCCGTGGAGCTGGGCGTGGTGGTGCCCGCTTGTCATCCCAGCGTTCGGGAGGCTGAGACAGGAGGATCGTGGTTCACAGACAGCCTCGGGTACTTAGCGAGGCCCTTTGCAACTCAGTGAGACCCTGTTTCAAAATAAAGAATAAAAATTAGGTCTGGAGGTATAGCTCAGAGGTAGTATGCCCTTGGGTTCCTTTTCTAGTACCACAAAAAAGGAAGGAAGGAAGGAGGGAAGGAAGGGCAGTGGCGAGAGGGAGAAGGGCTATATCCCAGAGGAAGGGTCCAGAAAGGCCAGTCCCTGGAATGAGAACAGCCCAGGGCAGCGGGGTTTCCCTCCAAAGATGGTGTCTGGAGCAGTCTGCTGGCAGCCATGGAAGGCAGCCTGGAGTCCCATGTGACAGGTTCTCTGTCCCACGGACACTTTTTTTTTCTTTTCTTTTCTTTTTTTTCTTTTTTTTTTTTTTTTTTTTTTTTGGTGGTGAGGGTGGAACCCAGGGCCTTTTCTACCTCTAGGCTATACTCCCAAATCTATTTTGGGAACAGGGTCTCACTAAATTGCTGAGAGTGTCACTAAGTAGCTGAGGCTGGATTTGAACCTTTGCGATCCTCCTGTCTCAGCCTCCCAAACCCTGGGATTACAAGCGTGCACCACCATGCCCGGCTGGACACCGTCTTTATACATATTACATTCGAGGGTGGTCCACAACCCTTTGTATGTCACAACTTAGTGATCCTGAGTTGTTCCTCCCCGCCTTTCCCACAGGGGAGGGGGTCAACGAGAGTCTCTGCAGGCGAACTTCTGGTCCATCCCAGCTGACCCCATCTCTAGTTTCCCAGGCAGCTACCTAATGGGCGTCCTGCGCGCCCCACACCATCCTGAGCCTGCCTCCTCTGAGGGCCCGGGTGCTGGCCCTTCCCACATCTGCACAGAGCTCTCATTCCTCCAAGACCAGGCTGAAGTGGTGTGAGGGGGCTCACTCCCACAGCCCCGCAGCACCCAGCTGGAGATGGTCCGGCCATGGAGCAGCTCAGGGGGCCGTGCTTCGCTGAGCAGGCCTGTCCTGCCCCTGGCCGGCCTGATCCCAGAGCAGGCAGGTTTGAGAGATGCCGCCCGGATGCCGTGGGCTCCCTCTCTCCGGCCATCTGCTCCAGGCCCGGGGGCCCCCAGTGACAGCAGGGAAGAAAGGCTGGTGTGAGGGGCAGGGAGTCACGCAGGACGCAGCTCAGCCCCACAGCACACTGGCACTTCTCCGTCTTAGTCTCTTTCTCTTCTGCTTCAACAGAATCAGCCGCCTTAATGGCCAAACCGATGTTCTATACGGACGTGTCATAGGGACAGAATGGAAACCTTTCCACTTCCAGAGAAAGGGAGTTGGGCAGTAGAGAAAGTAAGTTATGTGCTTTTAGGGAGCTTAACAAGGTGAGAGCGTGTCCCCCCTCGGCCCGGCGTAAAAGCATTTTGATTTCACTCAGACCTCAATTCATCCTGGAGACCCATCTTAAAAACAGACATCACCGGAGGCCGCCGCCGGCTGTGGTCGGTCCTATAATCAATCGTCTTATCCTGGCTCCCTGGAAGGAGGGAGCAGGGGCTTTGATAACAGAGGGGCCCTGCTGAGCGTTTTAGGTAGATTAGCATGTTAAAAAGGAAGCAGAGGGGCGGCCGTTTTTATTTGCTTTTTCTAAGATGCTTTCTGACTGAAGTTCAGGCTGCAGGGCACAGCACTGACTCAGAAGCTCTGCCGTTGGAACAGGCACGTGTGAGCACAAGGCACACGCACACGCACACACAGCAAAAATGAGCACGCACGCACGAGCACACGCTCACTGGGACGCACCGCACCTGCCCGCTGCCCCCCAAGTGCTGGGAGGTGGCCACTGTGGGCCCAGTGCACAGCGATGGCTGCGGCCGGGCTCCCCTGAGGGGTTTCTGCACACCCCTTCTCACCCCCACCCTGCTCCCAGCCCTCTTAAGAAGCCGTCTCTGCTCATTTTGCTGCTGGAGCTCAGGATGATCCCCAGAAGGGGCGGCTGGTGGCATGGCACACCCAGCCTCCCTTGCACTTCACCCCACCTCCAGAGACCCCACTTGCTGCAGGGGGCAGCTCAGGGCGCTTTCAGGCAAGGAGCAGCTGCACGTGCATGCAGGGTGCAGGCCTGACCCTGGGATGACCTTGGGGGTGTGACAACCTTAGGATTCTAGACCCCGACCCAGGAGCCAGCAGGGAGCCACAGGAGGAGGGATGGCCAGTCAACTGGCAGAGCCCAGGCCCAGCATGCATGCCCGGCCCCCCTCTTCTCAGGACGAGCCACGAGCATGTGTTTCATTCTTCATACCCCATCTTGCGAGGACCAGCCAGTCCTATGAGGCCATTCCCGTGGTGCCACACAACCTGTGCACAGCCACACAGCCCAGGAGTGAGCGGCAAAGCGGATTTGACTCCAAAGCCTGTCCCTGGAGGGCCACGCCCGGGTCTCTCAGTCCCCATCTCTGTCCAGAGCCTGGCATGGAGATGGGATTCCAGGCACAGTGCCGGGAGACCCAAGAGGTAGAATGGACCGTGGAGGTGGGGGGAGTGTGGAAGCAATGATAGTAACGGGGGCGGGGGGTATGTCTGCTAAGGTCCTGGGCACCTGTGTTGCCGCAGTCACCAGCTGAGCCCTGGTCCCCAGCACACCTCAGAGGCACCTCTACCAACCTCAAGGACTCGTGTGGAAGGGAAGAGGGAGGCGCAGGGAGACACGCAGAGCCGTGTGCAAATGTGCCCTCACACTGAACCTCACTATGATACATAATTACAAAGCACTAATAAGACAAAATAATTTTTAGAAAGAAAAAAATAAGCAAACCCTCTGCTGGGGAGGTGTTTAAGAACACCAGGGCAGGCACCTCCCAGGGTCTACCCCAGCAACACCAAATCCAAGCAAAACAGTGAGGCGGTTTCATCATAACTCTGGAAAACAAACTCTGGTCAGCAACCAGCTTTGTGGGGTTTCACCAACCCTCGGCCCAGCCCCAGCCCGAGTGCCCTGTGGGAGCCCTGTTCCAGAACCCACAGGAGCAGCGCCAGGCCAGGCACAGACGACACTTGTCTGCCTCGCCTGCCCAGGGCTGTTGGATAGTGCAAAGTGATTATCTCGTTTTACTTGACTCAGACCAACTTGGGGGAGAAAAGGACAAGACATTTACCAAAAATATTATAACACAAAGCAAGCAGATGAACCCACAGATAATAGGCAGGCGATGGCAGTCAGGGCATAACGTAGAACTCTAGAATCCCAGAGGAAACACCGGGAGTTTCTCTGGGAATCAGGGCATTCAGAAGTGCCCGGACCTGCTGGGGATTCACCAGCTCAAAGAAGGCCGGAGGAGACTGGAGCTTCCCCTGGGGCTGACAGCTAGGCTCGGGAAAGCAGGAAGCGAAGGCTAAGGCAGAGCCCTGGGCAGCCTGGCCCCAGCACAGAACCCAACTCAAACACTGCAGAGATTGTTTCCTTTTTCTTCACTTTTTCTCCTCTCCCCAGCCCTTTCCAAAGGAGCTCCTGCCAAAACACTAACTGTCTGAATCTAGAGAAAGGGCAATAAGAGAGTCCACAGAACACTGCACACTGTTAGCACCCAGGACCCTGCTCAGTTCATTCTGGGGCAAGGCTCGCCTCAGAAGGACGACCTCCACCCCACCCCAAGGAGCTCAGGCAAGGACGCTCAAACTCCTGCACCAGTTTACTTCTCCAAAGACAATTCCCCTGATGAAATGTTTACCCCTACATTTATGAACCCAACCAATTCTAGTCTTCTGGGTGAACTTCGCAAAATCATTTTCTTCTCCAACAGAGGGCAGAGGTGAGCATGCAGGAACATTGCTACCAGCCCAAAGGTACCTTCTGAACAGGGGAGCTGGTGGGTCCGCTGGGGAATTGCAAAATCACGCTGGAGCCTCATCAGTGTTGTAACCTGTAGAAGCTACAGGTTGAAGAGTTTTTTGTTAGAATTAATTTTTAGGAATAGTGCCTGGAGCCGGGCGTGGTGGCGCACGCTTGTCATCCCCGCGCTTGGGAGGCGGAGACAGGAGGATCGCGCAGGTTCGAAGCCAGCCGCGCGCACTGGCTTAGGAGACCCTGTTTCCAAATAAAAATGTAAACATAGGTCTGGGACTGTAGAAGGGCTTCCAGGAACCCCAGTACCACCAAAAAAAAAAAAAAAAAAAAAGAAATAGTGCCTGAAAAGGTCTAGGCCAATATGAAATTGTAGTCAGGACTCAAAGAGACTTGAAGAAATGGTGTGTGAGTGTGGGGATAAGGAGGGTGTGTGTGTGCGCGCGTGTGTGTGTGTTTGTGTGTTTATGTGTGTGAGATATGTGCAGTGTCTGAGGGCTTCTGTACAGGTTGTGTGTGTGTGCAGGTTGTGTGTATGCACATGTGTGCAGGTTGTGTGTATGCACATGTGTGTGTGTGTGCATATCTCACGTTACATGTGGATGCATGATGTATGGGGGTGCTGCTCTTATCTGAAGTGGCTTCACAAGAAGGCTGGCTTTGATTGCTTTGGGGAAGTTCCCAGATCAGTCGAGCTGAAGTGGCATTCAAGGCATAAATATCTCATACCAGACACACAAACAGGTAACAGAAGATGAGAGGCAATGGATTCTGCTCATTTTTCTGGTTTTAATTGGCGTTCCTGTCGTAGTAGAAACAGTGGCTTCTTCTCACAAACCTTCCAGCCACTAATTGTTCTTCTCACTGACACTGGGCAGACCCCACACCGCTCACAAAATGTCAGACACTCTTTGTCCTGATGAGCCAAATAATTTATAAATGCCAAAAGCAAGGGTGTTTGTATTTATCACCTCTTAGAGGATTGATCTGGTATCAGGTTGACACTTCTGTGGACACCCACTTTTTTTCCTGAATTTTGCTTAGTATAAATTTAACAATGGTAATAACATTAAAATTCAGTGGCAATGTCTCACTCTTTTCCAGGTTAAAAAAGACAAGTAAACAGATTAAGACAATGAAATGATTCCAGGAACATGTGCACCTAAGTTTTTAAATGCACAAGAGTGTTTGTGATTATTGAAGGGCATTTGACCCTAGGATTTCAGCATCAGCAGCTTCTCAAGGGAGCGTGTGCTACCCATGGAGACTCTAACACTAAAGGGCACTTATGTGTGTGCACACACACACAGGCACACATGCATACATGGAGACACATGTACCATGCTCTGGTGCAGACACATCCCTGTGTGCATGAACAGAATTCCCATAGAAGGCACACATGCACTCATACTCACATGCAAGCAGAGACAGGTACTTACCATACAGAGACAAGTGTGCACACACAGACATAGATAGGTCGGGTACCCCCTCCTCACAGGGCCCTGCAGCTGGGACAGGAGGCGGGACCCCGGAAGCCAGACGTGGAGATGGGGCAGTCTCCAGATATGTGAGAGGACTGGCATTCTCCCGCCTTGCTAGCCCTACCCCAAGACCCTGGCTACATAAAAACCCTCACTTTCTCTCTGCTGATTGATAGCCACCCCCCAATATTGGTCTGCAGACCTCGACCAGGAGCGACAATTAATAAAAATGAGCCTGGCATCACACTCCTCTGCTGGATTTTGCCTCCTTTGTAATCCCCAACTCAATTTCAATGTTACATCTGGTGCCAAAACCCAGGAGGCTCAGGTCAACCCTCCCTGAGCCCCTGTGATTCCCCAGTGGTTCCACCGGGCCCCTGAGGGGAGCCCTACACTTTACTCCCAGGAACCTGGATTCTCTGACCCTTGATTGGACCAACCACTCTTGGACAGGGTGAGTTCCCTTCCCTTCCTCTGGTCAGTGGGACATGGCCTCTAGCTTCTCTGTTTGTCCAAATGTGCGGCCATGTCAGAGTTGCCCCTGGACAACCAGGTTGTCCTCCTCCAGCCCTGAGAAGGGAGTGAAGACGTCCCTCCCGTCGTCTTGACCCCATTCATGGGCGTTGATCAGGATAATGGGGACACCTGTCTTCTGTTCTTCGTTCTCACCCACGGACCAGACATAGTAAAGCAAAATTCCAAAACAGACCCCCAGTCCCCACTGGGTGTCTCCTCACTAATCTCTAGACCCTGGGGCTAACAGAGCATATATTCCCTGAGCAGCTCCATTTCTACTGTAATGCAGCATGGCCTCAGTATGAATTGGATAATGAGTCTCGGTGGCTCGAGAATGGAACTCTGGATTTTAATATCCTGACGATCTCAGCAACTTTTGCAAGTGGTCTGATTAATGGCCAGAGGCCCTTGATGTCCAGGCCTTATTTTTCCTGCACTCCCGTCCCTCCCTTTGTTCCCACTGTTCAACCGCCCAAGTCCTGCTGGCTAGGGACCTCCCAAACTCTGACCCCTCTCCCCGTCAGCCGCCATTTTCTAATTCTGCTGAGTCACAGTGGCATCTTGTGACTTTGCCAGGTTACAGACACCATCCTCTGATTCCACCCCTGATTTCCAGGATCTCTCCTCACAGCCCAACCACCACCCTACCCTCAGACGCCTCCCATCCTAAACCGCTCCTTTACCCCTCGCCATGCTCCCTTAAGGGACCAACCTTACCCCCCTCGCCTTTCCCCGTAATCACCATACCTGCTCCAGGCGCCCCCTTCTCTGTTGGCCCCGCTCTGCAAGGTGACCAGTACAGAGGACATGTCTGCGTCCATGTCCCTCTCTCCCTCCCAGACCTTGCTCAACTTGAAAGAAAAGTGGTTTATTTTTCTGCCAATCCATCTGGTTTTATTAAGGAATTCCAATATATTATCCAAGTGTATGATATCACATGGTGGAATCTTTGTGTTACTTTAACCTCTGCCTTAACTCCTGATATACAGGATCGTATCTTAAAGGTTGACCGAGAACGGGCTGACGAGGCCCGTTTGACTCACCCTGCCCTCCCTACTGGAGTGGCCACAGTACCTTCTGAAGATCCCCTTTGGGATTACCAGCCAGCCCAAAATGGTGGGGATGAGGGACTAAAAAGGAGAGACCATATGATCCTCTGCCTTCTTGACAGCATGCAGCTGCTTTCCATAAGGTGGTTAAGTACAATAAACTTAAGGAAATCACCCAAGGTCCAGATGAAAACCCAGAAGTTTTTCTTAAATAGCTTCAGGAGGCTTTCAGCCTCTATACTTGCTTAGATCCATCTACTGAGGTGGGATCTATGGTGTTTGTAACCCATTTCATTGGGAAAATGGCCCCGGACATTTGGAAAAAACTTAAAAGATGGAGGATGGTCCTCAGACTCCTCTTCAAGATTTGGTGAACATGGCATTTAAAGTTTTTAATTCCCGAGAGGAACAGGCTAAAGTGGAACGCACAACCTGGCTCCACCAAAATACAGATTTGCAAGCCCATGCCTTGGTAGCAGCCCAGTGGCCAGAGGTGGAGGCTCAGTCCTCTGGATGACCAGAGCCACCTAGGAGTGGAGGACACCAATGGCAAGCACCTCCAGGAGCCTGCTCAATGTGGCAAGGAAGGACACCAGGCTAAGCACTGCCCTCAGCCACGCCCACCAACCAGACCGTGCCTGGCATGCAGCCAGGAGGGCCACTGGAAAGTGATTGCCCTTGAAAACGCAATCAGCCCCAGGTGCCTCAACACAGGGGACCACCTTTCCAGACCAAGCCCCACTGCTGGCCCTACTCATCCTGGCTGAAGACTGACGGCTCCCAGACTTGTCAACAACAATCACCCTTGGCAAGCCCAGGGTAACTCTCCAGGTAGCAGGTAAGCCAATCTCCTTTTTGGTTGACACGGTAACTACCTGCTCAGTCCTTCCATCTTTTTTGGCTCCCAGTTTTCCTTCTCCAATCTCAGTACAGGGGATTGACGGTAAGCCCTCCTGCCACACACTACAGGCCCCCTTTGTGCCATCTGGAAAACCTTAGGTTGCCCATCCATTCCTGATTATCCCTTCCTGCTCTACCCCTCTTTTAGGTGGACTTTTTAACGAAACTTGGGGCATCCTGCACAGAGGATGAATGGCTTACAATACAGAACAAAATTGCCCTGCCCAAGGCTCAGGCCAAAGCGGTCATTAACCTAATAAATAATTCCCTATACATTGGGCCAACGGCACTTAAATATTTCCCACACCCCTTGTTTTATTCTCCCCTCCTGCAACATCTGATTAGTAAAGTCAGTACCTACCATTCTACTTGCGCTGCTGTTTCTCCCTAAGGAGGCCTATGTCTCTAATTTCCTACCCACCAAATGAGAGGGAATTTGCCAGAGCAGGACTGTAAAATTGATTTCACTCATAAAAAAACCAAAATATTCCTCACAAAAAACTAAAATATCTTCTTCCCATGGTGAACACCCTGACAGTTTGGATAGAGGCTTTCCCTTCAAAGGACCAGACAGCCAGCACAGTGGCCAATGCTCTATACTTGGGCATCACCCTCTGTTGGGACTCCCTAATTCCTTACAGTCTGATAATGGACCAGATTTTATTTCTAAGGTTACTCAACAGGTGGCACAGGCCCTTGGCATTTCTTGAAAGCTCCACATCCCATATCAACTGAAGTCATCAGGAAAGGTAGAAAATAATGAATGGGATTCTTTAAAACCACCTAACAAAACTTTCTCTAGAGCTGCGGGTGTCATGGCCTGAACTCCTGCCACTGGCTCTGGCCGGTGTAAGGGCCACCCCTTGAAGCCCCACCTTCACGAGCCCCTTTGAATTGCTGCATGGTCGCCCTTTTTTGCTTAAAAACTCTCTCCCTTTCTGCTCCCTCCCTTGACTTCCTATCTCCCTTACTTATCTTTTCTCAGGCACCTCCTTTGGGAACACACTGACTAATATCTTCCCCAAGCTGGGACCAGAGAAGTGGCTCCACACCCGGCAGCCAGTGCCCTTAAGCCAGGGGATCAAGTCCTCCCCAAGTTGCTTCAACCAAAACATCTCCAACCACGGTGGACTGGGCCCTTCACAGTGATCCTCACCACACCTACCGCAGCCAAACTGCTGGGGGACCCCAACTGGCATCATCTTACCTGGCTAAAAAGGGCTCCGTTACAACAGTCCCATGACAAATTCTCCTGTATAGTGTTGGGGTACACTAAGCTCCATTTTTCTCTGCATAACTCTCTTTAATGCTTTTATTTCAACAGGTCAAACTGGTTCTGTCTGGAAATTCACCACATAGGAAACCTGTTTCCCCCTTCCACAAAACTAAACATTGGACCAACCACAAGGTGGGATCAGCGCAGTGTTTTCTTTCTTTCTCTTTCTGTCTCTCTCTCTCTCTCTCTCTCTCTCTCTCTCTCTCTCTCTCTCTCTCTCTCTCTGGATGCCAGACAGCCATATGTATTGAACTCTCTCTAAAATCGGTTACTGATGCTCCTGACCCAATAGCACGTTTTCCATTTGACCAGACTGACCCCTATTGCCTAACCCAAGTAGAGGCGACTTCAAGTGACTCTTGAATCTACAACCTCCTCTTTGGCCTCCCTTCAGTGACAAATTGCCTCCCTTGCTAGAGTATCCCTCCAAAATAGATGGGCTTTGGATTTACTCACTGCCGAAAAGGGTGGCGTTTGTCTCTTTCTCAGGGAAAAATGCTGCTATTACATTAATTAATCTGGTCTAGTGGAGGAAAATGTCCAAACTCTGACCAGGTTATGCGAGGATCTAAAAACACAATATTGACAGCTACCTCATATCTGGAAGGGTCCCAAGGGCCAGTAGCTGCTGGGCCCCTTCCCCCTCCTGGGACCCCTTCTCATAATTTGCCTTTTCTTTTTGATAGCCCTTGTCTGCTAAAGTTGATGCAAATGTGCATTACTGAGCTGTCCAGGGTAACCTTCAATCAACTCCTGCTAGAGCCATACTCCCACCTGCCCACTTCCAAATGACTCGACCTCTCCTGGCCAAGGGGCCCCTATAACAACATCCCCTCTGACCGCAGGAAGTAGTTACTGACTAGTCGTCACCCGATATCACCAAAAGGCTGGGATTATAGGTCAGGTCCCTCCCCCACCTCTCACAGGATCCTGCAGCTGGGATAGGAGGCGGAACCCCGGATGGCCAGACTCCAGATGTCGCGAGACGACCAGCATTCTTCCACCTTGCTGGCCCCACCCCAAGACCCCGGCTACCTAAAACCCTCACTTTCTCTCTGCAGCGTGACTCTGCTGACCAATAGTCCCCCTTAATATTGGTCTGGAGACCTCAACCAGGAGTAACAATTAACAAAAGGGGCCCGTATCACACTCCTTTGCTGGATTTGCCTTCTTTATGACCCCCGACTCAATTTCAACATTACAGACATGTACCTCCACACACAGAGACACATCCTCAAACACGCAGAAACACAAGTGCGTACGCACACACGCAGTTCACATCAAGGTTGGCACGTTCTCTGCTGTGTGGGGTGCCCACCTCCAGGGGTCGGCACAGGACACTTGCTGGAGGCAGTCACTGAAATGCCCCCTGACCTCCAGAGACCCTCCCTCCTGCAGCAAGGCCACGTCTCCCAACACCGGAGCGTGGAGGCCCCTGGACAGGCTGAGCGCTCCAGCCCACTCTCCACCAGGGTTTCCTACCTGAAACTGCAGCTCCTTCTTTCTTCCCTTCGGTGTGGTGTTCCATCAGCACGGGGGTTGGTGGGTGACCTTGCCTGCTTCAAAAGGGCAACCTGGGCTCACTATGACCAGGTGCTTCTGGAAGCAGAGTGCATCCCAGAGTGCAGTGGTGAGTCACCGCACCCCTCCTGCCTCCCAGCCCACACCCCCAGAGAGGAGGACAGAGGGTGGCCTGTGACCCCAGCTGTGGCTGCCATCTACCACACAGCATCACATGTAAAGGGTAAATAAGGTAAACAAGGGCAGACGGGTTAGGTGTGAGGGAATTAACTACAGAACACTGTGCCGCGGCTATACCAGCAAGTGCGCGCATGCGCTGGACAGCGCCCCTTATTCCTTGACTTAGCGGGCCCTGTGACTTCAGCATGCTGGACTGAGAGCACCAGTGGGAGCCCGGGAGGGACTTTGGGACGTATCAGTGCTAATTAAGAGGCTGCTGCTCTAACCTCAGCACTGAGCTGTGCTTCATTATTCTGTGAATTGGGGCTGACTAGAGTCTACCAGGAAGACTCATTTAGCCTTTTCTTCCTCTCTGCCTCTCCCCGGGGCAGCTCCTCCTCGCCACCAGCCGCAATCATTCACCCTCAGGCCTTCGCAGGTAAGGCAGCATTCCTTTTTGCTAAGGACATTTGCTGTGTGATAGATCTCGTCAGGTAAACCGCCGAAAACCAACCATCATGACCCTCCGCTCGTCTTCAGGACAGAAGCCAGGGGTAATTGGCTCCCTGACAGCTTTTCAACCCGGAGCATCCGTTACCAAATTACAGGAAGCAAATGGACTTCAGAAGAAAATGTTTATGATGGCCACAAAACACGGGGACATTAACCTGGCATGGGGGCGCTGGGCGGCGATGACGGCTGTGCGGCTGACCTTCACAGCCCAGAGCGCCCGCCGGGACCACGTGACCGCAGAGAAGGACCTTGCCAGCTCCATCTCCTGTCAGCTTAAATTTTCATTCCTATTCCTTACTGTAACATTCTGATCTGGACTCTTCCTGGAGACTGAAGTGGCAACAGAGACACTTAGGAGAGCCTGCGTTTGGAGGCACCAGCGGAGTTCAGAAGAAAGCCAACAGACGTCTGGCCCTTTAAGGAAAACCCCCAGGATCCTGACAGAGAGGCTCAGATGCCCAGGATCAGCCTGGCCTCTAGGGCTTCAACCAACTGTGGGTTGAAATCGCTGGGAAAAAACTTTATCTGCAACTGAGCCAGCACAGACTTTCTTTCTTGTCATTACTCCCTAAACAAAATGGCACAACAACAATTTACAACATATTTATGTAGTGCCAGGTGTTTAAGTAATCTAGACATGATTTAAAGGGCACAGAAGGACGTGCACAGGTTCTATGCCAACACCACACTTTCATACGAGGAACTTGAGCCCTGGACTTTGGCATCACCGGGCCTGGGAACCCACCCCCACAGATATCCAAGGTGCAGTGTACCCACTGGGAGACCAGGCGGGTGGGCGGGGCTGCTGGCTGCGGGCACGCAGGTGGGGACCTGGGGCAGGAAGCAGGTGCTGCCTGGACCAAGAGTGGGAAGATGTGGCCATTTATGGGACTGGGGACAGAAAAAGGCTGTGCTAAGGCTCAGGAGTTTCCATCTGGGGCTCCGTGATGCCAAGAGAAGTCCTCTGAACGGAGGGTCACAGGGTCAGGGGGTATAGACTCCTGGAGCGAGCGGAGCTTCGGGCTGAGGAGCAGACCGGCTGGGCAGGATCCAGAGGACGGCATGGTGGAGTGCACAGAGCTGCATCGGCTCAGGAGCAGAGCGGGAGGAAGGAAAGGGAACCACTGACCCAGACCCCGCTGATCCTCAGCAGCGTGAAGGAAGCTTTTACCACCGAGCTCTGAGCTTCCGGGGGCTGGAGCCCAAGGCTCCCCCTTCAGGCAGCAAAAAGCTACAGCCACAAAGATTCTGTTCCAGGAAAGGCCAGAGAAAGCAGCTGGCCTGCAGTCAGTGGCAGGGACCTCAGGGCAGAGCCGGGCTCCCCTCAAGACAGGGTGAGCACGGATCAGCAGCCAGGGCTCAGGTGGGGGCAGCGGATGGAAATCTCAGTGCAGACATCGAGTCAGGAGGATTGGGGCTAACCCAGCTGGCTGGACGTCCAGACGCTCAGGGACGGAGGCGGGTTCTGGCTAGCCTGGCTCAGCAAGGCTCCTGCTGAAATGGGATGTGTAGAGATGAGCACACAGGCCCACGGCCGAGCCTGGGGCCGAGCTCTGGGTAGAGGAGAGGCTTTGTTGGAGGTGAAATCTCTGTCCCACACTGGTGCAGCTGAGCTGGCCAGACCTCGCCCTCTGGGACCGAGTGGACAGGTCCTGCAGGTGGAGACCAGGTGCTGGAAGGCCAGGCCTGGAGGCGGGGCGCCATTTAGGTGACATCTTGTGACACCACTTTAAGTAGACATCTGTGAAGAACTGCCGTTGGGCCCAAATGCCAAGGGAAAAAGAGAGAACCGTGCCTTCAACGGTGGCTACGATGTAAGGTAGTCACAAGTGGCTACGATGTAAGGTAGATTCAGAAGTGACTCATCCCATAGATTTTGGTGTCCATGAAAAGGGTCCGGGAACCAGTCCCCATGGATAATAAAAATCCTGTCACAGACCCAATATGGGGAAATCTGCTGGGGTGTATGGAGGCAAATCCAACACGGCCCTAAAGCGGGCAACAGGCTTTAGGAATAAAACGGAGACGGCATCTGACGGGGAGAGCCCCCGAGAGTCAGGGCTCTCAGGGACTTGTTACAGGGTGAGGAAGGGGTGCCGTCGTCTGTAAGCTGCGGGTCGCTGTGCTACAGCGGCCAGGTCATCTCGGACAGGGTGATAGTCGCGGGCCGCGCTTCCCCACTCCTTCACTCTTGGACCTCCTCTGGCATGACTCACAGCCACCCCTCACAGTGCCCTCAAAATCTAAATGTAATGACACTTTCCCTGGATCTGTAGTGACTGCCTTCTCTCTAACCCATGTTTTTTTTTTTTTTTTCTTTTTAATTTGGGTTTTATAGGTTTGGGGGCAGGGGACTGTTTCTGTGTTGTGTTTTGTTTTGTGTATTGAACCCAGGGGCATTCTACCTTGGGGCTACACTCCCAACTCTTTTATTTTTTAGTTTGAAACACGGTCTCACTAAATTGCTGTGACTGGCTTTGAACCTGCAATCCTCCTATCTCAGCCTCCCAAGTGCTGGGATTACAGGCAAACACCACTGCTCCCAGCAATCCTATAGAATTTTTTGTAATAAGTATTCATAACTTTTCAATGAAATAAGTTCAGCCTGTAAGTAAGACGTAAAAGTGTGTATGCCTAGTGCTGTACTCTGGGTGTCTTTCCCAATGGAGTGCAGTCGCCATAACTACCCCTCCTCCCTCTCCTTGCCCCTTCTGCCAGAGGTGTGAAGAGAGAGGAGGAGGAAGCCTGCGCCAGAGACAATGGTCAAGAGCATGCTGAAGGGATTAGATGCATCACCGGCCAGGGAGCCTCAAAGTAGACTAATACAATCCCCTCCTAGTCTGTGGACTTTGCAGCCACAGCTTCAAATAGCCTCACATCAAAATACTGGGGGAGCTGGGCCTGGCGGGACGTGCCTGCATTCCCAGCACTCGGGAGCTGAGGCAAGGAGGGTCGAAGGCACAAGGCCAGCCTAGCAACTCAGCGAGACCCTGTTTCAAAAAGAGAAACTATAAAAGTGCCTGGAGGTATAGCTCAAATGTAGAATGCCCCAGGGTTCCATCTCCAGTACCAAACCACAATCATAATTACAATATTTGGGGGAAAATTACATCTGTTATGTACAGACCTTTTTCTTGCTGCTATTTCCCCCAAAATACAGTATACCAAGTATGTTCCCAGCATTTACATTGTATTGGGTATTAGAAGTCACCCAGAGAAGACTTAAAGCCTACAGAGGACGTACACAGACGAGATTCCCATAGACCTCAGCATCTGGATTTTGGTGTCCAGTGAAAAGGGCCAAGAAACCAGTCCCCAAGGATAACGAAGGGTGGCTGTGGGAGGAAAACCAGTGTCTACGTCTGTTATAATCAAACTGCTAAAAACAAAAACAGAAAAGAACTCAATGCTTTCAGCTACCTTTCAAACTGTGAACCCCACCTCAGGCTACATCAGGGAGCCCAGCCTCAGACATCAGCGCTGGAGACAGACCCTCGGGGCGGGGGATGCCGGGACAGCCACCCTCAGCTCCGAGCTCAGGGCTGGCCCAGTGAATGGCTGATTACCCAGCTTGCCGAGGAGGGGGACCAGGGCAAACCCTCATAACTTTTCATCTGAAAAGTTAGAGTGAGGTGGATGTGTCCCTAGACTAGCGATCAGCGTTTGATGACATCTAGAACAGGCCAAGTAGAAAAAGACACCGATCAATGCAGAGCCCTGGACGAGGCCGGGGCCTCTCGGGCGTGCGAGAAATGGAAATTTGATAAATATGGATTCTAGTTAAGTATACCATTAGGCAAATTGATAATTAAGCCAATTAGTTTCAGGTGATCTGACAGCTAGTGCCCTGGCTCAGGAGGCCAGGCCTGGAAGGCTCACGAGGGGAGGGGGTAGGGTCCTCCGCCCTGGGTTTCCAGGGCCCGGCCCCACTGAGGAGTCCAGGAGCCTCCCGTGGCTGGGGCTCCTTGGTGGCTGCTCCTGCAGGCAGGGAGCCGCTGGAAGAGCCGTCCCTCCTGCCCACCCCACAGGCCATGAGGTTGGGCCGCTGCAGGGAGCCCGCACTGCAGCGTCTTCAGAACCCAAGCCAAGCTGCCCACTGTGAGTGGTGGACACACACCGGGGGAGGGGCCCCTCGAGACCGATGGGGCACAGCCCGGCTTTGGGGTAGGGGGCAGCTCCTCCCAGCTCCTCCTTCCTCCCTCCCTCCCGTCTTTAGCATCCCTGTTAGCCTGCAGGATGGACAGCCATTAAGAGGCACACACACACAGCCTAGCGGCTCAGGTCCTCGGGCTGGCAGCCCAGGGTCAAGGTGCGCAGGCCGTGTCCTCCCGAGGCCTGGGCTCACAGAGCTGCCTTCTCCTATATCCCCGCTCGCTCGTGTCTCCTCCTCTGCGGGCGTCCAGTCACCGTGGATCAGGACCCACCCTGAGGGCCTCACTTAATCAGCTCCAAACACAGCCCTCAGAGCCTCAAGGTGACACCCCAGCGCGGTGGGCCAGCCATAGCCCCAGCCAGTGAGGCTCCTGCAGAGGAAATCCAAACTCTCTCCAGCTGCCCCACCCGGGTAAAAAGCAAGACAGAGACCACACCTGCCAAGGTGGCCCTTAAGGACAGGGAAGGACACAGAATTGCACTGCGGTGGTGTTAAAGTCCAGCGGCACAGACAGCTCCGTGGCACCCCGGCTGACAACTTTCAACCATTTCCCAGACTGAAGCCATCACTCTGCAGGGATCTCACCCCCAATCTAGTGTAAACAGACACAGATGAAAGGCCTGGTGGGGTAGAGATCACCTTGATGGAGGCCCTGTGCCCCCGCCCCACCCAGCCCTCCCACCCAGAAGACAGGCGATGGAGTTAACTTTCCATTTCTTATTTCTTTGCCAGTTTTACGCCTTTCTGTCAGTAAAATACTCTGATATTGCTAAAATAAAAACCACTGAAACTATGGCCGGTCTCACTCGGTCAGGGAAGGAAGGTCTTGGGGTTTGTGAGGCAGGGGAGCGGGCTCTGGACACAGAGTGGAGCTCTCCCACCCTCCGGAAGGAAGGGCCAGCCCGCCCTGCCGCCTGTGTCCTGGATCTTGGGGCAGGACGCAGGGTGTGTGGGGAGGGCAGAGACACCCAGCTCCGGTCCTACTTGCTCCCCCTCCCTTTCATGGCCTCACGCCTCATTGGATGGAGCGAGGGGCTTCCTGATGGGCAGAGGGGAGCCTAGGGTACCCACGCACGGGTCTCTCAGAAGTCCTTATGTGAGCGGCCAGCGATGCCCTGGGGAAGGGGCAGCCTCCTCCGGCTGCCTTCGGTTTCACAGACAAGCCAGGCTAGAAAGAGGTCCAGGGAAATTACCAGGAGGCTGGTCGTTGGCCTGGTGGGTGGGGAGTTGGGCTGTGGGCGCGATGGGCCCGGGGGAGCTCTTCCTCTGGGCCACGCCCCAGCCCTGTTTTATAGTTTGAAACAGGGTCTCACTAGGTTGCTGAGTCTCACTACCTTGTTGAGGCTGTCCTTGAACCTGCGATTCTCCTGCCTCAGCCTCCCAAGTACTGGGATTACAAGTGTGTGCAGCCACACCCGACTTTTGTATCTGTCTTGTTAGCAGTGCACAGGGCCATTATAATTTTGTTGTCGTTGTTATTGCTAACTTTAAAATTTACAGATTTCCTGGGAATTGGGGAGAGATAGGCTTGGGGAATAGAACTGTTTTGGGGAGTAAAAGTTGAGAAACTTTATAGCACCAGGTCCTTTTATTAAAGTTAAACTTACTTCTTCCTCCCATCTGTTTTTTTTTTTTTTTTTTTCCGGTACTGGGGATGGAACCCGGGGGCATTCCACCTCTGAACTACACCCCTAGTCCTATTTTTTTATTCTTTATTTTGAAACAGGGTCTCACTAAGTTGCAGAGGGCCTCACTAAGTAGCTGAAGCTGCCCGTGAACCACGATCCTCCTCTCTCAGCCTCCCGAATCCTGGGATTACAAGCGTGCCCACCATGCCCGGCTCTGTCCCCTTTCTATTTGTTTCTTCTGTCCTACATCCAGCAGAGTCCACCCCAGCCCACTGCCAGAGGCGGCCTCATTCAGGGTGAGCCTGCACTGTGCTGGCCTCCCCACCCCTGGCAAAGGGCACCAGCCCCAGAGCTGAGGGTGCTTTCAGGCAGCTGATAGGAACCGTTCAGGACCCTGAGCACAGAAAAGGAGGGTCACCAAGAGAGCAGCCGAGCAGAGACCGAGCGCAGACCACATGCCTGCCCAGCCTGTGCCCGGGATCCCACAGCGGGCAAACCTCGGAGAAGACTTTCCCGCATAGCCAGCCCGCCGAACCCTAACCCAGAGTGCTGCTGGTGGGACAGGCGGGGTGGCCAGGGCTCCTCCCAAAGCCCTTGCCCAGCCTGGCGGGCAGGGGAGCAGCTCTCCTGGAAGGCACTAGAGCAGACAGGCTGGTCCTGGCGGCAGAAGCAGAGGCTAGAGGCCCCGAGCATCCCTGAGCATCCCCAGGCATCCCCAAGCATCCCCTAGCATCCCCGAGCATCCCTGAGTATTCCCGAGCATCCCTGAGCATCCCTAGGCATCCCCGAGCATCCCCAGGCATCCCCGAGCATCTCCAAGCATCCCCGAGCATCCCCTAGCATCCCCGAGCATCCCTGAGCATCCCCAGGCATCCCTGAGCATCCCCGAGCATCCCTGAGTATTCCCGAGCATCCCTGAGCATCCCTAGGCATCCCCGAGCATCCCCAGGCATCCCCGAGCATCCCCAGGCATCCCCGAGCATCCCCAGGCATCCCCAGGCATCCCCAAGCATCCCACCACACTAGTTGTAGTTGCTGTTTTCCTAGATGTGCCTTGATGTTCTCCCTCCAAAGTACTTCCACCTTCCTGAAGAGTATGGAATACTTTTTTTTTTTTTTTTTTTTTTTTTGCAGTACTGGGGATGGAACCCAGGGGCATTCTCTCTCTGAGCTACACCCCAGCCCTATTTTTTATTCTTTATTTTGAAACAGCGTCTCAATGAGTTGCAAAGGGTCTCACTAAATAGCTGAGGCTTTCCGTGAACTATGACCCTCCTGTCTCAGCCTCCGAAATGTTGGGATTACAAACGTGCCCACCATGCCTGGCTGAGTATAGAATACTTTTATTAAAGATGGTATTTTGAGACCTGGGGGCAGATGGACTCCTTCGTGGTATCTCCTCCAGAGGCCAGAGCTGAAGCTGCAGGGCCTTGGAGCCAGGTGCATTATGGAGTCCAAGCAAGTCACCGGCAGCTTAGGCTAGGTGGAGGAGACCCAGCTGCAGAGCAGCAACAAATAAGTGTGGCCCCCACAGCATCAGCACCTCAAAGCACAGACCCGGAGAGGGGCGGCTGGAGGGCGTCGGCCACCGGCCTGGCCTCCCTGCTCCGCCCTGCCCCCTGAGCCCCACCCTCAGGCTGGCAGAGAGGGGGCGCAGCAGCTCCAGGCAACCACGTCCAGAAGATCAGCACCCAGACTGGCAAAGGTGTGTGTGCGCGTATTTGTGTGTGTGTGTGTGTGTGTGTGTGTCTGTCTGTCTGTCTGTCTGTCTGTCTCCTTTTCTCTTGCAATTTTCTCCCAGGTGTGAGGTAGACCCCAAGCCCTGGGCCAGACTCCCCATCACATGCAGCTGCTCAGAGAGGGCTGGGTCACTGCCCACCTCTCCCAGCGGCTGGCCAGGGGGATGGTGACCTGGACCCAGGAGCCCAGTGCTGTGGCCAGTGGAGGACCCATATCAGGTCAGCAAAGAACGGGGTTTGCAGAGTGAGGGCGCTGTAGGAGGGCAGACGGCAGCGTCCACCTGGGGTCGCAGCTGGGATGTCCATTCAAGCCCTCAGATGGAAGTCTTGGCCCTGGCTTGGGCTCTGCACGCAGAGCAAGAGAGCCGCGGGGCCCTTAGAATCAGATGAGCAAGCCGTCTCCCGCAGAATGCCACGCAGATCTGAGAGCGAAAGGTTCTGATTTTCCTGCCCGGAACCCCATTTAGCTTCCAGAATTGTAAAACTGAATTCAACCTGACAGCCCCTCTGTCTCCAGCTCTCAGGGGGCCCTGGGCACTGGCCTGCCTTCCAGCACTCTCTGCGATGGAGGCTGAGATCATCAGCCATGCAGGCCGACCCGTGTCAGAGATGAGTCCTGAAAATGGCCGTGGCCACCAGCTCAAAGGCAGATGAGCTCTGAGGCATGGAAAGCACCTCTGTGCTGGCCAGGAAGTGAATTCAAACAAAAGAATCAGTAAGATGCACTCGAGAGGGTCCTGGAGCAGAGGAATGGCCAGTGGGTAGGTGGCAGAGGGCGGGGCCTGGCCGCCATGGCTCGGGTCCCAGGCTTCTGTCCCTGGGCCGGGATGGCTGAGGGGGCAGAGCGGACCTCGTCCTGCAGGCCAGCGGAGCTGCCCAGGGGAGCTGGCAGTAAGGGATGCAGAGGGCCAAGCACAGCACGGCGTGGACACTGGCCGTGTACCCCACCATCCAGCCAGGGCCATGGAGCCTCGGGTCCTGAGGGCAGATGAGGCCAGGTGGCTGGGAGGTGCCGTTTTCAAGGACGTGGCCAGGCACAAGCATTTGCAATGCTCATTCTGTTTCCCATAATTTAGCTGATGTCTAAGCAATGAAGCCTCCTTCCTTGTCTTGCTAAGGGGCACATCTCTACCGCTCTCACCTGGATCCAGGGCAGCCAGCCTAAACATTTCCTCCTAGGCTCGCTGAAGAGTCCTCATCTCCCCGAACAGGCCGCATTCTGCAGCACAGTGCATCAGGCTGGCACTGGACCAGTCTTCAGGGGAATCAGTTCCACTGTGGCAGGGCCAGAGGCACCTGCGATCCTTCTGTCTCAGCCTCCCAAGTACCAGGATTACAGACGTGTGCCACCAGCCAGGCGTAGTGGCGCACACTTGTAATACCATCACTCAGGAGGCTGAGACCAGAGGAGTGTGGTTCGCGGACAGCCTCAGCTACTTAGTGAGGCCCTTTGCAACTCAGTGAGATCTGGTCTCAAAATAAAGAATAAAAAATAGGGCTGGGGGTGTGGCTCAGAGGTAGAATGCTCCTGGGTTCCATCCCCAGTACCAAAAAAAAAAAAAAAAAAAAGTGTGCCACCATGCCCGGCTCCTACATTTTTTATTTAATTTTTTTTATTTTGAAACAGGTTCTTGCTAAGTTTGCTGAAGGCCTAAGTTGCTGAAACTGACTTAAAACCCTCAACCCTCCTGTCTCAGCCTCACAAGTACTGGGATTAGTTGTGCGCTGCCACACCCAGCTTGATGTGTCTCTTAACAAAAAAAAAAATGCCACCTTTTTGTTCTTGTTGGGATTTATCTCTTCTCTTCTCTTCTCTCTCTCTCTCTCTCTCTCTCTCTCTCTCTCTCTCTCTCTCGTACTGGGGGTAGAACCCAGGGGCTTTTCTACCTCTGGGCTATACTCCCAGACCTATTTTATGTTTTATTTGGAAACAGGGTCTTACTAAGTTGCTGAAAGCCTCACAAAGTACCTGAGGCTGGCTTTGAACCTGTGCAATCCTCCTGTCTCAGCCTCCCAAGCGCAGGGATTACAAGCGTGCGCCACCATGCCTGGCTCCTTGGTCTTGTTTTAGTTCCAGTGCCTCTCCTAATAATGCCATACACCTGAGTCTTGTTTTTACAGACTAACAATCTCTGCCTTTTGTGTACAGCATTTAATACATTTACATTTAGTGTTATTATTTGTAGATTTTTGTTATTTGTAGGGTTGCTACTTGTTCCATTTGACTTTTGCCCTTTGTTTTTCCTTTCTTGCCTTCTTGTGGTTAATCAAGTACATTTAATATCCTATATTATCTACTGAATGAACTTTATAGTTCTACTTCTCTATGGTATTTTTGGTTCTTTCTTAAGAGTATCTCTCCCCCAAAAAAATGTATTAAATAATTTTTCAATACAGCCACTCAACAGATAAGCCTGCAAAATGCAACTGCTACAACAGAGAAACCGAGTTTTTAAATATTATTTAATTTGACTTAGTTATGGCCTAGTCACTACCATATTAGATAGCATGGTTTTAGAAATTGCAATATGCATCTTTAGCCAACATCTGCCCTCGAATGATTGCATACTATTTCATAATGCAAAACACTATGACAGTAAAATCCTGTTTATTTCCTCTTCAACCTTGTGTTCTGCTGTCATATATCTCAACTGCACAAATGCTATATATCCTACAAGACACTGTTACCAATTATTCTTTAATGAGCCAACTATTGGTCGCAGTGTGTGTGCGTGCGTGTGAACCTGCGTGTCTGTGGGAGACGCGCGCGGGTGTCACACTCAGCCGCGTACTCACCCTTTGCTCATCTTTCTTTCACCTACATTCAAGCTTCCGTGTAGAATTCCCCCCTTTGGTCTAGGAAGTGTCTACCGCCATAGAAGGGAGGAAAGAGCCAAACAACAAATCTGTAACTTTGGCGTCTCGGTCAACGTTTTCACTCCTGGACCAATAAGCCTGACCCACAAAACCTACAGAAAGGGAGATTTATTGGCTCATAGTTTGGGGAGAATTAGAGGTTCCGTCCATCTCAAGCTGGGTCTACGAAGCTCAGGGGATGGCTAGAGAAAGCTCGTACATAGCAATGGCCACAAACAAAGACGGCAGGGAAGGAGAAGCCTTATGGACTCCCCAAGGCCTGCCTCTAACATTGCTACCTTGTTTCCATGAAGGCTAGGGGACATTCTTTTGTGTGTGTGTGTGGTACTGGGGTTCCTGGAAGCCCTTCTATCTCCAGGCTACACTCCCAGATCTATTTTTATATCTTTATTTGGAAACAGGGTCTCTTAAGCCAGCGAGGCTGGCTCCGAACCTGCGCGATCCTCCTGTCTCAGCCTCCCAAGAAATGGGATTACAAGAGTGCGCCACCACGCCCAGCAGGCTAGGGGACCTTCTAAACACAAACCACTATGTCTAGAAATTACAAAGAAGGTACAATAAGAAAAGTAGCCATAGCTATAATCAAAAAGATAAAAGAGATTTTCCCTTGACGCTAAAAATTAAAAGAAAGCATTCTCTTCCAGGCAAAATAAATAAATAGGACAGTATTTAGGCAGAAGTTGTTGATTTCCTTTATTCCAAGAATATCATCTCACAGATAAAACAAACACCTTACTTTCAGAGAGAGCAAAAGCTCAGCAGCCTGAATCAGCTTCCTGGAGGAACTGCACGGTGAAGCTACCGCCGCCAGTTCTGAGGGCAGGTGGACGCGCGGCCTTTGACCTCTCTGGCTCACAGAGGGCCAGTCACCCACAAGGGAGGCTCAGATGCGTGAGTGTGCCGACATCAGGCCACTCCTGCAGCCTCTTAGGAAAAAACACTCAGGCTATTTCTGTGACCTGAAGTCAACCCGTACTGAGACATCAAGGTAGGCCAAGGTGTAGACTAGAACAAATGTGTACATAAACACTGACATTAAAAGTAGGATTGGAAGCTGGGTGTGGGGCGCACACTTGTAATCCCATTTCTTGGGAGGCTGAGACAGGAGGATTGCAGGTTCAAAGACAGCCTCGGCAACTTTGTGAGGCTCTCAGGAACCTAATGAAACTCTGTTTAAAAATAAGAAATAATCTCAGTCTGGCATGTAACTTGGAGGTAGAATGCCTCTGGGTTCAACTCCCAGTACCACACACAAAAAGTAGGATTGGCCTAGGGGCCATTAAAACTGCAGCGATGGGAAGTGGACCCTCTAATGACTGAGGACAGCAGAATGTGTAATACATGAGGAAGCGACGTGGCCAGGCCCAGCGGCAGAGGACACCGCCTGGCTCTGCTTCCTCTGCATATCAGATACACCCAATACAGCCTGGTATGGTGGCACATGCCTGTGATCCCAGTACTTAGAGGCTGAGATGGGAGATCGCAGGTTGGAGGCCAGCCTCAGCAATTTAGCGAGGCCCTGTTTCAAAACAAAGAGGGCTGGGGTGTATCTTGGAGGTGAAATGCCTTTGATTTTTATTTCCAGTTCTGGGGGGGGAGGAGAGAGGGAGAGAAGATGCTGTGCCCAAGATCAGTGAGAAGAGAGGACTGCGGGCGGCAGGGAGGAGGCCATGACCCAGGAGAACCCCAGAAGCTGCTCCAACAGAGGGGTCGAGGCGCCCCCTATACCCAGCTCAGGACTAGGTGCCTCCAATCTCACCAGAGTCCGAGTCTCTGAGGCAGACACTAGATCTGTCCAAAGTGTGGTGCAGGGAGGCCACCACCAAGATCCAGGCAGTGAACAAGTGTGTGCCGCACCCAGCCTGTGACGGGGACGCCGCTGCCGCCGGCTGTGAACGCAGGGCTGTGCTTCTGCGGAGCCCGTCCAAGACCCACAGCCAGGCCTCAGCCTGCATGGTCGTGCGAAGAAGCAAGGCCACAGGGACGATCACTCAGTCCTCCAAAGAGGCTTCTCACAGAGCGCCACTCAGCCCTCTTGCCCTCCTGCCTCTGCCATGCGGGGACTCAGTGTGCACCCTCTCCTGAGCACGCCACAAGAAGGCGCCATCTTGGAAATGGACAGCCACCTTCACCAAACATGGAGGCCGCCAGCAGCTCCACCTTAGACTTCTGGCTCCTAGGGCTATGAGAAATAAATGTCTGTTTTCTATAGATCACCTAGTCTCAGGTAATTTTATTTTATGTGCTGTGTTAGCAGCACATAACAGACTAAGACAAGCGGACATTCATATGTAGAAGACGGATTTTAAAGCCAACTAAATTAAGCGCTGCCTGGGGGGCGTCACCGCAGAGCGAGCTCAGAGCGAGGGCGAGGAGGGGCTGCTGTGTCTGATGCCAGGGGCGGGCTTCCTGGGGTAGGACTAGCACACTGAGGTGCACCAGGCGTGCTCAGCAGAGCCCTGGGGGCTCAGACACAGTCCACAGCCTGGAGGGGAGGAAGCCGGCTTGGCCGAGGTCCACAGGTAACCCGGGGGGGCAGAGCCCTGTGACACCCAGGTCTTCAAAAGCTCAGAGCAAGAGACAGGAGCCGGGGCAGGTCCACAAAGAAAACATTCGTCTCAAGATGAAAGCGCATTTCACATACTTTGGAATTTCTAAATTCAGGTAACAGCAAGTTCTAGGACAGGAAAATTTGCCATTGCCAAGAATGCATACCTTGATATTAATCTCTATTTACAACTCAAACCTGGAGACATTAATTGAAAGGCTATCAAGTTATTAGCTCCCGGCTGACACCGTGATCCGTGATATTTTAGCCTGAAGCAGAAATTTTATTGCTGCATTATAAAGTCTTTAAAAATAGTGTTTCTCGTGGATATACTTGACAGCAGCTACAAAACTTCGCAAGTGTAATTATGCTGCCAGAGACTCATGGTGAGGGCATTTTAAAGTCAGGAAGCAGTTATTTCCTATGCCGATATTTTCATTTCTCCTTAAATAAATGTTTACATCTCTCATAAAGTCTGTTTCCATGCAAATGTTCGTGCTTTTAGCTGCAGAAGATAAACCAGCAGAAATCAGGACATGGGTAATGGTGCTGGGTCACTGCCAGGTCAGGACGAGGGGCTCTAACCCACTGTGAAGTAGTTCCCCTGCCCACTGCCAGCACCAGTTACACTTTGGGTATGTCTTCCATGCTCAGGAAAGCCAGACAGCTAGGGGTGCACATCCATGATGGGAAAGAGAGTTGCCAAACCATGTGTCTGACCCAACTTTAATCTGATCACAACTGGAATTTTACATTTTCTGGGTCTGATGAGTGTGAAACTGGGACATCATTATGGCTGGTACTTGGAAAAGTGTTTTGTAACCTCAACAGGTCTCTGGTTCCCTCAAGGAGATCTGCATGTTTTCTGCTGCCCATAGTATAGACTTCGTTATCATTGTCATCAATGTCACCGCCGTCAGCAGCAGCAACAGCACCATCACCATCAGCACCATCAACACCATCATCGGTATGAACATCACCACCATCAGCACCATCATCATGACCAGCATCACCAGCATCTTCATCACCATCAGCGCCATCAACATCACCACCATCTTCATCACCATCAACATCACCAGCATCTTCATCACCATCAGCGCCATCAACATCACCACCATCTTCATCACCATCAGCACCATCAACATCACCATCTTCATCACCATCAACATCACCACCATCTTCATCACCATCATCACCATCAACATCACCAGCATCTTCATCACCATCAACATCACCACCATCTTCATCACCATCAGCTCCATCAACATCACCACCATCTTCATCACCATCAACATCACCAGCATCACCGCCTTCTTCATCACCATCACCTTCACCACTGCCATCAACACCACCATCATCACTACTACCATCATCACCACCACCACCCTCATCCCCACCATCTCCCGCACTACCATCTCCTTCACCCCATCACCACTGCCAGGCCTGCAGAGAACTCTGGGGAAGTGAGGGCCACCATGGCCCAGCCCTGAGATGGGCTGCAGACACTGGCAGGAAAACCCCACCATGCCCAGTGGCCTCCTGTGAGCCTGAGCTGGACACCGCCCCCCAAGTTGAAAACGTACTTCATCCTTAAGTTTTATGGACTGCATTCACCTTTAATTTAAGCACTGCGAAATCATTTAAAGTTTTAATAAAAAATCTCCTGAGGTCAAAAGTGGGGCTTGATGAGATAATAAAATAGGATTGTAAAAGCACCCTCGATTCTCTCCATGAAGAGAGACATGGTTTGGAGAAAGCAGAATCCCCCGCTCAGCAGTGAATGCATGAAGCCATCTGCCCCAAAAGCCTGGAGGAGGTTTGCCCACTGCACAAGCCCAGGCGCTCCTGAGATGCCCGCGGTAGGGTGGCACTGGGAGGAGCAGGGCAGAGGGGCTCCTTCAGAGCAGCCCCAGAATGTCAAGGAGGAACACTGCATGCAGATCCCTCACAGGGGTGCTGGACCACTGCCCGACCTGCGTGCAAGGTGTGTGGCCACGCTGTAACGCACGAGCCTCCCAGCTCTTGCCCCTCGGTGCAAACACAGCCCGGTGTGGAGCTGTGGCCTGCCACCAGGCCCCGCTGCTGAAGAACGGCCGCATCTGAGCACTGTGTCCATTAGGCATAGCCAGCCAGCTGCTCACCTTCTCCCCAGGCTCCCGAGATAGTTGTCTAAAGAATGTATAAACAGAAAAGGCAGATTTTGCAGAATTAAAGATGCAAATTGGAGCTGGGCGTGGTGGTGCACACTTGTGATCCCAGCATTCAGGAGGCTGAGACCGGGAGCTGGGCGTGGTGGCGCACACTTGTGATCCCAGCATTCAGGAGGCTGAGACCGGGAGCTGGGCGTGGTGGCGCACACTTGTGATCCCAGCATTCAGGAGGCTGAGACCGGAGGATCACGGTTGGCAGCCAACCTCAGCTACTTAGTGAGGCCCTCTGCAACTCAGGGAGATGCTGTTTCAAAAAACTAAATAATAAAAAATGCAGCTGGGGGTGTAGCTCGGAAGTAGAATGCCCCTGGATTCCATCCCTGGTGCTGCAAATAATAGATAGATAGATAGATAGATAGATAGATAGATAGATAGATAGAATAAAAATAGGGCTAAGGGTATATCTCCAAGGTAGAATGCCCTTGGAATTCACCCCCAGTACCACAAAAATAAACAAAATAAAATAAATAAGATTGCAAATTGGCATCTGTGTGTTTTCAAACCCAGGTAATAGAGGCCTGGCAGGTACCACCCACAGGGCAGTGCAGCCCAAGCTCCTCCCTAGGTAAGACCAGGCATGATGGGGAGGCCAGGGGACCTGGGCAGGCGCACCTGCCACACCCCACAGAGCTTACAGATGGGGGCACATGACCTGCCCCAGGGCTCAGCTCCTCTGTCCGTGAAGTGCAGATGACAAGGACATCCACCCTCAGAGGCGTCGGGACACCAGGCACAAGACGCGCACCAGCCATGCCCACCAAGCAGGAGAGCGTGTGCCCTGAGCTGGTTCTGAGAGGAAGAAGGTCCCCGGACAGCACTGCTGTCCACAGGCTCCAGCGGACAGGAGTGAAGAACTGTGTGTGTATCGTGCACTGGTCTCCCTCCCTCCCTCCCTCCCTCCCGTCTTTCCTCGCTTTCTTTTACTTTCCCTAATTTATTCTTCTCAAAGAAAAGTCAGCATGTTTCCACAGGTGCCCTTGCTGGTAAGAAGAAATCTTCGGCCTCTGTTCCACAACCTGCACCATCTCTGAGCCCTGAGTGCCTCGCACACGCCTGACTCTGCTGGCACCGTGTCCACCCACCGACCAGCACCTCCTGCCCGGCACCAGGGCTGAACCCCGCATTCCCGCACAGGGACGGCTGCCTGTTTGAGGTTAGCTAAAAACAACTGGGGATGCAACCTAGGGGCATTCTACCTCTGAGTTACACCTCCTGCCCTATTTTTTATTTTTTATTTTGAAATAGGGTCTCACCGAGTTGCAGGGGGCCTCACTAAGTAGCTGAGGCTGTCCGTGAACCAGCAATCCTCCTGTCTCAGCCTTCCAAGTACTGGGATTACAAGCGTGCGCCACCACTCCCGGCCAGCCCTACTTTTGATTCTTCATTTTGAAACAAGTTCTCACTAACTTGCAGAAGGCCTCACTAGGTAACTGAAGCTATCCGCAAACCTGCAATCCTCTTGTCTCAGCCTCCTAAGTACTTAGAGTTACAGGTGTGCAGCGCCGCCTGCCTGGCTTGCATGCTTATTTTAAAGTCTACCTTCTCTGAAACCCGCAGAGCCCCCGCCAGCGTGCACAGTTGCTGTGTGTGACGCCCTCTCTCACTTTCAGGCTGTGTGTGTCTTTGAATACTAAGGCTTCCTCTGGAGACAGCTGGCAGCTGGATCTTGGTTCTTGTGCACTGGGGCATCTGCCTTTTGATTGGACTGTTTAACCCATTCACATCTCGTGTTGTAGTTGATAGGCTGACTTTACATTAGCCAGCCGTCTGCTTCTGTTGTGTAGGTGTCCCAGTGTGTTTTGTGGTCCTCTGTGATATGTTTCTGGAGAAGGACCAAGAGCTACAGGAGCTGGGAGGAGTCCATTTTCTCCAGTGCCTGGGCATCCTGGGCTCTGTCCCGGGTTCTGTGATGAGTTCTCAGTCACCCTGGGCACCGGCTCTGCTCTGCCCACCTGGTGACCTTGACTGAACTACACCTGAAAGGAGGAGAGGGAAGAGGAGGAGGGTGGGGAGGAAGAGGGTGGGAGGAGGAGGGTGGGGAGGAGGAGGGTGGGGAGGAAGAGGAGGGTAGGGAGGAGGAGGGTGGGGAGGAGGAAGAGGGAAAGGAAGTGGGTGGGAAGGAGGTGGGTGGGGAGGAGGAGGAGGGTAGGGAGGAGGATGTTGGAGAGGAGGAAGAGGGGAAGGAGGAGAATGGGGAGGAGGAGGAGAAGGAGGGGAAGGAAGGGGATGGGGAAGGAGGGTGGGGAGAAGAGGAGGGGGAAGGTGTCCCACACTCTTATAATAATAACTTGGAAAGCCGTTGAGCTCCTGGCTCTGGTCTGAACATCATGTCTGAGACTTCCCTCTGGTGAGTTAGTTTCTTATAACCTCAAACTTTATAACTTAACACAACACGACCTCCTCATGTCAGTTCTACAGGCGAGAGAGAACTGGACTCCACTTTGGGTCAGCGGGAGCCCAAGCAGAGGGAGGTGTCCGGTGGGGCCTGGGGAAAAGGCCTCCTGGAGAGTGTGCGGTGGCGATAGTTCCAGATTAGTCTAGAGTGGGCCCTGCACTCCGAAGGAGAGGCAGCCCGCGGCCTGTCCTGACCCCAGGCCTTTCAGATGTGAAGCAAAGGGCACAGGACAAGGTCACAGGGCCCTGCAGGTAAGAAGATCCGCTGCTGACCAGGGTCAGACGCAAGCCTTTGCTAGGAGAACTGGCCCAGCAAGCCTCCCGGGGAGCCTGGGGGTCCACAGAAGCAAGAGCACCCACGCCGTGTCCCCAGGCAGGGGCCAGGAGAGCCCGGAGGAGGTCTAGGCCGGCAGCTCCCCTGTCCTACATCTTGGTGAAGACAGGGAAATAACCGGGGCAGCCCAGGACCCAGGAGCCTGGCAGGGCGGCCCTGCAGCAAGTCCGCCTGGCCTGATACTGCGCATCTGCAGAACCGCACCCGCTCAGCCTCGTGGAAGCTGTGGTGCCAGGTTAGACCCTTCTCCTGAGGCTCCCGGGACAGGAAACTGGGCAGGGAGCCTTGAAGGGTCCTCTTCCAGGAGCCACATATACCGCCAACATAGCACCTGCTCTGAGTCGCCCCTCCTCCCTTCTAAGCAGTGCGTCTCCAAAACGCGCCCACAGCCTAGGCTGACGAGGAGCCGCGGCCCGGAGATTTATTAAGCATCCAAACGTAACTTTCCATTAACATTTCCTACTTTGGCATCTTAAAGAGAGTGGAAGTTGATTTCAGTTCAACATCCTGTGGGGAAATTAGCTCATTTTGCTAACGTATCTTAATAATGACGGTGACATCGAGGTTAATTGCTTAATCTGGGCTGCCACGGTGCAGGCCACGAATTCCCCACGCAATCTGCGCTATAATTAGCGCCGGGGCGTCCATGTTGGAAGCGGCCTCCATGGGAACCGCAGAACCGGGCAAGGTGACAGGGACGTAAGGAGGGACACTGGACGGCCTCCCCATGCCGCCCAGCAGCCGTGGAGGGTCTGGAGCGGCATGGCTCTGCAGATCTCAGAAACGAGGCCGCCCCCCTGCACCTGCCCCGAGGCAGGCTGAGCAGACTAAATAAAGCTCTCCTAGCCCCATACTCCGTGACCCCCAACCCCGCAGCACGGCCTGAACCCAGAGCCCAGGACACTGGTCACCACAGCCGCAGGCGGAGACCAGGACTCAAGCCACGGGGACCGTGAGCTGCCAAGGACACCAAGGACTGTCACAGAATCTACAGAAAAAATGTACACTGAAAGGGCCGGGCCGCTGCCCCATGTCCTTCTGCCCTGTGAGCAGGCTGCAGCCGGTCTCCCGGTGCGCACACACCGCGCTGTCTCTGTCGTTCTGTTATAAGCCACGTGGGCAGGCGCCTCTTCTCGGTGGATGTGGAGTTTTCGATGGCTGCGCGCTGGGCCGTGAGGGTTGAAACCTCTTGCTTTTCATTTCACCAGAACTGCACCCCATGTACCCCAAAGAGTGTGAGGTGGGGACTCAGCGCTCTTCCCACTAAGCTGGGGGCGAGGGTGTTTCCGGTCGGCCGGCAGCACCTCCCAGTGGGAAAGGGGTCTAGCTGTATCGCACTCTGCCTCCCCCTGCGTCCTGTCTGTCAGGATCCTGTCCATGCCTTTCTTTTGTGTCGGTCTTTTTTATTTTATTTTATTTTATTTTATTTTATTATGTTTTTGGTGGTACTGGGGGTGGAACCCAGGGGCTTTCTACCTCTGGGCTATACTCCCAGACATATTTTATATTTTATTTGGAAACAGGGTCTCACTAAGTAGCCAAGGCTGGCTTCGAACCTGTGCGATCCTCCTGTCTCAGCCTCCCAAGCGCTGGGATTGCAAGCGTGCGAACCACGCCGGCATTTTTTTTAATGTGGATCATTCTGACATACATTCAGACTGTGCTTGGCAGGATGTCTTGGCAGCTTGGTGCCCCCTCTCCACCCCCAATTCCCCTTCTCCCCTCCCAACAATGAGTGTCCAGGTTGACCGCACTATAATCATACTTTTACATATAATTGGCTATAGCTTCTCCACTAATCAACCTCAGCCTTCTTCGTCTCCTACCCTTCCCTTTCAGCTTTGCTGAGGTTTCCCCTCCATTATCTGGAGTCCCTCTGGTATTCCTAACACTCCCTCATTTATCGGTCTTTATTTTAAACTGCTTGCCTTTTTCTTATTTTTTTAGGGAAATGTCTTGGAGGCTGTGATTC
The DNA here is from genome assembly GCF_963383645.1 of Muscardinus avellanarius. NCBI lineage: Eukaryota > Metazoa > Chordata > Mammalia > Rodentia > Gliridae > Muscardinus > Muscardinus avellanarius. Next base: position 1,149,602 of record NC_137797.1, on the reverse strand, counting down.
TGGTCCCATGTCCAGCTCCTGATAGGACGGCTAGGTACACTGCCCGACCAGCCCCACTAACCCTCATCATGCCTCAGAGACCACCCCTCATCACGTGACCCTGTGAACTGGACGGAGCCGGCTTCTGCTAAGCACACCTGTTAGACTCCCGCCCTCCCCTGGTGGAGTGAGCATGCCCTGCTGGGGGTGCGCTGGCAGGTGCCCCCGTGAGCCTCATCTGGGCCCACAGGAAAGACACTCACCCTTCATAGCTGGGAGCTGTGCAGCCCACCAGCCATGAGGCATGGGGTATCTCTGCCAGCAAGGTCACACAGGAGCTCTGAGTGGTTCCCACACGGCATTAGGACACAGATGACAGCAGCCATCTGGGAACCTGGTGTTCCCCTGCCCTGGCCCTGCCAGGCAGCAGCCCTGTGCCCTCTGGCTCTGCGGGCAACTGATGATTCCGCCATGCCTGTCCTGCTAAGCCACCTCCCATCCCACACTGCTGAAGACTTCTCACCCGAGCTCGCACTCCTCTAGGGCAAGCTGGCCTAGAGAGGAGTGCCCTAGGAGTGAGTAGACATGGGGCAGAGCCTTGGGGGTCTGTCAGGGCAGGCAGCGTCCCGTGAAAGGGCCAGAGTCAGGCTTCAAACACTGGACATTAGCCCCTGCCAAGGAGTGTCCTGTGAAAGTCACAATGACCATCCACCACCCCTCCCTGCAGGCCCTGGGCAGGACTGGAGTCCACAGCCACTCCCAGAGAGACCCAAGAACAAATTCAAGAGAAATACAACAGGTAGGGCCATGCGTCAGTTTTGGTGTGTCGTACAGGTATGGGCCAGGTTCATTATTTTGCAAGTGGACATTTAATGTCAGCTTTGTTTATTCTGGGCTCCATAGCTCTACATGTAAATTTCAGAATCCACATATTTAAGTCAGGCATGGTGGCACACACCTACAAACCCAGTACTTGGGAGGCTGAGACAGGAAGATCACAGGTTCCAGGCCACCCTGGGCAACTTAGCAACACTGTCAGCAACTAAATGAGACCTTTTTTTCAAAACAAAAAATAAATAAATAAAAATAAAAAGTGCTCGAGGTGTAGCTGAGAGGTAGAATGCCCTGAATTTAATCCCCAGTACAAAAAGAAGACCTTAGAAGATGGAGAGATCTCCCATGTTCATGGATTTGCAAAATAAATATCTTCAAAATAGCCATACTTCCAAAAGTGATCAACAGATTCAATGCAATACCCATTAAATTACCAAGGTCATTTCTCACAGACATAGAAAAATCAGTCCTTAAATTCATTTGGAACAATAACAATAAAAAAGAATAGCCAAAGTAGTTCTTAGTAACAAAAACCATGCAGGAGGAATCACAATACCTGACTTTAAACTATACTACAAAGCCATCGTAATAAAAACAGCATGGTACTGGCACAAAAGCAGACACATAGACCAATGGAGAAGAATGGAAGACCCAGAAACAAATCCACACACTTACAGCAAATTGATTTTTTACAAAGGGGCCAAAAATATACACTGGAAAAAGATAGTTTATTCAACAAATGTGTTGGCAAAACTGGTTAACCATATGCAAAAAAATGGAAATAAGCCCCACTTCCTCAACCTGCACAAGAGTCAATTCAAGGTAGATCAAAGACTTGGAAATTAGATTAGGAAAAATGGTTACTTTGGCATGAGCACATCTCAGTAGCTGTAACAAACAAAAATCAACTACTGAGAAGGCAGCTCCTTGAAGAAAAAAACTCAACAAAGATATTTACAAACAAAAACACAAAAAAGGGGACCATGATGGGAGAAAGTCCCATAGTCAGAATGCAAGATTCACAGTAAGGAGCCCAGGAACGTGCCTGACCTAGTGTGGCAGCCAGCACCATCTCAGGCCACCAGCCCGAACTGTGACGACCAGCTCCACAGCCCAAGGAATTCAGGCAAGTCAACCAAGGGCTTGAAGGGCAGAAAGTGGTAGAACTCCAACATCTTAAGCAGCCAGCACCATGCTTCAGGGACAAAGGAAAAAATAAAAAAAAATAAAAAAACTCGTGTGCTCACCAGAAGCTGGCACCCACAGTGGTTCACTGTGCCCTCCAGAAACCTGGGCCCACAGGACAAGAGTTAAGCACATTACTCAGCGGATGGCCACCCAGAGCAGCCGCGGGGACGCCAGCAGGCTAAGATCTGGCAGCCCACCCCTGAGGTGGTCAGGATAGAGCCTCGAGAGACACAGGAAAGGCCCATAGTGCCCAGAGCACAGTCCTCACACAGAGCCACAACTTCTAACCAAAACTGCTATATCCAGCAAGGTTATTATTCAAAATTGATGGAGAAATAAACATGTTTCAATATAAGCAAAATAGCAAAAATTTCATGAATACAAAGCCAGCACTAGAGAAAATACTTAAAGAAATAAGCAATAAAGAAGAAAAAAGAAGAAAGTTTCAGAACCAGAGAAGAGATTAATTTTATCAGTGTGTCAACTAAGCAAAGAAGAAATAACATTATATCAAACAGAATATAGAATATAAAGTGACAGGAAACAAAAATCATATCTCAATAGTAACACTGAATGTCAAAGGACTTAACTCACCAATTAAAAACATAGACTGGCAATGTGGATTAAAAAACATAACCCAGACTTCCGGAAAGATGGCGACTGAGAAAAGCGGAGCTTAAGAGCCCCGCTAACAACCAATCTCTATTACCACAAAATCAGCGCCTTTCATAGCCAGAAAACACCATCACCAGAGAAAAAAATCACCAGGCTCCAGAGAGAAAGTGGACTGAGAACAGAGCTCAGAGCCACAGAGGAGACACACCGGCCTCACGCCCGAGGACGCGGCAGCAGCGCCATACTGCCAGTGGCAGCGGCGAGTTCACCGGACGGCTACAGCAAGCCAAGGTGAGCCGCTGCGGAACAGCCAGGCGGGATTTTTCAGCGCAGGGAGCATCTAAAGCTCCCAGTGGATGAGCTCAGCACACGCTGCAGGGACTCAGAGTGGAACACAAAACCAAGAAGAAATAAGCCAGCCTCACGGCCGAGGGCATAGCAGTGGCACCATATTGCCACCGGTGGCAGCAGCAGAGAATTCACCGAGTCCAGTACAGCTACATCTGCGAACTCAAGAACAGTGAGTCAAATTGCGGGCCACAGAGGAGAAATCCCAGTACTGCACTCCCTGGGACTTGACCCAGTGGGGGAGGGGCGGTGGCAGAGATATCACACCATAGGAGAACGTGCAACCTGGCACCCCCCATAGTTTAAAGCAGCCTCTATCGACTCTCTGGGTCGGAGACTCTGTGATACAACCCAGTAAAGGAGTAGTGGGGTCTGAGATACTACTGACTCGAGATCCAGAGCACCTTAAGTGAAGTCATAGTGACCCAAGGGAAGAACCCAGAGAAGGCACAAACTTCCAAAATCATGGGAAAAAGGAATAACACTGGAGCAATGAATGCCCACAACCCCACAACATCAGAACCCGACAAAACTGAAAATCAGAGATTTCTAAAAGATCAAATCAGGAAAATAACTGTAGAAATAATAGAGTTGCTTCGAAAAGAACTCAGAGAGAGCCAAAAAGAGATAAAGGATGCAATTAATGAAGTAAAGGCCGCAATTCAAAGCACAAACAACCGAATAGACCACATGGAGAACAGAATCTCGCTCTTAGAAGATGATCATTCCAAAAATGAACGCATAGTTTCTAATCTAGAAAAAAATATCCAACAGCAGGAATCTGACATTGAAGAAATATGGGCCCATTTTAAGAGAGCTAACCTAAGAATAATTGGAATAGAGGAGGGAAAAGAAGGTGAAACCAAAGGGATCAACAATCTCTTCAAGGAAGTAATAGCAGAAAATTTTCCAAACATAAGGCAAGAGGTCGATACACAGGTCCAGGAAACTTATAGAACTCCCTTTAGACAGGATCGGAGAAGAGGATCCCCATGCCACTGAATTGTCAAAATGACCAATGTGGAAGCCAAGCAGAGAATCTTAAAGGCAACAAAAACAAAGGGCCAAGTGACATTCAGAGGCAAACCAATTAGAATCACTCCAGACTTCCCAAACCAAGTCATGAGAGCCAGAAGGGCTTGGAGTAACATATTCCAAACTCTGAAAGAAAACAACTTCCAGCCAAAAATTTCCTACCCAGCAAAACTTTCTATCAAATTAGATGGGGAAATAAGAAGCTTCCATGACAAACAGAAACTGAAGGAATTTATGTCTTCAAAACCAGCGCTAGAGAAAATACTCAAAGAGATTAACTACAAAGAAGAAATAGGTAACACACACCAGAACCAGAGAAACAAGATTTTCCATCCAACAGACAACTAAGATTGGTTATCTGTGGAGATTCATTATTTATGTTAGTCTTTTACCTATCTCTAAAGGGTATTGTTTGCCTTTATTGTTGTTAATTTTTAGGATTTCTAGTTGGAATATTAATATACCTTCAGATATAGCATTTGGAAATATTTTATCCCATTCTATTAGTAACTGTTAACTCTGTTTACATTGTCTTTGGATATACAATTTTTTTTTATTTTTTAGGGAGTTTGTATACTCCTCTGTTGCCTGTACCATTGAAATCATATCCAAGAAATCGCTGCCAATTTCAATGCTGTGAGGTTTTATGACCCAGATTTTCTCCTAAAAGTTTATAGTCTTAAGATTTATATTTAGGTCTTTTATCTATTTTGAGTTAATATTTGTATATGGGATTAGGTAAGGGTCCAATTTTATTTGTTTCCATGTAATTATTATTTTTCAACAATATTTAGTTAAAAGATTATTATTTCCACCACCAAATGTTCGTGGAAACCTTGTCAAAAATAACTTGACAATATAGGGAAGAATTTAGCTCTAGGCTTTTATTTAACTCCAATGGTTTATATATCTGCCTTTAGAATAGTACTACACTGTTTCAATTATTGTAGCTTTATATGGTTTGAAATCAGAAAATATACATCTTCTAGCTTTGTTCTTCTTCGAGATTGTTTTGGGTATCTAGAGTTCATATTCCATATCAGGATAGATTTTTTTCTGAAAAATAAATAAATAAATGTATGATAGCAAGCCTGAACCAACCAGTAGAAAGCTAAGAAATAGAAACAGCAATAAAAATTCTGCCATCAAAGAAAAGCTCAAGCCAGGCGTGGTGGCGCAGGCTTGTAATCCCCGCATTTGGGAGGCTGAAATAGGAGGACCGCAGTTCGCAGACAGCCTCGGCTACTTAGTGAGGCCTTTTGCAACTATGTGAGACCCAGTTTCAAAATAAAGAATAAAATATATAGCTTGGAGGTAGAATACTCCTGGGTTCCATCCCCGATACTGCAAAAAAAGAAAGAGAAAGAAAAGCCCAGGCCCAGATGGGTTTCCAGCTAAATGCTACAAAACTTTCAGAGAATAACTAATTTCAATACTTCACGACTTATTCCAGGAAATCAAAAGAGATGGAATTCTTCCAAACTCCCTACGAGGTCAGTATCACATTAATGCCAAAACCAAATAAAGATACCCCCAAAAAAGAAAATAACAGACCAATATCTTTGATGAACATAGATGCAAAAATTCTAAACAAAATACTAGCTATATGCATTTTAAACAATATCAAGAGAATTTTATACCATGACCGACCACGTTTGTTTCATCCCAGAAAAGCAAGGCTGGTTCAACATACACAAATCAATACATGCTATTTACCACATAAATAGAACTAAGAACAAAAACCACATGATCAAATCAATAGTTGCTGGGGAAGCATTTGACAAAATCTAACACCCATTCATGTTAAAAAAAAAAACTGCAAAAAATTGGAATAGAAGGAACATGTCTCAACATCATTAAGGCAATATACAATACACCCAAAGCCAACATCATATTGAATGGGGAAAAACTGCAAGAATTCCCTCTAAAATCAGGATAAGAGAAGGATTCCCACTATCACCACTCCTTTTCAATATAGTCCTCAAGATTCTTATCACAGCAATAAGACAAGAGAACGATATCAAAGGAATTCAAATAGGAAAAGAGAAATTAAAATTGTCCTTATTTGCAGATGACATATCCTTTATCTAGAAGACCCAAAGAACTCAACCAAAAGACTGCTGGAGCTGATTAACCAATTCAGCAAAGTGGCAGGATACAGTGAATCCACAATGAATGAAAGAAAGAAAGAAAGAAAGAAAGAAAGAAGCCAATTCCATTCACAATAACCTCAAAGTCAACAAAATACCTAAGAATAAACCTAACCAAAGACATAAAAGACCTCTACAATGAAAATTATAAAACATTAAAGAAAGAAATTGAAGAAGACCTTGGAGCAGGCATGGTAACACATGCTTATAATCCTAGCATTCAGGAGACTGAGACAGAGGATCGTGGGTGACAGAAAGCCTCAGCTACTTAGTGAGGCCCTTCAAACTCAGTGAGACCCTGTTTCAAAAATAAAAACACTAAAAGAAATAGGGCTAGGGATGTAGCGCAGTACAATCCCCTTGGGTTACATCCCCAATACCACAAAAAATAAAACATTGAAAGATGGAAAGATCTCCCTTTTTCATGGATAGACAGAATAAATATTATCAAAATGGTCATTCTGTCAAAAGTGATCTACAGATTCAATGCAATTCTTGTCAAAATACCAACAACATTCTTCATAGACCTAGAAAAATCAGTCATGAATTTTATATGGAGAAAGAAAAGACCCAGAATAGCCAAAGCCATTCTCAGCAATAAGAACCATGCAGGAGGTATCATAACCCCTGACTTCAAATTATTCTACAGAGCAATAGTAGTTAGAACAGCATGGTATTGGCAGAACAATAGACACACAGACCAATGGAGCAGAACAGAAGATACACAAACAAACCCACACACTAAAAGTGTGTGACGGGGGGCCAAACTCATACGCAGGAGAAAGACAGCCTCTTCAACAAATGGTGCTGGGAGAACTGGCTATCCATTTGTAGAAAGATGGAACTAAATCCTCACCTCTCACCATGCTCAGGAATCAACTCGAGATGGATCAAAGACCTGGAAATCATACCAGAGACTGTGAAGCTCGTAGAGGAAGGCATGGGCTCAACACTCCTACATACAGGCACAGGCAGTAACTTCAACAAGACCTCCAAAGCACAGGAAATTTTAAAAATTAACAATGCCGGGCATGGTGGCGAACGCTTGTATTCCTTGCGCTTGGGAGGTGGAGACAGAAGGATCACGCAGGTTTGAAGCCAGCATCACTGGCTTAGGAGACCCTGTTTCCAAATTAAATATAAAATAGGTCTGGGAGTGTAGCCCGGAGGTAGAAGGGCTCCATCCCCAGTATCACCAAAAAAAAAAAAAAAAGAAAGAATTAACAAGTGGGTGGCATCAAGCTAAAGTTTCTGCTCATCAAAGGAAACCATCAAGAGCCTAGAAAGAAAGCCTACAGAATAGATCTTTACCAGCTACCACTCTGTTAGAGGACTAATATAGTATATAAAGAGCTCAAAGACTACACTAGCAAAACAAATAGCCCAATCAAGAAATGAGCAACTGGATTGAACAGACACTTCACAAAAGAAGAGATACAAAGGACCAATAGATACATGAAAAAATGTTCAACATCACTAGCCATCAAGGAGACACAAATCAAAAATATGCTGAGATTCCATCTAACCCCAGTCAGAGTGGCAAGCTGAAAGAAATCAAATAACAACAAATGCTGGCGAGGATGCGGGGAAATAGGAACTCTATTATACTGTTGGTGGGAGTGAAAACTAGTTTCAGCCACTATGGAGATCAGTGTGGAGAGTCCTTAGAAAACTCAGAATGGATCCACCATATGATCCTGCTCTACCACTCCTGGGATCTTTCTAAAGGGGTTAAAATCAGAGAACTACAGTAACATATGCATATCCATGTTGATAGCAGCACAATTTCTAATATCTAAAATATGGAACCAACCTAGGTCTCCTTCAACAGATGAATGGATTGCAAAATTATGGGAAATATACACAATGGAATTCTTATTTTTTATTTTATTTTATTTTTTGTGGTACTAGAAATGGGACCCAGGGGTATTCTACCTCTGAGCTACACCCTTGGCCCTATTTTTGATTCTTTATTTTGAAACAGGGTCTCACTGAGTTGCAAAGGGCCTCACTAAGTAGGTGAGGCTGTCCATGAACCCAGATCTCCTATCTCAGCCTCCCAAATGCTGGCATTACGAGTGTGTGCCACCATGCCCGGCTCACACAATGGAATTCCACTCAGCAATAAAGGAGAAGAGAATAATGTCATTTGCAAGAAGATGGAAGGACCTGGAGAACGTTATGTTAAGTGAGATCAGCCAAGCTCAGAAGGAGAAGGGACATGTGTTTTCTGTAATATGCTCAAACTCAGGAGTATTAGGGATACAGCGGGACTCCAGCTGATGGAGGGGAAACCTCAGCAAAGCCAGGAAGGAGACGTAGGGGAGGAAGAAGGCGGAGGTTGATTAGTGGAGGAGCTACATCTGAATATGTGTATACGTGTGAATGTGGCATTGTTGACCTGGACACTCAGTGTTGGGAGGGAGGGAAAGGGGAAGCAGGGAGGGCATCAAGTACTGTGGGAATGTGTGCCACTGTAAACATGATACACATTTAGATGTGAGACTATAGTGCACCAATAAAATAAAAACAATTTCTAAAGACTTGGAAATTAGACCAGAGACTTTGAGGCTCCTTGAAGAGAGTATAGGTCCAACACTGCAACATACAGGCACAGGTAAAAAATCTCCTCAACAAGACCCCAAAGGCACAAGAAACTAAAAGGCAGATCAATGCGTGGGATTGCATGAAACTGAAGAGCTTCTGTACAGCAAAGGAAACTGTCAAGATCCTCAATCGAGAGCCAACAGAATGGGAGGAGATTTTTTCCACCTACTCCTCCGATAGAGGACTAATATCTAGAATATACAGAGAACTCAAGAAACTCAGCACTAAGAAAACAAGTAACTCAATCAAAACATGGGAAAGTGAACTAGATAGACACTTCACGAAGAGGAAGTTGTGTCCCGTAGGCTGGTGTCTTCTGGTCCTCGACCCATGCTCCTCTGGTGCCCACACGTCCTCTCGCCTCTTTTTATCAGTGTCCTATCATTTTGCCTCACAGGTCCTGCGTGTATTTGATGTAAGCCTTTCTTTTCCATGCTATTGTCAATAGTAGTTTCTTTCTACATTTTTTATTTACAACTATGCATTGCTAATATACAGAAATACTTCCAATACATACTTGTAAATCGACTTTATAGTCTGCAGTTTTGCTTGATGTACTTATTAACCAAGGACCAACCGCTTCCAGAAACAGACAGTGTCCCTCATTCCCAAGTCTGTGTCCTCATGCCCTCTAGCTGGGCTGTGCCCTGGCTGAGCTTTCCAGGAAGAGGCCGAACCGCGCTGAGGACAGAGGGCACCTTTACCTTACTTTCCATATTTATGGGACCTTTTACTCCTTAGTCATTAGCTATGGTGTTAAACTATACATTTTTATCAATTCCATATTATGGACGGAATTGTGTCCCTCCCCCAAAACAAAATATTGAGACACTGAAACCCTAAGCCCTACTATGACCATTTAGAAATGGGTCCTTTAAGGGGGGGATTAAGATACAATGAAGTCGTGAGGGTGGGGCCTGACCTGACAGGGGTGGGGTCCTTGTCAGAAGAAGAAACCCCAGAGCGTGAGTTCCCATTCCCCATGTTCCTCCCTCCCCCTCTCATCTCTTGTGTGCGTTTGTGTGTCTGTCTATCTCTCACACAAACAGAGGGAAAGCCACATGGGAGACAATGTAGAGGTGTTCACCTACAAACCAGCAACAGGATCCTCGGCAGGAAGCAGCCCTGCAGACGCCATGACTTTGGACTTCAGCTCCTAGAACCCTGGGGAGTACCCGTGTGCTGTTGGGGCAGCCCAGCCTGCAGTGTTTCTTTGTGGCGGCCCAGGCCAAATGAGACAATGGCCTTTATCAATTTAAGGAAGATTTCTTGTTGTATTCTGGGTTTGCTGAGTTTATTTTTTGTTTTAATTATAAATGGATACTGAATCTTGGCAGTTTTTCTACCCCAGCTAAGATGACTGTGCTCTTTGGTATGTGAGTTACAGTGGCTAATTATTTGCTCTTGAACCAGCCTTGAATTCCAGGTTACCCCTCCTTAGACACAATGACACACTGTCTTCCACCTGCTGTGCATACAGTGCGCACGCGCGCACACACACACACACACACACACACACACACACTCCAATGGATGAGCAGGCTGGTGTGCCCACGATGCTCAGCTGATTCCCCAGCTCTCCCCTCCCTGAAAACCCTCTTCCCTCAAACTCACAAAACCCACACTGCTCCTCCTACATTATTAACAATCTCTCCTCAACTCAAGAAGAAATCCTCTCCTGTCAAACGCTTGGCCTTGACAATTGGGAGCATTTGCCTATTCAGCTAGTGTCCCACTTGACACCCAAGCTCGGTCTGAAGGCCAGTGCTGGTGTCTGCATGGAGGCTGGCTCTGCCCTCCTCCTCCTCGCTCCGGGGAGGAGTTCGCGCTGAGCAGCAGTGCAGCCCACGGTGCCTCCCATAGGGCTGGGGCAAGATAGAACACCAAGAAGAGAACCCGGGTCTCCTAGGAGCCACCGCGTTCCCTGACCTGCAGAGTGCGGGTGCTGAGACCCCCGAAGTCCCCTCGGCTGGCGGCCTTTTCTAGTTTGTCCATTCATCCACCCACCCACCCGCCCCCAATAGCAGGTGCCTGGTAAGGTGTGGTGGGAAGGCCTTGTTCTGGGTAGAATAGGTATTGGCGAGGCGCTGTCCCCACCTTGCTGACCTGGGTGCCACCCCTACTGCACACGCTCCATGGGCAGAGATCCAGGAAGGTGCTGCTGCCTGGGGAAGCTGGGTCCTGGGCCGAGGCTCAGCAGCTCTTCCACAGATAGCAATGGACATGTAGCCCTGGGGATTGCAGGCAGTATCCATGGTGACAGAAAAGAGCAAACAGAAGCATCATTCCACAGCCAATGGCACTTGCTTTAAAAGCCACCATCATCCTTCCACAGGCCCAGGTGCCTCCGGGGGCTACAGAACCCAACCCCAGCAACCACACACATCCACGATGCTCCTGAGAGTCCACACAGAAAGCAGAGTGAGAAGGTACATGACGTGCAGGTGGAGCTCCCAGCCTAACATGAGAGCCCTGCTAAGACCACTCATGTGCTCGCTCAAGGCAGAGAACACCTACCAGCTCCTTGTTTCCAGGGGATGATCTGGAAAGATCTCCGCCTGACTGGAAGATGCAGTGGGTCTCATCTCTGTGATACAAGAACAAGTTGCTGTGGTGTATGCATGTCATGTGTTTTGATACACCCTGACCTTGCCCAGACAGAGATAATCACCCCGTGCTTTACCAATCCACAGACATGTGTGGTCACCCTGTGCCGCAGAGAAGATCTCCTAGGTGTAGTCTGGTGCTCAGGTAGGTTCTGCCCTGCAAACAAACAGGGAGACACACACACACACACACACACACACACACACACCATTAACTCATGCATATCTACACAAACACACATCTCCACACATACCATTCACACACACACACATCTACAAACACACAAACATCTATACACACATCTACACACACACCATTCACACACATACACACATGTACACACACATGTACACACATGCCATCCTTCACACACACACACACACACACACACCCTCATACATAGCCCAGGAGGAGCGGAGCTTCGCAGCAGAGCCATGCAGCAGAGCAGGGTCTTGGCCCGCTCCCAGCCTCTCCCCTCCAGGCAACACTTAAGCACTTAGCTCTCTGATATCCTTGGGACATTTAAAAGCATTTATTATATCCACAAAATGAGAAAATGTCAATAAATACCTCCAAATTTGAAATTATATACGTAGCTTTCTTTGAGCACAATTTAGTAAACATGAAAGCATACACCAAGGACCTTCCCTCTGAATCCTTTTATAATGTAATGATGTTAATCGAATATTTTCTGCACATGGCAGAAACTACTTCCCTCCCCAAGATGAGAGGGACGCGATGGAGCGCAGCTGTTAGACTCTTTGGCCAAACGGACTGAACCCAACCCCAGCACTGACCCTGACTCCCTGGGGTGCCAGCCAGCCAGCTCTCTTCTGCCAGGGGTGATAAGCGTACCACCCAAGTAGAATGTGCAAAGTCAACGAGACAGCAGCCTACACCGGCACCTCGCACTGCCTGCCGTTGCTATCTACAAACTGAAACCTCCCAGAAAAAAAGTCTCCCTCTGATCATGTGTGTGCAGCGTGCACACAGATGGTGCATACTAAATGCCCGGCTCGATGGCTGTATTCTGGAAATGAGTTAAAGCATCACACCGTTAATAACAGCTCCCTCTGCGCCCCCTCCTCTCCCTCCTCCCAGGCTGTTAGTGTCAGGGCATCTCCTTTTTAAAGTGTGTTTGTTTCCACTTAAGCTTGCGCCGAGTTCCTCTCATCCATTTTTAATCTGCGTGGCGTGGAGGAAGCCGTGCTAATGGCTCCTCATCTAATAAGAGAGGCGCAGAAGCTCTCGCATCAATCTGCCTCCTCGTTTCCAGCAGCCCATCACACGTCGCAAACACCTGGCAAGAACTTCGGAGCTGAACTTCGATTTATATTTCTGCTACATCTAATTTAAGCCATTGTTCTCGCAGCTGGTGGAGAGGGGGCCGTGACACTGGGGCCGCGAGCTGGGGTCTGCACAGGGAGGAGCTGCGCAGAGCTGGGAACCGGCTGGGCGGAGGCTGGTGGGCTCTGGCCACGAGCGTTCTCTAATAAGGCTCTTTCCTCCCTCTTCAACCTGGCCTGCTCTGCTGGTCAAGGGTAGAACAGTGTCTAATGCTGACACCACTGGGAACAGTCACGATAGCCCAGGCAAGGGCTTTGTGTCTTCGTTTACAGTGTAGCCTCCTGTCCTCAACCCCCTGACCGCACAAGCTTCCTAAGGTGCCTGCCATCCCACAATCCCACACTTTGGCACTGCCCTGGCCTCTCCTGGGAGCACCCTCTCCACCTCCCAGATTTCTCAAGCCAAGCTCCAGCAGGACCCAGAGCCTCCGCTGGCCCTCGGTCAGCAGGCTGGAGGACATGTGCCTGGGAGGAGGGCCTTCCCTGCCTCCAGGGCTAACACAGCTCCCTCCTGCCAGGGCAGATCTGCCTCCGGCCTCACTGGCCTCCAGTAATCAGAGAGGCTGGGTAAGGGTACCTTCTCCCACGTGTTCAGAAAGCAAAACAAGACCCCCGTCCTGCCCCACACCAAGCACAAAGGTGGTTCCAGATGGAGTGAAGTCCTCCCCATGAAGAGAACTCTGGAAGATTCGTAACACAACTTTAAAACATGCTTGTGACAGTGTGTCAGGGAAGCGTTTCTTGAAGACACAGTCTACGAAACAGATATGAACTCAGTAACGCTGATGTTAATTCCCGTATAAAACATGAAACACCCCAGATGAGGCGCACAGCAAGCTGTGGCCGGCAGGTGCTGGCCACGCTGACCACTGAGGAGCCGACCACTCTGAGGGCGCCCACCGGTGTGTGGGCGGCTCTGCCATGGCTGTGGGGCACCCCCTGCACCCGAGGCCTCGGGGACAGATGTCAGGGAGAAGCAGTCAGGCCAGGGCCTGAGGCCACGCTCCCTGACGGATGTCACGTCCGCTCGTCCAGCCACCCTGACCGCCGGCTCCTCGCCAAGGTGCACCCACAAAACAGGTCAACCAAAGAACTGGGGAACAACCCACCTTCCAAGAAGAGTAATTAATGGAATGCCAAATGAGAAGCAGCGAGAGTTTTGAATAAATGTAGAAACTCAGTTAGAAGAGCAAAATATTAGCATTTGTCCAACATAATTATTTTCTTGGAAACCGTCGGTGATTAATAAGGCACATTATAAATATGCTCTTGTGCATCAAATTTCATCTCTCCGGTCTAATTAACATGCTAGGGAATTGCTCTTTTGGTGGGTAAAGACATTTAAAATATATATTTCATGAAATCAGAGTTATTTGTCATAAACTCCAAGAGGAAAAAATAAAATATGGTGAATACTAGTCACTTAAGTGCTTTATTACATGACTAGATTCCAATAAATCGTTTATTCTGGTTGTGCAGGCAGGAATGGAATTGTGGGATGCAGGACTCTGCCGCCCCTCCCAGCCCGCGCCTCCGGCCGCCCCAGTGTCCAGGTCCAGTCTGACCCGCTTCACACAGTCACATGCAGAGCCCTGAAGATGAGGCCGAGTCAGAGCTCCACCTAGGGCTCCGAGGGGAACCGGGATTGCAAAAAGAGCGTTCTGTAGGGCGCACGGGGTGGGGGTTATGCAGACCAAGCTGGACAGGGAGAGAGGGCAGAGCCGGACATCATGAAAAGGCAGGATTCGGGACACGTCCCAAGCTGGCTGGTTGGGGAACACCGCTCCTTGTCCTGGAGGGGAGATTTTTGCCTCTCTCAGAGTCCCAAAAGGGGGGCTCCTTCTGTGAGAAGAAAAGGAGGCTGGGGAGGACCCAGCTCCGCTCACTCACGGGGTGGCTGCCAGGGCTCGTGGCCTCTGCAGTAGACACTGCTGCCTGGCACCACACACACACGTGCACATGCACACACACACACATGCACACACAACACACACACACAACACATGCACAAACAATACACACAACACACACATGCACATGCACACGTGATACACACTGCACACGCAACACGCATACACACATGCATGTGCACATGCAATACACACACCATACACATACACACAATGCACAGAACATTCACATGCACACGCAACACACAGCACACATGCATATGCATGCACAACATGCATGCACATGCACACAAACCACATATACAACACACACCTGCACATGCACACACAGTACACCACACACGCATGCACATGCACAACACACATGTGCATGCACAATACACATGTGCACACAACACACAGAACACGCACATGCAAACAACACAGGCACACATGCACAGACATGTTGCTTGCACACACACCCTCCCTTGCCCCGTGTTCCCTAAGAGCGAGCCTCTGGATGGGGAGGGTCCAGGCAGCTCTGGGCGCTGTTTCTTATCAAACTAGAGACGCAGAGAGGAGAAGCAAGCCCTGGCGGCTATGCCTGCCTGGGTGTTCTCACTGCGAGCTGCAGGCTCACAGCGGCCAGGACACTGCAGACAGGAGACAGAGCTGTCCATGGTCCTGGATGGACCCAGAGCCCCGAGGGACGTCGGCCTGCTGCAGCCTCCTCCAGGCCTTCCTGCTGTGCACGTGGGACTTTCTCAGGACCCGAGCTGGGGACAGGGCGTGAATGGCCTGTGTTCCGGATGGAGGGGAGTCCTGCCCTGGGGGAAATCCTTGTTAATGTTCCTTTCCTTCAACAGCCACTGACCGGATGGAGCCCTGTTGGGACCCCTGAGCTGGGAGCCTGCTGAGGGACGGGGATGACAGGGTGGCAGAAGGAGGCCTCCACTCCCAGGGGACAGCGCCTGGGGGCAAGGGCATGGCTGCCAGGCACCATGGAGGATGGAGCCAGAGAAGATGGGGTCTCCAGGCCAGCCGCGTGTGCAGGCCAGGGTGTGTGCCACTGTGTGGATGTGGGATGTGTGGGGAGAGCAGAAGTGTGAGGGGTGAGTGAGTGGGCGTGCATGAGGGTGGAGCACAGCTCTGGCTCAGGGCAGAGGCTCGGTGCCCAGCCCATCACCAAGACCCGCCCACGCCACAGAGGCCATCTGCTTCATGCAAAGTCCTCCGATGCACTTGTTCACCTCAGCCACCCTGGCAGAAAACACCCTGGCAGAAGCCACCGAATCACGCTTGACCCAGTCCCTGGGCACATGCCCCAGGCAGGTTGACGCGTGAGCTATTCATCGCACTGGGAGAGAAAGCCTCCCGTGAGCTGTGGCCCAGCTGCGAGGGTGCAGTAGGAGGCCAGCCCCTGCAGAGCCCCCTGCCTCCTGCGGTGCCGTGCGTCTTCCGCAAGGAGCACCTGCCCGCAGGACGCTCCCTTGGCCAGCCGGGCGGACCCCTGGGTGCCGGCTTCATTTCCGTTCTTTAATTCTGGGTGAGCGTGTGTGTCTTCTGCGGCCCCTCAGCCACGTGTTCTGCTTTTGTCTTGTCTACTCATGTGGCTTCTGTTTCTCATGGGGAATAACATTCTCAGTTATTAAGTACTGGGGGTGGAACCCAGGGCCATTCCACCTGTGAGCTACACCCCCAGCCCTATTTTTTTATTCTTTATTTTGAAACCGGGTCTCACTGAGTTGCAAAGGGCCTCAGTAAGTAGCTGGGGCTGGCCTTGAACCGTGATCCTCCTGTCTCAGCCTCCCAAATGCTGGGATTAGAAGCGTGCGCCACCATGCCTGGCTTATTAAATACTTTTTAACTTGCTATTTTAAGAGCACACCCATCCCCCTTAATAAAGCTATTCCCTGGGGAGCAGCGGACACTTGCAAGAAATCGGCGCTCTCTAGCTGGCACGCAGCCACCTAGGCCCACACAGGCCCCAGCTCTCGCCTTCTGGGTAGACAGTCCTCAGGCAGGGAGCCCGAGGCGGCTGTGAGTTAGGAATCAGGGCATCATCCAGACACTGTCCCCTCGTCACAGCCAGAGCTCACAGAGCAAGGCAGAGGTGACCGGCTCCTCCCAGGGCCAAACCTGGGCGCCCACATGGGGCAAGGTAGCCACATCCCGGGCACCCGGAGCTCCATCCTTCCCAACAGTGCAGCCTCGTGGGTGAAGAGCCCTGGGCTGAGGCAGCTCCGCATCCACGCTTCCCCACCAGGCAAAGGCAACTGGGAACCCCGGAGCCCCAGGACTCCCGGATGGATCGTGAAGGTTTGGGGACTTTCTTCTGATGCAAAATCTTAAGCCTGATGTCTGCAGAACCTATTAAAAGTGGAATGGAAGCCAGGCATGATGGTGCACGCCTCCAATCAGTACTCGGGAAGCCAGGCATGATGGCGCACCTGCAATCAGTACTCGGGAGGCCGAGGCATGATGGCACACGCCTGCAATCAGTACTCAGGAGGCCGAGACAGGATGATCGCAGGTCTGAACCCAGTCTCAGCCACGTATTGAGCCCCTGTTTCAAAATAAAAAAGAAAAAGAAAATAGGGTTGGGGATGTAGCTCAGAGATGGAATGCCCCTGGGCTCAATCCCCAGGACAGGGAGGAGAGAAGGAAGGAAGGAAGGAAGGAAGGAAGGAAGGGAGGAAGGAAATGGTACCAGAAGTTCATCTCTCTCCATGCAGAGACCTGGCTCTGGGTCAAAGGGCTCTGACAAGGTATTAGCTGATATAAAACAGACATTCCCTGAGAAAGGAAGGCAGTTGGAGGAGCGGCGGCGGCGACGTGGAGAGCAGGCTGCGCCAGACCCGGGTTGTTAGATCATGTGAATCAGCGGTTCATGTCTTCTGAGTACAAGTACAGAGCTGGGATGACTACACCCCGTGTATACAAGTAACACCACCATCCACACCATGAGGCACAGACCTAATGTAATTCTGCTAACAAAATTGACCACCTGTGAATTTGCTCAATTAACTCAGCAGCACCAGGAGGCACTGCCACATTAACCCACAGCAGAAAAACCAGGACACACCAGACCACCGAGTGAAGGCAGCCTCCTGGCCTGAGACCCAGGAAAGGAGGAGCACCCCAAGACTGGTCACGGCGGCACCCGACCCTGCCCCCCCCCCCCCGCTCACTCCTCACAAGTCACACGGAGCGACAAACCTCCAGCTCTGTGCCCGGGCTGCCGCTCAGACTGGCTCTCCCGCCCGTGACCTCAAGGAGGGCTGCTCTAAGCTGCCACCCTGAGGCTGCCCTCCGGAGCCAGGGCCCCCACCGTGCCAGCTCAGGGACTGGCCCGTTGAACTCTTATCTGGCCGCCAACAGTGACTCGGCCCCAGTGTCTGCCCCCGAGCCCACAGCCTCCTGTGTGGAGTGCGGCCTGTGGTTTGAGTGCTGCAGATTGAGGAATGAAGACCGGCCGAAGGCCGGCGGCTGCCTCGGCCGCGGCACAGTGAAGCAGAGGACTTGGCTGGGCAGCCCTGAACGCACGGCGTTTGCGCGTTGCTGTTCAGTAAGCTCTGACACTGGTAAGACAGAAACGCGCTTGGTCCATGTTAAGGCACAACTTGCCCACGAGAGGCGGGTCAGAGCTTAAGACTATGACAGTTGAAAGTGTGCTGCCTATGAATATTAAATGACCATCCCAACCTCAAAGACATGTGCAGGGAGGAGGCGGGAGAGGTGGGACCCGGAGGGGACGCTCCCGGAGTCGTGTGCACGCCCCTATCACTGTACCTCAGTACAATATGTAGTCACAATGCACCAATAAACGTAGATAAGAATTTAAAAACTAACAGTAACCATGCACGGGTCAAAGGCGGGCTGCGGTCTTCCCAAAACCCTGGATGTAATAGTCAGTGGAAACATGTCACACAGCAGTGAAGATCCCACAGGATGCTAGGGGGACAGGGGCCACGGAAAGGACCCAGGAGGAAGGTTCCAGAACAAGGCACTACTGCTTGTGAGAACCTGTGACCGTACGCGTCCTTGCTACAGAGGCTCCTGGACTGCAGGGGATGCAGGATGAGGATCGAAGGCATGCAGGGAACCCATCACAAGAAACTCACATACCGAGCACCCGAGAGCAAAGAGCAGCTTCCCCGAACCAGGAAAACACGAGGCGTTTCCACTGGGGGACGTGTAAAAATGGAAAAAATCTACAGCTGCTCCAAACTTGCTGGACAGAAATCTTTAACAATTCACAAAGCAAGAGACATTTAAATGTACAGGAAAATGATAAAAACTCAACATGGGGCAGAGAGCTAACCACCCTCTTACACGATGATGATTTATGCAGAAAAAAATAAACTAGGGTGGAGAGTATATGAACACTGAGATAAATTTTTATTTATTCTCTATTTATCAAAATATAGGCCCTGGTGACTTGAGTATGTTTTCCAGCACCCTCAGAACAGTAGGCAAGAAGGCATTTGTACTGAGTGGTAAGCACAGCAATAAATCCTGACCAAGAAGCCACGAGGCACATTTGCTGAGCCCAGCAAATTCAATCAGAACGTAGCAATTAGAAGCAAATTCAAAACCAGAAGAAAACTCTTGGAAGTTACAAAAATATATCTTCCCCATATCATTGCTGAGTGGGAAAGGAGACAAAAATGTGATTCAAAGGACTTGTATCCTGTCTCTGTCTCTCTCTGTCTCTCTCTCTGTCTCTCTGTCTCTCTCTCTCTCTCTCTCTCTCTCTCACACACACACACACACACACACACACACACACACACACATCTCTATCTCTCTGTTTCTTTGGTTTTGGTTTTGGTTTTGGTACTGAGGATTGAACCCAGGGGCATTCTACCTCCAAGCTACACCCCCAGCCCTATTTTATTTTTATTGTCTATGTTGAAACAAGGTCTCACTAAGTTGCTGAGACTGGCCTCAAACCTGCAATCCTCCTGTCTCAGCTTCCCAAACACTGGGCTTAAAGGGCATGCCACCACATCTGACTTAGAAGGAAGTGTGTGTGTGTGTGTGTGTGTGTTCCTGAGGATTGAACCTAGGGTATTCTACCTCTGAGCTACACCCTCAGCCCTGCTTTTTATTTTTATTTTAAAACAGGGTCCCACTAGGTCAATGAGAGTCTCTACTGGCTGAGGCTGTCCTCAAACCTACGATCCTCCTGGCTCAGCCTCCCAAGTACTAGGATTACAGGGGTGCTTCACCACACCCAGCTTCGAAGGACCGTTTTTAAATAAAAGACAAAAATAAAGCAGGAGTTTTGCAGTGGAGAAGGCTGACAATCAGCCCAGGCAGACACACCCAGGGCCAGCAGGAGCACACAGTAGGGATCCCATCACAGAGTGACCAAAGGCACACATCCCGGAGTCTTCCTCTGAGAAGCCCCAGCCCATCGGGTCATGATGCCACTGAGGACATCTGAGCACATCCACTCGGGACTGTCCAGAGCCTCTGACGGGAAATCTGGGAAGTCATCACTGCCAAGAAGAGCCCAGGGAGACGGTGATTAGGTATCACAGGAGACCCTGGACAGGGTGCTGGGGCAGGAACGACATCAGAGGAAGCCGAGGCATTCCAGTAAGCTGCGGTCCTTCCGAGGTCATTGCTGACAGCGACAGACAGACCACAGCAACGTGAGATACTAACAGCGATGGCAGGCGTGGGCCTGCGGGCTCGCACGCCTGCCCAGCCTCTCTGTAAGCCTAAATTTGCTCTGAAAGTTAAAGTCTAGAGAAAATGAAAGACAATGAAAAGGATTAATTGCATTATTAAAATATGCATCATTGAATAATGCACACCATTAAAAATGGGCTAAACTTGAAGTACTGATGGAAAAAGAAGTCCGTGGCATGATGTTCAGGGGAAAAAAAATCATTCCTGAGATGACACTTATATTATGGCCTTTCTTGTTTAAACGTGTGTGGCTGTGTTTCATCTGTACCCACTGGGAGAGAGGCTGCCGCTAAGGCTCGCCCACTCTAGGAAGCAGACGGGAGCGTCCACTTTCAGCCTTACCACTTGGATATGTTTCAACTCCTCACATCAAACATCTGCATTTGTAACAATCTTTTTAAAAGTAATTTAGAAAACCGTTACGTGGTATGACCACACAGCAGTCATGCGATGTGGCTCAGGGTAAATTCATTGCCCCAGATTTCATCTGTTACACTGAAAGCATAAGAACAAGGTATCAGGGACTCTTCATCTCAGGACCCACCAGCCCACAGAGCTCCCTCACTCACCAGCACGCAGCCCCGGCGACAGGACCTGAGGCTGGGGGGCCCTGCTGGGCAGCCTATCACCCTTCAGCTCTCCTGAGAAACCTCTGGAGCAGAGGCTGCCACGAGCCCCAGAACTAACACTGGTTCTTCAGAAGGAACAGAAATGCAAACATGTTTAGACAGACTCCACGGCAGAACTGGAGAGAGGCGCTCATCACTCGATCCCAAGGACAGCCCACAGCCCTGCGTGCTCAGGAAAGAGGTGGGTCATCAGTGTGGCCAGTGGAGCCACACTCCCACATGACAGGGCAGGGTCAGAGAGAATGAAGTAACTGACAGAATCAGGAATGAGACAGATGCGCAGGGAAGAGATTCAGCACGACAGCTTCACCCTTCACAAACGCTTTTCAAAACCCACGTTCAAGCGATATAGGCATAGATTAGGGGCAAATGTGCAGGTCGTCCAAAAGTTTAAGGTGAATATGTTGTTTAAATATGGAAAAATAGGTGACCATTTGGGAGAAAAGGGGCAACTCCAGAGAAAACTATAACTTGGCAAAGTGGAGTCGGAGGGGAAGACCCCATTAGAATGGTGTAGTCGGTCATGAAACTTTCAAAAAGTTGAAACGAGGCATTAACGTTTTCCCACCCGGAGTCACCAAGCCCAGAGCTCTTTCTCATTAAACTCTGCAGCTCTGTATAAGCAACAGAACCGAAACCCAAACCAAAGAATGTATGAGGAGCAATCTGCAGCCACTGCACCGAAAGGCACATGAATCGAGAACTCTCAGCAAAATATGAACAGCAATTCACAGAGGCAGAAAAAAGAGCAGCCCTGTTGGGCTGGGACGGAGGGCGAGGAGCTGTCTCAGGAAATGGGGTTTCTCTCTGGGAGGACTGGTGCACACTCGGAATCCCAGTACTTGGGAGACTGAGGCAGGAGGATCACAGATTGATGGCAGATTTGCAGCCGGCTTCAGAAATTTATCAAGGCCCTCCACAATTTAGATAGATCCTATCTCAAAAAAAAATTAAATAGGGCTGGGGTAGAGAATGCCCCTGGGTTCAATCCCCAGTGCCACAAAAAAGACACCTTGGAGATGGACAGAGATGGCTGCACAGTGATACGCATGTGCTTAATGCCACTGAACTGTGTACTTAAAAACAGCCAGGATCGTAAAATGCGTGTACATTACACCACAATAAAAAATACCAACAAACCAAACCCAGCGACATATGCCAAGACAATGAACCTGGACCAGTTCGTCTGCTGCGATACCCACTGGCTCTTTCTCATTAGGCTTTACTGTTGCAGAGCAAATTTATAGGTTGCTAATGTTGAACCCTTGCATTCCCGGGACAAGATGAAATTGGTCTAGGTTCATTATCTTTTCATATGTTGCTGGACTTGGTTTGTTGAACTTTTCCTTTAAAATCAGGAACAAGACAAAAACTCACTTTTGCAACCTCAGGATTCCAGATCCAGCACTATAAACAGGGGGAAAAAAGATATAAGGATTGCAAAGGAAGAAAGAACCCATCGTTTATAGATTCTACAATTACCCGCATTTAAAACATACATATGCTAAATCATGATATTAAAATTGTTAGAATGAACAAGAGGTTTTAAGATTGCTACATTTAAAAAATAGCAATACGGCCGGGCGTGGTGGCGCACGCTTGTAATCCCCGCGCTTGGGAGGCAGAGACAGGAGGATCGCGCAGGTTCGAAGCCAGCCGCGCGCGCTGGCTTAGGAGACCCTGTTTCCAAATAAAAATGTAAAAATAGGTCTGGGAGTGTAGCCCGGAGGTAGAAGGGCTTCCAGGAACCCCAGTACCACCAAATTAAATAAATAAATAAAATAAATAAATAAATAAAAAATAGCAATACAGTCAAGAAATTTTCCCTTACATAACATACCAGTAATAAAAATGCAGTTTCTCTGAAGGAAACGTTTACAACCTACACTGGACATAGGAATGGATCTAACAAGAGGCATACAAGACCTATATGCAAAAAGGCATAAGGCCTCTCTATAAGATATTAAATACCACCCAAATTGCAGGCGGTTTCTGCCGTGGCCAGAGGCAGGCAGGTGTGGAGGGCGGGTTCCCAGAGGTCCCTGCCCGGCTCGGTTCTGCAGCCTGGTCCTGCCTCACCTGTGCTAAAGGGTCCATGCCCCAGGCAGCCATGTGGTCAGCACCAGCAGAGAGAGGTCACTACCGCACACAGGACGGAGCTGCAGACAGGTGGCTGGCTGCAGCAGGGACAATGCTGGCTCGTGGCAGCTCAGAGCAGGACCTGCTCCAAAGGCCACGTCCCTGACTGGGTCTGTCTGCAGCACTTGTTCCCCGTCCTGGTGCTACAGCCGGCCGGTCCACGGGCCCTTCACTAGCTGGGGCAAGACCCGAGGTGGTGCTGCCATTCCCCCATGGTGCCTGCTCAGCGTGCCCAGGAGGAGGGACTGGAACGCAGAGCTACTTCCGGGCTCCTGCTCTCCTGGGGGAGGGTGGGCATCTGAGAGGAGTGGTGGCTGGGTGCTCCGCTGTACCTACCGAGGTCAAGGGGGTGCCCAGAACCTGCCAGGGTCGCACCCAGGTTGACCGCCGGCCCCTGCTCGGCACTGCCCTCCACACGCCCCCTGTGGAGGGGCAGCTGCTACGCCCAAGCAGCAAGCGAGTTTCTGTGTGAATCTGAGCGGGTGGCAGGTGCAACAGCTTTGGGCATTAGGCTGTGATCAGTGGGGCACACCCTCTGGCACTTCCTGCCTGTGGCCTGTTGCAAGAACCCAGGGACTCGTGTGTGATAGTCAGTACAGGAGGAGCACCTCGTCGGCTAAGGGGGAGACAGACACTGGCCTTGAGTCTTCTCAGGCTCCCAGCCCATCCTGCTCTCTGGCAGGTGCGCGGCTTAGACTCTTCTGATTAGTGAGCCCAGCACGGGTGGCATCCGGGACTTGAGGATCCTGGGTCTGAGCACTCTGCCCTCTCAGTGGCTCAGTGGCTTGCTGTTCACCGAAAACAACGGTCTCCAGGAACATCCCTTCAACTCTGTGTCCCAACGGTCTGGGAAGGTGAATGTGCCCTGCGTACTGCAGCCAACGCCCCAGAAACAGGGCTGATCAGCAGGATTGCAGGTGCAGAGACCTGCCCGCCGCCGCCCTACGGGCGGAGAGAGTAGGCAGCTTGCGGGACAGGCGGGTGTGTCCGCCGCTCCCTGTAGATGGGGCTCCTGGTGGGGCTCATGCACCCACTTTGCGGGGCCACAGGTGCCTGGACACTGGCTTATACTGCACCTGAGTGTGTCTGGGTGTTGCTGGATAAGAATGGAATCCTGATCTGCGTGTGGAAGATGCCCCCCCCCTGCTGTGGCCGTGCTCACCAGTTCCCCAGGTGGCCTGGGGGCCCAGAGCCCAGGGCCAGGCAGAATTTCCCTCCCCATGTAGCAGCGCTCATACCTGGACACTGGGCTTCTCCCACCATCTGCATTCCTGGGCGTCCAGATCTGTTCCTCTGAGGAGCCCCGGCCAGTGCAGGAAACCTGTCTCCAAAGACCCCACAAAAGACAAAAATCCCACTTCCAACGCAGGGGCCTGCGCCTCTGTGAACCATCCAGAGGCCACCCGCCCAAGCTCCTCTCGGCCCCCACGGCGCCCACCCGCCCAAGCTCCTCTCGGCCCCCACGGCGCCCAGGCAAGTCTCGTTCCTGGAGAGGCCCCACCAGGGAGTGCTGAGCTGACTGGCCTCTCTGGATGCCCAGGGTGTCCTGCAAGAATCGCTCATGGAACAGAAGCACACTTGGGTTTCTTAAGCATCCTCTGAGGCCTAGCCACAGACGTCGACATGCCTGGATGATTTGTCTTCGGGTCAGAAGTCCCTTCGCTGCCGCCCCAACTGGCACCAGAGACAACCCTGAAGATAAGGGAAACTCCTCAGAGGAAAGGCGAGAGCTCTGATTAGTTCCAGACAGCGGCAGCCAAACCCCTCTGAATCTCCACGTCACTGTGGTGGCCGCCGGGCTCAGGGCTGCGCAGCATGAGGCAGCTGCTCTTCCCAGCCCGGGATGGTTTGGGAGTATACCTGGCATGTCTGAATCCCACTCTTCAGCACAAACCCCCGAGGGAACCCTTCTCAAATCCACCTGGAGCCATAGCCTGGATTCCCCCTGCCTGCAGCCGGAGCCATATCCTGGATCCCCCTGCCTGCAGCCGGAGCCATAGCCTGGATCCCCCTGCCTGCAGCCGGAGCCATATCCTGGATCCCCCTGCCTGCAGCCGGAGCCATAGCCTGGATCCCCCTGCCTGCAGCCGGAGCCATAGCCTGGATCCCCCTGCCTGCAGCCGGAGCCATGCCTGGATCCCCCTGCCTGCAGCCGGAGCCATAGCCTGGATCCCCCTGCCTGCAGCCGGAGCCATAGCCTGGATCCCCCTGCCTGCAGCCGGAGCCATGCCTGGATCCCCCTGCCTGCAGCCGGAGCCGGGTCCTGAGCCAGCTGCCCAACCCCCTCTCACGGACTTCCTCCACCCTCGAGGTACAGAGACAAGCATCGTAATCATCACCGACGGGCATGGTAGTTACCGCTGGTGGTACCCTATGAGCCAAGTACCACCAGACCCACATGCCATTGAGGGAACCCCTGGGTGTGACCCCACTGACCGATGTCACAGGCTCTGCATGAGAGCAGGGTTTGAGCCCCCACATGGTCCCTGACCCAGCAGCTCCCTCAAGACTGGCCTCCTCAGCTAAGGGTGGCAGAATTTGCCCAAATACATGCCACTTTGGCATAAGGATTATTTTGAGCTAAAGCAATTAAGAAAAGTCGGATGTAAGAAAAGCTATTTGCCTAAAAGCATGATAAAAATTTATGCACTGTTCTGCTCTCTCTGCCAGACAGGGCAGAGGCTGGACGAGGTTAGACCCTCACGGGCAGGGAGAGCCCAGGGAAACCTGCGGGCAAACTTCACTCACACGAGGGCCCTGCGGCCCCGCCTGTCTTTGTTGGTTGCAGGTGCCGCATGCACCAGACCTCCCAGCCCCTCCCTGGGACCCCTCATCCCTGCTTCCTGGGCGCGTTCATAGGCTGCATGCTCCACACTCTTGCCTGTTTTTCTCTTGTTAATCTGCCGCTTGTTGTAGGAGGTCCAGCTATAGGAAGAGTGGAAGGCAAACCATCATCCCTTCATGCCTGTGCCCAGATGGGAAGTTGCCCAAATGGGCCCCACTCATGTCTGCAGTGGGAGCGAGAGACCCCAGACCAGTCCTTGTGCAGGGCCGGCCAGGCCTGCCCACCACACGAGCTCTCAGGCCGGCTCCCAGGGAACACCGCAAACCAAGTAGTGGATTCATAATGGATTGACCTCCTGCGTACCAGAGGCTCCGAGGACCGTGACAGCTGGGCCAGGGGTCCAGGGAGGGAGAGAATTCCAGGAGAGGGGCCTGAGAGTGCGTGTAGGAGATAGTAAACTGCCTGCCACATATCAGCCTCCAGACACCTCACACAGGGAGCGAACCCCCGAAGGGCCTCACACCTGCTGCTCACAACCCGGTAGGTCAGGGATAGGCCCGGGTTTTAACAAAGACTCACCCTCTTCAGACAACGCTAAAGGCCCTGTGGACACATGGTCCTGGGCTCCATTCTGACTCAGCTGTCCATGCACCTTTCCCAGCAGCACCGCATGTGTTCAGACACATCCTCTTCACCAGAGGATAGACACACACAACTAACCACAGAACTGTTCTCATCCACAGGAGCGGTCAAGCCCCGGAGCACAAGTGGGAAGGCTGAGCCTGCCCAGCACGTTCGCCTCATCCTGCCGAGAACCTCCCAGAGGACTGTGCGCGGCTTCCCCGAGAATCACCCACACACACTGATCCCGGAGCCCAGACACTCCTGGCACTAGCGCTCCAAGCCACAGCAGCAGGGTCCAGTTCAGCCCTGCCTGCTTCACTCCCGGCAATGTGTTTACTGAGGACACGTTAATAAATAAGCCTGATGTGAGCACGGCTCCATTAATGTCTCCAGGTCCCCAGGGGACGGCCGTCACCATCCTTGTACGTGCAATAGCAGGACATAAATAAACACATCACATGGTGTCTACCAACCGGCACTATCCCCAGTGTAATTAAATGCATATTTTATAGTAACATGCTGGGGGAAGCCCCGTATGTCTGTGCAATGCTAAGAGTATATGGAAGAAGCTTGCAATATCTGCACTATCAACTCGCTCCAACTGCACTTAGACACCTGTCTGGCGCTTTCAAATTGCCCGGGTGTTCCCAGCTCATGAGAGTGGGGCGTCTCCCCTTCTAGTGGGCAGTGAGACTCCCTAGCCGCAGAATCTTCATCAGAAGGTTGCTGAGGGTGTGAGTGTGCAGTGGGCGTGTCTCGCAACCCCGAGAAGGGGCTGCGCATCCCTCCAGGGCAGTGCGCCCGGCCCTCTGCACACTGACCGCTTGGCTTCTCAACTCAGGGCCACCATGTGCCTCCATGTGAGCCTGGACAGGTTTCCCCGCCCCACAAAAATTTTAAGCTAACTTTGGAAGCTTTCATTGCTTTCAACTTGAATCCTCGATGATTCTGGAAGTAGCCCTTAATTTATCTAGGGGAACCCAAACAGGACTCAGGAATGTCCACTGATACCTAAAGTGCCCTGTCCAAGCCACCTGCTGGCCTCCACCTGCAGCTCCCCTTGGGGGTGGACCTCCCTGGGGGAAAAGGGGGCTCCTCCTTTCTCCCATGCTGGGAGGGTCACCAGCACTTTTCTTATTTCTGGGAAGAGGGAGTTTTACGTGGAGTCTCTGATGGGTATTGTGAACCCTCTGAACAGCAGGCACAGGGAAGCCGAGCCTCGCATGCTGGGTGGATGCCAGCCCCTGTCCTCAGGACGGGCCACATCCCACAGCATCCCAGAGACACCGTGCTGGGAGTGGCTGCTGCCACTTTACACCTGGTGTTCTCAACCCCGGGATGAGCAGCAGCCACCTGTCTTCCTGGGCTCTGTCTGGACACCCGAGACGGAAGGGTGCTTTTCACGATGAGTCCAGGCACACCGTTCTATTTCCCATTGTTCCATGCCTGCGCAGGGGGCTCGGGCCTGGGGTCAGCTACCATCCCTCCTGGAATTATTTAGATACGAAAATAATCTTTAGTGAACAGAAACACTCAGAGTCCCAACCTTCCCGCAGACCAGCCCACCCCTCCTCCCTGGCCAGCCTTGGCTTCCTCCAGAGCGGCCCATCCTACAGCCACCACAGCCCCCAGCTGCACACATCCCCATCCAGCCCCACCACCTCCTCCGGGGAGGCTTCCTGGCTCTCACAGCCTGGGTTCGCGAGGCAGATCTCTGCCTCTCCTGCTCCTCGCCAGCCCTGCTGTGTCCCTCAGTGTGCCTGTGATGCCCCCCCTCCCCAAGGGCAGAGGCTGCTGCGAGGTGACCAGGTGACGGCCCAGGCACGCAGGTCCTGAGAATGTATCACCCCTCAGCTCCTCGTGAGGGCCATGGGGCCGCAGGATGGGTCACCCCCCAGCTCCTCGTGAGGGCCATGGGGCCGCAGGATGGGTCACCCCCCAGCTCCTCGTGAGGGTCATGGGGGACCTGAGGATGGGTCACCCCTCAGCACCTCGTGAGGAGACATGGGGGAGCTGAGGATGGATCACCCCTCAGCTCCTCGTGAGGGGCCATGAGGGACAGGCCACCCACAGCCCCTCATGGGGGACCACAGGGACGGGACAGCCGCAGCTCCCTGGGCAGCACCACCTGGTGGGCCTGGGCAGCAGGGAGGAGCTGGGCTTGAGCTCTGCATCTTGACTTGAGGACACTGGCAGTGGGCCGGCTGGTGAGCGAAGTGCTGGGGCCGCAGCCGCAGGCACCCTGGCCCTGGATCCATCAATACGCTGGGTCTCGCCTGCTAGGCACTGGTGTGCCTCCCATCCACGCCTGGGCCAAGACAGATCTGGCAGACACCGGCCCCTCCCATGCAGGTCCAGTGCCCGGCAAGCCAGGACCGCAGGGATTCCTGGTGCAGGGAGCAGCTTCGCAGTC
Source organism: Muscardinus avellanarius (assembly GCF_963383645.1). Lineage (NCBI taxonomy): Eukaryota > Metazoa > Chordata > Mammalia > Rodentia > Gliridae > Muscardinus > Muscardinus avellanarius. The sequence goes on along the minus strand of NC_137797.1, from coordinate 1,120,711 downwards.
CCTCTGGCACCCAGGGTCCACCCCACTCCAGTGGCTGGCCAGCCTCAGGCTCCTGAGCCAACACCACACCCAGCCCCTTCCTGCTGGCCAGGCGGCACCGCGTCCACTGCCAACGTGTGCGCATACGGAGACCGAGGGACGCAGACTCTGGACTTAACATTCCTTCTTAGGAAGACTCAGACTGACTTCCAGGAAGATGGCGACGGAGGAAAGCGGCACTTACAAGACCCGCTAACAATCGAACTCTATTACCACAAAAGCAGCACCTTTCAAGCCAGAAAACACCACCAGCAAAGAAATGAAAACTGTAAATACAAGGGACAGAGAAAAAGAGGGCTGGAAAAACAAGACACCAGAAAGAAACCAGCCCGAAGTGTCGTGGCTGCCACGACTTGGAGCAGCCGGAGCCGCGGCACGAAGCGGCTGGAGTGGCCGGAGCCATGGCGTGGAGCGGTGTGGCCTACATCTTCCCTGGCAGCACCAGGCTCCAGAGAGGAGGGAAACTCAGAACGGAGCTCAAATCCAGAGAGGAGGTATGCCAGCCTCACGGCCTAGGACACAGCAGCAGCACCTTACTGCTGGCGGCAGCAGAGAGTTCACCAGATGGCCCTAGACCAACGCACTCAACCAGCCACCAGGCGCCAGAGAGGAGGGGTGGACAGCGAGCCGAGGTGAGCCGCTGCTGAACAGCCGGGTGGCAGTCAGAAGTTTTTTCGGCACAAGGAGTGTCTAAAGCTCCCAAGTACCAGGATCAGCACACCCGCAGGGACTCAGCGGAGCTCAAAACCAGAGAAGAACTATGCCAACCTCACGGCCGAGGACGCGACAGCAGCGCCTTACTGCCAGCAGCAGCGGCGAGTTTACCGGACGGCTGAAGACCAACACACTCAACCAGGCACCAGGCTCCAGAGAGGAGGAGTGGACAGCGAACCGAGGTGAGCAGGTGCTGAACAGCCGGGCAGCAGTCAGCAGTTTTGTCAGGGAATATCTAAAGCTCCCAAAGGCCGAGCACAGCACACCTGGCAGGGACTCAGAGCAGAGCTCAAAACCAGAGAAGAAATACACTGCATCACGGCCGAGGGTGTGGCAGTGGTGCTATATTGCCAGTGGCGGCAGCAGCGAATCCACCGAGTTCACTACAGTTCCGTCAGCACACTCAACAACCATGAGTCAAATTGTGGCCCCTAGGGGAGAAATCCCAGTACTGCATTCCCAGGGATTTGAGCAGATAGTCTCCCTGGGTCGGAGATTTTACAGTGCAGCCCAGTTGGGGAGTGGTGGTGGCAGAGATATCACACCATAGTCACAACTCCCCGCTGGAAAACGCCCAACTTGACACCCCCCATGGTCTAAGCAACCTCGATTGACTCCCTGGGTCTGAGACTTTGTGATATAACCCAGTAAAGGAGTAGTGGTGACTGAGATACCACAGACTCGAGATCCAGAGCATCTTAAGTGAACTCATAGTGACCCAGGGAAGAACCCAGAGAAGGCACAAACTTCCAAAATCATGGGAAAGAGAAATAACAATGGAGCAATGAATGCCCACAACCCCACAACATCAGAATCTGATAACACAGAAATCCAAAGATCTCTAGAAAATCAAATGAGGAAAATAACCTTAGAAATAATAGAGGACTTTCGAAAAGAATTCAGAGAGAGTCAAAAAGAGATAAAGGATGCAATCATTGAAATAAAGGCCTCAATTCAAAGTATAAACAACCAATTAGACCACATGGAGAATAGAATCTCCCTCTTAGAAGATGATCATTCAAAAAATGAACACATAGTTTCTAATTTAGAAAAAAAAAATCTGACAGCAGGAATCTGACATTGAAGAAATATGGGCCCATTTTAAGAGAGCTAACCTAAGAATCATTGGAATAGAGAAGGGAAAAGAAAGTGAAACCAAAGGGATCAATAATCTCTTCAAGGAAGTAATAGCAGAAAATTTTCCAAACATAGAGCAAGAGGTCGATACACAGGTCCAGGAAACTTATAGAACTCCCTTTAGACAGGATCGGAGAAGAGGATCCCCATGCCACATAATTGTCAAAATGACTAATGTGGAAGCCAAGGAGAGAATCTTAAAGGCAACAAAAACAAAAGGCCACGTGACATACAGAGGCAAACTAATTAGAATCACTCCAGACTTCCCAAACCAAGTTATGAAAGCCAGAAGGGCTTGGAGTAACATATTCCAAACTCTGAAAGAAAACAACTTCCAGCCAAAAATTTCCTACCCAGCAAAACTATCCGTCAAATTAGATGGAGAAATAAGAAGCTTCCATGACAAACAGGAACTGAAGGAATTTATGTCTTCAAAACCAGTGCTAGAGAAAATACTCAAGGAGATTAACTGCAAAGAGGAAATGGGTAATACACGCCAGAACCAAAGAAAAAAGAATTCCCATCTAGCAGACAACTAAGCAAAGAAGAATAAACAGTATCTCAAACAGAAATAAGATCTTAACATGTTGGGAATTAAAAATTATCTCTCTGAACTTCCGGGAAGATGGCGACCGAGAAAAGCAGGGCTTAAGAGCCCCGCTAACAACAAATCTCCATTACCACAAAATCAGCGCCTTTCATAGCCAGAAAACACCATCACCAGTGAAACAAAATATCACCAGGCTCCAGAGAGAAAGCAGACTGAGAACAGAGCCACAGAGGAGATACACCGGCCTCACGCCCGAGGACACGGCAGACGCGGCAGCAGCGCCATACTGCCGGAGGCATCGGCGAATTCATGGGACGGCTACAGCAAGCCGAGGTGAGCCACTGCGGAACAGCCAGGCAGGATTTCTCCGCGCAGAGAGCATCTAAAGCTCCCAGTGGCCGAGCTCAGCACACGCTGCAGGGATTCAGAGTGGAAATCAAAACCAAGAAGAAAAACACCAGCCCCACAGCCGAGGGCGTAGCAGCGGCGCCATAATGCCACCGGCGGCAGCAGCACCGAATTCAGCGAGGCCAGTACAGCTACATCTGCGTACTCAAGAACAGTGAGTCAAATTGCGGGCCACAGAGGAGAAATCCCAGTACTGTACTCCCTGGGTCTTGACCCAGTGGGGGAGGGGCGGTGGCAGAGATATCACACCATAGGAGAACGTGCAACCTGGTACCCCCCACAGTCTAAAGCAGCCTCTATCAACTCTCTGGGTCGGAGACTCTGTGATAAAACCCAGTAAAGGAGTAGTGGGGTCTGAGATACTACTGACTCGAGATCCAGAACACCTTAAGGGAAGTCATAGTGACCCAAAGGAAGAACCCAGAGAAGGCACAAACTTCCAAAATCATGGGAAAGAGGAATAATACTGGAGCAATGAATTCCCACGACCCCACAACATCAGAACCCGATAAAACAGAAAATCAGAGATTTCTAGAAGATCAAATCAGGAAAATAACTGTAGAAATAATAGAGGTGCTTCGAAAAGAACTCGGAGAGAGAGCCAAAAAGAGATAAAGGATGCAATTAATGAAGTAAAGGCCTCAATTCAAAGTACAAACAACCGATTAGACCACATGGAGAACAGAATCTCGCTCTTAGAAGATGATCATTCCAAAAATGAACGCATAGTTTCTAATCTAGAAAAAAATATCCGACAGCAGGAATCTGACATTGAAGAAATATGGGCCCATTTTAAGAGAGCTAACCTAAGAATAATTGGAATAGAGGAGGGAAAAGAAGGTGAAACCAAAGGGATCAACAATCTCTTCAAGGAAGTAATAGCAGAAATTTTTCCAAACATAGAGCAAGAGGTCGATACACAGGTCCAGGAAACTTATAGAACTCCCTTTAGACAGGATCGGAGAAGAGGATCCCCACGCCACATAATTGTCAAAATGACCAATGTGGAAGCCAAGCAGAGAATCTTAAAGGCAACAACAACAAAGGGCCAAGTGACATTCAGAGGCAAACCAATTAGAATCACTCCAGACTTTCCAAACCAAGTCATGAGAGCCAGAAGGGCTTGGAGTAACATATTCCAAACTCTGAAAGAAAACAACTTCCAGCCAAAAATTTCCTACCCAGCAAAACTTTCTATCAAATTAGATGGAGAAATAAGAAGCTTCCATGACAAACAGAAACTGAAGGAATTTATGTCTTCAAAACCAGCACTAGAGAAAATATTCAAAGAGATTAACTACAAAGAAGAAATAGGTAACACACTCCAGAACTAGAGAAACAAGATTTATATTTAGGTCTATTATCTATTTTGAGTTAATATTTGTATATGGGATTAGGTAAGGGTCCAATTTTATTCTTTTCCATGTAATTATTATTTTTTAACAATATTTAGTTAAAAGATTAATATTTTCACCACCAAATGTTCGTGGAAACCTTGTCAAAAATAACTTGACAATATAGGGAAGAATTTAGCTCTAGGCTTTTATTTAACTCCAATGGTTTATATATCTGCCTTTAGAATAGTACTACACTGTTTCAATTATTGTAGCTTTATATGGTTTGAAATCAGAAAATATATATCTTCTAGCTTTGTTCTTTTTCAAGATCGTTGTGGGTACCTAGAGTCCATATTCCATATTAGGATAGATTTTTTTCTGAAAAATAAATATATAAATATATGATAGTTTTACCTAAAAAATAGAAAAAAAATATTCTCTGGTAAGAAAGAAAGCAAAAAGAAATATTGAAATGTTATCTTTAAGTCATCAAAAGCTTGGTATCAGACAAATGAAACAGTTATGTGAGATTATCATTTTTAATTTTAGATAAATTGTCATAATACTAGATGTCAACTACTAAGCCAAGCATGGGAGGGAGGGATAGGGAGAGAATGGGGTGGGGATTGGGTGGGGGCTGACTGGGAAAAGTGTGCATGTATGTCTACAAAAGTATGTATCCTACTATGATGTATGAATACAGTACACCAATAAAAAAAATTATCTCTCTATATTCACACTGAATGTAAACGGCCTCAACTCCCCAATAAAAAGACATAAAGTGGCAAAATGGATTAAGAGCCAGAATCCATCCATCTGCTGCTTACAAGAAACACACCTTACAAGTAAAGATAGGAACAAACTCAAGGTAAAGGGCTGGAGCAAGGTAATCCATGCTAATGGTACTTGAAGACAAGCAGGAGTAGCAACTATGATATCAGACAAGTTAGACTTCAAACCCAAACTTATTAGAAGAGACAAAGAAGGTCACATTTTACTGGTAAAAGGAATAGTCCAGCAAGAGGAAATAACAATAATCAACATCTATGCCCCAAACATAGGGGCAGCTACTTTCATAAATCAAACTCTTTGTGACATGAAGTCACACATAAATCCCAACACAATAATACTGGGAGACTTCAACACACCTCTCACAATACTAGACCGATCTTCCAGACAAAGGGTCAGTAAAGATGTCTCAGAACTAAAGAACACCATTAACCAAATGGACCTGTTGGACACATATAGAATATTTCACCCAACTACAGCAGAGTTTACATTTTTCTCAGCTGCTCACGGAAACTTCTCCAAAATAGATCACATCCTGGGACACAAAATGAGCACTAGCAAATTTAAAAAACGTTACATACTTCCCTGTGTCATTTCAGACCATAATGGAATGAAACTAGAAATCAACTATAAGAAGACCCAGAGAAACAACATAAACATGTGGAGACTGAACACCACACTTCTGAATGAAGAATGGGTCATAGAAGATGTAAGAGGTGAAATCAAGAAATTTCTAGAAACAAATGAAAATAAAGAAACAACATATCAAAACCTCTGGGACACTTTGAAGGCAGTATTAAGAGGAAAATTTATAGCACTTAGTGCTCACATAAGAAAAACAGAAAATCTTCAAATAAATAGCCTAATGACACACCTCAAAGCCCTTGAAAAGCAGGAACAATTGAACCCCAAAGCCAGCAGAAGACAGAAAATTATTAAAATTAGAGCAGAAATTAACGAAATAGAGAATAAAAAATAATACAGAAAATCAACAAAACCAAAAGCTGGTTTCTTGAAAAAATTAACAAGATTGATAAACCACTAGCCCACTAGCCAACCTAACTAAAAAAAAAGAGAGAATCAACCCAAATTATGAAGATAAGGGATGAAAAAGGAGACATCAGAGGATGTGTAGAAATCCAGAGGATTATCAGAAACTACTTTGAAAAACTATACTCCAAAATAAATGGAAAATCTGGAGGAAATCAACAACTTCCTAGATAAAAATACAACCTTCCTAAACTGAGTCAAGAAGATATAGAACACTTAAACCAACCAATAACAATCAAAGAGATTGAAACAGCAATAAAGAGCTTGCCATCAAAGAAAAGCCCAGGACCAGATGTTTTCCCAAGTGAATTCTATAAAACCTTTATAGAAGAGATAACCCCAATACTACTCAAACTATTTCAGGAAATAGAAAAAAACGGGACTCTCCCAAATACATTCTATGAAGCCAACATCACACTAATACCCAAACCGAATAAAGACAGTTCAAAGAAGGAAAACTACAGGCCTATATCTCTGATGAACTTGGATGCAAAACTATTAAACAAAATACTAGTAACACACATTCAAAACCACATCAAGAAAATCATTCACCATGACCAGGTAGGGTTCATCCCAGGGATGCAAGGCTGGTTCAATATACGAAAATCAATCCGTGTAATTCATCATATAAACAGAATCAAAGACAAAAACCACATGATCATCTCAATAGATGCTGAAAAAGCATTTGATAAAATTCAACATCCATTTATGATAAAAAAAAAACAATGCAGAGAATTGGAATAGAAGGAACATATCTCAACATTATAAAGGCAATGTACAATAAGCCCACTGCCAACATCATATTAAATGGGGAAAAACTTCAAGAATTCCCCTAAAAACTGGAACAAGACAAGGATGTCCATTATCACCACTTCTCTTCAATATAGTACTAGAGACTCTAGCCAGAGCAATAAGGCAAGAAAAGGAAATCAAAGGAGTACAAATAGGAAAAGAAGAACTCAAACTTTCACTATTTGCAGATGACATGATACTATATTTAGAAAACCCAACAAACTCAACCAAAAGGCTTATAGAACTGATCAACAAATTCAGCAAAGTATCTGGATACAAAATCAATCTTAAAAAATCAGAAGCTTTCCTGTACACCAACCATAAATCCACTGAAAAAGAAATTCAGAAAACACTTCCACTCAGTATCTCCCACAAGAAAATAAAATACCTAGGAATAAACTTAACCAAGGGGGTAAAAGATCTCTACAAAGAAAATTATAAAATACTGAAAAAAGAAATCGAAGAAGATCTTAGAAGATGGAAAGACCTTCCATGTTCATGGATTGGCAGAATAAATATCATTAAAATGGCCATCTTCCCTAAAGTGATCTACAGATTTAATGCAATGCCCATTAAACTACCAAGATCATTCCTCACAGACATAGAAAAATCAGTCCTTAAATTTATCTGGAATAACAAAAAGCCCAGATTAGCCAAGGTAGTTCTCAGCAACAAAAACCACGCAGGAGGAATCACAATACCTGACTTTAAACTATACTACAAAGCCATTGTAATAAAAACAGCATGGTACTGGCAAAAGAACAGATATATAGACCAATGGAGCAGAATAGAAGACCCAGAAACAAGTCCACACACTTTCAGCCAATTGATTTTTGACAAAGGGGCCAAAAACATACACTGGAAAAAATATAGCCTCTTCAACAAATGGCGTTGGCAAAACTGGTTAACCATATGCAGAAAATTGGATATTAATCCCACTTTTTCACCCTGTACAAAAGTCAACTCTCGATGGATCAAAGACTTGGAAATTAAACCAGAGACCTTGAAGCTCCCTGAAGAGGGCATAGGTCCAACACTACAACACATAGGCACAGACAAACATTTCCTCAACAAGACCCCAAAGGCACAACAAATTAAAAGGAGAATCAATACATGGGATTGCATGAAACTGAAGAGCTTCTGTTCAGCAAAGGAAACTATCAAGAACCTCAATCGAGAGCCAACAGAATGGGAGAAGATTTTTGCCACCTACACCACTGATAGAGGACTAATATCTAGAATATACAGAGAACTCAAGAAACTCAACACTAAGAAAACAAAGCATCCAATAACAAAATGGGCAAATGAACTAAATAGACACTTCACAAAAGAAATTCAAATGGCCAATAAATGCATGAAAAAATGCTCAACATCACTGGCAATCAGAGAGATGCAAATCAAAACTACCCTGAGATTTCACCTAACTCCAACTAGAATGGCAATCATTCAAAACACAAACAACAACAGATGCTGGTGAGGATGTGGAGAAGTGGGAACTCTAAGACATTGTTGGTGGGATTGCAAATTAGTGCAACCACTTTGGAAAACAGTATGGGGAATCCTCAGAAGAATGGGAACAAATCTACCATTTGATGCAGCAATACCACTTCTGGGTATCTACCCAAAAGATAGGAAACTAATCTACCAAACTAATGCATGTGTATCTATGTTCATAGCTGCACAATTCACCATAGCCAAACTATGGAACCAGCCAAGATGTCCATCAACAGATGAATGGATTACAAAACTGTGGGATATGGACACAATGGAATTTTACTCAGCCATCATAAAAACTCAATTACATCATTTTCAGGGAAATGGATGGAACTGGAGGACATTATGCTAAGTGAGATTAGCCAGTCACAAAAAATAAGAAATCAGATGCTTTCCCTAATATGTGAGAGTTAGGGAGAAATGGGTCATAGGAGGAACTCTTGAAAGAGGAAATCCTATAGAGGAGCAAACAAGGCAACCTAAAGGAGGAGAAAGGAGGGGGGAAGAGGAAAATCTCTAAAGCACACAATGTACTTAAACATATCGAAGTCAACCACTAAGCCGAGCAAGGGAGGGAGGGGCGGGGAGGGAATGGGGTGGGAATTGGGTAGGGGTTAAATCAGCGATGAGTACATGTTGGTACACACAAGTTTTTTACCCCAATATGTTGTATGAATATAATGCACCAATAAAAAAAAGGAAGACTCAGACCTACATTCGTTTATTTAATTACACTTTCCTTTGCATGAGCGGAATGGGTGATATTTGTAGAAAATATACCCTGTGGAGGGAAGTGGCCAGGACACCATGGGGTCCCCACACCCGCCGCTGCTCCTGGGAGACCTGGTGTGCTCCTCATACTCCTTGGAAGGCGGAAGTTGAATGTGAATCGCAGCGGGGAAGCCGCCTGGCATTCTCTCAGTCACGTGCCAGCAGGTCCTGCTCTCCCACGCCGTGTGGCCTGGATGTCTCCCCCAAGGCAGTGGTGTTGGGGGCTGTGACCAGGCCAGGAGGGCTCTGCCCACGGGTGGATGGCTGGCGTCACCCCGAGGCAGGTTCCTTATAAAAGGATGCCAGCGCCCCCTCCTCCGCCCTCATCTCTCTCCCTCCTCCAGGGACAACACAGCAGGAAGCCCCCTCAGGTTCTGGACCTCCAGAACCATGAGCCAGCAAGTTTCATTTTGTTTGTGTTTTTGTTTGGGTTTGTTTGCCTGTTTGTTTGTTTGTTTGTTTGTTTGTTTGTTTGTTTGTTTTACGGTACTGGGGATGGAACCCAGGGGCACTTGACCTCTGAGCTGCACCCCCTGCCCGATTTTTTATTCTTTATTTTTCAAACAGGGTCTCCCTGAGTTACAAAGGGCCTCACTAAGTAGCCAAGACTGTTCGCAAACCACGATCCTTCTGTCTCAGCCTCCCAAAGGCTGGGATGACAACAGTAAGTTTCTTTCCCCTACACACCACCCAGTCCATGGGATTCTGGTACAGCGGCACAAAACGGGCCGAGCACACGCCATGAACTGGGCCTTCAGCAAGGCAAGGGAGTACTGCCGTGTTGGTGCCCTCGGAAGACTCCCTCTGCTGTACGCCGGGCCTCCCCATATTCTGACTGTTAAAAACATGTTAGGGGAGCCAGGTATGGTGGCGCACGCTTGTCATCCCAGCATTTGAGACACTGAGACAGGAGGATCGCAGTTTGCAGACAGCCTCAGGAACTTAGTGAGGCCCTTTGCAATGCAGTGAGACCCTGTTTCAAAATAAAGAATAAAAAAATAGGACCAGGGGTATAGTTCAGAGGTAGATGCCTCTGGGTTCCATCCCCAGTACTGAAAAAAAAAAAAATCCATAAGGAGCATCCGTGTGCATGGATCTTGGTGCAGATCTCCAAGGATATTCCAAATCTGGGAGTCAAAACATTTTCACAGAAGAAAGCAGCGGAGCCTGGTGAGGTGCATGGTGGACTGCAGGCTTCCAGGCGCAAGCCCGTGCGCTCTCCCAGGCTGCCAGCTCCACCTGGCAACTGAGAGATGATTTGAATTCAGGCCCCAAGGTCTATCCTGAGGAGCAGATGATTAAGTTCCTGCAAATGGCAGAGCGGCAGTGTGTGGCTCCGGGAACAGCCAGCGCAGGCGGCCGGCAGCATTGCTGATAACACTGTAGCGTTGTGGCAGGACCCTCCTGACCTGGGTACAGTCAGGTCAGCAAAACAGAGCCCTGGTGTTGGGCAGGAGGGGCAGCTCCCGCCCCCGCCCAAACTGGGCGAGCATGTCCCTGACCAGAGGCGGGATGAGGACCGCGGTGATCGGTCCCTGCTGTGACCCCGAGATGTGTGGGGTACTTCTAGATTCTTCTTGGTGTCTCAGGAACTCTTTATAGCTCAGGTGCTCGGTTTAGCATGGAGGCACGCCCTGGCTCTGCTCTGCTTTCCACTGGGACCCCCTGGCAGAGTCAGACGAACGCAGCAGGTAGTGCCCACGCCATCCTTCCCAGCCCCTGGGATGCACAGTCACAGGGAGGACCAGGGCCTCAGCCTGAGCCCAGGCCCAGACACCGCGGTCCTAGAACCTATCTGCCCGGACCCACAGCACAGGGATGTGCGGCTGATCACCCTGGGGAAACTCCTCTTTTTCGGCAATTCCTACAGAAGAAGGTCAGAGTCTGTCAAAAAAGTCACCTAGCCACATACGCAGATGCAAGGGACAGAAGGCTCCACGTTTAGGGAGTCCCTTGCAGCAGCCCCGGGTCCCGGATCTGGAACCTGGGAGCATGGCGCCTCACTCAGGGCAGCCGGGGTGGGGCACATGGAATGCACAGGGGCCTGAGGGGCAGGGGGCGGCCACAGGCGAACCCTAGGAGAGGGTCCTTGTGAGGCGAGATCACAAGAGTGGGATTAGGGTCCTTTGAGAAGATCCCAGAAAAACCCTCATCCCTCCGCCCTATGAAGCCACAGACGGAAGATGGCTATCTGTGAACCGGGACACCAGAGCCACCAGCACCAGACCACGCGGCGCCACAACTTCCAACTCCAGAACCTGACCACACAGCACCATAACTTCAACCTCCAGCCTCCTAACTCCTAGAGAGCAGCGACTGCTGTTCCTAAGCCGCTCCATTCATGGATCTTGTTGCAGCAGGCAGCAAGGACTGAGACATTGTGTGCACACGGGTATGTATATCATTGATGGATAAGTGGAAGGCAGGATGGGCGTGCACATACGTGCATGCGCATGCAATCCTGCACACATGTGCAGATCTTACCCAATAACATAATTACTGTAGCATGAATTACTTGTCAGGTCATATTAATCATTTTCAGAACATCTTAAATCTACTTCATAGAGATAGAGATACACTTTATATAAAACAAATGCGGCCATTTTAAGAGTCGTTCTGGCCAGGCATGGTGGCACACACCTGTAATCCCAGTACTCGGAAGGCTGCAGCAGGAGGATTGCAAGTTCCAGACCAGCCTCAGCAACTTAGTGGGACTCTATTTCAAAATAAAAAATAAAATAGGGCTGGAGGTATAGCTCGGAGGCAGAGTGACCTTCATTTCAATCCCCAGTAAAACACACACACACGAGTAGTTCTGTGTTTTACCCAGTGAATACATAATGAGCCCAGTTCCACCGATAAGAAATGGAGGCAGAAGCCTCTTCCCACGCAGAGCCTGAGCCCCTGCCTGGCGCCAGCCAAGTGCCGGTCTTCCTTCTGGGGATGAGGCTTCTCTTGATCTTCTCCTGACTCAGTGTAAATCAAGGCTCTGTCACGGTCTTGGGTCTGCAGCGTTCCCTCGAAGCTCATGTGTCGAAAGCGTGTCCCCATGCAGCCAGGCTCAGAGTCAAGCAGCAAGCCCACCTGTGTCTGGCTCTGCGTGCGGCGTGCCTTTGAGCATTTCTCACATTCTTACAACACCTGTTCTGATTCCTTTTTATCGCTGAGTAGTTTTCTATTGTGACAACACAAAACACATACAATATAGAAAGGCACTGTAAAATTGTGTCTGGATGCATTCACCAGCCAGTGGTCATGTGGGTTGTTGGCAGTTTTTAACTCTTTGAACAAGTCTTTGTGAAGCATGCATCTCCTTTTCTCTTGAGTAGGTATCTAGGAATATAATTTCTACACTGAGTCTACACTGAGTGCATGTTTACCTTCACAAGAAAATACCAAACTGTTTTCCCAAAGTCATGAGTCACTTACATTCCTACCAACAAGGTATCACAGTTCCCACAACTCTATGTTCCTGCCAACACTTGGTTTTTTCAAGGTTTAAATTGTCCATTTTAACAGATGTACAATGATATCTCATTTGTGTCGATCTATTTTCCCTGACTAATAATGATGTCAAACATATTCATATGCCTACTACATTTGTATTGCATTTTTATGACATATCTGTTCAGACAATAAATTTTGATTAAGCACAATTTATTAACTTTTAAAGTTTTTTCTGTCATATCTAAGATCTGTTTGCCTACTCCACTGCCACAAAGACTTTTTTCATGTGTTTTCTTCTAGGAATTCTGTTGCTTTAGTTTCTGTTTAGATCTATGATCTAAACAGCTGGTGTTACTGTGTGATGTGAGGTTGGGCTCTGTCATGGTCTTGGGTCTGCAGCATTCCCTCAAAGCTCATGTGTTGATAGGGTGTCCCCATGCAGCCAGGTCCAGAAGTGGGCATGGTTGGAGGAGGTGTGTCACTGGGGTGTGGCCTTGAGGACTCTATCTGTCCCTCAATGGCTCCTCAACCTCTCTGCTTCTGGCTGCCCTGAGCAGTTTTCCGCTGCCACGCCATGCCACCATGATGTTTCTGCTTTGGAGCCAGCAACTATGAACTGAACTTCTGAAACTGTACACCAAAACAAACCTTCCCTACTCTTAAGTTGTTCTTATCAGGTATTCTCATCATAGCAATGAAAAAGCTTACCGGTTAAAATTTATTATGTAATATCAATTTGAAAACTAAGCACAGATTCCCTGTTCAGTTTTCTTTATCTATCTTTGTGCTAATATCATACTGTCTTGTTTACTGTGGTTTCGTGGTAAATCTTAAAATCAGATAGTGTAAGTTCTCCAACTTACACAACAGAGAAATAACCCAAAAATTATTTCTCTGAGTTAGGTCCTTTGCATTTTAGAATCAGCTTGTCATTTCTACAATAAGTATTCTGGAGTTTGGGGGGATTATGTAGACTCTGTAGACCCATCGGGTTGAATTGAAAACACAACTTCTGAGTCTTCAGATCCATGAACATTGTCTATCTCTCCATCTATCTTGTTCTTTTCTAAGTTTCTCTCATTGTGTATTACAGTTATCAGTATAAACATCTTATACCTGTTTGTTCTCAAGTATTTCTTGTTTGAGATGTTATTGTAAATGAATTTGGTTTTGTTTAAAATTATTAATGCAGCTGGGCGTGGTGGCGCACACTTGTAATCCCCGCGCTTGGGAGATGGAGACAGGAGGATTGTGCTGGTCCGAAGCCAGCCTCGCTGGCTTTGGAGACCCTGTTTCCAAATAAAAATATAAAATAGGTCTGGGAGTGTAGCCCGGAGGTAGAAGGGTTTCCAGGAACCCCAGTACCACCAAATAAATAAATAATTAATTAAATAAATTATTAATGCAATCTTCCTGGCTATTACTAAGTAAATGATGACTGACGCCATCTGAGTCACATTTTTTTGTTTTTTTGTTTTTTTATTTGTTGTCCTGGGAATGAAATCCAGAGGCTTTCTACCTTTGGGCTACACTCCCAGACTTTTTATATTTTATTTGAAAACAGGGTCTCACTAAGTAGCTGAGGCTGGCTTCAAACCTACATGATCTTTTTATCTCAGCCTCCCAAGTACTGGGATTACAAGCGTGCGCCACCATGCCCGGCTCATCTGAGTCACATTTTGACATAGGTATTAGGCTTTTCCAATGACCTTTCAATGGGAAGGGTGATTACCCAGTCCTCAGGGCAGCAAGAGCACAGCAGGACGTCTGTCAGGTGGACACCCACACAGCTTAAACCAGAGTCTGCATGCCCACACCTCAGCACACACTGAGTTCTGCCCGCCTGCCCCCTGCCGCATCTCCCCACTGTGTCGGGCCACTCCTCAGCTGCACACCCACCTCCATCCCTCTCCCACCCACGCCGTGACCACTGCTTCAGCTGTCAAAGCTCCAGACTCCATCTCCTACGACCCCCAACCCTGGTCACATCCTTAGGCAGCCTATTTGCCTTACAGGAAAAGGATCTGTGTTCACACCAAAGATATTGTTCATGGTACTAACCCTCTCAGCTTCCTATGAACTCACAGTAGTTACATCCAATTTTTCTTGACCTTTTCACACTGTCTAGCAATTCTATGTACTCAGTAACCCTGGAATGGGCTAAAACCACACTGTAACCAGAAGCCCATTCATCAAAGTCCTCACACGTCCTACAAAGACCAGCTTGAATGAGGCCACTTCAGAATTTGTGTTATCAACTAATGCTCCCGGATGTCCTGGCTGCAACTGTGCCATTTGCCATTGGCCCTGGGGGTTTCAACATCTTAACAGCGAGTGTGACCACACACAGGGTGTGGCTGCCCAAGAGGCAGCCTGGAGCAGGTATGGAGGCAAGGACTCTCCTTGAAGCGAGGACACTTTGAGAGAGTGATAGGAGACAATTCTACAGAGCTGAGATGGGTCCTCCGTGCAGCGGGGTACGGGGCTCCTGAGCCCCCTGCTGGGTGGGAGCACTCTCACCCCATCCTCCCAGGAAACAGCTGGGCCTGGGAACTAACCCCAGAATTAAACTCCCGGGTCCCTTGCAGGGTGCCCCGCCCCACACAGGCATTTGTCCAGTGCCAGGGGGCGGCTCCCACAAGGTGGCCCCACGGAGGGAGAGCCCGCGGGGCCCTGGAGTTGGCATGCGAGCTGGGCCTCTCTAACTTCCCTCCTGCTGTGGCTGTCCAGCAGCGAGCTGGGCCTAGACTTCAATGACAAATCCACCTCTTCTTCCAGGCTTCCCAGCAGAGCTCAGGACCCACCAACTCCGTGCCAGTCACGATTTGCCCAGACAGGTGGCTCTTATGGAGCTCCGTGTCTGAACACCCTGCGCTCTCCGGGGCTCGCCAGCTCCTCACTCTCATTCTTCAAAAGTTAAACTTTCCAACTGGCCAGGCAGCACATCTGGCTATCTCGGTAGTTTGTTTTAATTGGGAAACAATAGAGAAATGAGGTTCATTTGTATTCATGGCATCATTAATTTAATATGAAAAGAGAAGAAGAGGGAGAATACACAGCCCACACATGCAAATCTGGTGGGATTTATTACTCCTCATGATGAAGAACTTTTAATTAGGAATCGACTAGGCTATTTTAAGGCAGGAGTGGGCTGGGACACGGTGGCTATGTCGTCCACATAACAATCTCGAAAAGGTGCAACTTGAGGAAGGAAATACATCAAGGAAATTAACAGAAGTTGTCTCTGGGAGCCACGTTATGGATGGTTCGCTTCTACTTTTCTTCTTTCTATGTTTCTGTGCCTTGCAAGCCTTCTATAATGAGCATTTTTCAGTTCCATAATAAAAGCGTGTTTCAAAATAGAGAAAGTCAAAGTTGAAGTCTATTCATTAAAATATCTTGTGCCCAGTTAAGGCAGACTTCCCATCCTGTGCCCACTCCCCAGGGACGCCCTCCAAGGCAGGAGTGCATCCCGCCTGGGACCGCGAGTGCTCACTTGAGATGTGTGCCCATGTAGGAAGTCCGATCCCCTCGTGCCAACATGGAGCAGCAGCTCCTGGCTCAGTAGAGACGGGCCCTGAAGCTCAGCCTGGCTCCGGCAGGACCGGAGGACCTCCTGGATGGACTGCACCTGGCCTCCCTGGGACCGCAACGCCTCACCCACGACACAGAGGTCGAGAGGGGCGAAGGGTCCTTCCCACGCCAATACCCCGCCAGGTGGAGTGTAAGGCGGACTGTCCAAGCTTGACCCCAGCTACCCTCGTGGCCTCATGCCAACAGGCTCCGGAGCCTCGCTTCCCAGACAGAGCCAAGGAGGGGGATACAGGAGAGGCAGCCCTGCATAGATGGCCGCAGGCCCAGGGAGCACGTGGCCATCGACACGCGGCTATGTCCTCACAGGGTGCTCGGAGGGCAGAAAGGCCCTGGGCCGCCTGCTCGTGCCTCTGAAAGCCCTCACCATCAGAGGAACAACAGCTCCTTGTGTAGGGGAGGCTTCGCTCAGGTTTATTTCCAGATTTTTAAGGGTATAATTGACAAATGAAAACTGCTTCTATTCAAAGAAATGCTTTAGCACACTTAACATGTCAGGGTGGTCACCACAGAGCTCAGTGGCTCACCCATCACATCACACAGTCCCGGTTCTGTGTGTGATAAGGACATTCAGATGAGCTTCGAGCCCACCCCACGCGAGCCCTGCCTGCCGTGAGCAGCCTGAACAGTGGTCTCCAGAGCTGTCCACCGTGAGCAGCTAGCTCCCCAGCCCACCTTGCCGCTCGCTGCCTCCCAGCCAACTAAGCCAGCTTCACACTGAAGGCTTTTCTTCCCGCACCTGTCGTTGTTCGCAAGCATAGCGTCCTCCAGGCCCACCACGCTGGCACAAGTGGCCGGCCCTCTTCTTGAGGCTGTGGTGTCCCGCTGCACACACCGGCCAGATCTCCTGTTCCTCATCTGTTAACAAGCTGCTGGCTTCCTGGAGTTTTCCTGGTGCCTAGAGCATGCCGACACTCCGTCCAGTTTCAATCTGCAGAAACATGGTTTCTCAGCTACTCCTGGGCTTGTTGCAGGGACTGAGAAAATTCCCCGGAGCCAGCAGGCTCCAGGGGACAGTTCCCTCACAGGACAGGAGGCCGGGAGACAAGCAGAAGTAACGGAATCTCATGGCGGGCAGCTGTGCACTTGGGGAGTACTGAGGGAGGTTCCATCAGCGCTGGTCTGGGATTTCTCCCAAACCAGAACAGACTGCCTGAGAGCAGGTCCGCCCTGCCTCGGTGCCCGCGGGCACAGCTTCGGGATGGGGCATGCCAGACTGCACGCCTGCTTAGTCCACAGTGGGGCTCTCCTCCAGGACAGACAGCAAGCACTTTCCAAGGGCCCTACTACTTCTGGAGGAGAAGCTCCAGCCCTCCTTTCCAAGGCGTGATCTTTATGTAAACAACGTGGTTAATTAGACAACTCGTTGGGTTATCTGAGACGCATTCTGCTTTAAACGAACAAGTAATCACAGTCTACAAATTGCAGTATTTGTAACATGTCAACTAATTTTTCCATCAAATTTTTGAAAACTGGGTTCACATAATTTATGGTCGTGCCTCTTTTTTAATTTTGTTCACAAATAAGCAATCGTATCTTCACTCCTGTCTGACAGATCGCGAAGGTGACGAGAGCCGGAAAGCGTGGGAACTGCTCCTCCGTTTCAGGAAGGATCTAGAAGCAAATGGCGCCGTTGATGGCTTCCGGTTGTTCCGCGGGGCTGTTTAGAAGCTCCCGGCCACACACGTTCACCCCAACCCACAGAGGGCCCTCCTGAGAGTACGGAGCTGGTC
The DNA here is from genome assembly GCF_963383645.1 of Muscardinus avellanarius. Classification (NCBI taxonomy): domain Eukaryota; kingdom Metazoa; phylum Chordata; class Mammalia; order Rodentia; family Gliridae; genus Muscardinus; species Muscardinus avellanarius. The sequence goes on along the minus strand of NC_137797.1, from coordinate 1,102,859 downwards.
CGTGAAAAGCACCAGGATTGCCTGGGGAACAATGGGACCCAGGTGGCCGAGGTGGGGAAGAGGAGCCGGAATGCAGGTCCGTCCCTAGCACTGGGCTCAGGTGGACAAGTTGTCGTGGTTGGCTCCCCGGCAGGCGGCTGGTGTACTGCGCACTCCCAGCCTGCATCCCTGTCCTGTTGGAGAGAGAATCCAACCAGCAGAACCAGAACCCAGACCTAGACCGAGCGCGGCCTCTGGCTTCACAGGAGCTGGCAAGAGGCACCGTCTCTGCCTGGCACTCGCGGGACCCGGCTATTTGCATAGATGGCAAGAAGGTAAATTCCAGCCGATGGCCAGCCTTCAGCAAATGCCCTTCTCAAATATCTATGGTGACGTGGGGCAAACGTCAGCACCCAACCTCGCTGGAGTGCAGCAAGGCAAAAGCCGGCAGGCAGAGCATCCGAGAGCCCGAGCTCCAGGCCTGAATGTCCCTCCCCCACAGAGACCCCTCCACAGTCCCAGGAGCCCCCAGCACCACGCAGTGTGCGGAGAAGCGGGGGCCAGCCAGGCTCACCCACCCCAGGACCTGACGTGGCTCCTGAGTGCCGGGCCCGGGTGGGTCTGCACCCACAGCCTCCCTCCCAGGTCCACTGTGCAGGCACACCGTCCCACCTCTCAGATCCCACCTAATCCTGCCCCTTCCTCCCAGAGCCCAGAGTGGGGCATGAAGCCGCTGTCAGTGTCAAGAGAGCGGAGCGGGTCTCCCACAGCTGGGTGGCCCGGGCGGGTGTCCATCTGAGCTGGCCAGCCCACCACCCCGCCCCTCCAGGGGACCATCTGGGTGACTGTTTGGGCTCGTCCTCTCTGCGTCTCTCTGGAGCTCTGGGGTGGGGCGGCCCACCAGCCTGTGGGGCTAAGCAGTGGGGGGGGGGCCTGGAGTCTGACCCCTCACCCCAGCCCAAGTGGGGCCCACCGAGGTAACGGCAGTGTGGGCCGCAAGGGCACTGCTAACTGCAGAGCCCCAGGCAACGGCTCTCGTGCCAGACATCCTTGTAATTAGGAGCTCTGGAACATAAATTAATTGAAACGTGATTTGTCAGGAGCTGAGCTCGCTTTCGCCTGGAAGTTCTGCCCCCAAATAAGAGGTGTGCACCCCAGCATTCCGTCAATCCTGAGCGTGTGGCTACGAGGCCGAGCCACTTTCCCGAGCCATGGGGTGGGGTCCTCGGAGCACAGGGTCCCAGCCAAGTGCCCCGTGGGGACGCCAGGCCCGCGTTTCACCTGGACCCAGGCTCACCCTGCTGGACACAGGCATGGCTGCCAGCACATTCTGTCAGCTCCACCCGCAACATCACAAGCCAAGCAAAAAGTGTGGGGCACGAGGGAAGGAGGTGCTCGCTGGTCCTAGGTCTCTGGTGGAGCCTTGGGGACAGCCTAGGCAGAGCCTGAACTGCTGGTTCCACCCCGTCCCACACTCAGGCCGGGACACTGCCCTTAGTGAGCAAGGCCATGCGTGTAAAGGACCATTGGGTTAGGCACAGTTAAGCTCCAGGCACCGGCGCAGTGCTCGTGGCAGATAATAGCTCGTATTTGAGAGACAGTGGCGCCCGAGTCTATGTATTTACTTAATTTTAAGTTAGGCCCCAAAATCCCTAAATCAACAGCGGGTTCTATAAATTGTTGCATTAGAAGAAAATCAAACCCTGATAGATGGGTGGGTGGGAGGGACCAGCCTGCTGGTGAAAGGCGGAGTCACAGCACCACCTGCAGGGCCCAGGCGGCAACGCTGCGGGCTGCAGAGGCTCCGGCTCCTCCCGGGGGCTCCCCACAACCCCCCAGGAGGAAAAGGAGCCCGCCGAAGCAAAGGAGCCCCGGGGGCTGCCGCCACGCCAGACCCGCGAGCGGGAAGGGAGCAAGTCATCAGGGTTGTTTTCAAGGCAATCATCCAAGCCTCTAGGTTTAGCAGAGTTTGGCCTCGATTGCCCTCAGGAAGAGCTCAAGTGTGCACCTGCACTTCACACACAGGTACCTGATGTGGGTCACCAGAGCCAGGGGAGACCAGTGCTTTCCCAGGAGGCCCCGGGCCAAGGACGCCACCCTGAGGTCCTGCAGGCTCACGGGCCCTCCGCCCGCGCCTCCGAGCAGCAGCGCCTCCCTGCAGTGGGCAGACCACACACACACACACACACACACACACACACACTGCCTGACACCAAGGACAAGTGCCATCAGCGGCTCTGCACCGCCTCCACTGACGGCCACCTGAATCCACGCAGGCCTTGCTCACACCACGAGCAGGCTCAGTTCCCGGCACCGCCACCGGCAGTCTCCAGTCCTGTGCTCCGCCCAGCTCCTCATGTGGTACACCCAGATTTATACAGCTGCTCCCTGGTGACCACCTCCCCGTGGGCAGCTAGATGCAGCCTGACTAGCCCCCCCGCTGACCGTGCAGACCACCTCTCAGCACGTGAACTCTGTGTGCTCGACCTACGAGCCTCTAGCTGAACTGCCTGTGGTAGATGTGTTTGGACAGCGCCTGGACCCTTGATGGTGTTGGCCCAGGAGCGTCCCCAGCCAGTACCTTGACCTCTGTGCACGGCCTCCAGGGGCGCTGTGTACTGCAGGTGCTGGGCGGTAAAATCTTATTCCCGGCCTGCATCTCCTGATCACCGAAGGGGCAGGCTGCATCCTGACTGGAGGGTGCTCTTCCCTCACCAGTCCTTGGCCTCTCTCTTCTCCCCCCTTCTTGACCCCTCCACCAAGCAGTGGGTCCTGGGCACTGATCTGGGAGGCTCAGGGACGCTGTGGGACACCCTCAGGACCCATGAGGTGGCCTGGACATGGGGCCCATGAAAGGTTTGAGAAGAAGGGTGTGCCAGTCAGCCTCGGGTTACTATACCCAAATACCCGAGGGGACTAACTTACAAAGAGGAAAGGTTTCTTTGACTGGCCGTGTGGAGGCATAGTGTAGGCTGCTCACCACACAGTGCAGGGCACGTGGCAGTGGCAGGGTGCATGTGAGGAGTAAACAGGGAGCCACACCTCTATCCAGGAGCTGAGAAGGTGGCCAAACTCAGATCTCACGGCAGTCCTCCCAAGAGAAACACCAGAGCACCTGAGAGGGAGCCCGCCCCAAAGGCTCCAGGGCGGCCCCACAGTACCCTGGGACCCTGCCTTTGACTCTGTGGCCTGGGTATCACTTGTCCATCTATAACAGGAAGACGTAAGCAGCTACAGGAATCCTTCCTTCCTCCACCCGTTTCCCAAAACTCAATGCCAGCCCCTCTGCTCATCTGTTTCGGTAAACCGCCCTTTGTATGCTTGCGTGAAATCACATTGGCTGTAGATAACGCGGTTTTATAGCGAAAGTGCTCTGCCGGGCCCTCACGGGTGAGTCAGATGTTGGCCATCCACACTCGGGCATTTCCCACCCAATTCCCCACCCATCCCTCCATCCATCCCAGCCTTCCACCCATCATCCACCCCACCCTCATCCCTCCATCACCCACTCACCCACATACCCATCCATCTACCTGCCCATCCACACATCTTTCCAACCACCTCCCATTCCCCAATTTCCCCATCTGCCCATCTCTTCATTATCCATCTCCCCACCCATCCCTCCATCCGCCCATCCCCCCACCCATCCCCCCATCCATCTATTCATCCATCTATTCATCCCTCCATCCGCCCATCCACACACCTTTCCGTGCATTGCTTTCACGAAGGTGCGAGTTGACAATTACTACTTCCACGGAACACCCTAAGTGGGTTTGTTTGGAATAGCAACCCCAGAACTCAGGACTACCCCATCGTCATGGTCTTGCCATGAGCAGCTGGAGCTCGGGGCCCATAGTCAGGCAGACACAAATTCAGATCCTCACTTGACCATTACAGTGATGGCTTTGGGCAACTGACCAAACTCGTTGAGCCCCAAGTCCTGACCTCTCACTGGGGGCGTGGTAAGGCCCACTTCTGAGCACTGTGGGGAGAATCCCAGGAGGTGTCATGGGTGTGGGGCTGGGCCTGGAGGGTAGGGGTGCCTCCTGAGGAGTCACGCTCCTTCCGGTGTCCCTGGCACCCTCATCCTGGCCATGCTTCTTGGCCACCAAGGGAGACCTCGTGAGGGTAGCTGGACAGGAGGAGGCGGCCACCGCTCCACACTCGTGGACAGGAGGAAGCGTCCACCATCTCATACTCGTGGACAGGAGGAGGCAGCCACCCTCCCTCACTCGGCCTGAGCTTGGTGCTGGAAACCTTCTGCCCCACGCTGGCCTGCTGTGTTCCCAAGGGCCCAGAAGGCAGAGAGACGAAGGCTACAGCAGAGGAGGCTCTCTGGGGCCACACACACTGCTCAGGGAGGCTCCCGGAGCCCAGAGACAGGACTGAAGACCAGACATCCAGGCCCCAGGTGGGCCAGCGTGTGCAGGGGTGGGTGTCGGGGTATCAGGAAAAGGCTCCGATCCTGCCCACCCTCTGGCACCCTCTGGTGGAGGCAGCCACTCCTCAGAACTGCCGCCCAACCCAGCATCTGTCTACCCTTCACATTCATCAGGAAGTGGGAAGCTGCCACCTGGGGGCACCGGCACCTGGAGGCCGAGGTGGGCTCTGATGGACAGCGCCCTCTGCTTCCGCCAGAGGAACACAGAAAAGCCGGCCACACTCTACCTCGGCCGCCTGTACCCCAGTGGCCGGCCCTGAGCCCAGCCTGGGGTCTGTGAGCCAGGAGCTGGGACCGGAGCTCACACAGGCTCAGCAGCCTGGGTGCCGCACACCCTGCGCTGAGGGACGGAGGACCCTGCTCTGAACCCAGAACCAGGCGCAGCACACAGGTCCTGCCTCCCCGCTGGCGGCAGCCTCCTCGCATCCCTGGGGAGGGGAGAAGACTGCACAAGGACAGTGCCCCAGCCCAGGCCAGGCTTTACCTGCGCTCGCTACCCCAGCCAACGCAGACTGCTCCCCAGCCCTGGGCAGGGATGCTGGCATCCTCCTGTGGGAGGGCCCAACATGCAGCGAGGCCTGTTTATAAACCCACACCTACGAGGGGCATGTGGTGCACGCCTGTGGTCCTGGCTGCTCAGGAGGCTGAGGCAGGAGGATCGCCAGAGCCCAGGAGTTTGAGGCCAACTTGGGCAATATAGCAAGGCCCCCTCTTAAAAAAAATAAACAGAAAAGACAACGGTCACTCGGGATGTTCCCCACCCACTCTCTGGGGCGGGTGGGCAGGTGGCCGTTCCCTCTCAGAAGCTCCAGCACCCGGCCTGGGTCTGCCTGCAGGGTGAATGAATGGCTCCGTGGCATCTACACTCAGGCTGGAGTCTGGTTTGCTTCCTGAAGAAGGGTGGGGGAGAGGGCCGGGGCAGAGCTGAGCCACCGGCTGGCCCTGGCGTCTGGCCATTTGTGCCCAGCCCGCCCCACCCTAAGGGCCTGAGCTCCCACCGAGCTCTGTGCCCCCCAGGTCCTGAGAGCTGCCGCCTGTCTATAGAGGGGCCTGATGCTGGGGGTCTGGGCCATTCCCTCCCACTCCCACAGGCGGACGGAGCTGCAAAGAGAAATCACGCTCTGGGCTAGGCTGGGAGTTGAGCTTCTTCATAGACAGAAAATGTAAGAAGATTCAAATAAATTCTCTGTAGGTAATAAACGGAGCCATTGGGAAAAACAAAAGGAATTTGCTCCCCAAGACGGATGGCATCTCGTGTTCAACCTGGGGAGCGGGCTCCCCATCTCATAGTGTCAGGGTGCACAGTGGCCCCCAGCCCCATCGCTCAGTGCCCCACTGCAGGGTGGGCCTAGGAGGGGCTGAGCTTGTCCCGCAGGGCCCCCCAGAAGGCAGAGAGGACGTGCCCCCACTGTGGCTCCGACCCCACGTCCCGCAGGGGTGTGGCATGTCCCGAGTGTCTGTGATGGGCACAGATGGCAGGACAGGCAGCTCACTTGGGTGACAGGCAGCTCCTGGATGTTCTGGGCACCTGCTGAAGGCCCATGTCCTGCCCCCGGGGTCATCTGCCAGGCTGACCCTTCTCACAGAGGTCTGGCAGGCAGGTCCTCAGGGAGCCCTCACAGCTGGACCAGGCCTCGGTGGCCTCGGGAGTCTGGTCAGCCTGGGGCCCCTCCTCAGAGCAGGAGACCGCTCCCACATGGTGGTGTTGAGGAGTGCCATGCTGCTGGGCCCCACAGTTAACCCCGAGGCCTGAGGCTTCTAATAATTGGGAAGCTAGCAGCTGGGGGCTGTGCCCTGGGCTCAGGCCTTCACATGGGTGAGGGGCTGTGGGAAAAATCCTTCCAGAGAGGGACAGGGGACACAGCCCTGGTAACCCTGAGCTGCCCTGACTCTGGGGGACAGCGGGCAGCCTGGTGCCAGCCCACCACCAGTACCTCTCCCCGCAGCTCAACAGGGGGCAGAGCTCCTGCCCAGCTGGCTGCCTCCTCCAGTGGCCAGGGACAGGCCCGAGACCCCGCTCCTTTCTGCAGCTGCCTCGTCAAGTGGCCAGGGACAGCCCCAAGACCCTTGCCCCTTTCTACAGCTGCCACCTGGTCTGGGCACACAGGAAGGACCCCGCCAGCGCTCACAGGCTGGTTTCTGGGGATGGAGGCTAAAGGTGCCCTCTGGGACCCCACTCTGCCCAGCGGGAGGGCAGTGGGCAGGGGCTGGGGGTCTCGGGCCCTAGGCCTTAGCCAGTGTTTTCTGTAATCCAGGGAAGGTGGACTGGACACAGCACCAAGGAAGGGGGTGGGCGGGAAGGGGCGCCCTGAGGCCCCCGCCCCACATCCCTGTGACTGGGCCTGTCTCCCAGGGCAGACAGCTCGAGCGTCTGCTGCCCACCTGTAACATCAACATAAGACGCAGGATCAGGACCGTGGAGCCTGGTCGGACACCTCCACACAATTCATCTAGATCTCTAGTGGCTCAAAACCTTTCTCATTTTCCTATTTATTAAGAAACCCAATGGGAGAAGATCTTTACCAGCCACCACTCGGACAGAGGGCTAATATCCAGAATATACAAAGGGCTCAAAAGACTCTACACTAGCAAAACAAACAACCCAATCAAGAAATGGGCCACTGAATTGAACAGACACTTCACAAAAGAAGAGATACAAATGGCCAATAGATACATGAAAAGATGTTCAACATCACTGGCCATCAAGGAGATGCAAATCAAAACTACGCTGAGATTCCATCTAACCCCAATCAGAGTGGCAAGCATAAAGAAGTCAAATAACAACAAATGCTGGCAAGGATGTGGGGAAAGAGGAACTCTTTTACACCGTTGGTGGGAGTGCAAAGTAGTTCAGCCACTTTGGAGATCAGTATGGAGATTCCTTAGAAAATTGGGAACAGATCCACCATATGATCCGGCTCTACCACTCCTGCATATCTTTCCAAAGGGGTTGAAATCAGAGAACTACAGTAGCATATGCATATCTGTGTTCATAGCAGCACAATTTGTAATAGCCAAAATTTGGAACCAACCTAAATCTCCATCAACAGATGAATGGATTGCAAAATTATGGGAAATACACACATTGGAATTCTACTCAGAAATAAAGAAGAACAAAATCAGGTCATTCACAAGAAGATGGAAAGACCCAGAGAACATTACGTTAAGTGAGATCAGCCAAGCACAGAAAGAGAAGGGACATATGTTTTCTCTAATATGCTCAAACTCGGGAGGGTTGGGGATACCAGAGGGACTGCAGATAATGGAGGGGAAACTTCAGCAAAGCTGAAAGGGAAGGGTAGGAGAGGAAGAAGTCTGAGGTTGATTAATGGAGGAGCTACATCCGAATATGTGTATAAGTGTGAATGTAGCACGGTCAGCCTGGACACTCAGTGTTGGGAGTGGGGTAAAGGGGAAGTGGGGGAGAGGGCACCAAGCGCAGTCTGAATGTATGCCATTGTCGATATGGTAGAAAGAAAGAAAGAAAGAAAGAAAGAAAGAAAGAAAGAAAGAAAGAAAGAAAGAGAGAGAGAGAGAGAGAGAGAAGGAAAGAAACAAACCCCTAGTCCGAGCAGCTCACCGCTAGCCACGTGGCCAGGCCGAGGGCATATTTTCTGTTTGTAGCTCACACAGGAGGGGAGCCTCCACCCCCAGACCCGGCCTCAGCCAACCAATCAGCAGGCAGCCAAGCACCGCTCAGCCTCCTTCCCCTGGACTGAGGGAGGGACGGCACAGGGCCTCCCGCCGAGTCGAAGCCCAGGGCTCTCTGAGCGCTGGCCCTGTCCCGCCCAGGACAGCACCTCCATCAACCCCAAGTCTCTTCAGGTGCGAGCAGTCTGACACGAACCCCAACCTATCTGACCCCCGCATGGCTCTGCCAGCCGGGCCGTGGCCCATCCCCCCATCTTACAGCCCGTGAGATGGAGCGGTTCAGTCTTGCCAAAGCCACACTGCTCCTCAGTGATGGTCGGCTCCAGAGCAGCCCTTGGTGTGCAGCCACACAGCCAGCAGCTCAGCCAGGGGTGACGGCAGAGGGTGCCGTAGGGCTGCGTAGGCCAAGGGCCAGCACAGGGCACTCGGGACAGGAGTGGCCCCGCCCCAGTGCTGCCCTGTAGCATGGCATTTGGAATGTCCTGCAGGAGACAGAGCCAGTCTGGCATGGGGTCTGGGAGCTCTGGACAGCACTAACTCAATGTAGAGACCCAGGAGGCTCCACAGCCCCAGGGTGAGCAGAGGGGCTCGGGCAGGGACAAGGTGGCAGGTGACCAAAGTCTCTGAGACACCCCCTGGTGGCAGCAGGCAGAGAACATGCTCGGAGCTGCCTTCTCTGAGCAGCCGCAGGACAGCCCCGGGCTCAGGCAGAAAACTCGGCTTTGGAGTTTTAATAAATTGAAAAGAAAACTTTAAGCTCCAGCCCCTTGGGTAAACTTTTCCTGGGAATTAATTTCTAAGATAAATTGTTTTGGAATCGTTCGGTCCATCTCTTCTAAGCCCCAATGTTTTTCTGATTAGACATTTTCATCTAAATAGGCCTGGCGTCTGAAGGGCACCTCAGTGCGGCAGTATTGACACCTGCCAGGCCTTTGGTTTATGGGGAAAGTATGAATTCCTGGCCGATGGCTTTGCTCAAATTGAGCTGTGCTCTCCACAAAATGAGACACGGCGCTGCTAAGCGGAAGCCTTCCCCCATCCCCCAGGTCTCTGTCAGCCTCTGCTGAGGGGCCTGGGCGGGGAGGGGACCCTGGAGATAAGGGATCTGCTCAAGGGGAGATACACAGCCGGGGGCACAGGAAAACGGGGTTTCGTGGGCGTACGAGCACCTGCCCCAAAGCAAGGCAGATCTCAGACCCCGCTTCAGCCTGCAGCAACTCCTGCGGCCCACCAGGACAGGGGCCATGCTGGGGATGTGGGGGGATGCTGGGGTCATGGGGGCCCCCGCCACCCAGGCTTTGCACTCTGAGCTTTGTCTCCAAGGTGAGGAGAAGCCAACGAAGAGAAATGTAGGGGTCGGCCGCGTTCCCCGTAGAGCCAGGCCAGCTCACCTGTGCCGGCAAGCTGGGCCTGTGGACAGGGCCCCTGGGGTCTGGCAGAGCTGGCCCCACCTGCAACAGCTGCATGCACCTGGGAGAGCCGGGCTGCCTGCTGGGCCCCCATGGTCTGCAGGAGCAGGCGCACCATGCCAGGCCTTCCCAAGAGCCCGTGGGTCACCGCCCTCCAGCAGGTGGCTCCCAGATCATCTCCTAGGAAGGGAGTCAGTGTGTTCCCGCCTGAATAGGCCCAGCTCAAGGCTCCTGCTGGCTTCGGATTTGTGTTTAAAGACACACGCACCATAAAGAAATGATAAGGGCTCAGTCAACAGGTATGCTAATGAGCCTGAGATCTTCATTACCCAAAGTATACGTGAATCCAAACTTGACATTGCGCCTCGTAACTACACAACTACCGTATGTGTCCATCAAAACATGGACTTCATTACCTTAGAAAATCTGCAAGCAATTAATCCAGGGAGAAAACAGAAGAGGCTTCTTTAAACAGCCTCCATAGGGCAGGAAGGAGGGTGGCGACTCAGCCTGCCCACCCTCAGTCTCCTCCTGACTCCTGTGACTGGGCTCCTTGGCTGGGAAGGACACCCCGGGGCTGGTTCTCACCACGGGACCCAGAGGAGCAGGAGGAAGCCCCAGGCCAGGCTGAGCAGGAGGGCTGTCCCATCCCCCCAGCCCAGCCGCCCTGCCCGGCACCCCCTCCCCACAGCAACAAGGTCTCCACCAAGGGAGGGGTCCTGCCCAAGGGCTCAGCGGCTCTGCCTTGGGGGATCACCCAGAATCCAGCCCAGACCCTCCTCCAGGATCCTGGCACTTGGGAAGCGGCCCCAGATCAAACACGAGACGGCTCTCAGCAAGGGGAACAAGACAAGGCTGCCCAGGGACGGGGCTGGGGTCCACCTGAGCCAACCCCCAACACCGGGTGGGCACTGAGTGTAAACACTGAGCCGGGAGCCTGTCAAGTCAGCCTGCTGATAGGATCGAGGGAAAAGTGTGGGTTCCTGCACCCAGGGGAGACCTCTGAACCCCAGGGGAGACCTCTGAACCCCAGGAGAGACCCCTGAACCCCAGGAGAGACCCCTGAACCCCAGGGGAGACCTCTGAACCCCAGGAAAGACCCCTGAACCCCAGGAGAGACCCCTAAACCCCAGGGGAGACCTCTGAACCCCAGGAGAGACCTCTGAACCCCAGGGGACCCCCTGACCCAGGAGAGACCCCTGACCCAGCACAGACCTCTGACCCCAGGAGAGACCCCCATACTCTAGGAGCACTGGGGGTCAGGCCACCCACCTGACCTCCGCCCAGGCCAGCACCCATCCCTGTTACCCTAACACTGGTGCAGTGGGAACTCGAGGGCTGCCCTCTCCAGCTTGTGCCCGTGTGAGTGAGCCATCTGAGAGAGAGGCGGTCCAGAGCCTGCTGGGACCTTGGCGGAGAGCTGGCCGGCTGAGCATGGGCCTGGAAGAAAGCTACCGAGCTAAGCAGCGTGTGCCTTCCCCCTCCTGATGCACCTGAGGACCTCTGTCACCTCCAGGGACCTCCCAGAAGCCTCCCACAGGCACGTCTACACAGCCTGGCCCGGGCCCTCCCATAGGCACGTCTACACAGCCTGGCCCAGGCCCTTCCACAGGCACGTCTACACAGCCTGCCCCGGGCTCCTGGATCACCTCACTCACCGTGCCCTGTTGCCTGCTCATGCTGGCCAGGGCCTGGGCAGAGGGACCCATTCCCCAGAGCCAGGCCGGTGTCTGGCTTGGCCATGATCCCAGTTCTCCAAAGCCCTGCCGTAGATGGCTCCCAGCAGACAGGGGAGGCTTTAATTAAAACCCACTAGAGGCAAATCAAATCAAAGCCAGAAACAGGGCCTTGCCCCACCACCTGTGGGAAGTCTGCAGAAACAGCCAGACAATTTATCTCTTTCTGGCCCGAGTCAGGGCATTAGAGACGTAATATATAGGGACGCTCACTTCCGTGTCTGGAAAGCTTCCGGGAATGCCTGCTCGCAGGGTCAGGATCACGATTAGCACACCGCCCAGCCTCCAGGGCAGGCTGCTCCTGCCCGCGGCGGACGCTCCATAACACCCTCTCAGGGTGCAGAGACAGGCACCCTGCCTGCCCTGCTGCGGACACAGACCCTTGGTCACCTTCCCCAGATGTCCCCATGCTCAGGCAAGACCAGTGGTGCCCTCAGGCCGGTAATATTAGCCTCGAATCCAGGCAGTGCCACTTGAGTCTAGACTGACCCCCAGGCCCCAACAGCACTGTCAGACCCAGCGTCCAGGGCACGCGGTCGGAGTGAGCTGGCCGAGTACACCAGGCATCTGCTCCAGCCACAGCACGGGCAACACCAGTACCATCAGCCCGGGCCAGTCACAGCACTTCCTCCAAGGCCAATCCACGGCTGGGCCCGAATCCTTGCCAGTCAACGCAGCCAGCCTGGCTCCAGGGTCGAGTTCAGTGACACTTCTCAGCCAGCGAGGGTGGGAAAGCACAGAGATGTGGAGTGGGCGCCGAGGCAACGGGCGCGGGGTCAGCCACAGGACGGAGCAGGGACTCGCCACATCCACAAGGACCACAGGGGAGGGGACAGGACGGCGTGTCCAGGCGATGACGGGAACTCGCACCGAGGGGCTCTCAGAGACGGTCCGTGAGTCGCACTTACAGAGGATGCATCTCGACGACGCTCATCCCACCCAGAATGGAGGGACCGCCCCGGGCCAGGAGCGCTCTCCCGAATGCAGTCAGCCTCAGGACAGAGACAAGCACAGCTCAAACGAGGTCGACTAGGTTTTTATCCAGAACTGTTCCTGGCATGTTAAGTGGGCAGCCCATATTAACGCAGTTTTCCTTGTTCCCTACAACCAGCAAGCAAGGCTCATCATCTCTCGGTACGTCGAGGGCCGCCGTGCGGTTCCAGCTACCCACACCTCCACGGCTTTGAGTGCACGCGGCGCCCACAGCCTCGTGGACACGCTTCCTACACACTAGGCTCCGGGTTCCTTGGGGAGACCCAGAGCAAGCTGAGCTTTACTACCCCGACCTATAGACAGAGAAACCGAGCCCACCTTCATCTCGCAGATCTTCCTCTAGAGACCAACCCGTGCTTCCAGGAGCACGGGCTGCAGAACCCACAAAATCCGCTGAGTCAAGTGTCTCGTTCCGACACTTTTCGTCTCAATGAGTCCTGGCAGAGCATAGTTGCGTACGTCCGTGGGGAACGGCACCAGGCTCTGATGCGTGTGCTCCAGCTGGAACGACGGCTCCTCGGCCACAGCACCTGCCACTCACCCACCCCGCCCGTGTCACTGAAACCTCCTGCCCAGGGCCCAGCTCCGCCCTTCCCTTGCCCCTGGCCCCGGAAAACACCACGAGTCTAACCTGTTTAGAGTCTGCACATGCGGGAGATCACACGGTATTTGCCTTCCTGTGTCTAGCTCGTTGAGCATAACATCCTCCAGGTTCGTCCCTGTTGTCCAAAATGACAAGGTTCCATTCTTTTTTGTGACCACATATCATTTCGTCGTGTGTAGAAATCACTTTTTCTTTACCCTTTCATCCGCTGATGGATAGTTGAGTCAAGTCTATCGCTTATCCTCGGTAAATCGTTCTGTGCAGCGTCTCTTCAACACAGATTCTTTTGGGTGGATTCACAGGAAAGGGCAGGATTGCCGGGTCTACACGCTGGACTCTAGCATGTAGACCTGCAGCCCCACACCCACAGGTGTGATTTCGCCTGCTAAGTTGTTTGCTAATTTTCTGCTTCAAAACCGTAACATCAGCCGGGCGTGGTGGGCACGCTTGTAATCCCAGTACATGGGAGGCTGAGACCCGGAGGATCGCGGACAGCCTCAGCTACTTAGTGAGGCCCTCTGCAACTCAGTGAGACCCGGTTTCAAAGTAAAGAATAAAAAATAGGGCAGGGGGTGTGGCTCGGAGGTTGAATGCTCCTAGGTCCCATCCCCAGACCCGCAAAAAAAGAGTAACATCTTGGTATTTCCAAAGTCTAAGATGTGTTTCACAGTGGGTTGAGGGATCGTTGCAGGATCAGTTGGGGAAAGTGGCCGTCAGGAAGGATTTACGACGTCCCACAGCCTAAGACAAGCTCTGTGTCCGACCCCCGGGCCCCACGTGGGGATTACGAGCTCCCGAGTTACTGCCGTGCCCCTGCAGGCAACTGAAAGCTCACAGAAACCATACATTAAATAAAATAAGAATATGTTGTCCTGAGACGATGTAGGCTATTCTACTCAAAACCTCCAGGTAGCTCGGCAGAGCCAAATGAGCGCACGCCGCTCTACTCCCGCCGCCGCTCCGTGGGGCTGGGCCTCCACGGCCCTGCGATTTTCATTCTCGGAGTGTGGCGCCTCTCAAACTTCCATTGCTCAGTAATCCTACCCATTAATTTGAATTGCTCGATGACAGGCTGGAAGGTGGATCAAGTGCCTTTGGCCCAGCTGAGGATGAAGCGTTCCGCCAGCCCGGGCCTCAGGCGGGATGAGGGCCGGCCTCGTCTGCAGTCCGGTCTCGCCTGAGAAACCGTGGCCGCGGCCAGCGCCTCTGACCAGGACGAGGCACCGTAATGATTCGAATCGGCTTTTTCCACAGGCTTCAGAATGAGCAATCAATTCCTTTGATGGGATTTGAAGACAAAGAGAAGAGCTTATTAAATCAAGATAAGCCTCCGCCGTCGATTGCAGGCAGGCGGGAGGGCAGAGGCCGAGTCCAGCCCTGTGTGATGGGCGGCGGGAGCGCCTGCCTTGGGCTGTAAGACCGGATCCAGAGCCCAGCAGCCAGGGATGCTGAGATGCCTGCATGGAGCCACTCAGGACAGCGGGAAGTGAGGCCAAGCCCACCATAAGCTAAGACAAAGCGGCAGGTCTCCATGGAGGCTTCCTGAGACTCCGCGAAGACCTAGACCCAGTGGGACCTCCGGTGCCGTGAACAGATGCCCCAAGGATCCCCTCAGGGAGACCCTCCTGCTCACACAAAGGGTCTCGCTGGCCAGTCCTCTCTGTGGCGGGAGAGCCCAGGGCCCACAGGGCAGAGGCGGCGTGAGCCAACCGTGAGGTTCAGACACCAGACACATGGCAAATGGCACCATCCGGCGGCAGAGGCTGCCCCTGAAGATAGCGCAAAGCTCATCTCAGAGGCACCAAAGAATAAAATGAAACAGACATGCTATCTAGAAGAAAACATAAGCCAACCTCTCCATGACAGTGCAGGAAGCAGATTCTTTAAGTCTCCAAAAGAAGAAACCACAAGAAAAGACATCTGTGGTGCCATGTTGGGTCAGAGTTCCCTAGAGACAGGACTGGCAGCCCCATCGAAGGCACAAAGTTGATGCCAGCCCAGACCACCCAGACCACAGGGAAGCGGCTGTACGCAGCCAGCGATTAACATTGTCCTCGTCCAGAAACACCCAGCTCTGAGCAGAGGCCTGGGCAGCCTGTGGCCCTGCCAGGCTGACGCATAAATGAACCGTCATGAACGCGCCGAGCTGCTCTTCCCTGCCTGGGGGGAGCCGGTGCTGCTGGCGCCCCGTGAAGGCAGACGCTCTGGTCACCAGGGCCTCGTCCTGAGATGCTCAGGACAGCCATGTGGTGAGGCTCAGAGCCTGGCTAGTGTCACCCAAACCTCATGGCTGAAGCCAGAGCCTGGTTTGGCAGCACCTGGAGATACACAGCCTCTGGGGAAATGCTTAGGGGAAATGGGCCCCTGGTTCCGCAGGACTGGAGTCCACAGAAGAAGCCAGGAGGAGGACGCACAGAGGGACGACCACAGAGGCGGGCCTGGGAGCACACAGGAGAGGCGTGGTCTGATAGCCAGGAGAAGGGCCAGTCCTGCCCCACCTTGACCTCAGGCCTCAGCCCCCGGATGGTGAGACAACACGGCCCTGTGTTTAAAAAGCAGGTCAGACGGGCGTGGGGGCGTACACTTATAATCCCAGAATTTGGAAGGCTAAGACAGGAGGACCGTGGTTCGCAGACAGCCTCAGCTACTTAGTGAGGCCCTTTACAACTCACTGAGACCCCGTTTCAAAATAAAGAATAAAAAACAGGGCTGGGGGTGGAGCTCAGAGGTAGAATGCCCCTGAGTTCCATCCCCAATACTGCAAAAAAAAAAAAAAATAGGTTAGTCCCAGTCTGTTGTATTTGTTACAGCAGTCTAAGCTGACTGATACACACATTCTCACAGGCCAGGGGATCCCAAAACAGCCCACGGACCGGACCACAGAGATGCTCTGTCTGCCACATGCCCTTGGGAAGGGCAGGCTACAGCTGCCATCCCTGCCTACAAGAACATGGCATTCCCTTTATGATGAACTGCACAGGGCAGCGCTCCCAATCCACGGCTCTGCCCTTCCATTTATGAGATAAATGTCCCCATAATGAAGGGACAAGCAGGCTTGGTGGGTAGGAAGCCAGCCCTGTGTCTGTCATGAATATGCATGTCTCTGAAGCATACTTTTCCACGAGTTGCAGTTCATATGTTCTAACGTGTACAGCCCCTGCTACAGACGGATACTTTCTTCCTCCTATATTAGCAATGGATGCCTGGCTTCCCAGAGAGGCCTTGGATGGGCAGTGCAGGTATCGATCACAGCTCCTGGTCAGGTGCTGGATTTGCTGCCTTGGATAGAGAGGGGGCTCCACCAGCACAAGACGATTCCCAGCTCCCACCTGGGCCCACAACAGAGGTCTCTGGACATGGTCTCCTCCCAGGCCGCTGGACACAGTATCCATGCCCCACTAGAGCTTAGCCTTCCTGACCTCCGGCCTCCTAACCCAAGGTTGGCGTCAATGTCTCTCAATGGTGAGACAGATGGCGGGCAGCCATTGACGGGGCCAGGGGCAGCTGCCTGGGGACCGGGTTCTGCCCTGCTACCCTGTAACCAGAGCCCAGGGAGGGGCACAGTCAGCGCGGGAGCCCACACTCCCAGCCCTAGCCACCCTCTGGGTGACTCCAAGTCTCTGTGCCTCTCTGTGTTCACCTACAAAGGGGGTGTATCAGGACCACACCCCACAGAGTCATCAAAGCCGACAGGTGAAAGCGCCTCTGTCCAGCAGGTCCCAGGGCTAGGTGCACAAAAGTGCGGCTCCTTGCTGCCAGCTGCCCAGCTGGTGCTAGAGGATTCACCCAGCCACGGCACTGCTCAGAGCAAGGGCCTGCGGAACAGCGGGTGTGAAAAATAACAAGAGGCTGAGGGCGCCACTGGGGGCTCAGCACCACCACAGCTCCAGCTCCATGGTGTGGCAGCCTCCTGCCCAGGAGCTGCCCGGCCTCCCAGCCTGGTTAGGGAACTAACAAACCCAATGGCTGCAAATGTCTGCCCAGTGACCACACAGCAAGCGCCCTCAGCAGAGCCTAGCTGGTGAGGAAGGACAGCGGTCAGGGCTAATGTCCTTCATTGAAGACCACCACCAAGCAGAGCCCAGCACCTAGAACAGAGGCGGGCGCTCACCAAGCCACTGCAGCAGCTGGGTGGGTGGGTAGGTGGGTGGATGGATGGATGGTGTGCCGGAGCCAGTCGACAAAAGGACAGGTTCCGAAGAGAGGAGTGAGGATGAAATAATATAACTCTTAAGAATTAAATTCCAAATATAATTTATTCCTAAGCATGAAAGGATCGCCAGTCAACTCCTGGGTCGATATCTCTACTGGCCTACGCTGGGGCTTCTTCTCTAGTGGTATTTATAGTTTTTTGTTTTAGGTTACCCTGGAGGGAAAATTCCAATGTTCGGGCAGGTCAAACAATACCCTGATGCAACACAAACCTAGTCTTAGCTCAGACAGAACAATATCATCATTAGCATTAGTAACCTTGAAGCTTTCAAGGCCCCAAACCTTGTTGACTCTGGGCGAGGACAGTCAGAAGTAAGATAAGGGGAAAACCTTAATGGCTCCCCACAATGGTGGATGGTGGATGATGGATGGTGGATGGATGGATAGATGGGTGGTGGGTGGTGGATGGTGGATGGATGGATGATGGATAGGGGAGTGGGTATATGGAGGGATGGAGGGATAGATGAATGGAGAAATGGGTGGATAGGTAGATAGTGGATATGTAAGTATGTGGATGGATGGATTATGGGTGTGTAGATAGATAGATGATATGTAGGTAGATAGGTTGATAAGGAAATGGACAAATGGAGAGATGGATGGAGGGATGGGTGGATGAATAGAGGGACAGATGTCAGATGTATAGGTGGGTGGGTGGGTGGGTGGGTGGATGGCTAACAGATGTGTGGGTGGATAAGTGAATGGGGAATTGGTAGATGGGTAGAGGGGTGGATGTCAGATATGTAAGTAGGTAGATGAATGGATGGATGGATGAATGGATGGATGGATAGATGGGTGGACGGGTAGATGGATAGATGGGTGGATGGGTGGATGGATAGATGGGTGGATGGATGGGTGAATGGGTAGATGGATGATGGGTGGGTGGATGGATGGATGGATGGATGGATGATAGATGGGTGGATGGACGGATGGGTGGATGGGTGGATGGATGGATGGATGGGTGGGTGGATGGGTGGGTGGATGGGTGGATGGATGGGTGGATGGATGGATGGGTGGATGGGTGGATAGATGGGTGGATGGATGGGCGGGTGGATGGATGGATGGGTGGATGGGTGGATGGGTGGATGGATGGATGGGTGGATCGATGGATAGATGGGTGGATGGATGGGTGGGTGGATGGATGGATGGGTGGATGGATGGATGGATGGATGACTAACAGATGTGTGGGTGGAGAGATAGTGAGGCATAGGTGGATGGGTAAATGGATGCGTAGGTGGTGAGTGGATGGATTATAGTTGGTGGATGGGTGGGTGGACTGGTCGATGGCAGGCAGGTGGGTAGGAGCTCTCAGGGCTAGTCAAACATGAGTGACATGCTGCTTGTCCACCCATGGAGAAGCATGTAGCCTGCAGAGAGGGGCCTTCCGAAGACAGCTGGCTACTGCTAGTGCTGTTAACTGCCAAACGGTCTCCATTGACCCAAAAGACCAGAACTTGCCTCAGCAGGAAAATAGCTGCCCCCACTAGCTGGAAACATTCCTCTCTAAAGAAAAGGCTAGTGACGGCAAAAACACCTTAAAGATGTGTGAGGGGAGGGGAGGAGGAAGTTGCTTCTCCTGGTTCTCACTGGAACCCACAGCAGTGCCCACCACATGTGGCCAGCCGTGCCTGCTCATGAAGGAGCAGCTGGCCCTTGTTGTAGTATCATGAATCTCACCCTGGCAAGGCAGCGGGTGCCACACAGGGGTGGGGAACACAGAAACGGTGGCCAGGGGTGAACAAGAGGTGTTCTGGATGGGACGCGGGGATACAGGCCCTTCCGGGACCACAGAGTACAAAGTCTGCATCGCTGAAGCCAGCATCCAGCCCCTCCAGGCCTGACGCCTCGCCCACTGCCCGGCCCTGAGCTGGCCTGTGGAGGGCATGTGTGCAGGGAGGATGGAGATCAGGGCAGGTGTGTGCCCTGGCAGAGGGCACGAGGCTGGGCATCCTCCTGATGAGCCAGGAGGCCAGCAAGGCCGGGGTCCGGGCGGTGGGCCAGTCCTGGGCTTCCCACGTTCGGAGACGTCTCCTGGCCTGAGGCACCTTGCCCATCCTCAGGTGGGAGAACCCAGATTCTCTCCCCCAAGGCAACCCGACCCTCACTCAGGCTTTTCCCATGTCATAGCTAATTCCACATGGGATTAGCTGTCTCACATGGGATTCAGCTACAGCTGGCTGAGAAGGGCCCAGTGTCTGGGGGACCGAGAGCCCAAGGGGCCGGGAGGGCACTAGGCTAGGAAAATGAGGTTGCGCTCCCTAGGGAGACTAGGTCTATTAGAAAGTATTCCAGAGCCAGGCGTGGTGGCGCACACTTGTAATCCCAGCATTAGGGAGGCTGAGGCAAGGGGATCCAGGTTCACAGACAGCCTCAGCTACTTAGTGAGGCACTCCGCAACTTAGACACTATTTCAAAATAAAAAAATCAAGCTGGGGATGTGTCTTGGAGGTAGAATGCCCTTGTGTTTAATCCCCAGCACCACAAAAAGAAGTATTTCAGAAATAGCTGGGCACTGGGGCGCACACACTACTTTGGAGGCCGAGACAGGAGGATTGCAGGTTCAAGGCCACCCTCAGCAATTTAGCAAGACAAAACTCTCAGAAAATTAGAGACCTTGTTTCACAATAAAAATAAAATAAAATAAAAAGAAGAAAAGCTCAGAGGTAGAATGCCCCTGGGCTCAATCTCCAGTACCAAAAAAGAAAAGAAAGTACTCCAGAAGAATACACCACTTAGATACTGTTAATATTACGTTTAAGATAATACGCAAGGGCCAGGATGTGGCTCCAAGGTAGACTGCTTGCCTAGCAATGATGAAGCCTTGGGTTCGATCTTTAGTAATACAAAAATAGGTGGGGGAAAGTAAACACATCGTCGTGCCAGGGGAGGGGCGCACACCTGTAATCTCAAAACTTGGGAGGCTCAGACAAAATTGCAGGTTTGCGGCCAGCCTCAGTAACTTCCTAAGATCCTCAGCAATTAGCAAGGCCCTGTTTCGAAACAAAAGAGAGAAAGACTAGGGGTGTATCTTGGAGGTAGAATGCCCCTGGGTTCACTCCCCAGTACCACAAAAATAGAATAAAACTCAAAGTAAACATACATTAAAAATGTGAGGAAATGAGCCAGTGTGTTCACGCCACAGGGCAGGAGCGGGAGGCACCTCTCCCCGGGCCTGGGGTCCCTCAAAGCCCCAGGCACACTGGAGGAAATCAGAACTGAATTATGCTCCCCTGAACTTAAAAGTAAAAAATAAAGATTTTTGTTTGCTTATTTCTGTCCAATATATTCAAATATGTGCATTGTTTCCTCTAGCTACGGCAATACAGATATTCCCCTCTTTCTGCTAATGGTATTATGGATTTTTTATGCGGTTGGCTCTTTTACACATATTTTTCAGTTTGGCGTGGGCACAGAGCCATAACTTCATTTTATTTTCTAGTCATCGATCCAGTGGACCCACACCATTTACTGAGCAGCCCCCTCGGCCCGCCATTCAAAAGTCCACATTGATTATCGACCAAATTCTCATCTATTCCCCCTGGACATTTTCAGTCCCAGTGTTTTGGCCAAGAAGACCCCACAGCGTGGGGCTCGAGGTCTGCCAGCCTACGTGGCATTAGGGAGAGGCGGCTGAGTGTCCCGCCCCCCTGCAGTGCTGCCGGCAGGATGGAGCTCACCGGCCCTCCCTGCACTGGGGCGCTGAGTTGTGACTCTGCAGCCCGCCCGGCCTGGCCTGCAGGACGACACGAAGACCCAGTGGCCGGCAGCCGGGTCCCCCCAAAGCACCAAGCAGAGGGACAGCTGTAGGATGGATTGGTTGAATTAGAAACAGACCTGTCTCCCCCTCTTGGAAAACACACCTGCGAGCTGGCGCCTCGGTGTCCCCTGCACGGGCTCAGGGGAGGCGCTTGGAGGAACTCTCACTGACAGGTGTCTGCAGGTCGGACAGGCTCAGAGCCACGTGGACGCTGGATTAGCTTTGATGGCATATCTCACTTAACCCATTACATCCCAAGCACTGTCATTTGGAAAATAAAAATTCTCCTCTGAGCATGAAATGAATAGCCACAGTCCTAGGGAGTGCAGATGGACTCTCAGCCGGCCCTTGGAGGAGACGGAGACACAGCAGTCGGTCTGGGACACAGCCCAGGAGGGAGCCATGACAGCCGTTCACGTGTGGCATCCTAGTTCTGGGCTATTGATCCAGTAGCCACCTGAGAACACCAAGCACCTGACAACTGAGGGAGATCTGCTCCAAGAGCGAAGCCCCAGGTTCCCAAGAGGCGCCTCTGTTGTCCTGGGTATGGGCTGTCTCTGTCCTTTTATCAGTTCAGCCACCTTGGGGCGGGACGAGGCCTGCCCCACCCAGCACGAGCCCCCCGTCCCCTGCCCAGGAAGCCCCTCCAGAGGCACGAGCGTTCATTTCTTCACCCGTCATTCAGTACTAATGGGGTTCCCTTTATGTGGGGGGTTCTGACTGGGGATTAAAGGAAAGGATTAAAGGGAGTGTCCACACTTCTGCTACAGCCAAACAGCAAGCCCAGGGCTCAGAACACAGAATTAGCTCAAATTGCACTTGAACACAGCTGTGACCTGGTCAAGTCTGAATACAGAGACTGCCTTCCTTCCTTCCTTCTGCCCCTGAGTACATGTATGTGTGAGGAACCCAGTGCAGGCTCCTCCCAGAGGGCAGGAGAGCTGGAGACTGGGACCTGGGAAGATGGCAAAGCCCGCCCCCTGCCCCGAGCTGTCCCAGGTGCTGCAGGAGCTCCTGCCTCATGGCCTGGGCTGAGGCTCCCCATAGCTCTGGACTCACGGCCCCTGCAGGCAGGGCCTCTGTCATGAGGCTGTTCCTGCCCCTTTCCCGTCCTGCTGTGACCCGTGTGCCCCATCCCTCTCCCCCCCTGCACCCCCTCCCCTCTGGCTCCAGGCCTGCCGCCACCTCTGGCTGGCTTGACTCTGGAATGTCCCCCAAAACCGCAGTGGTGCGATGCCCAGAAATGATAACTGGATCGTGAGGACTTGACCTCCTCAGAGTCTAAATCCATCCATGGAGAAGTAATTAGGACGGACTGACTGGGAGGTAACAGTAGACAGACAGGACACGGCTAAGCAAGGTGCGTTGCTAGGGGCATGATCTCAGGGACCAGCTCTCTCCCTGATCCTTGATCTCAGGGACCATATCTTCCCTGATCCTTTCCTCTCCCGGCCTCCGCGCTCCGCTTCCCGGCTGCCATGAGCTGATACATGTTCCCTCCACACTCTGCCCCATGCTGCTTCTGCCCTGGAGCTGGCCAGCCATGGACTGACCTCGGAAACCAGGAACCCAACAAACATTTCCCCTCTCTGTTGTTACTGTCAGGTACTTTGGCCACAGAGACACAAAGGGTGGCCAACACAGTCCAGAGTGGCCACAGAGGGGCGTGAGGGGAGGTGGCCGAGCCCTGGGCACAGTGGAATAGACAGCCCGGCCAGAGAGGGCTGCACTCAGGAGCAGATGGCCCTCCTTGCTGACCCTACCCAGAAAGCTTGGCTGCTCACCTGAGTGCCCCCACTTGCCTGGAACAGGTGCCGACGTGCAGGGGACAGACATGGCATCCCCATCGCTGGGCGCCAGTCACCGCCCAGGGCTCCTGGCCTGTGAGGAATGCCACAATGGAACCACGCCCTCTCTCTGCTACACACAGCCTCACCTGGGAAATCCTCCGCCTCTAAGCCTCAGTGCCCCACATCCACCAGAAATGAGAGTTCCAGGGGCTTTCCCACCAGTCCGTTCACCTCTGGGACCTCTGGCTTCCAAATGCACAAGAAAGGGAAGGGCCTGGCTCCCTGAGGCCGCGTCCAGTGGGCACAGAGCACGCACTGCCTGGCTGCGCGTGGCAACAGGTCAGGTGATACCTGGCACAGGTGACTCTGGGCGCTGAGGGGAGAGGCTCCAGGCAACCTCTGCCCTGGGATGGCCAGAAAAAGAAAGTGTAAGAAGGCAGACAGGTGAGGGCGGCTGGACGGAGTGCTGGACTCTTCCCCGGTGCAGCCACAGGAAGGTCAGGGAGCAAGGCTGAGCCCCGGGGCCCGACCAGGGTCCTCCGTGCAGCAAGAGCTGTGGGACAGAAGCCGGGCACCAACGGGCCACATGGAGACGGGCAGGGACAGGCACTGGAGCCGCAGGTGAGAGAGATGTCAGCCTTGACCTTGGGGATCTCCTGAGACCACTCGGTGCATCCCTGATGGGGCTAGAGCTGCCCACTCTGGAGAAGACAGAGGCACCTGCTGGACCAAATGGCCCTGGGAGGGGGTCCCGCAAACCAGATGGAAACAAACAGCCACACAGAACTTCCCAGACCCAGGGGGGTTGGTGCCAGGCTCAGCCTCCTTGGTGGCTAGACAGGTGGCGCTAAAGGGTGGTGGCTGCTCAGTCCCCGCCATGGCCCAGAAATGCCCATCTACAGGGGACTCCACTGTGCACTCCCAGCGTCTCCTGCCCTGGACAGTGGGGCACAGGAGACTCTCGAAGCTGTGTCCCCATGCGTTCAAGGATGCTCTAGTATTGGTCTCTAGTATTGGTCCAGACGCTTGGGAGCGAAGTCCCTTCCTGACCCATGGCTGCCGTCCTGCAGGATAAGGGAGCAGCTCCCCCCAGACCCAGGGGGAAGATCCACACTGAGGGGCAGGATCCGGCCCTGAAGACTCCTCCCACTCTCAGGGCCAGGGCCAGCAGGGGCTCCTGGCTCCCTGCCTCCATTCTCATGGTTTGGGAAAACCCCTCTGCCTCTTCCCCTGGGGACACCGAGGGTCCCACCAAACAGAACCCAATGTTGGGGGATGAGCTCCTGGAGGCCAGGCCCTGCTCCTTTGAGCTCGTTGCAGGCGGGACATCATACCTGGAGCCCACCGAGGGCCCTGCTGGTGGATCACAACGCTCCTTGCCATGGAGGGCAGAGGAGGCCGGGGAACCGGCCCCTGGGTCTGGGGGTGCACTGGTTGGCGATCCCAAGACAGCCCCAGGGACACACCCTACATGTTAGGTTGATCTTCCCAGGGTATTTTTAAAGGCTGAACATTGCAATAATGAGAAATAAATTTATTTTCTCTACGAGAGCCGTGTGTCTTCCACATGCTGCTAACATCTGTTTGACATTTATTCAATATCCAACAAAACTCCTAATTAATCTCGGTTTCTTTTTTAAAGGAAAACCAGGGAAAGGGAAAGAATTTAGCTGCCAATCCGGGGGTGAGAGGCTCCATGGCAACGCAAGGACAGTCCCGTCCGCTGCAGGTCCCCGAGTGCCTGTCAGCAACAGGAGCCCGCAGAGCCCTCCCAGCACTCGCCCGGCCCACGGGACCACTGTGGGTCTCGGTGTTCCTCGACCATTCCCTTCTTCCTCACTCACACCGCCGCTTCTGGGTAGGCCCTGCCAGCTCACCGCGAGGACACCAGTCACTGGACAAAGCCCACACCTAACCAATTCAGTCAAGGACAGCCCCTCGCTGACGGCGTGTCGGGGGACATCGGGTGGCCCTCCATGCCACGAATGGCCACCAATTCTGAGGCTGAGGCTACATTTTAGATCAGGAAATCAGAGGTCAAAGGAAGGGCCCATCGGGGAGGTACGTACCCTGGGCCCCCAACCTACTCCATCTGCTGAGCCGGCGGGGCCTGGAGCCTCACCGGGCTACCAGAAGCAGGCGCCAGCCCCACTTAAACCCATTGCACCAGGAGGCAGAGGAGCCACCCAAGGGTGCAGTGTCCCCTGCTCCCAGAGAACCAGCTTCTCCAAGGAGCGCTGGGCTCTCCGTACACAGACACAGGTGCGACTGTGCTTCCCACACGCCCGGACAGTATTTCCTCCAGACCTCTCCTCTGGAGCCTTCCAGTAGCCACGGTGGCCTAAGAGCTAGCTGAGACCTTAGCCAGGGACCTCTGCTCCCCAGAAGCCTCCTGGGCCTCGTCAGGGGCAAGCAGACAGAGAGGCAGGCTCCTGCCCAGCTGCTCAGCCTCCGTCCTGAACCCTGGGCTTCCAGGGGGAGAGACCGCGGCATAGCTGGCCCCTCTAAGTCCACAGACAGGGACGAGGGAAGCCGCCGCTTCCCCAGGCCCCGCCAAGCAGGGCTGCGCCTCACCTCCTCTCCCACTCAGGAGACGGGAGGTAATTAAAACACACATGACTGATGGGGATTTATTGGAAAGGGGGCCTGTAATCTATTAATTTGCCATCGTGTTTCCATCAGGGGACACTTTCTACAGGCTTTCAGATAATCAGAGAGTCTCGCAAAGGGCAGCCTTGACCCCGCAGGACATCACATCCCAGGCGAACATCTAAATGGAGTAATTAGAACTGAAAATCACAGAAATCCACCCATGAAACTGAATAAAAATGGAAATGTCTGCTCCAAGGCGCCGTGGCGTGCGGCGGAGATGGACCCAGGCCCGCGCATCCATTAACCTTCTGTTGCGCGGCTCCCTCACCCCCGCGCCAAAGGTAACGCCTGGCACGGTTGTCTCCGCATGACAAATGAGCTGTCCGTCCAGACTTCTGATTGCTTGACCTTTATCCAGCTAAAAGCACGGGGCTCTGGGTGTTAAGTGGACGCCACTCCAGGATAAAATTGATCCCAGAATGAGGGTCTCCAGTTGACAGAGATAATGTGCCGGGAACGAACTCAGTACTCTCGACTCAAGGATGAATTAGACAAAGCCCAATGCTATGGTCTTCCCCACCCCCGACTTGCTGGGAGCAGAAGTACAACATCCAGTTCCCAGAGGATGAGGTGCTGGGGTTCCCGGGTCTCAGGGAAAGCCACAGCCCGGTGTTGCACCGGCAGGGTCCTGGGGGAGGGTGCAGACCCCCGCCTCTGGGCTCGAGAGTTCCACATGGGAACCAACCTGAGTCTGCAGAGGAAGGAAGGATCCTCTGGAGAAGGTGGTGGGCAAGGGCCTTCCACCAAAGCCAAGTCCTAACCCAGAGGCTGCACTAAAAGACGGCAGAGGGGTGACGAGGATGCCAGACCCTGCTCATGGAGAATGGCCAGGACCTGGGTGGATGCAGGCTACTGGAGACACTGGGAGCCCCCAGCGTGCAGAGGTCACCCCCACAGGAAGGAGCGTGCCCGCAGCACCTGGCTTCCTGGCTGGAGAGCCGTCCGGATCCCTCCCAAGCCGGTGCTGTCTGCAGGAAGCCAGAGGTCAGCACTGGCTGAAAGTCCCAGGACCTGAGTCGGGGTGGAGAGCAGAATGGGACTGGAGCACTGAGTACATACTCTGCCCATCCACGCTCATACCTGCATTGCACACGTACAGGAAACACTGGGCGTCGAAGTGGTCAGAGGCCACAGAGAACCCCTCCCAGAGGGGACCCACGTGGCCAGACCTGCAAAGCAGTACTGCTTTCACCCAGCAGGTCCGCAGCCTGGGAGCTGAGCAAGGGATGCTGACCACCACAGGCATAGCGTCACAGCAAGAGGAAAGACCAGGACGGGGCAATGTCTAGAAACACAGAAGCCACAGAGCATCGCCCACCCCTGTCCCGGCCCTTGGCTGGCCACCAAGCCCCTCCAGGCAGGGGCTGCTCGAGTGGCCAGTCTGGGGAGCAAAGCAGGCAAGAGAAGGCACAGGGACAGCAGACTCAACTCAATGGGGCGCTGCAGAGGGGGTCCAAAAGAGGTAACCACCTCCAGACAGATTGATTGATGATAGACAGATAGACAGACAGATGAGAGAGAGAGACAGAGAGAGAATCACTCAGAAGAACACAAAGAAACCCAGAGTCACTACATTGTGCTATCTATCACTTCTCGTCTTGGCATTTTGGCTGAGATCAAGTATAAAATGTGTATCTATGACATCCAGTTTTTTAACCAAAAGGCAAGCTAGATTTGCAACAAAAAAAACCAGACAATTTTGACTCACAAGAGGCAAAAAGGATAGTCAATATAAATCGACCTCAACTGAGCTCAAATATTAGATTTGGGGAACAGAAAAAAAGATATCAAACCAACAGTAATAAATATACTCAAAAGATAAGGTAATACATATGCAAGATAAAAATAAAGTATGTATAAATAAGTAAAGGGAAATACTGTAACAATGAATAAACAGGAAATAATAAAAATGGAAAAGATGCTGGGTGTGGTGGCACATGCCTGCAATCCTAGTACTTTGGGGGATGAGATAGGAGGATCACAGGATGGAGGCCAGCCTCAGCAACTTGGTGGGGCCCTGTTTCAAAATAAAATAGGGCAGGGATGTAGCTCAGAGGTAGAATGCCCTTGGATTGAAGCCTTAGTGCCACGAAGGAGGAAGAAGGAAGGAAGGAAGGAAGGAAGGATGAAAGGAGGGAGGGAGGGAGAGAGGAAAGGAAGGAAAGAAGGAAGAAATAAAGGAAGGAAGAAAAGACAGAGAAGAGGAAATGGAAATCAGAAATTCTAGAACTGGTAATCATGATAACTGAGATAGAAATATACTAGTTCGCCTACAGCAATTTGGCAGTAGCCAAAGAAAAGCATCATAAACCTGAGGACAGGCCATATATAAATGGAAGTCCAGAGGAGAGGGGAAGAAAATGAATATGTGTGTGTGTGTGTGTGTGTGTGTGTGTGTGTGTGTGTGTGTGTGTGTATACTATATATAATATATAATGGCAAAAAAAGCTTCTAAAATTGGGTAGCAAATGCTAACTTACAGATGCAAGAAATCCAAGGAGCCCCAAGCAGGTTAAATACAAATGAAGCCAATCCCAGACACGTGCTGGGCAAAGTTCTAGAAGTCCAAGATGAAAAGAGAGTCTGAAAGGGAGCCAGAGAAGCACATGAGACAGATGGGCACCTGGGCAGGAAGGCCCCCAGGCAGAAGGCTCTACATCAGCCATCAGCAAATGGGCTGCCTACAAATGAGAGAGATGGCAGATAGCTGGGAGACAATAGATGGATGATAAATGGATGATGGATGGATAGATAGATAGATAGATAGATAGAAGATTAGATAGATGATAGGTTAGATAGATGATAGACAATAGATTGGATGGATGGATGATAGATGGATGGATGGATGGATAGGTAGATGATAGATAGATAGATAGATAGATATGCTAGATTAGATGGATGGAAGATAGATGTAGGATGGATAAATAAGATAGATGATAAATTGGATGGATGGATGGTAGATAAGATAGATGTAGGATGGATAGATAGTTATAGACAGATAGAAAGAACCATTTAAAAATCTACCTGGGACCAAGGACAGTGTCCCCCAGGAGTTTTGGTTGCCTCACCACCCCAGCGGGACTCTAGCCATATAGTTCACCAGACTGACAGAGTGGAGGTGGGACACGTACAATCTGACAGGAGTGAAAGGTACAAATGATGTCCTGCATCACCAAGTGGGAGAACTTTCTACAAACAAATAAGAAAGAAAATTAAACTGATGTTTGGTACCTACCAAAAAGCTAATGCAAATTACTTAATAACAAATCTTAGAAGATTCCCATGAAAGTCAGAAAAAACAAAGATGTCTACTATTTCTATGTCCAGTTAGTGTTTACTGAATGTTATAGTCAATCAAAAGAAAAGCAAGGAAGATGGTGACTGAGAAAAGCAGCGTTTACGAGTCCCACTAACACTCAATATCTATTGCCACAAAATCAGTGCTTTTCATAGCCAGAAAACACCACCAGCAGAGAAATAAAAACTGTAAATACGACTTCCGGGAAGATGGTGACTGAGTAAAGTGGCATTTACAAATCCTGCTAACAATCAATCTTTATTACTACAAAATCAGCACTTTTCATAGCCAGAAAACACCGCCAGCAGAGAAAAACTGCAAGTACAAAGGACAGAGAGAAGGAAGGTTAGAAGAATGGCCAGACTCCAGAGAGGAAACCAGCCTGCATTCCTGCGGCGGCGGAGCCGTACCGCCAGCACCATCTTCCCTCGCAGAACCGGGCTGCAGAGAGGAGGGAGACTCAGAATGGAGCTCAGAACCAGAGAAGAGCTATGCTGGCCTCACGGCCTGGATGCAGCAGCAGTGCCATACTGCCGCTGGTAGCAGAGAATTTACTGGATGGCTCCAGACCAGTGCACTCAACCAGCCACCAGGCTCCAGAGAGGAGGGGCAGACAGCGAGCTGAGGTAAGCAGCTGCGGGACAGCTGGGTGTAATTCAGCAGGTTTTTCAGTGCAAGAAGCATCTAAAGCTCCCTGGGGCCAGGCTCAGCATGCCCTCCAGGGACTCAGAGTGGAGCTCAAAACCAGAAAAGAAATATGCCAGCCTCACGGCTGAGGGTGTGGCAACGGTGCCATATTGCCTTTGGTGGCAGCAGCGAGGTACTGTTTATTGTCATTTAGTGAAACAGAGAAACAAAATTTTGGTGTTCATGGTTCCTGACTTCTGACCCCTGCTACTCCACCAAAAAAGTACTGTTTACCTATTTACCTGTTAACTCTTCTAAATCCATTCTACTAAGACTGGAATATACACAATACCCACAATCAATGGGAAGACAACAGAAGAACAGGCCTGAGAACGTTAAAAATATGAGAACCAGGAATAGTGGAGAAATGACAAAGGTCATGAATACTGACCTACAAGAAATGCAAGAAGGGGAGTTCCAAATCTTGATTTACAATATGATGAAAGGATTTAAAGCAAGTCTAGAGGAGATGAAAGATGAGTTAGAAACACTAAGAAAGAATCAGAAAGAGGTCTGGAATGAAATGAAAGAGTCAATAAGTGAAATGAAGACAGGAATAGAAAGAAATTCTGGAAGATTAGATGAAATGGAAAACAGAATTTCAATGTTAGAAGACAGTACATCCAAAACCGAAAACACAGTCAGCGATATAGAGAAATCTTTACAGCAACAAAACCTAAACATCCAGTAAATATGGGATAATATGAAGTGCCCTAACTTATGGATAATAGGCATTGAAGAAGGGATAGAGGTACAGACCAAGGACATCTGTAATCTCTTCAAAGAAATAATCTCAGAGAATTTTCCAAACATGGAAAGAGACTTGGATCTTCATGTCCAGGAGGCATACAGAACACCATTGAGACAGAACCAAAGAAGGACCTCCCCACGCCACATAATAGCCAAAATGTGTCGGGCGCAGTGACGACTCTTACACGATCTTCCTCAAGCAGTTTTATTACCCCAGGTTCTTGTACAGTTACCATTCCTCTTTAATGCTCTCTCAACGCCCTCTCAGGTAAAAACAACATCAGTCTTCTATCCTCTCCCTCATCACTCCACCAACCCTCTTCCGTGGCACTCTACGTCTCTGCTGCAGCACACACCGGTCACAGTGGTGGCTTTGTGAACATGTCCGTCCCAGCTCGGAGCCCAGAGCAGTCCGCCAAGAAACTGCTCTTCCTGTCCACCAACCCTCTTCTCCTTCTCCTCCTCCTTCTCCTTCTCCTTCCTCTAGGGCATGCGCGCTTTTTAACCTTCTCCTGGGCGGGCAGGTGGTAGCACGAGGCGTTGCGTCGCTAATTATCCGTAAGGCGCCTGATAGGGCTCACTGCGCAGGCTCAGGGCACCGCCAGCCTCGTGAGCCTCGTGACTTGGCTGCAAGCCCAGGCGCCATCTTGAGTCCACGCTGGCAACAAGCCTGGGTGCCACCTCGGTCCTGCCGAGTGGTCCCCAACAAAAATGACCAACATAGAGGCCAAGGAAGGAATCTTAAAAGCAGTGAGAACAAAAGGACGGGTGACATATAGAGGCAAAACAATAAGAATCACCCCAGACTATACAACCCAGGTCAGGAATGCTAGGAGAGACTGGTACGACGTGATTCAGACCCTGGAAGAAAATAACTTCCAACCAAAACTAAGCTATCCAGCAAAACTACTATTCAAAATCAATGGGGAAACAAGAGTGTTTCAGAATAAACAGAATCTTAAAAAATTCATGAATTCAAAGCCTACACTAGAGAAAATTCTTAAAGAAATAAACCATAAAGAAGAAAAAAGAAACAGACTTCAGAACCAGAGAAAAGAGGAAGTTAATAAGTGGGCCATTTAAGTAAAGAAGAAAGACAAAACCACCCAATAGTAGAACACAAAGTGGCATAAAACAAAAATCATATTTCAATAATATCTCTTAACGTCAAAGGACTTAACTCACCAATCAAAAGACATAGACCGGAAATGTGGATTAAAAAACATAATCCAAATATATGCTGCCTGTAAGAAACTCATCTTATAGCCAAAGACATTCACAGACTGAAAGTGAAAGGATGGAAAAAGATATACCACACCAGTGGAGACCAAAAAAGAGCAGGGGTAGCAACCCTGATATCCAACAAAACAGACTTTAAACTAAAACACATCAGAAGAGACAAATCAGGGCTCTTCCTTTTATTAAAAGGAACAATACACCAAGAAGATATAATGATAGTTAATATTTATGCCCCAAACGTGGGTGCAACCACATTTATAAAACAAACCCTTCTGGACATCAGATCCCAAATAGACCCAAATACAATAATTCTGGGAGACTTTAATATGCCTCTCACACCACTGGATCGATCTTTAAGGCAAAAGATGAGTAAAGATGCTTTAGAACTAAAGGAAAACATAAACCAAATGGACCTAATAGACAATTTCAGAGTATTTCAACCAGGAACTACAGAATACACATTCTTCTCAGCAGCCCATGGAACCTTCTCCAAAATAGACCACATCCTGGGTCACAAAAAAAGCGCCTGCAAATTCAAAAAATGTAATATAATTCCTTGCATCTTTTCAGACCATAATGGAATAAAAGTAGAAATCAACAACAGGAAACTCAAAAGAAATTATTCAAATACATGGAGATTGAATGATACACTATTGAGTGATGAATGGGTAAGAGCAGAAATTAGGGAAGAAATAAAGAAATCTATGGAAACAAATGAAAACAGAGACAAAACTTACCAAAATCTCTGGGACACTATGAAGGCAGTATTAAGAGGAAAGTTTATTGCATTGAGTGCCCACATAAGAAGGACAGAGAACCACCAAGTAAAGAACCTAATGGCACAACTAAAGGACCTAGAAAGACTGCAACAGTCTATTCCCAAAGCCAGCAGAAGGCAAGAAATTATTAAAATTAGAGCAGAAATAAATGAAATAGAGAACAAAAAACAATTCAAAGAATCAATAAAACAAAAAACTGGTTCTTTGAAAATATTAATAGAATTTATAAACCCCTGGCCAACCTAACCAAAAGAAAAAGAGAATCAACTCGAATTATCAAAATTAGAAATGAAAAAAGGAGATATCACAGATAGTGAAAAAATTCAAAAGATTATCAGAAACTACTTTAAAAATTAAGCACAATTAACCTACCTAAACTCAACCAAGAGGACATAGCAAGCATAAACCAACCAATAGCAACGAAAGAAATAGAAATGGCAATAAAAATTCTTCCACCAAAGAAAAGCCCAGGCCCAGATGGGTTCCCAGCTGAATTCTACAAAACCTTCAGTGAACAACTAATACCAATACTTCATAGCATGTTCCGGGAAATTGAAAGAGATTGAACTCTCCCAAATTCCTTCTATGAGGCCAGTATCACATTAATTCCCAAAACAAATAAAGATACCTCAAGAAAGGAAAACTACAGACCAATATCCTTAATGAACATAGATGCAAAAATTCTAAACAAAATACTAGCTATACACATTCAAAACTATATCAAGAGAATAATACATCATGACCAAGTCGGTTTCATACCAGAAAAACAAGGCTGATTCAACATACGCAAATCAATACATGTTATTCACCACATAAATAGAACCAAGAACAAAAACCACATCATCATAGCAATAGATGCTGAAAAAGCATTCGACAAAATCCAACACCCATTTATGTTAAAAACACTTCAGAAAATTGGGATAGAAGGAACATACTTCAACATCATTAAGGCAATATACTGTAAACCCAAAGCCAACATTATATTGAATGGGGAAAAACTGCAAGAATTTCCTCTATAAATCAGGAACAAGACAAGGATGCCCACTATCACCACTCCTTTTCAATATAGCCCTTGAGACCCTTGCTGCAGCAATAAGACAAGAGAAGGAAATCAAAGGAATCACAAAGAAAGAGAAGAATTAAAATTATCCTAATTTGCAGATGACATGATCCTTTATCTGGAAGACCCAAAGAACTCAACCAAAAGACTTCTGGAGCTGATTGACAAATTCAGCAAAGTTGCAGGATATAAAATCAACCTAAAGAAATCAGTGGTTTTTCTTTACGCCAACAATGAATTCACAATGAAAGAAATAAAGAAAACAATTCCATTCACTATAACCTCAAAACCAATAAAATACCTAGGAATAAACCTTATCCAAGATGTAAAAGACCTCTACAACAAAAACTATAAAACATTAAAGAAAGAAATTGAAGAAGACCTTGGAAGATGGAAAGACCTCCCATGCTCATGGATAGGCAGAATTAATATCATCAAAATGGCCATTCTGCTAAAACTGATCTATAGATTCAATGCAATTCCCATTAAAATACCAGTGACATTCTTCACAGACGTAGAAAAATCAATCATGAACTTTATATGGAAAAAGAAAAGACCCAGAATAGCCAAAGCAATTCTCAGCAATAAGAAACACGCAGGAGGCATCACAATCCCAGACTTCAAATTATACTATAGAGCAATAGTAGTAAAAACAGCATGGTACTGGCACAATAACAGATATACTGACCAGTGGATTAGAATAGAAGATACAGAAACAAATCCACACATCTACAGTCAATTAATCTTTGACAAAGGGGCCAAACTCATACGCTGGAGAAAAGACAGCCTTTTCAACAAGTGGTGCTGGGAGAACTGGCTATCCATTTGTAGAAAGATGGAACTAAACCCCTATATCTCACCATGCACAGGAATCAACTCAAGATGGATCAAAGACTTAGAAATCAGACCAGAGACTGTGAAGTTAGTAGAGGAGAGCATAGGCTCAACACTACAACATATTGGCACAGGCAGTAACTTTCTCAACAAAACCTCCAAAGCTCAGGAAATTAAAGCAAGAATTAACAAGTGGGACAACATCAAACTAAAAAGTTTCGTCTCATCAAAGGAAACTATCAATAACCTAAAGAGGAAGCCTACAGAATGGGAGAAGATCTTTACCAGCCACCACTCTGATATCCAGAATATATAAAGAGCTCAAAAGACTCTACACTAGCAAAACAAACAACCCAATCAAGAAATGGGCAAATGAACTGAAGAGACACTTCACAAAAGAAGAGATACAAATGGTCAATAGATACATGAAAAGATGTTCTTCATTACTGGCCATCAGGGAGATGCAAATCAAAACTACACTGAGATTCCATCTAACCCCAGTCAGAGTGGCAAGCATAAAGAAATCAAACAGCAACAAATGCTGGCGAGGATGTGGGGAAAGAGGAACTCTTTTACACTGTTGGTGGGAGTGCAAACTAGTTCAGCCACTATGGAGATCTGTGTGGAGATTCCTAAGAAAGGTGGGAATAGATCCACCATATGATCCAGCTATACCACTCCTGGGTATCTTTCCAAAGGGGTTGAATTCAGAGAAATACAGCAACATATGCATACCTATGTTCATAGCAGCACAATTTGTAATAGCCAAAATATGGAACCAACCCAGATCTCCATCAACAGATGAATGGATAGCAAAACTGTGGGAAATACACACAATGGAATTCTATTCGGCCATAAAGAAGAACAAAATCATACCATTTGCAAGAAGATGGAAAGTCCTGGAGAGCATTATGTTAAGTGAGATCAGCCAAGCACAGAAGGAGAAGGTACATATGTTCCCTCTAATATGCCCAAACTAGGGAACGTAGAGGATACCAGTGGTACTCCAGGTAATGGAGGGGAAATACCAGCAAAGCTGGAATGGAAAGATAGGGGAGGAGGAAGGCTGATCTTGATTAATGAGGGTCCACATCCGAATATGTAAAATTATGAATATGGCATGGTTACCCAGGACAATCATTTTTGGGAGGGGGGAAGGGAAAACAGGGGCGGGGGGGGGGAGGGCTCCAAGTATAGTTTAAATGTATACCATTTATGTTCAATAAAAAATGTTTTTTAAAAATGTGACTTTGGAGCTAGGCTTGGTGGTGCATACCTGTAATACCAGTACTTAGGAGTCTGAGACAGGAGGTTTGCAGGTTGGAGTCCAGCCTCAGCAACTTAGTGAGACCATGTTTCAAAATATCAAATAGGACTGAGGGTATAGGTCAGAGGTAGAGCACTCCTGGGTCCAATCTCCAGTAACACACACACACACACACACACACACACACACACACACACACACACGTGACTTTGGGAGTTGTATAGCGCTCACAGGTTTTAGCTATTCATACTGGTTAATCACTTTGTTTTCATAGTCTATAGTTTTGCTGAATAAAGCCCATATGTTCCATCCATTACTAAGAGACATGCATTGTAGCCTTTCTCTGTGGTTAAGGGTTTTCCCATTTCTCTTTTTATTTGTTAGTGTCTTTTTGTACATGTTGAAGCTATAGCATTAATTATGAGTTAAGATGAGTACATCTACCAGATGAAAGGACCCAAATGTTTTGCATCAAATCTTATCTCATATGATACTTTTCGGGAACATGGATGAAAGGGAGAGTTATCAGGTATTTTTCCAAAATATGTTACACGTATTTGAATACTAACTGAATGGTATACAATTTTAATCGGTTTGGTAATGGGACCATTCATTTGCTGCCTCTTTCTATGTGTAATTATTTGAGTAAAATGATTATTTAAAAAAATAAAAATAGCCGGGCGTGGTGGCACACGCTTGTAATCCCCACGCTTGGGAGACAGAGACAGGAGGATCGCGCAGGTTCGAAGGCAGCTGCGTGCGCTGGCTTAGGAGACCCTGTTTCCAAATAAAAATGTAAAAATGGGTCTGGGAGTGTAGCCCAGAGGTAGGAGGGCTTCCAGGAACCCCAGTACCACCAAAAAAATAAAATAATAAATAAATAAATAAAAAGCATAAAAAAACCCACAAACAACAACAGATGCTGGTGAGGATGTGGAGAATAGGAACTCTAAGACATTGTTGGTGGGATTGCAAATTAGTGCAACCACTTTGGAAAACAGTATGGAGACTCCTCAGAAGAATGGAAACAAATCTACCATTTGATCCAGCAATACCACTTCTGGGTATCTACCCAAAAGATAGGAAACCAAACTACCAAATTAATGCATGTGTATCTATGTTCATAGCTGCACAATTCACCACAGCCAAGCTATGGAACCAGCCAAGATGTCCATCAACAGATGAATGGATTACAAAACTGTGGGATACGGACAAAATGGAATTTTACTCAGCCATTAAAAAAAACTCGAGGACTTCCAAGAAGATGGCGACCGAGAAAAGCGGGGCTTAAGAGCCCCGCTAACAACCAATCTCCATTACCACAAAATCAGCGCCTTTCAAAGCCAGAAAACACCATCACCAGTGAAACAAAAAATCACCAGGCTCCAGAGAGAAAGCAGACTGAGAACAGAGCCACAGAGGAGATACACCGGCCTCACGCCCGAGGACGCGGCAGACGCGGCAGCAGTGCCATACTGCCGGCGGCACCGGCGAATTCATGGGACGGCTACAGCAAGCCGAGGTGAGCCACTGCGGAACAGCCAGGCGGGATTTCTCTGCGCAGAGAGCATCTAAAGCTCCCAGTGGCCGAGCTCAGCACACGCTGCAGGGATTCAGAGTGGAAATCAAAACCAAGAAGAAAAACACCAGCCCCACAGCCGAGGGTGTAGCAGCGGCACCATATTGCCACCAGCGGCAGCAGCACCGAATTCAGCGAGGCCAGTACAGCTACATCTGCGTACTCAAGAACAGTGAGTCAAATTGCGGGCCACAGAGGAGAAATCCCAGTACTGTACTCCCTGGGACTTGACCCAGTGGGGGAGTGGCGGTGGCAGTGATATCACACCATAGGAGAACGTGCAACCTGGTACCCCCCACAGTCTAAAGCAGCCTCTATCGACTCTCTGGGTCGGAGACTCTGTGATAAAACCCAGTAAAGGAGTAGTGGGGTCTGAGATACTACTGACTCGAGATCCAGAACACCTTAAGTGAAGTCATAGTGACCCAAGGGAAGAACCCAGAGAAGGCACAAACATCCAAAATCATGGGAAAGAGGAATAATACTGGAGCAATAAATGCCCACAACCCCACAAAAAAAGAACCTGATAAAACAGAAAATCAGAGATTTCTAGAAGATCAAATCAGGAAAATAACTGTAGAAATAATAGAGGTGCTTCGAAAAGAACTCAGAGAGAGCCAAAAAGAGATAAAGGATGCAATTAATGAAGTAAAGGCCTCAATTCAAAGCACAAACAACCAATTAGAACACATGGAGAACAGAATCTCACTCTTAGAAGATGAGCAAACCAAAAATAAACGCATAGTTTCTAATCTAGAAAAAGATATCCAACAGCAGGAATCTGACATTGAAGAAATATGGGCCCATTTTAAGGGAGCTAACCTAAGAATAATTGGAATAGAGGAGGGAAAAGAAAGTGAAACCAAAGGGATCAACAATCTCTTCAAGGAAATAATAGCAGAAAATTTTCCAGACATAAGGCAAGAGGTCGATACACAGGTCTGGGAAACTTATAGAACTCCCTTTAGACAGGATCGGAGAAGAGGATCCCCATGCCACATAATTGTCAAAATGACAAGTGTGGAAGCCAAGCAGAGAATCTTAAAGGCAACAAAAGCAAAGGGCCAAGTGACATTCAGAGGCAAACCAATTAGAATCACTCCAGACTTCCCAAACCAAGTCATGAGAGCCAGAAGGGCTTGGACTAACATATTCCAAACTCTGAAAGAAAACAACTTCCAGCCAAAAATTTCCTACCCAGCAAAACTTTCTATCAAATTAGATGGAAAAATAAGAAGCTTCCATGACAAACAGAAACTGAAGGAATTTATGTCTTCAAAACCAGCACTAGAGAAAATACTCAAAGAGATTAACTACAAAGAAGAAATAGGTAACACACACCAGAACCAGAAAAACAAGATTTTCCATCCAACAGACAACTAAGATTGGTTATTTATTTATCTCCAACTAAGATTGGAGATTCATTATTTATGTTAGTCTTTTACCTATCTCTAAAGGGTATTGTTTGCCTTTATTGTTGTTAATTTCTAGGATTTCTAGTTGGAATATTAATATACCTTCAGATATAGGTATATTAATAAAGGGTATTGTTTGCCTTTATTGTTGTTAATTTCTAGGATTTCTAGTTGGAATATTAATATACCTTCAGATATAGCATTTGGAAATATTTTATCCCATTCTATTAGTAACTGTTAACTCTGTTTACATTGTCTTTGGATATACAATTTTTTTTTATTTTTTAGGGAGTTTGTATACTCCTCTGTTGCCTGTGCCATTGAAATCATAACCAAGAAATCACTGCCAATTTCAATGTTGTGAGCTTTAATGACCCAGATTTTCTCCTAAAAGTTTATAGTCTTAAGATTTATATTTAGGTCTATTATCTATTTTGAGTTAATATTTGTATATGGGATTAGGTAAGGGTCCAATTTTATTCTTTTCCATGTAATTATTATTTTTTAACAATATTTAGTTAAAAGATTAATATTTCCACCACCAAATGTTCATGGAAACCTTGTCAAAAATAACTTGACAATATAGGGAAGAATTTAGCTCTAGGCTTTTATTTAACTCCAATGGTTTATATATCTGCCTTTAGAACAGTACTACACTGTTTCAATTATTGTAGCTTTATATGGTTTGAAATCAGAAAATATATATCTTCTAGCTTTGTTCTTTTTCAAGATCGTTTTGGGTACCTAGAGTCCATATTCCATAT
The DNA here is from genome assembly GCF_963383645.1 of Muscardinus avellanarius. Classification (NCBI taxonomy): domain Eukaryota; kingdom Metazoa; phylum Chordata; class Mammalia; order Rodentia; family Gliridae; genus Muscardinus; species Muscardinus avellanarius. Next base: position 1,063,966 of record NC_137797.1, on the reverse strand, counting down.
TAGGATAGATTTTTTTCTGAAAAATAAATATATAAATATATGATAGTTTCACCTAAAAAATAGAAAAAAATATTCTCTGGTAAGAAAGAAAGCAAAAAGAAATATTGAAATGTTATCTTTAAGTCATCAAAAGCTTGGTATCAGACAAATGAAACTGTTATGTGAGATTATCATTTTTAATTTTAGATAAATTGCCATAATACTAGATGTCAACTACTAAGCCAAGCATGGGAGGGAGGGATAGGGAGAGAATGGGGTGGGGATTGGGTGGGGGCTGACTGGGAAAAGTGTGCATGTATGTCTACAAAAGTATGTATCCTACTATGATGTATGAATACAGCGCACCAATAAAAAAAATAAAATAAAATAAAAAATAAAAATAAAAAAACTCAATTACATCACTTACAGGGAAGTGGATGGAACTGGAGGACATCATGCTAAGTGAGATTAGTCAGTCACAAAAAATAAGAAATCAGATGCTTTCTCTAATATGTGAGAGTTAGGGAGAAATGGGTCATAGGAGGAACTCTAGATGAAGAAGGAAATCCTATAGAGCAGCAAACAAGACAACCTAAAGGAGGAAAAAGGAGGGGTAAGAGGAAAATCTCTAAAACACACAATGTACTTAAACATATCGAAGTCAACCACCAAGCCAAGCAAGGGAAGGAGGGACGGAGAGGGAATTGGGTGGGGGTTAAATCAGTGATGTGTACATGTCTGTACACACAAGTTCTTTACCCCAATATGATGTATGAATATAATGCACCAATAAAAATGTAAAAAAAAAAAAGGCAAAATAAGAGCCGGGTATGGTGGCACACTCTTGTAATCCCAGTATTTGAGAAGCTGAGACAGGAGGATCACAGGTTAACAGCCAGCCTCAGTTACTACTTAGTAAGGCCCTCCGCAATTTACTGAGACCCTGTCTCAAAATAAAGAATTAATGCCAGGCGTGGTGGTGCACGCTTGTAATCCCCATGCTTGGGAAGCGGAGACAGGAGGATCAAACAGGTTCGAAGCCAGCCTCTCTGGCTTAAGAGATCCTGTTTCCAAATAAAATATAAAATAGGTCTGCGAGTGTAGCCCAGAGGTAGAAGGGTTCCATCCCCAGTACCACAAAGAAAGAAAGAGAGAAAGAAAAGAAAAGAAAAGAAGGAAAGAAAGAAAGAAAGAAATTAAAAATAGGGCTGTGGTGTGGCTCAGAGTTAGATGCCCCTGGGTTCCATCCCCAGCACTGCAATAAATAAATAAATAGGCCCCGGGCCGAACTGCGCATAGCACGCCAGACCCCTGGAGAAACCGGGCCCAGTAAGACGCTGGGTTCTGGGCGGGGGTCACACACGGGGCACGCCAGATGGGGCCCGGGTCGCGGGACTCTGGGCCCCAGGCCGAACTGCGCGTAGCACGCCAGACCTCTGGAGAAACCAGGCCCAGTAAGATGCTGGGTTCTGGGCGGGGGTCGTGCGCGGGGCACACCAGCTGGGGCCCGGGTCGCGGGACTCTGGGCCCCGGGCCAAACTGTGAGTAACATGCCAGACCCCTGGAGAAACTGGGCCCAGAACAGAAAAAGATAAAGAAAAATATCGGAGAGGAGGTAAGAAAGCCGTTATGGATGCCAGGACACTGGAGATGCAGACAAAACTTATCTAAATGCACTGGAACTTATGGAAAAATTCGCCGTGAAAGAGGACTGCTATTTCTCTATATTGTTAAGAATCTCAGACATCACGTATAAGGAGAGAGTTTAGCGGAGACCAAGGAGAAATGCGGTGTTGAAAGAGTTCTCCGCGATGGTGGTGGAGACTTGTATTCAGGAGAAGCAGAAACCGGATCTTACCAACTTTATTTTTTTGGAGAAATTACACCAAATGTCGAATGCTACCATCACGCATGCTTAGGAACACTGGACAACATTCAGAGTGGAAAAAGAGCCTGGGAAGGATTTGAAACGGTGGAGGCAGTGGCAATGCCAGTGGCCAATACTCAGGGGAGGCAGAGATCTGATACATTACACCTGGAACCTTTGAAATAATAACCACAGAGACAGTGATCGGAACCTGCTGAGGGGTTAGGTGGGCACCAGGGCCAGTGGCCGACATCGGAGCTTGCTGTGAGGCAAGGCCACTACTGAGGCCTCCGTGGCCGGGATCGGAGCCTGCAGAGGGGTTAGGCCGGTGCTGGGGCCAGTGAGGCCGGCATTGGAGCCTGCCTTGAGGCAGGGCCGGTACTGGGGCCTCGAGGCCAGGATAAGAGCCTGCCGAGGGGTTAGGCCGGTGCTGGGGCCAGCGAGGCCGGCATCGGAGCCTGCCGTGAGGCATGACCAGTGCTGGGGTCTCCGAGGCCGGGATCGGAGCCTGCCGAGGGGTTAGGCCGGTGCTAGGGCCAGTGAATCCGGCATCAGAGCCTGACTTGAGGCAGGGCCGGTACTGGGGCCTCGAGGCCAGGATAAGAGCCTGCCGAGGGGTTAGGCCGGTGCTGGGGCCAGCGAGGCCAGCATCGGAGCCTGCCGTGAGGCATAACCAGTGCTGGGGCCTGCGAGGCCGGGATCGGAGCCTGCCGAGGGGTTAGGCCGGTGCTGGGGCCAGCGAGGCCGGCATCGGAGCCTGCCGTGAGGCATGACCAGTGCTGGGGTCTCCGAGGCCGGGATCGGAGCCTGCCGAGGGGTTAGGCCGGTGCTGGGGCCAGTGAGGCCGGCATCGGAGCCTGCCATGAGGCAAGGCCGGTACTGGGGCCTCCGAGGCCAGGATAAGAGCCTGCCGAGGGGTTAGGCCGGTGCTGGGGCCAGCGAGGCCAGCATCAGAGCCTGCCGTGAGACATGGCCAGTGCTGGGGCCTCCTAACCCGGGAACGGAACCTGCCGAGGGGTTAGGCCGGTGCTGGGGCCAACGAGGCCGGCATTGGTGCCTGCCGTGAGGCTAGGCCGGTGCTGGGGCCTCCGAGGCCGGGATTGGAATCCTGCCAAGGGGTTAGACCGGTGCAGGGGCCAATGGCCAGCATCGGAGCCTGGCGTGAGGCAAGTTCACTCCTGCGGTCTCCAAGGCCAGGACCAAAGGCAGCTTAGGGGTTAGACCGGTGCAGGGGCCAGCGAGACCAGAACTGGGGCCTCCCATGAGGCAAGGCCGCTGCTTGAGCCAGCGAGGTCTGGATCAGTCCACTGAGTAGCCAGGCCACTACTGGGACCATCAAGAGTGGGATCGGTACTTGCAACGCAGCATGCACAGAGAAATATCGCAGAAAATATAAATCAGACGCTTCTCTTAATCAGCAATAACTAGGAGGAAAAGGGCAACAGGAAGAGGTTGAGCTATAGAAAGGGCCCTATAGTGAAGCAACTAAGGTGACCAATCAGAGGGTATGTAATACTGGAGGATGGAGCCTCTTTAAAACACAGGAGGTACATATAAACAAATGTATCAAAGTAAATCACCAAAGAAGCATGCGATGGAGGGAGGGGGAGGGAATGGGATGGGGGCTGGAGGAGAGCTAATTGGATGATGTGTGCTTGTATATCCTCTCAAGTCTTGTACTCCAATGTGATTGATATATGACTACAATGCACCAATTTAAAAATAAATTAATAAGAAAAAATAAAAAATAAATAAATAAATACATACATACATACATACATACCCCTGGTGCAGAAAGTGCTCGAAACCGTTGCCGCCGTCCCCTGACAATGCTGAGCTGAGAATCTTTGCGTTGACGTGGGCGTTAAGCAGGCGTGAGAAGGGTGGGCCTGTTTAATTAGAGCCCTTGACAAAGAAGCCCCGCGTCCCTAGGGCTGCCCCGTGGTGGCCAGCCCCTCCAGCTGGACCTGGTGCGGCTCCCAAGGCCAGACCCTAGACAGCGCGTGGGGATTCTTCCCAGGGTGCCGGAGCCTGGGATCCAAGCAGAAGGTTCTGGAATCACGAGAGGTGGGACCGTGGATGAGCTGAGACGTGGCCAGGTTCTCCCGGGCCTGCCCAGGACAAGCCGGCCACAGCTGGGTCAGAGCTGGGCAGGGCAGCAGGGCGTGGGCAGGGGACAGGGGGCATTTTTGCTTTTGTGGATGAACATCAGGAACCTCTGGAAGCAGAGCATTCTGGGCCTTTTTAGAAACTCTTGCTCCCCGGGGGGTGGGGGGGCACCCCGATCCAGTGACCCTGGCCAGCTGTCTCTGGGTCTGCCCTCCCGATGCAGTGAGGCCCGGGGCAGGTCTGGGGTGGAGTCAGAAGCAGACGCGGTCTCTGTCTAGTGTCCAGCATTGAGAAGCCTCTTTCAGTTTCTGCCTGAAACAGCCTGGAACTTGACCCACCCATGGGAGACCTCGCCCCGGCCCTCCACAGTGCCCCTGAGGGCTCACGCCTCCATGTCCCAGGCTGGACGTAGGTGGCCGTGGGCCAAGGTTCCTTGTACATCCCCAGGAGCTCAGGAAACTGGACACAGACACCCCAGAGACAGAAAGGAACTGGAGCCGGCTTCCGCCAGGCTGCGTCAAGGCGCCTTGCCCTGAGCTGGCCCGGCCCTCCAGGGCAGAGCAGGTCTCATCTCAGGCTGCCTGTGCACCCTCCTGGCATCGCCCCTCACCCTGGGTCCCGGGCTGGCCCTGCCTCAGGGACGCCTTTCTGCTCCCAACAGCAGCAGCGGCAGGCCAGTGGGCTCGCTGGACATGGAGTGCGTCCATCGATCGCCACCCAGGAGCCGCTCCTGCACCACAGCAGTGATCCCTGAGTCTGGCCAGGGCTGGACACTGCACACCCCAGCAGCTACAGAGACCCCGGCTCTGACCTGCCCGGCACTGAGTTTGGCCCAAGCCGTGGGCCTAGCTTGCCGTTTGTCCAGCCCATCCACAGTGGGCTGCCACAGGGCTCTGCCTGCCTTGCTCCCAGGCTTTGAGATGGACAGCAGCTGCTCCCTGGAAAGGTAGGTAGAGGCCCAAAGCTCCCACCATGAATTAAGTCATTTCAATCCTTGGACCAGTGGAAAAACAATTCAAAATTCAAGTCAAACTGGCCCTAACAGGAGGAAGCCCGCCATGACCGGTTCCCTGCTTCCTGGGCCGTGAGGAAGCACTGGTCAGGACACACTTGTGTCGGGCTGAACAGACCATGTCACTGGACAGGAGTCTGCCGGAGCCACCTGTCCTGTAGGCCTTAGAGTCCCAGGACTCCTCGTGCTACCGTGCTTCTGAGCTTCTTCTCGTTTTGGGTACTGGGGATTGAACCCAGGGGTGTCCTGCCTCTAAGTGATGCCCCACGGGCCCTCTTTATTTTTATTTTGGAACTAGGTCTCACCAAGTTGCTGAGGCTGGCCTCCAACCCGAGATCCTCCTGGCTCGGCCTCCCAAGTACTGAGACTGCACGCCTGTGCGCCACCACCACCAGCCCAGCTGTGTGCAAGTGCGTGACAAAGAGGAACAAGGATGATGACTCTGGCCTCGCGCCATACCCACGTGCAGAGGGGGAGGAGACCAGGACCCCAGCTGGGTGGCATGGTCGCCTTTGCCCGGTCGGGACGTCCTCCTCGGCAGGGTCCTGGGCGCTTTCCCAGCAGTTCAAGGTCCTTCTGCTCTAATTTTCTGGGGCCCAGGACCGAGGCGTGGCTCAAGGGCGGCCCGGGTCCCCTCGCAGCCCCCACTCCACAGCAGAGCCACCAGGCCAGCCCGCAGGAGGCCAGCGCCGAGGCCAGGCAGGACGGGTCATCCGTCTTGGACCTCAGGCCGTCCTCGGCGGCCTGGCCCCGGCTTGAGTCCTGTCTCCTCATTAGCAGAGCTGCGTCCCTAGTCGGGCACTGCCAGCAAGAGCAAGCCCTGAGGCCCCCTGGGGATCTGTGCACAGGCAGCCGTAATTATTGGGACATTTTTATTTCAAGCACAGCCCAATACTTCAAGTCCATCCTGTAGCCTATGTTTCAAAAAAAAAAAAAAAACCTTGGAATGAACAGAGTAAACAAGACAGGAGCCCTCATGCGGAGCCGCTCACGGCGGCGGTGCCAACACGCCGCAGACAGGGGGGCAGAGTGATGGAGCGCTGGGTGGGCGGGAGACCACGCCGCCCTGCAGGCCGCAGGTGACCCAAGGAGGCCGCAGCCGCAGGGGGAGAAGGAGCCAGCTGGGGGCGGCACGGCGGCCCCAGCCTCGCCTGGCAATGGGCAGTTTCACACTTGGCGGTCAGCCAGGGGGACACTGACCACCGCCCGCCCCCGGCGTGGACCAGCCCTCTCTCTCACTGCGGGATGTCCTGGCCTCGGAGGTCTGTCTGCGGATCAAAGCCTTCCAGAGGCCGCGTGCACCGGATTCGACCATGGCCAGCGTGGGGGTGCTGCGGCTCCTGGGGCGGCCGTGGCCCACCCCCGTCCCACCATCCCTCCAGCCCAGCGGTCAAGGGGGCCGCTGACCTGGGCGGACAGGCGTCAAGAGCAGGCTGCGGCCTGGGGTTCGGTTTCGACATAGAAGTAAAGTATGCGGCAGAAAGGAGACACATCGGGAAGGAAAGGGCAATCTCGTTTTAAAGTCTGGAAAGCCTGTCATCCCTAACTCCACCTACAGAGTGTGCTCAGAACCTCCCTGAGCCCACGCGCTCTTCACACGGCCCCTCTCCCCACCTGCGGCCCCACCCGCCAGGCGCCCGAGCCACCCTCCCTCCAGGACCCGTAAAGGAAGGTCCCAAAGGCTGCAGGGCCTCTGGCTCTCCCTTCAACTGTACCCACACTTTTCACTAATAAGCCTCTGCCTCTGTCTCTCTCTGACCAGGCATGCTGAAATTCTTTTTGCCACAAAAGCCAAGGACCCCGCAGGCCCTGCGATGAGTTTTACTTTCCCAGACCAGGGAACTCCTCCAGCCTCCCCCTGGGATCCTCGCGCTGACCCGTGGCAGTCACACTTAAACACAAGACGGATCTCCACACCATCCGGCCACACCCCCCAGCACTGGTTGAGCGCCTGCTCTATACCAGGCCAGACCTCGCCTTGGGGCAGGGGTGGCAGGGGTGGAGTGCAGGACGGAGCCGGGGGACGGAGATGAGTGCGGGGGACGCGGAGCTGGGCCGGCCACGGCAGGGAGAGGATGTCCTCAGCCACACCGCACCCACGCGGCCCCAGGGGACGCCATTCGTCACGTCTGTGCCCAAGACAAAAGACTGGGCTTTAGAGGCTGCAAACTTTAGAGTTATTAATCTCGTGTATCGCCCATCAATTAAAATTAAAAATTAAATGTGCATGTGTTTTTGTCAGCGTTTCATTATTAAAACTCACTGGTGTTTCATAATTTATCAGGAAAACAGACATCAGAGATAGGAGTAGAAGCTTCAGGAAGCTAAACAAGAAATAAAGAGACGCCTCTAGGGCGGAGAGGAGCAGAAGCAAGTGCCCCTCATGTCTGCAGAACTAATATGTGGGAGTTCATATGCGCTGAAAATTAAAATATGTTATTGGGTAGATTTTTAGTGGATCGTGTTTAATTTATGTTTCAACTGAGACGTGTCTGGCTGAGGAGGCTTCCTGGTGTTTTGCCTTTAGAAAGGAAGAAAGCTGAAGGCTAAGAGCAAGTCCAGACCTCCACCGTGGGCCCACCACCCCTCACGGGCTCCACGATGCACGCTTGCGATCCCAGCACTCGGGAGGCTGAGACCGGAGGACCGCGCTTCGCGGCCAGCCTCGGCTACTGAGTGAGGCCTCTGCAACTCAGTGAGACCCGGTTTCAGAATAAAGAATAAAAATTAGGGCTCGGGTGTAGCTCGGAGGCAGAATGCGCCGGGGTTCCATCCCCAGTACCACAAAAAAAAAAAAAAAGAAAGAAAAGAAAAGCCGCAGACTCTCCTCTCAGATTCCCTCGGTCTCTTAAGATGGCTGCCTTCCCCGTCAAATCCCTCCCGTTCCTAAATAAAACCTCTGTCTTTTCTCTGGGAAAACAAAGGAAGAAAGCAAAACAAAACGGAGAGGTAGTGGGGTCCTCCAAGAGCTAAGCATAAAATTGCCACATGGCCCCACAATTCTAGCCCTTGTGTCTCCCGAGGACTGTGGCACAACTCAGGCACGCCCCTGTGTGTGACGGTCACAACGGGGCCGCTCCCCAGCTGGAAGGTGGGCGCAGCCAAGAGTCCACCCACAGGTGAGCACACAGCAAAGCAGCCATCAGTACAACAGGCATCACTCAGCCTCAGAAGGGGCCAACGAGCCGGGCGGGCAGCGTGGCGCATGCCTGTAATCCCAGGACCTGGGAAGCTGAGACAGGAAGATCACAGCTTCAAGGCCAGCCCAGCAACCTAGGGAGACTCTTAGCAATCTAGGGAGATTCTGTTTCAAATCAGAAAAAGTTTCAGTAAAGGTTGAGGATATTGCTTGGAGGTTTGGTACTGGGTTCAATCCCCAGTACCAAAAAATAAAAACAAAAAAGGAAGGAAGTTCTGGCACCTGCTACAAGGATGGGGCTGGAAGACTTTGTGCTCAGCAAAGCCGGCCGCACGGGGACACAGCTGGTGTGCTCTCACTGTGTGACGTATCCAGAATAGGCCCATCCATTGGGACTGGAAGTAGATCCTGGGGCGGGAGTCGGGGGGACAGGCCTCTGGAGAGGCAAGAAGGCTTTGGAAGCAGGCGGAGGTGGCAGGCGGGCATCACTGTGACCGCACCGAGCGCCTGCCTTACCATGCTGGGGCTCCTGCCATGCACCGCGCACCTCCTAACACTAACAGGAGTGGGACTGAGGGGCCACTGTCGCCAGCAGAGCCGGGCAGGGCGAAGCTATGCAGGGATCCCTGCAGGAGCCGGTTCTGTTTGGTGGCCACCAGATGCTGTCTGTCTCAGTTGTGTGGTGTCCACGCCAAGGACTGATGCTGTAAGGAACAGCTGGATGGGACAGACAGCAGACAGGGTGCAGGGCCACAGGCCCCCAGCTCCAGTGAGGTGCCAGGATGGTCAAGCATCGAACAGGAGTGGGAGGGCACGGGGCCCGTGGGAAGAAGCCCGGAGCCTGGGTCTGAGAATGGGCTGTGCCTGGGGGATCGCAGTCTTCTGCAGGCCGGTCAGAAGAGGCCCGTGCAGGAAGGAGGTCTGGACGCCACTCCTCACCGTCCACTCTGCGCTCTGGGTGCTGCGCATACCGGGCGACTGGGCCATTGGGTGAGAGGGGAGTGCAGCGTGCCCCCTAAGGCCCAGAGGCTGACTGCTGGCATATAGTACTCACAGAACGGTGTCCTCAGGAGAAGTCTGGCTGCTGCCCCTGCAGCGTCCCCTGGCTGGGCCCCACATCCGCCCAGGGATCTGACCGGTCCCTCCGCTGCGTAAGTAGTGGGCCCTGCATTGAGACCCCGAGGCCCCAGACACCCTCTGGGAATACCTCCAGGAAGACCTCGTGTTTGGTGGCTGTAAGGTAAGCCACAGAACAAAGCCTCTCTGCAGTGACCATCCTACCCAACTGGACAGAGACCTATGCTGGGCATCCCCGGGTCACTGGTACCCATGGACCCTGTGGTCTCCTCTTTCTTTCTTTCTTTTTTTTTTTTTAATTTTTAATTGGTGCACTGTATTCATACATCATAGTGGGATACAAACTTTTGTAGACATACATGCACACATCGCCCAGTCAGCCCCCACCCGATCCCCACATCGTTCCCTCCCCATCCCTCCTTCCCATGCTTGGCTTAGTGGTTGACATCTAGTATTATAGCAATTTATCCAACATTAACAATGATAATCTCACATAACAGTTTCATTTGTCTGATAACAAGCTTTTGATAACTTAAAGATAACATTTCAATATTTCTTTTTCCTTTCTTTCTTACCAGAGAATTTTTTTTCTATTTTTTTAGGTGAAACTATCATATATTTATATATTTATTTTTCAGAAAAAAAATCTATCCTAATATGAAATATGGACTCTAGATACCCAAAACAATCTCGAAAAAGAACAAAGCTAGAAGATATATATTTTCTGATTTCAAACCATATAAAGCTACAATAATTGAAACAGTGTAGTACTGTTCTAAAGGCAGATATATAAACCATTGGAGTTAAATGAAAGCCTAGAGCTAAATTCTTTCATATATTGTCAAGTTATTTTTGACAAGGTTTCCACGAACATTTGGTGGTGGAAATAATAATCTTTTAACTAAATATTGTTGAAAAATAATAATTACATGGAAAAGAATAAAATTGGACCCTTACCTAATCCCACATACAAGTATTAACTCAAAATAGATAAAAGACCTAAATATAAATCTTAAGACTATAAACTTTTAGAAGAAAATCTGGGTCATAAAACCTCACAACATTGAAATTGGCAGTGATTTCTTGGATATGATTTCAATGGCACAGGCAACAGAAGAATATACAAACTCCCTAAAAAATAAAAAAAAATATTGTATATCCAAAGACAATGTAAACAGAGTTAAAAGTTACTAACAGAATTGGATAAAATATTTCCAAATGCTATATCTGAAGGTATATTAATATTCCAACTAGAAATCCTAAAAATTAACAACAATAAAGGCAAACAATACCCTTTAGAGATAGGTAAAAGACTAACATAAATAATGAATCTCCACAGATAACCAATCTTAGTTGTCTGTTGGATGGAAAATCTTGTTTCTCTGGTTCTGGTGAGTGTTATCTATTTCTTCTTTGTAGTTAATCTCTTTGAGTATTTTCTCTAGCGCTGGTTTTGAAGACATAAATTCCTTCAGTTTCTGTTTGTCATGGAAGCTTCTTATTTCTCCATCTAATTTGATAGAAAGTTTTGCTGGATAGGAAATTTTTGGCTGGAAGTTGTTTTCTTTCAGAGTTTGGAATATGTTAGTCCAAGCCCTTCTGGCTATCATGACTTGGTTTGGGAAGTCTGGAGTGATTCTAATTGGTTTGGCTCTGAATGTCACTTGGCCCTTTGTTTTTGTTGCCTTTAAGATTCTCTGCTTGGCTTCCACATTGGTCATTTTGACAATTATGTGGCGTGGGGATCCTCTTCTCCGATCCTGTCTAAAGGGAGTTCTATAAGTTTCCTGGATCTGTGTATCAACCTCTTGCTCTATATTTGGAAAATTTTCTGCTATTACTTCCTTGAAGAGATTGTTGATCCCTTTGGTTTCACTTTCTTTTCCCTCCTCTATTCCAATTATTCTTAGGTTAGCTCTCTTAAGAAGGGCCCATATTTCTTCAATGTCAGATTCCTGCTGTTGGATATTTTTTTCTAGATTAGAAACTATGCGTTCATTTTTGGATTGCTCATCTTCTAAGAGCGAGATTCTGTTCTCCATGTGGTCTAATCGGTTGTTTGTGCTTTGAATTGAGGCCTTTACTTCATTAATTGCATCCTTTATCTCTTTTTGGCTCTCTCTGAGTTCTTTTCGAAGCACCTCTATTATTTCTACAGTTATTTTCCTGATTTGATCTTCTAGAAATCTCTGATTTTCTGTTTTATCAGGTTCTGATGTTGTGGGGTTGTGCATATTCATTACTCCAGTGTTATTCCTCTTTCCCATGATTTCGGAGGTTTGTGCCTTCTCTGGGTTCTTCCCTTGGGTCACTATGGCTTCACTTAAGGTGCTCTGGATCTCGAGTCTGTATTATCTCAGACCCCACTACTCCTTTACTGGGTTGTATCACAGAGTCTCCGACCCAGGGAGTCGATAGAGGCTGCTTTAAACTATGGGGGGTGCCAGGTTGCACGTTCTCCTATGGTGTGATATCTCTGCCACCGCCCCTCCCTCACTGGGTCAAGTCCCAGGAGGTACAGTACTGGGATTTCTCCTCTGTGGCCCGCAATTTGACTCACTGTTCTTGAGTACGCAGATGTAGCTGTACTGGACTCGTTGAATTCACTGCTGCTGCCACCGCCGGTAACAATATGGCGCCGCTGCCACGCCCTCGGCCGTGAGGCTGGCGTATTTTTTCTTCTCTGGTTTTGATTTCCACTCTGAATCCCTGCAGCATGTGCTGAACTCGGTCACTGGGAGGTTTAAATGCTCTCTGCGCCGAAAGATCCCGCCTGGCTGTTCCGCAGCGGCTCACCTGGCTTGCTGTAGCCGTCCGCTGAGTTCGCCACTGCCGCCGGCAGTATGGCGCTGCTGCCGTGTCCTCGGGCGCGTGTGTCTCCTCTGTGGCCCTGAGCTCTGTTCTCAGTCCGCTTTCTCTCTGGAGCCTGGTGGTTTTTTTGTTTTTCTGGTGATGGTGTTTTCTGGCTATGAAAGGCGCTGGTTTTGTGGTAATGGAGACTGGTTGTTAGCGGGGCTCTTAAGCCCCGCTTTTCTCGGTCGCCATCTTCCCGGAAGTCCCCCTCTCTTTCTTTTCTTTTCTTTCTTTCTTTCTTTCTTTCTTTCTTTCTTTCTTTCTTTCAGCACTGGGGATTAAACCCAGGGCATTCTATCTCTAAGCTACACCCCCAGCCCTATGTTATTTTATAATTGTGAAATCAGGTCTCGCTAAATTGCTGAGGTGGTCCTCAAACTCCTAATCCTCCTGTCTCAGTTCCCAAGTACTGGGATTACAGGCATGCACCCCCACGCTCGGCTTTCCGTCTCCCTCATTTGAGAGCCAAGAAAAATGTTACTTTCAGATAACAGTTGACATTAGATAACTGAAACCACAGAAAGTGGAACCGCAGGGGCGCCGCTGTATCCAGAACCCCGGGAACCGCTGGCGGGTCCTGCTGTGTGTACACTATTGCAATGGGTCCCTCTGTGGAAGTGCCAAACCCTGCAAAACCGGCAAGAAACGAAACAGGGACGGGGAGCCGGTCGCCGGGCTGGAGGGAGACTTGAGAAGCTCCCTCGTGGTGCACACTGCTGCCCACTCTCTCGGGGTGGGACCAGGTCCAACCACCCCGCAGAGAGCTGGGCTCTGTCAAGGCACACACCTGCTCCGCCTCCGCTTCCTTGCACAGGCACCTGATCCCCAGATGGTCTGTCTCCGGGCTGCAGAGCCAGCCCTTATCAGGGGCCGGCGCGGTGGGATGCCGTCTTTGGGCCTGCCATTTGAGGCGGCTGAGCCTGGGGCTCACTTGCAGCATGAAGATGTCGTGGCCGGATCAGAGTGTCCTCAGCTGCAAGCTGTCCCCGGGCCGGGCTGCCCGGCAGCTGCCACGTCTGATTAAACCGTGATGCATTGAGCGGGTGCGGCAGCGCCAGCCTGTTAGCGCCGGAGATGAGAAAACCAGTGATCCGGAAAGGAGGCCGGGCGCCGCTCTGCGGGGCCCTCCGCGGTCGGGAAGCGGGAGCTGCCTGCGTGGGGCTGGGTGTGAATATTCCGTTAAAACAGCAATCCAGGGGGAAGAGGCCCCAAAATATGGCGCTGTCCTTCCGATCCCATTTTGTCCTGCCTCGGAGAGTTTGGGTATTTTTCTCATCAGAAGGTGCTTTTGCCAACGGGGCCACGGAAATACTCTAGCATGTGTCTGGCTTCCTGCCTCATCACTGCCGTCGCTGAGTGTGGAGAGACCAGGAGCCCCCGGAGGCCCTCTCGGCTCCAGCGGCAGGAGCCCAGCCTGGTGTGGGGGGCATTAGCCCAGGTGCACCTTCTCCACCTGACAGCTGCCCAGTCCTCCCACGGGGGCCGCAGGGGTGTGGGCTCGAGCCCCAGCTCGAACTGTCCTGGAATGAGCCACACAGGAGCGGGTGAAGGCAGGGTTCATGGGGTCCAGGTCAGCCAGCAGGAGGGGCTGCGTCCAAAGCCCCAGGCAGGGGCAGGAAGCGAGCTGAAGTAGCTTCCAAATGTGAGGGCCAGCGGCACTGGGCCTCAGGACCCAGCCGGCCAGCCAGGGCCCCGGGACCAGCGTGAGGGCTCTCGGATGACTCAGAGGCCCGCCCATTGGGTTGCTTTTCTTGGCCACACAGCGGCGGTGTGGGCCTGCATGTGCTGCAGATTGGTGGGGCTGGCAGCCAGGAGGACAGAGGGATGAGCCCCAGTGGCCGAGAGTTGCCCCCAGGCCTGGCCCACCGTGGCCTGGGCAGACCTCAGCCACACCCATGGAGCCATCTCCCCGCCAGGTGCGTGCTGGGACCTGGCTCTGGGCATGGCTGCCTCCAGGTGTCCCCAGACTGGAAAACGCCGTGGTGATGCAGCCCGGGGCGCGTCTCTAGGGATCCTGCGGCTCCGTGGGGGTGGGGGGCAGGCTGGAGTTGCTCCAAGGAGACCCCTGTTTCAGCAAGCATGGAAAACTCAGGGTGGATGATGGTTTGACGTCGTCTTTCCACAGGACCCTCTAGTACACAAATAAAGCTGTCCTCCAGGAAGGGGAAAGGAACGGAGGGACCGGCCAGAGCCTGTGGCCACCGGCTCCACTGTGGCAGGGCTGAGTCCAGCACCCCTGGGCATCTGGAGGGGCAGAAACCCCAGTGTGGGGAGCCGATGTCCCTCAAGGCTGGAGAGTCAAACTGGCCCTCCAGACCCAGTGAACATACAGAGGCCTTGGCAGGAGAGGGAGAAAGGAGATCAGGGAAAGAAAAGAGAGAAAGAGAGACAGAAAGAGAGGAAGAGAGAAAGGAAGGAAGGATGGAAGGAGGAAGGAAGATAGGTAGGTTGTGTGAGGCCAGCAGGACCTGTGCCCTGAGACCAGAAGCCCGGGACACCTGGCCTGTGGGCGCCCGGCCGCTGCACGGCTGCCGCTGAGAAGCCCCTGGAGAAGGCGTGCTCATCCCCGACCCTGGGGACAACGCAGCTCCCCAGGACAGACGGGCACCCGGCCAGAGGGCAGCACGGGGAAGGCGGCAGGGGGCAGACCAGACCCGCGGCCTCCGCTGCCAGAAGCCCAGGTCACCCACACGGCAGCCACGGCAGAGCCGACGACACCGAGCTGGGAGAATAGAAAGACCCAGCAGGGGAAATACAGACATAACAAATGCCGACAGTGACAGCAGGAGGCAGGGGTCGGCCAGAGTCTCCCCGGGCGGGCGACCGTGCCAGCGGCGTCCCAGCCAGCTGAGCCTTAGCGGAGGAACGGGAGCCTTAATCCCGGGAATACCTTTAAAAGAGGAGGAGCCGGGCGTGCCCGGGATAACAGAGGAGCCAACCCTGAAAAACAGAAATATTTAGTCATTCAAAAGAGCAAGCAAAGAGAGAGAAACCAAAGGCACAAATAAGATTGCAGGTGAGACCAGATATATCAAGAATTACAGCAAATGTGAGCGGACGAATGCTCGAATTAGACAGCTGTCAGGCTGGATCCAAAAGTCCAAACATACGCCATCCATAAGTGCCACACGTAAGCGGGGACAGAGAGATTCCAAGTCAAGAAGAGAGCATCGGCTCTGAAATCACCCACGGAAGAAAGTCCACGCGGCTACAGTAAGACAAATATGACGGGCTCTACTGCAAAGCTCCTTAGGGACAGAAAGATCAGCTGTCAGAAGAAGGTTAATGGACCAGGACTATACAATTTTAAATGTGTTTGTGCCTGCTTTACTTTAAAATATATGAAACAAACATTTACACATCTTTATAAATAGGCAAAAGAACACAGTAGGACATTTGGGTTACCTCCCTCAATAGTTGAACGAGCAGACAAAAGGCTTAAAATATTGCAATACCATGATGAAAGCCCAGGGCGGAGGTGCACGCCTGTAATCCCAGTACTTGGGAGGCTGAGACAGGAGGATTGAAGGTTCAGGTCAGCCTCAGCAACTCAGCGACACCCTGTTTCAAAATAATTTGTGTGTGCATGTGTGGTACTAGAGATTGAACTCAGACATTCCACCTCCAAGCTACACCTCCAGCCCTATTTTATTATTTTGAAACAGGGTCTCACTAAGTTGCTGAGGCTGGCTTCAAACCTGCAATCTTTCTATCTCGGCCTCCCAAATACTGGCATTACAGGCATGTGTCACCACACCTGGATCAAAATAAAAAATTTTTTAAAGGTCTAGTGCATAGCTCAGAGGTAGAATGCCCTGGACCCAACACTCAGTACCACAAAAATATAATAAAACTTTTAAAAATGCATATACTAGGAAAGACAGCTCAAAATCAATGCTTCAAGAAATTAGAGCACAAAAGAATTTTAAAAGTTAGATGAAAATTGGAAATAACATCAAAATTAGTAAAAATAGAAAACAATAAACAGAAATAGATACAAAAATAAAAAAGGTTTCCAGAGCTGGGGATGTAGCTTAGTTGTAATGCTCACCTAACATTCACAAAGCCCTGAGTTATATCCCCAGTACTGCAAAAAGAAAAAAAAATATGTCTTTCATAAGATTTTTAAATGGAGAGTCAAGCCAGGCATGGTGGTGCACACTTGTAATCCCTGCGCTTGGAAGGCTGAGACAGGAGGATCATGCAGGTTCGAAGCCAGCCTCAGCTGGCTTAAGAGACCCTATTTCCAAATAAAGTATAAAATAGGTCTGGGAGTGTAGCCTGGAGGTAGAAGGCCCCTAGGTTCCATCCCCAGTACCACCAAAAAAAAAAAAAAAATGGAGAGTCAGGTGTGGTGTTACATGCCTGTAATCTCTGTTCTTGGAAGGCTGAGACAGGAGGATGACAGTTTTGAGGCTAGCCTCAGCAATTTGGCAAGACCTTCTTTCAAAATAAAACATAAAATAGGGCTGTGGATGTATCTTAGAGATAGAATGTCTCTGGGTTCAATTCCTAGTACCCCACCCCCCATTAGATACAAACGTGGTGGTGTTCGCTTGTAATCCCAGTACTTGGAATGCTGAGACAGGAGGATTGCGTGGGTTCGAGGCCAGCTTTAGCTACTTAGAGAGCCTCTCAGCATCTTAGTGAGACCCTTTTCCCAAATAAAAATATGTAAAATAGTACTGGGAGTTGCCAGGTGTGGCGGCACACGCTTGTAATCCCAGTGCTTGGGAGGCTGAGACAGGAGGATCGCACAGGTTCGAAGCCAGCCTCAGCTACTTAGTGAGGCTCTCAGCAACTTAGTGAGACCCTGTTTCCAAATAAAGTATAAAATAGGTCTGGGAGGATATCCCAGAGGAAGAAAAGCCCCTGGGTTCCTCCAGTACCAAACACACAAAAAATAGGTCTAGGAGTATAGCCCAGAGGTAGAAGTCCCCTGGGTTCCACCCCCAGTACCACACACAAAAAAAAAAAAAAACCCTCTAATAAAATCAATAACAAAAACAAATGATGTAACAACAGGTCACTGGGAGCAACAAAGCAGCAACATATTTGAAAACACAGATGAAATGGAAAAATCCCTGGAAAGACTGTATCTGAAAAGCTTCCTCAAGAAGAAACTAAAAACTCAAAACGCCTTATCACCATTAGAAAAACTCAATCTTTAATAAAAGCAAAAGCTTTCTGCAGAGGACACTCAAGGCCCAGATGGCTTCGTGGCCAGTTTTGCCGCGTTCAGTGAACTCACACCGACCTAAGCAAAACTTGCCACCGACCAGCTAAGAATGCGTAGTCTCCACCAGGTCTTATTAGATGAGCACAACCTTGGTCAAAACCTACTTAAGACAGTTTGAGAGAGGAAAATGTCAGGCCAAGCCAGGCGTGTGACACACACTTGTAATCCCAGCATTCAGGAGGCAGAGACCAGAGGATCGCAGTTCATGGACAGCCTCAGCTATTAGCAAAGCCCTTCACAACTCAGGTCAGACCCTGTTTCAAAAATAAAAAGACTAAAAACTAGAGCTGGGGGTGTAGCTCGGAGGTAGAATGCCCCTGGGTTCCATCCCTAGTACCACCAAAAAAAAAAAAAAGAAAAGAAAAAGAAAATTCCAGGCCAATCCAACAGTATTTCTGAGTCACCTAAATCCTGGGTGAGCCAGCTTGTTGCTGCTGTGACCAAAACATCTAACAAGAACAACCGAGAAGAGGAAAGGTTTATTTGGCTCATGGTTTCAGAGGTCAGTCCATGGACAGCCAGCTCCAAGACAGAAACAGCATGGTGGCCGGGCAAGATACGGGAGAGCATCCAGGAAGCAGAGAGAGAGGGAGAAAGGGAGGAGGGGCGGAGAGACAGCAACCTACTTCCTCTAGCCACGCTCACCTCTGAACCTTCCTGCCCTGGGCACCAGGCCCTCAAAGCCTAAGCTTTTGGGAGACATCCCAGATGCAAACCATCACAGATATGAAAAGCATACACAAGAGTTCATCAGACCCACCCGCAAATAACGAAACAGTACACTGGTCACAGTGAACTCGTCCACGAAGCTCAAAGTTGAACATGGAGAACTGAGTACCTGGAGACAAAGCGATTCGCCTGCAAACAGGTAGACGTAGAAAATCATTGCCTGGACTGAAAATATAGAAAAGAAGTTTCTTTAATCCAGCATTCATTCATGGGAAAATGAACAAACAGAAGGCAACTCTAGCAAGAGGCATCCATTTAAAAAAAAACTACCAAAAATTTCTGAAAGTTGTCATGCAGATGTAAAGAGTTTCCCCTGGAAATGAAGAGAAAACCAAAGATTTTGATCTCCATGGGCACCGCTCCAAAATGGGCTGGCAGCCTCTTTGCAAAGAAGAAAAAAGGATCTAGGGAGTAAAGAGGAAGACACGCGCGCGTGCACACATGCACACACACGCACACGTCTTCACAGCTGGTGAATGAGGTATCTACAGTAAACTGCAGGAATGAGATGAGGGCCTGCAAGACTAAAGAGGAAAACCTCGACATGACATGGGTGCTAGAAAATGGACATTTTAAAAGCCATCGTTTACAGTCACAAAGCAGCTGAGGCGCCTGGGCGTTTCTGACGCAGGGGCCACGAGGTCCCTGGGTGACTTTATGAAACTTGTTTGAGGAACAGAAAGGAACAGGGGTTGGAGGGAAGCCATATCCGTGAACCAGAAAACGGCAAAGACGTCCGTCCTGCCTTGGCTCGTCTAGAAAGCTTGTTCCTATGGAAGCTGACAAGCGGAGTCCACAGTCCACCCCACAGAGAGCACGAGGTGCAGGAGCCAGCGGGCAAGGCTCCAGTTAGATGAACGAGGAAGTGGTCAGAGTCACGGGGACACCCGTCAGGGCCGGGCTGCGGGGCATGGGCCCCTCATCAAAAGTCAGAGAACTGGGCCCTCTGCAGGCCTTTCCTGGGATCCCACAGAGCAAATACGCCAGGCCTGGAAGCCAGCAGGTGGCGTCTGTCTGGACTCTCTGGCAACAGGCCGCATCCCAGCAGGTGCTGAACTGGGCTCTCAAACCAGCTGCCACCTCCTAACTCACGCTCGTGAATTAGACCTAAATATGAAAGTAAACCTCCCCAGGTCCTCAGACACAAGAGAATATTTTCAATGTGGCTTTGTAAAAGACAAGAGAAGATTCTCAGGGCATGAGGGTAGAAGTGAGTTCCCTTAACGAGGCACACCCGAGATCCCTCCCCGGGTACCGACATGCTGCCCAGAGCCGGGAGCAGCCAAGTCCCCAAGGGCCAGAGCCAGGGAGGGAAGAGGGATCTCGCCCGCAGACGGGAGGTGTGCGGTGGACCACTGCTCAACACAGCAACCGGGTGCTCACGACGCTGTGTGCCTGTGCGCCAAGTCCAAAACTAGGCCAGCTCGGGACGCATGTCATCAGCAAAAGGCCGGAACTTTCACCCCAGGGCCGCAAGAGGAAGGGGCTGCAGCGCCAGGTTCCCTCTGAGCTACATGGTGCCTTCCATATCGCCCTCCTCCTGTGTGGTTTTACACCTGGATTTTTTTTAATGGTACTGGGGTTCCTGGAAGCCCTTCTACCTCCGGGCTACACTCCCAAACCTATTTTATATTTTTGAAACAGGGTCTCCTAAGCCAGCGTGGCTGGCTCTGAACCTGAGCGATCCTCCTGTCTCCGCCTCCCAAGCACAGGGATTACAAGTGTGCGCCACCACGCCCAGCTACACCTGGGTTTAAAGAGATGTCTCCGAAGCCACAAGGTTCCCTCTGGCACCCACCACCCTTCAGACACTCTGGACACCGCCCGAAGTGACGGCAGCTTCTCCAGCATGCAGAGCCCAATCACAGTGATCCCAGAGCTCGGGCGCAGCTGCCCGGGTCCTGGCCTGAGTCCCTTGGCCTTGGGCCAGATCCCCTCGGCAGAAGGGCCTCTTCTGGGCCCCAGGCTCAGCCGGAGGCCAGCATTGCCTTGCGGCATCAGCTTCTTCTAGCCCTGCGTCCAGAGTGCTAGCCAGTGAGAGAAGAAGGGATTGGCTACCTCGCACCTGATCCCAGCTGCAGGCGGGGATGGAGCCCAAGACCACCACCCACTCGAGCAGGGCCCCGGCCAGGTGCCTACGGAGCCCCAAGTCACCCAAGTCTCTCCAACCCTGGCAGCCCAACTTCCCGCACATGCGCCCCACCCCAACACATCCCCTGCGCCCTGGTAAATCCTGGGATCTCACACACGGATGGGGGCAGAAAGGCAGGTCCCACGAGGAAGGAGAGGGCCAAGCAGAGACATGGTAGACAGGTGGGGGTTCATCCAGGATCCCCCAAGAGGAGGAAGTAACACACGAAGACCAGGGTCTCAGCAGAGCCCCAACTGTCCCCCAGAATGTAGGAAACAACAGAACCCAGAAGCAGAGCTTCTCAGCCCGGGCCAGAGGCCAGGGGCAGAGAAAGGCCTGGGGCAGGCAGGGTACCTGGGTTATCCTTTTATCCCTACTTGGCACGGCTTGGGACACACCCTGTGATCACAGCACTGGCAGGTGCTTTGGTGTGCCCATGCTAACTTAAGAGCTCATTAGGGGTAGATAAGCCTGTCTTACTTTTTTTGTTTGGTACTAGGGATTGAGCCAGGGGCATTCTACCTCTGAGCTATACCCTCGGCCCTATATTTATTTATTTATTTATTTATTTATTCATTTCTGTGGGTCTGGGGATGGAACCCAGGGGCATTCAATCTCCAATCCACACCCCCTACCCTATTTTTTATTCTTTATTTTGAAACCGTGTTTCACTGCGTTGTAGAGGGCCTCACTAGGTAGCTGAGGCTGTCCACGAGCTGCAATCCTCCAGTCTCAGCCTCCTGAATGCTGGGATTACAAGCGTGCCCACCACGCCTGGCTTATTTTTTTTATTTTGAAACAGGGTCTCACTAAGTAGCTGAATGCCTCGCTAAGTAGCTGAGGCTGGCCACAAACCGGTGCTCCTCCTGTCTCAGCCTCCCAAGCTCTGGGATGAAAGGCATGTGCCACCACTTATCTTTAAACCCTCAGCACCTAGTCCAGTGTCTAGCTCAAAGCAGTCGGCCCCTAAGAGCTCACAGAGCTGACATTGCAGGAAGCGCAGAAGAAGAGGCAGGACCTGGAGAGGCCCCACGTGCCGTCCCGCCAGCATGGGGCCTCTGGTCCTGAAGTGGCGCTCAGGAGCAGCTCCTCCAACGTCTCTGTTGTGAGTTGCTCTCCCGGGACTCAGCCAGCGCAGACTTCAGAAGCTGCTGAGATGCTGACCTTCAGCTGCCGCCTCGGCTTGGGGGCAGGGTGCTAGTGTGCGTCTAGACACCTGCGGAGGCACGCAATCTCCCTGAAACGTGCCCTGGGGCGGTGCTAGGGCGGGAAGAGCCAGCAGTGACAGGTCCATTCTCCTTCTCTCAGTTCCCAATCGATGGTGGCTAGATGGGAGCTCAGGGCTGTCCTGCTGGGAAACAGACCCATCTGTGCAGACATCAGATCTTGGACCATGAACAAGCTCTGTTGGCAACACTCGTGGCTAAGACGCCCCACTAACTCACCATGAAATCCTAGTGCATGACGCCCCTCCTGTGGCCTGTCCCTGAGGAGAGGACTCAAACCCACACTTGAAATCTGAGGCTTCAGAACGATAAATGAGGAGCGGCTGTTTCCTCAGCTAGGAACTGTCCATCCTACGAGAGTCTGCCATGATCCCTTTAAGATGAGCCCCCCAAGTCGAATGCAGTGGTGCATGCCTGTGACCCCAGTACTTGGGAGGCTGAGACAGGAGGACCACAGGTTCAAGGCAGATCACAGCAAGGCCCTCCGCAACTTAGCAAGGCCCTATTTCTTTTCTTTTTTTTTTTTTTTTTTTTTGTGGTGGTACTGGGGGTGGAACCCAGAGGCTTTCTACCTCCGGGCTATACTCCCAGACCTTTTTTATATTTTATTTGGAAACAGGGTCTCACTAAGTTGCTGAGAGCCTCACTAAGTAGCTGAGGCTGGCTTCGAACCCGTGTGATCCTCCTGTCTCAGCCTCCCAAGCATGCGCCACCACGCCCGGCTGCAAGGCCCTATTTCAAAATAGGTAATAAAAGGCCAGGCCTGGTGGGCACGCTTGTCATCCCAGCATTCAGGAGGCTGAGACCAGAGGATCGCCGTTCGCGGACAGTCTCAGGTACTTAGTGAGGCCTCTGCAACTCAGTGAGACCAGGTTTCAAAATAAAGAATAAAAAAGAGAGCAGGAGTGTAGCTTGGAGATCGAATGTCCCTGGGTTCCATCCCAGACCCGCCAAAAAAAAATAATAATAATAATAAAAAAGGGCCGGATATAGCTCAGAGGAGAATTCCCCGGTTCAATCCCCAGTATGAGAAATTAAGCCCCAGCGCCCGTAAGCATGGATATCCTGGAGTGCCCGGTGCTGGCCTCTGAAGACCAGAGCACACGCATGGCCTGGGAGCCCTCCGGCAGCCACACACCCGGGACCTGCAGCCCTCCCGGCTCTCAGGGTCTTCCCACACAGGGCGACCCCTGAGCAAGCAGGAGGAGGGGAGCAGGCGGCAGCGCAGAGCACTAATTGATGCTGAAATGAATTCCTTATAGGAAACAGAATTTGACTAAAGAGTCCAGTTTCCGTAGCAACCTACGAGGGCCCAGGCAAGGGTAGCAGGGAGCTGCTCTCGGCGGGGCCTCACCCCGGGATGAGTAAGAGGTTGTCCAGGGGACAGGCAAGTTAAAAGACTCCAATGCAGGCAGAAATGATCTGAGCAGATCTCTCTCACGAGCAGAGCTGGGCCCTTCACCATAAGGCACCTTACAGACTGAGCCCCGTCAGCTGGAGTATCCAACCAGGTCAGGGCAGCGGAGGGCGTGGCCGGTCCCAGGCTCTGGGGTCAGATCACACTGCGTGCCCAGAAAACGCTCTGAGATTCTGCCAGCCTGGGCGACCCCAGAGGCAGCCTGGAGGGCAGCTCTATCCAGCCTCAGATTAAGAGTGGACTCTCAGGAAAACAGCTGCTCACGGGTCCCCATGACCAGAACAGCACACGCGGTGAGCTGTGTGCCTGCGCTCTCTGGGAGGGGGTGTGGACTCGAGGTGACCAGGATGGGCCGGGGATGGGCCGAAGGACCTTAGGTCTCCACGGAGGAGCCACCACGGTGCAGTCCTGGGGGGCAGGAGCAGCCTCCCCGGGTAGAGGTGCACACAGAGGGGGGCATGGGGCTGGGAGGGCAGGAGCAGCCACCCCGGGTAGAGGCGCACACAGAGGGGGCACAGTGGGGCTGGGGAGCAGGAGCAGCCTCCCCGGGCTGTCCATGCCTCCCCCTCCTCACTACAAGACAAGAAATGCCTCTGGGTCAAGTCCCAGGTGTGGCACTTCGTTATGGCAGCCACATAATTCTCGCATCTGGGTGGCAGGCGCGCCCGGCAGGGTATCTTGGGAACACCGGGCCTCGTGGCCATCGCTCTGGGCTCTTCCTGGTCCTTGTTTACCAGCAGCATCAGATGGACAGACAGACAAGACAGACAGACAAATAGAGGAGAATGAAGTGATTCCACCGGGGGCTGGGTGGGAAAGGGGCAGGCACAGACCGGGCTGGAGCATGCCCCTCTCCTGCCTCTGCCCAGCCCCACCTGGATCTCCTGCTGACGTGCAGAACACCCCAGAGATGCGTCCAGAGCCCTTCAGATTTGCCTGTGGCCTTTCTCAGAACAGGTGGCCCAGCTCAACCCATGAGAGAGTGGGGTACATAGCCCAGACGCCCTGTCTCTGGTGGGGGCTGCTCCAGCCTGGGCTGGCAGCCTTCCACAGAGGAGAAGGGCTTCCTGGGGACCGCAGAGATGCAGGTGTGGTCCTGACTGTGTGCTGACGTCCCCGGGCTCTCTGTCAGTCCCTCAGGGGCAGCCCCTGTCTTTCGAGGCCCTCCGATGCTCAACCATCTCGATGAGCCTCGGGTGCCCCTGTGACCTGGCCGCTGCAGCTCCTTGCAGGCACCTGACCCAGCTCATCCTCGGGGTTTGGGGTCAGCTCCTTGGGGCCAGCATTGCCCCCCAACACTAGGACACCACCGACCAAGACACGTAGCCACATCGACACATAAATATTTCCCGCGTCTGTGTACATCAGCAGCTCCAGGACCCTCAGGAGCCTGGGGACTGTGCGGGAAATCTGATTCCTGTGTGTTTTCATTCCTAAGGAATTATTTATGAGTGATTTATGGAGAATATACTTCCTCATAAACACATATTTACATTCCAGACACCCCCGAGCGGAGCCGGCTGTGCAGGGCCAGCCTGCACAGGCACACTCACACAAACCTACATCTTTTCTTATTGTTGAACTTAATTCCTCGTATGAGAATTTAACTTTTTAACCTTGAAAATGGTGAAAAGCAGAAACGGCACCTGCCCCTCTCGAGCAGGCATTTCAGTCACTGATACGGGGGCGCAGGGCTGGAGGCCCCGGGCCAGCCAGGCGCCCACAGCCAGGGAAGTCTGGGGCTCACTGGCAATACTCCCCTCCCTGGGGTTCAGGGCCAGGAGCCTCGAGTTCTTCTTAGACCCAGATGTCCATTTCGCCGCTGGGCACCAGTGCTATAGAAAACAGTGGGGAGGGGGGTGTTCAGAGGTGGCTGGCCACGCACTGTGGCCAGAATGCCACCCCAGAGAATGGAGAGGATGCGCCCAGGACTCAGGACCTTCCCTCTCTCTAGGAGAGCCTCGCGGAGTGGGCCCCAGCAGCCCAGGCACCCCGCCAGCCTCTGGATCCCCGAAAGAGCTCCACGAAGGAGTGGACCGTAAACAACCCTGAGGGTCTGCGGCAAACAGAACTCAGACTTGCTCTGTAGGTGACCACCCCATGAGGGCTTAGACGGCCAAACTGAGGCCAACACGAACCAAACAAGATGCGGCGGCCACGGTAGAGGCCACTGGACACAGCTCAGAACCAAAGGGAAAACGGAGCGGACCGCTGGGTTAGTGAAGAGCGGACCCCAGCTACAAGCCGGTGGCCAGGCACTCGGATGTGCTCAGCGCCGGGCACGGCGCCTTAACGCCAGACAAAGACAAGTCAAAATCATTTCAGATCTGACAGGAAAACAGTTATGGGGGAAGAATTAACCAGCAACTCAGTCTTCAAAGAGTGAGATGGACAGAACAGAGAGCCACAGAAAAATGAAGAACGTGATAAATAAGGTTGATTTAATAAATACGCAGAGGCAGAGCGCACCCTTCCTCTCTAATTCATGAAAGATTTGCAAATATTAATCATAAATAAGGCGCAGAGTAAAAAGAACAATAAATTCAGGAGACAGAAACTACAAGTCTTACTGCCTGAATAACACCAGAAAAAAATTACAAAAATAAATAATGTTTAGAAATATCTAACCTTATGCAATGTTAAACACACACACACACACATGAATAATTCTCTGTGGAAAAAGGAAGTCAACATTTTAGATAATAAATTTTCCAAAAGTAATGAGAAGTGTCCAGTGAGTAAGATGTGAACTGTGCGGCTGAGCCCCAGGGACCGTCCCAGGTGTACATGCAGCAGTTGTCCAAGAGACCAGAGAAGAGATCTCAGGACCGAAGGCCCCAGAGGCGAAGGAGAAGAGAGAAACGGGAGGGTGATACCGGCAGTCACTTGTGATTGGAAAACCGCAGCGTTCATCTCCAGACCTTGGGACGTCGGTAGTTCTTTGAAAAGAAAACTTCTGCCGACCAGCAGAAGAGAACACAGGACTGGCCGGGACATAGCGTGCTCGGCCACAAACGGCACCGCGGGGACGCCTCGTACGCGGTAGAATGCAGTGAAACTGCTACCTGGGACTTAGAAAGCCCTGCACAGCCTGGCAGACACGCTGGAATCCAGGGACTGCCTGACTTCCTGGGAAAGGAGAATTTCTCAGAGGGGCCTGGGACGTAAGAAGCTCTGCAGGAGAAAGGGGATGGAAGAGAGGGCCCAAACGCACCTCGGGGAGGGGCCCTGAGCCCACACCAAGCGTACGCCATCGCCAGAGCAAAACCATCCCAAAGCACAGAAAATGGCGCGCACAACTCACACAAAACCGGAAACAGCCTGATCCTAAAAGCCTCACGGAATAAAACAAACCATGGCTCACTCTCATTTGAGGGCAACTCGAGGCTCAGGGATGTGGGTTCCGGGCACTTTAAGGATCACACAGATACAGTGCTCAAGCCTGTGGTCCCACGACGCAGGAGGCTGGGACAGGAGGATCATGGGCTGGAGGCTGGCCTCAGGAACCTAGTGAGACCATGTTTCAAAATAAAAAAATCAAAAGGGCTGGGGTCAGTTTGAATGCCCTTTAATTCAATCCCCAGTACTAAAAAAAAAAAGAGTATCAAGTGGCTGGGGCGCGACTCACTCGTCAAGGGCCGCCCGGCATGCGTGCTTTGGAGTGGGGAGGGCTGTACGTTAATCTTTGACATGAGAGTTATTCTAGTTTTTAAAAAAAATCACAAAAGCTATTTGGTAAAAATCAATACTTTTTAATTGGAAGAAAAGGAAAAAATACTTTTAATAATAATCAGAATTGGCTGGATGCAAGCGCCTTCCAGCCCCGTTCACACGGCCACTGAGGACGCCCAGGCTGAGCTGACAGGCTGTCCTCCAGCGCGGTGAGCCAGAGGCAGGGACAGGGCTGGACAGAGGACGGCGGTCTCCAGGGGGCCCTTCCCACCCCTGCCCCACCTGAACCTCAGGGCGGTGCGGCCGCCAGAACCTCCCCTGCCCATCAGCCTGCACCCTCTGCGCCTTGATGCCGCCACCTGGAGCTCTAGGGTGGGCACATCATGTGCCCTCCTCGCCGCCCTGAGACCTCCCTCCTCCCCACCTCCTGCCCTGTGCTTTGGGACCTCCCCGCGGGCTCGCGGGGTGGCCTCTTGGATAGCTCTGGAGCTGACCTTCCCCAGTGTGGGCCTGGCCCATCCTGACCCAGGCCTCAGCAGTGTGATGGGTGCTGTGCCTCGGCCTCTGACCAGCGCGGCAGGCTGAAAGCTCAGGCTCCAGCCAGAGGGCAGCAGCAACTTATTTTGTTCTCCATGCCTTGGTTTCCCCTTCTGACAACTGGGCGGCGACACTTTGTCTGGTGGAGTGGTGAGGCTCTAGGCAGTGATTTGGCGAGGGCTGGCCAGCAGGTGGGTGCTGCGGCTCCTCCAGCCCAGTCCTCTACATGAGCTGGCACGCAGGACACCCCCCACCCCGGGACAGGGCAGCCCACCCCGAGGAACTGGAGTGGAAGGCCTGCTCTGGGGCTGAAGAAGGGCCTCCCTTTCTGTGTTCACAAGTCCACCCGAGGGCACATTCTAGAACCCCGAGGGGCCTACCAGTGTCCCCAGGGAGGAGGCCACCGTAGCACCCACTCTCCTGCGCTCTGCCGGGCCCCAGGCAGACTCCAACCAGGCCCCGTGGAGAGGACGGCGGAGGCGCACAGGCCCTCCTCGCACTGGGGACCCCATTCCAACAGGGCAGGGCCCCAGGACAGCGATGCCTGTGCGGGTCCCCATCCACTGCCCGCCAGAGTGTTCACCCGAGCTGCGCCTGCGGGAGGTCCTCCTGCCCACCACCCAGCGGCCGGCCCCCATGCGTGCCTGGTTTGTGTGTGACATCCTGGGCATCCTGTGCGCTGCCAGCACATGGCTGCTGGTGCTGGGCACTGCCTGGGTCCTACTCCAAGACATGGTCCAGCAGGCGCCGGGTCTGGTCTACAGCGTGGCCCACTGCACGCTGTTCTACCTGCTGGCCACCCTGGGGCTGGTGGCGCACGCGCGGACCATGTTCACCGACCCCGGGTCGGTGTGGCCGGGGGACGCGCCCGGGCCGGATGCCAAGGCCCGCTGCTCCTGCTGCGGCAGCGCCAAGCCGGCGCGCGCGCACCACTGCTCCGTGTGCGGACGCTGCATCCGCAAGATGGACCACCACTGCCCCTGGGTCAACAACTGCGTGGGCGAGGCCAACCAGAAACACTTCGTGCTCTTCACCCTGTACATTGGGCTGGCCTCGCTGCACCTGCTGCTGCTGCTGGGCACGCCCGCCCTGCGCAGCTACCTGCGTGGCGAGTGGGACCTTAACAGCACCGTGTCTCCCCGTGCCTCCATTATCTTCCTCATCCTCGCGGCCCTGAAGGGCTTCCTCTTCACTTCCGTGATGTTCACGGCCCAAATGTATGCCATCTGCACCGACAGAACCAGAATCGAGCAGTTGCGGAGGGAGAGGCGGACCGGGGGCAGAGGGTCCGCGTGGGCCAACCTGAAGGGCGTCTTCGGCCACCGCGTCTCTGTGGCCTGGATCAACCCCTTTGCCCCCATGGAACCGCAGAGGGTCCAAGGGCGCCATGACATGGTCTAGCCCTAACCCTAACCCCCGAGACAGGAGCCACGCTGAGGAGACACCTGCCAAATCCCTTCCAAGAATCTAGAGCCAATAAGCCAGCTGCTCCCCATCCACTGAGACCAACAGTCAGATTCTAAAAAGAAAACCTCAGGTTCCCTTCTGAGCTGAAGATGAAATTTTTGACAGCTATGCTGCAGAGACCGTCCCAGGAGGAAAGGGACACTGTTGTCCCTTTCTGGCTCTGCCACACAGAAAGCAATTAGACGCACACAGCTATGAATAAAAGTGTCATGAATCTGTGGCAGCCCATACTGAATGCGCTGACTGCGCATGTCCAAGTGTACGGCTTTCCGCTCTCATCTTGAACCATCCTTGCTTTCCTGGTAAACTCAAGCCTGCTGTGATGTGTTGTTTTGTATCATCTGTTTGATCCGGTGAGCTAATCTTTTACTTGGGGTTTTGGCTTTTTGCGATTTCATCAGTGAAATGGCCCATACATTTATATTACTGTACTAGCCTCGTCTGTTTATATTTTACTCCGGTCACTCCAGCATTGGAGATGAATAGGACAGCTGCAGTTCTTTTTGTATTTTCTGAACAAACTCTACAAGATTGGCACTAAATTTTTCTCGGAAATGCTTGGTGGTTCCCACTAAAAATGACTTTTCATTGTGAGATAGCTAGAGCTTCAATCACAATTGTAAGAAATAACAGGAGTGCAGTGTGGTGGTAACACCTGTAATCCCAGTATTTGTGAGGCTGAGTTAGTAGAATCACAGGTTTGAGGCCAGCCTCAGCAACTTAGGAAGACGGGTCCTTAGCAACCTAGCATCTTGAAAAGATAAAAAGGATTTCAAAATAAAAATGGGTGGAGGTAGAGGTAGGACACCCTTGGAACCAACCCCCAGTACTAAAACCCCAAAAGGGAAAAAGAAGAGTGATGCCCAGCCCCTTCACCGGTACCCCCAGGAGACGCCATTCGTGACAGTAGCGCACCACCAGATGTATATTGGCGCAGTCCCTGCCCTCGTTCAAATTTCACCTTTGAGCACATATGTTCAAAAGTGAAGTTTGGGTGTGGTTCCCTCCCTCTTTCAAACTTCACCTTCAAGCACACACTCAGTTCTGTGTAGTTTTGTCACGTGTACAAGTCTGTGCATCCAACACCCAGCCCCTTTATAGATAAAAAGCTACTTCTGCCCCTTGACGTCTGCAACAACTATGTTCTCCACCTGTCATTTCTTCCTGTCAAATGATAGGTCATTCTCCACCTATCATTTTTCAAGAATGCTATCTGAATGGAATTTTGCAGTACACCATCACTTGAGATGGTCTTTTTCACTCAACCCACTGCTTTTGGGATCCATCTCAGCTTTGCCCATGTCAATAGTTAATTCCTGTCTGTTGCTAAGCCTAGTCCGTGGTGTGGAAATACTGCAGTCTAACCATTTGCTCATTAAAAGGCATCTGGGTGGCTCCCAGTTTAGGGTTTGTTTTAAAAAGCTGCTATGAGCATTTGTGTAAAGGCTGCTCATGAACATAAGCCTTTGCTCCTCTGGGATCAATGCCCAGCCTCACTCACGGGGCTGTGGGGGCTGCCTGCGTGGTTTTGTGTACACGACCTTGCTCTTGGCCAGTGGCCGAGCCGTCCGCATTTCCACCGGCCTGGATGAGCAGGCACCTGCCTCCTCTGTGTCCTGGCTGGCGCTGGTGCTCTCCAGCTCTCTATCCCAGCTGTGGGGCCAGGTGTGTGCATTTGCCTCCTGGCTAGCCTGGAGCTCGTTTCCAGTGCCTGCCTGCGTCTGTAGGCCCAGCTTCGGCGAGATGGCTTTCGGTGTCTCTTGCCAGCCTCCCAGCTGGGCTGTCTGGTCCCCCGCGTGGTCCGGGTTCTGTGTGCAAGGCCAGGGCCGCCCTTTGTTAGATGTGGTTTGGGTCGTTTTCTTCCACTCTGCGGCACATTGTACATCCTCTCCACGGGGTCTTTCAGAGAGCAGCCTTTGTTTTGATGAGGTCTCATCTATTGATTTTTCCTTTTATGTATCAAGCCTTTGGTGTCACGCTTAAGAACTGTTTGTCTAGCCTCCGGTTGCAAAGATTTCCTCCTCCGTCTTTCTTCGGTGTTATAGTTTTGTTTTATATTTAAACCTGTGGTCCATTTTTAGTTGTTTTGTGGGAGGCGTGAGGACCAGGCCACGGCGTTGCCTGTGGGGTCCAGGCACCCCAGCGCCGTGTGCTCAAAGGCTGAGCCTCCCCACTGACCGCTTTTGACCGTGTCAGCCAGCAGGCACATTCGGGGCCATTTCCAGACCTCAGGTTTGCTGGTTGACGGACAGCTCTGTGGCCTTGACTGTTACTGCCCTATCATAAGCCCTAACATCAGGTGCAATGACTTTCCTGCTTCATTCTTCCTTTCTGAAATTGTTCTAGCTCTTTTACATCCTTTTCATTATCAATTTTAGAATCAGCTTGTCTGTGTCTAAATAAACCTGCAGGAGACGCTGACGGGGGGGGGGGAGGCTGTGCGTGTCAGGGCAATGGGGAATCTCTGCACCTTACTTTCAATTTCCAGAGAGTCTAAAAAATACAGACCAATGAAAGGAAGAGGAGGAGGGAGGGGTGGAAGAAAGGGGATGGGGAGAGGTCTGTCTGGGATTTGGACAGGATCGGCGCTGACGCTGGCTACGCTGAGCCTCCCAGTAGCATAGTATGTGTCTCGTTTATTTCGGTCTCCTTCCAGGTTCCTCTCAGCAGCATGTTGATTCTCGGCATGCTCACCCTGTGGACACTCGGGTTGATCTGTACCCGAGTGTTTCTCTTCCTGCAGGTCAGCTGTGTCGCGCTTATCATTGCCTGTCCCTTGCTGGCGTGTGGACGTCCGACTGCGGTGTGCGTGCTGAGGTCTGTCCTGCGCCTGCTGAGCTCTCCTATCCAGTCTAGAAAGACCTTTTGTCTGGTTTTGTAGACTCCTTGAGGTTTCCTATCTAGACAATGGTACTGTCTCAAATCAGTTCCTTCTGGTATCTTTGGTACTGAAGTGTCTCTTGCCCATTTTTAACTGGGATAATTTTTTTCTTGCTGAGTTTTTTATTAGTTACGTATTCTGGATATAAGACATTTATCCAGTACCTTTTTGAAAAATAGGTCTTACAGTGTCTTATTTGTAGAAAAAAAGTGTTTAATTTTGATGAGGCTCAATTTTTCAGGTTTTTTTTTTTTCTCTTTGGGAAAGGAGATGTTGGTCAAAGGGCACAGAGTTTCATTTAGCCAGGAAGAATAGGGTATGGTGATACACTACACCGCACAGGACTATAGCTAATAACTTATTTTCTACTTGAAAATTGCTAAGAGTAGATTTTAAACATTCTCACCACCATAAAAGCAAATACATGCAATGACAGATGTGCTAGTCAACTTGCTTTAATAATTCCATATGTAGTATAGATATTATACCGTGCCCCGTGCACATAATTACTTGTCAATTAAATGAATTTTACAAAATATCTTTTAAACAAATTCTTGGCCTAGCCACGGCCACAAAGGCTTTTGCTGCGTCCCTCGGAAGGCTTCAGAGCGTTATGCTTTGCTGTCTACCTGTGGTCCGTTCTGAGTGCAGGGAGGTCCAAGCCTCAGGCGGGGCTGGAAGCTTTGTCACCCTGTCCATCCGACTGATCCCGCTGGTTGGAAAGGGCGATTTGAATTGGTTTATTCTTTGTCAACACTCAGCGGGCTGGACATCTGTCTCTTTCTGGACTGTGCTTCTGTCTTTCACATCCTACACTCTGGGTCACTCTACATGTTATTACAAGTCTTAAAATCAGATCGAGCGAGGCGTGGTAGTGAACACCTGTAATCTCACTGCTTGGGAGGCTGAGACGGGAGGGTCTCAGATTCAAGGTCAGCCTCAGACCCTATTTCCAAATAAAACAGGGCTGGGGGTGCAGCTCGGAGGTAGATGCCTCTGGGTTCATTCCCCAGCACCATACACACAAAAATCAGATAGAAAGAGTCCTCTGACTTTTTTCTTCTCTTTCAGAATTGCTTTAAGTGTTCCGATGTCTTTGTTTTTCTACATACATTTCAGAGTCCACGTGCAGTCACCCCCACCCTGTTCGTGGGGGCGTGTTCCAAGCCTTGCACTGGATGCCTGAGACCTAGAGAGCACCCATCTTGTATATACTAGGCTTTTCCTTTACTTCCATGCCTGTGATAAACTTTAATTTGTAAACTTTCAAGTTTTAACTTATTTTTATGAACTTTCATCTATTTTATATATTAGGTACAGTAAGAGTAATAATAATACAGATCTTAGCAACTATAGCATATCATTTTTTTCTTTCTTTATTGAGAATTTTTACCTTTTCAATTCAAAGAAGCACTTTACAGCTTCTCTTTGGCATATCCAAATGGCCAGCATCGCAGCTCTGTGCCTCGGGGCCACTGTTAATAAAATAAAGGATACAGAAACACAAACACTGAGATACGGAGACAGTCAACCTCATAACCCGAATGGTCACCAAGCGACTCCAGGGCAGGTGCCATCCACAGTGCGGACGCATCGCTCGGCTCCAGCTCCTTAGCGCGTGTGCAGGTTTCCCGTGGGAACAGGATATAGTCTGTCTCAGTGAATGGTCCACGTGTGGCAGAGGCGGCGCCATTCCTGCTGTATGACAGGGTCACAGCTGGGAAGAGAATTCCGCAGGGCTGGAAGACTCTGGCAAAACTGAAGCCATTATCCCTCTTGGTTTTAGTTATAATAATGATAATATTAATGAAATCTGAACACTGCTTTGAATGAGGATTGATGTTTTGTAATAATCTGAAAAGTGATGTGAATATGACTGGAAAATGCCCTAAGACCTGTGCTGGGGATAGCGCTAAGAAGAATATGACTATGGCCTTTCAAGAAGCTACATAGAAAAGAGCTCTTTGCTCCTCTGCTTACAACACCTGACTCACTTAAGGTTTTAGCCATGAAAGGAGAAGTTAACTTTGGGCAAATTATACCTACTGTGCAGGGCCCTCCATATGTTGCTTATAAGTTAGGGGTCGACTGTTGTATCTCCCTCAGGGGGCTAGCGCGGATCAGAATGCTTTTCCACCTCCATCCTCCACTTTCCTGTACAGGAGCGTATGATGAATGGCAAGCAGAGAGTTAATATTACTGGGAAATGGCTTGAGGTCAGGACTCTGCCATTCTACAGAGGGTTGGGCAGGCAGGGACCTCCTTGGTGCCTGCTCACTTAAACACAAAAGAATTCTCTTGGTAAACTTAATAGGTATTACAGAAAATTAGATGTAGGCATTGTATGTTAAATAGAATAAGTTAGTATAATTTGGTGGTTGAGTCAAATAAGTTAATAGAATACCTAGTGGTTAAAAATAACAGATAAAATTAGCAGCTAATTTTAGAAGTAAAACAATAAGTTTAGCATTTAGTAGTTAAGGATGTTTAAAGTTTATTATGTGTGATGGAGAGATCGTCTAGGCAGAGCCTTCCCCTTTTTGTATTTTCTGACCAAAGATCGTAAGCTTTCAAGAAAATAAATTGTACATTTAGTATTTTAAAATATAAAATATAGCCAGGCGTGATGGCGCACGCTTGTAATCCCTGCGCTTGGGAGGCGAAAACAGGAGGATGGCACAGGTTCGAAGCCAACCACGCTGACTTAAGAGACCCTGTTTCCAAATAAAAATATTTAAAAAAATAGGTCTGGGAGTGTAGTCCAGAGGTAGAGGGGCTTCCAGGAACCCCAGTACCACCAAAATATATATATATATATGAAATATAAAATTAAAATGTTTTCTGCCCCTTAAAGATCTCTTAGGATCTTTGTGTTCCTCTAATGGAAAAGCCCCACGCGCTCTGTACTTTCGGTTTAACTTTAGGCTTGAACATGCTTTCCAGAGCTCCATTGTTAGTTAGGTTAGTAATTAGAATAAAATTTATTTTGGGGGCTAGGTAACCAGAATGATTTGTATGATGTTAATTTGGATCATTTCAGGTGATTTCTTCAACCACACTACTGGGATATGAGTTCATTGGGGCAGGTTGAATTGTTCCAGATAAAGCGTAAAACGTACCTAGGTGTACTGAAAACATGTTTTGCTAAAAGTTGTTTATATCCAGGTGTACTGGGGATGTGTTTTGTTAAAAGTTGTTAATATCAAATGTTTCTGTGTAAAAGCATATAAAAATAAAGCATTGACTCTGTACAGCAGAGCCACGCCTCCGGAAAAGGCCGTTTCTCACTCCCTCAAGTCGCCAACTCCTCTCCACCTTCGAGAAACCCTGAATGGCCGGAGCTGGTCTTCGGCACACATGCTCTTGAAAATAATGTCAATTAGACCTCGTTGGTCACTAATAATGTTCAGTTGTTTTTTGTTGTTGTTGTTGTTGTTGTTTTGTTTTGGGGGAGGGTTTTTGAGGTTTTTTGGGGGGGTTGTTTTTTGTTTTTTGTTTTATGTTTTATGGTACTGGGGTTCCTGGAAGCCCTTCTACCTCCGGGTTACACTCCCAGACCTATTTTATATTTTTATTTGGAAACAGGGTCTCTTACACCAGCGCGGCTGACTTCGAACCTGCGCGATCCTCCTGTCTCCACCTCCCAAGCGCGGGATTACAAGCGTGCGCCACCACGCCCGGCCAGTTATTTTATATCCTTGCCGGCCATCCTCCAGTCCCATCGAGTGCTAGGAGACAGAGGTCTCCAACAAGAAGTGTGGCTGTGTGTTCCTCATCGCATCTCTGTCTGTTTCGCTTCATCCCTTTTGAGCCTCCAATGTTGGGTACATATACATTTCAGATTATCACAGCTTCTGTGAACTGAACTTTGTTTTATACTGAGGATTGGACCCAGGGGCATTTTGCCTTCAAGCAAAACTCCCAACCCCTTTTTTTAAAACAGGGTCTAAAGCCAGGCATGGTGGTGCACTTTGGAGGCTGAGACAGGAGGTTTGCAGGTTTGAAGCTAGCCTTAACAACTTAATGAGACTCAAAAATCTAGCAAAACCCTACTTCAAAGCAAACAAACAAAATATAAAGTTAAAAGGGCTGGGGAATAACAGAAACGACAACAGAAAGGGTCTCGCTAAGTTACGGAGGGTCTTGCAAGTTGCTAAGGCTGGCCTTGACCTCAGCTTCCCAAGTCCTGCAAGGACAAGTATTCACCACCAGGCCCGGCTTGAATGAAACACTTGACTATTACGTAATACCCTTCCTTCTCTCCTTGTTTCTCTGCTCTGAACACTGTGTTCCTGACTCAGCAGAGCCGCTCCTTCCTTTGTTCCAAGTCTCCATCCTATGCTTCTCCGCCTTCACCCATCTCTCTCACTGTATTTGAAGCGTGTGTCTTGGAGACAGCACGTGGTCGGGCCATGGACTCTTATTCCTCAGGCAACCTCTGTCCTTTCCTTTGACCATTTACTTTTTTAACTCTCAAACTCATTACAGTCACTATGTCTGGACAGATAAACTTTACACTACTTGACAAAAATGGAAAACTCTGAATGAGACGTCAGGAGGCCGAGTTCTGAAGAAGATAACTAAACAAGCATGAAAATCTGACCGCGCCTCCATTTACCACTGCCTACGTATCTAGACTAAATATGGCCGTCCCAGCAGGTTTCCGACCTCAGAATCAAGGGAGGTGTTTATAGCCCATGGGACCATTGTTCACGTTACTGTTCTTGGTGTTATCTCTGAAATAGCTTAGGGCGCAGAATCTCATGTCATGAAACCACGTTGGACGGGATGATAATATTAGGGAGAGACAAACTGTCTGGACCAATTATGTGTGTGGCAGTCTGAAAAACAGAGCCGTAGCCCAGTGGCCCCCGAATTCCCTGGCAGTTCTACCTTACTGAGACGCTGGGCCGTGGTCCTCAAGAGCACGGTGCCTGGCGGCTCATTGACTTCATCCCTCTGCCCTTTCTAGTCATTTTTTTTTTAATTGTAGTAAAATACAGCGAGTCTGCCTCTTCCCAGACCCGTGTGTGCACGTGCACTAGTCAGTGGCAGCAAACACACTCACGATGCTGTGTAACCAGCACCATCTACACCCCAAATTGCTCACGAGCCCCGACAGAAGCTGTGCAGATGAAGCCATAACCTCCTTCCTCCCCACCCTGCGTCATGGCCCCCTCTGTTCTACTCTGTCTCTGTAAATTAGATCACTCTAGGTACTGCGTCTCAGTGTGATCAGACAATATTCCTCCGTCAGTGTCTATCACACTGAACACGTTTTCAAAGCGTACGTGTGCCGTACTGTGTATCAAAATTTCGCCCCTTAATGTGTCTGGATGAGGCTCCGTAGCACGCAGACACTGTATTTACCCGAGCATTTTCTGATGGACACTTGGGCTGCTCCGCCTCTCGGGGACTGTGGATAAAGACCATTCGCATTGATGTAATTGCTGATAAACTTGGCTTCAGCTCAACCATTTTATTTGCACCTCTGTTCTTTGTTTTTCTGTTCCTCCTTTCTTTCTGGGTGGGTTACTCAGACGTCTTTAGCGTTTTATTGCAATGTAGCTTCGTGGCTTTGACTGTAACATGCATCCTTACCGTCTTGAGACCCACTTGAATCGGTTTAGCGCACCACATGGAGACGGAAGCCTGGCCGCCCTGCAGCCCCGCACACGCCCCTCCTCTGTGGCTGTGCTACGAGCCACACTTGTGCACACGAAGGCCACGTCAGACGAGGGTGTAATTTGACTCTCAGACATATTTTAAGGCATGATTTTTAAAACTCGAGTGAGGGAGACCTGTATAGCGACCCAGATCTTCACTCTTTCTGCCTCACCTGTGATGCTCCTGACTCTATACCAGTGGCCGTGGACGGTGGTGGGATGTGGCGCACCAGCCTGGACACCGAGGGGAGTCAGGGATGGCGGCCTCGGACTCTAGGCGCCTAGCCCAGCACTGCTGGAAAGTCCAGGCAGCCTTGTCCCCCAGGACAGCCACCAGCCCACGTGAGATGCAGCCCAGCCCAGAACTATCCTGACCAGTGGCTAGACCCTGAGAGCCTGGCTGTTGCAGGATCAGGTGCTCATGTGGCAAGCAGAGAAACCCTCTGGTCAACGTCTACACCCAGTTCTGACATTTAAGAAATTATTATTGTTATTTAATTATATAATTATTATTGAATAATAATTAACAAATAATTATTAATAATTGTTCCAAGTAATAATTTTAGTGAATGATTATTTAATGAATAGTGGTTATTTAATAATAAGTAATTCTGATATTTAAATAATAAATAATAATAAAATAACTTTTTCTTTTTGTACTGGAGATTGAACTCAGGAACTCTTTACCTCAGAGCTATACCATCAGCCCTTTTTAATTTTAATTTTAATTTTTTTTGGTGGTACTGAGGATGGAACCCAGGGGCCTTCTACCTCCGGGCTACACTCCCAGACCTATTTTATATTTTATTTGGAAACAGGGTCTCTTAAGCCAGCGGAGGCTGGCTTTGAACCTGCGCGATCCTCCTGTCTCAGCCTCTCAAGCGCAGGGATTACAAGCGTGCGCCACCACGCCTGGCTTAATTTTTACTTTTGAAACAGGGTCTTGTCAAGTTGCTGAAGCTGGCTGCGAACCTGTGGTCCTCCGTCTCAACCTCCCAAGTACAGGGGTTACAGGTGAGCAGCGCCATGCCCGGCAAGAAAGTAACTTTAAAGTAGCAGACACAGGCACTCCACCTGCTCTCAGAGGCCACTCTAGACCTGCACGTTGAAGCTCACTCCCCCAGTCCTTGAGGCAAATAGTTTTTTCAGACCCAATTTGCGGGTGGGAACTGCGAACGGAGCAGTCAGTCAAATCCCCCACGGAGGCGGACGGTCCCGGGGAAGCTTGGTTCAGAACCCAGACGGTCTGGCTGGAGCCCGTGCCCTCATCCACAATGCCTTCTGTCACACACGGTCAGCTGGTCAGCAGCAGGGGTCGTGCCAGGACAGACAGAGCCCCCTTCTGACGCAGACAGCCAGCTGTGGCCGCTCACCCAGCAGCGATCTGTTGGCGCCCAGCCGCACAAATCCCAGACTCCGCACGGGGCCAGCCCCCACCCCAGCCTCCGTCCAGTGACTATTTTAGTAAATGAGCCATAAGCCATCTTGAGATTAAAGTGGAAGCCACATTAACTCCAGGCGGGAGAGTAAGAACGCAGCAAGACGAGAGAGATCACGCTCAAATTGAAGCCTCCGTGTTCCAGGGAGACGCAAAGAATGAGCTGGGCCTCGCCGGCGGCCAGCGATGCCCCTGCCCCCGTGACGCTGCAGACAACCGGGCTTGTCAAAAGGAGCCAAGTCGGCGCCGGCTCTGCACTGTGGCTCCGGGAAAAGACCAAGCATGGGATGATAGTTCAAGAATGAAATTGTACAAAGTTCAGGCCCCACTCTAACTGAGCCGGGAAGAAAGGCTCAGTGTGGTGGTCGTAGGCTGGGCACTGCTGGCCAGGGTGCCTGGGAAGCGTGGATGGAGGTGGTGGGTCAGTGCAGCCCAGTCCGGGCCCAGGACAGGCCTCTCTCTGCCCTGGGAGTGGCCGAGCAGGGAGGCCTCTGGCTCGGTCTTGGGATTCTCCCTCTAGACACGAGAAAAGTGTCACGTCTGGTTTGCAAGTGGGTTTTGAGCAGCTCTTGGGGAGCCTGAAACCTGCCTTCCGCTCCAGGAACTCACATGATGTCCCAGGGCGCTGCAGAACTTCCAGTCCACATCAGCAAACGAGGGCCAGGATTCTAAGCGCAGCCGTGGCCTCCGCCGTGGAGGGCCTGGAGGTCTGGAGGTCAGCAGGAGAGCTGGGCTCGCGCGGCCAGGAGCCTGGGCAGCCCCAGGCCCCCCTGACAGTGACAGCTCCCGCACAGGATCCTACCCCAACCCCAGCTGGCTAATCTGAGATATGTCGGTGCAGTGTGTTGGCATGGTGCTGCCCTGGCCTCTCAGTCAAATGCGCAGCCAAGGCCAAGGGCTATCCAGTGTCCACACGGACCGCTGGATCTCCCGCCCTCCTCAGGAACCACCCAGTATCCACAGAGAACGCTGGACCTCCCGCCCTCCCCCAGGAACCACTAGTGTCCACACAGAGCCCTGGGCGCTCTGCCTCCTGAGGGCCCACCTAGCCCCTGTGCAGAGCCCTGGCACAGAAGTGGAAGGGACTAGCCCAGGCCAAGCACAGGGAACGAACTTACTCTACCTCTACCTGCCTGACTGAGGACCCAGACTCCGACTCTGGCCACTCACCCCCACGGGGTGCACTCCCCACTCGGGAGGGTGAAGCCCACAGACCTAATCACCTCCAGGGCCACCTCCCCCTACCCCACCTCAACTGCCCGCTGAGGGCCAGGCTTCCAGCACGGGGGGCCCCGGGAACAACCTGAAGCCACAGTCATGCCATGGCAGGAGACGTGAGCCTCGGTGACCAGCTGGGCGGGCACAGCACAGGGTCAAGAGTGACCCCCAGGGGTAGTTCGCTGTGGGTAAATTCAACCTCCAAAAAGTTGATTTTAAAGATAAATATCCTGCCGGGCGTGGTGGCACATGCTTGTAATCCTAGCATTCGGGAGCCTGAGATCGGAGGATCGCGGTTTGCAGACAGCCTCAGCTACTTAGTAAGGCCTTCTGCAACTCAGTGAGATCATGTTTCAAAAATAAAGAATAAAAAAATAGGGCTGGGGGTGTAGCTCAGAGGTAGAATGCCCCTGGGTTCTATCCCTAGTACCGCAAAAATAATAAATTTTAAAAATAAAAGATAAATAGCCTGCCCCTGGTTTGGGCCGGGCAGCCCGGTCCCCAAGGATGCTCTGAGGTGGGGAGGAGGGGTGCGTGTGAGGGGAGGACGGGTTCTCTAAGTTGGAGGTGCCTTTGAGACAGCCAAGCTAAGACGCAAGGACTCCTGGGGTCCCCACGGCAGGTGGCTGACACTCGGGACCATCCCGGCCTCGAGTAGACATCACCAGACCACCAGACCACTGCCGGTGCGCACAGCCTACCATAAAGACAGTAATCGCCCCTGCGGGGTTCACCACCTGCTGGACCAAGCCCAGCCCTAGGGGCCTCGCCCGCCCCTCTGTGCCCAGGCTCGTGGCCCGCGCAGGCACACACGCAGGCTGTTTTACTGGACCAGACTCTCCTGGACCTCCACGGCCTCCACCGTCGAGAGCAAGAGATGCCGTCAACATCGACGACGCAGGTTGACGTCCCTCTGCAATATCAGGGCTTAATGAAGATGACAAATTCACAAACAAAGTCACCCGATCTTGGCATCAATTCGCCGAATACTCACGGCTCGCTTGGCAGCCGCCTTCCCATACAATCCAAAACTGACCACCACGACTGGGAGAGAGTGACCGATTCACTCACCATCCCTGGAGACGTCGGGGCTCAGTCTGTGGCTGCGCACGTCGGTGGACCTCTGGGCTCCAGGAAATCCTGGTTGGAGTTAGGTCTCCGCCTCATTTCTCCCTCTGACCAGCTCCACACCCTACCCGCCCTGGAACCCCACCCACAAACTTGCCGGACACAAGTCCCATCTCAGGCTCTCTCTGTCCTCCCTGACCTAAGATGGTCAGTGCCACACGGTGTCAACAATCAGCTCCTTCCCACCCAGCCAGAGGGCTCCTCTCCAAAGAAGCCCAAACACAGGAGGGCTGGGGGTGTAGCTCAGTGAAACCGCTTGCCTAACGTGGACACGGCCCAAGGTTCAAGCCCCAGTACTACAAAGAAAGAAAAACAGAAATAAACATAGACGAGATAGGAGAAATAAGAGCCCTGTGTGTTGTTGCTGCAAATATTAAAAAATGGAAAATAAGCCAGGCGTGGTAGCACATGCAGGCTTGTAATCCCAGCATTTGGGAGGCTGAGACAGAAGGATCATAGTTCTCGAACAGCCTCAGCTACCCTTTGCAACTTAATGGGACCCTGTTTCAAAATAAAGAATAAAAACTAGGGCTGGGGGTGTAGCTTGGAAGTAGAATGCCCTGGGTTCCATCCCCAGTACCACCAAAAAAACACAGGAAAACAGCTTGAGGATGGCTCAAAATCTTTAAAATAAAATTGCCTTCAGCTGGGCATGGTGGAGTATGCTTGTAATCCCAGCATTTGGGAGGCTGAAACTGGAGGATTGCAGTTCACGGACAGCCTCAGCTAGTGAGGCCCTCCACAACTTAGTGAGACCCTGTTTCAAAATAAAAAATAAAACCAAAAAAATAGGCTGGAGTGTGGCTCGGAGGTCAAATGCCCCTGGGTTTCATCCCCAGACCTGCCTATATATATATATATATATGTATGTATGTATGTATGTATGTATATATGTATATATGTATATATGTATATATGTATATATATGTGTGTGTGTGTGTGTGTGTGTGTGTGTGTGTGTGTGTGTGTGTATATATATATATTTTAAAAATCGCCTTCTGGGTCCACACCAACAGACCTGAGCTTGGCCCGGGCTCGCCCACCCACATTCACAGCGGCATTGGTGCCAGGGCCACAGTGTGGAAGCGGCCGCGATGCCCAGCAAGGGGTGAACAAAGTTGTCCGTCCAAGCCATAGAATATCATTCAGCCCTAAAACAGAAGGGATTCTGACAGATGCCTCAGCATGGACGGACCTTGAGGCCCTCGGCGGGGCACATTCAGAGTGGGCTCGCTGTCTGAGGGAGCCTGAGCTGCCACATTCCCAGGGGCGGGAAGTAGAATGGGGCTGCCTTGGCCGTCCGCCAGCCCCAAGCCACCAGCCCGTGCCTGTCCCCCACCCCACAGGCATCCTTGTGCCCTCCCCGGCCTTGATAATCGCCGCCTCCCAGGTGCCAGGACCAAACCCACAGGAGGAGTCCACTAGGGGTCTGGCTGCAGCCGTGGATGTCCAGGAGTGCGGAGCAAGGCGCCTGCGGGGGAGACAGGCTGTGTCTGGCTCCCCAGTGGCCATGGACCCTCCAAAAACCATCTCCCTAAAGGACAAGGCAGTGAGCCTGGTGGGAACCGGGCACAGGGCGCAGGTGGGGAGGCCAGGCCGATGGGTCGCTGTGGGGAGGCACCGCATGCTGCGGCTCCAGCCCTCTCTCCTGGGCAGGTCAGGCACCCAGGAGGGCCTCTCCCGGCTCCCTCAGAAGTTCACAGGGTTCTCAGTCCTGGGCAGAGGCCCTAGAGCAGGCACAGTGGGTGCTCCTGGCACCCCACTGTCTGTTCCGCGCTAAGCAAGAGAGTGTGAAGACAAGTCCCATTCCCCCACCCGGGCCCCACTCGGCACCCCCAGCCATAGCCCCGCCCAGAAGGCTGGTCCAGCCCCAAGCCTGAGCACCTGAACGCCCCCCTCACACCCCTGGGTCCCACCAGGATCCCGGGACACACTTCCTCACACCTCGAGTGCACAGACCCTCGTGTGCCTCTCCAGGGCACGTGGGGGCCCCTCTCACTGCTGGGGTGGACCCACCTGGGAGCAGCACTTCTGTGACCGCCAAGCGTCCTCACGCTGCCTGCATTGGAAGGACACTCGTGGTTTGTACACGCAAAGGGAAATTCAAGAACAGGGAACCTGACTTCCGGGAAGATGGCGACCGAGAAAAGCGGGGCTTAAGAGTCCCGCTAACAACCAATCTCCATTACCACAAAAAGAGCGCCTTTCATAGCCAGAAAACACCATCACCAGAAAACAAAAAAACCACCAGGCTCCAGAGAGAAAGCGGACTGAGAACAGAGCTCAGGGCCACAGAGGAGACACACGCGCCCGAGGACGCGGCAGCAGCGCCATACTGCCGGCGGCAGCAGCGAACTCAGCGGACGGCTACAGCAAGCCGAGGTGAGCCGATGCGGAACAGCCAGGCGGGATCTTTCGGCGCAGACAGCATTTAAAGCTCCCAGTGGCTGAGCTCAGCACACGCTGCAGGGATTCAGAGTGGAAATCAAAACCAGAGAAGAAAAAATACTCCAGCCTCATGGCCGAGGGCGTGGCAGAGGCGCCATATTGCCACCGGCGGCGGCAGCAGCAGTGAATTCACCGAGTCCAGTACAGCTACATCTACGTACTCAAGAACAGTGAGTCAAATTGCGGGCCACAGAGGAGAAATCCCAGTATTGTGCCTCCTGGGACTTGACCCAGTGAGGGAGTGGTGGTGGCAGAGATATCACACCATAGGAGAACGTGCAACCTGGCACCCCCCATAGTTTAAAGCAGCCTCTATGGACTCCCTGGGTCAGAGACTCTGTGATACAACCCAGTAAAGGAGTAGTAGGGTCTGAGATAATACAGACTCGAGATCCAGAGCACCTTAAGTGAAGCCATAGTGACCCAAGGGAAGAACCCAGAGAAGGCACAAACCTCCGAAATCATGGGAAAGAGGAATAACACTGAAGTAATGAATGTGCAATACCCCACAACATCAGAACCTGATAAAACAGAAAATCAGAGATTTCTAGAAGATCAAATCAGGAAAATAACTGTAGAAATAATAGAGGTGCTTCGAAAAGAACTCAGAGAGAGCCAAAAAGAGATAAAGGATGCAATTAATGAAGTAAAGGCCTCAATTCAAAGCACAAACAACCGATTAGACCACATGGAGAACAGAATCTCGCTCTTAGAAGATGAGCAATCCAAAAATGAACGCATAGTTTCTAATCTAGAAAAAGATATCCAACAGCAGGAATCTGACATTGAAGAAATATGGGCCCATCTTAAGAGAGCTAACCTAAGAATAATTGGAATAGAGGAGGGAAAAGAAAGTGATACCAAAGGGATCAACAATCTCTTCAAGGAAGTAATAGCAGAAAATTTTCCAAATATAGAGCAAGAGGTTGATACACAGATCCAGGAAACTTATAGAACTCCCTTTAGACAGGATCCGAGAAGAGGATCCCCACGCCATATAATTGTCAAAATGACCAATGTGGAAGCCAAGCAGAGAATCTTAAAGGCAACAAAAACAAAGGGCCAAGTGACATTCAGAGGCAAACCAATTAGAATCACTCCAGACTTCCCAAACCAAGTCATGAGAGCCAGAAGGGCTTGGAGTAACATATTCCAAACTCTGAAAGAAAACAACTTCCAGCCAAAAATTTCCTACCCAGCAAAACTTTCTATCAAATTAGATGGAGAAATAAGAAGCTTCCATGACAAACAGAAACTGAAGGAATTTATGTCTTCAAAACCAGCGCTAGAGA
The DNA here is from genome assembly GCF_963383645.1 of Muscardinus avellanarius. NCBI lineage: Eukaryota > Metazoa > Chordata > Mammalia > Rodentia > Gliridae > Muscardinus > Muscardinus avellanarius. The sequence goes on along the minus strand of NC_137797.1, from coordinate 1,019,441 downwards.
AAATACTCAAAGAGATTAACTACAAAGAAGAAATAGGTAACACTCACCAGAACCAGAGAAACAAGAGTTTCCATCCAACAGACAACTAAGATTGGTTATCTGTGGAGATTCATTATTTATGTTAGTCTTTTACCTATCTCTAAATTGTATTGTTTGCCTTTATTGTTGTTAATTTTTAGGATTTCTAGTTGGAATATTAATATAGCTTCAGATATAGCATTTGGAAATATTTTATCCAATTCTATTAGTAACTTTTAACTCTGTTTACATTGTCTTTGGATATACAATATTTTCTTTTATTTTTTAGGGAGTTTGTATATTCTTCTGTTGCCTGTGCCATTGAAATCATATCCAAGAAATCACTGCCAATTTCAATGTTGTGAGGTTTTATGACCCAGATTTTCTCCTAAAAGTTTATAGTCTTAAGATTTATATTTAGATCTTTTATCTAGTTTGAGTTAATACTTGTATGTGGGATTAGGTAAGGGTCCAATTTTATTCTTTTCCATGTAATTATTATTTTTCAACAATATTTAGTTAAAAGATTATTATTTCCACCACCAAATCTTCGTGAAAACCTTGTCAAAAATAACTTGACAATATAGGGAAGAAGTTAGCTCTAGGCTTGTATTTAACTCCAATGGTTTATATATCTGCCTTTAGAACAGTACTACACTGTTTCAATTACTGTAGCTTTATATGGTTTGAAATCAGAAAATATACATCTTCTAGCTTTGTTTTTGCTTCGAGATTGTTTTGGGTATCTAGAGTCCATATTCCACATTAGGATAGATTTTTTTCTGAAAAATAAATATATGATAGTTTCACCTAAAAAAAAGAAAAAAAATATTCTCTGGTAAGAAATAAAGCAAAAATAAATATTGAAATGTTATCTTTAAGTCATCAAAAGCTTGGTATCAGACAAATGAAACTGTTATGTGAGATTATCATTTTTAATTTTGGATAAATTGCTATAATACTAGATGTCAACCACTAAGCCAAGCATGGGAGGGAGGGATGGGGAGAGAATGGGGTGGGGATCGGGTGGGGGCTGACTGGGCGATGTGTGCATGTATGTCTACAAAAGTTTGTATCCCACTATGATGTATGAATACAGTGCACCAATAAAATAAAATTAAAAAAAAAATAAAAATGAAAAAAAAAAAAAAAAAAAAAAGAACAGGGAACCTGAGTCTGAAGCCTCGGGATTGGAAAAAGGGGGCAGGGAAGAGAACTCACCTTTGTTGCTGACAGGAAGACAAAAGGAGACTGTTCCGGCAGCCTCTGGCAGAGTCCAGCTCACTGCCCATCGGCCCGCAGCCTCCCCCGGCGGCTGCTCAAGAGAACTGAGTTCATGTCCACACAAGGAGCCCACACCCAGATGGACACACAGCGCCGGGTGTCATCGCCAACCCCGGGAACACAGAGCACCCCTAGAGGGACAGGCTGGTCTGTGCACGGTGCGAGAGCCCCGGCAGGTGGGCAGGCACAGCATAACACCTCATCTATGCCACAATCTGGAGAGAGCAAACCGGTAGGAACAGAAAATGTGTGCATATCACTGTTAGAGAAAAGGCGGGCAGAAGATGCCATGTCCCTGAGTGTCCCTGTCCGTCCCAAAAAAACTCTCCCTGTAGGGGAGAGTGAGAGCGAGCCTGGGAGGGGACACTGGACAGGCTGTCCTGAGCGACCCTGGGCCCCGTCCTGAGCGACCCTGGGCTCCGTCCTGAGCGACCCTGGGCTCCGTCCTGAGTGACCCTGGGCTCCGTCCTGAGGGACCCTAGGCTCCGTCCTGAGCGACCCTGGGCTCCGTCCTGAGCGACCCTGGGCTCTGTCCTGTGTGCTGGAATTACAGCCAGGTCATGCTCTCTGCAGAAAGCTGTGTTCTCGCCTGCACACTTTGCTCCTGCAGTGCTGGAGCCCCCAGGACAAGGTGTGCCATGGCTTCTGTAGCCTCGCCTAGGAAACCCCTCTGCCTGCAGGACTGTACAGAGCACAGCACCATGGACAGGGCGTGGCGTCCAGCCAGCCGCCACTGCACACAGCACCCACACCCCACCGTCCAACAGAGCCCTGACCCTGTGGCCAGAGCCACACCAAGCCAGCACATGTGCCCTGGGCCAGGGCTGTGTTCAGGGTCCTCTGCACAGCAGCAGACGGCGTGTTCTCATCTGGGCCCCAGGGGCCTTCAGGCACCATGACAGCAGTAGATAGGGAAGAGGGGTCCCCAGGGCTGGGGCTCCATAGCTGATGAGAAGCAGCGGAGAGCCAGGCATGGCCCCAGAGCCTCAGCTGTGGCACCGCAGACAGACCACAGGACGGGACTGGAGGCTGGGCGAGGCCGAGCACACAGAGTCGGCGTCTCAAAGAGCTACCTCCCTGAAGAAAGGTTCAGAAGGCCTGGCTCTCACCAGGAGCGCCAAGCAGTCAGCCGGTCACTAGGGCTGCAGACAGAGGCCCAGGTTTGGTGTGCAAGACTTGCAAACGCAACAAAGGGAACACTGCCCGAGTCGTGCACGAGTGCAGGGGGTTTGCGCCCGTATCGGGGGGAGACTCAGGAAGTTAAAATCCAAGTACATCTGGACCTAGTGGAAGCCCAGGCTCCCAGAAGGGAACAGTTCCACAAATCAGGGCCCTAGAGGCTGCTGGGACAGACGCCGGGGTGCGCTCACCTCGAAAGATGCAAACCAGGCGAGGAAGATCCCAGCACAGCAGCTCTAGGAGAAACGAACAACGTGCATCCGGAAGACAAGGGGCGGCAAGACGTACAGAAGATTCTCTTAAATGTTTAGAGAGGAAAAACAATACAGAATCAGTGAGGTAATAATGGGACACTACAGAAAAGAGGCAAAAATCATAGAGATAAAAATGTAGCTTCTGAATGTAAGAACAGGGAAGTTGAATGGTTGATTAGATACAGCTGAAGAGGAAATTAAAGAATTTAAAAGCAGATCTGAGGAAGTCACTGCTTCCCCAGGAGAGGGTAAAAAAGATGGGGGATTGGATGAGAAAGTTCGACACACTTCTGCTAAGACTTCCAGAAGACGGAAAAGAGAGAGAAGGGGACAGAGAGTGTCTAAAAACGATAGTAAGAATTTTGCAAGATTGAAGACAACACTCTCCTAATAAGATAAGTAACAGCAAATACATATCTTGATTGTATGGAAGTGAAATATCAGAGGCACACATGTATTGCACTCTACCAGAGAGAAAACATTACCTTCCCAAAAAAGGTAATTTGGAAGAGATGTCCCTACACAAAGAAGTAATACATGTTTGAGGGGCAGATATGTTAAGTAACCTGGTTCAATTATTATACATTTATACCCGTATATCCAAATATCACACCATACCACATAAATATAAATATGTACCTTTTTTGCAGTACTGTAGATGGAACCCAGGGGCATTCTATCTCTGAGCAACACCCCTAGTTCTATTTTTTATTTTTTATTTTGAAACAGGTTCTCACTGAGTTGCAAAGGGCCTCACTAAGTAGCTGAGGCTGGCTGTGAACCCGGATCCTCCTATCTCTGCCTCCCAAGTGCTGGGATTACAAGCATATGCCACCATGCTGGTCAAAATATGTATAATTATTATGTAACCATTTTAAAAATAAATAAAAATATATCTTTAAGCCCTTCTCATCAATGATAGCAGTCATAAGCCAAATGGATTATATTTTCAACATGCTGATAGAGGGCAACTGTCAATCAAATCTTCTATAACCAGCTAAACTACTCCAGAATGAAATGAAGACAGTTCTAGATCAAGATCAATAATTTACCATCACCAAAAGAACTTGATGGGGTGTGTTTTAGAATGAAGTAATGACGTAACAGAATGCAAGGTGTGATCAGGAGCAAACCAGTCAACGTAACAGTAAGTCTAAGCAAACACTGGTCACTAACAAAGTGACTCCACAGGGCACTCCCCAGCAGACAGGCCCTGCCTGGCTGGCAGTGCTGCAGAGAAAATGCCTACTGCGGTCTGAAAACAACTGTGATAGCTGGGTGCAATACACGCGGAGGGCGTTTCGCAACACACCTCCGCACCATCAGAAAGCAGGGGGCAGGTGCCCTCGAAGCCAGAACCACATGGAAGTGGACGTCTGGGAGGTGAAGGGGCCGGCACTCGGGCTCCCCCAGGGCACGGCCCCACCCGGGGCACGGGTGCCCCTCAGGGGCATGGACTCCCCAGGGCACAGCCTCTCCAGGCGCACAGGCTTCCCCCTCCAGGGCACGGCCTCCCTGAGAGGGGGCACAGGGAGCGCCGTGACCGGACCTCAGGCCTCACAGCATGGAGACCAGAAGAAGAAACCACACCGTGCACGTGTGTACATAGAGATGTTTACGTGTGCACACAAACATGCCCATGCACACATGCACGTTTACCACATGTAACAGGCATAAGACACGCACATATATGTACCGTGCAGCGTTTAACTGAGTGGGCCTTGCAGATTACAAAGGACAGACAAGCTTACTCCGTGAGTGATGCCGGGAAAACGCTCGATGCCTGAACAAAGACAGACCGTGGATTCCCAGCTCACCCCACACCTAGGAGGCCGGCTCCGAGTGGACCACGGACTTGATGGTCACACAAACGTCTGTAAAGTTTTAAAAGTCAACACGGGAGTACACGCCTGTGGCCACGGGCTAAGAAATAATTTCTTAAACAAAACTCAGAAGTGCAAACACTAAGGAAAAGATTGACAAATTCTAACCACATTGAAATTCATCGAATGGCGCAAATAGACGGGGCGCAGAGGCCCCCGGCCGGGAGGAGAGACTCGCGACACGTTCCACTGACAACGGCTTAGTGCCCAGAATGTATAAACAAGCCCCAAATCAATAGAGACAGGCGAATCACCTAGGTAGAGATGAGCACAGGATTTGAACATGGACGGGGGACAAGCTTGGCGGATCCAGAAACACACAGTATCGGGGTGAATGCAAATTAAACCATAGTTAAAAACACTTTGCAAACTGTCCACAGCCTGAAAATATCAAGTATTGTTGAAGACGTGCAGGAGCTGGGCTGGGGAGGATACAGATCGCGTGGGTCTTTTCAGAGAACAGTGCCGTTCCTCAAGGGATGCTGGGACATGTGCCCTGTGAGCCCGCCATGGCGTGGGGGAGGGGAGGACGAGGTGCTGACTGTGCCAGGGCATGGTGGTGCCCCGCCAGGCCTGCTCAAGCCACCGTGGGGTGGAGTGGATACACAGACAGACCCCAGCCCGCCTTAGGGAGCCAGAGGAACTCCCTCCCTGGGCCTGGGCAAGCCTGTGCAAAAAGGTTTTCATGGTTTTCCAAAACACAGAGACAACCCAAATGCCCCTGCTAGTAGGAGGCTAGGGAGAAAATGGCGGCAGTCAGACGAGCCCCTGTGCAGCAGGCTCATGCACAGCACAGGTGCTCTCTGGGACTTTAGTCCAGAACAGCCATCACGTCATGTCTCCCCTAGGGTGCTTGCTGAGTGTGTGCACATGTGTGTGTGTGTGTCTGTGTGCGCACACGTGTGTGCACGTTACTGGGAATTGGACTCCAGGGGCATTCCACTTCTGAGCTATGCCCCCGGCCCTAATTCTTATTTTTTATTTTCTAACAAGGTCTCACTAAGTTGCTGAGGCTGGCCTTGAACCCACGGTCCTCCTTGTCTCAGCCTCCCAGATACTGGGATCACCAGCGTGCGCCACCGTACCTGGTGGAAAAGTTCATTTTAAAGTCAGTAATGGTAAACACAGAATGCAGGAGGACATTTCCCCCTGGGAAGGGAAGAGGGAAGGGCTGGGGAGGATCTCATGGGGGCTTCTGAAATCCTGTGGGGTGCTTATGTCAGGCTGAGTGCTGGGTACTGAGTTCATCTGCGGCATTAGAGATAACCGCCTTAGGTACTGGACAGTGAGGACTGTTGTGGTCTACACGACGTCTCTATTGGTTGGCTGGCCTGTGCATAACAAAACCTCCCAAAACTCGGTAGCTTCAGCAGTAGCCGGTTACCAGCTATCTATGGCATGCCGGGCCAGCAGTCAGGGCGGGTGCAGTGCAGCGGGCGTGTGACCTCAGCCGGACTCCATCACCATCCTCGTGGGCTCAGCAGCAGGTGCAGCGGGATCCGGCCAGGCTCCCCAAGGCTCACATGGGGCCTCCGCTACCTTCAGTGGCCCTGTTGGAGGCCGCTCTCCACCCTCCATGGGAAGAGGCCATGGTACGCTCTTCCCCATGCCTGGAGCAGAGCCGGCCTGAGGTGCTGGGTCTCCCCACCAGGGCTGCAGAGGGGCCTGCAGAGGGGCCTCCCGAGGGCGCCTCAGAGTCCGCCTGCCTGCCTGCCTGCCTTTGGGGTGCTGGCCCCCACACTTAGACACACCACTCTGAAGTTGCTTCCCTCCCGAATGCACAGCCTCGAGGACCCCTCCGCCCTGGGTCAGTCTCTCCTGCCTCAGGCGGCCTCAGGGCCCCAGGGCCTCCCGGGGTGAGGGGCCTCCAGGAGGGACTCCCGCCAGCAGGGGAGCCCGCGCTCGCTTGCCCTCTCCCCTTCTCTCTTCCCCTCCCTCCCTCTCTCCCAGTCTCTCTGTGACTCTTCCTGAGCCTCTGTCCCTCTCTGCCCCGCCCCCCACCCCCAGCTCGAGGTCTGAGACTGTCCCCTCCCCGATCCCCCAGTCCTCCATCAGGAGTGGAGTAGCCAGCTGCCCACACCACAGGCAACACCAAGAATAGCCCGTGTTCCTCAGGCCAAGTGAGGTCCTTTTAGGGGAAAAAATATTGACAGTTGATATCCACAATACACATCCAGCCAATCACACGCGCTCCTCGTGGATGGCAGCTGGACAGCCACCACGGGGCGGGGGGGGGGGGGGCACAGAGATGCCGTTTGCCAAACCCACAGCAACCTTCTCCGGGACGGGCTGGAATTATTTTGGCCGGGACGGGCTGGAATTACTTTAGGGTGAGCATCTGAGTTGCACGGACATAAAAACAACAGCATGGCCGTTGGGATTATATATCTGTGAGCTGATTCTCATATAAAATTAGAATTTGAGGGCCTGGCTGCGAGCTGTGCATTTCCGATGTTACCAATTATCTTGTAACCAGCCTGAATCTATACTCAAAAAACTCATCACATTTCCCTCATAACGTGCGTGCTGCATAAGGGAAATCGGCCCTTAAAGGAAACAACTTGAGGAGAACTTATCTCTTCTTAAAGCCTCTCTGTGGCCAGAGGAAATTGGTCGAAATCACAGGAAAAGGGCATAGGAAGGTTTGTGGGCCTCTGGCCAGCCCTGCGGTAGGGAGCGGAGCACCCCGCCCAGACCTCCCTGTCCAGCCCGAGGCCACAGCAGCACCGGGCGGGAAGGGGCGCGGCTAGGGGTGGTCTGGGTGCAGACGGACATCTGGGGCTCAGTGGCCTCCACGTGTGGTTGATCTGAAACTAGCCAGACCAAAGGGGTTCAGACATGGAGGTCCACTCGCTTCCTCCACACGTTTCAGTGTGTGCTTGTGTGTGCAATGCGTCTGTGCATAGGGTGCTTGTCTGCAAGCGTGTGCATCTGCACACATGTGCTTTTGTGTCTGTGTGCACTGTGTGTTTGGGTGTGCCTGTGTGGCTGTGTGTGTTCTGTGTGTACGTGTCATGCATGTGTATTTGTGATGTGTTGGCTGTGTACGCATACACATGTGTTTTTGATGTGTTGGCCTGTGTGTGCATACACATGTGTTTGTGACGTGTTGGCCTGTGTGTGCATACACATGTGTTTGTGACGTGTTGGCCTGTGTGTGCATACACATGTGTTTGTGACGTGTTGGCCTGTGTGTGCATACACATATGTTTGTGATGTGTTGGCCTGTGTGTGCATACACATGTGTATGTGCATGGTTGAGGTATGCCTGTGTTGGTGTATGCATATGCAAGTTTGCATGTTTGGGTGGACCGCTATGGCCATGTCTTCCCACATCTGCACATGTCTGTGTACGTGGGTGTGTGCAAGGCCTCCCAGTTCAGCAGCTGGCCCAGCTGCCACTACAACCTCTTGGCCGTGGCCAGTGGTGGTCAGAGAGGCCAGCTGGCCATGGCCCAGGGTGAGCAGCAGGGCGAGGCTGCACGGCCTTGGCCTGGGTGTGCCAGGCAGCCTCTGGGCCATGTCCGGTGTCAGAAGCAGAACACCGAGTGGGTCCAGGCCAGGGATACTGCTCAACACTGACCTCGGAGGCCATCCTGGGGCTCTGCTGGGAAGATGGAGGACGTGTGGGCGACCGTGAAGCAGCAGAGACGCAGATTGCAGAGCCCTAGCCCAGGCCCCGGCCTCTCTGCCCAGCCCAATCTCTCCCTCTCCCTCCTGCAGCCACAGAGGGAGGAGGCCCCGCTGCTGCACCTGGCGTCACCAGGACAGGTGCCGGGAGGGTCTTGGGTCCAGACACAGGCGGTCCCCCCCCAAGGCTCACCCTGCCCCATTCTTCTCCCTACTCCCACCCTGCTAAGGCCAGTGCACTCAGGCCAAGGCCCCAGCTCAACCCGCATCCCTGCTCCATCGCCACCGCATCCACAGAGCGCCCATGGGTGCCCGGCAGCCAGCAGGACCCAGGCCTCCTCCCTTTGCCAGCACCTCCAGGCCCAGGGGAGCAGAGGCCAGAGGGTCTGCCCAGGGGCTCCCTCCACCCGGGCCCATGGCCCGAGCTGATGTGGCCTGTGGAACAATCCCAGCCACAGACGCCTGCTCTTGGAATCCATTCCCAGGGGAAAATTGTCCTCAGATAACTCAGGACTGCCAACACTCAGAGATGTGGCCCTTCCATAAGGCACCACCTTGGCGGTCACGTCACCTGTCACCACTTCCTACTGGAATAACGCAATCGCAGCCATGACAATGAGGCCCGCGTTCTAAGCCACGCAGGCCCCCGCATGCCCGCTCGCCCCTCCAGCCACTTTTTTTTGTTGTTGTTTATGCACAAAAATGCACTTCTAAAGAGAATTGCGGTTTCTGTTTGGGGCATAACTAGATACGACTTCTTAACAAGCATATCAACTACTTACAGAAAACACTGAATATTTCAAAAAGACCCCCCCCCCCAGGAGACAAGGAAGGCGCAGCAAGGGGTTCGCCCGAGGAAATCTGTATTATTTTTAACCAGTAATGTCCTGAAAGGCCTGGGCAGGGCGGGTGTGGCCACGGCGGGCTGTAAAGCACCCCCACCCCCGGCCAGCAGGCGGCCTGGTTCCTCAATCCATGACCTCAGTACCTTGATGGGCCCTCTGACCCAGGCCTTGGGGACCAGCTCTGTGGGGGCCACATGGCAGGCAGCGCCCCTGCCTGCACCCGCAGCCCCCACCCGGACAGTCCCATGCACCATCTTCCCCTCCAGCTTCTCACAGGCACCTGCAGCTCCAGGCCCCCCAGGGCAGGCGAGGCACACCCCCACCCGCTCCCCGTGGCCTCCCTGAGGCCAAGCAAACACGTCCTGTGGCCCGGGGCCCTTCACGTGACCCAGACCCTAACTCTACCAAGCGCTCGGCCTGCTGCAGGGTCCAAACTTCAGCAGGTGTTCAGCAGATAGACGACTCCTTCCCAGCGGCCTGGGCACCCCACTTTTACCTCCAAATCCAGCGTGAGATGCGGTGTCCTTCCTTTCTCAAAGGGGTCCTGAGGGCTGGCAGTTACCCATTCTCCTGATAAAATGCCTCCGATGTGCAGGCCTCCCGAGCCAGACAGGTGGCGGGCAGGGACACGTTTCTTCTTGTCTCCACTTTTGAAGCATGTAACTGCTCTGTACAAATAAAGGAAATTATTGGGAGGCTGAGACAGGAGGATCGTGGTTCAAGGACAGCCTCAGCTATTTAGTGAGGCCTTTTGCAACTCAGTGGGACCCTGTTTCAAAATAAAGAATAAAAAATGAGGTTGGGGTGTCGCTCAGAGGTAGAATGCCCCTGGGTTCCATCCCCAGTACCGCAAAAAAAAAGGAAATTAAATCAATGTTGGGGCCTTAAAGTAGAACACAAGTGGCCAGGTGTGGCGGTGCATGCCTGTAACCCCAGTACTTAGGAGGCTGAGACAGGAAGATTGCGGGTTCAAGACCAGCCTCAGCAACTTAGAAAGACCTTAGCAACTTGGTGAGATCCTGTTTCAAAGTTAATGGAATAGGACTGGGGAGCGGCTCTGAGGTAGACTGCCCCCGGGCCCAAACCCTACGACAAAGTACATATATTTCGTATATTTTCCATAAGTGGAAATACATAGACTACCTGTACTCAAACTGGCTCTGAAAGAAGGAGGAACCAGCCCAATGGCATGTGAGCACAGGATTTTATTATTAAAGACAAGAAGAATCTTGGAGCAACCCCTTCTCCTGGAGCTGGACGCCCGCTCAGGCGGTAGCAGGAAGACCCTGCCCCCCCCCCCGCCTGGATGGGGTGAGGAGCCCTGTCTAGGGCCTGAGCGTCCCAGCCCCCAAGGTCAGACAAGGAGCCCATGTCTCTTGCCCAAGACCTCACCTCCCACAGGTGGCCAGCTCGGGTGCTGCACCAATCCCCAGCTGCCCCCGCATCCCCCTTCCACGCATCCACACTCTCCTCCCTGTCCACTCGCTCACCCTCCCCCACGGGGTCCAGGTGGATGCAGACGGCCCCATACCTGAGCAGATGGCTGGCAGGCACGGCGCGTGGCTAGCAGAGGCCTAGCAGTCAGGTTGTGGGCTTGGCAGGACAGGGCGGGCAGCGCCCTTGCCCCTTGAACACTGTTCTGCTGAGGCCAGGCTCCACCCGTCAAAGCCCAGGCACCTCAGGACCTATGCAAGGCCAGCCCCGCGAGTGGTCGGTCTATGCGGTCAGCCCCTGGCCCTCGGTTTGAAAGCAGCTAAAACTAAAGCCAGCTGACCACAGAGCATCGCGAGGAGGTGGCCAAAGGGCCGCCAAGACCCCTCTCGCCACGGCCGCAGACCCTACGTCCAGCCCCAGCGATTCGCCCGCCCAGAGATGCGGGGCCAGGCCCGAGCGCGGCCGTCCTTGGCTTCCAGGCGGCTCGTTTGTCTTGATTATGCCCTCCTCACGGCTGCGCCCCGCCCAGCCTCATATCCAGCAGGTTCCCGAGGCCCGGGAAGGGCTTGAAGGAAACCAATCAGCAGGAACAGCTGCTCCAAGCCTGGCTTTGCCGCGCTCCCAAGCAGGCAGCGAGAGCGCCAGCCCGGGGTCAGCTTTGGGGCCACTCTGGGCTTGCAGAGAGCACACCAAGATGACCCTGGCCAAGAAGGCGCAGCAAGGAAAGTGGCCCTGGGGTTGGGACGCGGTGGCAGTAGTTCGGGGAGGACCCCATTTGCGGTGGGCCTGGCCAGAGCACCCCCTGTGGGACCACTAGAAGCATCCCCACTGCCACCGACGGCCAGTAGCTCTCCAACCCTGACTTTACCACTGGGGCGCGGGTGGTCGTACGTGTGGTCCTGGCTCCGCTGTGGCTCAGCGCCAGCCAGGCACCAGGTGCTAAGGGAGCTGCAGAGCCGCCGTCACCCCCAGCCCGGGTGCAGGCGCAGTCGCAGGCCGGCTGCAGCTGTGCCGCCCAGGAAGGGTCTCTGCTCAGGGCCCGGTGGAGAACCAATCCCGGCACTCTAGGCGAGGGGCCGCCCAGGCCGAGGGGAGAGCCCCGGGAAGAGGAGAGGGGGTGAGCGCGTCTGGGAAGCAGGGAGAAGCCGGCTTCCTTCTCCTTGAGACTCATCGACCGCCTGGCTGAAAGCTTCGTCCGTGCTTAGCGGTTTCCACGCCTTTCTGAGGACTTTGCATCCTTACGGATTTCGTTTTCCAGCCACTTCTGTGTGTTTGTCCCGAATTTTTTGGGTCCATTTGTCTGAGATCACCTCTGCGTCAATCTCAAGACACAAGCAGATTCCATCGTGCTAATGTGAAAATGAGGCCATGACAGAGCGTGGGATGTGCGGGGCTGTGGGGCCCTCCCTTGGCGGGAGGGGGGACGGCACGCACTCTCCAGCCTGCCCTCCTGCAGCGGGATCAGAGGAGCCAGCTGGCATGACACGGGTCTCCGGAGGCGCCCAAGAGGCCTGTGGGGCCCGGGAGGGACGGACACAGCAGACAGCGGACACAACCTCCAGGAGGAAGGCATTCCCTGCTGAGAACAGTTGCAGAAAGACCGAGGCTGAGGGGAGAGGAGAAGCAGCAGGTCTGCCTGGAAGCCACGCTGCTGCCTGGGCCAGGCGGCCCCAAGTGTGGGCCTCAGCACCAGAAAGATACTCTGCCAGTGCAGCCCCTATGTGCTCAGCTGCCCTCTAGAGTATTTTTAAATGAATAACAGAAACCAAGCCATAGGGGGAGAACCCTCGGGCTCCAGGACACTCCCACAGCCTTCCCGTGAGCGGAGCTGAGGATTCACAACCAGCTTCCGTGTCCAGCAACAAGGGAGCAGGAAAATGGCCACGACCCGTCCGCTGTGTCTTATAACAGCCAAAACAGCACGGACGTGCCAGTGAGAAGAGGTAAGCCGGGAATGCCACGCACGCCCGTGGATACAATTAAATCTGTTCTTTTTAAATGACATTGGAGGAAAAGATTCTCAGAATGTGGTAAACTGCATTATAACAGACGTCTTTGGTCAATGAATCTAAAGCTTATTTTGAAATTCTAGAATTATTTGCTAATTTCTCTTAAACACGCACTGCTTTTATAACATGGAGACATACACATACTTAGAGTGACACATAGGCCAAAAGTTGAATTAAGTATTGTAAGATCCAGAATTTTTATTATTTTTACACACTGTAATGGTTTGGATTCAGAATATCACCCTAGCCCTCAAGGAAACAAGGTAGCCATGCCGGAGGTGGGGCCTGGTTGCTAAGGAGGCATCCTGGGGGCAGGACCTGGGATTACATAAGGTCCTCCCTCCCCTCCTCTCCTTTGCTTCTGGCCTTGGTGATGTGAGAGCAGAGCCTTGTGCGCTCTCCCTCTCCTCTCCTCTCCTTCCCTCTCCTCTCCTTCCCTCTCCTCTCCTTCCCTCTCCTCTCCTCTCCCGCTCTTTCTTCCCTTTTCTCTGTCATGACCTGAGCTCTGCAGACCCGGCCTGCCAGGGACTAAAATTCTGAAATCTTCAAAAACTGTGAGCAAATAAATCTGCTTTTCTCTAAATTGTGTGCTCAATTGTTTTGGATTAAAACAGTGAGAATGCTGACCAAGACACATACAAACGCCAAACGGGATGGAAAAACCAAGTGCAGCCGGGCATGGTGGCGCACGCTTGTAATCCCAGCACTCGGGAGGGCTGAAACCAAAGGATCGCGGTTTGCGGACAGCCTCGGCTACTTAGTGAGGCCCTCCACAGCGCAGTGAGACCCTGTTTCAAAATAAAGAATAAAAATAGGGCAGGGGATGTGGCTCAGAGGTCAAATGCCCCTGGGTTCCATCCCCAGACCCACAAAAAATAAATAAGTGCAAAGTATAAAATATCTCATTAATAATTCATACTCACCATGCACCAAAATGCTATTATTTTCAGGACCCAGTGGGTTAAGTGATGTGTGTGTTTCTGTGTGCCTGCTGAATGCACCCTGATGTCCACTGTGCCCTAGGGGCTTGGTTCCAGGCCCCCGCAGATGCTGGAATCCGCAGGAGCTCGTGCCCTCATAGAACAGATAGCAGTGTTTGCATCTAACCTATGCACAGCCTCCTGAGGGCTTAAATCATCTCTAGATTACTAGTAACACCTGGCGCGATGCGAATCCCATGTACACGGTTGCTGTACTGTGTTGTGCAGGGAATAACGGCAGGGAAACTCTGCTCATGCTCAGTACAGATGCAGTTTTGTCCCCAATGTTTTGACCCATAGTGGCTGAATCCTCAATGAGGAATCCGTGGACACGGAAGGGCCACCACCAGTGGCCCCCGTCGTATGGCTTCCGCACAGCGCTCGTTTGGAATCCTCTCTGTGCCGCCCTCAGTCCTTCGGCAGTGTGGACAGATGCCATGCTGAACAAGTCTAGGCTCACACAGTCAAAACACGATTTCCTGTAGCTCTCAGCCTTGTCCCCGGGACAGGACAGACGCCCCTCACGGACAGCTGGGTCATGACCACGGGATCCAGATCTCACAGCCGAGCACTGCCAAAGAGGAGACGGGGAGAACATCAAGAAAACGCGGTGCGCAGGGCTGCCCAAAAATGTCAAGGCCGGGGGTTCAGAGGGACAGGAAAACCCACCCTCCCGTTCACCCTGGGACGGTGCTGGGCCCCACCTCCTTAATTTGAAAACAGGTAAGTACAGGGAAGACGCCCACCGTAACCTGACTTTCCTGTACAAAGTACATTTGAAAGTGACTAAGTGTCTCTTAACACATGAATTTCAGGCATGGACTCCTGAACTATTGGCTTCCCCTCCCTTTTCAGAAAAAAGTTAGCATCCCCCCTTCCAGCACTTCCACCGCCCCTTCCATTAGCCAATGCCCCCCATTGCACCAAGGCCTCTATCACCCACCTGGATAGGTCTAGCGACCCCCCAAGGAGACAGCATCGCTGACCTGGGGGATCTCTGCCAGGAGGAAGAGCCAATGGAAGGAGAGCTCCACCATCTGCAAACTCCTAATACAGTCAGGGGTTGGGGAGCTCCATGCACCCCGAAGAGGAGCCCAGAGCCACCCGTGGGGTGTTCTCCTCCAAAACAGCCACAGGAAGCCATCAGGTGCTCCACCGGACTGTCAACGAAGGAGGCACCGCCAGCATGGCAGAATGCAACCGGCAAGTCCAGAGGGAAATCAGCCAGCGAGGGAGGGAGGGAGCGAGCAGTTCCCAGAGACTCAGAGTCCACAGCCCCACGCAGCCCGAGGGCCAGGTCTGCGCCCTGACCCTGCACACCGACACGGGAAGCCTGGAGGCCTGGGGGAGCGTGGATCTATTTGTTGATGTAAAGGAATTGTGGCCAGTCTTTACCTATGAGGCTGATATCGTGGTTAGGTTTTAAGTTTCCATCTCAGCCGGGCGTGGTGACGCATGTTTGTGATCCCAGTACTTGGGAGGCTGAGACAGGGGGATCGGGGTTCGCAGCCAGCCTCAGCTACTTAGGCCCTTTGCAACTCAGTGAGACCCTGTTTCAAAATAAAGAATAAAAAATAGGGCTGGGAGTGTAGCTTAGAGGTAGAATGCCCCAAACCCAGTACTGCAATAATTAATTAATTAATTAAAATAATAGCCAGGCATGGTGGCACACTCTCGTAATCCCAGCACTCAGGAGATGGAGACTGGGGGATTTCAGATTGCGGACAGCCTCAGCTACTTAACGAGGCCCTTCACAACTCAATGAGACCCTGTCTCAAAAAAAAAAAAAAAAAAGACTAGCCGGGCGTGGTGGCGCACGCTTGTAATCCCCGCGCTTGGGAGGCTGAGACAGGAGGATCGCACAGGTTCGAAGCCAGCCTCAGCTACTTAGTGAGGTTTTCAGCAACTTAGTGAGACCCTGTTTCCAAATAAAATATAAAAAAGGTCTGGAAGTATAGCCCGGAGGTAGAAAGCCTCTGGGTTCCACCCCCAGTGCCACCAAATAAAAAGACTAAGCCGGGCGTGGTGGTGCACGCTTGTAATCCCAGCATTTAGGAGGTTGAAACAGAAGGATCGCAGTTCAAGGACAACCTCAGCTACTTAGTGAGGCCCTCCACAACACAGTGAGACCCTGTTTCAAAACAAAGAATAAAAAATAAACTAGGGCTGTGGGTGTAGTTCAGAGGTAGAATGCCCCTGGATTCCATCCCCAGTATCACAAGATAAGTAAATAAATAAATAAAAAGACTAAAAACTAGGGCTGGGGTATAGCTCAGAAGTACAATGTCCCTGGGTTCCATCCCCAGTACCGCAAAATTAATAATAATGATAATAGCTTCCATCTCATCCTTGACATAAAGAAGACATTTCCAGGTGGAGGGGTATTGGGGGAGGGGCCGCTAAAACAAGAGCGCCCTCCCAGGATGACTCCCAAGGAGCAGAAGGGACCTGGGGTCATGGCATGAGTCTCTCCTTTTAAGTCTGTTCGAACTTCCCAACAGCAGGGTTCTTTGATCCCTGGGAGGGTCCGGCCAGCTGGGGTCAGGGCTTCTCCACCCCGCCCACTCAAGGGGACCAGGCGGTGGCCAGAATTACTGAAGAGGCAGCCCGCCCAGCAGGTAAGCGCAGCGTGCCAGGGGCAGGATGTGTTTGCTGTGGCCCCAGGGTCCCCGTGCCAGTGTTGAGGTGGCAGGGCCACTGAGGGCGGGGCCTCACGTCACATCACGGGGCGCTGCCCTAGGAAGGGGTCCTGTGGTCCGTGGGACCCCACTGGACCCCTGTGGGCTGAGCTGTGACAAGCGTGAGCCTGGCCCCATGACACCCTGGCTTCCTGGCCCAGGGGCTCCCCTCCGCTGGGGTGGAGGCGCCAGAGGCCACAGCAGGGCGCTGGGGCCCTGCTGCTTCACACAGAAACATCTTTTCCTGTCCTCTTACTCAGCCTTGGGCATCTTGTCAGAGCATCAGAGGTGGGTGAACATGGAGGGATAGGAGCAGTTCCCAGAGGCAGCCAGGTCTGGGGCCAGGTCTGCTCACTCGGGCTCATCCCCAAGCACCCCACAAACCAGGTCCCGGGTCAACAGAGCACCACGCCCGTCACCATGAGAGAGACAACAGGTCCAGGGAATGTCCAGGTGCCTCCAACTTGCCCCTTCCTTCCTCAGACCTGCCAGCTCGCAGCCTTAGAAACCAGAAGGAGGAGTCGGGCATGGGGGGCACGCTTGTAATCCCAGTACTTGGGAGGCTGAAACAGGAGGATCACAGGTTCACGGCCAGCCTCAGCTACTTAGTGAGGCCCTCTGCAACTTAGTGAGACCCTGTTTCAAAATAAAGAATAAAAAATGGGGCTGTGGGTGTAGCTCAAAGGTGGAATGACCCTGGGTTCCATCCCCACTACCAAAAAAAAAAAAAATAATAGAGGAGGTGATCACTGGCTGCCAGGCTCCTGCCATGGCTCCGGGCCCCGGACGGTGTACACAAGGCTGTGTGCTGAGGTCCACCAGAGGGTGGAGCCTGCAGCCATGTTTGAATACACATCATTACCACAATTAGTCAAATTCCCTTAGCATGGAGTGTAAATTACAGGAAGGGGGGGGCGAGGTGACCACGGCACACTGCCGTTCTCGAGGCGGGATTTTATTGTATATATTTATTTGGGAAAGGTCTGGGCTCCTCGTGGCATCTTGCCAAGACAATTTGAAAGGTATCAACAGTTTAAATGACATTTCACCTTCAGCAAGTACATCTCTGCCTGCTCAGAATGGCGATGCGATCCTGCCCCCAGCAATCTATGATACAGTCATGTCAGAAATAGGTGTCAACTCTCATTACATTCCTGAGGATACATTCCACTTATCAGGCCCTGCAGCATCCCGGGCATCCTGACATCCCATAGCAGACCAGGCATCCTCACCCCTACCCCGGTCCCTGTGAGATGCCACTCGGAGACGCTGTCAGGGTTTTCAATGGCCAAGTCTGCGTTGATACCTGAAGACAAACAGACAGGCTGGAATTCAAGGCATGCTGGAACAGATGGCCAGTGTTACTAGGAGTTACCCATGCTGCTGCAGCTGGGAGACCAAGCACCCATGCCCATCCGCTCGAACGCTGAGAATGTATTCATCTTCTAGAGTTCAGCCCAGAGCTCTGGGCCAGGAGGCTCAGTTACACAGATGAGCATTCTTGCTAATCACAAGGGTTTTAAGCAAGAGCCACACGTGTGCAAGGACCTACAAGGGTCCGAGAAGTCAGAGTCCTGGCCATATCTTGAGTGCGGGCTCTGCAGGCTAAGGGGCCGGGAAGAAGACGGCATGCCTTTGCTAGACATCAGGAAAGGCCTCCTGGGGAAGGGGCTGCTGACCGCTCCTGCGCCCTCCAGCCACACATGCGTGGTGAGCTCTCTCCTCCCAGGGGCACTCCCAACCCTACCTCCTTCCTCCACAAACCACCAGAGGACCCCCGGGTATTTTTTCCCATGCAAAGACCACCCCAGCCCCACTCACAACCAAGCCTCCAGGTGCCAGGGCGGGATAGTAGAGTTGGAATGGGGCTCCGCTACCCTTCCTGAGGCTGCGAGCGCTGGCTGGTGAAGGGTCGAGGCCATTTCACCAGTGAAGAGGCCGGTTCTTCAAGAAGAGGCGGCAATCCTAAGCACTGTGCTCTAGATAACAGAACGTTACACTTGAAGCCAAAACTGACATCACTTCAGGGGTAACAAACACAGTGACGATGGATCTCAGCATTCCTTCATGACACCAAGAGAGCAAGTAGAACCAACCAAAGATCAGAAAGATGCTGAATGCTTGAGCAGAACTCCAAAGATCAGAAAGATGCTGAATGCTTGAGCAGAACTCCAAAGATCAGAAAGATGCTGAATGCTTGAGCAGAACTCCAAAGATCAGAAAGATGCTGAATGCTTGAGCACAACTCCCGAACAACTCAACCCAAGAAGCATTTCTAACCGCTTCAGGCAAGCGCACAATGGACATTCTCTCTGGTGACCATGGAATCGTTAGTTCAAGAATGAATCCAAGCCAGGCACAATGGCCCACGCTTGTAATCCCAGTACTTGGGAGGCTGAGACAGGAGGACTGAAAGTTCAGAGCCAGCCTCAGCACTTGGTGAGACCCTCCATAACTTAGTGAGACCTGCTTCAAAATAAAAATAATAAAATAGGAGGCAGGATGCCCCTGGATTCAGTCCCCAATACCAAGTCATCATCATCACCACCAGCAGCAGCAGCAGCATCTCCAATATTCTAGGCCAGAAAACAAGTTCTAGTGTAAAGGTGTGTCCTAGAGCCATGATTAAATCAGAAAGCAACAACAGGAAGCTTTCTGGAAAAGCCTTAAGTATTTAGAAATTAAGTAACGACTTCTAAAGAACCCAAAGAAGCTGGGCGTGGTGGTGCACACTTGTAATCCCCATGCTTGGGAGGCTGAGACGGGAGGATCGCGCAGGTTCGAAGCCAGCCTCAGCTGTTTAAGAGACCCTGTTTCCAAATAAAATATAAAATAGGTCTGGGATTGTAGCCCAGAGGTAGAAGGCCCCTGGGTTCCATCCCCAGTACCACACACACAAAAAAAAAAAAAAACCAAACAAGAGTATATTTAACTGAACGCAAATGGAAATACAACATATCAAATGTTTATGCTGCAGTCAAAGCAGTACTTAGAGAAGTGATCATAGCACGAGAATCCTACGCAGCCAGCCATTTGTAGTTTCAGATTTTACCTCCAGGAATTCTACCAGCGACAGATGGAATATCTTTTAAATCACATCTGTACTGAACATACACAGACATTTTCCTTGTTACTCGCTAAACATAATACTTACACAGAGTTTATATCGTATTTAGTAGTATTAGTAGCGATCTAGAGATGATTTAGATGTTGAAGGTTATATGCAACTAGAGCACCATTTTATGTAAGGTTTTTGAATCTGTGTTAAAACTAATCCCCAAAAAGATCATAGGGTGACTATAGAAAAAATACGCATATAAGCCCTCAAGTCAGAGACCTCAGCTTCCCCCCGAGAAACGGGGACAGGGAGATGGAAAAAACACACGAAAGTGACTGGATGCAGGAGAAAAGGTCAGTAAAGGTCAGGAGGTCGGCAAGAGAGAGGCAAGAGAAACAAGACCAAAGGCTGGTCCTCAGGAGAGCGGTGGAATTCAGATCATCTACCCACACTGACACAGAAAGTCAGGGAAGAAACAGAGAATCAATACAACTATAGAGGGGCCTACAGAACCTAAAGGCAGCTATGAGATAAGAAATACTATGAACAACTTTATTTCTAGAAACAACTTAGATAAAATAGGTTAACTCCTTAACAACAACCCCATGACCAAAACTCACTCAGGAAGAAACAGAGAATCTGCATAGCCCTATAGCCAGGCGTGGTGGTGCACACCTGTAATCCCAGTATTTGAGAGACTGAAACAGGAGGATTGCAGGTTTAAGGACAGCCTCAGCAACTTAGTGAGGCTCTCAGCAACTTAGCAAGACTCTATCTCCAAATAAAATAAAATAAGGCTTAAGATGTAGCTCAGAGGTAGAACACCCCTGGTTTTCATCCCTAGGCAAACCAGAAAATAATAGCTCTATAAATATTAAGTAGATTAAATTTGTATTAAAACACTCCCCCAAAATTTCAAGTCCCTATGACATTACTAATGAATTCCACCAAATAATAATTCCAATTTTTCAGATTCTTCCAGAAAATTGAAGAAGGAATACTTCTCCAAAATTCCATAAAGCCAGTATTATTCTAACAGCAAAACCAGAAAACAACACTTCAAGAAAACTACTAATCAACCTTCCTCATGAAAATAAATGCGACTGTTCCTAGCAAAAATGCTTCAAATTATAACCAAAATATTTTAAGATTAAGTAATGCATAACCAAATGGAGATAATCCCAACAACTAAGGTTTGTTATTTTGTTTTTGTTTTTGGTTTTTAGCGGTACTGGGGAAGGAACCCAAGGGCATTCTACTTCCAAGCTACACTCCAGCCCTATTTTTTATTCTTTATTTTGAAACAGGGTCTCATTGAGTTGCAAAGGGCCTCACTAAGTAGCTGAGGTTGTCCTTGAACCGTGATCCTCCTGTCTCTGCCTCCCAAATGCTGGGATTAAAAGTGTGCACCACCACACCCAGCTTCAATGTAAGGTTTTTATAATTTGAAAATCAATCACGGTGGGGGCATGGCTTAGTGGTAGAGCACTTGCCTAGCATGTGTGAGGCCCTGGTTCAATCTCCAGTACACACGAAGGGAGCGAGGCCTGAGGGGACAGCCGAGGGTCTTCTTCCCTCTCTGTCCTCAGTGAATCACCTCTGGCTCATGTGAGTAACCTCTGGGCTCAGTTCCCACACCTAAGGACAGAAGAGAGGAGAGGGTGCTGGGCAGACCCTCTGGGGTTCCCCCACCCTCACACACCCCCTCCACCTCCTCACCAGCACCAGGCGAGCCCCACGCAGAGCAGACAGGCAAGAGGAGGCGGCCCATGTGGCCCAGGCCAGGAGGATGGAGGGCACCTGGAGGGGGCGGCAGGGACCCCATGCCCAGGAAGGAAGGAGGGTGTGGACGCGGCATGAGGGTCTCAGCGTAGGTGAGATCACACAGACACACAGTCGCTCCTGCACGCATGCACACCTAACATGATGTGCATGCCATATCTCACACACATGCACTGGTGGACATACACAAGCTCCACGCACACACATACCAGTGCATAAACACATCCACACACTGGCACAGGTGTGTGTTACATGCTTGCACACATGTATGCATCCACACATGCTCACAAACACTGCATACACATATACACTTCACACCCTAGCATGCAAATACACAGGACACACATACACACACACAGGCCCGCATCGGCCTACACACATGTCCACACACACTCTCATGCCATGCCCGGCTCTGGCCTCCACGTGGCCACCGCTGAAGGGCACCTGTGGCACCACGGGCACGGCCGGGAGTTGCTTCTCAAAGCGCAGGTGGAAGCCCGCCGTGCGGGAGGAGGAGCCGCGGCATACTGCGAGCACGCTGCTCCGCCATAACTTACAGCGGCCTGCCCACCTGATTTCATTCCAGGAGCTGAGGCCACCGCGTTTGCATAACCACCCTGCCCGCGCCGGCCCCGGCCCGGGGAGCATGTCACCGCTGCCGCAGGCCCCGCTGGCCTCACCAGGTTGGCGAGTTGGTTAGGAGATGGAATCAGGCCGCGGCGCTCGAGTATGTGATGTGTTTAAATGGAACGAGATGCAACGCGCTACGGCTGGGACAGAACTCTACCTGTAGGAGCCTATTTGACACAAATTGAGACTTCAAGGTTTACAGATATTGCAAATGAAAACTCCCCAGAGGGTGTCAATAAGAGTTCATGGTTCCTTTTATTTGGTTTGAATTAATCGTGAGATAGGAAAAAAATAGGTTCTATTTTTTGAGGGCTTTTTAAATAAAATTATTCTAAGGAGCATACATTTCTTCCAGAGCTAAAATTAAATTTCCAAATTGCCATTTCCAGCTCTACCCACCTCGGGCAGTGGGTGGAATCCCTCCAATATTCAGGTCACAGGAAAGTTCCAGATTTCTTTCCAAGCCTTCATGTCTGCGCCAGCAGAAGCTGAGCACCCTCAGGAGTCAGGAAATACCATGCACCCCACCAACCGCTTTTAACCCTCGACAGCCCTGTCACCTCCTTTCTCTTCCTTTCTTCTTCCTGGAAAACTGCAAAAAGAACTTGTTACTAGCCATACCCAGGTCCCCATGTGTGCAAGCACTCTTACCAGGCAACTGCACCTGCCAGCTACTGCTGCATAACAAACATCCCCAGCTCCGTGGCTTGATAAGCATGCATTCTGCTCCTGGGCTCACTGGTCAGCTGCACAGATGTGGTCTCACCTGGGCTCACTCATGACTGTGAGGTCAGCTGGGGCCAGAAGACAGTTCTGCCAGCCTGGGCCAGGCTCTCTCCCACTCTCAGGGGTCGGCTAGATGTGGGCTCATCTTGGATGGCCTTGACTGGGAGAGCAGATGCCTCTCTTTGCTCAGGCTAGCCCAGCTACAATCTACTAGCCAAAGTAAGGCACCGGCTAGCCCCACTTAGAGGAGTGGTGAAATAGGCCCCGTCTCGCTATGGGGCCGTGGTGAGCAGGGGTTCTCGACCCCCAACAGCCGTGACTCTAGAGCCCCTTTCCCTGCCCCTTCCACCTGCCCTGCCGCACCTTCCTCCCCAGGCCTGGCCAGCCAATGTCCACCACAGGCTGTGGGTCCATCCCTGGCTGCACGGAGCCCAGAGCAAATGCTGTGAAGGATAAGACAGCCCGGTGGGGCCAAGCACCCGCCTCCCTGACCCATCCTTCTAAGCATTCCACTCGTTCATATCAAGGGCTTCACACTTTTAACAAATTGGTCTACTGAGCACGTCTCTGTACAAAGCCCGACGGCCAGCCAGGGCCTCAGATGTACGCATGGTGACGCCTTCAAAGCCTCCTGACAGTAGAACTCGGTAGACTGTGGGTATTACAGGGAATGAGTAATTCCTTCCTTCTGATGGGTGATCAGAAACCCCACACTTAAATTCAATTTTCAAACTCAGATGCAACCAGCAGGCTTCAGAGCCCTTTACCGGCCCCTCATTAGCCAGCGGCGGGGCTCACTCTGCCCGACATCCCCGCAGATGCGGGCCGCGAGGAGGAGCGGGCAAAATTAACCCAGACTCACTTCACGTCACGGGCGAGGGCTTCTGTTAAGAGCCAATAAATACTTTTAATTTGTGTGTTTGGCACCACAGGCTTGGACACAAAAGGAAGCAAAGGATGTTTTCATGGAAACACTGGCGTGAGCAGGAAACACTCACACCTGACAGGTGTTCACTGGGCACAAAGCGCCATGGCTCCTCCCACTGGGAGGACGAGCCCACTTGGGCGATCGCAGGGAGCGACTGCCCTTTGTACAAGGCCCACACGGGCAGGTCAAGGCATCCGCTGGGGACACGTGGCCCGTGGGAAGTGGCCAGGCCACCTCAGCTCTCCTTGGAGTAGCAAGTGCTCTGGGGAATCAGCTTCAGGGGGCTTCCCGGGGTGAGCCGCAAGGCCTTGGTCAGTGTGGGCCAGCGAGAGGGGTGGATGCTCCTCTCCTCTCCATGGGTGAATGCCAGCTGCCTACACCCAACTGGAAAACACCACGGGGCCTGGGGAGGTAGTTCTGTGGTATAGCTCTTGCCTAGCATGTGCAAGGCCCCAGGTTTGAGCCCCAGTGCCACAAAAAGTAAAACTAATTCAAAAAATAGTAATAAACACACACAAACACACACACAATATTAAACAAAAAGAAAACACCCATCAGGGCCCACGTTACGTAGCTGAGCAGGCAGGATGCAGCCGTGTACCCGGAAGAGAGGCTGGTCTGGTGGACACAGTGGGGACCCTCCACACAGAGGATTCCAAGCAAGGCCCTGGGCCAAGAGGAAGCGAGACCCAAGAGACAGAAACAAAACCAAGCAAGGCAGTGAGTCTACACACGGGACAGCTGTGCAAGATGGAGAGGGAATGTTCCTTGCGTGCCAGGTGGCGATGGTTACCCAATAACATGAGCACGCTTAGCTTCCTGAGGACACATGAAGTCTTAAGAAGCCCAATTCTGCAGAAGATGCACGCCCCCACAGTCACCCACCCACATGAAGACACGTGGGGAAAACAAAAAACGCCAAGCAGCAACATCCAGAGAGAAATGTGTGGACACCAGAGAAAATACGTGGACACGTGAGGGGACGGGAATGAGACTCAAAGCTTAGCGATCCCCACCGCGAGGCGGGTGGGGTTCCCTTCAGTCTGGTGGCCTGGTCACCTGCTCGGGCCATTAGAAGGTTCCAGACGTGAGGCCTGCTGGGTTCCCAGCCAGGCCTCAAGAGGACACAGCTCCACATTATCCTCTCGGACTCCAGGAACATCGCAGAGATGCACAGACTGCCAGGGAGGAGAGCCAGGGCGGCCTCCCAGACCTCCCAGGAAAACCAAGCAACCCCAGAGCAGAGCGGTTTCCCAGACCTCCCAGGAAAACCAAGCAACCCCAGAGCAGAGCGGCCTCCCCGCCGGACCAGCAGGGCTGCCCAGTCGGCCCCAGCCCCGGTGCCAACCACCAACCCAAACCATTAGTCACGGATCTTAGTATAAGCTGGTTGGTTATACAGCAAAAGCTAACCAATCAAAGACACAGACACGGGCAAATAGGTAGGCTGTTGACCAGGGTGGCGCAAGACAATCTCGGTGGACTTGTATAGTCAAGGAACTGAATCTTCTCCTTACAGCTTCCCACAAAGATGTCTCCATCCCGCACTGGTTCTCTGATGAACCATTTCAAACTCTTTAAAGAGAAATAAGCCAGGCACAGTGGTGCATGCCTTTAATCCCAGATCTTGGGAGGCTGAGAAAGAAGACTGCAGGTTCAGGGCCAGCTTCAGCGACTTAGTGAGATTCTGTTTCAAAACATAAAATGGTGTGGGGCGGGGCTGACAGGGTGGCTCAGAGGTAGAATGCTCCTGGGTTCAATGCCCAGGGCCACACAAAGAGAGACGGAGAAAGAGAAGCCCGCCGTGCTGTGACGCCGCGAGCTCTCAGCACCTGCGCTGACAAGGAGACCAGAGGAAGGCAGCCACGGGCCAGGGCCGCAAGTTCATTACGATTGTGAAGTTTTAGATTTAATCTGTATTTAGTGCTGAGGGGATTTTCCAGCTAAATCAAATTGTACTGATGAACAAAGGCTGGCGCATACCCAGGTACGCACACACCATGGAGTGTTGTGCTTACAACTTAAAATCCTCAGAAAGGAAACTTGGGCAGTGCCAGCCTGCGGCAGGCCACGTTATCCACATGGCTTCCTCTGGGAAGTCCGAGCAGGCCCGTGGCCTCCTCCTGAGGGCACAGCGAGGACCCCTGCCCTCCAGACGGAGCAGGTCACCGGAAAGGCTGGAGCGTGGCCACCCTTGGCCCACCCCAGGGACTGGGGAGGGGTTGTGTGTTAGAAAACCCCGTCTCACTGAAACCCCATGAGGCAGGTCTGTGGGCACACATCTCACGGGGAGGAAGGCAGGCGCCCTCCCCGGCCAGCCAGTCGAGGTGACCAGCACCAGACACCCCCATGATGGCATTCCTGGGACCCCTGCCCCCCGGGGCTCCCCAGGAACTGCCGAGCCTCCACAGCACCACTGCAGGAAGAGGGGTGCACAAAGGACAGAGCACAGCCCACCCTGGAGGGCGCCAGCCACAGGGGTCACTGGGACCCCACAAGATCCTGAGTGGAGCTAGCTGGACCTGGCTACTGGGCTTCGAAGCCCCGTCCTGTACCCCACCCACACCCAGGCAAGCCGACAAGGAAACACAGGAGGTTCAAAGCCCACCAGGCCCTGCTGGCACTGTGTCGGCAGACCTGGCTTCCAATCACTGGGCAGGGGGCTCTGGCCTCTTCCAGGTGCCACACAGGGACGGTGGTCCAGGCTAAGTCCCGGCCTGCCTCTGATGGGGCTTCTTCATACCTACAGCCACCCAGGCCTCACACAGGGGTCCAAACAACTGGGCCACAAGCCTCTGATAAACCAAACTTGGATCTCCACATATGGAGCAGGGAAGGGGGGGAGATGGGGTCCCAGGCCCCACCTGAAGGCCTGTGGAAGCCTCCCTCATCAGCCTGGGGCGGCCAGCACGTGGGGAAGGGGGTGTCTGTGTCCTGTCGGCTGTCACAGTGGGCGGATGACCCTGGATCACCGCTCTCAACCTGGGTCATCGCTTTCAGCCTGGGATGCCCTCCTAATACAACCTTCTCCAACCTGAACACCGATTTTTGTTAATCAGCCTTATTCAGAGCTGACAAGGACTACTTAGACTGCTTAGGGGAATCTGACTCGCGGTTCAGAGGCTCAGTCCACAGTTGGCTGGCTCTCAGACAGAAACATCGTGGTGGCAGGAAGTGGCGGGGAAAGTGGCCAGGGGCAGCTAAGGAGCAGAGAGAGAAAGGGGCCGGGACAGACACTGTCCCCAGGCCACACCCCAGGGACCCATGGCCTCCAGCCATGTTCCCCCTACAGTTACCACCCAGGAAGTCCTTTCAATTGCTGACCCACTAGAGCCCCGCTCCATTACTCACCTCTGGACATATTTGCAGCGGGGATATTCTATGCCCAAGCCCTAGCAACCCACCTGGTCCATCCTGCCGCCCAGACACCACCACACAGGGGCACGTGGCTCGCACTCCAGCACTCCTGGGCCGCAGCCAGCACCCTGAGGAGCCGCAGTCTGTCCTCAGCCATGCCTCGCCCAGCTCATGCCTGCCGCTCCAGGGCCGAGTCCTCACATCAGCGGAACAAGAGACAGGAGCCCCAGGGAGATGCAGCCCCTGTACCCAGCCCACAGGCACGGAGCCCCTTCCTCAGGGTTCTCTCCACATTCCCAGCCATCTCTCTGCGCTGCCCGCCCCAGTCTGCTGGGCCCTCAGCACCCCGCCCCCTCTGAGTGCTCACCACCAGCCCCCCGGCCCACGAGCTGCACCTGACTCCACTCCTGGGCGCCCTGCCTCCAGACAGCAAGGGCTGTCTGCCTCTGTCCCCTCCATGCTGCAGACAGGGAATCCTGTGTTCAGGTGTGCGGGGCAAGACCAGACACAGCCCCCCACACCGTGGGCCCAGGCCAGGGAGGCCAGCCCCTGGCAGCCGCCGCCCCGGGCCCGGCGCGGCAGCCATATCAAGCAAAGCGCTCCTCGTGGGCGGGCAGAGGGCATCCTGCCCAGAGGCCAGCAAGGCCTGCACCTCCTCTGCACAGCACACCCCATCCCAGGCCCCTGCCGCCTCCTGTTCCCACTCCCAGACTCCTTCCCCTCCGCATCCAGGCCCGTCTACACACAGTGAGACCCATCTCCATCGCAGGTGTAGAAGCCATCTCCGCAGTGACGCCGAGGGACGCTCACCACCACCCCGGAGGCAGCCCTCGTTCTGATGACGTAGCTGCCAGGGCCCAGGACACCAATTCTACCAGCATCACCTGAGGGTGGGAGAAAGCCACTTTGCTTAGGAATGCATCACAACTGTGGCACCTGTGTGAAGCCTCGTCTAGGACTGGGACGCCTTAGGAAGTACTCCTGCCTCCCGCCACCAACAGGGCTGGCCGCTGCCCTCCAGGGACATCACCTCCCTCCCCGCAGGATGGCCCGGCCTCCAGGCTGGGAGTGCCCGACTGTCCCAAGGTCGGTGAGACGTCTCAGTCGCTCCAGGGAACCACCAAGCCCCACTGTGAGCTCAGCAGCTTCTCGGGGACTGAAGATCTGAGTGAGGAAGTAGAAGGACACCCGTGAGCACTGGCTTCTGTGCTTTGGAGACATGTGCCGACTTGGAAGAGCCCCAGGTTCACTGGGACAGTGCTCCCAAAACAACCAGAGCGTGGTGCCTCACCGCCACACTCGAGGGTGTAGATGGGGCCAGGCTGCCCTCGTTCAAACAATTAACAGTGGGCTCGGCTCAGCTCGGCTCCTGGGATGTGGTGGAGAGGAAATGAGAGAGCCTGTGGTCTTAGCAAACTTCCCGAAGCCAGGCGCACGCAGCAGTGCAGCCCCGACCACAGCCACCTCGCCAGAGCCGCGAGAGAAGGGCGGGAGGGCACCGTGCAGGGCACCGGCCCGGGCCTAGCCAGTGGGTGCCTCGGGCCAGCCAGGAAAGGGGACTGGGTGCTCGAGGCTCGCGGGTGCACATTTTATTTATATTTTCTTTTCCTTTAGGGAGGTTTTCCTATAAACATCAATAAAGCCATAGCCATTTCCCTGCTCAGTTTAAGAGTTGGTCGTGTGTGTGTGTGTGTGTGTGTGTGTGTGTGTGTGTGTGTTGTACTGAGATTGGAACCCAGGGGCATTCGACTCTGAGCTACAACCCCTGCCCTATTTTTTTATTCTTTATTTTGAAACAGGGTCTCACTGAGTTGCAGAGGCCTCACTAAGTAGCTGGAGCTGTCTGCAAACCATGATCCTCCTGTCTCCACCTCCCAAGTGCTGGGATTACAAGCATGCCCACCACACCCGGCTAAGAGTCTCTGTTTTTAACAAGGGAGTTCCGGCCTGGCCCGTGAGTCCTGGCCCTCGGTGCGCATGGACAGCCCAGCCTGGCGCCGTGCTCCCTTCCAAGTCCGCCTGAGTGTTTTCCTGCCCATTGTTGAGTTCAGTTTTCTTTATTCTGTTTTTCTCTTTTGAAAGTTACACATTCGCCGGGCGTGGTGGTGCACGATTGTAATCTCCGCACTTGGGAGGCTGAGACAGGAGGATCGCGCAGGTTCAAAGCCAGCCTCAGCTACTTAGTGAGGCTCTCAGCAACTTAGTGAGACCCTGTTTCCAAATAAAATATTAAAAAATAGGTCTGGGAGTTTAGTCTGGAGGTAGAAAGCCTCTGGGTTCCACCCCCAGTACCACCAAAAAAAAAAAAAAAAAGAAAGTTACACATTCAATTTCTAGTTGATACCTTAATTCTTAAAAATAGGTTACCTAAATTTTAAAAACAGTATATCACTCGGGCTGGGATGCAGCTCAGTGGCAAAGTGCTTGCCTGGTAAGTGCGCCACCCTGGGTTTGATCTCTAATCCAAAACAAAAAACAAAAAAAAGATCCCCTTTAGCTTCCGAGGCCGGGATTGGAGACTGCCGAGGAGTTAGGCCGGTGCCGGGGCCAGCAAAGTCGGGATCGGAGCTCATCGTGAGGCAAGGCCGGTGCTGGGGCCTCCGAGGCCGGGATCGGAGCCTGCTGAGGGCTTAGGCCGGTGCTGGGGCCAGCGGCCGGCATCGGAGCCTTCCGTGAGACAAGGCCACTACTGAGGCCTCCAAGGCCAGGATCGGAGCCTGCCGAGGGGTTAGGCTGGTGTTGGGGCCAGCGAGGCTGGCATCAGAGCCTGCCGTGAGGCAAGGCCGGTGCTGGGGCCTCCAAGGCCAGGATAAGAGCCAGCCAAAGGGTTAGGCTTGTGCCGGGGCCAATGGCCAGCATCGGAGCCAGCCGTGAGGCAAGGCCGCTACTGGGGCTTCCAAGGCTGGGATCGGAGCCTGCCGAGTTTTTAGGCCAGTGCTGGGGCCAGTGAGGCTGGGATTGAAGCCTGCCGTGAGGCAAGGCCAGTGCTGGGGCCTCCGAGGCTGGGATCGGAGCCTGCCGAGGGTTTAGGCCAGTGCCAGGACCAGCAGCTGGCATCAGAGCCTTCCGTGAGGCAAGGCCGCTACTGAGGCCTCTGAGGCTGGATCGGAGCCTGCCGAGGGGTTAGACCAGGGCTGGGGCCAGCGAGGCCGTCATCGGAGCCTGTCGTGAGGCAAGGTCAGTGCTGGGGCCTCCGAGGCCGGGATCAGAGCCAGCCGAGGGGTTAGGCTGGTGCCGGGGCCAATGGCCAGCATTGGAGCCTGCCGTGAGGCAAGGCCGCTATTGGGGCCTCCGAGGCTGGGATCGAAGCCTGCCGAGGGGTTAGGCTGATGTCAGGGCCAGTGAGACCAGGATCGGGGCCTCCCATGAGGCAAGGCCGCTGCTTGAGCCAGCGAGGTCTGGATCAGTCCACTGGGTAGCCAGGCCACTACTGGGGCCGTCAAGAGTGGGATCGGTACTTGCAACACGGCATGCACAGAGAAATATCGCAGAAAATAAAAATCAGATGCTTCCCCTAATCAGCAAAACTAGGATGAAAGGGGCAATAGGAAGAGGTCGAGCTACAGAAAGGGCCCTTATAGTGAAGCAACTAAGGTGACCAATTAGAGGGTATGGAATAGGGGAGGATGGAACCTCTTTAAAACGCAGGAGGTACATAAACAAATGTATCAAAGTTAATCACCAAACAAGCATGGGATGAAGGAGGGGGAGGGAGTGGGATGGGGGCTGGGTGAGGGCTAATTGGATGATGTGTGCTTGTATATCCTCTCAAGTCTTGTACTCCAATGTGATTGATACATGACTACAATGCACCAATTAAAAAATAAATAAATTTTTAAAACTTAAAAAAATTTTAAAAATTAAAAAGATCCCCTTTAAAAAAATAGTACATCATTCATTATAAAAAAAAAAAAAAACTTAAGGCTGGGCGTGGTCGCGCACGCTTTTAATCCCAGTACTTGGAAGATTGAGCATGAGGGTTGCAAGTATGAGGCCCTCTCAGCAGCTCAGCCAGGTGCATCTTTTCCAAAAATAAAATAAGAATTGGGCTACAGATATAGCGCAGTGGTAGAGCAGACCTGGGTTCAATTCCCAGTGCCACAAAAATAAAATCCCACCACTGCCATGCTCACAGTGGGGCTGCAGAGTCTTCGGAGTTCTAGCGCTCCAGAGCCCAGATTTTTATCATTGGCAACAAAGGTGCTGGTGGTTCCCCAGGAGTGACAGGGACCTCGCCGACCTTGGGACAATCGGGCACCCCCAGCCTGGAGGCCGGGCCATCCTGCCGGAAGGGAGGTGATGTCCCTGGAGGGCGGAGGCCAGCCCAGGACAGGGAACTAGAAATTATAAAAGGTTAAAGCACTGAGCCAGGCATGGTGGCACATACCTTTAATCAACCTAGTAAGACCCAGTTTCAAAAGGGGGCGTAGGGCGTAGCTCGGAGTAGAGTGGTAGAATACCCCTGTTCAATCCTTAGTACCACACACACAAAAACAGTGAGAGCACTCCTAAACGGCCCTTTCCACGCTCATCAGTGACGACTGAGCTCACTGGCTCTGAACTACGTAGAGTGCTCACCCTTCTCTCCCCTCCTGGGACCCGCCCTACACATCTCTCCTCCAGTTCCTGCCCCGAGTGGGACGTGGCACTCCCAGTCCTTCAGAGACCCAGCTCAGGCAGCACCTCCCCCAGCACATACTTGTAATTGCGCTAAAATACACAGAATATAAAGTTCCCGTTTAGCCACGTGTAGTGTGCACCTGGAGCTGAGCTCATCCCGTCCACCGCCAGGACTGCTCCCTGTCCCATTACACCACCTCTGCCTTCCTCCAGCCGCCCGGAGGCCAGGGCACCCAGCCCCACCGGGGGCAGGGCCGCAGCACTGGGGGAAGAGCCTCGCTGGGTCCCGGTGCCTAGAAGGAGACGGAGAGGGACCAGGGGAGCTTCTCCAATGCCCTGCACCCTCCCTCATGCACCCCAACTGCCTCCGCCAGCCTCTGCTGGGCCGTGCACCCAGCCTCTGCAGCGGCCCCGGGTCTGCACCTGCCTGGCTTCCACCTGCACTGCAGGTAGCTGCCCACAGGCAGCAGGGCTCAAGGACGCTCGCAGGGCCCCGAGACCATTGGCAGTTGCTGGAGCTGGCTGGCATGGAGGCTGTGGGGCAGGACAGGCAGACACACTTATCAGGGCAGAATGAACGTGCGCCAGCCCTGCCATGCCTTGGGGACAGGGCTGCTGGGGAGAAGGGGGAGTTGAGCATGCGGCCCTCTGCTCCCCGGCTCCCTTTCAGTGCCTCTGAAACTGCATCCACATTTGAAAGATGCAGGCTCATTACCAAGAAAGGCCTGACCTCTGCTGGTCTGTGTGTGCTGTGAGAAAAGAAAACACAAGCTTCTCCCCATGAGGAACCTGAGCAGCCTCCAGGCCAGGCAGTGTGGCTTTCTGGGAGGAGGGCAGCCCAGCCAGGCAGGTGCGACGCCAGGAAGTGTCTTCGCCAGCCCCTGGCTCTGTTGTTTCCCAGGGACACCCAGGTCCCACACTGCCCTGCCCCTCCACTCCTGACGGGCTCTCCTCTCCCCGGGTGCACACAGCAGCAACCTTGACCCCCTCCCCAGACAAGCTCACCGGACCAAGCAAGTCCCAGCCCTGCTGAGGAAGGTCACTCCCCACAGAGAGGGGGCCTCCACAGATCAGTCCAGAAGGGGTGCCGGGCCCAAGAGTCTGGAGGAGAGCAGGGCAGAGTGTCTGATCCCAGAAGCAGGACCCAGGCCACCTGCTGCAGGGGTGCTGTCCCAGGTCCTGACTGCCCTGCTCCAGTGCAATGGGGCAAGCCTACAGGGCGCCCACTGGCCTGGTCAGGGATGGCTCTGCAGTGGGGGCATCTCACACTGGACTTGGGGCGCGGGGAACGTTGCCAGCAGAGAAATAGAGGGTTCAGCAAGGGCAGAGGTGGGCAGACAGATCACTGCAGCACCTATCTCTGACTTGGAGTTCCTGGGCCATCACTGGTATTCAGGGCCACAGGATCAGGATACCCTTGGGGACCTGGTCCTGGTCAAAGACCGGCCAGCCTCTGGGCTGTCTCCACCCACACCCTTACATTATAAACAAATCTTAGCCACTAGATGTTTTCCTGCTCGGGAAAGGTGCCCACAGCCCTTGGGCCAGGTCAGCCCTGGATCTCACGTCAGGCTCTGCCGAGCACCAAACAGGGCCGGGCCAGAGGGAACTCCAGCCTTCTCAGAGAAAGACCAAGACAGGCACCTTTGAAGAGGATGCAGGGCGGGGGATAAGCTGTCGGCTTGGGGTCCGGCAAAGGGAGGATCAGTTGTGCCAGGCAGCTCTGATCAGCTTCATTTCAATGGGTGAAAGTTTGTCCTGGAAGGTAGGACCAGCCTGGCACTGCCCATGAACAGCCGAGGTGTCCATAGCAGGCAAGATCCCGCCCACTCTCGCTCCCGGGCTGGGCACACCCAGGCTGGACAGCACAGAAGCACAGCTTCCCCAGTCACTGGCGGCCCGTTGCCGCTCCAGGCCGCTGTGTCCTTGGCCAAGGTCACACCGCAGAGGCTCAAGCCGGGGCTGGCACCTGGGGGCCACTGCGCTGCTGGGAATAGTTTGCAGCTGTGTGTCTATATCAGCAAGCGGCTTCTACCAAACCCAGTTATTTATATCCTCTTTCCAAACGGAAATATAAGGAAATGTGTTGGCAATTTGGACTTTATTTTTCATAAAACACAGGATGAGGCCAAACGGGAGCCAGTTTCTGAATAGCCTCGGATTACAGATCTGAAAAATCGAGTTCACTTTCAGCTGCAAATATCACTTAGAGAAAATGTCTTGTTTTGTAAAAAGAAGCTGTGTGTTGACAAATCTCTTCACCTCGAATTCCAGAGGAATTCGGCTCTGGGGGGCTTGAAATCCTGCCCTTGTCTTGCAGCTCCGGGGATGCCCCACCTGGCAGAACACGTGTGGGTGGGTGCCCAGCAAAGCGGGCCCCACGGTGGCTGCCCAGGGCTGGATGCTCCCAGCCCAGAGCAGCCCTCTGTGCTGGGGCCAGGCAGTGAGCGTGGACTCCGGCTGGAGCAGCTAGGCCGACCCCATCCTAGGTCTCAGGAAGCATGTCCCAGCTCCATCAGCATCCTGCAGAGGGCAAAGGGAGCCCTCCCCACCAACAGGAGCCGCACCCTCCCCAGCCCCACCTGGAGCATCTCCAGCCCCCTCTGGCAGGACGGAATGCCTGCCTCTCACGCCTGGCTCCTCCCTTGGGAAGTATCTGCCCGAGGTCCTCACTGTGTGACCATGGGCAAATGCTTAACCTCTCTGGGCTTTCTCCTCTGTCCCATACAATGGCCACGAGAGCACACTTATGCCATCGTACGAACAGGTGGGCGAGCAGAAATGACCTGCCTGTGTCTGGAACACACTAACCTGCGCAAAGCCCTAAGACCTTCATCCCACACTGAGAGCTGACCCCGGCAGCCCACACCACAGCCCGGAGCGCGCAGCGGAGGGAGAGGCCTCGCGAACATTCTTGTGGTTTCTGTTTGCATGACGTGCATTTCACCTTTTCCTTTGGGCGTTTTTGTCTCTTAACCCTAAAGGTGCCTCCGGCAGACAGTACCCAATCAGATCTTGGTTACCGCCCATCTCGGTCCTTTTATCGGATTAATTCGTTCATGTTGAAAGTTCTCAGGATTTCACCTGGCCTCCCAGGTCTCCGGGCCTCAGGTCTTTGTGGTTTCGCTGCTCCTCCATCCCTCCCTCCCTGGCCTGGCCTGGGTTAAGTGAGAGCTTGCTGGCACAAGGTCTTAACTCCTTCAGGGGCTTTCTCGCCATTTCTGAGTAGCCGCTTCGTGGATTGCCACGCACAACACCAGGATCTACTGCAGATGTGTACCAACTTTACCCTGGCACCGTGGCATCCTGGTGAAGTCTGACTCTGGTCCCTCTTCTCTTCTGGCCCCGTTGCCCTGTCCACTGCACATCTCCAATTTCCCCTTGAGAACTGGAAATTTTTTTATTTATATATTTTTATTTTATTTATTTATTTATTGGTGGTACCAGGGATGGAACCCAGGAGCATTGTACCTCCGAGGTACACCCCAGCCCTATGTCTTTTATTTTTATTTATTTATTTTTTTGCGGGTTTAGGGATGGAACCCAGTGGCATTTGACCTCCGAGCTACACCCCCTGCCCTATTTTTTATTCTTCATTTTGAAACAGAGTCTCACTCAGTTGCAGAGGCCCCACCTAAGTAGCTGAGGCTGTCTGTAGACCGCTAAGTAGCTGAGGCTGTCTGTAGACCGCGATCCTCCGGTCTCAGCCTCCGGAATGCTGGGATTACAAGCATGCGCCACCATGCCCAGCACGTCTTTTAATTTTTGAAACAGGGAGGGTCTCACTGAGTTGCAAAGGGCCTTGCTAAGTAGCTGAGGCTGTCTGTGAACCACAATCTTTCAGTCTCTGCCTCCGGAATGCTGGGATTACAAGCATGCGCCCCAACATCCGGCCGAGAACTGGAAACTTTGGACAACATATCGCCGCACAGTGAACATGGGCTCCCACCCCTACCCCAAGCTTGTTTTGTTGTTGACCTGGCGAGGTGACTTCAGTGGGCTGCCCCCCGCCCCTGCCCTGCATCTGTCCGTCTCTCTGAGAGCAGCCTGCTGGTTTGCCAGACGCCAGCCTCTGAGCATCAGTAACCTCCGGCTGGCCACCCTCTTGCTCTCTACTAGGCCTGGGGCGCCAGCTGCTCGGCAGGCTGGTGCAGTTCCCCAGCCGGGATGGTCTTTGAGGCCAACCTCCGAGGTCTCCTCTGACCAGGGGGGCTCTCTGAGGCCTGAACTTCCTCAAGCCTCACGGCAGCTCTTCTGAGAAGAGCGGCCGAGCTCTGTATCCCTCCAGCTGCCAACAAGGGGTCTGAGCCTTTGGAGTTTGCTTCTCCTGCTGGAAATCTTGGCTCTGAGTGAGCTGGGCAAGGGGAACCTGGTCCCCAGTACCCCCAGCCTGCCACAACTGGGATGTGGCTCCCGCTCCTGGGGGGAGAGAGCTGGTGGCCAAAGGGTACCCATGACCTCCGGCCACCTCAGCCTCGCCCAGAACCTCTTCAGCTTGGAGTTGGAGCGGCTGCCCTGGGGAGATGCAGTAACCTGCATATGGGAGCTGAGGGGCGCGAGCCCAGCCTCCCAGCCCTGTCCTCTGGGGCCAAGCATCCACAGCCAGGCTTTGGTACGCAGAGAGAGCGGTCCGGGCTCCGGCGCCTCGACCCGCGATCCTCCTGCCTCAGCCTCAGTGCTGGATGACAAGCGTACCGCACACCGGCGTGGGGCGCCTTCCTAATACCGAATTTTCACTACTCATCTATATAACTGCAATGGCCCATGTCTAAGGAAACACGAGCTATCCAGGAGAAACGCACACTGTGACGTAAATGACTACTTTCCAGCAGAGGCAGCCTGGCCTCCCAGAGCTCACAGGGGATCCCGCAGACTGGCCCGGGCTCTCACTCCTCCAGCTGTCTTAGCAATCACACAGGCCCCAGCCGCCTCTGACCACACCCAGCTGTGCAGAGGGCCTGGGTCAGCACCCGGCCCACAGGTGTCCTCTGAGACCTAGATAAGAAGTCTCCTTCCTCCACGGCCCTGTGGCCAGCACCCCCCATCCCTGCTCTCTGGGCCACCTCTCCCGGCCCTGGGACCAGAGGGGTCTGCTCACACTGGAGAGAAGCTTTCAAAGAAAAGGAACCTGAGCATGACCGCCTCTGTGTGGAAGATGGGCGGCCCAGGCACCTTTGCTGTGACTGTGCGCGCCTCCCACAGCCTCACTCCCGCCTGGCCCACTCAGAGGAGGGCCCTTGAGCCGTGGGGGAGCTCCTCTGGGCTGGACCGTTTCTCTGGTCACCAGGTAACCTGAGCTGATGGTGAGTCTTGTGCTGGGCGGCCAGGGCACGGTGAGGACCGCTTGCAGGTCCCATTCGCTCCTGGGACCCTGTGCCCACCCCTATGGCCCTGGCTGACAATGGTGCCAGGCACCTTCTCCCGCCCACAACA
Organism: Muscardinus avellanarius; assembly: GCF_963383645.1. Classification (NCBI taxonomy): domain Eukaryota; kingdom Metazoa; phylum Chordata; class Mammalia; order Rodentia; family Gliridae; genus Muscardinus; species Muscardinus avellanarius. Next base: position 982,713 of record NC_137797.1, on the reverse strand, counting down.
AGGCCTGTACCTCTCAGGCCTCAACATGGGGCAGTGGAGGAGAGTGAGGGCCCGAGGCAGGGCAGAGCTGCAAAGGGAAGAGGGAGGGCCTTGGACACCAACCCAGGCCTTGGATCGCAGAGCCTTTCCCCAGAGAAAAGGGCCCACCCGGACCGCCGAGCTGGGCGTCCACACACTCCTGTGGGGATTTGAAACCAAAAGCGGCCAACCTGATACTGAAAGGCTCCATCCTGCCTGCTCTGGAGGCAGAAAGGGCAAAAGGCAGGAAGAGAGGGGCACCGCACCCCATCTGCCCCGCCCTCACCTGAACCCGCCCCACCCCACCTGGCCCTCATCTGTACCCCACCTGCCCCCTGCACCCATCCCACCCCACCTGGCCCTCATCTGTACCCCACGCTGCCCCCCTGCCCCCGCCCCACCCCACCTGCCACACTCAGCGTCTGTCTCCCTCTTCACCACGCTGTCAACTAATCACTGGCACCGTTTCGAGGACACGTCTCTCTCCATTCTGCCCAAAATTGCTGTCCCAACTTCTCCTTTTGGGTATCGGGCTCCGGAGGCGGCGGCGGGCAGCAGCGCCCCCTGGCGTCTCGGGCGGGGAAGAGCGGCGAGGGGAGGGGAGGGCGTGGCGTCTGGGGCGGGGCGACGGTGGGTGAGCTGGGAGGCGTGGCCAGGGGGAGGGGAGGGCGTGGTGGGCTGGGGGCGAGGAGGCCGAGGGAGGGGCCGGGACGCCCCCAGAGCTGCAGACCTGGACTGACCCTGCACCGGCTGGAGGCGGGTCCTGCCAGCGGCGGCCGGGCGAAGGGTATGGGTCCCCGCGAGGACGAGGGCGACAGCAGGTTGGAAGCTGGCACTGAAGGTTTTCAGACGTGGAGAAATGCAGCCTTACTTACCTGTGATCACTGCAGTGGCTGAGAAGTAGAAAGAACCTCTTCTACCACACTGGCAGGGCAGCCCCGGCTGGGCCTCCATTTGTAGCGCATTGTTGGGGCGGAGCGCAGGGGGGCACCTCCCGGCTCACCCGCTGGGGCCAGCTGCTGACAGGCGGGCGCCAGAGGAGACTGACCAGAGCCCACCTGTCCTCTGACAACCAGACACTCAAAGCAGGTCTGAAAGAGGAGGGCACGGCCGTCCTGGGCACTGGGGATGGAACCCAGGGGCATCCTACCTCCGAGCTACACCCCAAGCCCTATTTTTTTATTCTTTATTTTAAAACAGAGTCTCATTGAGTTGCAAAGGGCCTCACTAAGTAAGTAGCTGAGGCTGCCCAGGAACTACAATCCTCCTATCTCAGCCTCCCAAACGCTGGAATTACAAGCGTGCGCCACCACGCGGGGCTCCTTCTGGAGGACTCCTGAACTCTTGTGCTCTGGAGATGCTGTGGGCCAGGCCCAGCCACAGGAACTGCGGAAGCTCCTATCTCAAGGGCCTCTGCATCCCTCCCGGCCACGCGTGCCCAGCCCATGCCAGACTAAGAGGGCAGGCAGCCCCTCAGAGGAGACAGAGTTCACTTCCAAGCTCGCCTGCTTCCCCGGCTCTGAGCCAGAGGGAGAGAGGGGCTCTGGTCCCTGCCACCTCCCGCCCAAAGGTCCCCATAACCCAGGAGGGGCAGGGCACCCGGGAGGCCGCCCAGGGCCCAGCGAGGTTAGAATCAGCCGGCTTTCTGGACTCTCTGCGGCGGCAGACGGCTGGACGTAGGCTGAGTGTCCCTTACTTACTCCAAAGGCCGGGGACCGGAGAATTCACAATTGCAGATGTTGGGGTCGGAGGAATATCTGCTCAGTCTTTACTGGTAAATACCCCTAAATCCAAAAATCTGAAAACTGAAATGATCCCAAAACAGAAAACTATTCTGGGGGCAAGGAGACAGTCTGGAGACCCTACCAGGGGCTTCTCCTTTGAGACAGGGTCTCGCTAAGGTGCCCTTGACCTGGAACTTTAAAATCTCCTGCCCCTCAAGTAGCAACATCTGAAACCTTTTGAGAATTATGTCTGCGATCAGTAAGTCCCTCAGGTGTCCATCAGACCTACCCAGCTGGGACCCGGACCGGTCAACAGCCCCGGTCACCAGGAAACCACCCAGATCTTCCAGCTGGGTGTCTCCTTATTGCTGCATGAGAACGCTTTTTATGCATCCTGGTAAACCCTTTATCAGACACGTCATTTGCAGGCATTTTCCCTAAGTTTATGGCTTCTTTCTGTGTTCTCTTTACCAAGTGTCTACAAAGGAAAATTCTCAGCTGCTATAAAGTTCAATGTATCCTTTTTTTCTCTTATGATTCATGTGTTTGGTATCATGTCTAAGAAATTTTTGCCTAACCTAAGGTCTCCTAAGTTTTCTTCTAGAAGTTTGATAGTTATAGGTTTTACATTTAGGTCTATTATTCACTTTGAGTTCATTTTTTAAAAATGATAAAAGGTATGAATTGAACATCATTTTTTCATTTATAAATACCCAAGCATTCAAGCACCATGTTTAAAAAGATTATTCTTGCCGGGCGTGGTGGCGCGCGCTTGTAATCCCCGCGCTTGGGAGGCTGAGACAGGAGGATCGCACAGTTTCGAAGCCAGCTACTTAATGAGGCTTTCAGGAACTTAGTGAGACCCTGTTTCAAAATAAAATATAAAAAATAGGTCTGGGAGTATAGCCCGGAGGTAGAAAGCCTCTGGGTTCCACCCCCAGTACCGCCAAAAGGAAAAATAATTATTCTTTGCTATTGAATCATTCTTTTATCTTTGCAAAAACATCATTTTATTATAAAAAAAATGGAATCTCTGGGAACCCCTTAATTCAGTTTCATTATCTTTGTGCATGCCACAGTCTTAATGACTATAACTCTTTAAGTCTTGAAATCACGTAACGTGAGATGTGAGATTTCCAGCTTTGCGCTCTCTCTCTCTCTCTCTCTCTCTCTCTCTCTCTCTCTCTCTCTCTCTCTCTCTCTCTCTCTCTCTCTCTCTCTCTCTCTCTCTCTCTCTGTCGTTGGTGGTGGTGGTGGTGGTGGTAGTACTGGAGGCTGATCCCAGAGGAATCTACTCCCAGCTATACCCCCAGCCATATATATGTGTGTGTGTGTGTGTGTGTGCGCGCGCGCGTGTGTTTTATTTCTTAAGCCGGGTCTCACTACGTTCCTGAGGGTTCTGTTAAGTAGCTGAGGCTGGTCTGAGCCTGGACACTGCTGCCCGGCCTCCCAGTCCTGGGACTGCAGGTGTGCCCCGCCACGCCCCCCTCACTCTTCTCTGCTGTTACTTTGATCTACTGTCTCTGTGGTCTATCCTTTGTATTCCGACTGTCATTTTCCACACACGCACCAAGGCTGCTGACACCGGGACAGGTTTCGGTACCCAATTAAGTCAGTTAAGGAGAGCCAACACCTTAATAGCATCTGGTCTTCGGATCACTTCCCCGTTTATCTCGGTATTTTCTCATTTCAGCACTGTAATTTAAATCTCAAGGCGTGGTATATCTTTGGTCATTTTTCTCCCAGTTTTTCATACTTTGGTGCCCTCATAATGTTACTTTTCCAATGTAAACTTCCGATGTTCATTGCTGACACACACCAGCCGGCCTCGCCCCTGCTGTGGTCAACCTCACGGCCACCCCTGTAGCTCCTAACTCTCCATAGGGTTTTCTGCAGAGATGACCATTGCCTGTTACACATGCGGGTCTCTGCCGCTCCCATGCAGCGGTGTGAGGCTTCCCGCCCCGCCCCGGCCCTGAGTCCAGGCTCCCGAGTAGGAAGGCGGGGGCCTCTGCCCTTATTCTTGTGCTTAGGGACACAGGGATGACGGGTCTTTATCCATTAGTTAAGGTCCCTCCTCTCCGAGTGTTGTGAGGTTTTTAAGAATGGGTGCCAGACTCTCCAAACGCTTTTGCTGTGTCTCTTCAGATGACCATATGGGTTTTGTCACTCCGGTCACACAGTGCATCATACTAAGTGACTCCCACGCCGTCATCTAGGGTGAACTCCCCTGCCTCCATTGGTGTTATCCTTCCCTGCGTGTTGTTGAATTTGATCCGACAGGGACTTCTGCAAGCCAGGTGTGGTGGCGCAGGCCTGTAATTCCAGTCCTTGGGAAGCTGAGATAGGAGGCTCACAGGTTCAAAGCCAGCCTCAGCAACGTAGTGAGACCTATTACAAAATAAAAATAGGGCTGGGGGTGTGGCTCGGAGGTAGACTGTCCCTGGGTTCAATCCCAAGAACCAAAACATAAATAAAAAATAAAAAAGAACCTTTGCGTCCATTTCACATGAGCTGCTGGACTGCCGTTTCCTTTTCTTGTAATATCTTCATCTGCGTGTGGTATCAGAGTAAATATTGGCCTCATAAATGCTTTGAGAATTCCTGTCTTCAATTTGTGGAGACTAGGTACAACTTTTTTCTTGGGTGTTTTGTAGAATTCACCAGTGAAGCCATCTGGGCCTAGAGTTTCTTTTGGTAGGAAAGTTTTTAACTATAAATTCAATTTCCAAGCCAGATGTGGTGGCGCCCGCTTATAACCCCAATATTGGGATTGCTGACACAGGAGGATCGTGGTTCACAGATAGCCTCAGCTACTTAGTGAGGCCTTTGCAACTCAATGAGACCCTGTTTCAAAATAAAGAATCAAAAATCGGGCTGGGGGTATGGCTCTGAGGTAGAATGCCCTGGGGTTCCAGCCCTAGTACCACAAAAAAAAACAATTCTAATTTTCCTCATAGATGTGGCTTATCTGTTCTTCCTGAGTAAGTCCTGGTCGCTTGTCTTTAAGTGGACTTTTGCCTGTGCTAAGCTTTTAAGTTTGTTATTATAAATGTGTAAGCGATAGCCCTTACTTGTTCTCCAGGTCTGCGGTGTGGTCGCACCTCTCCCCCACATCTTCTCTCCTTTTCTTCCTCATCAGTCTGAACAGAGGTTTATCGGTATTACTCAGGGTTTCCGCATCAACCCTCTGCCTCTGTCCCCTTTCCTCCTGCCCTTACCTCGCTGTTCTGCCTGGAGTTGGATCTGCTCGCCCCTTTCTGCATTCTCAAGGTGCAAGGCGAGGCCACCGGCTTGTGGTGGTCCGTCTTTTCTGACACAGATACCTGAGGTGTAAGTTTCCTTCTGCTTTAATGGAATGCTACAGATTCTGAGATCGTTTGCATTCATTTCCATCCCATTAAGAGTATTTCGAGGGCTTCGGGTGTGACTCCGTGGCAGCAAGCACAAGGCCCTGACTCCACCTCCAACACTGAAAAAAAGAGTAAGAGGGGGTACTTCAAAACATTTTCTCGTTTACCCTTTCATTTCTTCTCCAACTCAGGAGTTATTTACAAGTATGTTGTTTTATTTTGAAATATGGGGGGGGGGTCCCAGATGTCTTTCAGCAGTTGTTTTTTGTTTGTGAGTTTGTTTTGAATTTTCTTAATTCCACTGTGTTCTGCCCAAGACAGTCATGGGGTCAGTGGTTCCTAGCCACTGGGGCTGAGTAGGAAATCAAAGAAAGGGGCAGGAGGAAATCCGTGCATGTGTGTGTGAGAGAGAGAGAAAGAGAGAATGTGTGTGTGTGTGTGTGTGTGTGTGTGTGTGTGTGTGTGTGTGTGTTACTACGGATTGAACCCAGGCATGGTCTACCTTTGGGCTACACCTCCGGCCCTACGGCACTTTTTATTTGGTAATGGGGCCTTGCTAAATTACTGCATGCTTGCCTTAAACCTGTCATCCTCCGATGTGCCACCAGCCCCAGCTGAAAATGTGTATCCTGGGTGGTGTGAACACACTCGTCAGAGCCTCTTGAGCTGTGCACAGAAGGTGATTTTTACTCTAAGTTTCACCTCCCCATATCTATCTTTAAAAGGAGCCTTCACCCCGGGCACGGTGGCACAGGCCTGTAATCCTAGTACCTGGGAGGCTAAAACAGGAGATTTCAGGTTCGGGGCCAGCGTCAGCAACTTAGTGAGACACTATTTCAAAATGAAAACTAAAAAGGGCTAGAGATGTGGCTCAGAGGTAGAACGCCCCTGTGTTCCATCCTCAACAACAACAACAAAAACTTCCTCAAAATCTGAGGAAATTTGTTGACAAATTTATGCCTTTCAGCTGGGTGTGGTGGCACACACTTGTAATCCTAGCATTTGGGAGGCCAAGACAGGAGGATCACAGTTCGAGGACAGCCTCAGCTACTTAGTGAGACCCTTTGCGATTCAGTGAGACCCTGTTTCAAAAATAAAGAATAAAAAATAGGGCTGGGGGTGTAGCTCAAAGGTAGAATACCCCTGGGTTCCATCCCCACTACCACACACACACAAAAAATGCCTTTCCAAGATCACCAAAAGAAATTCTTTAGAGGGAAGGAAAAGGATATGTCATAAATTTAAATCTACATAAAGAAAAAAGGAGCATCAAAGAAGGTACATGAAGGTGAACTAAAAGCTTTTTTTTTCTTACTCTTGGTCTTGATCTAATCAATCATTTGTTCAAAATAGGAAAAACGATGCATGTTTATATACACACATAATCAATATAGATACACACTCAAGGCAGGTGCATGAGCATATGATCAAATACACACTAATGTGTATGCAGATATGTATCATCATGTGTGCTTCTCTATAAGGAAGCTGAAAAGGGAGGACTTAGGACCACAGTCGTGCGCAACATAATGACGCTTTGGTCACAGACAGGCCAGATGTATGTCGGTGATCCTGGAGACCACCTACCTAGTGACATCAGAGCCATCTTCGTTTGTGTCCGTAAACACTATAATGTTTGCAAAACAGTAAAGTCACCTAATGACACATATCTCAGACAGTATTCTCATTGTTAAGCAATGAATTGTTGTATTTTGTTTGTTAGACTTCTACTACCTGTGAAGTGGCAGAATGTGTGAACATAAACTTGGGTTGATTGTAAATGTATGTAGCGAATTCTAGGGGAAACACCTTAAAAAATAAAAAAAGAGAAGTGTAAGTAATGGGTTAAGCAAGTAGAGAAATGGAATCTGTTTCTTTCAGCATTCTTACTGCTATGACCCAAAATACCTTATGACCACAACTTAGAGGAAGGAAGGTTTACTTGCTCACAGTTCTGGAGATTTCAGAGGTTTCAGTCCTTGTTAAGCTGGGTGAAGTCTGTGACGTTCAGGGTATGGCAGTAGTAAGCAGAGAGAGAGAGAGAGAGAGAGAGAGAGAGAGAGAGAGAGAGGGAGGGAGGGGACTTTGCTCTCACATACAGAGGCTGGAAGCAGAGATAAAAGGGTTCAGGGATACATACGCATCCACAAGACCACACCCCTAATGTCTTAGCTCCTCAGCAACCAAGCCCTGCTGCTTTACCTATGGCATGAGGTCCAAGGGACATTCTAAATCCAAACCAGAAAAGCATCGTACAAAATGTCCAGTTAAAACTATAAAAGGTAGGAAAAGAGTGGAAGGAAAAGAGGAACAATGGAGAGAGCAACAGAAATTAATGAGTAAATATGAATCCAACAACATCAACAATCGCTTTGCATGTTGGCCATCTAAAGACACCAATCAAAAGACATATTGTCAGCAGATAAAAAAAAAAAACACAAGACTAAACTATATATTTTCTACTAGAAACTCACTTAAAATAGACAGATACAAATAGATTACAAGGAGCCGGGCGTGGTGGCGCACGCTTGTAATCCCAGCGCTTGGGAGGCTGAGACAGGAGGATCGCGCAGGTTCGAAGCCAGCCTCAGCTACTTAGTGAGGCTCTCGGCAACTTAGTGAGACCCTGTTTCCAAAATAAAAATATAAAATGGGTCTGGGAGTATAGCCTAGAGGTAGAAAGATCCTGGGTTCCACCCCCAGTTCCACCAAAAACAAAAAAAAACAAAAAAACAAATAGATTACAAGGAAAGGGTAGAGAAAGATATACCATGCTAACACTAATTAAAATAAGGTGAGCCTGGCTTGGTGAGCAAGCTTGTCATCCCAGCACTCGGGAGGCTGAGACTGGAGGATCACGGTTCGCAGACAGCCTCAGCTACTTAGTAAGGCCCTCTGCAACTCAGTGAGACCCTGTTTCAAAATAAAAAATAAAATACAAGGCTTTTGTGTATCTCAGAGGTAGAATGTCCCTGGATTCCATCCCCAGTACTGAAAAAATAAAAATAAGGTGTAAATAGCTAGAATAATTTTCAGGAGAGCAGATTTCAGAGCAAGGAGAGTTACTACTTATCAAGTGAGTATCACATAATAATAAAGGGATTAATTTTCCAAGAAGATATAAGCCTACAAAGCAAGTGTCAAAACACATGAGGCAAAAACTGGCAGAGCTCTAAGAAAAACAGATTAATCCATGATGGCAGCTGGAGACTTCTACCACCCTCTATCTGAAACAGACCCAGCAGGCAGAGAATCAGCGCGGAGACAGTCAAACAAGACACCATCGGTCAACGGGTACAACTGGCATGTGTAGACTGCTTCATCAGTGCACATGGCACTCACCAGGACAGACCAATATGAACAAGTCAACTCAGCAAAGGGGTCAAACTAGAAATCACCACAGAGGGGAAGCTGGAAAGGCCAAACTACCGGAAACTGAATTGCACACTTCTAAGTAACACACAGGTCAAAAAAAATCACAGAAATCTAAAATTATTTTAAGATAAATGACTGCGCAGAATGATGAAGAGTGTGGGATGCAGTAAAAGCAGAGCTCAGAAGCTGGGCGTGGGGTGTGTGTCTGGAATCCCAGGACCCGGGGGTCCAGGACAGGAGGATTACAGGATTAAGACCAGAACACAGGAACTCAGTAAAAACCTGTTTCAAATTAAAAATAAAGCGTGCTGGAGTCAGAGGTAGAGCACCTCTGGGCTCTGTCTCCAGTACCATGTGCACACACATACACACAGCAGTGCTCAGAGGGGAATTTATAGTATTAAATGCATATATTAGGAAAAGAAAGAGCCAAAACTAATCACCTAAGCTTTCATATTAGAAAACTCTAAAGAGATTATTAAGTACAAAGTAAACTGATAAAAATAAATAATAAAAATCCAGGGCAGAGGGGTATATTCATTCGAGTCACCCCTCCATGCCACTCTGGCATGGGGCTGTATTTCTATTTTCTGTATTTCTATCTTTCTAATAAACTTCTTTAAATCTTCAAAAAAAAAAAAAATCCAGGGCAGAAATCAATGAGATTAAAAATAGGAAATCAAAAGACAGAAAAAAATCAACAATGCCAAAAGCTGATTCTTTGAAGAAAATCAATAAAATTGATAAGCTTCCAGTCAGGATAATTAAGAAAAAAAGACACAAATTATTAATCAGAAATTAAATAAGAGCCATCACTACAAATCTGTATAAGAAAAGACTAATATAATATTACTAAGAAAAATCCTATGCTCTTCCTCAACTCATTAAAAAATACCCTCAAGCCAGGCGTGGTGCCGCATGCTTGTAATCCCTGCGCTTGGGAGGCTGAGACAGGAGGATTGCACAGATTCAAAGCCAGCCTCAGCTACTTAGTGAGGCTCTCAGCAACTTAGTGAGACCCTGTTTCCAAATAAAATATAAAATAGGTCTGGGAGTATAGCCCGGAGGTTCCACTCCCAGTACCACAAAAAAAAGAAAGAAAGAAAGAAAAAATACCTTCAAAGAACCCATAGCCAAGATCATACTTAATCATGAGAAACGTGTTATTCTGCATAGCGGAAGCTTCCCCACTAAGGTCGTGTTACGGTTAGGAACACGGTTAGTCGCCTAAGAGCTCATGTATCACTGTTCAAGGTTGATAGAATTAAGTCATGAGGGTTGTCATCTCGTCGGCATGGATATTCACTGTGATGGAGTCACTGGGCAGTGGCCTGGAGAAGCTGGGTCCTGGGGGTGTGGCCTTGATGACTGTGATTCTGTCTTTGAAACCCCTTGCTTGCTGGCTCTCTGGTTTCTGGCCCCCATGATCTGAGAGCAGAGTCCTCCCTCTCTTCCTCTCTCTGCTCCCTGCCACCATGCCCTGAGCTGCACAGACCCAGCCAGGCATGGATGGAACCTCTACATCTCCAAATACAGCGAGTAAATAAATCTGCATTCCTCTAAGGCACACCGTGGTCAGCTGTTCTGAATTATTTCAGTGAGAATGTTGACTGAGACAAGTCAAGAATAGGGAAGGATGTACCCTCTCTTACCACTACTTTTCAACATTAGCTTGGGAATTCTAAATAATGCGATAAGAAAAGAACAGGAAATAAAAGGTATAATAATTGAGAATTTTTTTCTGTACTGGGGATGGAACCCAGGGGCATTCTATCTCCAAGCTACACCTCCAGCCCTATTTTTTATAGACCTTAAAAAGTACCTCAACAAAGACTATACATATTTCATATATATATATGAAAATAAAGCTATGAAAAGGTTTCCTGCATCATGTCGTCTCAGAATGCCATTTCAGCAGCTGTGAAACCACTGCACAACTATCAGAACGACCAGTCAGAGCACAGAGAGCACCAGGTTCCGGCAAAGATGTGGAGCAACAGGCACTCAGTGTTGGTGGGAATGCAAAATGGCCTGTCCACTGTGGAGGATGGCTTAACAATTCCTCACAAAATGAAACAGTCTCATCATACAATCCAGCAATAATGCTTCTTGGTATTGTCCAAAAGCGTTGAAAACTCATGTTGGCACAAAACGTACACATGGATGTTTATGTATTTATTCATAATTTCCAAACTTGGAAGCAAACGAGGTGCCTTTCAGTAGGTGAATGGGTAAATATGCCACGGTATATATGGCTAATGGGATCTTATTCTTCACTAAAGCAAAATAAGGCCAGGTACGGTGGTACACACCTGTAATACCAGTGCTTGGGATCCTAAGAGGAGGATCACAGATTCAAAGCCAGCCTTCGAGTATGGCCCTCAGCAACTTAGCAATACCCTGTTTCCAAATAAAAAATAAAATAGGGCTAGGGGTATATCTCAGGGATAGAATGCCTCTGGGTTGAACCCTCAGCACCACCAAAAAAAAAAAAAAAAAAAAAGAAAGAAAACAATTATCAAGCCATGTAAAGACAGGAAGAGAACTTAAATACATATTACTAAATGAGAAGAGCCAGCTGGGCACGGTGGTGCATGCCTGTAATACCAGTATTTGGGAGGCTGAGACAGGAGAATCAAAGGCAATTTAGTGAGACTAGTTTCAAAATAAAATAGGGCAGGGGATGTGACTCAGAAGGAGAATGCCCCTGGGTTTAATCCTCAGTGCCAAAACAAAAAAGTGGCGTCCAAGTTTGGGGGTAGGGAAGGATAAAAAGGCAGAACAAGGGGGATTTTGTTTCAGGGCAGCACAATTATTCTGAATGGCACTGTAATGGCAGATACACATCACTGGACAGTAATTAGAATCCACAGAACTTGCAGGACCAAGAGGGAGCCCCTACGTCATCCACAGACCTTGGGTGACGGTCACATGCCAATGGGAGCCGCTACCTGAGATAAATGTCCACTCTGCTGGGGATGTCCCTATGGGGCTGTGCAGGGAACATAAGGGAAATCTCTAAACTGTCCTGTCAACTTTGCTATGAACTAGAAGTGCTCTAAGACATAAAATCAAATAAATAAGAGGTTCTGCAGATCAGATATACACTCACTCAAACGCACTGGCTGGTCGCTGACTTTCCAGACCAGGCCTGGGCCGAGCCCTGGGGACAGACACAGGGAGTTCAGGGCTCGCTCTAAAGCTGTGTCTGGAAATTTTTAAAAATTAAAACAAAAATAAAAATAACTGTGAAAAAGAAAAAAACAAGCTGTGTCTTTCCTCCTACTGCATCTTTTGTTCTTCCCTCTCCACTGCAAACATCCCTCCAATGACCAGTAAGACCGAGGCTCCATTCTGAAATCAATTTATACCCGGCCATTTGTCTTTTATCATGGGCGCTCTTGGAATAGAACTTAACACTAATTCCTGGCCCACGAACCTTGAGCGTTGAATCTATTCCTCAGCCCTCTCAGTAGCCGGCTCTCGATCCTACACAGGCATCTATCTGCTGGATGCTTGAAAGGGGAGGAAAGGTGCCGGAGCCATCCGGCAAGAGAACAGGTTCTGAAAAGAGGCGTGAGGATGAAGAATTTTTAATTCTAACGTGGGGGAGCCACCAGCCTATCTCTACTGGCCGACCCGTTTCTGGGTCAGTATTTCCTACGGGTCGACGTCTACGCCTGGGTCAGTATTCTCTATTGTGCCGATGCTCCTGCCTGGCTACTTCTGGGTCAACCTCGTCTTTATTGCGCCGACACCGGTTTTGTTTTTCCAGAGGTATTTATACACAGCTACAGGTCAATCAACATTCTCATGCTATCACCATCAGAATACAATAAAGACCCATACAAAACACACACATTACAGAAAGGCCTATCAGTACCCTCCTGTCATCACCACCTGATCCTCTCTCAGACCTCTTTGAACTTTCCATAACCCCAAACCTTGTTGACTCTGGGTGAAGGACAGTCAGCTGAGTCAGAGACACCAATCTCAGGGAAGGCCTTAATGGCTCCCCACAGAAAGGAGGGAGGGATGAAGGGGCAGAAGAGGAGGGAGGAGGGAACCTGAGCCAATGGGCTCCTGCACTGGCCTGCCCTGCGTGTGAGAATTCCCTTCTCACCCTGAGTAGGGACAGTCCCTAGGACTGCACCTCTAGCACCCAGTCAGCGGGTGGAGGGGAGGAGGGGGTGTGGTAACAAAACACCTAAGACTGGATGACTTACAAAGAGCAGAAATGTATCTTCTCACAGATCTGGTGGCTGGGAATTGAGGGTTGAGGCATCGGCATCTGACTCAGGCCTTCATGATGCTGCATCACAGGGCAGGGGCAAACAGCAAAGGGTCAGAGCCCCCTTGGATACCAGATTTACCCTTCCACGGGGGTAGGACACCTGTGGTCTAAGCACCTCCCACAGACCAGACCTCTTAACTGTTACAATGACAATTAAACTTCAACAAGCACTGGGCAGGGGACAAACATTCAAACTCTAATCAATAGATGGATGGGCAGTTGGTGGATGATGGATGGGTATGTGGTGGGTGAAAGGATAGGTTGACGGATGGGTGGGTGGGGTGGGTGGATGGATGGATGGATGGATGGATGGATGGATGGATGGATGGATGGATGGATAGATATGTACATGGATGGGTGGATGGATGAATGGATGGATGGATGGATGGATGGATGGATGGATGGATGGATATGTACATGGATGGGTGGATGGATGGATGGATGTACATGGATGGGTGGATAGATGGATGGATGGGTGGGTGGATATGTACATAGATGGGTGGATGGGTGGATGGGTGGGTGGATGGATGGATACGTACATGGATGGGTGGATGAATGGATGGATATGTACATGGATGGATGGATGGATGGATGGATGGATGGATGATTGGGTGGGTGGGTGGATGGATGATGAATGGACGGATATGTACATGGATGGGTGGATGGGTGGATGGGTGGGTGGTGGATGGATGATGAATGGACGGATATGTACATGGATGGGTGGATGGGTGGATGGATGGGTGATGGATGGATACATGAAGGGGTGGGTAGATAAGTGTATGGATGGGTGGTTGGAGGAATGGATGTATGGTGGCTGAAGTATTTCGCTGGATAGATGCGTAGATCATGCATGGTGGGTAGTCAGGTGGGAGGAGGAGTCAGTGGATGAGGATGGGCTGATGGATCGTGGGTGGGTGGACAGGGGGTGTATGCATGAAGGGACGGGTTGATAGGGTGTGGGCGGGTGGGTGGACAGAGGGACGCGTGGGTCACACACCTGCCATAAGCGTTCCTCTGTAAGGTGCTCACGCCCCTCTGAAGACTCAACTAGTCAATCATCAGCTCTCTGAGACACCCACCCACTCACCTATCCAGCAGGAGATGGCCACTTTTGAACCTGCCAGTGCTCAGGTCTGGCTCCTCCCCTGACATCTCTGGCAATGACATGTCAGTACATATACCTATTTCATACTCCCATCAACATATATACATACTGCTGCACACGGCCCTTCTGCCAAGTTTGGACATGGCGGCCCTGCCCGCGAAGGAGCTCACAGCCTTGAGGGGGAGACAGGCACACTAACATGGCATGCCATGATGGCTAGGGGACTGTGGTGCACAGAGAAGACAGAGAAGAGCCCCTCAGCCAGGGCTGAAGGGGAGAGAAATCCAGAAGGCTGCCTGGAGGAGGTGCTCCTGAACCGAGTCTTCAAAGCGAAGTCAGATCAGAGTCTTTTATCATTGAACATGGTATTCACTGTAGATTCTTGTAGATGTTCATGTTAGTGAGATTCCCTGTTTCTAGTTTACTGAGAGCTTTTATCAGAACAGGTATTGACTTTTATCAAATGTTTTCTACATCTTTGATAACATGCCATCTTTCTTTAGCCTGTTGGTGTGATGGCTTAAGTAATTTTTTTTAGTGTTGAGCCAGCTTTGCATACCTGAGACAAATCCCATTTGGCCATGATGTATCATTTTCTTATTCATTGTTGGATTCTATTTGCTAATATTTTATTGAGGATTTTCCACCTAGGTTTGTAAGAGGTATTAGTCTGTAGGTTTCTTGTAAGCTTTTGTTTGGTTTGGAAACTGGGGTCATGTTAGCTTCAGAGAATAAATTACAAAATGTCCTGTTTTTTCCCTTTTTTCTGACAGGAAGTACTGGGGGTTGAACCCAGGGATATTCTACTATCTGAGTGACACCCACAGCCCAATTTTATCTTATTTTGAACAGGGTCTCACTAAGTTGCTGGTCTCAAATCTGCAATCCTACTGTCTCAGCCTCCCAAATACTGGGGTTACAGGTATGTGCCACCATGCCCAGCAGCCTCTGTTCCTATTTTCTGGGTTGTAAAGAATTGGCATGACGTCATCCTTAATTGTTTGGTAGAAGTCACCACGAAGCTATCTCTACTGCTGCTGCCTGTTTTGATGGTAACTAATTGTTGATGCAATTTCTCTGTGTGTGTGTTTGTGTGTGGTACTGGGGGTTGAACCCAGGGATGTGATATCTGTACTACACCCAGCCCTTTTTATTTTGAAACAGGGTCTCGCTAAGTGCTCACTGGCCTCAAACTGGCTGATCCTCAGTCTCCAAGTATTGGGATTCCAGGTGTGCGCCACCAGACCTTTGGTATTTAGATTGCTTACTTATTGTGAGTTTTGGCAGATTTGGTCCAATTCATCGAGTTGTAGTTTGAGGTCCCAGAGCTGTTCAGTTTTCTACCCTCTTGCTGCTCATGGGATCTGTAGTGATGTCTCCTCTTTCAGGCAGTACTATCTTTGATGTTGTCTTTTTCTTAGTTGACCTGGCTAGAAGTTTGTCAGTTTTACTAAACCTTTCAAAACCAATTGATTTCTGGTTTAGTTTCTACCATTTCTTCTGTTTGCTTTATACTTCATCTGATTTTCTTCACCTAAGATGAGAGTTGGAATGAATGATTCCAGAACTTTCTTTTCTAATACAAGCAGTGAATGCTTTAAGCTTCCTCTAAGCACAACTTTTAAAAAATCCCACGAATAAGCCGGGCGTGGTGGCGCACGCTTGTAATCCCTGCGCTTGGGAGGCTGAGACAGGAGGATCGCGCAGGTTCGAAGCCAGCCTCGGCTACTTAGTGAGACCATTTCCAAATAAAATATAAAATAGGTCTGGGAGTATAGCCCGGAAGTAGAAAGCCTCTGGGTTCCACCCCTAGTACCACCAAAAAATAAATAAAAATAAAAATAAAAACTCCCACTAATTTGGGATAAATTACATTTTCATATTCGAGTTCAAATTATTTTTAAATTTCTCCTGAGAGTTCTTTGGCCCATGGTTATTTATTCTCCAAACACATGGGTATTCTCCAGCTACTGGTTCTAGTTTAACTCTGTGCAAGTACATGTGTATGGTTTCTGGTCTTTGAAACATGTTAGGCATGCTTTCTGGCCAAGCGTGACTATCCCACACACTCCTGAGAGGGCTGCGTCTCGTGCCCCTGACGCGGTCCATGGGTGTCCATTTGGCTCAGCTGACTGATGGTGCCGTTCAGGTCAGCTACATCATTTCCACTTTCTGCCGTCTGACCCATCAGCTGCTGGCAGTAATGGTGAAGTCTCTGTACAGTAGGTTTGTCCATTTCTCTTTGCAGTCCTACGTTTTTCTGTTACATTTTGGCACTCTGTTCCTAGGTGCACACATGCACATTTGCCAGAAGGAAGGGTTAACAAGGACAAGGGAGAGCGTCCCGAGCCTCACCGAGAGGGGTTCTGGTCTTCCATCCCCGGAGTGCACAAAGAGCAGGTGCGGTGGTGTGCAGGCCACGGGTGTGCAGGCCACGGGGCAGTAACCCTTGCTTCTAGACTGACCCTGCCCCCTATGCCCTCGAGGAGACCCTCCCCTGAGCACTGGTGAGACCTGCCTCCTGCCTCTCCCTAACAGGATACAGATGAAGTGATACTTATAGGGTGACATCACAAGACTGTAACCCATCCTGCCGGAGCCACCCCTCTGTGCTGCCTCCCTGGGGAATATGCATGCCTGGGACCTGCAGGCAGCCTCTGGGACCTGTGAGCAGCCACTGGCCGACAGCCACAGGAAAGGAAGCACTCAGACTGGGCGTGGGGTCACATGCTGGGAGGATGAGACAGGAAGATCGCAGTTCGTAAACAGCCTCAGCCACTACTTAGTGAGGTCCTTTGCAACTCAATGAGACCATTTCAAAATAAAGAATTTTTTAAAAAAAGGGCTGAGGGGTGTAGCTCAGAGGTAGAATGCCCCTGGGTTCCATCCCCAGTACTGTAAAAAAAAAAAAAAAAAAAAAAAAGGAAGGAAGGAAGGAAGGACTCAGCCCCATAGCCAAAGGGGTGACAGGTAGGAATAGCCAGGTGAGATGGGAAATGGGCCCTGTCCAGACCCAGCCTCCAAGTGGGACAACAGCCCAGACGCCCTACTGATGGCAGCCTCGTGAGGCTGGGGGGACCCAGCTGCAGTGTGCCTAGCTTCTGGCCTCCAGCTGCCATGAGGTGACAATCAGCATCAGGTGGCCAGGCCCGTGGCAACCATTACCTGACAACCATCACGTCCAGTCTCCTGCTGCAGGTGTCTGGGGCCCAGGGGCTTCGGATCTGCCATCTCTGGGGGCTCTTCCTGCTAAGTCGGAGAGAGTGTCCAGATCACCTGCCACTCAGCACCCACAGGACCAAGAGCCGCTGCCGAGTCAGGGCCACACTCAGCCTGTGGGCAGAAATGCACATGGGTGGGCAGCAGGGCCGGAGGGCATCCCTTAGCCAGCCACCACCCACGGGTGCAGCGCCTGCTCTCAGCAACTAGCTGGGGAAAGTCCGTACAAACGAGGCAGCCAGCACCGTCGACGTGATTGAATTAAGAGATAATGGCGGTGAAAGCAGATTTGTGCCGAGTAACAGCTCTGACTGCCTGGCAGTCCTGCAGTAACTCCAAGCTCCAGACATTAATGCATCTTAACGTGCACTGTTTTGGGAAAATTAACCACATTTTTCAAATGTGTTCAGATTTTTGTTTTCCTCCCACAATCTCTGTTTTCTCCAGCCCCACTACTGATTAGTTTTAGCTAAACCTGCCTCTTCTCATCAAGAGAGTGCATTTGATTTTCAATTAGCTTGCAGGAATCTATCAGGAGAAAGCCCAAACACACCTCTTTCATAATAAGTCTCTTTTTGGTGCTTGGATGGAGCACGGGGAGGCCCAGCGAAGCCTCAGCTAGAGACATCCCTGGCTAAAGGTGAGTAGGTAGTCGGAGGTGGGCCTGGCATCTTGCCATCTATAAACTGAAACAAACTTGCCATTTCTGTAAGGACACTGGGCTCTGCACAGGTGGAGCCAGCATTTCACACATGGATTCACACTGGACACATGGACCCAGGATCCTTTTGTTTCTTTTTTTGGTGGTACCAGGGATGGAACCCAGCGGCACTGTACCTACTTTTTTTAGTCTTTATTTTTGAAACAGGGTCTCACTGGGTTGCAAAGGGCCTTGCTAAGTAGCTGAGGCTGTCCATGAACCGCGATCCTATGATCTCAGCCTCCAGAATGCTGGGATTATAAGTGACAAGCGTGTACCACCACACCTGGCTCCGACTTTCTTTCTTTTCTTTTTTTTGTGACACCAGGGATTAAACCCAGGGGCCTTCAACCTCTGAGATATATCCCCAGCCCTGTTCTACTTTTTATTTCGAAACAGTGTCTCACTAAGTTGAGAGAGCCTAGCTGGCTGCTGAGGCTGACCTCAAACTTGCATGCTCCCGCCTTGGCCTAAGTACTGAGATTGCAGGCATGTGCCACTCCGTGCAGCCAGGATCATTTCTGAACACTTCCAGAAGACACACAGCCCATGGGGACCTCACAGAAGATGGACGCTATGTCACCGGCCGGGGCCTCCACGTCAGCGCTGCGTGGTCCTGGGCAGTGGGTGGGGATGGGCGCATGTGTCCTCAGGGTTCTGCTCTGCAGGACTCCTCCCAGCTGTCCCCAGTTGGTCCACAGCCCCTGGACGCAGACTGGAATCCATTTCATTAACCTGCATCCTCACTACAAACATAGTTGCTAAATTCTTTTGGTGGGTTAAAAACAGATTTGAATATTTATCTTCATGACTATTATTTATCCACTAAAACAATCTCTAGAGACCAGCACTTGGTCCCCAAGGTTGGCACAGGTCCCCTGTGGGCTCCTGCTGCTGAGCTAACAACCAGCTGGCGGGAGCCCAGTGCAGTGCCCAGGACTCACAGCACGAGGCCAGGACGAGGCCAGGCCCACACTGAGCGCCCGGAGACCTCGTGCAGGAGGCAGCCTCGGGGCCTCCCCACCCTCCTGCTGGGGTTGCACCCAGGGCAGGCGACCCTCAGCCCTGGACAGCCACACCTCCATCCCAGGTTCAGGTGGCACTAGCTGGGGTGCCCAGGCCTTGCCCAGCACGAGGCCAGGCAGTCAACACCAAGATGTGATGCTCAGCCAGAAGTGAAGAGCACTCCTGGGAGCTGCCCAGGTCAGGGGAGCCCATCTCTGAGCTGAAGACTGCTGCCTCGCAGGGGCCCCAGAGCGCAGTGACCAAGCATCCCAGGCTGCCTGGGACCAACTTTGGTGGTGATACCAGAGAAGTCCTGGACAGACAGAGACACGCTGGCCCCACACCAAGGTGGGCCCGGAGAGCAGGGCTGGGGATAGGTGAAGCCTGGAGGTGAAGGCTGGGGAGGCCAAGCTGGCTCCAGAAGCTCCCAGGAGAGCATGCCAGTGGGTCCAGGGCACGGCTGCCGAGACCAGGGGTCAAGGACATCAACATGTGAGACTATAATGCTTTCCCATCAAAGGATTAGCTTAGGAAGCCACCACTTACAACCTTGTATACGCTCTCATCCTTCTGGGAAGGTAGCATTTCTTTAACAATTACAAATGCAAACCCCTGGTACCAAGAACCTGTTTGCAAAAAGCAAAACTGCCTTGTTGATCCATCTGCAAACACGTGTCTTTTCTTACATCCCAGCTGTATTTTGTCCGATTGGCCTCCCAGCGCGTGGTCCTGGGCACAGTCGCTCTCCTGCAGCCCAGGCCCCGCGGCCGGTCCCTGCAGGCTGTCCCGGGGCACAATGAGGCACAGACCAGCTGCAGCTGATGCCAGAGCAAGCGCTGGGAGACCGAATGCCCACTCTGCACACACTCAGAGCAGCTGCCTCTACTCCACAGCAGGACCTGACCGTGGGTGGAAAACCGCAGGCCAGTGATACCAGCACCACCACAGCTTGCCACAGCCCCCCGCCACCCCCACTCGGCCGTCCGCAGCCAGCCCAGGGCCCGGCCCAGCGACCCTGCCCAGCCTCACCAACCTCCTGGTGGACAGGGCTGGCTGGGACCACAACACCAGGAGGCGTCGGCCAAACACCGGACAAAAACTACCAAAGGAAGACTTTTTATTTTCAAGTTTCTATGGAGATATTACAAACAATGTAGACTTAAAAGAACACTTAAAATTTAACTGTAGCTTTAAAATAAAAATATGATTAGGCAAAGTAATAAATAATGCCACCCCAGAGGCCTGGCCCTGCTCTGCGTCCGCCTCCACCCGTGCCCTCGCCACCGCAGGCCCCTCGCTCACCAGCCTCCTAGTGCTACGGGAATGAAAGGGCCACACCATCCAAATCTTGACTTTATTTTTAATATAAAAAATGCAAATTTGGAAACCCACCCTACTTTCCCCCCTAACATAATGCTTTACCTCTTAAAAATAAAAATAAAGTACTAATTCTATATACATCACATGTACCATACAAAAAGTATCCAAAGTTCTATTGCTACCAAAGTGTTCTAAATTAAAACAAGTTACAGAAAGCCCCTCATTGTAAACAAAAGATTACAGGTTACAAAATCAAAGTACACACAGGCCAGAGCCATTTATATAACCACGCAACACACTGCTCCCAAGCCAAGCAGACTCATGTGTGCCTGTAGAAAACGCTTATCAATATACCTTTGCAAATTTATCTCTCATTATAAAGCAAATGAATACACTTTCTACAATAAATAATCTGCTGGGAGGCACGCCTGCAGGAGTTGGCGGACCAGAGGAGACTGGAGGGCAGACAGGAGATGAGAAGGAGGCCCCGCCCGGCGTCACACTGGCGGAGTGTTTTTGGTGATTTGTAAGTGATGTACACAGCATAAATTTATTCTCCACCTCTTTGCACAAAGCACCATTCAAAATAATGTCATTTTCTTTCTTAAAATACACATTTGTCATTGTAAATTTACATCCCGTCTTATTAAATAAGTGGTACTCTGTGTAAAGAGCATGATGTACAAAATTATTAAACATTCAAAAGTCTTTAAAAAAAAAAAAAAAAGCTACATACAGACCAAGGAAGGCGAGACGCGCACCGCCGCGGACGCCGGGCTTAACCGCTCGAAGGCGCCCGCCCACGCGGTGCCAGGCGAGGTGTCCATAGGAAACTGGAATAAAGCCTCCCCTCCCCGGGGAAGAGAACGAAGAACACTACAACTACAAAACCAGAATAAGTTAGGTTCTGAGCACTATACACATGTACAGCTATGGACACGTGGCCGGCTCGCCGCAGCCGCTCAGTCTACATCGCTGAGGTCGCTGGCCGTCTCCCCGTGGACACGGCTCAGGTGGTTCATGGCTCTATCGAACGCCACACGCACCGCCTTCCGGATGCTGGAGTTCCTGCCTTCCATCATTTTTAACTTGTCAATGGTTTCGTCAATCCCAAGGGGAACCATCTTGGACTTGGGAAGCCACTGCCTTTTTAGGAGAGAAAGACAGTAAGAGTAAGAGCCATGCACGCCCTGCGCACGGCGCCCCGCCCCGCACCACTGCGCCGTCTCCTCTCCTCCAACCATCCCCACGCTGCCTTGCGGAACACACACGGCGCACACACGGGCACGTGCACACTCAGCACAGGCAAGCCAGCCCTGCGAAGGGAGGGGACGCCCCGGCTGGGCAAGGCCAGGGTGAGCCTGCTTCCTCCAGGCGCACGAGCAGCCAGCAGAGGCAGCTCAGTGAGGGAGAGGATGCCGCAGAGGCACTGCGGAACCTCCCTGGGTCCCAAGTGCATGGCAGGCAGGACCGAGTCTGAAGGGCCCTGCCAGCAGAGCCGCAGCCAACTGAACGCACTCTCCCGGTGGTACAAATGGTCTAGACAATCTGTCCCTCACAGAGGACAGTGCACTGCGCATCTAGAGAGCACAGCAGGGCCCTGCTGTGCACTCCAGTAAGAAACAAGAAGACTCAGCCGGCACCCTTGGCCCGCAGCAGCACCCGGGGCAGAGGCGAGGCCCAGGCCTCTGCACTCACCAGCTTCTCTTGTTGTCGAAGAACAGGACGAGGAACAGCTTCTCCTCAGACTTGGTCTGCATGTGCTCGCCGACCTTCAGGACGTCCAGCGGCGGGGCGGGGATGGTGACGCCATTGTGGTGACCCGGCACACGCGGCATCTTCGGGTCGATGATCTGCTGGGGACACGCCGCGGTCACTAGGAGCATGCGCCACGGCAGCCTCGCACGCACACCCCGCTGCACAGGCAGGCGCCGTGCCACGCAGCCAGGCCCAGGCCAGGCGAGCAGCCCGCCCGCAGCGCTGACTCACCAAGGCTGGGTAGGAGGGGTAGCCACTGCACTTGGCCCACACCACCTTCAGGGGCTCCAGAACCGAGGCCGCAGCGTCAGTGGGAATCCACATGCTGTTCTGTCCCACCTCTGGGAAGGAAGGAAGCCCCAGCAGTGAGCGTCTGAGTGGAGTGCAGCGTTCCCAGGGCCCAGCATAGCCACGCGGCCCGCAGGCCCGGCTCCCCCAGCAGGCCCAGCTCCCAGCTCCAAGCATGCCTCCCACTGACCTGCAGTCTCATCCCGCCATTCCAGCCTAGGACACCAGCTCCCCGCACCTCCCCACTACCACCCCTGGGGGGAGGCTCTGTGTACTGACACCTCGCATCCAGCCTGGAGCCCTGGCTGCCTCCAGAGCCAGGACCTGCCCCTCCCACCCCCAGTGACCAAGGCCCTCATCTCTGGAGCACAACACCTCTCGCCATCAGCCGCTCCCTGCTCAGAACCTGCCAGGACCCCAAGCCTTCCCAGGGCCCCCAGCAGCCTGGCCTCCTGCTGTATACAGCACCTCCCCGAGGCAGGGCTCCACCCAAGCCCTCACAGCACAGAGGCCTCAGAGTGAACGCTGCACCCGCCACACCCACAAGCCCTATGCAGGAGAGCAGGAGGCACCTCGGTCCCCAAGGCTGACTACCCTGGACTGTGCCTACCAACAGGCCCCCACCCCCTCCCTGGCCTCAAGGGGGACCGCCACCCCTGGGTGACCCATTCAGCTGCAAATGGCAGATGAATCAGTGTTTGAGATTATCAACAGCCGTGCTTCCTCAGAGGGAGTAAGTCTTCAGGCCCAGCGTGGGCCACAGGATGCAGCCCAGGTAAGCCTGGGAGTCCGGCCGGCACCCCCAGGCGGAGGAGCACACACGCCCGGCCTCTCTCCAAACCAGTGGGCTCTGCTCATACACGATGCCACGAGGACCAGGCCTGCGGTGTCCATTCTGGAAATGCCCACCACGAGCCACACACAACTCACCAGCTGCGATCCTGGCAGCCTTGGCGTAGTTCCCGTTTTCAATGCAGGATATCAGCTCGCTGCGATCCTCCAACGTGTGCCTGCGCACAAGGGCAGGCTTGCCTCGTCCGCACTTGGGTGCACTCAGACTTCAGGAGGAAAAGCAGAGTTTGGTCAGGGGCTGTGGCCCCAAAGCGCAGAAGCCCTGCCTGTGGCTGCCCACCAGCAGGCTGGGCTGAGAAGATGGTGCCTAACCCCCTGGGAAGGCCTGTAGGCAGGTCTGGAGGAGTAAGCCTGCCACTACGAGGGTGTTCAGGGACCCCGTCTCAGCTGCCAAAGTGACCTCCACAGGGCGAACAGGGTTGCCATCTTGCTCAAGGCAAGACGTGGGGAGGACAGAGTATAAGCTTAACTACAGATTCTAAAGTGTGCTAATGTAAAGTTTCCTCTTCCAGGTAAATCCTGTGAAGGGCAGTGAACACAGTGGCCTCCAGGCCAGCCCCGTCAAGGAGCCTCAGCACGGGATGGCACCGGTGCCCACCTTGAGTCGCAGAGCGGGCTGTTGCTGGAGGAGATGCTTGACTCGGATGCGCAGCGCCGTCGAGGTGCCGCTTTCCTCCCCAGGCCACTGCCTGGCTCCTGCTCACTCCTGGCACCCCCAAAGCCATTGGTGAGACCTGGAACACAGGCAGGCAAGGGGCACGGTCAGCTCCCCAGAGCCGCTGCCCACCGCCGACGCCCCCACGCCTCACACCTGACTTTCTCCTTTAAACGTGCACTGTGTTTTCCAAAGAACACGTATGTATGAGACAGTATCTTAACTTTCACCCCCGTGACGTCACGTCCAGCAGACTAGGCAGTGCTGAAAACGCAGCAGACAGAGAAGCTCTCGCTGAATGAAGCACAATCCCAGCAAACCCAAGTCAGAGCGGCTCCGTGAACACGACGTAAAGAGGCACTCCTAAACGACTCAAGAGCTCCGAATGGACCCCACAAGCCAAGCCAAGGGCAGCCCATCCCCTCCCTAGATGAAAGATGACTCATACTTGCAAGGGCCAGCCTGCCCACACTATGGAGAAGAAGCCACACCTGGACAAGACCCTCGGGACCCCAGGGCAGCGGGGGTCACCAGTAACAAGAATGTTCTTATCTGCAGCACTAAGCTTTAAAAAAAAGCCTCCATTCAAAAGGCAGGTATTAACATGTACCTGAATAGCACGTTGAATAGAAGGGGCCCACTAATCTAGGCCCCAAAAACTACCAGCACCAGGGCGACGGGCCATGGTGCTCGCGAAGCGGCCAGTCGCAGCCCAGGAGGCCAAGACTCGCAGTGTCCCAGCGCCCGACAGCCGAACAAACACAAGCACATCATCTTGGTATGTGGAAAGCGTTTAATAAAGGGCTCAACACTTCCACTCCCCTCACGACGAGCAGGGAGGCACCCACTGCACGCGGCCTCCCTCTGGGCAGAGCTGGGAGGGAACAGGGCTGCTTCCCCCAAAAGGAATCTCAACTTCCTGCATACTTCATCCTTAAAATTCACTGAAAATCTACTTCCAAAGTGAAACATGTAGATGGTAAATAAAGCTTTTCTTGGAAGTTTTTGGAGTGGCCGGATCATAGGCTTGCGGCTGCTAAGGCACACTCCCACATTCCCTCCAGGAAAGGACAGCACTTGGCCGGCACAGGGCTCAGGACCGCAGCTGCCCTCACAGTCCAACATCCCCGCCACAGCAGCAGGGTTGCAGGGAGGGCAGGCCCCACAGCAGGCTGCAGGGCCCGAAGGCCACGGCTCTCCAGACGCAGAAGCAGACCCACCCGACTCCCATTCTGACCCAGTCAGCACAGAGGCCCACTGGACAGCGCCCAGGACCCAGAGGGCCGAGAAGGAGCTCCAGCCAGTGCCATCTGCTGGTGGACCCCGAGGTTTGGGGCTAGCAGGCACCAGCACGGGTGCTGCTGCCTCAGGAAAAGCCCAAGGGCAAGGACGGCACTGGGCCGGCCAGCTCTACACAGGGCCTGGGCAACCAGAACCACTGATCAGGTGTGAGGATGGGTGCCTGAGGTCCGGGTGCCATGGAGTGGCCTCAAGGGCACTGTCCTCCCCGTGCTGTGCCCACCCGAGACGTCCAGTGCAGAGTGGGCCCTTTCCAGGATGAGCAGCACCGCCCAGCCCTTCGAAGGAGCTTCTCTAGAAGCGGTGGGCTAGATTCCATCAGCCTCCCCACCTGTGCCAAGTCCATCAGGGAGGCTGGGGAGGGCCCTGAACCAGGAGTGACTTAGGGCCAAATGCAGCAGGTGGCAGCCAGCTGGGGGAAGAGTGACAGCCACTCGCAAGACCAGGCTGGTAGAGGGCCAGCTGGAGGCTACTAGCCAGCCAGGAGGCAGAAGCCAGAGCCCTGTCCTCGGGTGCGCACTTCAGCAGGGAGGGCGCTGGCCCCACCGGGGCCTGAGCGAAAGGCTGACCCAGGCGACAGAATACAGGGGAAGGCTCTTGGTGCAGAAAGAAGGACCAGCAGCCTCCCTCTGGGTTTCCCTGAGTGTTCATAGGGCTCACTACATTTGGGCCGCTAAACTGTTTACATAAGCTTTTTCACATGTTAAGTGGACTGAGGGCGTTCCAGGAAAGACCCAAGAGACCACGGGAGGGAGCAGGGCTCTAGGTCAGCTTTGGAGAGGGAGATGTGGTTGCAACAGGACTAGAAAGCCCGCACAGCCAGATTGGACCCTGCGGGGCTTCCAGGCCTGGACATGTCTCAAGAGGCAGCATGGCCCGGGGAGCCCAGGCCCAAACTCAGGAAGGTCCAGTAGCTGCCACTCAGAGCCCACAGCTGTGATGCAGCAGCCAGGCACAGCCCACCGTGTCCACCTCCATGTGGCCAGGACTGGCATCCTCCTACACAGCACTCCTGCGTGGCTTGGAGTACGGAGGAACCTGGCTCACTGACTCCTCAGCAACCCTGCAAAGACCTGAGAGAACAGACCTGGGCGAGACGGCTCAGGAAGCCAGGACAGCCTCTGCTGGGAGCCAGGGGCCAGAGGTCCCCAGAGACGGGCACCGGGCCCACAGGGCGTCTAAGCAGCAGGCGTGCGTGCAATACCGAGTCTCTAAAGTGTATGCAACAGGGGAACTTCCAGCAACTGAAAAGGCAGGTGAACGATGAAGACCAACGAAGAGGCAGGACGGCTTCTGCACACAGCCGAGCACACACCCTGCAGTGCCCCAGACCCGAGGAGACCACGTGGTGGTGCTGGGGCAGCAAGCTAAGGCAGCGCCTGGCCCCTCCTCCCCTGCCCAGTACTCGTGTGGCAAGTGGGGCCAGAGAAAAGCCCCAAGGCCAGCCAGGGCACAGTCTTCTCTGACCTCAGCCTCCCAACCCACTGGGAACAAGACATGCTGGATGAAGCAGGTGAGGAGCTGGGTGAGCCAGCCCCCACCCTGGTGAAGACCCCGTGGGAACTCATCCCAGCTGAGCAGGCCCCAGGCCCCCTGGCCCTGCCAGCAAAGCGGCCACCCCTGCTTCTCCGGCTCTTCTGAAATGTGGTGAGTGGAACAACCCATGAGCTGGGGGCCAGGCCCTGTCTGGCCCATGGGCAGCGAGCACTCCAGCACATCAGAGTGCTGGGCAGCAATGATCATCTTCTGAATTTACTTTAGCTACTGGAAAAAGAATGGCATTTTCCACCTTCCAGTAAAGGCACAGCAAACAAGAAGACCCCAACCACCGCCTGCTTCTGCTGAGCCAGGCTCTGTGAAGACAGCTGGGAATGGCCGAGGCAGGCCAGTGGCCCAGGCTGCGAGGCTGCTTGAGGGTCCCTGTGAGCAGGACTTTTCGCTGGCCTGGCAGGCGCTCGCACGGCCACTAGATAGAGGACTCAGCTGCTCAGTAATCCAGGAAAAAGTGAAAGAAAGAAGTAAAGAGAGCGTGGAGACCGGGCAGAACTGAGAAAGCAAAGGTGCTAACAGCGGGCGAGGAGATGGAGTGCGGCTCGTCTTCAGAGTGGCCGTGCGCAGAGCCCTCCAGATGCTGGGCCCCGGCCGCTCTACGGCCAGAATCACGGATCCGTTCTGGACAGGCTCAGGCTGGAGCTCCCTGTCCCACTAGGTCGTCCGCGCGGTGGCAGGCGCTCTGCCTGCCAGCAGCACTAGGCTCTCCTCGGCGCCAGTGAGCGCTCAGGCGCCAGCGGCACTCCCACTGGGCTCTGGCGGGACAGAGGCACCCTCCAAGGGCTGCGTCTGTGTTGCTTAGAGGATGGCTGCACAGATGATCCACTGTGATCCACAAGAACTGCGGGCACGGCAAGGAGCAGCGACCGCTCTGCGTCCCAGGGGCTGTGAGCAGACTCCAGTCCAGGTCGAGGTAAGAGAAAAGGATTAGGATCCAAAGAGTGAGCTACCCAGCACATTAGCAGTTAAATGAGAACCTGGAAAACAGCGAAAAAGCCATTTAGTCTGACTGAAAGGACAGGAACAGACCAGCCTCCTCCCTGTTCTAGGGACATGGAGATCCTTGTTTGCTCGCCCCACCACTGTTAAGACTCTCCACCTGGAGGCTCAAAGTAGGAGGCAAGTAACACAGGTTCTGGCCTGAAAGTCCCTGTCAGAAACCGTGTGCAATCAGAGGAAGGGACAGGACGGAGCAGCTCCCTGGGCAAGACGCTGAACACAGAGTGGCCACGCTCCAAGCCTCTGCAGGGGCCAGAGACGTGCTACCGCCTCACTCACAGCATACAGCAGGGGCCGGTGGGGTGAGCAGGGCTCAGAACATGCGAGTCTGCACTTAGCCTGACCTGGAGTCTTGCAGTACACTGGAGAACATCAGAGAGCTCCCTAAAAGATCAGAGCACACCGCTGAATCTGGAGAAATACGCAAGGTTCAGAATGCTTATGTCTATGTCTGACTGCAAAAGCCACACTTGAGAAAGAAATCCAGGCGGTCTGAGAGCAGCAGACACGCGCGCGCATGCATGTGTGGAGGGGGGGGGGTGGCTCATCCGTCCTGGCAGGCCCGCACTGCTGGCCGAGCCCTGACTCCAGGGTCTGCTGTCAGCGCTGCCAAGGCTCCTGCTGCTCAGGCGTGCAGTTGGGGCTCCACCAGGCACCCACTGGGCTCTACCGCCATTCTGGAACGAGCAGCAGAAACCTCTGCTTTGGTCTGAGTGCCTCCGAGGCACACAGCAGCTCACACACATCACGGCCCACAGCAAGGCTACATTCAGACTCAGTCACCGCTGAGACCTGCAAAATCACCCTGGCAAGGCAGAAACAGAAACGGATGGGAGGCGTCACCTCCTACCATAATGTCCGATGCCCAAGTCCGAGTAGCCCTGGAGCCGCACCCCGGCGTGGCCCCAGGCAGCGAAGGCTCCAGCAAGGTCCCGAGGGAAGGGCTGCCTGCTGGAAGCAGGAAAGGTGCTGCCTCCACATCAGCTCCACAATGCAAAGCCCAAGGAGGCAGGATGGATCTGAGCTCTGTGGGGGCCTGAGGCAGAACACGTGCGCTCTGACCCGCTTTATCGCTGGCATGTCCCAGTGAGCTCATACCACAAGGTGATGGAGCCTCACACTAACTCTGGCTGAAAAAAGCTAAGGTGTAGCAAGAGATTCCCAAGAACTGGAAAGGTCCAATCTAGACCTATGGAATACTAAAATCACTTAGACAGAGGTTCCTACAAAATTAATCATATATGCAAAACCAAAATGAAATTTACTGCAAGGCCCCCAGTGCAATCCCCACCTACACACACAGAAATGAAACCTAAAAAATCATCTGGCAACAAGAAGCTCCACCTATCCACTGGCCATGGTGGGAATGCACTGTAGCATTAAGACCATCCTCCGAGGCTTCAGGCCGGCAGACCTGGCTCAAGATGGGGGGACGATGACAGCAGATGCTGCCCGGCTCACCCACCACCGCCCCACTGCCACCAGGCCTGGGGAGGCTCCCGCACACAGGGACCGTCACTGCTGTTCTGGGGAATTAAGCGGCACCCACGCCAGCCCTGTGTCCTCATGGGAAGCGCACCCAAGACCGCCAACACTAAGGCAGCTGGGGGACAGTGGGCAGATGAGAACACACGGGAACCAAGCTCCAACCCAGGGCCAGAAACAGGTACAAACAGGCCGCCACATGTATGCACAGAAAGAAATGCCGAGGTCTGGCCCCGACACCCCAGAAGTACAGCTGTTCTTCACGGCAACTCCTCCCAACGCAGCGTGTGCAATTCCACGTGAACGCCATTGGCGCCGGCGCATACAGTGTCTTGGAAAGCCGACTAAACAAGTGGGTTGTACAAGCCCCGTAAGAAATAAGAAACACTTCCAAGTGGTATTTAGCAGGTGATAACCCTGCAATGCACATAGACTAACAAGCTGTATAAAACACTAAGAAACCATTAAAACGTCCTTGCAACCAAACGTACAAAGTGGTGTGCCTAGCAAAAGGAAAGAACTGTCAGAAGGCCGCGCTAGAATGTGGGGGCCACCGCAGGAGCTTCAGATCCCGAGAGCTGGGAGAGCTAGGGCTCCAGCAAACGCCAGGCATGGCCGCTCGCAAGTCAGGAGGTACCGACACACACAAGTACAGGCACCCGGTCAAACCAAACCAGCGAGGAGAGCGCGCAGGGGGCAGAGCCGCCAGCACGGGCTTCAGGAGCGGCCCTGTCAGGCCACCGCAGCGCTGTGGAGGGCTGCAGTCACCCGTGGGGTGCGCCCAGGACGCCCTGTGGGCTCTGGAAGAACAGTCGCATTGTCTGTGTTCTCGGAAAATCACGGACTTCTGCAAAGACGAAAGCTCAGCCCACAACACACCTCTGCGCGGCAGCCGCCAGACATTTACCTGTATCCAGACGCTTTCCCGGGGACTCCTCCTCCACCTCGGAGTCTCCACATGTGCTCCGCGACCTTTTCCTTGGCTGCAGTAGAGTCTCCAACCTCGGAAGGACTACAGACAAAAAGGTTTTGGTCCCTAGCTGAGGAGAAGTTGGCTGGGTTTCAGTGTTCTTGGCAGACTTTGGGGGGCTTACACTTTTCGATTTGCAGAAGAGAACAGAAGTGCGTCTGTTTACATCGCTTGATGGCTCCGCCACTGCGGAGGCCGCCGCCGCCGGCACATCGCCACTACTGGCGAGGGTGGGCTCTGGAGGGTGTCCGCTTACCAGTGCGCTCTGAGTGCAAGTGCTATGTGATTCATTATCAAATGTGACTCTTTTGAATAGTTTACTCTGCTCGGGGTTGAGTTCTACTGGTTTGAGGGTTGGTGGTTCTGAATTAGTCTCCGAGTTTGAAGGAAGAGGTAATGCATCTGATGGTTCAAGTTTAGGGGGAGATTTATCTCCTGAAAAAATTATAAATAAAGTGATTTTTGAAACTGAAGATTAGAAAGTCTATTATAAAACTTACTATAAATGTGAAGTCCACCAATTTACTAATTCAATCAAGGAAACAAGGCATCACACAGAACCGTGTGCTGAGCAGCGAGCAGCCCAGGCCGCGGCTCCTGTGTGTGCTTCTCTAGCCAGAGACTGGGGCCGGGCCCCAGGCCCAGGTGCACGTTACTCTCTGGAAAATCTGAAAGAACACTTCACACATACCAATATTAGATACATCGTTTGCGTTCATGACAATTTCTGCAATAGACACTCACTTACCTTGAGAAGACACGACCTCCAGAGCTCTGGCGCCTCCTGGGCCGCCACAGCACTCTACACCGCGCCGTGAGGCTAGCCCGCGGGAGGAAGCGGGGAAATCGCTCTGACCAGGCTTTCCAAGCAAAGCCCAAAAGGGGAGTGTCAAGGGCCGCGAAGGAGCCCAAGAAGGCAGGCCAGCCTCCTCACCCCTGGGAACACACGCCCGCCCCGCAGAGGACTCCACGCCCTGGCGGGAGGGTCTCTGCACACCCGACTCACAGAAACAGTGCTTGACACGAGACTATAAGCGCTTTAAAAAGGTGTGTAACAGTCACCAACATCAAAGGACAGGGAAGCGAGTCCCAGGCTCGCTGTGTGCACTAAGAACTCAAGGGACAGAGGGCTCTGAGGCTCTGTGTGAGGTCACGCCACGCTGGGCCAAGCACTGGAGGTTCTTTAGAGAGTGCGCATTCGCCAAGAGTAACAACGCAAACCATCCGAGTAGTGTTCATTATCACTGGGGGAAGCTTTTATATTACAGCTGAAAAACTCCCACAAAACATTTGAAACATATACGGTTAATATTTAAATCCAAAAAGGCCACTTTGAAAGTGAAAAGCTACACAACTTACAAGCTTCACTGATGTCTCTATGTCATTTGATTAACTCAGAGTAAATGTCTTGAATACAATGCCCAAAAAGTTCTCCCTGAAAACCTCAAAGGCAGAGCCAGCCAGACCGAGGGGGCACTGCCCGCCCCGCCCCGCCCCGCAGCAGCGCCTCTGGGCTCCACGCTGGTCTCCACAGGCCCACAGCCCGCTGCGCCTCTGCAGGCCGCTGCGCCTCTGCAGGCCGGGCCAACACCAAGGGGAAGCACCGCCTCCACCACACGCCTGCATCTAAAAAGGCCTCTCAAAGGGGACACAGACCAAGCACTCACGCCACAGGCCACCGCTGCATCTGGAGATCACTTCTCTACAGCGGAAAAGTGGATTTCAGAACCGCTGACACGTTGAATGTTCACAAAATTCTCCCCACCCACTCTGTTTGAGGGGCAGGGAGCCTTGAGTAGCCAGGTGGGCTCAGGAGCACAGTTGCTGCTGAGGGCTTCTCCTGAGCTGCGCGTGCCCTGTGCCCGTGAGTGGCTAACGACAGCCAAGGGTGCCGTCCAGCAGGCCCGAGGCGGGCACCTCCACTGCCCTGCCCCTCCTGCATGGCCCCACGCCAGCTCCCATCCCGACCATGATGCTCAGTACTCACTGAGACCCCACGGCCTCTACAGGGCCACAGCCAATGGGCAGCCTCGACCAGTAGGGATGGCACCCAGGAGCCGCCTCCTCCCAGAGCTGCAGGCACCGTGCAGGCACCCTGGGCCCGCCCGCCAGGCACTCTGCACCAAGTCTCCACCTGGCCCACCTCTCTCCAGCCAC
Source organism: Muscardinus avellanarius (assembly GCF_963383645.1). NCBI lineage: Eukaryota > Metazoa > Chordata > Mammalia > Rodentia > Gliridae > Muscardinus > Muscardinus avellanarius. Next base: position 950,586 of record NC_137797.1, on the reverse strand, counting down.
ATCTGTGCCGTGGGCGTCCCAGGCATCATCGAGCCCTCTCTACCCTTAGCCCGTGTGCCCTCCGCCCAGCTCTGCGTGGGCCAGCTCCCAGAATCACTCGTGGACACCAGGCACTGCAGGAGCCGCTTGTGTGTCCAGGTTCAAAACCACCCTGCTGCTGACCACAGAGGCCACTGAGCCCCCTTTCTCCTCAGCGTCCTCGCCTGTAATCGAGGGACCAGCAGCGCTTGAGCCTAGGTAGATAGCACTGAGAGGGGAATTCTCACAACGGCCCTCCATGCTGCCTGTCCCAACAGCTTACACACTGCCTGGCCTGTGGGGCCCTGCCACAGAGCTGCCCTCACGTGCCATCTGACAGTCAGAAAATACAGAGCTATGAACGCTCTCTTCAAGGGTTCTCTGGCTGCTAATGTTCAGATGTCAACTGCATGCGAGAAATGATCCATTAGCTTCTAGAATAAAGTCTACAGATTTCAAATGTGAAGCTCAGACAAAAATGTAAAAAAAGGTCCTCAAAGTCTCCGTAGCCGGGACTCACCCCACACCCAGCAGTAGAAGCACTGGCCATGGACGGCCCGCACCAGGTCTAAGTCACACCGGCCACTCCATCAACGTGAATGAGCCGGGCAGGCCTCAGTGTTACACACCTGGCCAGGGAGCCAATTGAAGGCCACAGCCACGAGAAACCCCAGGGCGTGAGCAGGGAGTCACGGTGGCCAGCAGAGCGCCGTCCTCACCATCGCGCCTTCCTCCCCTGGGTATGTGGGGGCAGCGCACTCACACTGCACCTCGACGCTGGTCAGCTTCCTTTCCAAGCACGCCGTTACCTGCTGGCCACTCCGTGGTGTGTACACAGCAGGAACGCCCGGCCACTGCACACACCGTGGTGCCACAGGACTGCACGCAACTGTCTCTGCAGCCTTTGGCACGGCCCCTAGCCAGCACACGGTCTGGACTCTCTCCTTCCAAAGCCACTGCTCACTGTTCTGCACCCCGTCAACGGAACCAAGCCCAATATAAAAGGCAGGCGGAGCCTCTCAGAGCTGCAGGGGTTCCCCTGGACCTTGGCTGTCACACAGGGCTGGAGCTCGGGAGCCAGGGGGCACACGCGACCACCAAGCCTCTGGCGGCCAGCGGAGGCCGCCTTCCAGCAGGTGCGTGCCTCGGGCCTAGCACTGAGGGCTAGCAGGCCAAGTTCTTCAGGTGAGGACACGTGAACGTCACGTCAATGCTGTCCCGCTGCATTTCAAGTAACACTACACCCTTGATATTAAGGAACTGCTGCGATAACATCGCGGGTCTACTCAAGGAAAAGACGGGGGCCTCGTCTTCTAGGACAACATGCTGGCCGACTGCCAAGCACCTGGCTCCCGGCTTGACCCCATGGTCGGCGGGCAGCGCACTCCTCCCAAGCAGCTCAGGGCACTCCGCCCTGGGGATTCTCACTCTTCACTGCAAGGGGCTCTCCCTACACTCTGCTCCCCTTGGAGCAGCCTGGCAAGCCCATTTCTCTCTCCATCTGCTGACCCCTGAGCTCGAAGGAAACACACCGTGAGTTCAGTCATTTCCACACAGGCCGAACGATCTACAGCCATTCTGGGCATCTTCGTCTCAGACACCAAGTGTGTGCTTTCTCCAAAATGACCCAAGCACTGCCAGGCAGCAAGCATGACCTTCCAAGGACACCAGCTGCCTCCTGCCAGGTGTGATGACACCAGCCTGTGATCGCAGTGGGGAAGCCGAGACACGGGAATTGCTGGTTCCCAGCCAGCCTCAGCAACTTAGCAAGGCCCTGTGTGACTTGGCCTAATCCTGTTTAAGAAATAAAATTGGTCTGGGGGTGCAGCTTAAAGGTAGAATGCCACTGGATTCAACCCCAGGAAAAAAAAAAAAGTAGAGGGATGTGAAGGAACCACCCTCACACAGAAGGCACCCCGGCCGGCCTGGTGAGCCCAGTGGGTGGGGAAGCCGCTGAAGAAGACCTGCAAGGGCAGCTGGACAAGGTGCCAGTGGGTCTGGGAGGAGAGCACCAGGGCTGGGCTGCTCAGAGGAGAAGCAACCCACCTGTCAACAAACTCCCTGCCTCGCTCTCCCTAGGACGAGATGTACACCAGCCAGAGTGGTCACACCCAAGGACCAGCCTCAGCCAGTGACCAGGCAGGGCTATGGGAAGAGGGCTGCAATGGTCGTCATGGGAACTGGTAGGGCCATCATCCGGGACCCAGCAGGGCACACAAGAGCAGCTGGGATCCCAACAGACCTGGATGTCAAAGGCCCCGGGAGAGCTGCAGCAGAGCACCACGGCCTGCTAGGAGAGGTGGTGAGGGAACAGGGAGTCAATGTGTGGCACACCAACTAAAACCTTTCCTGTGTCCACTGACTTCCCCTTCTGTCACCCAAAAGACACACGGCACACGGAGTCTCAGCTGGACACACTGGAAGAACGTTTTTGTTTTGTTTTGTTCTGGGAATTGAACCCAATGGCATTCTACCAGCCATAGCTATCCATTTATTTATTTATTTGTTTGTTTATTTACTTATGATGTGGTAATCCATTTATTCATTTACTACTGTGGTCTGGGGATTGAACCCAAGGACATTCTACCTCTGAGCTACACCTCCAGCCCTCATTTACTTTCATTCATTCATTCATTCATTCATTCATTCATTCACTGCAGTACTAGGGATGGAGCCCAGGGGCATCGACCTCCAAACTACACAAAATAATTCTACTACAAAATAATTCTTTATTTTGAAACAGGGTCTAAATTGCCGAGGGCCTCACTAAGTAGCTGAGGTTGGGCATGAACCTGCAATCCTCCTGGTCTCAGCCTCCCAAGTACTGGGATTACAAACACGCATCACCACACCCGGCTTCTATTTTTTTATTTTGAAACAGGGTCTCACTAAGTTGCAGAGTGCCTCACTAAACTGCTGAGGCTGGCCAAAAAACCTGCAATTCTTCTGTTTCTGCCTCCCAAGAACAAGAACTGAGATTACAAGTATGCACCACCACTCCTGGCTTATTTTCATTTACTTATTTACTGTTGTTATTATTATCATTATTATTAGTGGTGGTGGTACTAGGGATTAAACCATTATTATTATTATTATTATTATTATTATTATTATTATTATTATTATTAGTGGTGGTGGTGGTGGTACTAGGGATGGAACCAAGGAGCCATCTACCTCTGGGCTATACGCCCAGTGCTACTTTTTTGTGTGTGTGGGGGGGGGGGGTTACTGGGGATGGAACCCAGGGGCCTTCTACCTCTGGGCTATACTTCCAGGCCTATTTTATATTTTATTTGGAAACAGGGTCTCTTAAACCAGCTGAGGCTAGCTTCAAACCTGCACAATCCTCCCGTCTCAGGCTCCCAAGCAGGGGAATTACAAGCGTCCGCCACCATGCCCGACTTTATTTTTTATTTGGAAAGAGTCTTGCTAAGTTACTGAGAATCTCACTAAGTTACCAAAGCTGGCCTTGAACCTGCGATCCTCCTATTTCAGTCTCCAGGCATTCACCAGCAAACCCAGATGTGTGTTTGTGTGTGTATTTTAAGTACTGGGGATGGAACCCAGAGGCATTCTATCTCCAAGCTATACCCCAGACCTGTTTTTTATTCTTTATTTTGAAACAGGGTCTCATTGAGTTGAAAAGGGCCTCACTAAGTAGCTGAGGCTGTCCATGAAACACAATCCTCCTGTCTCAGACTTCCAAATGCTGGGATTACAAGCATGTGCCACCACGCCCAGTGAGCAGCTGATTTTTAAGTCCTCCCCATCCATAAACAAGTACACAAAGACCAATCCCAAATTGCAAACATACACTAGCTGCTCCACACAATGTAGCCACTCTATTTTTTTAAATAATTTCAGTATTTTAAACTTTTTTTTTTTTTGCAGTATTAGGGATTAAACCCAGGGGCATTCTACCTCCGAGCTACACCCCCAAGCCCTACTTTTTATTTTGAAACAGGGTCTCACTGAGTTGCAGAGGGCCTCACTAAGTACCTGGGGCTGACTATGAACTGTGATCCTCCTGTCTCAGCCTCCCAAATGCTGGGATTAAGGGCGTGCACCACCACGCCCAGCTCTTTATTTTTTTGAAACAGGGTCTAAGTTACTGAAAGCCTCACTATATTGCTGAGGCTGGCCTCAAACCTTAATCCTTCTGCCTCAGCCTCCCAAATATTGGGATTACAGGCATGTAATACCAGGCCTCGCTTGGAAGTAACCTTCTAGGACAAACCCAGTGGCAGAGCACTAGTCTCTACTGCTGCCTAAGACAGCAACAGAACAAAAGGCAGCCACACGCCGGGCCGGGCCGGGCCGGGCCGGGGACGCAGAGGAGCCAGAGGGCCGTGCGTCACCAGCATTGGTCTACGGCGCCTGGAGGAGCGTGGCACACCCACAGCGACACCACGGTAGAGCAGGCCTCTGCCACAGATGGCCCTCTGCATTAAGTCTGTATCCTGTCTCAATGTTCTACCGCTGGCTAGATACGCCGGGAAAGAACTTAGGGAGACTACCATCCAAACTGCCGGTGTGGCTCAGGAGCGGGTCCAAGCGGCGAGAGCACGCAGGGGAGAGGAGGGGAGGGGAGGGCGAGCAGAGGGCACCCTGCGGCTTCACGAAGGCCACCCTAGCCGAGATAGGACCACAGGCTTAAGGACAGCCTCAGGCAAGGAGCGAGACCTCTGTCGAACTAGCGAGACCCTGTTTTGGAATAAAAATTTAAAACCAGGGCAAGGGTGTAGCTCCAGGTAGAATGCCCCTGGGTTTAATCCCTAGTACCACCAAAAAACTAAATAAACCTGGTGGGAATGCCCAGCAACCAGAGCTTGACGAATTTCAGAGTTGACGAAACCAGTGCTACCCACAGAACATGGGCTAGAAGTACGTGTGGCACGCCATGCTTACCTTCCTGGCCCGCGTCTGGCCCCAGTGGAGCGGCGTCCTCTTCCAAGCTCCCCGTCCCTGAGCCCTCGGAGGGGGCCTGGCTGTGCTGCTGGCTAAGCTTGTTTCGAAGGGCGGCAATCTCTCTTTTGAGCAGCTTCGCTCGTTTACTCCGCGAGCCACTAGACTTCATGGAGCAGGTGAGATCCAGCTTGTCCAGCAGCTCTCTCAGCTGCTCCTCCAGGCCCAGGTGAGCCCTGTTGGCCGGGTCCAGTAACCTGTCCACTGAACCAAAGGACATGCACCATCAGCCAGCGGTCCTCGGACACCTCTGACAACACTGCACTGTCCCACCGTCCTTGAGCCTGCCCTTGACCAAGGCCCAGCATGGCCACTCGAGGCTGTGCACAGATCAACAGCCCACACTCTAATCGAAGAGAGGCTGCCACCATGAGGGGATGCAGGGTGCTCCCGCAGAGTTCCACGCCACAGCCACCAGGACAGGACAGGAGGTACAGTACAGCCACCGAGGCTGTGCCCAGAGGACACCTGCAACCTTTCCTGGAGTCCCCAAGGAGACCTCCTGTACAGGCAGCCCGTCCCAGAGGGCTGCACAAGGACCACCAGAGAGATGTGCGTGCTCCACCAGACCCCAAGTGCAAGAGGCCGCCGACCGGTGGTGTGCAATGAGCTGATAAGGGCCAGCAGGCCGCAGCCTAATCCTGGAGCTTTACTGAAGGCTGCTGCAAAGTTCAGATTCCTCTGAATTCCAGGCGTCTTTACTCCAAAAGCCTCTGCATTTTCAACTTCAACAAAACACCAAAACTCATAAAACACAAACTATCTTACACTAGTGAGATGACCAGGAAAAAACTGCTCTTCAGAACTACCTGAAGATAAAACCAGGCGCCCAAGACAGAGCAAGAGCAAGAGAGAAGCCAAGACAGGTGTGTCCTGATGCAGTGGCCCAGTGTCCTCCCGAAAATGAAGTCCTACTAGAGCATCTTGTCCATGCGGGAAACAGCACTAGTGTCAGAAATGTTAAAACGCCTACAACATAGTGACCCAGGACTTGTGTCCCTACCACGACTTCAAACAAAACCTCATAGATAATATTTCCAAAACATTCATATCAACAAAAATATCATCTGAAGCCCCAAAGAAAACAGCCTTGTAGTGACTGATGATTTTAAACAGAGGACCAGCAGCTTCTCGTCTATGCCTACACGTCCCACAGGGCTTGTGCACAATGGCTCACACGTTCTCCCCACCCCAACACTGAGGGCGAATTCAATTATGATTTCTCATTTTTGCTTTACTCTTTAGCAGAAAGCCTGATGTAGAGATCTGAGTAGCCAAGTCCACAGTCTCTTCCTCAAGGCCACCGACTCAGAAGATGCTACACCTGTCTGTTCACGGGTTTGTGGCTAAAGGGGAGACCTAGAGATGACGCGCAGGGACCAGGGCAACCAGCATCGCACAGGTGCTCCTACTTCTAAGGGCAGTCAACACCACCCGGAGCAGTCTCAACCCGGAGCCAAGAGTCAGCAAGGGACAGACACCAACACAATTCAACCTACGCTGCAAGCCCTACCGGGGCCAAAGTGCTGGCAGGAAACAGGCCCTGCCGGCCAAAGGTGGCCAGCAGCTGGGAGTCCGCAGGGAGACCTGTGTCCTGGCTAAGGCCACAGCTGCTACACAAGGGAGGAGAGAGCCGTCAGGATGCCACAGCCCACCGGCCGTGGAGGGCGAGGGCGAGGCCAAGCTGCAGCAGTCTAAGTCCAGTCCTAGCACTGGTCACAAATTCATCAGGAGAAAGGCCAAGAAACCAGGAATGAGACCCGTGAACCAAGGAGCCAGATGCACTGTGATTTTTGCTAACAACTTTGAATTCAGGAAAGCAGTGCCTTGAGGTACCCCACCAGCCCATCTGGCCACTCACAGCACTCAACAAACAGTAAGGAGGCTCGGCAAGCGAGGGGCAGCAAGGTTTCCCAGGACCCACCCAGAGACAGCCTTGATCAGGCAGCCACCGCATGTCCCAGAAGCACAGGCCAGGCTGGGATCAGGAGGGCCGGGAACACACCATCCTGGGCCTTTCTACAACATGCGCGCGCGGTGAGGTTAAGTCAGGGCAACACCGGGGGAGGGCCTTGCTTTTGTTCTGGAACTGAGGGCTGCCGACAGCCCTCCCAACCTCAGGACACTGTCAGAGTGGACCAAAGCCCAGTCGGGTGTACGGTCCCAACTGAACCCTTCTTTGTCGGTATCACTGAGACCTGGGCTGCTCCTGGCCCTGTGTCTCTCAAGTGGACATCTGAAGTGTGGCAGAGCCCGAGTGCGAGGTGCTGTGTGCGAGGCAGAGAAAACACCAACAAAAACACAGTACTCAGTACTGTTTACGCTGATCACGCGCTGGAATCCTAATACTGTGCACAGTCTGCTGGGAAGAGTATTCTCCCGCCTCTCCTGGCCACGGTGCCCAGTGCTTACCGTCTTCCCAGGAGAAAGGCCGCCGAGGGGCCGCGACAGGCCGCTCGGGCAGGTGCATTCCCGAGGCCTCTTCCAGGCCGATGCTGTCCACCTCGCGCCGGGCCTGCCTCAGAACAACACCTCCCTGATCTCGCAGCCTCACTGCGGCTCTATAAAACACGGTGTCCTTGGCATTGTACTTCATGCAGTTATCTACAATGAGATTAAAATCCTCCTCAAACGCGTGGAGGTTTTTATACCCTTGAGCTTCTAGCCGCTTCCTCATTGTGCCAAAGTCCATGGGGTGTTTAATGTGATCCAGATAATCTGGTACCTAATTTTTGGGAGGAAAATAATCATTTACAAACTAAAACAGGATTCAACTTCTTCCACAGTATTTACAGAGCCAAGCATATTTAAGAACCACACACAGCAGACTATCTTCACACGGTTAACAAGTGTCAGCCGTGAACCCAGATCCCTGCAGACCTCCCGACTGAGCCCCTCTAGCTAGCACAATGGCAGCCAAGGCGCCAGCCCGAGGCCGAGTGGAGCCGCCAGTGGCCGTCAATGCTCACAAATGTACCATCTTGGATGATTAAAAATGCATGTGGGGGCGTGGTGGCGCACGCTTGTAATCCCTGTGCTTGGGAGGCTGAGACAGGAGGAGCACAGGCTCAAAGCCAGCCTCAGCTGCTTAGTGAGGGTCTCAGCAACTTAGTGAGACGCTGTTTCCAAATAAAGTATAAAATAGGGCTGGGGTGTAGCCTAGAGGTAGAAAGCCCCTGGGTTCCACCCCCAATACTACAAAAAAAAATGCATGTGCCCATTTAATAAAAGTAAAATTAAGGTCAGCAGCCCTGCGCTTCCCCTAGCTCCGCTGAGCAGCCAACCCACACACACCCAGTCAGGGCAGACGTACCTCCTTGAGACTCACGGGCTGCGCGAAGATCTTGGCGGGGTCCTTTTCCTGCAGCTGCTCCAGCACAGAGCGCAGCAGCACCGTGAGCGGGGTGAGCCGCAGCTCCAAGGCCATCTGCTCCACCTTCACCTGCAACCACACACATGCTCAGCACAGGGGCCCAGCCACCGAGGCCTCACCCGGCCCGGGGCCCCCGCCGCCCCGCCGCCCCACCGCCCCACCGCCCGAGGCCGCACCTGCTCGCGCTTGAGCTTCTCGCGCTTGCGCAGCAGCTCGATGAGCAGGCGGGCGCGCTCCAGGTCGTGCCGCAGCCGCTGCCAGTACTTGAGCTTCTCCTTGGCGGCTCGCATCTCCTCGTCATTTTCTCTCTGAGGAAATCAATTGGGGCGTCCGTCGGTCAGGCCCAAGGCGGCTCCTGCCAAGGCTCCAAGGGCCCCTGCGCTCCATGCGTCTGTCTTGACGGGCCCTGGAACCCACCTTGCCAGAGAGCCCCAAGACCGTGAGGCAAGGCGGGGCGGGAGGAGCCAGTGGAGCCAGGGAGCAGAGGGGCTGGAGACCCGCGGTGGGCGTGGCAGGGAGGTGAGGACGCAGGAGCGCGTGGAGACGGGCACCTTGGCCCCTCTATCATCAGCAGCTGTCTTCCCTGGCACATGGCCAGACCTCCCTGCTCAAGGGCGGGCCGGTCGGCCTGGCCACGTGGGGGCGCCCTGGGCTCCGCAGGCTGAGGCGCCATGGCCACCCACACTGACCCACGACCTCAAGAGGGTCCTCTCACAAGCAGGCGGGGACAGGAGGCTATATCACAGGGAAGACTTGCATCCTTGACAACCGCTGCCGAGTGTTCACCAAAAGGCCAAAGGCTCCAGCCAATGGCAGGCAACCATAACCCCACGTAGCCCACCTTGCCAGTCAAGGCACCCTCAGCCTCCTGCATCTCACCCAAGCAGGTCCCAGCTCCACTCCCTCCCCAGGCTCCTCCAGGCTGCCCGCACTTCCTACTCCTGCCCGCCAGGTGCACCAGGCAGGACCTCGGGCCTCATCCACATACACCAAGGCACTGTCATTGCATCTGGAATGCCCATGCTCCGCCTTATGGCGCAGGGACTGCACTCCTGCCTGCAGAACCGTGCAGACGTGGCTGGGGTCTGGGGCACACAGTGGCAGGGCATGAACCCCTGGAGCGTGTCCTTCTCCCTGGCCGCAGGATGCCCTCTGTGCACAGGTGCGTCAGCCAGCGGTGCCGGGCTATCCCCACTCCCAGGGAGGCCCTATCTCCCGTGCTGCTCTGCCCGACTCCCCATCCCTCAGGCTGCGGTATGTAGAATCTGGGCCCAGGCCACCAGCCTGCTTGTTAAAGCATCCAGGGTCTGAGGGTCAAGAATCATTGATCCCAAACTGCAAAGAACCCGTCTTCACAGCTAAAAAAAATTGCAAACAGTGTGGGGTGGGAGGCAGGAGAGACAGGACACACAGGCTGGCGCAGGTGAGGGAACAAGCCCAGCACCCACGCCCCATGCAGGTGGCTCCCGACCCCCAGAACAGCATCAGCACCCGCCCAGCACAGCACAGAGCAGCGGCTACCTCAACGTTCCTCTACGGTCCTTCTTTCTTTTCATTCTTTTTTTTGTTTTTTGGTGCTAGAAATTGGACCCAGGGCACTCGACCTCCAAAATACATCCCCAGCCCTTTTTATTTTGAAACCACGTCTTGCTAAGTTACTGATGGCCTCAAACCTGCCACTCTCCTGCCTCAGCCTCCCAAGTACCGGGGTTATAGATGCACACCACTGTGCCCGGCTATGTTGCTCAGTATTTTTAGGCAATGAATCGAAACTAACAACATTGTGCACATAACCAACACCAATAAATACATAAAAATGTGGATTTGGTAAACGACTCCCCAGAGCATCTGAAAACCATACTGCTCAACAGCTGGAAACAGATTTCTGAGAACATCCGCCAAAAGAACACTGGCCTAGAAACCACTGTGGAGAAGTATCTGGTTCCCAAGGAGCCCTTCTTGTGCATGTGTGGATATGCCAAATTTACTGGCTCCAATAAAGAAATGCTGTCGGTGGCAGCAGCCACACGGCAGCAGAGCCGGTGGCCAGCTCTCCCGCAGCCCGTTGCCTCGCCTCGGACAGAAGCGCCCGTGCGCAGCAGCCTCCGCTACTCCAAGCCCCTGCTTACTCTGCTCGTGAGCGGTCTCTTTTCTGTGCCCGTCAGCTCTGGAAGACGGCACCGAGGTCCACAGAAGTGAGTGACTGCTGAGAGAGGAGGCACGGTCGCAGTGGTCCTCCTAGCCTCTGCCTTAGCACGGGCGCCTCTGCTGCCGGCTGCCCGGCCGTGAGCTGTCTTGGCACCTCCCTCCCAGCGCCCTTCCTCTCGGCTCCATCTAGCCCAGACCGAGTGCCCACAGACCGCATGCCCTCTGCCCTTCCCTCTAGGCTGCTGTGCAAAGGGGATGAGCCCCTCTTCTCATGATGCCGCCATCCCAGAATCAAAGACCAAGCCTCGATCTGCCAGTGGCCACCTGCACCACACACTCCACTCCAGGGTTCATCCCCAAGGCCCCCTTGCCCGGGTCCCTCTCCTCCAGGCCCCGGGGCTAAGTGACCACCCAGGGGCCTGCAGTACTGTGCGTTAAGTACACGAAAGGCAGCTGAAAGATGAATATCTATGTCTCAACACCATAGGGTGAAAAACTCAGGAACTAAGAACATTAACTGAGCCTCTACTCGGCTGCAGGTGCTTAGCACCCAGGGGTACCAGCTTTCCTGAGCACCGCCCTCCAGGGCTGGCAAAGTACTAGCAGAGGAAGACACTGCCTGCACTTACGGAGTGACAGGAGGAAGAGCAACCCAACCCTGAACACAGAGGCCAGGGGGACATGTACCCCCCTGCCCACAGCTCACAGCCAGGGTCAGCCTGCACCAGGCGCCCTCCCCTGGCTCTGTGCCCAGCGCTGGGCGTGGGCGGGCAGGGCACGCACATACCTGCTGGGTGCTCCTCTGGGACTGCAGACTGGACTGCAGGCGCCGCAGCAGAGGCGCGCCGTTCCTGGAGAGCCGCTTGAGCAGCCAGTAGCTGTGGGCCCGCTCCACAAACTGCTTCTTCCGCTGGATGGCCACCTGGTTCGCAATCCTATTTAATCTAAAACAGGGAAAAACTCGGAGTTTAGCAGTGCACTAAAATGTTTTCATCAAGGGAGCTGAAATGAAGTCATTCATACTTGAATCTTCTAAGACACACAACATTTCTACTATACTTGGAGCCGTGGAAACCATTCACACTCAAGCTGTTTGAAGATTTCATCCATTTTTAATCTACCAAAATATTTACCAAATTAAACATTAAAAAGTTAGCCAGGTGTGACAGCACACGCCTATACTCCCAGTAATTGGGAAGCCAGGACAGGAGGACTGCAGGTTCGAGGACATGCTCAGCCAACAGTGAGACTCCGGAGGGAGGGAGGGGAGGCTGAGCAAAGCTTTAAGCATGTATAACCCTTTGGGTACAACCTCTCCACAGGCCTGCAGGGTCCTGGCTCACTCTCACAGCTGGAGATGGAACCTGAGCCCTCAAGGACAGGTTGAACAGGGACAGGAGTTTGTTCTCACTAAAGGACAACTGGCCTCTCTAGTCTTCTGAGAAACTTCATCCTTCTAGGGACTTTGAAATGCAAAATGGTAACTATACCTGCATGAGCGGGAAAAAGTCTCCTTTAAAACTCTTAAAAGCTGACCAGGGAGCATCCCCCCCCCCCCCACCCTTGATTACCCTTCCTGTTGGGACCAAAAAAAAAAAAAAAAAAGGCTCATCAATTTGCCTCACAAGGACAGTGAAAATAACAAATCCAATCATAAATCAGAACTTCTACCACAAATACAAAATGCAACACAGCGTTCCTCATTATGCATCCAGCATCAAAAGCCATCGGGCTGCCCAAACTGGGACTTTCAGCTCCCAAACCGCCAACTACACAAACTCCATTTCTTTATAAAGCGCATCATCTCAGCTACTTCATTACGATAACTGAAAACTGATAAGGACGTCTTTTCAAAAGCACACAGAGGGTGCTTAGGGGAAAAGGAGGAGCAAGCCCCACACAAATCAGGTGGCACTTGGTCCTGGGGGACGGAAAGGGCTGTGCAGGGCTTCAGGCTGACACACTGGTGGTTCCAAGGACGCTGGCAGCAGCGGCGTAGTGCTAGAGACTGAACCCAGGGCGTCCTGCCTCTGAGCTACGCCACCAGCCCTTTGGATGTTTTGTTTTTGAAACAGGGTCACTAGGTTACTGACAGTCTAAGTTGCTAAACCTGGAATCCATCCTTGAACCCCCAGTCTTCCTGTCTCAGCCTCTGAAATACTGGGTTATGGGTATGCACCGCCACACCCCACTTACAGAAACTTCTTAATGCACCCATCTGTTTATAAACTTTCTGATCTTGTATTCCATTTTTTAAAACTTCAAATATGAGATTAAAATAAATATAATCAATTTCCTCAAGCCTTTCTCAATTCAGTGAATAAACAAGGGCCTTCAAGAGAAAGATTACAGGACAGCTTTGGTGACAGAGCCTTGGCAACACAGCCAGTGGTGACATCATGACCACTTGTCCAAAGTAGTCTAAGCCTTCTGCAGATCTGGGCTACCCACTGTGAGCTTTTGGAGAAAGTAAAAAGCTAAAATAAAGATCAGTAGATAAACATCCGTTTGTGATTTCTGGAATAACAATTTTTATAACACTTGTGGGGAAATTTAAAATATTTTTAGTACACTGCTACAACAAAAACCGTTTTTATACAATCGACTTCTAGATGTGACCAATGTTTCCAGCACTCATGTCTACAAAAACAAATTAGAAAGAGAACTAAAGACGAATCAGCCTTATCCTAACAGCAAGTAATATTTGTCATGAAAAGGCTCACTCGGTGTGTGTGGTGGGTGGGGTACTGGGGACTGAACCTGGGGTGTTCTGCCACGAGCTACATTCCCTAGCCCTTTTTACTTTAAACAGGGTCTAAGTTGCTAAGGCTGACTTCAAACCTGAGACCCTCCAGCCTCATCCTTTCAAGTACTGGGATCACAAAGGTGTAAACCACCACACCCCGCCTAACTTGTCTGTTTAAAACCCCACCAAATGTCACTTCAGGTTAAGAATTCTCAACTTGCACAATAGTTTTTTGTTGTTGTTTTTTGTTTTTTTTTGGTGGTACTGGGGGGGGAACCCAGAGGCTTTCTACCTCCGGGCTATACTCCCAGACCTATGTTTTTTATATATTATTTGCAAACAGGGTCTCACTAAGTTGCTGAGAGCCTCACTCAGTAGCTGAGGCTGGCTTCGAACCTGCGCGATCTTCCTGTCTCCGCCTCCCAAGCGTGGGGATTACAAGCGTGTGCCAACATGCCCAGCTGCACGACTGTTTTGTTTGCATGTGTACTAACAATTTTACCACCACCACAATCAAGAAGAAACCTCAGTGCTATTGAGTGGAATTCTACTGAGTAGAATAGGGTGCCTAGCAAGAGCTCATCAGGACAGAGGTCAGTAAGAAGCAGCCCTAGGTGGATGCCACGTGCCAGGTGATGAATGCCAGGCCAAGAGCCAGACTATGCCAAGTCTACCAAGCATCCTTCAAAAGTAACATGTCAGCCGGGCGTGGTGGGAGGGTTAGCTTGGGAGGCGGAGACAGGAGGATTGCACGAGTTCAAAGCCAGCCTCAGCAACTTAGTGAGACCCTGTTTCCAAATAAAAATTTTAAAAAAGGGTCTGGAAGTATAGCCCGGAGGTAGAAAGCCTCTGGGTTCCACCCCCAGTACCACCAAAAAAAAAAAAAAAGTAACATGTCACTTCTAATATCCCAGAAATCATACCTCTCCACTATTTGGCTCTGGAGTAAAAAAAAAAAAAAAGATAGATTCCAGCTCAGAAAGTGCTAAGTACTTTTCAAAACAAATTTGGGAGCTGGGCATGGTGGCGCATGCTTATAAGCCCGGCATTCGGGAGGCAGAAACCAGTGGATCGCAGTTCGAGGACAGCCTCGACTACTTAGTGAGGCCCCTTGCAACTAAGTAAGACCCTGTTTCAAAAACTAAAGAATAAAATTTAGGGCTGGGGGTGTCACTCAGAGGTAAAATGCCCCTGGGTTCCATCCCCAGTACCGTTAAAAAAAAAAAAAAAAAAAAAAGGGATTCAGTGCAATGACACGCATCTTTAATCCCAGCTACCCAGGAGTCTGAGGCAGGAGGATCCCAAGTTCAAGGCCAGCCTGGGCAATTTAGCAAGACTCTGTCTCAATATTAACCAAAAAAGAGCCAGGTGTGGTGATGCACACTTGTAATCCCAGTACTTGAGAGGCTGATATAGAAGGATCCGGGTTCGCAGCCAGCCTCAGCTACTTAGTGACACCCTTTGCAACTCGGTGAGACCCTGTTTCAAAATAAAGAATAAAATAAAAGGCTGGGAGTACAGCGTGGAAGTAGAATGCCCCGGGGTTCCATCCCCAGCACAGCAAAAAAAAAAAAGGGGGGGGGGGTCTAGGCATACAGCTCAGTGGTAGAGCTCCCTTAGATTCAATCCCCAGTTCCAAAAAAAACAATTTGGGGGCTCACGTGAGCAAGAATCTGAAGAATTCTGAAATACAGAGGGGAAGAAACGGAAGCGCGCCCTCCTGTCTACAAAGACTTGGGCTCCCGTCTCAGTGTGGATACACGAATTACGAGGAAACAGACTCCAATGAGAGGACTGAGAGGCACAGGCACCTCTGAGACACACAAGGAGGCCCGGAGGCTGGATCAAGATGCAGAGAAGCCGAGCGCCTGCTCGCACGGTCCCGATGTCACGCTGGGGAGAACAGAGACGAAACGGGTAGTGGGGGCCAACAAGGCCCGGCGTGCAGGGCTGCTTGGAGGGCGTGGAGGAGTCCCAGACACCAGCAACACAAGAGCATGGAAACCACGAGAAGTGCTGGAACGGAACCTGAGGCTTGGAGACTACCAGGAAGATGTCAGGACTGTGGGCGTGGGCGCACGCTTGTGATGCCAGGAGGCGCAGACGGAGGATTGCACGGCCAGCCTCAGCTACTTGGTGAAGCCCTCCGCAACTCAGTGAGACCCTGTTTCAAAATAAAGAATAAAATACAGGGCTGGGGGTATAGTTCAGAGGTAGAATGCGCCCCTGGGTTCCATCCCTAGTACCGCAAAAAAAACAACACAAACAAAAGACGTCAGGACTGAGCTGGGAGTGCTGCTCAGTGGCACCCAACACTGCACAAAATACACATACACAGGACCCCAACAAAACCAAAACCCTGTCAAGGGGAAAAGACTAGCAGACTCTGCCCCAGTCAGGTCAAAGACCAAAACAATGCAAGGGATAGGAAGACAAACCAGAAGCCAAATGAAGTGCCTAGGAGAGCTGGGCGTGCGGAGCATACCTGTGATCCTAGTTACAGGGAGGCTGGGACAGGATCACAGGTTTGAGGTCAGTCTCAGCAACTTGGCAATGCTCTCAGACATTAGTGAGACCCCGTTTCAAAATAAAAAATAAAATATGGCTGGGGGTAGAGCTCAGAGGTAGAAAGCTCCTGGCTTCAATCCCCAATGCCACCAAAATAATTTTTTTTTTTTTTTTTTTGTGGTACTGGGGTTCCTGGAAGCCCTTCTACCTCCGGGCTACACTCCCAGACCTATTTTTACATTTTCATTTTGGAAACAGGGTCTCCTAAGCCAGCGCGCGTGGCTGGCTTCGAACCTGCGCGATCCTCCTGTCTCCGCCTCCCAAGTGCGGGGATTACAAGCGTGCGCCACCACGCCCGGCCCAAAATAAATTTTTAAAACTAATATAATCATTCACCTTTATGCCAATAAATCTGAAACTTGTAAATTGTAAAATAAATCTGCAAGAAAATGATTTAGCAAAACTGCCTTGTGGAGAAAACAGATATAATAATTACTTCGGAAATAAAAAGATTTTAGAAACTGAATCAAGAGTTTAACGAGTCTTCGGAGTAGGAATTGAAAGAGCAGGAAGCATGACAGAGAAGGGCACAGCCAGCTCCTCAGGAGGCACGGGACCAAAGCACAGTGGTGGCGCCCGGGGCCGCAGCTCCCGAGCACGGGAGCCCGTGTCGGCAGCCCCGACCAGGGAGGGGGCCAGGCACAGAGGCCTGACCTGAGCCTCTCAAAGGGCGAGGCGCGGCCGGCAGCACCAAACCAGGAGTGCCAGGAGCTCCCACGAGAACAGCAGGCACGGGAGGACCGCCGCGGGCACAGGAGGACCGCCCACCAACAGGTTCGGATGCACAGCTCGGGGCGGGGAGAAACGACACACTGCCAGAGGCTGACCGTCACAGAGAAGGTCTGCTAGGGCGGGGAAGACGGTATCGCACATTAATCAACCTCAAGCAGTGTCAAGCCAGCGGGGCTGGGAATTTCCAGCTTTCCAGGAAAGTCTGTCAAGAAACCTGACAGGATGACTCCAAAGTTGAGAAAAATGCAGTCCCAATCCAGTCAACGCCACCCATCATCTCACCCGGGACACCGAGACTTGGCTGGGAGGCAGGGCCCTCCAGGACAGGCCCTGTGCCACAGCATCACGGATCCCTAGCACAGGCAGAGGATCCACGGTGAAAACGGAGCTCACCTCCACATGGGTCGGTTAAAGACTGGACTGCGTCAGGAGTGACTGCTGAGCACGTCCACGTGCTGGCCGGGGACGCCCGGCTCCCACCGTGCTGGAGGGAGGCCAGAAGGGACGGCCAAGGGCAGCGGGGGCCCAACTGGAGCTGCCGCCACGAAGCCTATTTATTTATGTATTTTTTGGTGGTACTGGGGGTGGAACCCAGGGGCTTTTCTACCTCCAGGCTATACTCCCAGACCTATTTTATACTTTACTTGGAAACAGGGTCTCACTAAGTTGCTGAGAGCCTCACTCAGTAGCTGAGGCTGGCTTCGAACCTGTGCGATCCTCCTGTCTCAGCCTCCCAAGCCCAGGGATTACAATCCTGCGCCACTGCGCCCGGCAAGTCTTTATTCTAAGCAGACATAACGAGCACAGGCAGGCCCGACTACTACTCCC
Source organism: Muscardinus avellanarius (assembly GCF_963383645.1). Classification (NCBI taxonomy): domain Eukaryota; kingdom Metazoa; phylum Chordata; class Mammalia; order Rodentia; family Gliridae; genus Muscardinus; species Muscardinus avellanarius. The sequence goes on along the minus strand of NC_137797.1, from coordinate 933,208 downwards.
TGATGGTGGGGACACCCTTGCCTTCCTCTTGCAGACCAGGCTACCAAGGCCCAGCAGCTGAGCCCGCTCTCTGGCTTTGCCAGGCGTCCTGGGAGGGGCCGGCAGCCCTTCAAGACACTGCACAGTGCCGGGGCAGGCCAGAGGCAAGATGAGTCTTCCAGGGGGCTGCACAGCCCCTCTGCAGCCAGACGTGCCATGGCCTTGCCAACAGGCCATCTCAGCTCCGCCGCTAGCAGACCCTGACGAAACCCAGTGCTGAGGGCAGGGAGCCCTGGGCACCTCACCCAGCCCCACCTGGCCAAGGCGGCAGCGTGCTGTCCTGCCCCGACCGCCCACCCACCGCATGCGCCCAACACTCACCTCACTGAAACACCACAGGGCAGAGCACTGGGAACGCAGGCAGCTCGTGGAAGAGAGGCCCGTGTGAGGCAGACGGCCGCAGTGACACAGGCCTAGGCGGCCCGGGAGATGCTGCGGGCTCGTCCCTGGGTGTGATGTGGCACCACGGCCACAGATGCACAGTGCCAGGCACTGAAGCGCCTGTCCAATGACCCAGGACTGACGCAACGCGTGAGCAACCAAAGAGAAACAAGAGCTTTGCAGGGCGGCACACACAGGCAACCCCACCTCAGGAGGCTCGGGCAGGAGCACCAGTCGGAGGGCAACCAGGCAAGTAATGAAGACCTTGTGTCAAAATGAAATAGCCTAGACTCCTATCAGACACATCCCCAAGGCAGGGAGAGAGAAGGAGCACGAGGTGGACACCCTAAACTCTGAAAACGGCTAAGCTTCCAAGGACACCATGAAGAGAGGCAAAGGTACACCAAGGCAGGGCGATTCTAGTACTGAGGAGGCTGAGGCGGGAGGTTCGCAGGTTTGAGGATGGCCTCGGGAACTAGTGAGACTCTCATAGACCTAAATCATTTCAAAATAAAAATAAAATAGGGCTGGGGATATAGCCCAGAGGTAGAAGCCCCAGGGCTGAATCCCCAGGACCACAAATAATAAAGATATACGGAATGCAAAGGTAGGAAATGCTTACAGATATAGCTGATAGAAGTCTAGTATCTCAACAAAAAGTCAGGTAACAAAAAACAAAGGATCACAACAGACTTTCCTCCAAAGAAAACACACAAATTGCCAACAAGTACAATAAGATGCACTCAGCACTCTCAGCCATCAAGGAACTGCAAATCAAACCACCACGAGTTATTACTTCGCACCATCGGGCGGCTATGACCAGAGACGGCCGGTCAGACGCAGAGTGGCCGCTGCTTTGAAAATCAGACTGGCGGGGCCTCAGACCATTAGGACCAGCAATCACACTCCCAGGAACATCCTCAAGAGAAGACGAAAGCCTATGTCCACATAAAAATTGGTACAAATGTTCAGAGCAGAACTGTTCACAGCAGAAAAGCAGATCAAGCTGCGTATCTGCCAACAGATGAGCAGATTTTTCTTAAAAGTGTAGATTTCTTTTTAAATGGGGCCCAGTCTTCTCATGCCAAGGATGTTAAGTACATACAACAGAATATTATTCAGTCATAAAAAGGAATCCAGCAAAATCCATGTACAACATGGGAAGACCTTGAAAAAGCCATGCCCAGGAAAGCAGACAGGCACAGAAGGACAAATAATACAGAATGCCGTTGATTAGAGACCGCCCAGAACAGGCTGCCAGCGCCAAGGAAGGGAGAAGGGGACACGCCGTCTTTCTGGAGTAATGAGATGTTCTAAAATTGGTTGTGTAGCTGGGCGTGGTAGCACACTTGTGGTCCCCGCGCTTGGAAGGCTGAGACAGGAGGATCGCACAGATTCAAAGCCAGCCTCAACTACTTAGTGAGGCTCTCAGCAACTTAGCGAGACCCTGTTTCCAAATAAATTAGAAAAAGGTCTGGGAGTATAGCCCGGAGGTAGAAAGCCTCTGGGTTCCACCCCCAGTACCACCAAAATAAATAAATAAATAAAAGTAAAATAAAATATAATTGGTTGTGTAAAAAAATGCACAAAAGCCAGCTGAAAATTTTATGATGTGTAGATTGTATTCTCAGTAAATCTGTTTTAAAAAGAACTGATAAGCCGGGTGTGGTGGCACACACCTGTATCCCCGTATATGGGAGGCTAGCATGCAGTAACTTAGCAAGACGCTGTTTCGAAATTTAAAAATAAAGTAGGGCTGGCAGGGTGGTTCAAAGAAATCTCCTGGGTTCAATCACAAGCAAGCGTGTGTGCGCGCGCACACACACACACACACACACACACATCTATAAAGAGTACTAACAAATTTTAAGTCTCTCCAAAATTATTCAAAAAATTTAAAAAATATTACAAACTTGTTTTTATGACTGAACAGAAATAAAGACGAGCCTGCTTACTTAAAAGAGCATTCTTTGTGTGTGTGTGTGCAGTGGCACTAGGGATTGAACGCTGAGGCATTCTTTCGCTGACAATTGCCCCTGTGCCTTGTTATATTATTTTTGAAACAGGGTCCATCAGGTTGCTGAAACCGTCCTGAAACCTGTGACCCTCCTGTCTCAGCCTCCAAAGTCCCGGGATTACAGGAATGCACCACCACATCTGGCTTAAGAGTTTATAAAATCCTATACGCCAAGGGAAGCCCAAGTGCTGTGTGCGTGTATGTCATTATCACTACGAACTACATTAAGATGTTGAGACTTAACACACCAATAAAAGTAAAAAAAAAAAAAAAAAAAAAAAAAAAACCTTAAGTGCCCTGTGCAACCTCAGCTGAATGCTTTCCACTCAACTCTCCAGGCACATCTAGGCATCTTTTTGTGTGTGTGTGTGGTACTGGGGTTCCTGGAAGCCCTTCTACCTCCAGGCTGCACTCCCACGGGCTACACTCCCAGACCTATTTTTTAACTTTTTTATGTGGAAGCAGGGTCTCTTAAGCCAGCAAGGCCGGCTCCGAACCAGCGCGAACCTCCTGTCTCCGCCTCCCAAGCGCGGGGATGACAAGCGTGCGCCACCACGCCCGGCACATCCAGGCATTTTGATGGGGAAAACCTGCCCAGACTGTCATTCCACAATGTCCACAAAGATAACACAAGAAGATTCATACTGCATTACCTCAGTCTAGACAGAAACAAAAATCCCAGATCTATGCAAAAAACCACAAGTGCTAATTTTAAAGAATACACTACACTAACAAAGCAAGTTACCTGCAAAGAAATCTAACAGGTGTTTGTGTGTCTGTTTTTTTCCTGAAGACTAAACCCAGGGGCATTCTATCTCTGAGTTACACTCCCAACCCTACCTTATTCTTTATTTTGAAGCAAGGCGTAAGTAGCCGTGTGATCCTCCCATCTCAGCCTCCCAAGTACTAGGATTACAAACATGCGCCACCACGTCTGACTAATCTAATAGATTTTTAAGAGAAAGCCATGAACTTTTGCTGCGATGTTAAGGAGGTCCTAACAGCAGAGTCAAGCCACACAAGACACACTTGTGTGTCCTGCAGAACACTGGCTGCACAGGAACACGGACAGTGCAGCAGCCGCCTCGGCTGCCGCCCACCTGCTTCACAGGGAAGAGGCTGGGGTTCGTAGCCAGTAACCCGAGGAGGGATACCGCAGCCCACCTCCCCTCACACCACACCCCCCAGGCCACAGCGTCCCAGAAGACCAGCTTGTCCTGCAAAGTGGCCGGAGCACTGACAGCTTGGGGTGTGTGAGGGAGGTGAAACTGGGCCCCTCATGCCTTCTTAACAATGACGCCCATTAGGCCCAGCGACCTCTGGAAGAAACACAACTTTCTACCCCACTCTGTGTGGGAAAGGACTGATACGACCAATCAGACTTCTTCCATCAGACACTATAAAACTCTGGTTATGGTTTTAAGAATCAATACACAAGCTAAGCATGGTGGCACATGTCTCCAATCTCAGTACTTGGGAGGCTGAGACAGGAGGATCGCAGGTTTAAGCCCAGCCTCACCTTAGCTGATAAGTTGGGTCCCTCCTCCACCTGCTCTCACAGTGGAACAGGAAGCGGAAGCCAGAAGCGGAGATATCCCGAGACTCGAGACTCCAAACATCGCGATGCTACAGATGTCGCGAGAATCTGCATGCCTATGACACATCGGGGCTTCTGATCCCCCACGTGACTCAGCCTGTGCGCAACTTTCCAGAGGCCTGGCCCCACGGCCCGCTGACTCTCTGGAGGGTGCTAGGTCCGAATAAAACAGCGGTCTCTGATAACCCGGTTGGTGTTTTTACCTCCCTCCTAAACCCCGGAACTCTATTTTCACCCTAACATTAGCAAGACCCAAAGCAACTTAGTGAGGCTGTTTCAAAATAAAAAACAATAATTAAAAATAGGGCTGGCGTGTAGCTCAGCGGTAGAATATCTTTGGGTTCAATCTCCAGTAGCTCCAGCCCCGCAAAAATTACGTATATGCTGAATGTTCATGGGTGGAATTGACTGACTAGGACTTTCTTCTAAACCATGGAAAGGGAGGAACAGACCAGGGAAGATTGCAGGGTGCAGAAACTTTTTTTTTAAGAATCCAGGGGCATTCTACCTCCAAGCCACACCCCAGCCCTATCTTATTTATTTTTAAACAGTCTGAATTGTGGAGGGCTTCACTAAGTAGCCTGCTCGAACCTGAAACTCTCCAGTCTACTGGGATTACAACCCAGGGCCACTGTACCCAGCTGGAGCAGGAACTTTTGAAACTGAGTTGCAGAACAGGTCTAAAGAGTTACAAATTTAAAAAGAACTTTTTACAAATGTCACTAAACTGAGAAAATAAGCTAAACCAGGAGGGCAAGAGGTACCAGGACTGGTATGCACAGTGCAGCACAGGGCAGCAGCAAGCCCTGCCCAGGCTGTCCGCAGCTACCAAGGCCCACTCTCAAGAACCCTCGGCCTCCACCCCAGACAGGGCTGCAGAGGTGCAGGGCCACGCGGGGAACACGGGCACAGCCACCCTCACGCTGAGGGTCCTGATAGCACAGCACCCATGGAGGAGGGAAAACAGAACCCAGTCCAGAACATGTGTGTACATACGAATGCACCCGTCCCAAATTCACACCAGCGCCACGTGAAGACGGGAGGGCTGAGAGTACCACAGGCTTCCAAAATGACTGGTGTGCTGTACTTGATAAATCAAAGTAGTCTCTAGCAGCTGGGTGTGCTGACACGTGCCTGCAACCCCAGCAAAAAAAAAGGAACTTTCTTCTTTAGACTTTCCTTATTTTTTCCTCTGATTTTAAGTCAGAGTCACACACTATAATTCAGTCAATGACTGAGCATAAATATAAAGGTAGTCTCTTAGTGGAGCTAAAGATCTCTTTTTTTTTTTCTTTTGGTGGTACTGGGGTTCCTGGAAACCCTTCTCCCTCTGGGCTACACTCCCAGACCTATTTTATACTTTTTTATTTGGAAACAGCAATCCTCCTGTCTCTGCCTCCCAAGCGCAGGGATTACACGCGTGCGCCACCACACCCAGCCCCTGCCTTATTTTTTATTCTTTATTGTTTGGTGGTACTGGGGATGGAACCCAGGGGCCTTCTACTTCCGGGCTACACTCCTAGACCTATTTTATATTTTTAATCTGGAAACAGGGTCTCTTAAACCAGTGAGGCTTCGAACCTATGAGATCCTCCTGTCTCCGCCTCCCATGCGCAGGGATTACAAGTGTGCACCACCATACCAGGCCTAACTTTTTACTTAATATGGTCTTACTATTTTTACTTAATAGGGTCTTACTATGCTGGCTGGTCTGGAAGCTCCTGGGCTCAAGCACCTCTCCTGCCTCAGCCTCCTGAGTGACTACAGGCATGTGCTAACCAAATCCAGCGTTAACATCCTAACCCAAACGTACGAGGCGACAGCAGTGTAAACAAACCTACTGCACTGCCAGTCCTGGGACAGCACAGCACACGGCACTTGGTAATGAAAACAGACCACGCGTACTGGCTTGTGCCTTCGCTTGTTGTTTGGTCTCCCAGCCAGGTGCGGTGGCACACGCCTGTAACCCTAGCACTTGGGAGGCTGGCGACAAGAGGACCGCCAGCTTGCAGCTAGCCTCAGAAACTGAGGCCGCCTCAAAATAAAAACAAAGAGAATGCAGCTCAGAGGCAGAATGTGCTGAATTCAATCCCCAGTACCACAAAACAAATAATACAGAAATAAAGTGATCTCCTTCTACTTACAAAAATTTTGAGTAAAACAGCATGCGTGTTACACTGGCAGCTGACTCACGCGGCTCGTGTTTAGCACGTGACGCCCGAAACACTCTAGGTCTGTGTAGGCACCATGCGAAGGTGGCACAAGTACAGTGGAAGTCACCCAAGGGTGCACCTCTCAGAACACAGCGTCACGAAGCAGCAGGTGACCGTTCCTGTCTTAGAAAGCTTCTTAGAAATAGAGGAAGACACGGCAACCAAAGGCATGAGTCTGAGACACTGGAGCTCAGAAGCTCTGCAGCTGGGCCAGGACCAGCTCTGCCAGACCAATCAAGAAACCCACATCCAGGCTTAGGAGACCCTGTTTCCAAATAAAAATGTAAAAATAGGTCTGGGAGTGTAGCCCGGAGTAGAAGGGCTTCCAGGAACCCCAGTACCACCAAAAAAGAAAAAGAAAAAAAAAAAGAAACCCACATCCAGGCGCGGTGGCGCACGCTTGTAATCCCAGCATTCCGAGGCAGAGACAGGAGGATCACGCCTCAGCTACTATTTAGCCAGGCCCTTTACAACTCAGTGAGACCCTGTTTCAAAATAAAGAACAAAAAAATTGGGCTGGGGGTGTAGCTCAGAGGTAGAATGCCCCTGGGTTTCACCCCCAATACTGAAGAAAAATAAAAGAAAAGGAAGCCACAATGCCCTCCAAGGTAGAACACAGCACTCAGCCATGCCGGGGAAGGTCCAAATAGGGCTAGGGCAGGTGCCACCAGACAGCTCCCAAGGAGCCACCTCCAGGCAGCCACCAACAGAAACAGTGCCTCCCAGCACCTACCCCAGACAAAGTTCCTGAATGGGTGGGCCACGCAGGGAGACCCTTAACCAGACCCACTGCATGCATCTGTAATCTCAGTACTTGGGAGGCTGGGCTCAAAGGATCGTAAGTTTAAGACTAGCCTCAGTAGCTTAGTGAAACCCCCAGCGACTCAGCAAGACTCTGTTTCAAAACAACAATAAAAAGGGCCACGGGCAGCCGGGCGTGGTGGCACTGCTTGTAATCCCAGCATTCAGGAGGATGAGACCAGAGGATCGCGGTTCGCAGGCAGCCTCAGCTACTTAGCGAGGCCCTCCACAACTTAGTGAAACCCTATTTCAAAATAAAGAATAAAAATAGGGCTGGGGGTGTAGCTCAGAGGTCAAATGCCTCTGGGTTCCATCCCCAGACCCCCCCAAAAAAGGGTCAAGGGTATATCTGGGAAGGAGAATGTCCCTGGGTTTGATGTCAGTACCAAAAGAAAAAAAAAAGGCCAGAAATATCTTAGATCTGATCTCCAGAATCTATGGCTTGGAGAAATTAAAAGCAATCTATAGCTGGGTGTGGTGGTGCATGCTTGTAATCCCAGCACTTAGGAGGCTGAGACAGGAGGACAGCAGGTTCTGGCCAGCCTCAGCTACTTAGTGAGTCCCCCTGCAACTTAATGAGACCTTGTTTCAAAATAAAGAATAAAAAATTGGGCTGGGGGTATATCTTGGAGGTAGAATGCCCCTGGGTCCAATCCCCAGCACCACAAAAAAAAAAAAAAAAGTAATCTGTGTGGTTTAGAAATGTTAAACATTGCCAGGCATGGTGGTACACGCTTGAAATTCCAGCACTCAGGAGACTGAGACATGAAGATCTCAGGTTCGAAGCCAGCCTCAACTACTTAGTAAGGCTCTCTGCAACTTAGTGAGACCCTGTTTCCAAATAAAGAATAAAGAAATAGGGTCGGGAGTGTAGCTCAAAGGTAGAATGCCCCTGGATTCGATCCCCAGTACCACCAAAAAAAAAAAAAAAAAAAATGCTAAATATTAAAATAAATAAATAAGCCGGGCTTGGTGGCGCATGCTTGTAATTCCCACACTTGGGAGGTGGAGACAGGAAGATCGCACAGGTTCAAAGCCAGCCTTGCTGGCTTAAGAGACCCTGTTTCCAAATCAAAAATATAACAATAGGTCTGGGAGTGTACCCCGGAGGTAGAAGGGTTCCATCCCCAGTACCACCAAAAAAAAAAAAAAAATTGAGGAAACCCTTTTTTTTCTAAGATGTCCTAACTGCTTAGATGGCTGTGTCACTTACACACCAGGAGGGCCACCCTAGGCTGGCCTGCCCAGAGGCCCCGGGAACACAGCCTAGACAAGTGCACGTGGCATCCCAAGGGCCATGCTCGCACCCAAGGCCTTGCAAGAATGGGGCTGCAAACCTGGCTACTGACAGCAGCCAGTAAACCTCAGCCTCTAGCTACAACCAGCACTGCGCAGGGCAGCCCCCACACCCCCAAGTGGGGCCGACGCCAGGCAGCCAAGAGGTTGAGGAGCAGCAAGGTGGCCTGACACGCCTGGACCTCCCTAGACGTTGAGCAAGCCACACCGCAAGGCCTGCGCACACACACCTCGTCAGGCGAGCATTTCGTCTCTACTCAAAGCTCAAATGTTTCTTCCTAAATTAGATTAGGTAAAGGAAAGAAAGAACACAGGCCCGGCTGGACCTCTGGGTGGACGCTGAGCCCCGGCTACCAGGGACCACAGGCGCCCCTGCTCCCCATCTGCAGAGGCTTCCCCTGCCCAGTCCACCGGGCACTCTATGCTCCCAAAACCTTCATTCTGGGGACCACGGCCAGGGCATGGGGTCCCAGCAAGCCCAGGGCCAGAGAAGGGAGCACTCTAGACTTTTTGTTCTTAGACTGCATTTTTGTTTCTTTATTTCGATTTTGGTAAAGCTGAAATTGTTCAGTCTCTTTAAAGCTCTTGATACAATTTTGTCCTTTTTGACTCAGGCAAAAATCCCAGTGAAACTGTCTTTTAAATCAAGCTGACTGAACTGCAAACATGCCCTTGGTTTTGCAAGGAGTCTGTCTGAATGAGAGATTACAAGCACTTCTTAGTCACTCGAGTTTGCGAATTCTATAGTATGTGCGCTTTATGAAAAGACAGACTTCGTCTAGAGAAAAAGTCAGCATTAAAGTAACATTTACACAGCTCTAACTGCGAATACAAAGTTGGTGCTCACTCCTCTTGCGATGAAACCTCTCCCCTAGTGGCAGGCAAACCCCTGCACGCCTCCCACCCAGGTGGTGGGCTCGCGTACCCCTGTAACAACACCTTCATCACAGCCTGCCGCAAAATATGAACATCTACTGAGAAAACAGTGGCAAAGGCTAATACTCAGTGCTAAAGACAGATCCTATGTTAATAAAAAGATCCTCAAAGTCTGTAATTTTCTTCTTCTTTTTGCAGTTCTGGGGATAAAACCCAGGGGCATTCCACCTCCGAGCTATACCCCCAGCCCTATTTTTTTATTCTTTATTTTGAAACAGGGTCTCACTGAGTTTCAAAAGGCCTCACTAAGTAGCTGAGGCTGTCTTTGAACCGCGATCCTCCAGTCTCAGCCTCCTGAATGCTGGGATTACACGCATGTGCCACCACACCCGGCCTTATTTTTATTTGGAAATAGAATCTCCTTAGGCCGCTCAGTCTAAGTTGCTGAGGCTGTCTCAAACCTATGGTCCTACCATCTCAGCTTCCCAAAATAATGAGATTGCACCCAGTTTTTGGTTCATTTTAAGATGGAGTCTTGCTAAATTGCTCAGGCTGGCCTCAAATGTGTGATCTTCTTACCTCGGCCTTCGCAGCGGGCTGGGATTATGGGTGTACGCCACCCTGCTCAGCTGCAAAGAGTTTTTTTTGGGGGGGTGGGTACTGGGTATGGAACCCAGTGGCATTCTACCTCCCAGCGACACCCCCAGCCCTATTTCTTATTCTTTATTTTTGAAACAGGGTCTCACTGAGTTGCAAAGGGCCTCACTGAGTAGCTGAGTCTGGCTGCAAACCGCGATCCTCCTGTGTCAGCCTCCCGAATGCTGGAATTAGAAGTGCGCACCACCACGCCCGGCTCGGGAAAAGTATTTTTAAAGATAAGGGAGCCAAGCCAGACGTGGTGGGCACGCTTGTCATCCCCGCGCTTGGAGGCTGAGACAGGAGGATCGCAGGTTGGAAGCCAGCCCCAGCTACGAGAGCAACTTAGGGAGACCCTGTTTCCAAATCAAGTACAAAACTGGTCTGGAAGTATAGCCCGGAGGTAGAAAGCCCCTGGGTCTCACCCCCAGTACCACACACACAAAAAAAAAGATAAGGAGCCAGTCATGGTGGTGCATCCCAATACTTGGGATTGCAGGTTCAGTCAGCCTCGGCTACTGAGTGGGGCCCTCAGCAACCAGCCTGGTGAGATCCTGTTCCAAAAGTAAAGATTAAAACTAGGGCTGGGGTGCAGCTCAGAGACAGAATGTCCCTGGGTCCCATCCTCAATACCACAAAAAAATAAATAAGAACGAGTTCAAGGTAAGAGGAGTAAGTCAGAAAAAAGACACAAGTTGGGGTGAGGTGAGATCAAGGCAGACAGAGGGGATTTCAAAGAGCCCCGGGTCACAGCAGAGTGGGATGGAGCAAACTCCAGCCTCCAGGAGCTTGGAAACTGCACCCTCGGCCAGGAAGCCCTTCTGTAGACCAGTGCTTGCAATACTAAAGAAACTGTCAGGAAAATGAGAAAGAGCCTGGCAATGGCACACACCTGGAATCCCGGGGCTTAGAAGGCTAAGACAACAGAATCAGAGGTTTGAGGCCAGCCTCAACAACTCAGTGATACCATTTCAAAAATAAAAACTAAAGAGAGCTAGAGGTATAGCTCAGAGGTAGAATGCCCCGGGTTCAAGTCCCAGTACAAGAAAGGAAGGAAGGAAGGAAGGAAGGACGGACGAACTGAGAAGACTGCTACCCTCTCCCTCCCCATGGTTGACACTCTCAGAACGCCCTTGTCATCTCCACTTCAGGGGCAGCTGAAGCATTTCAGATATGGTTCTTTAATGTGAGATGTGAGCTGTACTTGATTGTGCTAAGGACATCAGCAAGGCGTGGGCTGCCCGAGACCCAGGCTCTGACTGAGCGCACACACGAGCCTGGCCATGTTCGCCATGAGCGTCTGGCTCATCCTGTAGGCCAACTGGGCACAAAGGAAACCCGAAATCCTCTTGTCTACAGATTAAAATTTTTCACAATATCTAGGCCCCCGGAGCACAGCGCATTTTAGGGGACAATTAGAAAGTGTGGTGGCCCCTGGCAGGGCTCCCTGCGGGCAGAACTCCCGGCCCCAGGCCCGCGCTGCAGGTGCTGCCAGTGCTCGGTGGAGCTTACCTCTGAGGGGGGATGTAGGGAGCGCACACAGTCGGCAGGCCCGCACAGGGCTCCGCCAGCGTTTTCTTAGCCTTTTTTGCTTTCTTCCTGACCTTTGATGTGGACCTGACCGTTTTGACCGAACTGTCTTTTCGACAGACCCCATTTTTCATTTCGACATCCCCGTAAATGTTCAGAGGCCTCCGGGTACAGCCTGGAGGCGTGTGGACGTCACAGTACGCGGTCTTTCTGACGGAGAAGGTGGTGCTGCCGCCGGCCAGTTCCTTCACAGGCTCCATCTTCATGTACAGGCCGGCCTTCTGGGCACAGGTTACGTGGAATGCCGTGTAGCAGTTCGCTTTGTGGCACTGAATGCAGGCACCCACGCCCTTCTGCTTACAGAGGTAGCACGTCAGTTTCCACCGGGCCGGGGGGATGTTCCTCACGCCATCGATGGGCTCGATGAAAACCGTGTTGGCGAAGCCGACCTCTGGGATCCACAGGGCACAAACCACGTGTCCCCAGCGGTCATCGTCTGTCTTTTTGAAGGCACCGCCCTTGTTGGGGCACAGCACACAGTCGGCGGGCCGGGCCCGGGACTGCAGGCAGTGGCGGCACAGCCACTGGCCCTCGGGGATGTAGGGCACCCCGTAGCACTCCTGGTGCACAGCCAAGTTGCACATGTCGCAGAAGAGGATCACGTTGCTGTTCTGACACTCCCCGTCCATGCAGATGCAGCACACGGCGTCCTCGTCGATCAGGGACTGCTGCTCGCCCTGCTTCTGGTTCTCGCAGTACGACTCCTTCTCAAAGCGGTCCATCAGGAACTCAAACATGTTCTGCGACACGGCAGAGACGCAGTCGCCCTTCCGCTTCTCGTTGACGATCTCCAGCCAGGCGTAGTCCTCCTCGTCCATGTCGTACTCCACCTCGTTGTCCAGCTCCTCTGCCGACTTCTCGATGAACTTGTAGTACACGGGGGGCCTCCTGGGCGCAGACGGGGGACTGTACTCCACAATCCGCACCTTGGGCTCCGGAAGGGTGCTGGCCGAGGCCGGCGTGCCGTGGGTGCTGGGGAGGGCCTCATTTTTCTTTTTGACTCTGTTGTTTTTGTGGCGCTTAGTTCTTAGGCAAACGGGGGGCCTCTCGCTGTTCTCTTTATTGCTGTTGCATTCGCTCATCTCTTGAGCTGTGAGGTCATCTTCTAATATGATCTCCAGAGGATCAAAAATACTGATCCGATGCAGGCGCCCTTCAATTTCTATCTCGACCATCCTTTGGGCCTGAGCGTACGTCAGTGTCTCTCGCGTGGGGGAGTGTTTAATGCTGCACGGGGAGGAAGGATGCCTCGCTGCAGAGCCTCGATGACATCGTCCTTTCCTCCTCATTTGGCAATAATTACCTAAGGTAAAGCCAAAGGAAAAGTGAGCTCCATGCAGAGGCATACAGGCTTGAGAAAACCATCAGAGTACTCTTGGGCGGCACTCACCAACTCCACACCCCAAAATGAAACATGCACAGCGAGTTTCCAAACTACCTCTCCCAGGACTCACGCGTGACTCCCAGGACCAGAAGGAGGGAGCGGCAGCAACGGGAGGCACAGGGCTGCCGCCCTCAAGTCCCTGCTGCCTCCCGCCACACCCCCGCCCAGCACCTTTTTGTTTTTTATTTTATTTCAGGTCTGGGGATGGAACTCAGGGGCATTTGACCTCAGAGCTACACCTCCTGCCCTGTTTTTTATTATCTTGAAACGGAGTCTCACTAAGTTGCAGAGGGCCTAAGTAGCTGAGGCTGTCCGCGAACCACGATCCTCCTGTCTCAGCTTCCCAAATGCTGGGATTACAAGCGTGTGCCACCACGCCCGGCCATCACCTTTTTAGATCAAGCCAACAGGTGTCACCAAGAGATGGGAACAAGCCCTGCAGGGAAGGGCCCGGGTCTCCAGCCCAAGAAGTATAGCTGTTTTCCTGAGGTCCAGGCCACCCCCTAAGAAGTCTGCACAGAAGGCCAGATTCCACCAGGTTCAGAGGCTGTGACTGCAAGGTAGGCATGCTCAGGGGCTACCTAGTCCCAAGAAGTGCTCCCACTAAACCTCTTCTTCCTCTGCTGCCCAGAAGAATGCCCTGTGAGCCCCAAGAGCACCACACGCTGCTGGAGGCTGAAGGTTTCTGTGATCCAGCAACCAACACGAGGCAGGACACGGGCCACAGCCCGCCCACCCTCTCTCCAAACACATCCTCTGTACAATGAGGAGGCATGGGCCCAAGAGGAGACCTGCTACTGGACTGTGGGGACCGCTTCACCCCGGGGTGGCCCAGCCCAGCCTCTGCAGAGCTCACTACGGACCCCCCCCCGCCCCCAGGCTGCACCAACCTGCCCTGCCCCTCAGGGGTACTTCCAGCCCTGACCATGTCCTCCACCTTTTCAAGTAAATCCAGTAGGCACGACATGCCAGCGGGCACCTCTGCTCTCTTCCTGGCACTCCATAAGACGCTCAGCCGTTGCTCCACAGAAAGCCCATGCGCCCACAGAACCACCTCCGAGGGACCCCATCCCATCACTGGGACGAGCCGCACACTCGGCCTCAGGGACTTGTGAGGACCTGCTCTCCGTGGAGGTGGGCAATACTACCAGAGACCTCCACTGTCCACATGCCACTGGCTGCCTCAACGGAGACGCCAACTATGGCCCACCACACCAGCGAGGCAGTGGCTGGCAGGAGCTGCTCAGGCTGACCTTCCAGACCATCAGTTTGCTGGCGGGAAACAGCTCTGAGTGACTTCCTCACAAATATTCCAAGTTGAGGCGCCTGTCAGCAAGCCCAACCTAGGTCCCCGGGAGAGCCTACATCCACAGCCTCGCCACCCGCTGCTCTCAGGAGGTGCCCTTACGGAGCGGGCCCCACTGTCAAGACCCTGCCCACAGTCACAGCAAGTGAAGACACGCTATACCGCAAAAACCTCTCCTAAATTGCAATTCGGTGGTAACTCCACATAATGAGGCACAGAGAAGGCACCGAGACGAGCCAAATCCCGACCTGAGTCTCTCCGGGGAGCTGTCAGCAGAGCCACCTCCCGCTGGCCCCGGGCCTCCTCGACAGGGCGCCCGCCATGCCTTCTGCCGGGCCGCACGCGGGCTGCGCCGGAGCAGGCTGGCGGAGGGGGCGAGGCACTGTTGCTACTCACCGGATCAAAGGCCAATGTGTAATTTTCTCCTCTAGGCCCAAGCACCACGTACCTCTAGGTGGAACAGCCCTTCACAACCCAGAGCACGGCGCGCCGCCGGCCCTTCGCCATGGCGTGGCCGCTCGGCGGTCTGAGCGCCACTGCGCAGGGCGGCGGCGGCCGTGGGCTCGCCGGCCTCCCGGGGAGCCGCCGCCGCTCCCGCTCGGCTCGCACTGCCGGCGGGGTTCCGCCGAGCGGGCCGGGCGGGCCGGGGTCGGGCCGGGGTCGGGCCGGGCTCGGGCCGGGGTCGGGCCGGGGTGGCTCGGGCCGGGCTCGGGCCTGGGTAGCGCTCCGCCCCGGCTCAGCCCCGGCCCGCCCGGCCCGCCCGGCCGGCACAAAGGCGGCGGCGGCGGCGCTCCCCGGCGGCCGGCCGGCCGGCGCTTACATAACGCGGCGAGCGCGGCCTTCCTCCCTCCCCGGGCCGCACAATGCGCCCGCCAAACATGGCGCCCGCGGCGGCGGCGGCGGCGGCCGGGCCCACTCACCTTCGGCGCCGCGGGCGGCGGGGGCCGAGGCCGAGGCCGAGCGATGGCGCCGCGGGCCCCAACGGCCGCCGGCCGGGCGCCGCTCGGGCAGCCGGGGAGGCGGCGGCGCCCGCTCGGCGGGGTCGGGCCGGCGCGGGGCCCGGCCGGGGGGCGCGGGCGCGGGCGGCGCGGAGCTCGGACGCCGGCCGGGGCGCTGCTCGCTCCCCAGCGAAGCAAACAATGCGGCGAGCGCTCCGCCCGGCGCGCTGCGTGCGAGGCGCGCCCCGCCCGCCGCCGCCATGACGCGGCGGGAGGGAGGAGGGAGGAGGGAGGAGGGAGGAGGGAGGGAGGGAAGGAGGGAGGGAGGCGGCGGGAGGGAGGAGGGAGGGAGGGAGGAGGGAGGAGGGAGGAGGGAGGAGGGAGGGAGGGAAGGAGGGAGGGAAGGAGGAAGGCGGCGGGAGGGAGGAGGGAGGGAGGGAGGAGGGAGGGAGGCGGCGGGAGGGAGGAGGGAGGGAGGGAGGAGGGAGGAGGGAGGAGGGAGGAGGGAGGAGGGAGGGAGGGAAGGAGGAAGGCGGCGGGAGGGAGGAGGGAGGGAAGGAGGGAGGCGGCGGGAGGGAAGGAGGGAGGGAGGGAGGGAAGGAGGGAGGGAGGGAGGGAGGGAGGGAAGGAGGGAGGCGGCGGGAGGCGGCGGGCCTGCGCGGCGGCCGCGGGGAGGCCGGCGCCCCGCGAGCTCGGCCCGGGGCTGGGCCCGCGGGGAGGGCCCCGGGAGGGTGGCGGGGTGGCCTCCGAGGGGAACGGGGGCTGTGTGGCGTCACGAAGGAGCGGGGATCGCTTGAGGGTCCCCGGAATGCGGGGACCTGGAGTTACTTGCCAAGGGGAAGGGGGTTCGAGGAGGGAGACCAGAAGCGGGCCTCCAGATGGGTGCCTAAAGGGGTGGCGCTGGACAGCCAGAGGGTCCCGAGGAGGGCCGAGGAGTGGGGCCCCGGGGGGAAGGTGGATAACCAGTTTGGGGGCCCCCAGGTGGCACTAGACAGGTGGACACTCCAGCCGGGGTGAGCTGAGCCAGCACCCGGAGTGCACGGCCCCCGATGTAGGCAGCGGGCGCTGGCAGGGAAGGGAGAGAGTGTGCTGGCCCAGAGGAGGGGCAGCGGTGCTGCTTCCACTTTGGCCTTTGACTTAAACTCGGCAGTTTAGTGGGTTTTCTCAGATGCTTCATTCTAAGATTAAGGCCCAAAGTGTTTTTTTGTTTTGTGGTGCTGAGGGTGGAACGCAGGGGCATGCTACCTCCGAGCTACACCCCCAGCCCTAGTTTTTATTCTTTATTTTTGAAACAGGGGTCTCACTGACTTGCAGAGGGCCTCACCAAGCAGCTGGGGCTGGCCACGAACCGCGATCCTCCTGTCTCAGCCTCCCAAGTGCTGGGATTACAAGCCTGCGCCACCACGCCCGGCCCAAAGTGATTTCAGAGGATTGGTGACTGTGTAGTGGCAACGAAGGAGCCCCCAGCTGGTCTGGGGAAAAGAGGCTGTCCGCCCAAAACAGAGCCTGGCCCCTCCTCAGCCAGCGAGACCTTCCTCCACGTGGGTGGGCAGGGCAGAACCACTGCCCAGGAGCTTCACCAAATGTCCTACTGGCAACGGGGCAGCTCTGTTCAGCCCAGCATCCCAGGTGGGGGCTGGAGCCCCACTGCACCCAGAGAACAGGTTAAGTAAGTACCACAGCCAAGGTCACCCACCTTGAAGCTGGTACTCCCTCCAGATACACCACTGGTGGGAGCAGGCCCAGCCAAGGGGCCCTGACTGCAATTACCGTCTCTGTTCTACGGAGGTCTGTTGATCTGAGACCAGATATGCCAGGGCGGTCCAGGGAAAGAAGCTCTTCCACCTTGGGGAAACAGATACCAACCAACAACCTGAAGAATCCTGCTCAACACACAGCAAAGGCAAGGCACGGTCTCATGAGAGATGAAAAGACGTTTAGCCCTCCTCCACTGAACAGGGGAGAGGAGGAGACAGCCCCTTCTCAGTGAATGCCAGGAATCCCAGTACTTGGGAGGCCACAACAGGAGGATCACAGGTTCAAGGTCAGCCTCAGCAATTTAGCCAGCCCTGCCAGGCAGGTGTGGCTGCGCACAATTGTAATCCCAGTACTTGGGAGGCTGAGGCAGGAGTGAGGCCCTTTGCAATTCAGTGAGACCTATTTCCCTATTTCAAAATAAAGAATAAAAAATAGAGCTGTGGTGCAGCTCAGAGGTAGAATCCCCAGTACCACAAAATAAATAAATAAAATAAAATAGGGCTGGAGTCGTAGTTTGGAAGTGGAAAGCCCCGCGGTTCAATCCCTAGTACCACCACCAAAAAAAGAAAGAAAAAAGGCCAGTCATGGTGAACTGTAATCAGGAAGTGAGACGGGGTGGGACGGGGTTGCAGGTAGGTGACCAGCCTCAGCAGCTTAGCAAGGCCCTCTACAACTTAGTAGATCCTCTTTGAAAACAACAAATAGAGCTGTGGATATAGCTCAGAGGTAAAATGCCTCTGGGTTCAAAGTCCAGTACCACACACACACACAAAAAGGGATGCTCAGAAAGTAAAGAAAAAAGCCCTGTGTGCATAGACGTGTCAGACTGACATCTTGGAGCTGGGCGTGGTGGCACTTGCCTGGAATCCCAGTCCTGAAGAGGCTGAGACAAAGAGACCTAAAGCCGCCTCAGCAGCTCAGTGAGACACTTACACCCTGTTTCAAAGTAAAACAGGGCTGGAGCCTAGCTCTTGGTGGAATGTCCCTGGGTCCAATCACCAGGACCCCCAAAGCAAAGAAACATTTTTGATTCCAAGAATGAAGAGACCCACTCAGAAGTCTTCAGAAGTCTTCAGAAAGAAGGACCTTCAGCTGGGCGTGGTGGCGCACGCTTGTAATCCCAGCATTTGGGAGGCTGAGACAGGAGGATCAGGGTTTGCGGACAGCCCCAGCTACTATTTACTGAGGCCCTTTGCAACTCGGTGAGACCCTGTTTCAAAAATAAAGAATAAGCCGGGCGTGGTGGCGCACGCTTGTAATCCCCGCGCTTGGGAGGCGGAGACAGGAGGATCGCGCAGGTTCGAAGCCAGCCGCGCGCGCTGGCTTAGGAGACCCTGTTTCCAAAAATGAAAATGTAAAAATAGGTCTGGGAGTATAGCCCGGAGGTAGAAGGGCTTCCAGGAACCCCAGTACCACCAAAAATAGAAAGAAAGAAAGAAAGAAAGAAAGAAAGAAAGAAAGAAAGAAAGACAGGGGGTGCAGCTCGGAGATAGAATGCCCCTGGGTTCCATCCCAGTACCACAAAAAAAGAAAGAAAAAAGAAACCAAGTTGGACTGTTAATTTTTCATTTTTTTTGGGGGGCAGGGGTTGTACTGGGAGTAGAACCCAGAGGCTTTCTACCTCCAGGATATACTCCCAAATCTTTTTTATATTTTATTTGGAAACAGGGTCTCACTAAGTAGCTGAGGCTGGCTTCGAACCCGTGCGGGATCCTCCTAAACGCAGGGATTACAAGCGTGCGCCACCATGCCTGGCTAAATTGGACTGTTAAAATGAGATAAAGATAATAACCTAAGGGCAAATCCCCGAGGCAAGGCACTGGGAGAGGGGGCAGCAGGAGAGGAGTGCAGTGAAGTTCTTGTATTGTTTCCTTAGATCTTGGTATGCATAAGGAGAAGGTTAAAACTGTTAAAACAATCAGCATATACAACTCTCAAAGCAAAAGAGAAAAAAGATAAAATCGCAAAACATTAGCTTGTAATCCCAGCATTCAGGAGGCTGAGACAGGAGGATCACATTCCTGGACAGCCTCAGCTACTTAGTGAGGCCCTCTGCAACTCAGTGAGACCCGGTTTCAAAATAAAGAATAAGCCGGCCGTGGTGGCGCACGCTTGTAATCCCCGCGCTTGGGAGGCGGAGACAGGAGGATCGCGCTGGTTCGGAGCCATCCACGCTGGTTTAAGAGACCCTGTTTCCAAATAAAAAGTTAAAAAATAGGTCTGGGAGTGTAGCCCATGGGAGTGTATCCCAGAGGTAGAAGGGCTTCCAGGAACCCCAGTACCACCAAAAAAAAATAATAAAGAATAAAAAATAGGGCAGGGGGTGAGGCTCGGAGGTCGAATGCCCCTGGGTTCCACCCCCAGACCCGCAAAAAAAAAAAAAAAATTGCCACATCAACAAATAGCAGTAAAAAGATAAAGACTAAAGGACAGTAAACACAGAGCAGTGTGAGATGGCAGGAGGAAGTTCAGAGGAATGTGATTGGTTGGATTAAACTCCTCTATTAAAAGGCACAAGCCAGCCGGGCTGGGGGCACACGCTTGTAATCCTAGTACTTGGGAGGCAGAGGCGTGAGGATTGTGGTTCACTGACAGCCTCAGCAACTTAGTGAGGCCCTGTTTCAAAATAAAGAATAAAAAATAGGGCTGGGGGTGTAGCTCAGAGGTCGAATGCCCCTAGGTTCTATCTCTAGTACCAAAAAAAAAAAAAAGTAAAAAAATAGGGCTGGAGGTGTAGCTCAGAGGTAGAGTGCCCCCCTGGGTTCAATCCCCAGTACCGAAGGGAAAAAAAAAAAAAAAAGCAGAAGCCAGGGCGAGTGTGGTGGTGCACGCCTATGATTCCAGAACTTGGGAGGCGGACACAGGAGAATTCCAGGTGTGAAATCATCTCAGCAACTCAATGAGGCTCACATCAACTTAGTGAGAACCTATTTCGGAAACAGGGTCTCTTAAACCAGCATGGCTGGCTTCGAACCTGCGCAATCCTCCTGTCTCCGCCTCCCAAGCGCAGGGATTACAAGCGTGTGCCACCATACACGGCCGCACACAGAGCCTTTTAAGGGTGGAATATAAATCATGTTAGATACTATTATAAGCCATACTCCTGTCAGATGTGGTGCACTCCGAGAATCCCAGCTATTCAGGAGTTTGAGGCAAGGGGATTACAAGTTGGAGAAGCATGGGCAACCTGGTAAATCCTTGTGTCAGAATTGTTAAAAGGCCGGGCGTGGTGGCACACTTGTCATCCCAGCATTCGGGAGGCTGAGACAGGAGGATCACAGTTCACGGACAGCCTCAGCTACTTAGTGAGGCCCTCTGCAACTCAGTGAAACCCGGTTTCAAAATAAAGAATAAAAAATTGGGCAGGGGGTGTAGCTCGGAGGTCAAATGCCCCTGGGTTCCATCCCCAGACCCGCAAAAAAATAAAAATAAAAAGAATTGTTAAAAGGCCAGGGGGTAGCTCAGTGGTATAGTACTTGCCTGGCATGTGCAAGGAGCTGGGTTCAATCCCTAGTACAGAACACACACACACACACACACACACACACACACACACACACACACACACACCAAGAGCTGGGGGCAGTGGCACATGCCTGTGAACACAGGATCACAAGTTCAAGGCCAGCCTGGGCAACCTAATAAGACCCTGTCTCAAAATAAAAAATAGAAAATCTGGCTGGGGATATATTTCAGTGGTAGCGTACTCCTGGGTTCAGTCCCCAGTACACACACACACACACACACACACACACACACACACACACACACGTTCACACATATACACACATAAAGACACATACACCTGATGGGTATCCAAATTCATTTTCTCAAATTGTTGGGGACCCAAAGACAAATTATTTCACTGTAGGCTTGCTCTTGGCCTTTGCCTACAGATTCAGCTCAAATGTTATTGCTTTGTACAAACTCAGAAGTACAATTTATTTTTTATTTATTTATTTATTTTTTTGGTGGTACTTCTACCTCCGGGTTACACTCCCAGACCTATTTTATATTTTATTTGGAAACAGAGTCTCTTAAACCAGCGCAGCTGGCTTCGAACCGCTCATAATCCCAGCATTTGGGAGGCTGAGACCAGAAGATCGTGGTTCACAGACAGCCTCAGCTATTTAGCGAGGCCCTCTGCAACTTAGTGAGACCCTGTTTCAAAATAAAGAATTAAAAAAAAAATAAGGCAGGGATGTAGCTCAGAGGTTGAATGTCCCTGGGTTCCATCCCCAGAACCGCAAAAATAAATAAGTAAATAAATAAATAAAAATAAATTCTACTTTTGAAAACATGGCTGAAGTGCTGGGCATGGTGGCCCACGTTTCTAGCCCCAGTACTTGGGAGGCTGAGAGAGGAGGATCACAGGTTCGAAGCCAGCCTCAGCAATTTAGTGAAACTTTCAGCAACCTAGTGAGACCCTGTTTTCAAATAAGAAATAAACTTGGGCTAAGTATGTAGAATGGAGGTAGAAAGCCTCTTGGTTTAATCTCCAGTACCAAAACAAACAAACATACAAACAAAAACAGACCTGAAGAGCTAGGTGTGGTGGCGCACGCTTGTAATCCCAGTACTTGGGAGGCTGAGACAGGAGGGTCACAGCTTCTCGACCAGCCTCAGTAACTTAGGCCCTCTGCAACTTAGACCCAATTTCAAAATATAGAATAAAATAGGGCTGGGAATGTAGTTCGGAGGTAGAACACTCCTGAGTTTCATTCCCGGTACCAAAAAAAAAAAAAAAAAAAAAAACTAAAAAATTACACAGATTAAAAATAAAATGATAGAATGTATTAATCCTGTTTCTGTTTCTCAAAAGACAGTATAAAAAGAATAAAGAACAACAATAGAAACAACCCTACATGATGGCACAGGCCTGAAATCTCAGTACTTGGGAGGCTAGACAGGAGGATTGAAGGTTGGAGGCCAGCTTTAGTAACTGGGAGAGGCCCTTAGCAGGTTAGTGAGATCCTGTTGCAAAATGAGAAACAAGCTGGCATGGTGATACACGCTTATAATCCCAGTACTCTGGAGGCTGAGACAGGAGGATCATGGGTTCGCAGCCAGCCTCAGCTACTTAGTGAGACTATCTGCAACTTAGACCCTGTTTCAAAATAAAAAATATGGGTGGTGCATTGGCTCGTACCACCTCCCCCCCTCATGCCATTCTGGCATGGGGCTGTAACTATCTTCTGTATTTCTATCTTTTTAATAAACTTCTTTAAATCTTCAAAAAAATAAAAATAAAAAATATGGCTGGGAGTGTTGCTCAGAGGTAGAATCCCCTGGGTTCAATCCCCGGTAACACACACAGACACAAAACAAATCCCTATAAGACATTTGCAACATACGTAGCTTGTAAATGAGTATCCAGAATATATTAAGAGCTCTCAAAACCGTTAGAAACAGTTCAGTAGAATAATGGGCAAAACCCATAATCAGCAAAGAAACCAGTGTCGTAAGTGAGCACCTTGCAGAGAGCATGAAAAGGGTGGATCATATTACCAGCAATTTTTGAAGCGCAAACTAGCACCCAGTGAGCACAGACATTCAAGTCTGACAGTGCCCGGTAATGCACGAAGGTGAAACAGCTGAAACACACCAACCCTGCTGGCCAGCGGGTGGAGAGACGCGACTACCTTGGCGAGTGGCACAGTATTACCTAGTAAACCCGAGCGTGCACATCAGCCATTATTGCCGCTTAACAAACCACCCCCAAAACTCTGTGGCTTAAAACCACGTCATTCCTTCCACTCACAGATCTGTATGGAAGCAGGACTCAGCAGGCACACCATCTAGGCGATCCCAGACAGAAACTGGACCCCAAATCTGTCACCCAGCGCCCGAATCTATGCATGCGTCCAACGTCACTGCCCCTCGGAATTGTTCAATCTGCCGGCCGAGAGCAAGAACCCAGCAGGGTAAGGAGCAGGGTGTAGGTGGGGTTTTGTAATGTTCTATTTTCTGGCAAAATAAGATAAGGCCATTTTTCCTTTCTTCTTGACCTATCTCTATCCTTTAATTTGGTAGACTGTGTTTCAAAAATGAATGAAACTCTTTGTGTGTGTGGTACTGGGGATGGAACCCAGGTGCATTCCTCCTCTGGGCCACACCCCAACCCTATTTTATTCTTTTATTTTGAAACATGAGCTCACTAAGATGCTGAGGCTGTCCTCGAACTTGCAATCCTCCGGTCTCAGCCTTCTGAGTATTAGTCACGTGCCGCCATGCCCAGCCCAAATAAAACATTCTGAAGTAGTATTTTTCTCATTTTTGAATTCGGGAAAACAGGTATGGTTATGCCCCCCTGTAATCTCATACTTGGGATTACGAGAGATAGGAGTATCACGGGTTCATGGCCAGCCTCAGCAATTTAGTGAGGCCCTCCTGCAACTTACTGAGACTTTGTTTCAAAATAAAAAATGGGCTGTGGCATGGGACATATGCTTGTAGTCCCTGTTCTTAAGAGGCTGAGACAGGAGGATTGCAGGGTGAAGGCAAACGTCAGCAAGGAGTGAGCCTCTCATCAACTTAGCAAGACCCTGTTTCAAAATAAAAATAAAAACGGGATAGGGGTGTAGCTGCGAGGTAGAAGGCCCGAGTTCCCTCCCCAGTGCCACAGTAAATAATAATAATAAGGCTGAGAGTGTAGCTCAGAGCGGAAACCACCCCTGGATACAAAACTCACACACACACACACACACACACACACACACACACACACACACAGTTCTTAACCAACCTTTACTTTTAATCTAGTAATAGTTGCAAGTCTAGTAATGATCTAGAAATGTAGTAGCCGTTCAACAGCAATCAGTCCTCCTTTCCACCAGGAAATAATTAGACACGTGGATTGAGCAACCAAACCCTTTCAGAGGTGTAATACTTAAGAAGAAATTTCTTGTGATCGAGTTTGCTCCGCCCACCACGAAGGAAGAAAGGAGCAGGCCGCGAGCCAGCGCCCGGCCGACCCGGGAGCCACTGGCCACGCACCACAAGGCCACAGCCCTGGGAAGTAAGGACAAGCCAGGGCCCCAGCCGACCTGAGGCCCCGGAGGAGAGGAGCCGGCCCACACCCTCACAGGAGACGCACAGGCTAACTGAGGGGATGAGTTCGGCTCCGTTTCCTAGCCTCAGAGGACGAATCCCAGACAGAAAGGCAAAACGTCTCGGGCGTGGCAGGGGCTCGGTCCTACCTTCCCGAGGATCACACCTCCAGCTGAGTTGATTTTCTGGCCTTGGTCTTGCGTAAGGCACTGAGATGTGCTGCCTGGGAAGGAGGTGTGGACATGTCAATCACCACCACTCACAGCGTCTGTGCAGATGAATCAGGTGGAGGCGGCTGGCACTGGCTCTCCACGGCCAGCAAGGACCTCTGGAGATGACTTGCTATCACGAAGGAGAACTAGTCAGGAAAACACTTCCAAAACTTAGGCACAGGCACAAGGATAGCACCGCGCCCTTTCAGTGTCCACCAGACTGCCCAGGGATCTTCTCACTCCTAGGGTGTGCACCTATTTAACTTGCTATTTACGGTTAATTAGGATATTTTACAACCCAGCAAGCATAGACTTTAACTGTAGAAAACAGATGGCCAAGTAAAAAGATTCTTGTCTGATATCAATGCAAATGAATTTTGCCCAATACAGAGTAATACAAATTATTTCAGTCTGGTAGAGAAGATTCCAGTTATAAAAAGGTGATAGTTCCATGGTCCTTTAGAGCATTAACCATGTTTCTTTCTTTTTTTTTTTTTTTTTTTTTTTTTGGTACTGGGGATTGAGCCCAGGAACATTCTACCACTATGCTATGCTCCTAGCCCTATTTTATTTTTTATTTTGAAACAGGGTCTCACTAAAGCTGCTGAGGACCTTGCTAAGTTGCTGAGGCTGGCCTCCAACCTTCAATCCTCCTGTCCCAGCCTCCTAAGTACTGGAATCACAGGCACACACCACCAAGCTGGACTCAAGTTTTAGTGAATTTAAGCAGGGTGTGG
Organism: Muscardinus avellanarius; assembly: GCF_963383645.1. Taxonomy (NCBI): domain Eukaryota; kingdom Metazoa; phylum Chordata; class Mammalia; order Rodentia; family Gliridae; genus Muscardinus; species Muscardinus avellanarius. The sequence goes on along the minus strand of NC_137797.1, from coordinate 908,377 downwards.
TGGCACACAATTTTTTTTTTTTTTTGGTAGTACTGGGATTCCTGAAAACCCTTCTACCTCCAGGCTACACTCCCAGACCTATTTTATACTTTTATTTGGAAACAGGGTCTCTTAAGACAGCGCAGCTGGCTTCAAACCGGCGCGATCCTCCTGTCTCTGCCTCCCAAGCGCAGGGATTACAAGCGTGCCCACCACGCCCGGCTGCACACACTTTTAATCCCAGGACTGGGGAGGCTGAGTCAGGATTGTAGGTTTGCAGCCAGCCTCAGCTACTTAGTGAGGCCCTCTGCAACTTAGTGAGACCCAACTCCAAAATAAAGACTAAAAACTAGGGCTGGGGTTTAACTTAGAGGTAGAATGCCCCCGGGTTAAATTCTCAGTTCCACAATAAATAAATAAATAAGCAAGCTTCCTCTAGCAAGCCCTTTCAGTCACTACAAACACTTCCCTCTGTCCAGTCTTTTGAACCAGCCTCCCCATCACGCTGGTTTTCCTCATTAATGATTAAGTCTTGAGCACATCCTCACTTCAGAGTTGGGCGTCATGTCCTTAACTTTTTGAAAAGGACACTTTGACAGCGCCTCCAGCCAGCCACCTCCCCACGTCTCCTCAGGGTGGGCCTCTCAACCTGCCCTGATGCTCAGCTCCCACTGCCCCCTGCGTCTGTGGGAAGAGCACGCCTCCTGGAAGGGTGTGCGGGAGACTCAGCCACAGCGCTGTGACGGCGGCCTCGAGTGGAAATGGCGTCTGTGCATGTGAAACAGGCCAGGTTGTTGGGGTGGGCTCTGATCCAGTGGCTGGCGTCTTACGGTAAGGGTGGCACTTAGGCACAGACAGCAGGAAGACAGCCATGTAAGGGTGGAGACAGAGACCGGAGTGACGAGGCGTTAGGATGGAGGGACGCCAAGGAAGGCCAAGGGCCAACACCACCGCCAGCAGCTGGAAGAGGCTGCAAAATCATTCCCCAACTGAAGAGTCACTCTACGGTTCTGAACCTTCCCGCTGCCCAGTCTGGTCCCTTGCCACCGGAGCCACAGCACACCAAGGCTCCGTCTCACTTAGCGCACCTCCATGCCTCCTGAGAGAGGCAGCCCCAAACACGTAAGTCAGCCCATCGATGTGCCCGGGACCAGTCCTGTGTCCCCCTTCCTCCCCAAGCTAAGACCAGCACCTCTCACCAGCACCCTGACTCAGCCCTCTGTGCCACCCATCTGTCTATGCAGGAGACTTAAGTGAATCCTTCCCTTGTGTGCTCAGAACCCTCCCGGCTCCCTTCTCTCTCAGAATGAAAGCCAGGGTCTCAACACCAAGAACCAAACAACCTGACTAAAAACCAGGCAAAGGACACAAATAGACACTTCTCCAAAGATGTACAAACGGCCAGCAAGCACTTGGAAGGATGCCCTGCATCATCAGCCAGCAGGGACTCGCAGATGAGAGACGCAGTGAGGTACAGTGCACGCTCCGGGATGACAAGACCCACCCAAAGGCCGGAGAGCAAGAGTGGACAGGAGCCACTGCAGCCCGCGGGCGCTGCTGGGGAGGGCAGGCAGGTGCTCAAAACGCCAAGTGCGGACTTAACAGATGATGGGGCCGTTTCACCCTAGCTACACACTCAGGGAAAGGGGGGCATAGATCTGGGGTGAGAGGTGTACCTAAGGATTCAGAACTGTGTGACTCACAACAGCCAACAAGTGGAAACACAGTAAAGTCCGGTATATCTGTAAGCGGATTGTGACTGGCACCCAAGGGAACCGCTGACATCTGCCAGGTCTGGGGACCCTGGAGAGCAGCGCGCAGGGAGGCCAGCCACAGAGGCCAGGCTCCCGAGGAGGCCACGCGTGAAGACGCCAGGCTCAGGGCGGGGCTGGGGCGGAGGTGGGAGTGCGGGCGTCTTCGTGGATGATGAGACTTTCCTAAAGCTGACTGCGGAAAGGGTTGCCGACCGCTCAAGAGCACAGAGGCGCTGAGCTGTGCATTGCAATGGGTGAGCTGTGAGTGTGCAAGGAGGGCCTCAGTGAAGCTATTTAAAAATACACAGTGGGGGTTTTCCCCCTCGGGGACCCCCTCCCCATTGGGGAGCTTTGAGAGAAGGTGGAGTGCAATGAAGGCATTTGGCCCGGGATGCTCTCGGGTAGTGACCTGAAGGCCTCTGCTGGACATCAAGGCCGACCAGGGCCCTTAGGGGTGACCTGCACTTTTCTGGCAGATTGCGTGGACCCTGGGAGAAAGTAGTTTGCAATTGACAGCCGGCCACTTTTCCCTATTCTCTGCTGCTTCCAATAAACCATTTACTCCCCTTAAAAAATAAAAATAAAAATAAATAACTAAAAAAAAAAAAATACACAACGGCCGGGCATGGTGGGCACGCTTGTAAGCCCAGCATGCGGGAGGCTGAGACTGGAAAATCGCAGTTCGAGGACAGCCTCAGCTACTTGGGGAGGCACTCCGTAACTTAGTGAGACCCTGTTTCAAAATAAAGAATAAAAGCTGAGCATGGTGATACACGCTTGTAATCCCAGCATTCGGGAGGCTGAGACCAGAGGATTGCAGTTCGTGGCCAACCTCAGCTACATAGTGAAGCCCTTTGCAACTCAGTGAGACCCGGTTTCAAAATAAAGAATAAAAAATAGGCCAGGGAGTGTAGCTCGGAGGTCGAATGCCCCTGGGTTCCATCCCCAGAGTTGCAAAAATAAATAAATAAATAAATAAATAAATAAATAAATAAATAAATAAAAATACACAGTGTAGCTGAGAGCAGTGACACTCACCTGTCACCCCAGAAACTCAGGGGCCAGGGCAGGAGGATCTAAGGTGGAGGCCAGCTTGGGCCACCTAGCAAGACCCTCTCAAGATAGGACTGATCAGTCAAAGTCACGCTTTGCTTGAAGAGCCCAAAAAGACTAGTCCACACCATCTACTCCTAAAATAGAGGTCCCTGGTGATGCTTTGAAATTTGTATTTATGTAATTATTTATTTAGCTTATTTATTTATTTACTTATTTATTTGGGTGCTAGGGATTGAACCCAGGGACATTCTACCTTTGAGCTACATCCCCAGTCCTTTTTATTTTTTGTTCTGAAGCAGAGTCTCACTAAATTGCTGAGGCTGGCTTCAACCCTGTGATCCTCCTGTCTCAGCCTCCCAAGTACTGGGATTACAGGCATGTGCCACCAGGCCCGGCTTAAACACAGCTTTTAAATGATACAGCTGGAGCTGGGAAGTAATTCAGTGGAAAGCACACCCTGGGTTTGATCCCCAGTACAAAAAAAGAATGCCAAAATAAAAGTTAAGCTCAAAAACCATTTTTAATGATGCATCAGAACCTAGAGCTGAGATAGGAGGGAAGCAGGCTGTTCCCGATTCTAGGATCGGAGCCTCCACCCGGCACCGAGAAGTCAAAGGCAGGGCAGGCCAACACCTCCTGACTTTCCAACCAGTGGAGGCCCCTCAGGAGAAGAGGAGCCCAAGTGCCCTCCCCTGCAAAGTCAGCAGGGGAGGCCTGTCCGCACCAGGCCTCTTGCTGCTGCTGCCGCTTCCCAGACAGCAGCCCTCCCTGGGCAGCCTGACAAGCACCTCCGCCCCTACAGGCAGCGCCTGCAGAAGTAAGCAGGTGTCTCAGCAACACCAGCCAAAAGAAACAGGCCAGGATAGGAATGCTAGAGCTCTGGGAACTGGGTCACCTCAGAACCGCAGCCCACACACGCGGGCTGGGATGTACTTCTCCACAGAGTGCCGCTCCTGGTTAATGACAGGGAAGGCCTAGGTAGGACTCCGAGTCTCCTAACGTACATCCAGCTCTGGAAAACTGGAAGATGACTCGCCAAACCAAGAGCCAGGAGCCTCATAGCTTAAAGAGAAAAGACCAATAAAAGATGTCAACGTGGAGGTGAATCAGATGTCGGAATTAGCATACAAGGCCTTGAAGCAACCATCACAAGAATACTTTAACAAGCAATTATAAATTATCTTGAAACAAATGAAAAAATCTTTAAAAATTGAGAAAAAAAAATTCAATGTAATCCAATGAAAACCCTAGACGTTTTTTTTTAAGAACCAAATGGAAATTATGGAACTGAAAAATACAATAAACCAAAACTTAAAAATATTAAAAAGCCGTATGAATATCACAGAGGAACCACAACAACACAATCCATGGCCTGGGAAAGCAGAACAGGTCACTAACGCAAACAACAGAGAGAAAGAAAAATTGAACACAGCCTCACGAACTTAGGGAGCTTTTTCCTTTTTTGGTGGTACTGGGGTTCCCGGAAGCCCTTCTAACCCCGGGCTACACTCCCAGGCCTATTTATACTTTTTCTTATTTGGAAACAGGGTCTCTTAAGCCAGCGAGGCTGGCTTCGAACCTGCGCGATCCTCCTGTCTCCGCCTCCCAAGCGCGGGGATGACGCGCGCGCCACTGCGCCCGGCCTTATGGAACTCTTTTTTAAGTCCAACTTTTGTTCCATTGGAGTCCAAGTAGAGAAGAAGCTAAGTGCAGGCTGAAAAAGAGTTTAAGAAGTAATTACAGAAACTTCCAATATGTGGTGAAAAACATAAGCCTACTCATTGAGAAGCTTAGGAGCCCAACAACATAAACCTGATGAAACATGTTACACACATAATAATTAAAGTCCTGAAAACCAATGGCAAAGCAAAAGCATTGAACGTGGATGTAGGGAAACACGGGGTTGCACGAAGGGAAGAACCGTCGGAAAGAGCAAACCATGAAGGCCGGGGTGGTGCACGCCTGGAATCTCAGCACTTGGGAGGTGGAGATAGGAACCACAGGCTTGTGGCCAGCCTCGGCAACTAAGCAAAGCTCTCAGCAACTTAGCGAGACTGTTTCAGAGATGGCCAGGGCGGGGTGTGGTGGTGCACACCTGTACTCCCTGTACTTGGGAGGCCGAGACAGGAGGACTGCAGGTCGGCCAGCCTCAGCTACTCAGTGAGGCCCTCCGCAAATTACTGAGACTCTGTTTCAAACTAAAGAATGAAAAATAGGTCTGGGGGTGTATCTTGGAGGTAGAATGCCCCTGGGGATATACCTGAGAAGTAGAACACCCCTGAGTTTCACCCCCAGTATCAAAAAAGCAGAGCCACAGATTGTTCAGAGTGATTTTTTCAAGAAACTGACCCAACTTTATGTTGTCTAAAGGAAGCTCACTAGCCTGATGCTAGAAGTAAGTTAAAAATTAAAAGAAGGGCGGGCATGGTGGGCATACTGCAACCCCAGCATTCGGAGGTGAGACCGGAGGACCACGGTTCGTGGACAGCCTCAGCTACTTAGGCCCTCCGCAACTCAGTGAGACCCTGTTTCAAAATAAAGAATAAGCCGGGCGTGGTGGCGCACGCTTGTAATCCCAGCGCTTGGGAGGCTGAGACAGGAGGATCGCACAGGTTTGAAGCCAGCCTCGGCTACTGAGTGAGGCCCTGTTTCTAAATAAAATATAAAATAGGTCTGAGAGTATAGCCCAGAGGTAGAAAGCCTCTGGGTTCCACCCCCAGTACCACCAAAAAAATAAATAAATAAATAAATAAAAAAGAATAAAAAATAGGGCTGGGGGTGTGGCTCAGAGGTAAAATGCCCCTGGGTTCCATCCCCAATACCACAAAAAAAAGAAATAAAAAAAGAAAGAAAGAAGAAAGAAGGAAAGAAGAAAGAAAGAAAGAAGGAAGAAAAGAAAAGAAAGGAAAAGAAAAGAAAAGAAAAAAGAAAGGAAAGGGTATGGTGGCTCATGCTTGTAATCCCAGCATTCAGGAGGCTGAGACAGGAGGATCACAGGTTTGCAGCCAGGCTCAGCAACTTAGCAAACCCCTCCACAGTTTAGTGACACCCTGTTTCAAAATAAGATGGTTGAGCCGGGCCTGGTGGTGCACGTTTGTAGTCCCAGCACTTGGGAGGCTGAGACAGGAGGATCACACAGGTTGGAAGCCAGCCTCAGCTACTGCGTGAGGCTCTCAGCAACTTAGTGAGACCCTGTTTCCAAATAAAGTATAAAAATGGTTGGGGGTGTAGCTCAGAGGTAGAATGCCCCGGTGTTTGATCCCAATAGCACAAGAAAAAAAAAAATCTCTTTGGCTATTGTAGTTCAGCATTTACAAGCCCCAGCGCACGCGTGCACGCGCACACACACACGCACACGCGCACACACAGGCGCACACACGCGCGCACACGCACGTACACACACACGCACGCGCACACACACACGTACGCGCACACACACACACACACACACACCCCTCTGTATTTTATCTCTATAAAGAAAAATAGAAGCTGGGCGTGGTGGCACACACTTGTCATCCCAGTATTCCGGAGGCTGAGAGAGGAGGATCCTAGTTCTCGGCCAGCCTCAGCTACTTAATGAGGCCCTTTGCAACTCAGTGGGATCCTGTTTCAAAATAAAAAATAAAAAATAGGGCTGGGGGTGTGGCTTGGAGGTAGGATGCCCCTGGGTTCCATCCCCAGTACCTTAAAAAAAAAAAAAAGAAAAATAGAGACCCACATACATATATACCTATATACTGGCTCCTATTGGTTCTGTTTCTGTAAAGAAGCCTGACACATATGCCGGGCTTGGTTGCACACACTTGTAATCCCCCGCGCTTGGGAGGCGGAGACAGGAGGATCGCACAGGTTCGAAGCCAGCCTTGCTGGCTTAAGAGACCCTGTTTCTAAATTTAGCCGGGCGTGGTGGCGCACACTTGTAATCCCCCGCGCTTGGGAGGCAGAGACAGGAGGATCGCGCAGGTTCGAAGCCAGCCGCGCGCGCTGGCTTAGGAGACCCTGTTTCCAAATAAAAAATGTAAAAATGGGTCTGGGAGTGTAGCCCGGAGGTAGAATGGCTTCCAGGAACCCCAGTACCACCAAAAAAAAAAAAAAAATTTAAAAATGCAAAAATAGGTCTGGGAATGTAGCCCGGAGGTAGAAGGGTTCTAGCCCAGAGGTAGAAGGATTCCATCCCCAGTACCACCCAAAAAAAAAGAATCCTGACACATACAAAGAAGAGAGACAGAGAGGAGATGGATATCCAATCGTCCTGTCAGCACTATCACAGCTATAACCTAAAAGATCGACTATGTAACTTAGAGAAGATTTATTTTCTTATGGTTTCGGGCTCAGTCCATGGAGCCTGGGGCCTGGGGATCTCAGGGCATGGCAGTGGGGGTTGGAGAAAGAGCACACGGGCTGTTCTCCTCACATCATGGAGGCTGAAAGCGAGAGGGGGGCCGTGGAAGGGGGAACTCTGTATGTGATTTCCAAGGCCGCACCCCCAGGGGCCACCCCCCCAGCCACACCCTATGGCCCACCACCACCCAGGGAGTCCATCACAACTGACTTATCCGCTTCTGGGATTACAACCCTCATGACTCAATTACATCAGCTCCAAACAGAAGTGAGCTCTTGTGGACGTTTTATATCTAACTAACATTCTGCCCCTGGTCCCGAAAGAGCTCCCAGCTCAGAATGCAAATGCATTTCGCCCTCTGCGAGAGTTCCCAAAGTCTTAACAGTTCCAGCATTGCTGAAAAGTCCCCAAGTCCAAAGCTCCTCTGAGATTCAAGGTGAACTCTTGTGTGCCCAGCTCCGCTTCTGGCATCCATGCACATGGTGGTGAGACGTGATCTCCAAGGGCCATGGCAGGCCTAGTCCATGACCTGGCTGACTGCAACGGGCCGTTATTGCCTGCCTCTTCCAGCCCGGCTCCATGCTCCCAGAGAGCAGCCTTTCCTCATGGTTGTTCCAAGTTTCCGGTGTTTCTAAATCTTGGATAGTTTTTCTTGCAACATTGGCTTCACCCTCGTAGCTTCACAAAGTGCCCCATCTGCGCCTGCTTGCAGGGATTCCAAGCCCGCCACACGTTGGCTTCTGGGGCCCTCCTCTGAAATCGGAGGGGAAGCCTCCATGGCTCCTATTTTCTAGCAAAGCTAGCACTATGTGGGCTCTGAGATGGACTGCCAACAGAAAAAGTAACACCCTCCTTAATCATTGCTGCCGGCCTTTCCAATACCAACCCCTAAGTCTGCCACCACTGGCCCCAAGTCCATCTGGACTGCCCCTCGCTCCAAGTCCCCTTGCCGCCTCCATCATGGCCACACTCTCTCCTTCCTTCCAGCCATCTTCCTTTCTTCCATGACATCACGTCTCTGAGCTCCATCTTACACATGCGTTTCTGGCCAGACAGCCAATCTATGAAGTCTCTCTGCTTCACTTTCCGCTTTAGAAATTCAGTGTTCAGTTTGCTGAATGCTGACATCAATATCCATAATGCAGCTTAGGTGTTTTGCTATTTGGATATTTCCTCTGCCATTTTACGTAGCCCACCATTTTTAAATTTGGCCTCACACAAAGTTTCAGGCCACAGGCAAAATACAGATACATTATTTGCCAAAATTGTAATACACATGATGTGTACTCCAGGTCCTTTTGGAGTCATCTTTGCCCTCTATAATCTGAGCACAAACTCCACCTTTCTAGCCACATTCTAGTTCTTCCAATTTCCTCTCACAAACCAGTTCCAAAAACTCACAATCCATGTGGTCAGACTTATATACAGCAGCACCCCCACTCCTGGTACCATTGTTTGTTCTAGTCAGCATTCTTGCAGCTATAATCTAAAAGGCTGAGCCTGTAATTTAGAGTAAAAAAGATTTACGTTCTTATAGTTTTAGACTCAGCCTGTGTTAGGCTGGGGATTGCAAATTTCAGGGCACAGTAGCAGCAGCTGAAGGAGCACAGGGGCCATGTTCTTACATCATGGAGGCTGGAGCAAGCGAGTGAACTGGAGGAAAACGAACCATTTATATAATCTCCAAGGCCACATCCCCGGGGACCACCTCCTACAGCTGCACGCTACTGGGAGTACAGCCCGAAGGTAAGAAGCCTTGGGTTTCATTCCTAGTACCACAAAAATAAAATAAAAAATAGGGCAGGGTGTATAGGTCAGAGGTAGAATGCCCCTGGGTTCCATTCCCAGACCCGCAAAAAAAAAAAAGTGAATTCATAATTTTAAGAATAAAAGAAAGAATGAAGGAAAAGAAAGAACAAAGGAAACAATAAAAGAAAAGAAACCTTCAGGTCTAGATGACCTCACTTGAGAAAATTTCCAGACATTTGAATAAGAATTGTTTGATGAGTTCTACAAAGTCTTCTTTAGAAAATTGGAAAGAAGGGAATCGATCTCAACTCATTTCATGAAGCTACTCATACAATAACAAGACCAAAGACAGCAGCAAAAGTAAGACGACAAATCACTGCCACTTGTGAATACAGGCACCAACCCCTGAACAAGTACTAGGAAATATATATCAACATTATATTAAAAATTACACACTATAACCAAATACGAGTATTCTAGGGCTGCAAATCTGGTTCAATAGTAAAAAATAAATTAATGTAATGCTGGGTGTGGTGGCACATGCTTGTAAGCCCAGCATTTGGGGGGGCTTTTGCAACTCAGTGAGACCCTGTTTCAAAAATAAAAAGGACTAAAAAAAAATGGGGCTGGGGGTGTAGCTCAGACATAGAATGCCCCTGGGTTCCATCCCCAGTACCATAAAAAAATTAATCAATTAATTAGCTAATTAATGTAACCCACCATTTTAACAGTCAAAAACAGTTCAAAATAGAAAAATGATATGGTTGTATCAATTGATGTAGAAAAGACACCTGACAGAATCCAACACTCATTCATGAAAACAGCTCTGAGAAAAATGAGAATAAAGGGAATTGGAAAACCAGGTATGGTGGCACATGGCTTGTAATCCCAGTACTTAGGGGACTGAGACTGTAGGATCACAGCTTCAAAGCCAGCTTCAGCCACTTAGCAGGCCTTCCCCAACTCTGTGATCCTGTTTCAAAACAAAAATAAAATATGGCTGGGGGTGTAGCTCAGAGGTATAATGCCCCTGGGTTCAATCCCCAGTACCACAATAAATAAATAAATAAACAAAAAATAGTGGCTACATAAATAGTCCAGGAAAGCTGCTAGCAAAATTTGTAGAACTAATAAGTGAGTTCAACAAGTTCTCAGGACACAAACATTTTCTAAAAATCAATTGTATTTATACCCACTAGCAATTTTTAATTCCAGGGACACTGGAATTAAAAATACACCACCATTCACAATAGATTAAAATAAAATGAAATACTAGAAGTAAATTCAACGGAACATGTATACAACTCTGTATGGTAAAAACTGTAAAATACCAATGAAAGAAACCACAGATCTAGCTAGAGATGATGGCATACACCTGTAATGCCCATACTTGGGAGATTGAAACAGGAGGATCACAGGTTCCAAGCCAGCCTCAGCAACTTAGTGAGGCTCTTAGCAACTCAGGGAGACTGTGCTTCAAAATAAAAAGGGCTAGGAGTATAGCTCAGAGGTAGAACATCCCTAGGATCAATCCCCAGTATATTAAAAAGAAATTTCAATTTTAAAAGGGGAAAATAAGCGGGGTGTGGCGGCACACACTTGTAATCCCTGCTCTTGAGAGGCTGAGACAGGAGGATCGTGCAGGTTCGAAGCCAGCCTCAGCTACTTAGTGAGGCTCTCAGCAACTTAGTGAGACCCTGTTTCCAAATAAAACATAAAATAGGTCTGGGAGTGCAGCCTGGAGGTAGAAAGGCCCTGGGGAGAATAAATGAAGAGACGATTCATTGAAGAGGATGTGCAGAACACACACACAGCAGCGTTTGGCATCATTGCCACGAGAGAGGGGCAAAGAAGAGCACGGTGACGTATTGCAGCTATTAAAGTGACTAAAACAAGAAGGAATGACAACGTTAGCAAAGAGAAACTGGACCACTCACTCATGGCTGGTGGAAATGCAGCGGCACAGCTTAGGAAGACAGTTCGGCAGTTTCTTCAAAACCAGAGAGCAACTATCACATGACCAGCAGGTGTACTCATGAGACTCATCTCAGAAGTGAAGACTTCTCATCATAATTGTGCTTGGATTTGTGTGTGTGTGTGTTTGTGGGTCTGGGGATGGAACCCAGGGGCATTTGACCTCCAAGCTATACCCCCTGCCCTATTTTTTACTCTTTATTTTAAAACCGGGTCTCACTGAGTTGCAGAGGGCCTAAGTACCTGAGGCTGTCTGCAACCTGCGATCCTCCGGTCTCAGCCTCCCGGATGCTGGGGTTACAAGCGTGCCCACCACGCCCGGCTGTGCTTGGATGCTGAAGGCAGCAGTTTATAATGACTCAAACTGAAATACACCCGTATGTCCTTGGACAGGAGAATGGCTAAACAAATTCCATTCCATGGGCCACTACTAAGTATTAAAAAGGATCAAACTGAGCCAGGGAAGGTGGTGAGACTTTGTTTTCAAATAAAATGCTTGTAATCTCAGTACTTTGGAAGATGAGACAGGAAAATCACAGGTTCAAGGACAGCCTCTTGCTGGGCATGGTGGCACACACTTGCAATCCCAGCATTTGGGAGGCTGAGACTGGTGGATCGTGGTTCGTGGGCAGCCTCAGCTACTTAGCAAGGCCCTTCGCAATGCAGTGAGACCCTGTTTCAAAACCAAAAAGACTAAAAAATAGGGCTGGAGTAGCTCAGAGATACAATGCCCTTGGGTTCCATCACCAGTACTGGAAAAAAGAAAAGAAATAGACTCTCATCAACCTAGGGAAAATCATTTCAAAATAAAGATAAAATCAGGCTGGGGATGTAACTTGAATGCCCCTGGGTTCAGTCTTCAGTTAGGAGGAGGAGGAGGAGGAGGAGGAGGAGGAGGAGGAGGAGGAGGAGAGGGAGGGAGGGAGGGGGAGGGGAAGGAGGAAGAGGAGAAGGAGGAGGAGGAGGAGGAGGAGGGAGGAGGGGAAGGAGGAGGAAGAGAAGGAGAAGGAGGAGGAGACAGGAGGGGAAGGAGGAGGAGGAGGGGAAGGAGAAGAAGGAGGAAGAAGAGGAGGAGGAGGAGGAGAAGGAGGAGGAGGAGAAGAAGGAGGAGGAGGAGGAATAAGAGGAGGAGGAGAAGGAGGAGAAGAAGGAGGAGGAGGAGGCTGAGAATGGAGGGCCACAGTGTGGTGCGCAACCACACCTGCCTGACAACCTAAGACTTCTTAAATGAGAATTTTGGAGACAAAGAATAGGTTAGTGGAAGGCCACGGTTCCTGACAGGCCAGGGGACAGGAGGGGTGAGGGTGGCTGCAAAAGGACAACTGAGCAACCCTCATGGTATCAGAGCACTCGGCATCTTGCCTGTGGGCACATGCACCTGTCTGGGTGACCCAACTGTGCAGACTTTTTTTTAAACTGGTGATGGAACCCAGGGGCATTCTACCCCTGGGCTACACTCCCAGATTTATTTTATATTTTATTTGGAAACAGGGTCTCACTAAGTTTCTGAGAGCCTCACTAAGTAGCTGAGGCTGGCTTTGAACCTGTGCGATCCTACTGTCTCAGCCTCCCAAGCGCTGGGATTACAAGTGTGCGCCACCACGCCCGGCTAAGATCAAAGTTTTGAAGCAACTTAGTGAGACCTTGTTTGAAATAAAAATTAAATAGGGCTTGGAGTGTAGCCCAGAGGTAGAAGGTCCCTGGGTTTCATCCCCAGTAACACACACACACACACACACACACACACACACACAGAGAAAATAATAATAAAATAAAATCAGAATGAGGGTATAGTATGGAGGTAGAATGCCTCTGAGTTTCATCCCCAGTACCAAGAAATAAGAGAAAGAAGGAAAGGAAGGAAGGAAGGGAGGGATGGAGGGAGGGGTCCAGAAGCCACATGTAATACATTCTAGCAAAACAAAACAAAACAAAACAACTTATCCACATTTGCTCATGTCTTTGGAATTTCTGTGAAGCTAAATTTAAAGTTGATAACTTATTTGGATGTGGTGGTACATGCCTGTAATCCCTAGTACTTGGGAGCTGGAGACAGGAGGATCACAGGTTCAAGAACAGTCTTAGAAAATAGTGAGACTCTCATCAATCTAGCGAAACATTGTTTCAAAACAAAAAAATTAATCCTGGCATGGTGGTGCACGCCTGTAATCCCTGAATTTGGAAGGTTGAGACAGGAGGATTGCAGGTTTGTGGCCAGCCTGAGCTACTTAGTGAGGCTCTCTGCAATTTAGCAAGACCCTATTTCAAAATAAAGAATTAAGCCGGGCGTGGCGCACGCTTGTAATCCCAGCATTTGGGAGGCTGAGACCTGGAGGATTGCGGTTCACGGACAGCCTCAGCTACTTAGTGAGACCCTCTGCAACTCAGTGTGACCCGGTTTCAAAATAAAGAATAAAAAATAGGGCAGGGGGTGTAGCTCGGAGGTCAAATGTCCCTGGGTTCCATCCCCAGACCCGCAAAAAAAAAAAAAAAAAAAAAAAAAAATTGGGCTGGAGGTATAGCTCAGAGGTAGAATGCCACGAGTTCCATCCCCAGTACTGCAAAAAAAAAAAAAAAAAAAAAAAATATATATATATATATATATATATATAAAATTAAAAAGGCCTGGGAGTGTAGGTCAGAGATAGAATGCCCTGGTTTCAATCCCCAGTCTGGTGGAGTACATTTTAACCAGGTAGAACATTCAGGTAGTAGCGTGGTGATTGCTAGTGGCTTTAACCAAGGTCTACAGACACTCAGAAGAAAAAGAGGAGAAAGATTTAAACATTTTGCAGTTTAGCCAGAAAGGTGTGTATAACATTGGGTCCAAGGAAGGTTCAGTTACTAAAGAGAGTAACATCAACCAAGACACATTAGAGCCAGGCATGAGGCGCACAGCTGTAATCCCAGTACTTGAGAGGCTGAGAATGGAGGGCCACAGGTTCAAGGCCAGTCTAAGCAACTTAGCCCTTGTTTCTGAATAATACATAAAGTAGAGCTAGGAATCGCTCAGAGTCAGAATGTCCCTGGGTTCAATCTCCACTGGAGGAGAGAGAGGAGAGAGGAAGATAGGGAGAGGGGAGAGGGATGAGGCTGGTAGGCCTCTGGGGAAGAGGTAGTGAAACTGCAAGCTCAAGGCCCTGAGGTGGGGCATCCCCCAGACAGGGCAGCCGTGGATCTCTGGCTTCTGCCCCTACCGACGCAGTGCCGGAGAGACCGGGAGCAAAGTTTCTCTGCACAGGCCCCGGGTGATGTGTTGTGTGGCCTTCCCCTGGAAGGCGGGGCCAGGGGTAGAAGCCCCGCCAGAGCAGGCATAGCTGCATTCCAGTGAAACCCCATGTAGGGCAATTACAACTTTATGCTCACGTGTTATGAAATTTTGATTCCCCCATCAACCGTTTAAAAAGGAGGAAACACGCCAGGCGTGGTGATGCACGCTTGTAATCCCAGCATTCGCTGTTTGCGGACAGCCTCAGCTACTTAGTGAGGCCCTCCGCAACTCAGTGAGACCCGGTTTCAAAATAAAGAATAAAAAATAGGGCAGGAGGTGTAGCTCGGAGGTAGAATGCCCCTGGGTTCCACCCCCAGACCCGCAAAAAATAAAAATAAAATAAAAATAAAGGAGGAAACAATTCTCTGCTCAGGGCTGTACAAACACATGCAGCAGGCTGGATTTGGACTTGGGACAGTCTGGTCCCTGGGCCAGCAACAGTAGGGTGGGCTGGCGGGAGGGAGTCTGGAGGACATGGCGGAGGCGGGTTTGCCCTGACAGAACCCCGCAGGGAGCCAGCAGTTGTCGAGTCTTCCAAGGCGAACAAACTTGTCTCGTTAAACCGCGTCACCAAGGAGGGACCTCTCTCCCGACCAAAGTCGACCTGCAGTGTATTTGTTCTGCACGGGAACTCGAGTTGGGAAATTCTACATTCAAAGTCCAGATTCCAGGCCCTGCGTGCTCAGCACCTGCAGTCGCGGCGCACCTGGGCGCGCGCCCCCCGCTCCAGGGCAGCCCGGCTGGGGTCCCCGCCGCCCCCAGGCCGCTCGCGGCGTCCCGGGCTGGGGATCGCGCGCGCCCTCCAGCCCACCAGCCCGGAAGCCCGCGGCCGGACGTTGGGGGGACGCCGACAGCGCCAACGGCCGGCCCCGAAGAGAAACCGCGGGGACCGCGCCCTCGGCACCTACACCACCCAGCCCGGCCTGCCCCGCCCAGAGGGCGCCTGCGCGGAAGGACGGTCGAGCTCGGAGGCGTGGCGCGGCAGGGGGACGGCGCCTGCGCGGGCTGCCTGCCGGACTCGGGGGCGGGGCGAGCGCGCCGGACTGCGCCTGCGTGACCCGCCCCGCCCCCCGGGCCCGGGCGGGGCCGTGCGCGGGGAGTGCGCCTGCGCGCGCCCGCCCTCCCGCCCCGCCCCCGCGCCGCGCGGGGCCCTGGGAGGGGCGCAGCGTCCGGCGGCGTCGCAGGCGGCGGGGCCGGGGCGGCTGAGGGGCGGCGGGGCAGACAAAGCGGCTAATGAATGGGCGCGCCCGCTGTGCGGTCCGCCTTCCGCAGCCCGCGCGCCGCGCCGCGCCGCCGTCCAGGTGAGTGCGCCCGCAGCGCGGGCCGCCGGTGCGCGCCGCGCGGGGCGGGCGACAGCGCCATTGTCCGCGCGGGCGGCGGCCTCCCCTGCGGGCGCCGTCGGCTGACAGCCGCCCCGCCGCGGAGGCCGGGGCCGCCGGGGCCCGCCCCGCCCCGTCCCGCGCGCGCCCGGAGGAGCGCGGCGGAGCCCCGGCCTCGCACCGCACCTCCCGCCCGGCCCCGGGGCGCCTGCCTCCGGCGCCTTTTGTCCGGCCTGCGCGCCCGCTCGCCGCTCGCCGCTGGCCCCGCCGCGCGGGAAAGGGAAGTTTGTTTTGAAGTTAACGCTGATCAGATTAAGTGCATGGTTAAAAAAAAAATCCACCCGCGGCCTCGCAGTGAGGCCAGTTGGCTTAAGCCAGGGCATCCCTGTGACTGTTTGCGGGGAAGTACTAATTTTTGGAGTTTTTTTAAGTGCTGTGAATAAGCCGTTTCAGCTGTGAGTTAATTCCAGATAACAGTTATCTTGGAAGGGGAGACTTGACCACAGTTTGCGCGCCCTGAGGGTTTCCAGTGGGCTGACTGGAGGGTGCTCACTTCCTGTAAGCCTTAAGCAAGACATCTGCTCTTTAGGATTCGCCTTTTTTCAGGAAAAGATCTGGGGCACGTTAAGAGAGATTCTTTGAATCTTCAAAAGGTTCTAGAGTCTCTGTGGCAGAGGACACAGTTTGCCTCCTATAGAGAAAGAAAGCGTAAACTCGGGCCTCTGGACGGGCGGCTGCTGCCTCCCAACCTTTGTTCCAGTTAACTCCATAACTGATGATGGCTGATGTTTGGGGCGTGAAGTCCTTACATCCGATGTCCACCGGTGCACACACGGTGTTCCCTGACACCGCGGAGAAGTGGCCGAATTCTGCGTTCGTGCAGTGGGGTTGATATGCAGTATTTACTGAAGAAGCTGTGTCCATTCCAGATCCTTGGTGGGCCTAGAGTGGAGAGGGACGAGAACCGGGAACTCTGGAAGCATGCCCACAGTAAGTGGCCCTGGTCAGAGCCTCCTCTTCACGGTGTCTCTGCATTTCCTCTGCGCCTGGCTTTGCCTTGGCTTTTACTTCTGGTCTGATTTTCTTCTCCTTTGGGGCAGTAAGCGGCCTGGAAAGGGGAGGGAGCAGGAGAATGACTGTTGGACTTGGTACCTGGTACTTAACCCTCTGGTGGAGGCTGCCCTGAATTAGAGGCCAAGCTAGTAGAGGCCGCCCTGGGTTAGAGGACAGGCAAGCAGTTACTTCTACTAGCATCCTGTTATTCTCTCTCCCTCTTTTTTTGTACTAGGGTTTGAACCCAGGGGTAGTCTGCCTCCAAACTATACCCTTACCCTTTTATATTTTGAAACAGGGTCTCATTATGTTGTTGAGTCTGGCCTGAACCTATTGTCTCAGCCTCCCAAGTACTGGGATTACAGGTGTGCACCATATGCCAGGCTGCATTCTGTTTCCTTCTGAGGAGCAATTGAGCCACTGACTGTCATTCTTTGACTTTTGTCCCTCTTTGATTTTAAGTTTAAGGCCTGAGGACATAAGCTGCAAGAATCTGTTGTGACTTCATCTGCACAGACTGGTGGTGTGCCCTTAGCCCGTACCATCCCCACTGTCTGGTCTGGCCTCCCTCTTGGCTCTGTGCAGTGCAGCGACTGCAGGCTCACCACCCTCTCCAGGGCTCCACCCTCTCTGCACCCTAATCTCCGTGCCCTTCTCTCCTCCCGCTTTCCCTGCCTGGGGCTTTCTTCAGCTGGGAATGCCCAGGATGTATTGAATGTGTGTTTGGTAGTTCAGATTCTGGAAGGCATTGCTAGGAATAACTCTTTCCTATTTTTGAGGCAGAAGGCACCGGGAGAGACAGAGGAGCTTCACTTTGTGTGGGGTGTCCATACCTCTCTTCTCTGCGCCTGGCACTCACCCAGCTGTTGGGGCAGCTGTAAGAAGGACCCGTCCTCAGAGCACATGGTAATGGTGGTGTGAATCATGTAAAACGGAAGAAAACTCAACAGCCAGGTGCACCTGTAGTCCCAGCTACTCAGGAGGCTAAGGCAAGTCCAAGGAATTCTCCAGAAAAGCTCAGTAAGTGCTCTAGGAAAATACAGCAAGAGGATGGCATGCTTGGTGTGTCCGAGCGTGTGCTCTGGAAGACCTCCGGGAGGGACGCGGTCCGGTCCTGGGAGGCCTGTGGGCACAGGGAGCCTCCCATTCCCTGTGGCAAGCTCAGTGTGTGCAGCCCCTCCCCAGCTCCTCAGGAGGAGCTTTGGGGATTTAGCTTAAAATGACATGGGGTGAAATGCCGGGCCCGGTGCCAGCAAGGTGTGAGTTCTGCTTCCCCGCGCTGCATCCTTCCCTGTTGCAGTCTGTAGGGTCGCCGCAGCTGAGGCGGTGGTGGGCCTGGCCCGGGAGGGTGCTTGGTGTGACTGCTGAGGCCTGCCCCTTGACCTGGGGTGGTGGCTGCTAATTGAGGCTCCGCCTGCTTGCCACGCAGAGAGGAGGGTGGGGGCACCGTGAGGCTTGAGCTCTCTGGTTATATGCCACATCCTGTAAGTAAGAGGACATTCAAAGGTTTCCCGCAGCCTTCAGCCACAACTGAGGCAGGCCTGTCCCTGGCGGGCCTTTCCGGAGGAAGGGTCAGGAGGAGGGTGTGGTGGTAGTCAGGGGACCCACACGGAGAGCAGGCAGGTCTGTCCACGCGCCGGTATGTGACTGGAACATTTCTGGGGCAGAACAAGAACCGGCTGACCTTAACACGGGCTGTCTGCTTGCTGTGGAATGCGCTTTGTCTCCAAGGTAGCCTTATCAGGGTTTCTGACCACATCTTGTTGGATGTAGTACTGATTCTGGGTTTCTGAAGTTTAACCCTGCGCAGCTGTCTTGCCTTTTTTTTTTTTTTTTTTTTTTTGCGGGTCTGGGGTTGAAACCCAGGGGCATTCGACCTCCGAGCTACACCCCCCTCCCTATATTTTATTATTTATTTTGAAACAGGGTCTCACTGAGTTGCAGAGGGCCTCACTAAGTAGCTAAGGCTGTCTGCGAACCGCGATCCTCCGCTCTCAGCCCCTTCAATGCTGGGATGACAAGCGTGCCCACCACGCCCGGCTCCTCTGCCTTTGTTTTTAGCTGAGGGTTCTCTGTTGCAAATTGGCCCGGACCATGGGTTTTCACTGTGTGGACATAGCGGCTCTGTGTTGTTGCTGGCTCTCGGGCTTGACGCTGTGTGCCACCTGGAATGAGCAGTTCCACAGCACACCTTCAGAGTCGGTTAGGGTTTCCTTGAGGGGTGACCAGGCCTTACTCTAGGCCTCTAGAAGGGAAGGCTGCTCTTCCAGACTTAACTCCAGGAACCCCCAGTATGCATGGCAGTTTCTTGAGAGCGCACTAACTCCTAGCTGAAACAAATATTTAGAAAGTTTCTAATCTATAGGGAAAGTTGCTCCCAGACGGGGTCCCCACAGCTGCCACCTGTCTCCATTGGATAGACGATTTCAGATCTTTTTGAAGGAAATTGCAGATCTCAGGACACTTAAATCTTTTTTTTAAAATTTTAATATTTATTTATTTATTTTGTGGTACTGGGGGTTGAACCCAGGGGCTTTTCTACCTCCAGGCTATACTCCCAGACCTATTTTATACTTGATTTGGAAACAGGGTCTCACAAAGTTGCTGAGAGCCTTACTACGTAGCTGAGGCTGGCTTCGAACCTGTGGGATCCTCCTGTCTCAGCATCTCAAGCCATGGGATTACGAGCGAGTGTGTGCCACCACGCCTGGCTCACTTAACTCTTAAAGTCCTTTTCTCCTAAGAAAAGGAAAGGAGCATTCTATGCACAGCTCCATCCCAGAGGGCTCTACGAGGTGGAAGAACCAGCTTTGGTGCCACCCAGGAGCCAGCCCAGTCTCACTGCCCAGTGGCCCCACTTGTCCAAGTAGCTGTTTTCCCGGCCCAGATCGTGCAGCACGGGTGTTGGGTCTGTCCCTCCACCTGCGCACCTGTCACCTGCAGTAGACGGCTCAGCTGGCTCCGGGTGACACATTTTTGGGTGCGATCACATGATGCCTTGTGCTCCAGGGCTCTTCCACGGGGACCGACAGGACTTGCTCACAGGCCTCCCTGCCCCGCTGTGCGCATCATCTGTGGGCTGCCTGGTCCTTCTGGGACCACGGGCAGCCGCGTGTGGACTCTGGTGCACTCTCTTCCTCCTGTTCTTCCTGGCTCCTCACTGCCACCTCAGGAAACAGGACAGATGCTTAATTCTTTCCCTTCGTTGCCAGAGGGAGGGGAAGCACTTGGTGTACTAGAGCCCTCCACGTGGCAGGTGTCTCTGCTTCCCCTGTTCTGCGGTCTGTTGAGTGTTTTACTGTTGTGCCATGCTCAGATGGCTTGGGATGTGGCCAGTGGGAGCCCTTTGCGAGCTGGCTCCTGTGTTTTCTTAGACACTTGCTTTGTGATCTCGCCTCCCGGCTCCTCTTCACTTTCTTTTCCAGGCCTGCAACCAGCCACTTCTTGAGTGCTTTGGTGTCTTCTAGTGAAGAAAGGTGTCTCTTGTTTGTATATTGTTAATATGCTGCTGTTGCTGCTGCTGCTGTTGTTACAGTGCTGAGGATTGAACCCAGGACCTCATGCCTGCCAGGCACAGACTCTACCACTGAGCTACACCTGTTTGCATTTAGGTACTATTGCATTTAACTCTTTTGGTGGACAAATGCATTTTTTATTTTTTATTGTGTGGTACTGGAGATTGAAGCCAGGGGCATTCTACCTCTGAGATACAGCCCCACCCCTTTTTTCATTTTTTATTTTGAAATAGGGCTTTGCTAAGATGCTGAGACTGGACTCAAACCCATGATCCTCTTGTCTCAGCCTCCCAAGTACTGGGATTACAGGCCTATGCCACCACACCCAGCTGGAAAAAAATTAGAAGTGTTATTTTTTGTTTTGTTTTGCAGGTCTGGGGATGGAACCCAGGGGCATTTGACCTCCAAGCTCACCTCCTGCCTGATTTTTTTATTTTTTATTTTTATTTTTTTTTTTGCGGGTCTGGGGATGGAACCCAGGGGCATTTGACCTCCGAGCTTCACCCTCTGCCCTGTTTTTTATTCTTTATTTTGAAACCAGGTCTCACTGAGTTGTGGAGGGCCTCACTCTTAGCTGAGGCTGTCCCTTGAACCACAATCCTCCAGTCTCAGCCTTCAAAATGCTGGGATTACAAGCATGCGCCACCATGCCTGGCTTGGAAGTGTATTTTTAAAACATCATAAGCTGAGCATGGTGGCACATGCCTATATTCCCAGTACTTGGGAGGCTGAGAGGAGGATCACAGTTTGAGGCCAGCATGCAATGACTTCGTGAGACACTGTTTCAAAATAAAAACATATGGTATAGCTCAAAGATAGAATGAATACCCCTGAGTTCAATCCCAAATACCATACACAAATATTTTTTCAGGAAAACAATAGGTATGGCATATTGATTACATATGGGATTTTTTCTTGAACAATACAATGTAATTGCTACGTACATTATATTCGGTATTGTAGGTACTGTAGAGATGTATTAGATATTATAAGTACTGTAGAGATGACAAAGTATACAGAGGGTGTGTGCAGGTCATGTACAATTATTATGGTCCCTCTGGGGACAGAAGTGGTGTCCTGGTCCCCAGATACTGAGGAAGACTATATCAGTATAATTACTTGCTTTATGTAATACATATGTGTCATATATGTATATAATGTGTGTATTATTACAAAATAATATGCTATTATATCACTATTGATAAAACTACTTAGCAAATTTATGTTTTTAATGAAAAGTTCTTTTGGTCCTTAGTGTACAGTCCGCTTGATTGAGTACAGTGTTTTAAATTCCTAGACAGGTGTTCTCTGATTATATTGCCCATTTATATAAAACTTAAGTTTTGGTTTTTGCAGTCCTGGGGACGGAATCTAGGGACATTGTACCTCTGAGCTACATCCCCGGCCCTATTTTTTTAGTCTCTTTTTTTTTTTTCTTTTTTTTTTCTTTTGGTGGCACTGGGGATGGAACCCTTCTACCTCCGGGCTGCAACTCCCAGACCTATTTTTTATATTTTATTTGGAAACAGGGTCTCACAAAGTTACTGAGAGCTTCACTAAGTAGCTGAGGCTGGCTTCGAACCCGTGCGATCCTCCTGTCTCAGCCTCCCAAGCGCAGGGATTACAAGCGTGCGCCACCACGCCCGGCTAGTCTCTATGTTTGAAAAGGTCTCACTGAGTTGCGAAGGGCCTCACTAAGTAGCTGAGGCTGTCTGTGAACTGCAATCATCCAGTCTCCACCTCCCGAAAGCTGGGATTACACGTGTGTACCACCATGCCTGGCCTAAAACTAAGTTTATTATGAGATTTGGATTTTTTTTTTTTTTTTTTTTTTTTTTTTTTTTTTTTTTTTTGGTGGTATGGGGGTTCCTGGAAACCTTCTACCTCCGGGCTAACTCCCAGACCTATTTTTATACTTTTTTTTAATGTGGAAACAGTGTCTCTTAAGCCAGTGCGGCTGGCTTCAAACCTGCGCGATCCTTCTGTCTCTGCCTCCCAAGCATGGGGATTACAAGCGTGTGTCACCACGCCCGGCGAGATTTGGAGTTTTTAAATTTATTTTTATGTACAAAATAAGTGCATGGTTCAAAAGTCAAAACTATACAGACTATATAACAGAACACCTATCCTAATCCCTTCCCTCTTTTAGGCAGCTATTTTTACTTCTACTTTTTCTGTAAAAATAAGGAAACACACACCTACTCTACTTTTTTCTTCTCCTTCCTTCACAGAAGGGAGCAAGCACTGTTAACACTTGTGGTTTTATCTCGCTTGACTGCTGTTTGGGGGTTTCTTGATGTGGCACTGGGGATTGCGCTCAGGGACGTTCTACCTCTGAGCTACACCTCCGGTCCTAATTTTTGTTCTTTATTTTGAAACAGGGTCTCAGTTGTGGTGGGCCTCACTAAGTAGCTGCAAACCGAAATCCTCCTGTCTTAGCCTCCCAAGTACTGGGATTTCAAGTGTGTGCCACTGCGCCCAGCTCTGTGACTGTGTTTGACGAGCATGGACTGCTGGGTGAACGGTAGGTGACATTTTGAAGTATCCAGCGTCCCTTCTCTAAGCCTGCTGGCACCACTTTAGAGGGCAGAGGTGTTCATTTATGGTTAAATTTCAGGGGTTTTGTCAGGAGAAGGTAAGAAATGGAATCTTAGAGTAGTTTTCATCTGCGCCAATTTCAGTGTGAAAAATGAGAAAAAGCTGGGCATGGTGGGCACGCTTATAATCCCAACATTCGGGAGGCTGAGACCGGAGGATCACAGTTCGTAGCCAGCCTCAGCTACTTAGTGAGGCTCTCTGCAACTTAGTGAGACCCTGTTTCAAAATAAAGAATAAAAATCAGGGCAGGGGAGTGGAGCTCGGAGGCCGAATGCCCCAGGGTTTCATCCCCAGACCCACAAAAAAAAGAGAGAAAATGCTGAATGGGACTTAGGTAGAGTATTTGGGTCGTACACTGATCAGTAGTCTTCAGCGAGTCATTGAGGTGGGGCCACTGCAGCCTGAAGACACAGAAACGGCTGTGAGACCCCAGTGATTCTTCTGCATCTCAGGAGTTGGGAAGATGGATCCTGGGTTAGCTACCTTTAATTTTAAGTGTTTTTGTCTTTGAAACTACAAAAATGTAAGACCAGAAGCGTTGACTGCTTCCTTTCTGCCTCTCCCCTCCTCTCTCTTGGGTCTGTACTTAAAGAGCATAGGATTGCCAACTCAGTCCCTGGCCCAAGGGCAGCACTCTAGCTGTGGAGGTGGGCAAGGAGGCCAGGGGCTGAGGTGTGTCTGGAAGGAACTTGCTTGTGCCGGTACAGGAGGTGAGTCCTTGGGAAGGTGACCAGGCTGTGTGAGCCGAGCCTCCCGACGGGGAGTGCCCTCGTCCCTTCCTAGAGTGAGAAAGCGCCCCGGGCAAACCAGGAAGCGGGCCCTTACCGGGCACCGATACCCTGCTGGCCCCGACCGAGGTCTTGGACTTGTAGAAGTGTGAGAAGCAAGCAGCACGATGTGCTAGGGTGCCACTTGGGCTGTGGTCTTCTGTTGCAGCAGCCTGAGCAGACCCAGGTAATGGGTGGCATGTGCGACTTCAGGTTAGCAGGTAGTGGCAAACTTCCCGAGGGTGGCCGTGCGGTGTGCAGGGCTCCACAGGCATTTGGCATGGCGGTCAGTGCATGTGTGTGTTGGCTTGGGCGTGGGCATCTGTGTGTGCGGCTGTGCAGGAGTGAGTGCTGCGGTGCTCCCGTCTGCA
Source organism: Muscardinus avellanarius (assembly GCF_963383645.1). NCBI lineage: Eukaryota > Metazoa > Chordata > Mammalia > Rodentia > Gliridae > Muscardinus > Muscardinus avellanarius. The sequence goes on along the minus strand of NC_137797.1, from coordinate 884,629 downwards.
ACCTTGTTTTGTTTTCCTAGTGCCAGAGATGAACCCGGGGCCGGCACATGCCAAGTGAGTGTTCTGCCGGCGCGCTGCGTCCCCGGCGCTTGATCTCTTGATTTTTAATTAGTCAAGGTGCTTTTCCGCAGATAATTGGCGTTTGGAGAGATCCTTATTTGAGCCCACTTGTGCCTGTTGGACTCTTGCCCTTTTCCTAAGTCTTCTCTTCCTCCGCTTGTTCTAGTCTCCCTCTCTGCACAGCGCTGCTGGTCCTGTTTTATTCTCTTAATGTTTCTTTCTTCTTTGCAGTACTGGGGATTGAGCCCAGGGCCGTTCTTCTAAGCTGGGAGTCTAGGTATGTGTCGCCACTCCTGGCAGTTCTCTTAATGTTTCTTGGGGGAGGGGTTCTGGGTATTGAATCCAAGGTCATTTTCTCTCTAAGCCACATTCCTAGCCCTTTTTGTCTAATTTTTTATTTTTTTTGGTGGTAGTGTGGATGGAACCCAGGGGCATTCTACCTCTGAGCTACACCCCCAGCCCTATTTTTTTTTAATTTTATTTTGAAACAGGGTCTCACTAAGTTGCAAGAGTCTCACTAAGTAGCTGAGACTGGCTACAAACCTGCGATCCTCCTGTCTCAGCCTCCCAAGTACTGGGATTACAAGTTTGCGCCACCACTCCAGGCTCTAATTTTTAATTTTGAAACAGGGTCTCGCTAAGTTGCTGAGGCTGGCCTTGAATCTGTGATCCTCCCGTTTGAGTCTACAAAGTACTGGGATTACAAGTGTGCACCACCATGCCCAGCTCTTATGTTTCTTGAAGGACAGAGTCTCTTAATTTTATTTTTTTAAAGTATGATTTTTTTGTGTGTGTATGGTACTGGGAATTAAACCATATGCATTCTACCTCCAAGCTGCATCCCAGCCCTATTTTTATTCTTTTGATTTTGAAACAGGGTCTCACTAAGTTCTGGAGGGCCTCATTAAGTAGCTGGGGCTGGCCATGAACCTGGATCCTGTTGTCAGCCTCTCAGATACTGGGATTACAAGCATGCCCACCACACCGGACTGAGTCTCTTAATTTTAATGTTGCTGATTTATCCATCTGCCAGTAGCATTTCTGTTTTGCCCTAACTCAAGTTTGGAAGGAGTTTTTCCTATTTTGTATCCTTTACTATTTTGCCTTCAGCTCAGCTATCTACCAGGAATTGATCTGAGGGGTAGTGTGCACTGGAGAGTAAAGGGCATGTCTTCCACAGAGAGAGCTAACTGTCTTAGTCCCTTTTAGGTGTCTTCTTGTTTTTCTTTTAAGACGGGGTCTGTGTTGCCCAGGCTGGCTTCAAACTCCTGACTTCAAGCAGTACTCAGTCTTCTGAATAGCTAGCCTACAGATGTGTACACTGTGCCTGGAAAAGGGATTGTTTTGGCTTGTGGCTCTGGTCCCAGGTCAGGGGCTATAGCAGGAGTGGCATTCTATTTAGAAGAGACCCTGGCAGCACAGAGCATCACTTGGTGAGAGGCGGGAGTGCCAGCCCGGCCAGGCGCTCCTCTAGCAGATGCCTCGAGATGACCCGTTAATCCCCTAATCACGAAAATGGATTAGCTCATTCATGAGGGCAGAGCCCTGATCACCTCCCAGAGGCGCCACCTGGCCCACCTGGTCCTAACTCACGTGGGGATGAGCGGCAGAGGGAGCAGACTGTTGAAGCCCTGGCCTTGTCCTAGCGTGCTCATTTGAAAGCACCTGCTTTCTCAGCACTCTGCAGCATCACCATTACAGAATCGAAGGGTGTGCAGCCTCACGCCGGCTCCGACCTGAACTCTAACTGGTGTCAGTCTCAGCCCCAGGACTACTGGGCCTTAGTTATTATAGTCTTATAGATGTTTGTTTTTTAATTTGTGATACTGGAGCCGAGCATGGTGGCGCACACTTGTAATCCCAGCATTTGGGAGGCTGAAACCGGAGGATCGTGGTTTGCGGACAGCCTCAGCTACTTAGTGAGGTCCTCTGCAACTCAGTGAGAACCAGTTTCAAAATAAAGAATAAAAAATAGGGCAGGGGTGTAGCTCGGAGGTCAAATGTCCCTGGGTTCCATCCCCAGACCCGCAAAAAAAAAAAAAAAAAAAAGTTGTGATACTGGGGATGGAACCCAGGGGCTACCTCCAACTACACCCCAGCCTATTTTTTTTTTTTTTATTCTTATTGAACCCTTCACCGGGCTACACTCCCAGACCTATTTTATATTTTTATTTGAAAACAGGGTCTCTTAAGCCAGCAAGGCTGGCTTCGAACCTGCACGATCCTCCTGTCTCTGCCTCCCAAGCATGGGGATTACAAGCATGCGCCACCATGCCTGGCTTATTCTTTATTTTGAAACAAGGTCTTACTAAGTTGCGGAGGGCCTCACTCAGTAGCTGAGGCTGTCCGCAAACCGTGATCCCCCTGACTCAGCCTCCCACATGCTGGGATTAGATGTGTGCACCACCACGCTTGGCTTGTCTTATGTTTTTAAACCTTTTTTATTTTGAAGTATAGCACAGATGTTGAAACTGCATACAACAAATATATATCAGTGAGTTACCATACGGTGAACATGTATAACTGGTTCTTGGGTCCAAAGACAAGACACTGCCCTCACCCCGGGTGCCTCTGTGTGCCTGGCCAGCCTCGGTGAGAGACACAGCGTGAAGCCCTCAGATGCTGAGTCTTTCTGCTAGCTACGCTTGGCCTCTGTGTGGGGGAAGGCTGTGGGGATGGAACCCCGGGCATCCTCCGCCGAGGCCTACCCCTAGCCCTGTTTTATAATTATCTTGAAATGGTCTTGTTAGGTTGATGAGCGTCTCGCTACTTGCCGATGTTGCCCTTGAACCTGTGATCTTCCCCTCTCAGCTTCCCGAGTCCCAACCCACCTGGATTACAGGTGTGCGCCACCCCGCCTGGCTGTTCTGTTTGTTACCCTTCAGCCGCCTCTTCTGCGGGCTTTGTCCAGCTGCTCCTGTGGCAGTGTGTGAAGGACACGCGGTCGCGCTCGGGCTTCCTGTTGTGTAGAGCGGCTCGCAGCACCCTCTGGGAGCTGCCGGGTTCCTTGTCCTCTTGATCCTGTAAGTTAGTAACTGGACCTGGGGACCTGAGGCGGCTCCAGCTTGACCCCGGTGAAATTCCTCTTCGGGTGTGTTGTGTTACTCCATCGGGAAGCACGGTGTCTGCGTCTGCTGCTCAGTGTGGCGGCAGGTGCAGGGATCCGCGTGCTTTCGTGCACAGACGTGGCACAGCTGAGATGCTCTGCTCATAGTCGCTGCTTCGTCGTGTCTTAGACGGGCTTCTAGGAAAAGAAACCTCTTTACCTACTAATGGGCTGTCTACTGTCAGGCCATCAAAAACAAGAGACAAATGTTTGATTTTCTTTATCAATTCAAAAATCATTTTTTCGCCAGGCCTGGTGGCCCATGCTTGTAATCCCAGCATACAGGAGGCTGAGATCGGAGGATCACGGTTTGAGGACAGCCTCAGCTACTTAGTGAGGCCCACCACAACTCAGTGAGACCCGGTTTCAAAATAAAGAATAAAAAATAGGGCAGGGGGGGGGGTAGCTCGGAGGTCGAATGCCCCTGGGTTCCATCCCCAGACCCGCAAAAAAAATAATAATTTTTCGATCATCCGCCAAAGGTGACTGTTAGCTTTGTGTTACTATAGAAACATACCTGAGTGTGGGGAGGTTCGGGCTTGGGATTGGGTGGCCCATTGGAGTGGCCTTCTGTGAGTACTGGCTTGGTACGTGGCCCGCCTGGGTGAATGTGTGGGCATGAGCCATCATAGCTCAAGCTGGAACTTAGAGAAATGAGAGCACAGGACTCAGCCCTCCATCATGGGACCTCCCTGTGGGTCTTACCCCTCAAAGGCCCACAGCTCCTCCCAGCACTGCTGCAGTGGGACCACACTTGCCCCTGGACCTTTGCAGGACACTCAAATTGTACCCAATCATAGCAGTGGCCAGGTTGAGATTTCTTTGGTCTTGTGAACACAGAGGTTTAGGTATTTGTTGTGTGTTGGTGTGCTGCCCCTGTGATCCCAGCTCCTGTTCAGATCATCTCATCCTCGGACAGTTGGTTCTTGGCTCTTGGATGCCGTCCTGGCTCTGTCCTGGGCTCACCTTGTCTTCGTCCTCCCCAGCCACTCTTTCACCCAGTAAAGGGGACAGTAGAGGTGCTGCATGTGCTCAGGCTTTTGCACGAGCAGAGCCAGCAGGTGGAATCTCACTGATTGCAGGATGTTTATTTTTATTTTACGTATTTATTTCTTTTTCATTTTAGTACTGGGGATGGAACCCAGGGGCATTCGACCTCCGAGCTACACCCCTGCCCTATTTTTTATTCTTTATTTTGAAACAGGGTCTCACTGAGTTGCAAAGGACCTCACTAAGTAGCTGAGACTGTCCCTGATTTGTGATCCTCCTGTCTCAGCCTCCTGAAAGCTGGGATTACAAGCATGTGCCACCTTGCCCAGCTTTACTGATTTATTTATTTATTTGCGGGTCTGGGGATGGAACCCAGGGGCATTCGACCTCCGAGCTATACCCCTCTGCCCTATTTTTTATTTTTTATTTTGAAACCGGGTCTCACTGAGTTACGGAGAGCCTCACTAAGTAGTTGAGGCTGTCCGCGAACCGCGATCCTCCTGTCTCAGCCTCACAAATGCTGGGATTACAAGCGTGCGCCACCATGTCCGGCTCTGATTTTTTTTTTTTTTTTTTTTTTGTGGTACTGGGGTTCCTGGAAGCCCTTCTACCTCCTGGCTACACTCCCAGACCTATTTTATACTTTCTTTTTTGGAAACAGGGTCTCCTAAGCCAGCGCGGCTGACTTCGAACCAGCGCGATCCTCCTGTCTCCGATTATAAGCATGCGCCACCACGCCCGGCCTGACTTTTTTTTTTTGATACTGTGGCTTTAACTCAGGGCTTCTCTATCACTGAGCAATACTCCCGGCCCTTTTACTATTTTTGAGACAAGGTTTTGCTAAGTTGTCCAAGCTGGCCTTGAAACTATGATCCTCCTATCTCAGCTTTCCAAGTGCTGGGATTATAGGCATGCATTGCCATACCTTGCATGGGAGTTTACTGTTAATCTTATGTCTTTATGCCCCCCCAATACTGGGCTTGAACCCAAGGGCACTCTGCCTCTGAGCTATATTCCCATCCCTATTTTGTTTTTTATTTTGAAACAGGGTCTCACTAAATTGCTGAGTCTGTCCTTGAACCTGGGCTCCTCCTGTCTCAGCCTCCCAAGCACTGGGATCACATGTGTGGACCACTGTGCCCGGCTTGTCTGTGTCCTTTTACCCGCCAGTCCTGGTTCTCAGAGACCTGGGAGGTGAGAGGAGCAACGTATTCAGTGATCGCTCCTTTGCTTCCTCTCCCTGCACACTCCACAGTCTCAGAACAGTAATAGCAATAACACTACTTCTCTCGCTACTGAAAACCACTCGCCAGGCATGGCGCACGCCTACAACCTCAGCACTTGGGAGGCTGACACGGGAGGTTTGTGGTATGCAGGCAGCCTCTGCAAATCAGTGAGACCATGTTTCAAATAAAGAATAAAAAATAGGCCGGGCGTGGTGGCGCACACTTGTAATCCCAGCATTCGGGAGGCTGAGACCTGAGGATCGCAGTTGGCGGACAGCCTCAGCTACTTAGTGAAGCCCTCCACAACTCAGTGAGATCCTGTTTCAAAATAAAGAATAAAGCCGGGCGTGGTGGCGCACGCTTGTAAACCCCGCGCTTGGGAGGCAGAGACAGGAGGATCGCGCAGGTTCGAAGCCAGCTGCGCGCGCTGCCTTAGGAGACCCTGTTTCCAAATGAAAATGTAAAAATAGGTCTGGGAGTGTAGCGTGTAGCCCGGAGGTAGAAGGGCTTCTAGGAACCCCAGTACCACAAAAAAAAAAAAAAAAAAAAGAATAAAAAATAGGGCAGGGGGTCTAGCCTGGAGATAGAATGCCCCTGGGTTCCATCCGCAGTACTGCCAAAAGAAAATAAAAACTGTTGAAGTATCTTTTTTTATTGGTGCATCGTAGTCATACATCTTAGGTGTATAAGATGGTAGAGGCATTAGCTGGGCGTGGTGGGCACGCTTGTAATCCCAGTATTTGGGAGGCAGAGACCAGAGGATCATGGTTCACCGGACAGCCTCAGGTACTCAGTGAGGCCCTCTGCAACTTAGTGAGACCCTATTTCAAAATAAAGAATAAAAAATAGGATAGGGGGTGTAGCTCAGAGGTCGAATGCCCCTGGGTTGCAATAAATAAATAAAAAGACTAAAAACTAGGGTGGGGGTAAAATTCGGGGGCACAATGCCCTTGGGTTCCATCCCTGGTACTGCAAAAAATAAAAAGATGGTAGAGGGATACATTTAGCCCTTCCTCGATTCCTGCTCCATTCCGTCCGCCTTTTTCTCATGTTTGGCTTACAGTTGACTTTGATATGTCTGTGAATATGCATCATGTACATTAGGGAATTTCCCTCCTACCCCTTCCATCCCCTTCAGGTCACCTTGTTTGCTTATCTGTGGTTTCTGCTTCTTCGTCTAGAGTTTTTCCTATGACCTTTTTTTTTTGTGTGTGTGGGTCTGGGGATGGAACCCAGGGGCATTTGACCTCTGAGCTATACCCCCTGCCCTGTATTTTATTCTTTATTTTGAAACGGTCTTGCTACGTTGCAGAGGGCCCACTAAGTAGCTGAGGCTGTCCATGAACCACGATCCTTGGTCTCAGCCTCCTGAGACCACTGGGATTACAAGCGTGCGCCACCACACCCGGCCCTTTGATCATTTTTCTCCCCAGCTTCTGCATATTAGGAAGAGCATCTGATTTCTTACTTTTTGTGACTGACTAATCTCACCTAGCATAATGTCCTCCAGTTCCATCCATTTCCCTGCAAATGACATAATTTTGATCTTTACGGCTGAGTAAAATTCACTTGTGTACGTATCCCGTAGTTTTGTAGTCCATTCATCTATTGATGGACATCTTGGCTGGTTCCATAGTTTGGCATGTTGAAGTATTTTCTGCAAAGATCTTCCCTCCTTTTTCGCTGGTTGGTTGGTTGGCTGGTTGGTTGGTTGGTTGGTTGGTTGGCTGGCTGGCTGGCTGGTTGGCTGGCTGGCTGGCTGGCTGGCTGGCTGGTTGGTTGGTTGGTTGGTTGGCTGGCTGGCTGGCTGGTTGGCTGGTTGGTTGGTTGGTTAGTTGGTTGGTTGGTTGGTTAGTTGGTTGGCTGGCTGGCTGGTTGGTTGGCTGGCTGGTTGGTTGGTTGGCTGGCTGGTTGGCTGGCTGGCTGGCTGGCTGGCTGGTTGGTTGGCTGGCTGGCTGGTTGGTTGGTTGGTTGGTTGGTTGGTTGGCTGGCTGGTTGGTTAGTTGGTTGGCTGGTTGGTTGGTTGGCTGGCTGGTTGGTTGGCTGGTTGGCTGGCTGGTTGGTTGGCTGGCTGGTTGGTTGGTTGGCTGGTTGGCTGGCTGGTTGGTTGGCTGGCTGGTTGGTTGGCTGGCTGATTGGTTGGCTGGCTGGTTGGTTGGCTGGTTGGCTGGTTGGCTGGCTGATTGGTTGGCTGGCTGGTTGGCTGGTTGGTTGGCTGGTTGGCTGGTTGGTTTTTGCAGTAGTAGACTAGGGTCTTGTGCATGCTGGGTGAATGCTCTGCCACTGAGCTGCGTCCTCAGCTCCCCATCCTCTTTATAGTTAATGTGGTGTCTACCCTGTGCAGTGTAAGAGTCACTGCCTACTGTATTCTCTCCCATAAACTATTCCATCCTCATTCTGCAGGTAACTGCCAAATGCTGGCACCCAGTTCTCAGAGCGTGTTTCTCTTCATTGAGGTTTGTTGTTGCGCGCACAAGTGCGCGCACACATACACACACACACACGCATGCATGAACGCACACATTGGGGATTACCCGCTGAGCTGCATCCCCAGCCTCTGTTTGGAGACAGGCTCTCATTGGTTGTTACGCTGGCTTTGGACTTGGGGTCCTCCTGCTGCAGCCTCCCAAGTGGTGTGATTACGAGTGCGCTGCCATGCCTAGATGGTGGCAGTTTTCTGCATCCTTTATGCTTAGAAGTCAGTTTGGGTATAAAACTCTTGGTTTGCATTTTTTCTTTAAATATCTCTGGGGCAGGGGGTACTGGGAATTGAACTCGGGGTTATCTTATCTCAAGCTACATCCAGCCCTTTGTTTATTTTGAAACAGGGTCTCTATGTTGCAAAGGGTCTTTTTAGGTTGCTCAGAATTGTGATTCTCCTATCTTAGCCTCCCAGATTCTAGGGTCACAGGATGTGCCACCATACTTGACTTTCCCTTGAATGTCTTGAATATGCAATGCCATTGTTTTCTAGCATGGAGCATTATTGTTGTACATGTTTTTGTTTTCTTTCCTTTTAAGTGACTTTTGCTTAAGAGCCCAAAGGAAGTTTTCTCTCCTCCTTCCCTCTTTGTTTGTAGTACTGGGGATTAGACCTAGGGGCCTTCTCCTTGTGAGCTGTACCCCTAGCCCTGTTTTTAAAATTTTGAAACAGAATTTCACTAAGTTGCTGAGGCTGGTCTCCACCTCAGCTACTGGGGTTACAGACGTGCTACCATCCCCAGCTTCCTGCGTGGTGTTTTGTGTGTGTGCCCTTTGTGATCCTGCCCTTCTGCCCCATGTCCCTGGTAACTACTTTTCTGTGATTTGGTCTGGCTTCTTCTCAGCATAATTGTTGTGAGATTCATTCGTGTTGTGTCCGTAGTGTTTAATTTCTGGCTGTGTAGTAATCCATTGTATGGATCTATCCCAGTTTCTTTTCAAGTCTGGGAATTTCACATAACATCTGCTATCAAATTTGTAAGCGCAGTGTTTCATTTTTCTTAAGCCAGTAACTGGAAGTGGGATGCCTGGGTAAAGAAAGATGAGTGGGATAAATGGCGTTTGGTAATAGACCCACATGTATATGGGCTGATGAGTTTCAACGAAGTCATGAGGTGCTTGTCAACAAGTGGTGTTTGAGGGAATTAGATCTCCATATGCAAAAAAGTGAGTGTGAGCCTTCAGTGGTGTAAATGTAAGATATCATACCTCTAAAGAAAGCATCTCTGTCCTAGGTTAGACAGAGATGTCTTAGATCCACTCCCAAAATCCATGATCCAGGCTGGGCGTGGTGGCGCACACTTGTAATCCCTGCGCTTGGGAGGCTGAGACAGGAGGATCACGCACGTTCAAAGCCAGCCTCAGCTACTGAGTAAGGCTCTCAGCAACTTAGTGAGACCCTGTTTCCAAATAGGTCTGGAAGTGTAGCAGTGTAGCCTGGAGGTAGAAAGCCCCTGGGTTCCACCCCCAGTACCACAGGAAAAAAACAACCATGATCCATAAGAAAACATAAACATGGGCAAAATATTTGAATAGATACTTCACCAAGACAAGATCCCCGTGGCAGATGAGTATGTGGGTTGCTCGTTACTAGGCATTGCAAGGGGCACAGAGTGAGAAGACAGTACGATCACTACATGCTGCTAGAAATCAAAGCCATCTTCCTTGCCAAGTATGAGCTAAATGTTTCTCAAGCCTGGCGTGGGGGCGCACGCTTGTAACCCAGCATTCGGGAGGCAAAGACTCGAGGATCACAGTTCACGGACACCTCAGCTACTTAGTGAGGCCCTTTGCAACTCAGTGAGACCCTGTTTAAAAAAAAAAAAAAAAAAAAAAAAGCCAGGGGCCGGGATGTAGCTCAGTGGCAAAGCGCCTGCTTTGCAGGTGTGGCACTCTGGGTTCGATCCCCGGTTCCAAAAAAGACAAAAAAAAGAACCCCTTTAAAAAAAAAAATAAGCTAAGAACAAACAAACAAAAACCTTGAGCCAGGCATGGTGGCGCACGCTTGTAATCCCACACTTTACTTGGGAGGCTGAGACAGGAGGATCACACGGGTTCAAAGCCAGCCTCAGCTACTTAGTGAGGCTCTCAACAACTTAGTGAGACCCTGTTTCCAAAAATATATATATTTAAAAAAAGGTCTGGGAGTAGAGCCTGGAGGTAGAAAGCCTCTGGGTTCCACCCCCAGCACCACACACACACACACACACACACACACACACACACACACAAGCCAGGCGTGGTGGTGCAGGCTTGTAATCCCTGCGCTTGGGAGGCTGAAACAGGAGGATCATGCAAGTTCGAAGCCAGCCTGAGCTGGCTTAAGAGACCCTGTTTCCAAATAAAATATAAAAATAGGTCTGGGAGTGTAGCCCAGAGGTAGAAGGCCCTTGGGTTCCATCCCAAATACCACTGAAAAAAATTAAAAGAAAATAGGACTGGAGTGTAGCTCGGAGGTAGAATGCCTCTGGGTTCCATCTCAGTACCGGAAAAAAAAAAAAAAAAGAAGGAGAATAAGAAGAAGAGGAATTGTTTCTCACCAACTCTGTCATTTCTCTCTTCTTTGTGTGCATGGTATTGGGGATTGAACTCAGGGCCATCCTTCCTCCAAGCTACACCCCCAAGACTTATTTTATTTTTATTTGTGAAATAGGTTCTTGCTAGGTTGATGAAAGTCTCACTGTATGCTGAGACCATCTTCCAACCTGTGGTCGTCCTGGGATTACAGACATGTGGCACCACGCTTGGCTGAGGTGTTTTGTTTGTTTTTTGTTTTTCTTTTGTTTTTGTTTGTTTGTTTGTTTTTGCCGGTCTGCGGATGGAACCCGGGGCATCGACCTCCGAGCTACAGCCCCTGCCCTATTTTTATTCTTTATTTTTGAAACAGGGTCTCACTAAGTTGCAGACAGCCTCACTAAGTAGCTGAGGCTGTCCGCGAACCGCGATCCTCTGGTCTCAGCCTCCCGAGTGCTGGGCTCACAAGTGTGCCCACCACGCCCGGCTTGTTTGTTTGTTTTTAATATAGCGCTGTGGCTGGGATTTAAAGCTAGGACCTTATACCAAGCATGCGCTCTACCTCCGAGCTGCATCCCACCCTTATTTCAGGTTTCCGTTTGGCCGATCTCTTCTGTGCCATCCATTATTGGAAATGCTTGCTTTCAGAAAGAGCCCACCTTGTTTCTGGCGAAGCTAGTAGTTGTTATTAACCTGTGGACGCTCAGAGTGATCAGGGGTCCTGCTCTGCCCACCCAGGTTGGCCTGAGCCTGCCATCCAGCATGTGGTTCCTGCACTCTGGCTTCTTCCCAGGGGCACCGTCAGGCTGGCCCCTCGTCTCCCTGCGGCCGGCCGTGGCCTTGGAGAGGTCCCTTCCCTGTGTGCCATGCCTGTCAGGGAGAGCCCTCCCTGGCGTGCGCCGCCACGTTGCCAGCCTCGGGCTTTGTGGCTGCTCTTTAATCCTCCGTTCCTGCCCCTCACGTCTTCATTATTTGGGTGTCAGCCTCCGTTACTCTGAGTTGATTACTTCCTCGCCATTGTGTGTGTTGACAGCATGGTGGAATGAGCCCATTCTGGGAACTTGGCTCCTGTGTCTTATGAGGGAGTAAAGTCTAGGTGGAAACGACTTCACAGGTGGCACTTTTTACTCGGGTTCCTTCAAGGCTTTCCTAACAGGTTCTCTGAATTTTAGTTCCTATCTTTTACTTTCTGCTTATTTTTCAGTGTTAGGGTATTTTTATTATGTCAAATGGATTACAGAATGTCAGAGAATAAGGTTTTTATTTCAATAGGATTTTCCCTATATATTCTGGCTAATGTATCCGTGACAATGTAGATTGGAATGTGTGATTTTTATCCTGTGCTTAATTTGATGTCCTTTTTTATAGGACATGCAAAAATACCGTGTGTGTGCTGTCAAGGTGGTGGGGATCGTGTCTTCAAGAACAGAAGTGAGTCTGCAGTGCACAGATGTGTGTGCACAGCCTGAGGCACGCAGCAGCAGAGCTGGGCGCGGTGCTGGGGCCCAGCACAGCCCTCGAGCGGGCCGCACCTCTGACTCCCAGTGATGCCGGGGCCTGGCCGTGCTTCTAGAAGCGCCCCGAGCGGTGGAACGGCTCTGGAGAGGTGAGGGCAGCCTGTGCTTGAGGGCACAGATGAACATTTGGACCGTTTGTTGATGAGCCAAGATGCTAACGTGATGGAGGAGCCAGGGTAGCTATGGTGGGCCATGGAGAACAGCCAGGACACTGGTCCCCGGAGGGGCCGTGATTCTGTGTCAGATAGAATAAATCTCAAAATAGAGGAGGAAGATGATGATCCGGTCCCTAGTCACTGTGTGCAAAGAATGGACTTCCAGAGTGAGCAGGAAGAGAGGACACAGACGGACAGCGGCGAGGAGCCCGCGGAGAGCAGAGCGGCGCCAGGGAGGCGCGCACCTGCCGAGAGCGAGGATGACTGCGGGGCTCTGTTCTCGCAGTACAGCAGCGCCCTGTACAGCGCGGCCGTGGAGGCGGCGGCCCAGAGCCTTCTCTCCAGCCGGCACGTGAGCTCCAGGAAGAAGTCTCCGGCTTGGAAGCACTTCTTCATTTCTCCTCGAGACAGCACGAAAGCGATATGCAGGTACTGCATGAAGGAGTTCAGCAGGGGCAAGAACGAGAAGGACCTGAGCACCAGCTGCCTGGTGAGGCACGTGCGGCGGGCGCACCCCGCCAGGCTCGCACTGCAGGAGGGCGGGGGCCTGCCAGCCGGCCCCTCCCTGCCCCCGCCCCCGCCCCCACCGCAGCCCGCGCTCTCCCCCATCAGATTTGTCCAGAAAATGGCCCCGAAAATCCCGTCCCCCGACCGAGTAAAGGAGGACTCTGTGTCCCTGGGCTCTTCCGAGGGCCCCTCCGAGGTGGCTGTCGCTGAGAAGTACAGCAGCGAAGAGGCCCTGGCGGGGTCGTCCCCCCACCTCCCCGCGCTGCATTATGACGAAAGTGCGGAGAGTGGGGCCGAGCGCAGCCTCGCGCTCCCTAAGAGCACGCCAGGGTCCAGGAGGAGGTCGGCGGTCTGGAAGCACTTCTACCTGTCGCCCCTCGACAGCTCCAAGGCCGTCTGCGTGCACTGCATGAACGAGTTCAGCCGCGGGAAGAATGGGAAGGACCTGGGCACGAGCTGCCTCATCAGGCACATGTGGAGAGCACACCGCTCCATCGTGCTGCAGGAGAATGGGGGCGGCTCCAGCATCCCGCCCCTCTACCCCAGCCTGCCCACCCTGCTGCCTGCCCTGCTGCCTCCGGAGGGGGATCCCAGCTCCGTGTCGTCCTCCCCAGGGAAGCTCGTCAAAGAGTGCGCTTCTGCCGCCTCGTCCCCAGACAGGTTGGCCGAGGACTTGCCGCTGCACCTGAGCCCTGGAGATGCGCTCCAGGAAGATGCGTTGTCATCCTCGGAAGATGCGGGCGAGGCCTCGGCGTCCTCCTCTCCTGAGAAGCAGCAGGCTGGCGGGCTGAGCCCCGGCAGGTCTGAGTCTGGCGCTGTCTTCCAACAGAACAAGAAGGTCATGAAAAGGCTGAAGTCGGAGGTCTGGCACCATTTCTCCCTGGCCCCCATGGACAGTCTCAAAGCAGTGTGTCGGCACTGCAGCTGTGTCATCAGCCGGGGGAAGAAAGGGGACGTGGGCACCAGCTGTTTGATGCGGCATCTGTACAGACGCCACCCTGAAGTTGTGGGGAACCAGAAGGGCTTTCTGGGTGCAAGCTTGGCAAACTCTCCGTATGCCACTTTGGCATCTGCAGAAACTTCTTCCTCCAAATTAACTGGCTTGCCAGCGATGGTCAGAAAAAATCATCAAGCTGCGTTTCCTGTTAACAGCAAGAAGACCTCGAAGCTGTGGAACCACTTTGCCATTTGCTCTGCAGACTCCACTAAAGTGGTGTGCCTGCACTGCGGCCGGACCATCAGCAGGGGCAAGAAGCCCACCAACCTGGGCACCAGCTGCCTCCTGAGGCACCTGCAGAGGTTCCACGGCCACGTGCTCAAGACCGACAGCTCGGAGGCCGCCCTGCCCTGCTCTCCCGGCGCCCGGGGCCCGCCGGGCGCCGAGCTGTCGGGGGCTTCCTCCTTGGATGGCTCCAGCGAGAAGCTGTATGACTGTCACCCAGTTGCCAAAAAAATCACAAGTCTCATAGCAGAGATGCTTGCACTGGATCTCCAGCCATGCTCTTTTGTAGACAACGTTGGCTTTAACAGGCTGCTCGGATACTTGAAACCTCAGTACTCCTTACCCTCCCCTTCCTACTTCTCCAGGACAGCTATCCCAGGCATGTATGACAATGTGAAGCAGATGATCATGGCACATCTGAAGGAAGCGGAGAGTGGGGTGGTCCACTTCACATCAGGAATATGGATGGGCAGCCAGACGCGGGAGTACCTGACGCTCACGGCCCACTGGGTCACCTTCGCGTCGTCGGCCCGGCCGCGCTGTGAGGACCACCACTGCTCAGCACTTCTGGACGTGTCACAGATCGACTGCGACTACAGCGGCATCAGCATCCAGAAGCAGCTGGAGAGTTGGTGGGAGGCCTGGGTGACCTCCCTCGGCCTCCAGGTGGGCATCACGGTCACCGACAACCCGAGCATCGGGAAGACGCTCAACGAGGGGGAGCACGCGAGCGTGCAGTGCTTCAGCCACACGGTGAGCCTGATCGTGAGCGAGGCCATCAAGAGCCAGCGCATGGTGCAGAACCTGCTGAGCCTGGCGCGGAAGCTGTGTGAGCGCGTGCAGCGCTCGCCCCGGGCCAGGGAGAAGCTGGCCGAGCTGCAGCGGGAGTACGCCCTGCCGCAGCACCACCTCATCCAGGACGTGCCTTCCAGGTGGAGCACGTCCTTCCGCATGCTGGAGCGACTCATCGAGCAGAAGAGGGCCATTAACGAGATGTCCGTCGAGTGTAACTTCAGAGAGCTGATCAGCTGCGACCAGTGGGAGGTCATGCAGTCTGTGTGCCACGCGCTGAGGCCCTTCGAAGCTGCGAGCCGGGAGATGAGCGCCCACGTGTCCACCCTGAGCCAGGTCATCCCCATGGTCCACATCCTCAGCAGGAAGGTCGAGATGCTGTTTGGGGAGACGATGGGCATCGACACCATGCTGAAGGCGCTGAAGGAGGCCATGGCCAGCCGCCTGTCTGCCACCCTCCACGACTCCAGGTACGTCTTCGCCACCCTGCTGGACCCTCGCTACAAAGCCTCCCTGTTTACAGAGGAGGAGGCAGAGCGGTACAGGCAGGATCTGATCAGGGAGCTGGAAATACTGCATTCTACCTCAGAGGACGCAGCCGTCGCCGAAGGCTGTGGCTCAGGGTCCCCGTCTGCAGACTCTGGTGGAGGGGACAGCCTGTGGTCGCTCGTGGCCAAGGTGAAGAGGAGAGAGCGGAGGGAGAAGCTGCCTGAAGACATGGTGCTCGCCTACTTGGCGGAGGAGGTGCTGGAGCACAGCTGTGACCCGCTCACCTACTGGAACCTGAAGAGGTCATCCTGGCCCGGGCTGTCCACCTTGGCCGTCAGATTCTTGGGCTGTCCCCCAAGCACTGTCCCTTCTGAAAAGCTGTTCAGCACACCCACAGAGAATGGCAGCTTTGGCCAGCCCAGGCTCATGATGGAGCATTTTGAAAAACTCATATTTTTAAAAGTGAATCTTCCCTTGATATACTTTCAGTATTGATCTTGCAACGGAGCCACCAGACTGGAGACGCCCTCTGTGGCCCCGGCTGTTGTAGAAGGGCTGTGATTCCCAGAGCAGGCGTCTGGGGCCACGCGCCCGCTCTCACCGTAATGTCCACGCGTGCCTTACTCCTCCAGGCCAGGTGTCACGGTGTGTGTGTGTTGAGGCCACTAGAAACAGCCTGTCTTGTCAATTATGAAATAGGATGATCAGGTTTTAATTCATAACTGTAAAGTTTTTTAAAAGTTAGGGATTAGCAATTTGTTCTACTAGAATGGAAAGAAGGTGTAAACAATTTTATTCTGTAGGCTTTTTATTCGGTTGTGTAAAAACCACAAATCAGGTACTGTATTTTAGTTACACATTGCTTTAATTGCAGCAAAACAGCTTTCGTGGCTGTCAAAAGAAAGACGTAGATGGAGGTGGAGGTAAGCCATCCTGACTGAGCTCCAGAGAGTCGAGTACGGAGAGCATTCTGGAAGCCAGCTGTCTACGGTGACAGCCAAGGCCTTCGAAAGCAAAACTGAACTTGGGTGTGTCGTGGAGTGTGCGTTTAGTGGTTCCTCGGTCATGAGAACTTTCCCGTTTCAGGTTTCTGCATTCAGGTTTTACATGGTCAGTAAACTCAGAGATACCCCAAGTATTTATGTGAGCTCCTTGAAGTCGGATCCCAGTTTGTGAGTTCACTCTTGTGATTTACCCGTGCATAACATGCACGTTTACAGCAGATGCCTGTGGGTCCAATCTCCACACCTCTGCTTTAGTGTTCGTACACCATGACGCGCTCAAAATGTGTGTTTTGCCAGGTTGTACACAGCAAAGAGTCTTGATAGAGGAGATGGCTTATTAGCAGGGAAGGCATTTGTTACATTACAGATGTGGGGATAGCCTTAGGTGTTTAGACTTTTTTATGATAGGGAAGATTCAGCCATCATGACTGGGGTGTTTTATCATCCCAAGGACACCAGAATGAAGTAGCAGTTGTCAGATTCTTTCTACGATTTGTCTTCAGAGTTTTTGCTTTAATATGTAAAAAAATTTTTTTTTCATTTTCTCATTTCAAATCAATTAAGTATTCTGGGTGAGACAAAAAACTCATGTGCCCATGACCTTTGAGAAAGTTTGTCATTTTGTTAAATTACTGTACCTATACTTACCTAATTTGAGTGGACTATGCTTTAGTGTATTTATAAATGGTGAACTCAGTTTCTGAAATTAAACTTTTTATTTGCAATTTTCTAGTGCTGGTGGACACTGGCTTTTTATTTTTAGGATAATAAGCATGCCCTTTGGGCTACCACACAGAAACCCTTTTCATGTGTGCATTTGAAATTTCTCCATGGCTCCATCGAGCACACTGGGGTATGGAAATGGGATTCTTACAGCAGCATTTTTTCTCTTTGTTTGTTTATTTACATATTTACTTATTTTTTAATCTTTTGTCGTGCTGGAGATGGAGCCCAGGGGCTTATCTACCTCCAGGCTATACTCCCAGACCTATTTTATACTTTTTTTTTTTTTTGTGGTACTGGGGGTGGAACCCAGAGGCTTTCTACCTCCGGGCTATACTCCCAGACCTATTTTTGGAAACAGGGTCTCACTAAGTTGCTGAGGCTGGCCTCGAACCTATGTGATCCTCCTGTCTCAGCCTCCCAAGTGCGGGGATTACAAGTGTGCACCACCACGCCGGCTTTATTTCATTTATTTATTTACTTTGTGGTATTGGGGACTGATCCCAGGGGCATTCTACCTCCAATCCATACCCCCAGCCCTTTTTACATTTTTTTATTTGAAAGAGGGTCATGCTACATTGCCGAGGCTGTCCTAGAACCTGTGATCCTCCTGTCTCAGCCTCCCAAATGCTGGGATCACAAGCGGGTGCTACCATGCCGGACTTGGAAAGTTTTATTATATGGAATACCTAATAAAAAGAGACAATGTTCAAAGCATGCATCACAGAAAATGATAGCCCTGTTGGAAAATAGGTTGGGTGAGAGAGCGCCATGGGAAGACAAAACGATAGAAAAATCCTTAGGAATAAGCTGTGTGCGCATCAAGGACTTGTATGAGGAAGGACAGACACCGGCCGGAACACCTAAAAGATGCCTGAGCAAACAAGAGACTCCCTTCTTCAGGGTGGAGCTTGCCAGCAGCTCGGGAGAGAAGTCAGGCCACCCCCGAGGCAGGTACCTCGAGCTGCTTTATGGAGCCAGGTAAGCTTGTATGATAGAATGCCCCTGGGTTCTAGATCCAAAACAAAACAAAAAATGGACCAGAATAAGTCAGGCATGGTGGCACATGCCTGTAATCCCAGCACTTGTGAGGCTGAAATAGGATTGTAGGTTTGAAGCCAGCCTCAGCAACTTGGTAAAACCCTGTTTCCAAATGAAAATAGTAAAATGGGCTGGGTGTATGAGGTAGAATAGCCCTAGGTTTAATCCCCAACACCACAAATAAATAAATTTTTAAACATGAACAAGAATAGCCAGGAAAACACCATAAAGGAAATGGAGGTAGGGACCGGGCTCAGCAGACACCAGCCCCGCACGCAGCCAGGCTGAGGCGGCTGGGGGCAGCAGGTGGGGCCGACCTGCCCGCACGCAGAGTCTAAGGATGTGACCCCACTGGTGGGAGGAGACGGTGGGCCCAGCCCTGCCCCCACAGTTATGGCGTCCAGATCCCAGGGCCCACGATGGCCCTGGGTCTGATGGGGGCACCGACAAAGGAAGGAGCCGAGCCACTGAAACGGGACCCAAAACTAGCCCAGTCAGGCCCAGGTCCAAGGCGCTCTCCAGCCCTGGACCCCACGTCAGAGGAGCCACCAGTCCACGTGAGTCAGCCTCCCGGGGCCAGCGGCAGAGTGGTGGCGGCGGCTGCCAGCTGGAGGCAGCGATGCCTACATGAGGTCCTCCGCAGGCAACTTCCTGGCCCTCCCTGCTCCGCGCCTCTGTGCCTCCATCTATTAAGTGACGCACTCCGATCTCTGTGTCTCCTGAGCTCTCGAAAACAAGAACTGAGGTAAATAAGCGTCAGGTCCAAGGCTTAGAGGTCCTCACCAGGCTCCCATCTCCGCGTCGCCGGGCTGGCCCGGGCCTTTACTACTGATGCAGGGACACGTTTCGGGACATCTGGGAAGACGCACAGTTAGACCCGCGCCTCACGCCATCCTAGCCTCGTCAGAATGTCCACAGACAGGCACAGGGAGAAGCCGCTGCTGAACACGGGCAGTGAAGAGTGAATCACCATGTAGCCGTTACAGAGTGAGGGAAAACAGACCGGCCCGGTGGCCCAGGCCTGTGATCCTAGCCCTAGAGACGCTGAGACGGGAGGACCGCAGGTTCACAGCCAGCCTCAGCAACTCAGCAATAGCTTGTTTCAAAAAAAAAAAAGGGCCAGGTGTGGTGGCGCACACTTGTAATCCCCGCACTTAGGAGGCTGAGACAGGAGGATCGCACGGGTTCAAACCCAGCCTCAGCTACTTAGTGAAGATCTCAGCAACTTAGTGAGACCCTGTTTCCAAATAAAATATAAAATAGGTCTGGGAGTATAGCCCGGAGGTAGAAAGCCTCTGGGTTCCACCCCCAGTACCACCAACAAACAAACAAACAAAATAAAAAAAGAACATAGGGTAGTGGGGGGTGTAGCTCAGAGGTAGAAAGCCCCTGGGTTCAATTCCCAGTACCCCAAATAAACAAAGCACACATGTG
Organism: Muscardinus avellanarius; assembly: GCF_963383645.1. Lineage (NCBI taxonomy): Eukaryota > Metazoa > Chordata > Mammalia > Rodentia > Gliridae > Muscardinus > Muscardinus avellanarius. Next base: position 865,368 of record NC_137797.1, on the reverse strand, counting down.
CATGCAGCAGCTGATGGCTGTGCAAACAAAGGATAACAGGCAGGGAGGGCCAGCCCCCCAGTGGAGACAGCGAGAAGGGGAGGGAAGCCACCGCTCCAGGAGAGGCCCGCCCGCTCGGGCCATGGCCCCGCAGCCTGCTCTCAACAGGCTGCAAGGTGCGGGGAGGTGAACGGTGGTGCCCACGGCAGTGTTGTTCATGTGCACAGCAGTGTGTCCTCCATGTCTCACCAGCGCTTGGCACAGACGTGTCTCGCTCCACAGACGCGTGCTCATTAAGGCACAGCAAAGCCAGACCGCTCCTAACATGACAGCTCCGTATGGCGGTGTCCAAAAGTAACCACGGATCACAGGCACCATGTAAGAGAAACACTAGGAAATTTATTGTTCCTTTTCAAATGTTTATCTCCTAAAACTTAACCTGAAACACCTCAGTTTGGAGAAGTCGCTCCTGGGAATACCCCTGTAGTGGCGGGGTGATGGGTGCGTCTGCGGGGCCGAGGTCCTGGGTTTACGCCATGGCTGCCACAGGCCATGGTATGGCCAGGATGACTCATGGTGGGGCCACACAGCAAGGGCCACCACGCAACCGGGGTTCCCCAGCCCGCCCTGGTGGTGTGTTCCCAGGCGCAGTGCCCAGCCCTGCTTCATGGGTGGGTGCGGGGCACGTCCTGGACCCTTTGAATCATTCTCTCATACTGTCACCGCCAGGGCCACAGACCCTCCGTGGGGCTGGGGCTGGAGGTGGCCCGGGCCTGTCCCCTCAGGACGGCTGGAGGAGTCGTTCTAGAAGCACCAGCCTCGTCTGCAGGCTGACGTCAAAAGGAGGCAGTCTGGTCAGGTTTAGACTCACGCCGGTGGTGCCCGCGACACTGGCCAGGATCCGATGTGTGTCCCTGTAGAGGGCCAGGGGCCCAGGGGCTGCCTCCATGAGGACATGCGTGTAGGCCAGCATGCCTGCCGCCCCCGGCTGCAGGTCCTCCCTCTTGTCGTACCTGGGAGAGAAGGCCGGGCAGTCCCACCCGCGGCCACCCCCCCACGGGCCCCCTGCTGCCCGGCATTCTGGAAACATACCTCCAGGCGCTGTTGACCTGAAGAAACCGCGACACGCCAGTCTGGGCAGCAGCCGCGTCGATATGGACAAGGACATCTAGAAAGACACTCGCTAGGACCTGGCTTCATGCCGCCAGGGCGCAGCCACCCGCAGCACCCCGCACCCACCTGTCCAGGGGGGCACGAGCTCGTGCAGCCGCTGCATGGCGAGGCCGCCCGGGTAGTTGAAGTGGGACACGTAGAGCGCCATGGCCGCGTGGGCGGCGTTCACCACCAGATGTCCCAGCACAAGCAGGGCGCCCACCTTGCACAGCCAGGACTTCTTATAGTTATTCAGCCTGGAAAAAGAGGGACCACCTTCCATGAAAAGAATTCAGTGGCAAGAAAACGGACGTATTGATGACACCTAGGAGCCGGGGCACGGCGGGCAGAGGTGTTGCCAAACACGCACAAAAACCCAGCAGTGTTTAAACACCTAGCGTGCGTGGCTCCACCCAGAGGCCAGCTTAGAACCATCAGATTTCCAAGGAGGTACTGTCAAGGCCGCCCAAGCGATGGTCAGGGCAGAGGGCCACCTGCGGCCATGCCAGCCACTGCTGCTTCTGCGGTGGAAGATTAAAATCAAATAGACAAGCAGACAGAGGAGCTCAGAGGAGTGGGGCAGACTCGACCCCTGCTGACACACATCAGGACCCACCGGGAAGGCCCAGCCTGGGCGCCACGAGAGCATGGCTTCCCGAGGCCTCCCCTGCCCCACCCCGTCCTCTCCCAAGAAGGTCGCTGTTCTTCTCGTCCCTCTCTGAGCTGCGTGCTGTGCGCTCTTTAAGCTACCCAACCCTTTCTTACAGGGCAGCTCTCTACCCAGCCACACTGATCTAAAGTCCAGACCAAGGACGTTTCTGTGACTCGAGCCAGGGTCCACCCCAGCCCTTGGAGCTCTGAGCCAACCGAGATGGAGGGCCCCCAGTGGAAGAGCACAGGGCAGACAGTGAGGATTCACATCACTTGGCCAGAGCTGCAGCGACAGGCGGCTGCGGGCTAGGCTGTGAGCTACAGGCAGGTCTGGGGCAGCAGTGTGGGGCGCTAGCCCTGCCCTCTGCCGGGATCTAGGAGGCCAGGAGACTGGGGCACCTGTCTGTGCTGGGCTCACAGGACCCACTGAGAGGCCGCACCACGGGCTTCTACCCCCCACCAGAGGGAGCACCTCTGTGGCCCCTGGAGCCTCACAGCACCCAGCCCAAGGTGAGCTCAAATGAACCGAAGACAGGCCAACCAAGCAGAGGCCGTCGTGGTGCAGAGAGGACCGCGGCTGCCCAATTCTACACTGCACATTTACCTTCGGAAACAAGTACCGAGAGTGGGGTGCAGAACGGTGCGGTAGCACCTACAACGCATGAGCCCTGGGTTCCATCCCAGCACAACAAAACAAAGATAAACGTGAAATAAAACAGCACAAGGGTGTGTACTCACACGCGGGCACAGCCTCTGGCGGCCACGACGTTGAGCGCAGGGAAGGTGTAGATGATGAAGCGCAGCTCCTTGTGCGGGAGGAGGGAATACAAGGCCACGAAGCCCAGGGACGGCAGGGTCAGCACGTGCATCCTTCTGTCCACCGCGCCCAGGGGCACAAAGAGGAGGCTGCAGCCCAGGCCGCGGGGCAGGGCCGAGTAGAAATACCACAGGAGCGGGGAGGTCTTCAAGCCGGGGTTAAGGAGCCATGAAGTTTCACAGACAGGGTCACTTTCCACCCAATAGCACCACAGCCAGGTGGCGGGATCAAGGATGAAGAGGCCCCGAAGACGGCCGTGCTAGAGACGTGGCCAGGGCCTCCGCTGCGTGGGAACCACCCGTGGCCGAGTGCCGGGCTCTGCCCACCGCCCGGCAACAGGGCAGCTGAGGGTCCTCACAGAGCACTGGGGGCAAGTGTTTTACCTTGCTTTTTTCACTCTAAAAACAGTTACACGGGTGCTGAGAGCGCCAGGGAGTCGTTAAGCTGTCCTTCCTGTCCTCCGCCAAGCCCCCACCCTAGGCAGGGAGGGTCCACACCCACCACTCTGGCAGAGATGCAGAAGGATACACCCCAGTTGGAACTTTTGTTCAGGACGGTGTTGTACCAAAACACCTTTCCTTCTGGCCACAGGAGCTGTCGCCAGAAATAGGAGTCCACGGCAACCGTCAGTCCTAACAAAGGAAAGAGTCTCTTGGTATCGAACACAACCATCAAAAAAGCCCGAGCTTTGACTCAAGTCCCACACTGCGGCAACAGCCACAAAGCAGCCTGCACGGCACAGGCACTGTGAGCTGCTTCACAGGACAGCAGGTGACCCGCCAGGGCCCGCCTCCCAAACAGGCCCCTTCCCAGCGTGCAGGACCAGCGCCCCTTCCTCCAGGGCCTCCCCCTGCCCAGCAAGCACAGGGCGGGCAGGCAGCAAGGTGGGGCAGCCGCTGCACATGACAGTTTAGGGGTGGCTGGGCTAAGACCTTTAATACTGCTCAAAGTCAAGGTAACTTCATTTAATGTGCTTTTTAATTTTTTTTATTCTTTTTGCGAGTCTAGGGATGGAACCCAGGTGCATTGGACCTCCGAGCTATACCCCCTGCCCTATTTTTTATTCTTTATTTTGAAACTGGGTCTTGCTGAGTTGCAGGTGTTTTTTGTTTTTTGTTTTTTTTGAAAGCCAATTGCTCTCCATCTTTGAAAAAAAAGGGGTAAAGTAAAATGTACTTAGCAGGACCCCAGGAAGCTGACTCACCTAGAAAGAGCACCCCTGCTGGGACGGCATGCCGAAGCAGTGTGGCCACTGACATCCTTCTGCCATACATGGCCAGCAGCAGCATGAGGCCCAGGAAGAGGCAGAGCTCAGCCCTGAAGACGATGATGGCGAAAGCCGAGAGCCAGACGAAGCGGGCCCAGCGGTGCTGCAGCCAGGCCGCGAGGGCCGGCAGGGCTACGAGGGACAGGGCAGTCGCCCACCCAGCTCAGCGCGGAAGCGCTGTGCGAGGGGTGGGCCCGTTTTCCCTTTACAAAAGTCAAGTTGCCGTGGGGGCGCCAATGGGGGCGTCGGCCAGAAAGAGGGCCTGAACCCAGCGCCGGAAAGAGAGAAGGCCGGTGTGGAGCTCCAGCCACCCGAGCCAGCCTTCCGAGGGGCCCAGCGTCGGGCGAGGGGTACGTACCCACGGCCAGCGCCAGCACGTTGGGGAGCGTCCGTGTGCAGTAGAACATCAGATGGAACTGAGTGGCCGTCACCCAGCAGAACGTGGTGGCCACCGTGCTCCCAAACTGCCGTCTCACTTCTTCTTGTAACGTCCAGAGTCCCCAGATCACGCCGAGCCCGAGGATTCCTCTGACTAAACAAATAAGCAAAGACAGCAGTGCACAAGTGTCCCTGGGGGGGGGCGGAGGCCGAGTCAGCAGTGCACAAGTGTCCCTGGGGGGGGCGGAGGCCGAGTCAGCAGTGCACAAGTGTCCCTGAGGGGGGAGGCGCCACGGCTCCTGCAGTGAGGCGGAGGCCGAGTCAGCGCAGGCACAGGAGAACAGTCGAGGGGTCTCTGGTCCCAGACCTCTGGGAGGCAGTGCTGGCAATGCCTTAGTCCCTTCAGGCCCACGCTGGATGAGCCTGGCATCTGCGCCCTGGCCCCCCTCTTCCATCTTCGTGAATTCAACCATCTCTAATCGAGTGCCAGGCAAATATGATACAACCTCAGTCCCAGGGTGTTAGGACACCATCCCAAGAGGAGCTACCGTGGCCTCAGCACGGCCAGGAGCATCGTATGGCAGTCAGGAAGGAGGGGCACCCACAGAGCCTGGCAGGAATGCATGGCAGCCGCGGGCCCCATCTGCGCACCCCGACGCCTCCGGCATGCAACTGACACAGCTTACTGGGATTACAAGCTGCCCCGTCCTAAGGTACCCCCAGGAAGCAGAATCGTGTGGCCTGGACTCCACTCTCTAAGCTCTGTGTAGGCTCACAAACTGGCTGCGGGATCATACTTGAGTCAGTTGGAGAAACTGGAATATGGTCTGTACTAGACACAACAAAAACTTATTGATGAGCTGGGCGTGGTGGCGCACGCTTGTAATCCCAGTGCTTAGGAGGCCGAGACAGGAGGATTCCAGGTTTGAGGCCAGCCTAAGAAACCTACCAAATCCTCATTTCAAAGGAAATAATAAAATAAAAAAGGGCAGGTGATGTAGCTCGGAGGTAGAATGACCCTGGGCTCAATCCCCAGTGTCACGATATAAACAAACAAATAAGTACCCTGAAGAGCCTCAGGGCTGAGCAGGTGGGAATGCTCTTACCCAAACTCAACCGTTACATGTTGTGTTGGGGTGTTGAATTCTCATGCTGTACCCCGTGAACAGGCACAAAGGTGGTGTGTTCATTACAAATTCTATGGCTACAAGAAAAGCCTAGAGGATCTGCACACAGGCCAGCCTGGTGGCCCCTGGGAACGAGACGGTTGTCCTGTTCCCCGAAGCAGATGTGCTGCCCCAGAGCAGTAAAGGCCCTGAGATTTGCCTCTTCAGCTGCGGTGGGACAGACACCACCTCTCCCACACCAGCCCTGCAGTGGAAAACACAGGGACACAGAGCATGCCTGCATGTCCCAGGTCCAGCCTGCCCACGAGGCTGCGCTCTGAGCCCAAGTTAATACGACTGAGGGCAGGCAAGAGTGTGAGACAGACATCCCCAGCCGAGAGGAAGCCCAACCTGACCGACAGGCCACGGGCGACGTCACAGTCCTAGGGCCCATTGGAAGCCTCCTTACCTATCAGCTGAGAGTAAAACTTGGACACTTCCAACAGCGAAAGCATGTACACCGCAGGGCTGGAAACCACTGCGATCAACAGCGGCCCGAGGAAGGTCCTGGGGACGACACCGGGGAACTCATGGTGGTCATACTGCAAGGAGAAGGGTGTCAGCAGAGGCCTGGAGGGAGCAAACCTAGGGGCTTGCCAAGGGCGCCGGCGTACCTTGTCCACCTCCAGCCGGTGGTAGAGCAGGTCGTGCGTGGCCTGCAGGTTGAAGCTCTCCTCCACCTTGGTGTAGGGACAGGTGACCAGGTGGATGGCGGCTACCACAATCAACAGCCCCAGCAGCAGCGGCCGCCTGCGGGCTGCCCTCTTCCCAGCCATGTGTGGCTTTACACTCGGGCACCTTCAAGAACCAGAGGTGAGGAGCCAACCGTTAGCGGTGCCACCTGTGACACCAGGCCTGGGGTCACCCTTGCAGGGTCAGGGCGGAGGTGCAGCGTCCACTGAAGTGCTCCCCAAGCTCCTGCAAACCTGAAGCTGTGTTGGGGAGTTAGGACTTAGAAGGAAAACCACGCCAGAGGCGCTTCCTGGTCCCAACCCGCTCTCACATTTGGAGCTCTGCCAAGACCTGTCTGCAGACATGGCGGCAGGACCTGAGTCCAGCCACTGGGCTCTGGAAGGCAGTGGGGCCTCGCCTGCCCTGGAGAAGATCAACCGTCCTGGAGAGGCAGGAGGAGCCAGCCAAGAGATGGATCAGTGGCTGCAGATGGGGACATGGCGAGGGCGGCGGAGGAACCACAGGGCCAGCGGGCTGGACGCAGGGCTCCTGCTCCCAGGAGCAGGGGGACGGCTATGGACGCCACCCTGCTGTGCTCTGACCTTCAGGCAAGTCCTGGGGCGCAGGCCAGGCTTCCCAAGGCGGCACCACGCTGGCCACGGACCTGAACGCGTACCTGGAAATGGCCTGCCTGCGGTCACCCGATACTAGCAGACAGCTTTGGGGATGTGTGGAAGATCTAGGGAGGGGAGAGGGCAAATACTTCTCCAATTTCTAGATTCTTTAGGAACACGTTTGGTTTTATTCTGTCAAAACCAAAAAGGCCAGAAACAAAGGGAGGATGTCATTGCTGGTGTCTGTCAACACCACTTTTAATTAGGTGGAGAGTTAAAAAAAAATTGGTGCTTGTCGGGCGTGGTGGCGCACCCTTGTAATCCCTGCACTTGGGAGGCTGAGACAGGAGGTTCACACAGGTTCGAACCCAACCTCAGCAACTTAGTGAGACCCTGTTTCCAAATAAAAATATAATATAGATCTGGGAGTGTAGCCCAGAGGCAGAAAGCCTCTGGGTTCCACCCCCAGTACCACCAAAAAAAAAAAAAAAAATTGGTGCTTTCCAAAGAGCAAGCAACGAATCATCAAGCAAGGGGCACCTGCAATCTGGGCGTGGTGGTACACACACTCCTGCAATCCCAGTGGTACACACACTTCTGCAATCCCAGGGCTTGGGAGGCTGAGATAAGGATCTCAAGTTCAAGGCTAGCCTCAACAACGTGGCAAGACACTGTTTCAAAAATAGAGCTGGGCGCAGTGGCACACGTTTGTAAGCCCAGCATTTGGGAGGCTGAGACAGGAGGATCACAGTTCACGGCCCTTTGAACTCAGTGAGACTCTGTTTCAAAATAAAGAATAAAAAATAGGGCTGGGGGTGTAGCTTGGAGGTGGAACACCTCTGGGTTCCATCTCTAGTACCACACACACACACACACAAAAAAAAAATAGGGCTGGGGATGTAGTCTGGAGGTAGAATGCTTCTGGGTTCCATCCCCAGTACCACCAAAAAATTAAAACTTAAAAAAAATTTTAATTAAAAATAAGGGTGGAAGCCGGGCGTGGTGGCGCACACTTGTAATCCCCGCGCTTGGGAGGCGGAGACAGGAGGATCGCACAGGTTCGAAGCCAGCCGTGCTGGCGTAAGAGACCCTGTTTCAAAAATATAAAATAGGTCTGGGAGTATAGCCTGGAGGAAGGAGGGCTTCCAGGAACCCCAGTACCACCAAAAAAAAATAAATAAATAAGGGTGGGGGTGTAGCCTGGAGGTAGAATATCCCTAGGTTCAATCTCCAGCACCAAAAAAGAAAAAAAAAGCTGGGCGTGGTGGTACACACTTGTAATACCAGTGCTTGGGAGGCAGAGACAGGAGGATCACACAGGTTCAAAGCCAGCCTCAGCTACTTAGTGAGGCTCTCAGCAACTTAGACCCTGTTTCTAAATAAAGTATAAAATAGGTCTGGGAGTATAGCCCGGAGGTAGAAAAGCCCCTGGGTTCCACCTCCAGTACCACAAAAAAAAGAAAAAGAAAAAAAGTGGACATCTGCAGGCAAGAAGCAACAGGGGCCACTCTAGGGGGGATCCCAGAGATGGAGGGTGGGGAGAGGTTTTAGTAATTTTAGAATGACCAAAATGGCATGCAATTCCCATTAGAAATGACACGCCTTTTGTCCTTTCGCAAATATAAAAATTGGATACGAAGCAAGGAATGGGGGGGGCACATACCTGGAATCCTAGCTACTCAGGAGGACTGCAAGTTGAAGGCCTTCCTGGACAACTTGATGAGCCCCTGTCTCAAAATAAAAATTTTAAGAAGGGCCGGGGATGTAGCATGGTGGTAGGGCATCCCTGGGTTCAATGCCACACACACAAAAAAGGTACCAAAGAGAAAGACGGGCAAGTTAGAACTTCCACTGGATGGTGGAAGGGGGTATGCTTTATCTGTCCCTCTTTTTTTTTTTTTTTTTTTTTTTCCAGTACTGGGGATTGAACTTGGTGGGAGCATCCTACCTCCAAGCTACACCCCCAGCCCTATTTTTTATTCGGTGTGTGTGTTATTGAGGATGAAACCCAGAGGCTTTCTACCTCTGGTCTGTACTCCCAGACTTACTTTATATTTTGTTTGTAAGAATCTCACTAAATTGCTGAGAGCCTCACTAAGTAGCTGAAGCTGGCTTAGAACCTACGCAATCCTCCCAAGTACTGGGATTACAAGCGTGCGCCACCATGCTCGGTTCTGTCCCTTTAAGTTCCTTGAGCCTACGTTTTTACTGGGAATATCCTAATGCTTCAATTTCTTTTTTTTTTTTTTTATGGTGGGGGTGGAACCCAGAGGCTTTCTACCTCCGGGCTATACTCCCAGACCTATTTTATACTTTATTTGGAAACAGGGTCTCACTAAGTTGCTGAGAGCCTCACTCAGTAGCCGAGGCTGGCTTCGAACCTGCGCGATCCTCCTGTCTCAGCCTCCCAAGCGTGGGGATTACAAGCGTGCGCCACCACGCCCGGCAGTATGCTTCAATTTCTAGGAAAGCAGGGGAGATTCGCATTCCTAACATCACCATGAGAAAAAACAAAAACATAAACAGGCCTTGCCACTGAGGCCACTGTGCACGCCGCTGCTTGGTGGTGACAGCTGCCCAGCAGCCCGCTCTGCACCCTGCAAGGAAACCCACGCCGTGGGTGAACTGTCATGCGCGACTCAGCGGCCCGCCTGGCCTGCGCCTCCTCACTCCCTGATGATTGTGCTTTCTGCTGAGGACCCAGGGCAGGAGTTTTGGAAGGCGCCACAAGACAGAACGATCAACAGGACAGCAGCGGTGCCGAAAGGTACAGAAACACCGTCGCACCCCACTGGGGAGGCCAGGGGCCGCCTCTTCTGCAGCTCAGGGGCACGCCAGGCTCACACAGGCCCAGGACCGAGCCAGGGCATCTCAGGGTGGGAGCTGGCCTCCAAAGGCCCTCCTCCCTTGTCCATTCGGATTCCAAAGCCTCCACTGACACCGGTCAGATCGCAAGTTCTAATTATTAGTGTCTCGGCTGGAAAAACACCAATGATGTGGTGCAAATCAAAGACCAGATAAAACTGTGTTACTCCTTTGGCAGTTCTTCCCTGCCTCACCAGCAGGCGTTCTCTAGGACCCACAAAATGCATCTTTAGTTCCTGGGAGTCGTGTGGACGCGCAGCTTTCTGGGCCCAAGGACACAGAGGAGCAGGTCCCGGGAGGAGCCCCGCCCCCAGGTAAGGGTCCAGCCCACGCGAGGGGCCGGCGGCGGTCGCGCGAGCGCACGCGCGGTGAGGCGGAGGGAGCCCCGCGACACGCCGGCCCCGAGTCCCCGCCGCCCGCCCCGACAGCGGCGGCCTCGCTGCGCCCTGGCTCCCTAGCCCCCGCCGCGCAAGCTCACCTCTCAGCCGCCGCAGCAATCCCTCGGAGCTCCGCGGCCGGGGGCGCCCTCGGCCGGAAGCCGCGGAAACCCGGCCCGAGTCGAGGCCCTGCCCACACCTCACAGGGCCATCCGGCGGCGGCGGCGCGGCGCCCCTTCCGCCCGGAGTAAAGATGGCCTCCGCGGGCCGCGCGAGGGGCGGGGCGCGAGGGGCGGGGCTCCGCGGTCCCGCCCCCTTCCGCGGGTCGCTGACCCGGGGCCTTCCCATTGGTGGCCGCTCGTGGCGAGCTCGGATTGGGCCACATCAGGCCGGGGCGGACCCTGCCCACCAATAGCAGAGCGCGGGCTGCGGGCGGGGCGGGGCCCCGGCGGCGCCGTCAAGTAGCCCCGGGAACCGCCGGCGCTCGGGCCGGGTGGGCGGAGGCCGCAGCTCGCAGTGCGTCGCCCGCCCGCCATGCGCCCGCCGCCCGCTGCCGCACTTGGGCTGCTGCTGCTGCTGCTGCTGCCGCCCGCGCCCCTCGCCTCCCGCAAGCCGGCGCCCTGCCAGCGGTGCCGGACGCTGGTGGACAAGTTCAACCAGGTGGGTCGGGCGGCCGGCCCGGGGGCGGGGGCCGGGAATCGGGCGGGATCGGGTCTTGACGGACGGCAAGGCTGGGGCCGCCGCGGGCAGCCGAGCCGGTGCCACCTCCTCCTCAGGGAATGGCCAGCACCGCCAAGAAGAACTTCGGAGGTGGGAACACGGCGTGGGAGGAGAAGACGCTGTCCAAGTACGAATTCAGGTGCGCGCACCGCCGGGTTGGGGGAGGGCCGCCCTGCGAGGCCAGGGTCCGCCTTGGAAACGGGGCTGCCAACCGGCGCGTCGAAGGGTCCCTCAAGTGCCCGCCGCCCGTCCCTGGTCACCAGTGGCCTGAGTCGCCGGCCTTGCTTCCGCGCTGCCCCTGTGGCCCATTCTACACACACAGAGCTGTTTAAAAATGGAACTGAACCCCGTGACCGACCGTGACCGCCTGCTTCCCCTGGAGTGGGACCAGCCCCCGCCCCTCGCAGGAGGCCCCTGCCCACCCCCACAGTCCCCGGTGCTCTGGTTGCTGGGTCGACGTATGGGTTCGGGTCCGCCTAGTTGACTGGTCTGTGTTCCCTCCTGGCTCCAGGGGCCTCGAGATGTGCCTGTCAAGTGAACAGACAGCCGTTTTAGGGTGCTGACTGGTGCCGACTGGTGTGTTTCAGTGAGATCCGGCTCCTGGAGATCATCGAGGGCCTGTGTGAGACCAGTGACTTCGATTGCAACCAGATGGTGGAGCAGCAGGAGGAGCACCTAGAGGCCTGGTGGCTGTGAGTGCGGCTGGGCACCTTTGTTCTTTGACTTACAGCTGAGTCGCTTCAGACTTGGAGAAGTTACCGAAGCAGCAGCCTCCCTTGCCCTGTACAGCTTTTATTACCAGAGCACGGCTCTCCTAGCTAGATGGTGCTGTACGCACCTGATTCTAGATGCCCACAGCAAGTAATCTCAGGTTTACATACAGTGCCCTCGACTCAGGGTAAGTCCCACAGTCAGCAGTGGGCTGCAGATATTAGGTATTGTTAATCTCCTAACACACCTGATTTTATAAGGTAACCTTTACCATGGATGAGTATGTATAGAGGAAAAGAGAACGTGGAGAGTTTGGTACTAGCCGAGGTTTCAGGCATCCACTGATAGCTTTGAAACACGCCCAGGCAGGAGGGGGGAGTTGTTCTCACAATGCATTTTTGTTTTAAAGAAATATGCCAGCCGGGCTGGTGGTGCACGCCTGTAATCACAGGACTTGGGAGGCTGAGACAGGAGGAGCACAGGTTCTAGGCCAGCCTCAGCAACTTGTAAGGCCCTCTGCAACTTAGTGAGACCCTGTTTCAAAGTAAAGAATAAAAATGAGGGTTGAGAGTATAGCTCAAAGGTGGAATGCCCTTGGGTTCCATCCTCAGTACCACACACAAAAGAAAAAGAACTATGTCACATGAGATTAACGAGTGTCCTCATGTTCTCAGGAAGAAGGAGCACCCTGATCTATTTGAGTGGTTCTGTGTACAGACCCTGAAAGTGTGCTGCTCCCCTGGCACTTACGGACCAGACTGTCAGGGTATGTTTCTGTCTCGGAGAAGCTTCAGGTCTACAACGTTCCTGTTGCTTCTCTCTGGTTCCCATGTGTTTAAATCACTGAAGGGCAGTGGTACACACCTGTAATCCCAGTGTGTGGGAGGCTGAGACAGGAGGATTTCAAGTTTGAGGCCATCCTCAGCAATTTTGTGATACCCTCGGGAACTTAGTGAAACCCTGTTTAAAAACTTTTAAAAAGATTAAGTCAGGCATAGTGGCACATGCATGTAATCCCAGTACTTGGGAGGCTGAGACAGGAGGATCGCAGGTTCTAGACCAGCCTCAGCTACTTAGTAAGGCCCTCCACAACTTGGTAAGACTCTGTTTCAAAATAAAGCATAAAAAATAGGGCTGAGGGTATAGCTTAGAGATAGAATACCCCTGGGTCAATCCCTAGTTCCACAAAAATAATAAAAAATTAAAAATATAAGTCAGGCGTAGTGGCACATGCTTGTAATCTCAGCTTTTGAGATTGAGGCTGAGACGGGAGGATCATGGTTTGCACACAGCCTCAGCTACTTAATGAGGCCCTTTGCAACTCAGTGAGATCCTGTTTCAAAATAAAGAATAAAAAAAGGCTAGGGGTGTAGCTCGAAGGTAGGATGTCCCTGGGTTTTATCCCTAACACACACACACACACACACACACACACACACACACACACACACACACACACACACAGGCTTGGAGGTAGAAATGCCCTGAGTTTAATCCCCAGGACCAAAAATAAAAAAGAGCTAAAGCTCAAGAGGGGACCTGGGCCTTGTTGCTGCCCGTGGCGTGTGGAGCCCTGCCTCCCCTCTGACTCCAGGGAGCACGTGCACCCAAGGGCCGAGGCGCAGCTGCTAACTCCAGGCTTCAGGGGACTTCTCTGGGTGTAGAGTACCTGATCCCCGGGTGCCTTCAGTGCAGGACTCAGAGTCCGCCGCTCCCCTGGGCTGCAGAGGAGAGCCAAGGGGGCTGGGCGTGTCCGGCCGGCTCTTCTGTGACGTGGTGACGTGTGCGTGGAGATCGGAGCCATGGCTTACTGCCTGGCCTTGCAGACCTGGTGACCTCACCTGGACCACATGGCAGAAGTTGTGGGTTCATTGCCCACCCCGCCTTCCTCCTGCCCCTTCCGTGTTCCCTGTGCAGTCCCGCCCACCTGACCATAGCGTCCCTGTTGTCTCGCAGCTTCAAGGTCTGTAGAGTTGAGTTGGGGGCCATGGCCCACTCCCACGCAGGCACCTTGCAGCCTGCTTGCCAACGTGCCTTTCCTCAGAAGGAATAGTGCAGGGTTTGGATTTGTGCAAGACCTGAGATGTTTTGGGTACCCTGGCCTTCTGGTGTGAGCACACCTTCCTGACCCCCGGGCTTGGCTCTGAGCGTGGCTTCATGATGTTCCCCAAGCATGCCAGGGCGGCTCTAAGAGGCCCTGCAGCGGGAATGGCCACTGCAGTGGAGACGGCAGCAGACAGGGCGACGGGACCTGCAAGTGTCACCCGGGCTACCAGGGACCGCTGTGCATCGACTGCGCCAACGGCTACTTCAGCTCGCTGAGGAATGAGACCCACAGTGTCTGCACAGGTGGGCGAGGCCACGGGCAGCCCCTCGCCGGGCTGGAGGGTGGCCGGGGGCGCGTGCTGGCCTCTTAGCCCAGACAAGGCGCCTGGGAGGCTGGAGATGTGGCCCTTGTGAACTGTCCCTGAACCGCCCCAGAAGGAAAAACTGCTCCCTCCTTCCCACCCTTCTGGGAAGGACTTAAAGGAGCCTGATGTCAAGTGGCAGGTCCGTCCCCTCTGCCGGGTGCCGCGGTGCTGGGGCCTACACTTGATTGAGTTACTGAGCATGTTCTAGCAGAGGCCCGGCTCCACGCCAGGCGCGGTGGCGCACGCTTGTAATCCCAGCGCTCGGGAGGCTGAGACAGGAGGATCGCAGTTTGCAGACACCTCAGCTGCTTAGTGAGGCCCTCTGCAACTCAGTGAGGTCCTGTTTCAACATAAAGAGTAGAAAATAGGGCTGGAGGTGTCGCTCAGAGGTACAGTGCCCCAGTCTTGCTCCCCCTGCAGCTGCCCCAGGAAGGACAGGCCTGCGGGTCCTCCTGGGCACCCTCGGCTCCCCGTGCAGGGTGCCACAGTCACTTAGCGGCGGCTTGGAGGAGCAGAGGTGTGCTAAGCCTGGCAGCAGGTGGCTGCCTGTGGAGACCAGGAGAACCCTGGAGGCCACCATGGGCTCCCTGGGGACAGTGACCTGCTGGTCACAGCGCCTGGTCCCGGGTAGGCTTCCGGTGCCTCCCTCCAGCGAGGTTTGAGGGCTGGCAGGTGGCACCGGGGAGCAGGAGCCGGGGTACAGGGCCACGTCTCAGCAAGTGCTGGCACCTTGGAGCTGTGCGGACGCACCGGGGAGACTTCCCGGCACTGTGCAGCTCATCTCCTGTCACTGATGTGTGGGGCGGGTGTCTTGGCTTCCTGCCTAGAGCGCGAGGCTGCTCTGAGCCCTACACCTGTGAGTGTCAGCAGTCAGCCCAGACCCCCAGCCTACAGCTCTGCCCCCCGCCCCGGGATACCCACCCAGCCTGCTCTTGGCACCGGAGTTTGAGTAGCTGCCTTCCCAGGTCATGCACACTCCTCTGAAGTCCTGTGGGTGGAGCCGCTGGTCACTAATGTTAGCACAGTGCCACCGTGTTTCTTCCTTCTGCCTGTGGCGTTTTCCCATTTTCTTTTTGCTGCTTCTCTGATGAACTTAAGACGCCTCTGATGAACTTAAGACGCCTCCTTTCTGAAAAGAGCTTGCCTCTGTGTGGCGGAGAATGGAGCCCTTCTAACCCGCTGCCTTTGCCTTCCAGTCTGCGACGAGTCCTGCAAGACCTGCTCAGGTCCAAGCAACAGAGACTGCAGAGAGTGCGAAGTGGGCTGGGTGCGCGTTGAGGACTCCTGCCTAGGTGAGCCGCTTCGCCCCCGCTCGCCCTGGGAAGGTGCTTTCCAGGCCCCTAGGGAGGCTGAGGCTCTAGGCTGGGCAGGCTTCCCCACCACAGCTGTCCTTGCCGT
The DNA here is from genome assembly GCF_963383645.1 of Muscardinus avellanarius. Classification (NCBI taxonomy): domain Eukaryota; kingdom Metazoa; phylum Chordata; class Mammalia; order Rodentia; family Gliridae; genus Muscardinus; species Muscardinus avellanarius. The sequence goes on along the minus strand of NC_137797.1, from coordinate 850,190 downwards.
CAGCAGCCCCCGCTTGGTGGCTGCTGGTCCAAACTGCCCTGGGAAGCGGACCACCCAGAGCTCACCCGGCCTGGGCGACCCCAGCTGTGCTCTCCTGAGCCGGCTTCACAGGGAGAACCTCTGTCCTGCTGGTGTGTAGCCAGAGAAGCGAGCACAGCCCTCCTGGAGAGGGTTCTGCGGGGAGGCCCCTGCCTGCGGCAGCCCCGCAGGTAACTGTGCTGGTTCCCACCATTGTCTGCTCCGTGCCTGTCCCCGTGCCGCCGCCTGCCTCTATGGCCTCTTTCATCTTCGTCTGCTGTGTGCGTGCTGCAAACCCGTTCTGTGGCACCTGGGAGGGTGTGGAGTTCCCTCACTGCACAGAGGCAGCGGTGTCCAGGCACCCGCCCAGCCCCAGCATGAGCACTGGTCCGGGACTGGGCCCTGGAGCACTCTACCACGGAGCTACATGTTTGGACACGGCTGGCCTTGAACTCACGGTGCTCCTGCCCCAGCCCCGGTGCCCGTGGCTGTTCCCCCCTCACCTGGCATTGGTGTTGGGCTTAGCTTTCAGAAGCCGCTCAGCCTTGGGCACGTGAGGGCGCAGCCTGGCTGGCACGGCGTGAGGCCACGCAGCACAAGCGCTCGCTCACCAGCTGGCAGCCCCGTGGGCGCGGCGTCTGTACCCTGGCAGGACCCTGAGGACAGCGGCCAAGGCGCAGCCCGTAGAGAGCTTCCTCCACGCCCGCAGCCCGCGGGCGTGCCAGGCAGCAAGCTCTGTGGTGCTGCGCCCTCGGAGCAGCAGGCCCCACGAGCGCCCTTCTGTTCCAGATGTGGACGAGTGTGCAGCAGATACGCCTCCCTGCGCCGACACGCAGTACTGTGAGAACCTCAGTGGCTCCTTCCTGTGTGAAGGTGCGGGGCTCCTCCCGGGGCGGCGGGCCCGCGGGGATCCTGCCAGGGTCCTGCCTCCTCCTCTTCAAACACTTGTGGCTTCTTAGTGTTATTTCTGTGCAGCCCATCTGCTTTAAAAGCATTTAATGTGGCAACGAAAGTACTAGATGTTTGCTGCAAAAAAATCAGAACATTGAGATGGGTTGAAAAGAACCAGAAGCCCCCGGCTGGCTGGCCGGCCGCCTCCGCTCCCGGTTGCAGCACAGGGTCCTGGTCCTGCCTTCTCCGTGCTGCGCATGCGCGGGCTTCTTTGTGCACTTGGTTGCTGGGCGCCCGGTCCTGTTCTTCACCTGCACTCTGACGTCCTCACGGTTGCCTTTGGATTGCCTGGTTGGGAGTGTGCATCTTGGGTGCTCCGTCTCAGGAAGCGCTGAGTTGCACTCCCCCTGCCTCCCCATTTCCCAGCCACCCCAGGCGGGTACCTGCGGCCCAGCACGGCAGCCAGGTGTTGACGCCTCGTGGGTGTCTCCGGTGGGCAAACCACTGTCACCAGGCTCGAGGCTTTGTTCTGAGAGGGCTGCACTGTCCCACTCGCGCAGGAGGGCGCGGCGGGCTTTTTACGCGGCGCCTCTCCTGCCGTGTAAACACAGCTCTGTTCTTGAGGAACGTGTCTGTGGCACATTAAAGCCTGTGCTTCTGCCAGGAGACAGGTGGTCATTGCAGAGTCACCGGTGGTTTGCAGAGAGCACCCCAGGCCCTCCCGGTAGCTCTCACATCCGGGCGGTGTGGTCAGGCCTGATCTGTGACTCTTTCCCTCCCTGCTTCTAGAATGCGATTCCACCTGTGTGGGCTGTACCGGCAAAGGCCCAGCGAAGTGTAAAGAGTGTGTCTCGGGCTACTCGAAAGAGAGCGGGCAGTGTGCAGGTCAGTACCGTTGCTTCTGCTGGAGGAGACGAATCTCCTGGAGGGGCTGAGCCGCAGGGCAGTGGGAGGCCACCCAGCCTGTCCCCCAGCGGCTCCTGCAGCTTTCCTGGGCAGGGACCAGGGTCTGCACCTGCCAGCCCCAGCAGATAAGTGTCACGCTGTTTGTGGCTGTGTGTGCCCAAACCCCTGTGCCCTCCCAGCTCCTGGGGGCTCGCTTAGCCCCGTGGCCCAGGACACCCCAGTGGTGCTGCCAGGGGCTGCTGTCCCTGCCTGACCTCCAAGGCACAGGAAGCCCTCCCCTCCAGCCTGCCTGACCTCTGTCCACTGTTCGGATGTGGCCTTCACGACTTCTGCTTTGTTTTTTGTGGTACTGAGGGTGGAACCCAGGAGCTATCTTCCTCTGGGCTATACCCCCAGACATATTTTATATTTTATTTGGAAATGGGGTCTCACTGAGTTGCTGAGAGCCTCACTGAGTAGCTGAGGCTGGCTTCTAACTCGCACTAGTCTCCTGAATCAACCTCCCAAGCCCTGGGATGACAAGCGTGCCCCCATGCCCGCTGACCTCTGCTTGCTTGCTTGCTTGCTTTCTTTTTTTTTTTTTTTTTTGGTGGTACTGGGGTTCCTGGAAGCTCTTCTACCTCCGGGCTACACTCCCAGACCTATTTTATACTTTTCTTTTTTTTTTGGAAACAGGGTCTCTTAAGCCAGCATGGCTGGCTTTGAACCAGCGTGATCTCCCTGTCTCCGCCTCCCAAGCGCAGGGATTACAAGCATGCGCCACCACGCCCACTGACCTCTGCTTTCTCACATGGACGAGTCGGGTGACTGAGCTTCGCCGCCGTGGTGTGTGTGTTGCTAAGTGAAGTGGTGTACTGAGATGGGGTATTTTTATTTCAGATATAGATGAGTGTTCTCTAACAGAAAAAGTGTGTACGAGGAAAAACGAGAACTGCTACAATACTCCAGGGAGCTTTGTCTGCGTGTGTCCTGAAGGCTTCGAGGAGACCGAAGATGCCTGTGTGCAGACGGCGGAGGGCGGTGCGTGGCCGCACGGCTGTGTTCAGCACGGGCGGGTGGAGGCTCCCACGGGAGGATCAGGCAGGGACAGCAGCCCCGGGAGGGGGAGCGCGGGCTCCTGGAGGCAGGTGTGGGGAACCCTCATGGTTGCACATGCCGCCTGGAGGCCCAGCTTGAGGGGTGAGGTGGGAGGCTCCGTGCAGAGCAGCCAGGGCTATGTGGAGGTCAGCAGGTCAGGCGATGGGTCAGTGAGGTGGAAGCTGGGGCGCAGACCGCTGCTGCGGGGAGGTGGGTGTGGGCAGGGTGGGGAAGTGTGCTGGCCCACAAGGGTCTGTGGCTTAGAAGGGGCTTCAGCGACAGAACTGAGCTCTCAGCTCAGAAGAGCTGAAGCCTGAGGTCACGGCGTGGGCAAGGCTGGCCCCGGGGTCCGCTCAGGGACCCTTCCTGGCCTGCGGCGGCCCTCCTCCATGTCTGCACGTGTCTATCTGTCCAAACCGTAGCACTGGGGCCCATCCCAGCAGCCAGGTCTTGCTGATGGTCTGCAGGGATCCCATTCCCCAAGGCCACGGGCACAGGGGCCCAGGCGGCAACGGAGCGTCTCCAGAAGCCTGGGACATGGAGAGCGGGAGAGGCAGGTTTCAGAGAGCCCGTGGCCAAGGGTTCTGGAAGGCTGGAGACAGGACTTGGGTTCCATGGGCCCAGTCCTTAGCAGGCCAGTGCCAGCGCTTAACACTAGAAGTATCCTCAGAAGCACTTAGTGAGCTGGGCCTGGCGCACGCTGTAACCCAGTACTGGGGGCTGAGACGGGGGTTACAGTTTTGAGGCCATTCTCAAGCAGGTAGCGAGATTCAGCCACCTGGCAAGACCTTGTTACAAAACAAAACCTTGAAAGAGCTAGGAGTGTGTGTAGCTCAGGTAGAAAGCCCCTGGACTCGATCTCCAGGACCCCTCCCCACACACAGTGCTCAGCGGCTGCTGAGCTGCCCGCCCTTCCCGCCTGCGGCAGCAGGGCCACTGACTCTCAGGTGCCCCGCCTGGGCACGCTGCATGCGGGGTCTCCCTGGGTAGCCCATCCCCGGGGCACAGGCCAGTGGAGGAGGTCAGGACATGAGCCCGCAGCCCTCCATGACCCCCAAGCACATGGCGTCCCCCTCAGCTCTGTCCCTCTCCACAGAAGTCACAGAGGAGACCCCCACACAGCCGCCTTCGCGCGAGGATCTGTAACGCACGCACACCGGGGTCGGAAGCCAGACTCGCCCTGTAAGTTGTTCTCAGTGACATCGACAGGAAACGCGGGGCGCTGGATCCGCCCGTTCCTCCCGCGGACAGTTGGCGTGAGAAGCTCCCGTGCGGAAACGGTTGCTCTCATCTGGCCCTTTAAAGGCTGCGTTTCTTGGTTGTTCTTAAACAGATTAGTCTATTTTGATACCATCCTTTATAATAAAATTGACCATTAAGGTACTCATAAACAGTGTGTGTGGGTTTGTTTCATTGAAAAGTGTGAGCCCGGTGCACGCTTGTAATCCCAGTACTTGGGAGGCTGAGACAGGAGGATCTGGGTTTTGGGCCAGCCTCGGACACTTAGGCCCTGCACAACTTAGACCTTGTTTCCAAGGGCCGGGGGTGTAGCTCCGGGGTAGAATGCCCTGGGTTCCGTTCCCAGTACCAGTACCACCAAAAAAAAAAAAGAATGGGCCAGTGGGTGTGGAGGTACACACCCTTAGCCCTAGCTCTAGGGAAGCTGAGGCAGGAGGATCACAGGTTCCAGGACAGCCTCAAGTAGTGAGGCTCACCAGCCTAGGCTCATCAAAAATAAAATGGGGCTGAGGGTGTTGCTCAGTGGTAGAACACCACTGGGTTCACTCCAGCACCACAAAATAAGTCAAAAAAGAAAAACAGTGTGGGCCTTTGACACTCTTCAGTGGGCACCTGCCCTGTGGAGCTGGGAGGCAGCAGGACTGGCCAGCTGCGGACGCAGGCAGAGCCGGGTCCTCCGCGGTGTGGACAGCTGGAGCCCGCCACCCCGGGCGGATGATGCGGCGGCGGGTTTGGGGTGCTGTGGCGACCCCACGGCCACGTGCTGGGGCTTGGCCTTGGGTAGTGTTCTGATCAAGGAAGCACGCCCTCCAGGGCTTGGGGACCCTGGCCCTCCACCTCCCTGCCCCCCGGGGCCAATCCATGGGGTCCTGGAGCCTCCAAAGCCTGAGGCAGAGGAGACTCCTCTGCTGTCGGGTGCCCTGTCTGTGACAAAGCTGTCTGATGTGGGCTCAGCCTGAGGGCCTGCCACCGGTGTATAGCCTGCGCTGTCCACTGTTCTCTGTCCACCGCATACAGCGAAGACAGCGCCCTGGTGGGAAGCACCGCCTTTGGGTCAGCTGGAGAAGAGCTACCCGCCACTCCCAGGCTCCTGAGCCCGGCCCATGTGGAGGTCTGGAGGGAAGGCTCAGGTTCAACATAGGTCACTCTAGCCCCGCCTCGCATGCTGCCCCGCATACAGCCCTGCTGTCCCGCCCCTAGCCCTGCTCGTCCCCCCTGCTGCCCCCCCTCGCCCCACCCCCAGACCTGCTGCCCCGCCCCCAGACCTGCTGCCCGCCCCTTGGCCTCCTGGTGCCCCTCTGGCTGCCCACGTTCTGTCCACACGAGTACTGTGAATGGGTGGCCCTCGCACAGCATGATGTCCTGGCACAATGACCACCATCTGTCCAGGCCCTCAGCGGTCACTTCCACCTGGACGCTGGACAGCGTCTGCAGGCAGGATGCTGTCCCGTGGGTCCCCAGAGGGCAGGGTGGCCACAGCACTGAGCGGCCTGGCCACACCCTGCCTGGGCAGCCTGAAGCTTTGGCCCGGTCTGGGCCACCCACCCCTCCGGCGCCACGGTCACTCTGTCCATCTGCCTGGGAAGGAGCTGGGCTGGCCCAACAGCAGCACAGGCAGCTGCCTCCTCAGGGTAGGGGCTGCAGGCCAGTCGGTCCTGGCGCGGCGTGCTCTCCATGCACTGCGGGGCTGCATGGAGCCAATGGCGACGGTAGTCTGAGGGATAGGAGAGGCTGGGGAGACCATGGGGCCTAGGGCGGGGAGTGGGCGAGGAGGACGTGGGCTGAGTGGGGGGCTGGGGGCCCTGAGGCCCACCCAAGGGCGGCAGGGCGATGGGATCGCGTCAGGGCTGGGGCACCCAGGGTTCGGTGGGTGCAGTGGCTGCTGTTGGCAGAGCTGCTCAGCGGTTCAGGAGAGCCAGGAGGAGCCCTGGGCCGGGGTCTGTGCGGGGACAGGGCAGCGGCCAGGGAAGAGGGCTCCTACGGTGAAGGATCCAGCGGCAGCTTGGAGCAGGGTGCGCCTGGGTGTACACCTGAGTGTGTGCAGGGCCAGCAAGCCCAGCCTCCCGCCAGGTTCCAGTGCTGGCCCAGGGTGCTGCAGGGCTTGGGTCCAGGACTTAGGGGCGGCCTGTGGCCCCAAAGCCAACTCTCAGCGGTGCACCTTGGAACCTTCTTTGACAGTTCCGGTAATCCAGGGTCCCCCAGGTGGCGCTGCGTCCCTGTGCAGAGAGGGCCCCTGCGCCAGGACCCAAGACAAGAGTGGGTTGGGTTGCGGGGGTGGCCCGCTTCCCGTGGGGTGCCGTAGTGTCTGAGGAGCCTGGAAGGGAGGGCTTGCTGAGCTGGCCGCAGCGGGTCCTGCACAGCTGCGAGTGGAGTCCGACCCCTGGAGACACGCCTGAGGCTGAGGTGCAACTCCTCCTCTTGACCCAGCCTCAGCTCTCACCTGTAAACAGGATGCTCCCAGCAGAGGACCTGAGACCAGCCCCGGCAGAGTGCCACAGGGGATGCAGGGGCAAGCTGGACGGGCAGGAAGGATGAACGGGCCGGCAGAGTGGGAGCCGAGGCCAGGGACACAGCGGGGTCTCTGAGCACTGTGGCAGGCCTCTGCCTGCACACGGTCTGCTAGTAGCCAGAGGACTGGCCGGCCCCTCCTCGTGGTGATCGGCTGTGCCTCCCGCCCTGGCCGACTCAGCGATCCCAGCCTGGGCGCTTGGGTTGGCAGCCAGGACCACAGGCACCGCAGGCCAGGGCCTGTCCCCAGGTGGCCTCCCACTAAGGCTCAGGCCGTAGGGCTTGCAGCCAGCAGGTGGCGCTGCAGGACCGCAGGCCACACCATTTGCTTGGCCAGGAGGGGACGCTCTGTCTCAGGGGAGGACTAGGTATGGCCCTATGCTCTCACCCTGCAGTACCCCTGTCTGGTCCCCCAGGCCTGGGTGCAGCGGGAGCCGGGCAAGCCCTGTCCTCCGTGTCTGGGGTGCACCTGGAACTGTACACCAGGGCAGAGGAAGCTGCCGTGCGTGGTAGCTGCCCTGGGCCCTGCTGGGCGGGCCTTCTGAGCTCCTCTGGCCTGAGAGCCTCTGCTGCAGTCCTTCCCGAGGCCCCCAAGCCCAGCCTTCACCTGGGCCGCCTGCCCCACACCTCTCCTCTCCAGGAGAGCAGACGGGGAGCAGAGAGCTCTGCAGGGGCAGGGCGCTCGGCCAGTCCCTTGGGGGTGCCCTGGCCCCAGGAGCCAGCACTGGGGTCTACGGGAGCCCGCAGGCCCTCGGGGGCCTCCACGCACACCGGTTCCCAGCGTGGCCTTCCTTAGCCTTCCGCAGGCCTCCCTGTGAACGCTTCTGGAAGGCCCTGTTGCTGGCTTTGCCTTGAAGTGTGGCCTGTGGCTGCCTCACAAAGATTCAGGTCAGTGTCCCCAACAGGCAGCCAGCCTGTGTCCAGGACAGGGAAGCGTCCGATCTCTTTGGTTGTCCTGATGTAGGGGGCGCTCCAGCAGGGAACAGAAGGGACCAGGGGTGCTGCTTAACACCTTTTTGCACAGAAGGTCCAGCCCTAGTGTCAGCGTGGGAGAGACGAGGGAGACGCCCACAGGCGGCAGGAATGAGTCGCAGCCTCAGCCCAGTGAGTACGCTGCCTCTGTCCAGCCACCTCCACCTGCAGGTCACATGGTCACTCTGCCCACCCCAAGAACAATGAGGACCTGCCAGGCCATCTGGTCAACCCGGTTCTCCAAGGCCTCTTCCAGGTATGCCGGGTATGCTCAAGGGTGCTAAGATGGATTTTATTTTATTTTATCTTGTGTGTGTGTGTGTGTGTGTGTGTGTGTGTGTGTGGTACTGGGGATAGGACTCAGGGGCTTTCTACCTCCAGGCTGTACTCCCAGACCTATTTTATATTTTTTAATTTGGAAACAGGGTCTCACTAGGTTGCTAAGAGCCTCACTAAGTAGCTGAGGCTGGCTTTGAACCTGTGCGATCCCCCTATGTCAGCCTCCCAAGCGTGGAGATTACAAGCATGCGCCACCATGCCTGGCTGAGATGGGATTTTAAATGTCAGCATGCCTGGTCTGTCTGTACGACCTCCCTGACCTCTTGTCTCTGCTGTCTCCATCATTTCCCCCAGCCCCCAGCCAAGCGACTCAACACAAGTCCAGTGGATGGACAGGCCCGCCGCCGCCCCTCCCACACTTGTCCCACCACTGACCAGAGGCCAGCTGGTCACAGGAACCCGGGAGGACGCAGCCTGAGCAGTCAAGCGCGGAGGTGCACAGGCAGTGGGCGCCATGTGGAGGAGCCATGCAGGCAGGGCCACCGAGCGGACAGTGTGCTGTGTTTTGCCTTCCCAGGTGCAGCCCATACACCTGGCGATGGCTGTCCCCGGGCTCACCCACCCTTACCACGGGGCAGGTCTAAATGAGCCTGTGCCAGGGTTGGTCCATCCTGGGGTGCCCTGTGCCTGGGCGTCTCATTGCCACAGGGCCCCAGTTCTCTGCAGCCCAGGGACCGTGCAGGGGCCCTTCCTAGGCACTTGGCTGTGGGCCCTGTGTCCTAGGCAGACCCTCGATGTGCGGGGTTGGATGGTGGGACCCCGCTTGCTCCTACTCCCTACCCCGCAGAGCTGCCTGTTTATGTCCCCGGGGTGGGCTGTGGCAGGCTCCCGGGTGTGAACACGCCATGCCGGTCCAGGCAGCCTTCCAGAGGGAGCGAGGTGCGGCCATGCGCCCTCTGCTTTGGAGGAAGGCTCACCCACGCCATGTTCCACGAGCACCCAGCGTGCCTGCTGCTTCTCAGGCCTCTGATGATAGTAGCACAGGGTAAGACATGAGGCCCTGAAAAGCGTCCCAGGATGGAGGTGGGTGCCACGGCAACTCGGAGGGGCCGGGTGCACACTCCACGTGGACAGGAGCTTGGGAGTTTCCTGCAGGGCAGGATATGCTCTGGCCGGGGTCTGTGTGTGTGTGTGTGTGTGTGTATGTGTGTGTGTGTGTGTGTTACTGGGGATGGAACCCAGGGGTATTCTACCTCTGAGCTACACCCCTAGCCCCATTTTTTATTCTTTATTTTGAAACAGAGTCTCACTGAGTTGCAAAGGGCCTCACTAAGTAGCTGAGGCTGGCCACAAACCGTGATTCTCTTGTCTCAGCCTCCCGAATGCCGAGATTACAAGTGTGTGCCACCACACCCGGCTGGCTTTCATTTGGGGTCTTAAACGTGGCCCTGGTGGGCCCCAGCATATCGGCCTCGCTGCGGTCTTCTGACCTAGGTGGGGACAGTTGCTGAGGCCAGCACATGGCCAGGGACAGGGTCCACCTGCAAGTGTGCCTGCCCCTCTCTGTCCTAGGACTGGTGGCTGTGAGACCCTGTGGGCGGTGGGGTGGCCCAAGTTCCACGTGTCTCCTGGTCCTGCCGACGCCTGGCCTCCACACCCCAGTGCCGGCCTGAGCCCGGTGTCTGGCTGTCCAAATGTCTGTGTCCCCTTGCTCTGACACAGTCCCTGAGGCAGCAGCCCCAGGCTTCGGGGCTGGCATGCCCCTCTGCCTCAGAGATACCCAGCCTCCCCTTGGGCCAGAGGTTTGGGCCTGGAAACTGGGCGAGGAGACCTGCCTCTCTCCTAGGCGGGCGCCTGCCCTCCGTCACGCATCCTTGATTTTTTCCACCCTACTACGTGAGTTTCCTGCTAGGCCACCGGTCCCCAGCCAGGAACACTGTTCTCTTAACCCTCCCACTGCCGTGTGGCTCAGGTCCCCGAGCCCATGCCGACCGCTGCCAGGAGCAGCCACTGCCACCGTCTGCATCACTGTGGCAAGACCAGTCCCATGACAGCTTCTCCTACCTCCAGCCCGGCCTGCCGGGAGCCTCCTGGTGCCAGGGCCTCTCCTGGCAGATCCCGCAGCTGGGGTCCAGGATTGCAACGCCACTCACGGACGTCCACCTTCACGCCCACCCCAGGCCACTGACATCTGCCCTCCTCGTGAGAGTCTCCCAGCTGCTAGGAGCCCCCCTAGGACTCCGTGCCATCTCTTGGAGGCCTTGCCCTCTACCTCAGGAACACGCCATAGCCAGCTGGCCCACCTGCTGCTTATCCTGCCAGGCACAGGCTGCTGGGCTCTGCGGGCCTGTGGGAGCAGTCCTGGCCCCTACTGGGCCAGCGTGTCCCCTGGCAGGATCTGCCGTGGCCTAAGTGCCTCCTGTCGGTGAAGTGGTGAGCGGGGTCCTGCGTCACCCCGGGCCAGGGCAGAGGCTAGCCCACAGGCGGACTGGGGACCCTGGCGGCTCACCCCTTCCCAGCTGCCTACTGGGTACCACTGAGTCCCCACTCCCCTGGCCTCTGTCCCCCTTTCCACGATGGATCAGGAGCCAGCTGCAGCCCCACGGTCTGGTGGGTGCTGTGGGAGGCTGTGAACTGTTAGGAAGCGGGGGCCGGGGAGCCCCTGGGACCCACCCTCCCCTCACTCCTGGCCATGAGGGGAGGCGCTGTGCTCTGCCTCCCACTCCCACCAGGATGTGCTGTCTCACCTCCTGCCCAAAGCGGCCAGGCGGGACCCTCCAAAGCCCTGAGCTAAGTCTCCTTTTTTTTTTCTTGTGGTGGTACGGGGGTTCCTGGAAGCCCTTCTACCTCCGGGCTACACTCCCAGACCTATTTTTATACTTTTTTATTTGGAAACAGGATCTCTTAAGCCAGCGTGGTTGGCTTCGAACCTGCGTGATCCTCCTGTCTCCGCCTCCGCCGCGCGTGCGCCACCACGCCCAGCCAAATCTCCTCTCTGAGGGGATGTCTCCAGCATTTGTTAGTGCTGGAAAGCTGACTGGTACCGGCCATGTTTGTGAATGCTGGAAAGCTGATACCTGCAGGCGACTGTGGGCCTCGTCATCAACCCTCTCTGCCCATCACAGTGACAGTTGCAACTGGACACCCACCCACCCTGCCTGCCAAGGTCCTGGTCCAGGGTTGTCTTCTGGGGCCCCACATCCTGCTGCCCTGGACTCCTGGAGAACCCCCAGGAGGCCGCCCCTTGGCCTCCTCCGGGCCCATGGGAACCCCAAGCCTTTGGTCCTTAGGGCCAGAGACAAACAGGCATGGGTGGGGATCCAGTTCACCTCTTGGGACAGAACAGGGCAGGGTGGGTTGCCTAGGGCTGTGAGCCCATGGCATGTTGGCCTGCCCATGCTGCTCAGCCCCAGGGTCAGTGCAGCTGAGCAAGCCCCTGGCCGCCCCAGGGGTCGGGGCTGATCATCAGCGTTAGGAGGGGACTGGAGGGGGTCCGCGCCGGGCCGTGGCCTCTGCAGGCACAGCCTGCGCCCAGGACACTTGCTCTGTGCCTGGGTGCAGCGAGCTGGGGACCCAGGTCGGGAGGCTCTTCTCCAGACCCCAGGTTCCTTTGAGATAAGCTCCCAGGAGGCAGGACCCGGAGGGAGGGGCGCAGCAGGCCTGCCCCCAACCCCGCCCAGCGGCTTCTGCGCAGGGGCATCCCCGGGCTGCAGACAGGAGCCCCTGAGCCCGGGCTGCGCCACCAGCTGGCCGCAGTGGGCAGGGGCGGGAAGCCAGGCGCTGCCGGGAAGGGGCGGCGCCGGAAGTGGCCACGGGCTTCCCCGGAGGCGGGCACTGGGCCGCGATTCCGCTGCGGGAACCCCCTCTATGGGAGGACGGCGTGGTGCCGGTGCCGGGGAGCACCCGAGCTCTCCACGGGGGCAGAGGCTGTGACCTTCTTGGAAAGCACTTGGCCACAGGTGACCGCCGGGCAGACGCCCTCGCCCCTGGTCAGTCTCAGTGGACGCTGGGCGGGGTTCCCGAAGGAAACGAGCCCTGTGTGTCCGGCCCTGGAGCGCACAGGGCGTCTGCAGCCTGGCCCAGCCCAGCCCAGGGAGACTGGCACCCAACAGCCCTCCGCAGGCTCCTGTCTGACATGTCCACCAGCTCTGCAGCTTCAAGGCAACAGCCTGTGGGAGTGGCCACCAGGGCCCACCCACCAGCCTGGGGCAGCCCAGGGGACACCCGCCACTCTCTCCCCTCCCCGGCCTGGAGGAACCAGGTTGGACCCGCTTCTCAGCATCCTGCCCCACCCCTGTTCCCCGCTGCCGGTGCCCGAGCCCCACCATCAGCACCCCACTGGGGTGCAGTGTAGGGGACAGGGCAGCTCAGCTAGCTGCTGGCCCAGGTGAACCATGGACCCTGGCTCAGCTGCTGCCAGACAACAGTGGCTCTTGTCCGCAGCCTGGCTGGGGCTGGTACCAGCCACGGGTGTCTCTGCAGAGAATGGCCCTGCCCCCAGCCCAGGGGGCAGGGGCAGCTTTGTCCATGGCCTCCACGCCGCTATTAATAGCTCCCCCCTGCAGGAGTCACCATAAATAGCCCCAGCCCCTCACACAGGCCCATTCAGGCGCCCTCAGCCCGGCGCCCACAATCACCCACACAGGCCACACACTGCCTGCTCAGAGCACACGCGGGCGCGGTGCCCGTCCCGCCCCTCCAGGGCCAGGCGCTCAGCCCTGTCCCTGCACCCTCACTGCCTCCCCTCTGCCAGGCCAGCTTGGCCTCATGCACACCTCAGTCTGCTCCTGGGCCCACTCGGGGCTGGCACACCCAGCACTCTCTGATCCCCAGGTCTCCCGTGAAGCGCCCTGCCAAGCACCAAAGGCAGCTCCCCCCTGCCCGGCGGGAGGGAGGTCCACCTGGAGGAAGACCCTGGGCCCCTGCCCCTCCCAGGGCTATAGCATGTGTGGACCCCAGCCAGGCCCTCTGCTCAGGCACTGACCTGAAGGTCACAAGGTGGCCTTCAAGCGGGCGCAGGCTCAACATGGCCCCACCGACCCACTCCCAGCTGGCCAAGGGGGCTGGGCAGCATGAGCTCCTGACCCTCGCCCCTCAAGCCTCAGCACAGCAGGCAGGCCGTGATCCCCAGGCTCAGGATGGCGCTGGGTGGGGGTGGCCTGACTCAGGAACACCATCCCGCTGGACCCCGCCCTGCTCAGGCTGCTGGGCCCCGCGGCTGGCAGTGACAGGCGGCCAGATGGGGGCTCGGGCCCCTGTTATTGTGTAGAGAAGAAGAAAGGAAAACAGCCCTGTTTACGGAAAAGACACGTCCGCTACTGCAGGCCAGTGGCCTTCCTGGGGGGACAGAGGTCCTTTGTTGGGAAAACAGGAAGCGAGGATTTCCAGGACCTGCCAGGCCACCCGCCGGCCGCCTGCCCCAGCTTCCGCCCGCCCAATCCCAGCAGCCTCTGCCAGCCCCAGCGGGACTGCCGTCCACTGTGTCCGGCCCTCTGACCATGGTGGGTGGGTTTCCAGGACAAACCTGTCTAAGTTCCAGGTGTGGGGGCAGAGACAGTCACCTGGAGATGGCCCCCACTCCTGCTCCTGGTCCCGCAGGCATAACACCTGGGCAGAGCTCCCATGGTGTCCAGCTCAGGTGGAGCCAGGAGGCCAGCAGGCATGGCGGCCACTCTGAGTGCCCCATGCGGAAAGCCCTCCGAGGCCAGCGCAGACGCAGCCTGGAGCATGGTGTGGCTGGGTCTCTGTTGGATCAAGGTGACCAAGTGCCCAGAGGGTGGGAGCTCCTGGGAGCTAAGCCTCCCCCTGTGCGCCCTGGAGGGAAGGGCCATTCTTGGCATGGGGTGGGACAGAAGTGGAAACAGCCAGAGGTCCCTGGGATGCCCGCCTCCCCAGCCTTCTCTACCAGAGCCAGGGAGATCCTGGGGCCAGGGGTCACCTGTCCTGCTACCCAGGCCAGCACCTGGTCACTTTGTGTGTGTGTGTGTGTATGGTACTGGGGATGGAACCCTTCTACCTCCGGACTACACTCCCAGACCTATTTTATATTTGGAAACAGGGTCTCTTAAGCCAGTGAGGCTGGCTTCAAACCTGTGCAATCCTCCTGTCTCTGCCTCCCAAGCGCGGGGATTACAAGTGTGCGCCACCACGCCCAGCACCTGGTCACTCTTCACTGGCTGGACTGACCCCACGTGGGCAGGTGTGCACATGTGTTATCACAGGGACCACCACACAGGCGTAGTCATCCTCAGCATCCTCCCTTGTTCACACCCACACCAGCAGCAGACAGGCACTCATCCTTACTGTGCAGCCCAGCCCCCTGCCAGGATACACAGCCCATCTCCAGGGTCCGTCCCCGCTGGCCGCCAAGGTGGCTGCAAGGTGCCACTGGGCACCCAGTCCTGCAGGAGCTGGACCAGAGGGGCTCTGCAGGGTGATGCCAAGGACACTGCCTCCCACTGTCTGGGCCCCATAGGTCAGAGGTGGCCAGAGTTGTGCCTGGGGCTCTGGGCCTGGTAGCCCGAGGAGAGGACTCGCCATTTTGCCCATGGGGTGGGAGCTGGACCAAGCTGAGGGAAGCCTGCTGCTGCAGAGGGGGACACTCGGCATCTGGGTCGGGGGCTGGAACAGCAGGGCGGGTGAGATGGTGGGTGCTGGTTGGACTTTTTTTCCTATCTTTTCTTTCGTATGTGTGTGCGTGCGTGCGTGCGTGCGTGTGTGCGTGCGTGCGTGCGTGTGTGTGTGGCTAGAGATTGGACCCAGGAGTGTTCTACCTCTGACTATACCCTCAGACCCTCTTATCTTTTATTTTGAAGCAGATTTCTCTAAGTCACCACGTGCTGGTCTTTACCTGACATCCTGTCTCAGTCTCCTGTCTCAGTACTGGGATTACGGATATGTGCCACTGTGCCAATCTTCTGGGTTAACATGGAATTGACAGGATTTGCAGTGGGGAGAGAAAGCAAGAAGAGAGGGGGGCTGGGTTTGGATACCTCGACCTTATATGTTCTGGCACCCAGCAATTCTGGGGCATCACCCCTGGCTGTGGCAGGCATAGAACTTGGGCGTGTACAAGCTGGGGACCATGGGGAACTGGGGCATGACAGGGGGCTGGCCTCACTCAGGGGCCCCTCCCCCCCACCAGCCCCCGCCTGGCCCCGGCCAGGGTCTGTGCTTCAGGTTTAGCATTCGTGGTCCAGGCCTGGTACTCATGGTCCCTGTCCAGCATCCACTGTCCAGACTTACTGGTCCTGGTCCAGTGCTCATGGTCTAGGTCCAGCCTCCATAGTCCAGGTCCAGTGCTCATGGTCTAGGTCCAGTACTCATGGCATAGATCCAGCCTTCATGACCCTGGTCCAGCGCTCATGACTGAGGTCCAGCCTCACGGCCCTGTCCAGCACTCATGGCCCTGGCTGAGCGCCCATGATCTAAGTGTCATGACTCCTGTGTCCAGTCCTTCCTGGGCTTGCTGATGGCCTGTGGCCATTCCTAGCCCCATGAGGGTACCGGCTCCGTGCTCTGGTCTCTGGGGCCCACTAGCACACTGGGCCCTGCACATAACAGGGCCCGGGCGGTGCGAGCCGTGTCCCTGCAGGTGCCTCTGTGCCATCCCTCCCGAGTCCTGGAAAAGGCTGCGGCAGGCAGAGCTGTCCTCCACACACCTGCTCAGCGAGAGGAGACACAGCCCCACACAGGCGTCTCCTTGCCCAGGAGGGCACCCGCTTGTGCCCAAGAAAAGGCGGAGGCCTGGCTGCCGTGTGTCTGCCCATCCACCACCCATGCATCCTCCATCCACTGCCCACGCGTCCACCCACTCGGCCATCTGCCGCGCTGCTGACCCATAGGCTCCTCAGAGCGGTTCCTTCAGTGGTGGAGAAATGAAAGACCCTATCTGTCTAACCGGCCCTCCTGCTCTGGCCCGCTTCCTGAGCCATGTGTGGGAGTCGCGTGCGTGCGTGAGCTAATGAGCGTGCGGACGTGGACCGTGTGTGGAGCGACTGAGCGATATATGGTGAGTGGGATGAACAGCTGGCCGTGGACGGATGCTCTGGCTGGTGTGAACTGTGGCTGAGTGAGTGGACGGGAGCGTGAGTGTGCGAGTGGTGTGTGCGGGAGTGAGTGCGCGGGTCTGTGCGGCTGTGTGAAGGCATCCTGGGCAGCAGAGGTGCCCCATGGCGCGGCGTGCCGCGGTGCCATGCCATAACTCTGAGCCGCAGGCAGGGCAGCGCCGAGGTGTCTGGGTGGCTGAGGCAGCCGCCTCCTCCTCTGTCTTCTGAGCACACAAAGCCGCAGCTGTTCCCTGCCCCGGCGGCCGGCCAGGCGGGGCGGCGACAGGAGGGCTGCGGGCGGCGGGCAGGGGTGTGCAGCAGCCCCCAGGGCTGCTCTGTCCAGGAGCGCGGTGACCGCACCCTGAGGTGGGCCCCTGGAGGGGAGGCGGTGAGGGTCCCCAGCTGCCCAGGAGAGCCCCAGGCGCGGAGTCGGCCTCGCCAGCTGCTGGGCGCGGATGCCTACCTCTGTCGGGGTTCTGCCGCCCACCGGGTGCAGCGCAGGGGCCCGGGAGACTGGAACACTGCCCCAAATTGTTCTGTCCTACAGGTCACCCTAGGACGCACATCTGCCTGTCCCCAGCAGAGCCAAGCCCCAGAGCTGCGGGCCAGGGCGGAGGGCCTCTCCTCTGGCCCCGGCCCCTCAGGAGGGGCCAGACACAGGCGGCCCATTGCAGCCTGTTGTGACTGTCTCCTCTTACTGAGCATGGCCTTCTCAAGGTCCGGCCATGTGCTCGTGTAGGCCAGAATTTCCTTACTTTTTAAGGCTGAGTAATATCCCACTGCATGGACTGACCACACTTTGTTCATCCAGTTGCTGTTGCTGGACTTGGGAGGCTGAGACAGGAGGACCACAGGCTTATAGCCAGCCTCAGCAGCTTAGTGAGGCCCTCAGTAACTTAAAAGACCCTGTTTCCAAATTTAAAAAAAGAAAAAAGAAAAGAAAAGAGGGCTGGGGGTGTTGCTCAGAGGTAGAACACCCTGGGTTCAATCCCTAGTACTAGAAATAAATAAAAATTTTAAATTTAAAATAAATTTAGGCTGCGCGTGGTGGCGCACACTTGTAATCCCAGCATTTGGGAGGCTGAGACCGAAGGATCATAGTTCACATAGAGCCTCAGCTACTTAGTGAGGCCCTCCGCAACTTAGTGAGACCCTGTTTCAAAATGAAGAATAAAAAATAGGGCTGAAGGGTGTGTGGCGTGGACATAGAATGCCCCTGGGTTCCATTCCCAGTACAGAGAGAGAGAGGGAGGGGGGGGGGAGAATTGTGTAACAGAAAACCCCATAACGAGTTGAGAAAGTGACCACAGAAAGAGAGAAAGCGTTGTATTCTAGCACCTATAATGTCAGTCTTTCCAACACTTGGAACAAGAAGCCTGCCTTTTCAGTGTGGTCTGGGCCCTGCACATCTTGCAGCCAGCTGGCTGCTGGTCAGGAAGAGGAGCTGGACGCAGCACAGGCTGCCCGGAGCCCGCTGTCCTCACGCCCTTCGTTTGCCAGCTTGGCCTGGCACCGCGGGGAAGGGGCTGCAGGCGGGATGGCTCCAGCGGGAGCCCGCGGCCCTGAGGTGAGCCACGAAGCCGGGGCCTGGCCACGCTCCGCCCACAACCTGGGGCCGTGCTGTGTTCTGCAGCCACCGTGCCGGCCCCTGCTCCTTTCTGCACACGTGATGCACTTAACAATTTCAACTTTAAACACGTGCTGTTTTTGTTTTTTCAGTAGTGAGGATAGGCCCCAGGTCCTCATGTACGCTGGGCAGTCTCTCTGCCCCAGCAGCATGTGAATTTTTTCTTTTCTTTTGCAATACCGGGGATGGAACCCAGGGGCATTCTACCTCCAAGCTACACCCCCTGTCCTATTTAGTATTATTATTATTTATTTTGAAACAGGGTCTCACTAAGTTGCAGAGGTCCTCCCTAAGTAGCTGAGGCTGTCCATGAACTTTGATCCTCCTGTCTCAGCTTCACGAATGCTGGGATTACAAGTGTGTGCCACCACGCCCGGTAGTATTTTATTTTATTTATTTATTTATTTATTTTGTGGTACTTGGATGTGGAACCCAGAGGCTTTCTACCTCTGGGCTATGCTCCCAGCCCTATTTTATATTTTATTTGGAAACAGGTTCTCACTAAGTTACGGAGAGCCTCACTAAGTAGCTGAGGCTGGCTTTGAACCTGTGCGATCCTCCTGTCTCAGCCTCCAAGGCGCGGGGATTACAAGCGTGCGCCACCACGCCCGGCTTATTTTTTTTGAAAGAACATTTCTGTGGGCATTTCTGCACCTTTTGAAGGTGAGTGGGATTCTGGATTTCCAACAAGTGCCAGGAGCCCATCACCCTTCACCTTCCCTGGTGCCCCAGCCACCGTGCACCTCCCTGGCTCACCTGAACGTGTCCCTCTGCACCCACCATTTGGAAACCCCAGGCAGGCAGAGGTTTCCCCACCTGTCCCCAAATTCTGCCCCTTCCTAGGGTCACCCCCATATCCCTTCTCTCCCTCCCTGTCCTCCCAGAAGGGAGCCCCGGACCTCTTCTCAGAGCCACCCCAGCCCTGCTGGCCCACAGGATCTGGCCTGGCCTGGGGAGGCCAGAACTAGACCACTGCAGACCCTTCCCGTCCCTCCGCAGAGCCCTCCACCAGGCCACAGGGCCGCGAGATCCTGGGCCTGGGGCGCTGACCCTCCCTGACCCCCAGACTGGGCCAGGACAGGGCTCTCCGGACAGACCTGCAGATTAGAAGCCGGGGTCCAATGCCGGGGTTCCTGGCCCCTGCCCGTGGCCCAGGGTAGACTCAGCAAGCCATATGCAGTGGGGCGTAGGCCCCCTGGGGCTCCAGGTCTGGGGTCCCAGTGATACGAGGCACAGGTGGGCGGGCCTGAGCTCAGGCAGGCAGGGACACTTTTTGAGAATGACCAAGTTCAGGTGGCTGTGAATTTAGGGCCGTGTGTGTGGCCAAAGGCTGGTGGGTGCTGCGCCTAAGGCTGTAGGGAGCAACACCCCCACACACGCACACACGGGCAACTGTGTGGTGGAGCCCCTCCTCTGCGGCTGTCACAGGGACATTCTCTCAACAGAGGGGCCCGAGGTCCACCGCTGGCCTGGCCTGGAACTGATGGCCCAGGGTGGGCTCCCGGGCTGGGCTGTGTCTGCTCCTGCCTGGTTAGGCACAGACTTCGTGTGGGCAGGGCCCCTGGGCTGGGCTTGCTAACCTCTGAGCCCATGTGGGGCCAGGATGGCCAGGTGCTGGGATGAGGTCTGAGTGACCGCCTCCACCACCCCGTGGGCACAGCATAGTGTCCAGCGCACGCTGTCTTTCCCCACCCGGTGTTCTGGCACCAGGTGTGTGTGGGGTGGATGGCAAGGCTGGAAAGGGCACCCACCCTGCATAAGGGCAGGAGTCCAGTGGGGAGGCCAGCAGTGCTGCTAACATGTGC
This sequence comes from Muscardinus avellanarius, assembly GCF_963383645.1. Taxonomy (NCBI): domain Eukaryota; kingdom Metazoa; phylum Chordata; class Mammalia; order Rodentia; family Gliridae; genus Muscardinus; species Muscardinus avellanarius. The sequence goes on along the minus strand of NC_137797.1, from coordinate 830,820 downwards.
TGGCTCTGGGACCCACAGCGGCCATACTGCGCTGGGCAGGCCTACCCATGCCTCCCCAGGAGGCTGCCCGTGCTGGAAGCCCACCGCTGGCATGCCTCAGGACCCAGGACGTTCCCTAGTGGTGAGTCTCAGCGCAGGCCAGGGGCAGAATCCACGGCTCCCACAGTCCCCAAAAGAAGCCCAGCTATGGAGGACTCCCTGCCTGGGCCCGTGGGGCACGACCTAGTCCCTCTCCTGCTGGTCCCACAGCCCGGGTGGGGCTCTTCCTAGTGTGGGCTGGGGACCCACCACCCCTTTGTGGGGCAGACCTGTGTGGGCTGGGATGGCTTTGTGGCCAAGAGCCAGGCAGCCTGGCAGGGCCTGCTTAGCACCCAGAAAGGGCCTCCGTGGGGCCAGGAGCCAGGCCTGTCACGGCAAAGCGTCCAAAGAAAGCTCAGGGTTGAAGCTGGTCAGTGCCCAGGGCCAGTGGGGCGGAGGCTTCGGGCGTGGCTGAGGGGAGGCTCCTCCCCTGGGGGCTCCCGGAGAGGTCCATAGGCAGCCCCGGGCAGGGCCAACACCAGCCGACCTGGACCCTGGTGGGGTGTGGCCAGGAAGGCTGCGGAGGCTGCAGGCGCCAGGGAGCAGGCCCTGGCCAGGCTTCCTGCACACTGGCCCTGAGCCACGGCCGGCTGGGGACACGGTGTGCAGCAGGAACAGGGTGTGTGTTTGCTCAGGGTGCCCGGAGCCCAGAGAGGACAAGGGCCCATTGTGTCCCGGCTCCCTGCCCCACTGGCCGTCTGCATTGCCCCTACCCCTCACCCCTCATCCCAGCAGGCACCCCTCTCCCCTTCCCTAGCTGCCATGGGCTCAGGGCACACAGGCGGCTGAGCCCCTTCCCAGCCCAAGGCTGAGCATGAGGAGGCAGCATTTGGGGTTCCCAGCCTGGGGTCCGTCTCTCCCCACTTCTGCAACTGAGAGGTGTCTGGAGCTCAGCTTCGCAGGCTCCGAGGGGTGGGCAGTGGCCCCTGGCTGAGTCACAGCCACCAGCTAGGGTGGGGACAGCAGCCCAGCAGGCTGGGCGGGAGGGAGCCGGGCACACAGGCCACAGCTGACCACGAGGAACCGGTCTGACCAGGTGCAGAGGCAAGCTTGTGTGTGTGTTTATGAGCGTGGGGGTGTGGGGGTGTGTCAGTGCTTGCTCACGTGGCTGTGTGGACTGGGGCCCAGCCAGGAGGCAGGCGGGACAGAGGCCACAGCCTGCGTCATGGGCAGCATCTACGGCAGCGAGCGTCATGGGCAGCATCTACGGCAGCGAGCCGGGCAGGTGGCCACCTGCTGGGGGCGTTGGCTCAGCTGGGGGTGGCGGAGGGTGGCGGGCCCTGGGAGCTGGGAGGGAGGGGCCGGGGCCAGGGCCAGCAGGTGGGCAGGCCACCCTCCCCCAGAGGTCAGAGATGTGGAGGTGGGGGCATGCACAGCGAGGCTGGGGGAGCCAGGAGGCCAGCAGGCCCACCTGGAGGCCCATCCCTCCTGGCCTGCCTGCTCCAGCCGCCCCATCCCGGGCCCAGTGCTTCGGCCAGTGACCTCCAGAGCCCTAGGGCTGGTGGAGGCAAGGCCCACCCAACAGATGCTCCGCTCCACTTGCCCACGACTGAGGGGTCTGCCAGCCCTAGGCTGCCCAGACACTGAGCCACCCCTGCTGGGAGCCCTGGACTCCTGGTCAGTGGGGTTTCAATAGGGCACCAGGGTTTCCCCTGAGCCAAGCCCCTCACCCCTGCAGAGTCTGCTCCTCCTGCCCTAGTGCCTGGCTTCTTCTCCTCCACCCTCTCTCCAAGACAGCCCTCCTGACTCTCCTAGCCTGCCTCCCCTTCCCTGGATACCAAACACTCCTCTGAGAGATGCCAGCCCCCCGCCCTGCCCTAGCAAACCAGAGCCCCCACCCACGAGCACGGCTTCCCAGCCTAGACCGGGCCCAGGTGTGGCCACCCACTCTGGCTGGCGGAGGGCTTGGCCAGCCTGTTCCCCCTGAGCCTCAGTTTCCCCATATGAGGAGGACCCCATGGGGGCAGGGTGGGCAAGTCCAGAGCACGTGGGACCTGGAAGCTCCTGCCCCAGGCCTAAGCCAGCCCCTGCAGCTGCCTGGAAGCCAGTCCAACCTCGGGCTCACAGGAACTCTGGGGCTCAGTCCTGGCCGGCCAGCCCTGACCCCACTGGGGTGTAGGGCTCAGCAGGCATCAGGTCCTGGAGGTGCAAAGTGGTTGCAGAGGGCTCCTGGGAGTGGCGGGAGGTAGGAGGCAGGCGGCTGGCTGCATGGACCCACCTGCACTGGAGCTCCCACCCTTCCCCCAGGTTGTACAAGTGCAGGCGGCATCCCCGCAGACCCACTCTACAGAGGGCTTTCCTCCACAGGCAATAGGGAGCTGGTGCAGGGTTGGAAGACTGTCAGAAACAAGTTCCAAAGCCCACGTGGAGGGTGCTGGAGGGCCCTGGGGGGGGGCAGTGCGGGTTGGGGACTGGGGGACTCCAGGCTGGGGTTCCTAAGCTAGTGCCCTCCTCCTGCTGCCTGTGGGGAGGCCTCCACCCTGGGTCCCAGAATAGAAGAGCTGACTGACTGTCGGGAGGGATCCTGCCTGGGAGGGGTACCAGGGCTTGGCCGAAACCCTGCAACAGTGCGTCCCAGAAACCAGGAGTCAGCACTCCCCTCCCATTGGCTAGGGAAAGGAGCCGCTCTGGGAGTGCCTGGCTAGGGCGTGACTGAGACCTGGATGCAGGGACTGCAGCGGTGGACTGGGGAGCCCCAGGAGTCCTCCAGCCCTCCTGACATTCCCTAGGGACCTGGGGGGCTGGGGCTCAGGGCTGTGGATCTGGGGAGCTTAGGGCTAGGGTGATGCCTGGAGCCACCTGCACTGGTGGACACCTCTTCCCAAGGGACCAGTGGGGGCAGAGACCTGGTCTCTTCCTCTGGGCAGCACCATTGGGGTCAGGGCACCTCCTGCCACCACCTAGCCCTGTGCACAGGCGGCACAGCCTGCCAGGGCTCCAGGGCAGAGGCTATCATGTCCCTGGCCCCCAGTTCCTGATGGACCCCATGTTTTCCCTTCCCTCCTTTCTTCTGGCAGTGTCCAGGTGGGAGCCTGGCCGGTGTGAGCTAGAGGGCTGGATGGAGCCTTTTCAGCCCCCACTGCCCGAGACCACCCACAGCCCAGCTCCCCAAGAGCTTCTGCTCCTGCCCCAGGGTGCCCAGTCCAGAGCCGCAGCAGGTGCTCTGGGAGGGGAATATTTGGAAGGGCAGGTGTGTGCTGGGTGGGCAGGCTGGTCCGGCATGGACCTGTGCTGCTAATCAAGAAGCAAAGAGTACAGGAGCCCAGGAAGCCTTAGCGCAGCTCGCTCCCGCAACACCACCCAGCCCAGAGTACCCCCAACTCAGGCAGCCCTGGCTCAGCTCCCTCCTGCACCCCCAGGCCCCCCAGGCAGCCCTGGCTCAGCTCCCTCCTGCACCCCCAGCACACACAGGCAGCCCTGGCTCAGCTCGCTCCTGCACCCCCAGGCCCCCCAGCACACACAGGCAGCCCTGGCTCAGCTCGCTCCTGCACCCCCAGGCCCCCCAGCACACACAGGCAGCCCTGGCTCAGCTCGCTCCTGCACCCCCAGGCCCCCCAGCACACACAGGCAGCCCTGGCTCAGCTCGCTCCTGCACCCCCAGGCCCCCCAGCACACACAGGCAGCCCTGGCTCAGCTCGCTCCTGCACCCCCAGGCCCCCCAGCACACACAGGGCAGCCCTGACTCAGCTCGCTCCTGCACCCCCAGGCCCCCCAGCACAAACAGGCAGCCCTGGCTCAGCTCCCCACCCTGCTGGCCCAGAAGGCAGGCCCAGAAGGCAGCGCTGAGGTGTGAATGTGGGCGGCTGGCATCTGATGGGACCTCAGCCCCCACGGGGGGGGGGGGTACGGGGGGGGGCAGCAGAATAGAGGGGGCCCCCCTGTGCCTGCCCTGGGGCAGCAGGCCTGGGGAACTCCGTGGAGGTGGGCAGCCCAGCACAGTGAAAGCGCTGGATTCTTCCCATTCTTTCCATTTCTCTGCCCTGACTCAGGGCTGGTTTCCTGTGGCCTGCCTGGAATGCGCCCGCCCAGGCGGCTGCTGCTGTGCTGCCTGTTGCTTCCCCAGGCTCCCGCCTCCCCCAGCGCACCCACAGCCCGGCTGGCCCTGCCCAGCTTACCCCAGCCTGGCTCTCCCCTCCAGCTTTCCGCGGGGTGGGAAGATCCTGAACCCTGGGGCCAACTCACCCCTGTGTCTCAGTGACCCCGCGCCAGGGAGTGGGCGGCAGACAGGGTGACCTCCCCCTGGGCCTTGGGCTCCGCACCTGGACAGTGAACAGGACCCCAAGTGCCCAGCCCTTGGTCATCTTCCTGAGGGGCGGGCCAGGGAGGTCAGGGCTGCAAGTCGGGGAGCTGAGCCCACCCCGCTGACCAGGTGGCCCTAGAGGCTGAGAGGGCTCTGGAAGGGGCTCCGGAGCTGCCTGTGGAAGAGAGGGCATGCAGCCAGGGTGCCTGCCCGGCCAATGTGCACACGGCCCACGCTCGCCTGTAACCAGGTGTGCACTGAGCGCCCGCTCCCTGCGCGCGGACCCACACTGACCAGCCACCGGAGCACTTGGGAGAGGTCCTCCAGGCCAGAATGGGCCCTCCCACTGCCTGGGAGCATCAAGCACCAGCACCTCCTCCAGGAAGTGCTTGGAGCAGTCAGCTTGGGGCAATAGACTGTTCAAGGTGAACTGGTGGAGTTCAGGCATCTTAACGGGCTAGGCGGTGCACGCCTGTAATCCCCGCGCTTGGGAGGCTGAGACAGGAGGATCGCGCAGTTTGAAACCAGCCTTAGCTACTTAGTGAGGCTTTCAGCAACTTAGTGAGACCGTTTCCAAATAAAATATAAAATAGAGGCCAGGTGTGCTGGCGCATGCTTGTAATCCCAGCATTCAGGAGGCAGCCTCAGCTACTTAGCCAGGCCCTTCGCAACTCAGTAAGATCCTGTTTCAAAAAATAAAAAGACTGAGCCGGGCATGGTGGCGCATGCTTGTAATTCCCATGCTTGGGAGACGAGACAGGAGGATCGCGCAGGTTCGAAGCCAGCTGCACTGGCTTAAGAGACCCTGTTTCCAAATAAATAAAAAATATAAAATAGGTCTGGGAGTGCAGCCCAGAGGTAGAAGGATTTCCAGGAACCCCAGTACCACCAACAAATAAAAATAAAAATATATAAATAAATAAATAAATAAAAAGACTAAAAAAATAGGGCTGGGAGCCGGGCGTGGTGGCGCACGCTTGTAACCCCAGCACTTGGGAGGCAGAGACAGAAGGATCGCGCAGGTTTGAAGCCAGCCAAGCGCTCTGGCTTAGGAGACCCTGTTTCCAAATAAAAATGTAAAAATAGGTCTGGGAGTGTAGCCCGGAGGTAGAAGGGCTTCCAGGAACCCCAGTACCACCAAAAAAAAAAAAAAAATAGGGCTGGGGGTGTAGCTCAGAGGTACAATGCCCCTGGGTTCTATCCCAAAAATTATATATATATATATATATATATATATATATATATATATATAATGTAATATATAATATATGATGTATAATATATATAATTAGGTCTGGGAGTATAGCCTGGAGGTAGAAAGTCCTGGGTTTCATCCCCTATACCAAAAAATAAATAAATAAAAATAAAAAAGGGCTGGGGTATAGGTTAGAGATAGAATACCCCTGGGTCCAATCCCCAGCACCACACACACACACACACACACACACACACACCTGGGGTGTCCTCTCACCAGAGGCTAGCTCAGCTGCTGGGCTGGCCTGGAGCCTCTCCGGTGCCCTGTCAGTTCCCAGGAATAGGGAAGTGGACCTGTGGTTGGAACAGAGTCCAGCCACTTCTGAGCTGACGCCCTGCCCAGGGCCAGGTGGGCTGAGGAACCCTGGTCACAAATGGTCACAATGAGGCTCCCCAGCCTCACCGGACCCCTCTGGACTTCCCTAGACCGGGTCTTGGCCCAGAGCTCCAACAGCCCCATGCCGCCTTCAGCACCTGTGGCCCTGCCCCCACCTGGCCCTCGAAGAGCCTGAGAGGGCACGGGCTTTGGGGGCTCACGCAAAGCAGAAGGCTGGATGCGGTGGTGCACACCTATAATCCCAATACTCGAGGGACAGAGATGGAAGGATCACAAGTTTAAAGTTAGCCTCCAGCCGGGTGTGGTGGCGCACGCTTGTAATCCAGCGCTTGGGAGGCTGAGACAGGAGGATCGCGCAGGTTCAAAGCCAGCCTCAGCTACTTAGTGAGACCCTGTTTCCTAATAAAATATAAAATAGATCTGAGAGTATAGCCCAGAGGTAGAAAAGCCCCTGGGTTCCACCCCAGCACCACAATTTTTTTTTAAATAAATAAAGTTAACCTCCACAATTTAGTGAGACCCTCAGCGACTCAGTGAGACCGTTTCAAAATAAAAAATGAAATAGGGATGGGGGTGTAGCTCAGTGGCACAGTCCCCCTGAGTTCAATCCCCAGTACCGCCAAAAATAAAAATAAAGAAGCCAGGCCTGCTGGTGCAACCCTGTGATCTCAATACTTGAGAGACTGAGCCTGGAGGATCACAGGTTCAAAGACAGTCTCAGCAACATGGTGATACTCTCAGCAACCTAGCGAGACCCTGTTTCAAACAAAAATATCAAGCCGGGCGTGGTGGCGCACACTTGTAATCCCAGCACTTGGGAGGCTGAGATAGGAGGATGGCAGTTTGTGCCCAGCCTCAGCTACTTAGTGAGGCCCTCTGCAACTCAATGAGACCCCGTGTCAAAATAAAGAATAAAAAATAGGGCTAGGGGTGTAGCTCGGAGGTAGAATGCCCCTGGGTTCCATCCCCAGTGCCAAAAAAATTAACTAATTAATTAATAACAAATGCGACAAGGGCTGGGCGTCGCTTGGAGGCAGAGTGCCTTGGGGTGGCTGGGGACCCAGAGCCCCTCTTGGTCCCTGCTGCAGCCTGGGCCGGCCCTGGGGGCCCAGGGAGCCAGGTCTGGGCCTGTCCAGCAAAGGCAGAGCAGTGGGACGCAGCCTGGGGGCAGGTTCGTGGGCCGGCCTCACACCTGTGATCCTCCAGTCTCAGCCTCCTGAGGACTGGGATGACAAGTGTGGACCACCAGAGCTAGCTCCTAGCCCGGCTCCACATCCAGGCTGCGCCTCCCGGGATCCGGCCCTGCCAGCCGGCCTGAGGAGAGAAGAGGCCGGCAGCCTCGTGGGCCGCGTATCCGCAGGGGCTGGTGCCGTCTTCGCGCTTCCCGTGAGAACAGAACCCACCGCCGCTGCTTGGGCACAGGTCATTTTCTGCCAGCAACACTCCCACCTCGGTGCCCTGAGGGCCCCATTGCCCCCCGCAGGCTTGCCCTGCGCCCTAAGTCTCTGCTCTCGGCCCCAGCCCCGGCAGCCCCCGGCTGACAGGGGCACCTGGTGTGCTGAGCCCCCAGGTGTGTGGCAAGGCCTGACCATGCCCCAGCGCGGATTTGGTATTTGGGTTTTTTGTTGTCATTGTTGTTATGCTAGGAATTGACCCAGGGCCATTCTACCTCTGAGCTACATCTCTGCCTCTACTTTATTTATTTGCTTATTTATTTACTTACTTAGCCATACTGAGGATGGAACCCAGGCCCAGTCTACCTCCAAGATACCACCCCAGCCCTATTTTTCATTCTTTAGTTTCAAACAGGGTCTCACCAAGTTGAGGAGAGCCTCACTAAGTAGCCGAGGCTGGCTGCAAACTGCGATCCTCTTGTCTCAGCCTCCCAAGTACTGGGATTACAAGAATGCACCACCATGCCCAGCTCCCTATTTTATTTTTTATTTAGAAACAGTTTCACTTAGTTTTGGAGGACCTCAGTAAGTTGCTAAGGCTGGCCTCAAACCTGTGATCCCCCAGTCTCAGCCTCCTGAGGACTGGGATGACAAGTGTGGACCACCAGAGCTAGCTCCTAGCCCGTATTTTGGGGGCTGACTTGGGCCCCTGGGGATTATCCATGGGGTGTCCCAGCTGTGGCTCACTGACTGATGGTCTCCCCAGCAGTGGCAGGGCCGATTCCCTCTAGGGAGCCCCTGGAATTCTGGATTCAATTCTGGGGTGTGCACCTCCACGGTCACACCTGTGAGGCACCTTGCAGGTGTCTCAGCCAGCTCCTCAGTCCCAGAGGGCCACCAGGGGCCCCACTGTAGGTTGGGAGGGCCAGGGCGAGGCCTGGGCCAGGGCCGCGTGGCTACGGCTCTCCAGGCTGGTGGGGGCAGCGGGGATGGGCGGGGATGCTGTGTGCCCACCATCATAACTGCCCCAGGCCCACCAGCAGAGACCGCCATGGGGCGCCTGAATGCAGCCCACCATGCTGAAGCGCTCTCCTTGACGCTCTAGTGTCTTCTGCAGCCAGGAGCCCGGTGGCTGAGGCCAGGTGGTTGTGCCCACGCGAGAGCCCAGGCTCCAGGTGGCTCGTGGGTGAAGTGTCTCGATGGTGGCAGCGGGCAGGGCAAGAGGGAGCCACGGCCTGCAGCCCAGGGCGGGCCCCAGCCAGGCAGCGAGGCAGCGCCATCAGCCCCCGGCAGTGCTGGGCCAGAGTTCACCCCGGCGTGGGGATGCCCAGGCGAATCATTGCACAATGCCGACTCTTCTCCCCATCGGCGGAAGCTGTGCCAAGGAGTGTGGAGGCATGAGGGGAAAGGGTGCCACCTGCCCTGCCCTGGGAGCATGCCTGCCTGGCCAGCATCGCCTGGCTGCCGTCCGGGTACTTGCAGCAGGCCTATACCACGCCGACCCCGCTGGGCTCAGGTGCACGAGCTCCCAGCCCGGGGGCCAGGGGCTGGGAGGGAGCTGGTGACAGACCGCGGGCTGCCAGCACCAGGCACAGGGACGTAGCGGCACACAGGTCTGGGTGCTGCGGCACTGAGGGGTGCTGGGATAGCCCAGGCTGGAAGGGCATCAATGGTAACCAGACCAGGGCTGGGCAGACCTGCAGGTCCCCAGGGGAGCTGGGCACAGAGTAAGGGACCTAGACAGACTAAGAAGTCACATGAGCCCTGGGTGGTCCCAGGAAAGGAGCCTGAGGCCCTGGAGCGCATCTCCGTCTGCCCCGTGAAGCCCCAGCTCAGCAGGTGTCAAGCAGCACAAGCGTGTCGTTGCGGTGTGAGCATGGACGTGTGCTGGAGAGAGACACACACAGGTGCACACAGAGCGGGTACTTCCCCTAATCCAAGGCCAGCCTGGTTCCTGCCACCACGCACCGCCACAGCCCCTCCCAGCAGCAGGCAGGTGAGCCGTGGCTGGCCATGCATCTGTCCACTGCAGGGCCGAGAGCAGGCAGGGACAGGATGGCTGGGGGTGGTGGGAATGGGGGTGCAGACCCTCTGGGAGGGTCCACCTGCTCACCCCGGTGCTGAGGATGCTCAGGGCTTGGCCCACACAGTACCGGCCTCGGCCCTGAGCACCCGCTGAGCTGGCCTCACCCACCTGCAGGTATGCCCAGCTCTGGCCCGTGGGCTGGACCGACAGAAGGTCCAGAGCTACTTTAAGTCCCCCCGAATGGACTTCAGGAACCAGGAAAACACAGGTGGGGACTGGAGTCCTGCACTGTGGGGACTTGGCTGGGCGGTACTGATCAGACCTGGGGGTCACGGGTGGCTGGGGCTCAGTCTCCCTAGGTGCCCGAGATGAGCTTGGCTCCCTTGCCCACGAGGGAACACCCACCAGAGCCTGTTTGGCAGGCTGAGAAACTGGGTGAGGCTGGCCTGGCCAGCTCCTGGGTGAGAAAGGCAAGCTGCCTGGGGTCCTCAGTGCTCCCACAGTCACGGTGGGTGGCCCGGGTGGCCACCACCAGCCCTTTCCTCAGGTAGATACGGAGTCTGACGGAGGCCCTGATGTTGGCTGGGTAGCCCCTGTGCAGTGGGACCAGGGACCCTGCTAACCTGTCACAGCTCACCGTTGGCTTGGGGTCCCCAAGCACCCACAAACACACAGGCACCTAAAACAGCAAATCCATACTCTACTGCTTGGGGAAATGAAGGTCAGAGAGAAATCCCTACTCCAGCAAGTCCCTGCCTTCCTGCCCCTCTCTCCAGGGCCGCCGAGGACCCCTCCCCACCTGTGGAGTCCCCCCCCCCCAGGGCTTCCACAGGAGCCAGCTGGGGGTCTCCAGCCTACCTCCAAAGTGGGGGAAGGGGCTCTGGGGGCTGGGCACTCTGCTGTTTGGGGACAGTTGACATCTTTGGAGCCAATGTGGGAGCTTAGTGAGCAGGCGTGGGATACGCTCCCCAGATCCAAGTCTCCCAAAGCCTGATCTCTAAGGACCTGCCAGGGTGGGGGCCAGGGTCATCCTGGACTGGCCTTGATAGCTGGGCCCCACAGAGGAGGCACCAGCCCCTTCCCACTGCTGACCTGCGGTGAGGGTCTGCCTGGCCATCACCTAGACCCAGAGCACTCTTCAGCACACCCCATCCCCAGCGTAGGTCAAGGGGCAGGGATGGCTAAGGAGTGGGAGGCCAGGCTGAGGGAAGCCCCCTAGGCCGTGTGTGCAGGGCAGGCCCACGGGAGCAGCGTGTTTAGATCCCCACCGCGCCAGCACCTGACCGTGGTCCCCACGGTCCCACAGGCCCTCAACCCACTCTGGAGACCTGCCCGAGCTGGCAGATGGTCACTCGGGTCCCGAGTCCTGCGTGGCTCTGAGGCCAGCAAGTGACCTTGGCCTGAGCTGGGCAACCTGCGGGTTACAGCACACCTGGCGGAGGAGCCGGGGGCCTAGACAGGCAGCAGAGAAGGGGCGCCGGTGGGCTCAGGTCCAGACCACGGCGTGTGGACCTGGGCTGCGGGTGCTCTGACACAGCTGTCGCTGCGATCGAGGCGGGCCCCATAGATGGGGACCACTGCTGGACGCGGTGCCAGGTGGCTGGAGGACAGACGAAGGGCCTCGAGGCACAGATCGCCAACCGGGGGCCGAACGCGGCGGCTACGCGCGGTCTCCCCACGCGGGGCCACGTGCGCGACAGAGCGCGGGCGGCCAGTGGCGCACACGCACGGCGTGTGTCACCGCAACGCCCCGGGCACGCGTGGGGGTCCCCGGCGGACGCCCCCTCCTCGGGACCCCGCGCCCGCGGCACTGGACGCGCTCAGGCCGCCCCCGCGGGGCCCAGCCGGAGGGCGGCGCGGCCCGCCGCAGGGCGGGTGACCTTCCCGGGGCCCGGGGCGGGGCCGCCGAGCCCCGCCCCCCACGCGCGGCGCCATTGGCAGGAGCCCCGGTGTCCTTTCAAAACCCCGGCCCCCATTGGCTAGGCGGCCCGGCGCCGCGGCCGCCGCCCTGCGGGCTGCGCGTGCGCAGAGCGGGCGACGCGGGACGCAGCACGCCGTGCGCCTCCGCCGCAGCCGGCCAGCCCGCCGCGCCCCGCCCGCGCCCTCCGCGGCCGGCAGGCCCAGCTCCCGCGGCGGCCCGGGCGGCGGGGCGGGGCCTCGCGGTGCCGCCCCCGCGGAGGGATACGGCCGCCGCGGCCCAAAAGCCCGGGGCGAGGCGGCGGGCTGCGTCGGCCTGCTGCGGTCTCGGCCTCGCGGTGCTCGCCGGGCGGCCTGGGCGCGGCGCGGACATCGGCCGGGCTGCCTGCGGCCCGGAGGCCGCGGCCCGCGATGCTGCTCTCCAAGTTCGGCTCCCTGGCGCACCTCTGCGGGCCCGGCGGCGTGGACCACCTCCCGGTGAAGATCCTGCAGCCAGGTAGGCGCGGGCGGCGGGCGGCGGCGGGCGGCGGGCGGCGGAGGGGCGGCCGGCCACCAACCCGCCGCACGTCCCCGCAGCCAAGGCGGACAAGGAGAGCTTCGAGAAGGCGTACCAGGTGGGCGCCGTGCTGGGCAGCGGCGGCTTCGGCACGGTCTACGCGGGCAGCCGGCTCGCCGACGGGCTCCCGGTGAGTGCGGCGCGGGCGGGCGGGCGGCGCGCCCCGGGCCGCGCCCTCCCGCTGACCGCGCGCGTCCCCGCAGGTGGCCGTGAAGCACGTGGTGAAGGAGCGGGTGACCGAGTGGGGCAGCCTGGTGAGTCGGGCGGCGGGCGGCGGCGGGGGGCGGCCGCGGCGGGCGGCCGCGCTGACCCCCGTGTCCCCAGGGCGGCGCGGCCGTGCCCCTGGAGGTGGTGCTGCTGCGCAAGGTGGGCGCGGCGGGCGCGCGCGGCGTCATCCGCCTGCTGGACTGGTTCGAGCGGCCCGACGGCTTCCTGCTGGTGCTGGAGCGGCCCGAGCCGGCGCAGGACCTGTTCGACTTCATCACGGAGCGCGGCGCCCTGGACGAGCCGCTGGCGCGCCGCTTCTTCGCGCAGGTGCTGGCCGCCGTGCGCCACTGCCACAGCTGCGGGGTGGTGCACCGCGACATCAAGGACGAGAACCTGCTGGTGGACCTGCGCTCCGGCGAGCTCAAGCTCATCGACTTCGGCTCGGGCGCGCTGCTCAAGGACACGGTGTACACCGACTTCGACGGTGAGCGCCGGGGCCGCCCGCGTGCAGCGGGCGCCGCGCCAGAGATCCCCGCATTGCGGAGCGCGGGGAAGCCGGGGCTCCCCGCCGCCGCCTCCCTCCCGCTCCCCCCCCCCAGGCCGCCGGCTTGGCGCCAGGCGTGGGCTGGGCGGGCTGGGCGGGAGAGGGCGCCGTGCCCCGTGGCCTCCTCGCATCTGTTTGTTGTGAAACCCGAGCTCTGGCTCATGTGACGCTGCGGAGGAGGCCCTGCCCACTGCTGGCCGGTTTTTCCAGGGGTGGCAGGCTGGATGTGGAGGCTGGGCTGGCACTAACCAGCGCGGTGCCGTGCCGCCTTGCCTCCTCAGGCACCCGGGTGTACAGCCCCCCTGAGTGGATCCGCTACCACCGCTACCATGGGCGCTCGGCCACCGTGTGGTCCCTGGGCGTGCTGCTCTACGACATGGTGTGCGGGGACATCCCCTTCGAGCAGGACGAGGAGATCCTGCGGGGCTGCCTGTTGTTCCGGAGGCGGGTGTCCCCAGGTACGGCCAGGGGGCCTGGGAGCGGACTGGGGCAGCCCGGGTCTGTCTTTGACGCTCTTACTTCTCCCTCCAGAGTGCCAGCAGCTCATCGAGTGGTGTCTGTCCCTGAGGCCCTCAGAGCGGCCCTCCCTGGACCAGATAGCCGCTCACCCCTGGATGCTGGGGGCCGAGGGGGGCGCCCCAGAGAGCTGCGACCTGCAGCTCTGTGCCCTGGACGCCGACGACGGGGCCAGCACCACCTCCAGCAGTGAGAGTTTGTGAAGCAGAGGCCTCTTCTGCCTGGCTGTCTCCTGCAAAGCAGCGACCTCCGGCCCCTGGTGACCTCCCTCGGCGCCGGGCCTGTTTCCTTTGCTTTGAGTGCCTTTTTGAACGCTGCTCCGCGGGACTGGATTTTCTCGAGCTCTTCTGTCCAAAGATGGCTCTGGGCAAAGCGAGGTCCCGCCTGCCCTGGGTGGATACTTGAACCAGAGACGTCCCCCAGTCTGCTGCTGCTCCTAGGGAGGCAGCCTTCCCCTGACCTGTCCGGCTGGAGCCCTCTCCAGCTTCCTGGCCAAGGTCTGGGCACTCCCTGGACAAGCAGTGCAACATGTGAGTTGCGCCCGCCGGCAGGCTGTGTCCACCGGCCATGTCTGTTATTTATGGTGTGACCCCTGGAGGGCGCCCTGTCTGCAGGGCTATTTATTGTTTAATTTATTTGTTGAGGCTCTTCCTCTAGCAGCCTGCCTCCTCCAGGCCCCCTGTGGGAGAGGGGGTGGGTGTGGGGCGCACGGCCACGGTCCTGGCTCCTGCACCTGGAGCAGGCCCCCAGCCTCGCCCATGTTGGAGGAAGACCTTGTACAGTGGCTAATTTAAGGGGTGTGGGTGGCCCGGTCACCATGGGTGCTCTGCCCGGGGGGCCGGGTTTAAATTATTGACCTTGTACAGTCTGCTTGCTGGCTCTGAAAGTTGGGGGTGGGGGACAGAGTCTCAAGCCCTTAATTTATTTTAGCAGCCGTGTTTCTGTGACCCCGATGTGAGTAGACATCGGGGATGGGGTTTCTTTCAGTTCACAAGTATGAGATGTCTGGAGATCATATTTTTTATACAGGTATTTCAATTAAATTTCTTTTGTACATAAAGGACGTCCCGTGCTCACTGGGGTGGAGAGGCTGGTGGCTTCTCCAGAGCCCTTGTCCTCGTTCTCATTGGGGGCCAGGGCTGGACAGCTTGATTCAGTAGAGACTTGAGAGGGGTGGTCTTCCTTTGGGTTGGGGAGCCACACCTGTAAGCGGCCCTAAGACCTCTGGCCTTTGACCTCAGGGAGGCCCAGATGTATGGGAGGCAGAAGAGCGCTCCAGGCACCCAGATGTGTGTAAAGACAGCTGGGGGGTGGGTGAGGAGGATGCCAAGGCAAGGCAGCCACGCGGGCCCCGGAAGAGGAGCCATGAGCCACCTGGGCATGGGGCTGGCCCTTGCTGGCACTGGCCCATGCGTGTGTGGTGCCCAAGCCAGAGTACAGTGTCGATGCCGGCGGGAGCCCTCCCCGCCACGTGCCAAGGGGCCCTCGGAGCAGCCACCTCCTAGCTGCAGCAGGTGCGGGTGGTTTCAAAGCGTCTCCCTGGGCAGGGCAGGGCTGGGCTGGTGGGGGCTCCTGGTCCCTCTGGGGCCTTCCTCTTGGAATCCCAGGGGTTCCTGGAGGAGGCAGGTCCACGCCCCCACTCGCAGTTGGGCAGGTGTGGGCAGCGCCTGCTCCCAGCCCTCCTGAGGTCCCTCCCGTTAACCTACCCATTGCCAGCTCTGGCCTCTGGTGGAGCACCCGGGCTTCCTGGTGCAGGGCCCAAAGGGGCCCCGGCTGTGCCACATCCAGGCCTCCCTGGCGTCCTGGCGGCAGCGTCCCTCTGGTCATGGCACCAGTCACCGCGGGCTAGGCTCCACACCGCAGAGGGTGCCGGCCCACCCCCCACCATCTCAGGATTGCCCATCTTTCCATCCATCCAGTGTCCTCCCGCCTGGCCTCTGTTGGGTCCTTGTCAGACCCTGGGAAGGAAGCTTCCCCGTGGCACCTGATGGCGCATCTGAGCCTGCTGGGAGGAGAGAGGGGTGTTGTGGGGAGGGCCACCCTGGCAGAAGAGCCCAGCAGGACAACAGGATGCTGTGGGAGACCCGTGCCCTGCGTTTGTCCCATCGGCTCACCAGCTCCAGCAGGTAGAGTGCCAGGAGCCCACAGGTGGGGCGGCCACAGGCAGCCTCAGCTGGACACCACCACCTACCCGCACGCCAGGCTGGAGGAGGTGCTGCAGGTGGCACTTCCCTCCCAGAGTCGGCCAGCAGAGCTCTGCACTGCTCTGTGAAGGAGGGCAGGTGGTCCAGTGAACTGGTCTAGGAAGTGCTGCCCTCTGGTCCTTCCCCGGGGATGCCAGGGAGGGGTCAGGCCGGATTCAAGGGGTGCTAAAGCCAAGAGGCTGGAGGCAGGGGTCAGGCCTGGGGGGAGTGGACACAGCTGCGGGAACCAGTGTGGGCTCCACAGCCAGGCAGAGGACTCCTAGCCCCTCGCCCCACTCCCGTCCCATGGTCCCCTTTCTCTACTGACTGGAGTCCAAGGGCCAGCAAGTGCTCCTGCCCTGCATGTCAGCCCAGGCCAGCCCAGCCTGGCCCACTCCTAGGGCGGGTTCCGTGGGCAGCCCCCAACCCTATGCTAGGCAAGGACTCTGCCAGGTTGCCCTGGGGAAGACACGGCCCGGAGAATCAGGAACCTTGCCTCAATGCCTCGGTCCCCCTACTGGGACTGCTGAGGCAGAGATGGTGCCCTCGGGGGTCTTTGGCACAACCCCACTTGACCCTCATCCGCCCGCTGCATCCATCGCCGGCTGGGTGCAATAACACAGTAGGGCCTTTCTTGGCCCTGGGGCGCCCCTACTCTGAGATTCCAGAAAAAATCTCAGGTCCTGGAGATGGGCAGAATTCCAGACTGCAATTCTGGGGCCAGAATGCCAGGAAGATACACTGTTCGCCAGCTTTCTGGCACTGTGACCAAGTGCCTGAGATAAAGGACTTAAAAGGAAGACAGGTTTATTTTGGTCATCTGGTCAGAGGTGTTAGTCCACAGTCGTTTGGCCTGTTGTGCTTGGGCTGTGGCAACAGGTACCCATTCCTCATGGCGGCTGGGAAGCAAGAGAGGCTGAAAGGGCCGGGGTCCAAGAACCTCTTCCGGCATACTCTGGGGACCTAACTTCCCCCACTGGGCGCCACCTCCCGGTGGCCCCGGGTTGAAGGCCATCCTGCAGACACGGGCCTCGGGTCCTTCCCTGGCCCTCCTGCCGCTATTCTGGCTGCCCCAGGGTCACTGCCCTGGTGCAGGATCAGGGGAAGATTCAGGCCTGCCGTGCCCAAAATCCGTAGGGGCTGGTGACCCATGGGCTGGACTCGAGTCTCCTCCTCAGATCCCAAGGCCTGGTGGGCCCTGTGCTGGCTTCGGGGAACAGGGCAGAGGATTGCCTGGGGTCCAGAGCACAAGCCTCTGGGGTTTCTTCCTCCCCCTTCCATCCATGCCCCCCACTCCCAGGAGACAGGCAGCCCTGGGCTCCCCAGGTCCACACGCTGGCATCCACTAGGCCTGACCTGTGGCACTGGCTATTCTTTGCTAAGCTAGGTCCCCATCATGAGGTGTCTCAGTATCTGTGGCCAATTTTGCTGACAACATCTAAGGGCATCCTTTAGAACCATTGGGCCCAGCTGGGTGTGGTGGCACACACTCGCAATCCCAGTACTTGGGAGGCTGAGACAGGAGGATCACAGGTTTGCAATCAGCCACAGCCCTCCTCAGTAGCTTAGTGAGATCCTGTTTCAAAATAAAGAATAGGGCTGGGCGTGGTGGCACACGCTTGTAATCCCCACGCTTGGGAGGCAGAGATAGGAGGATCGTGCAGGTTCGAAGCCAGCCGCGCGCTGGCTTAGGAGACCCTGTTTCCAAATAAAAATGTAAAAAATAGGTCTGGGAGTGTAGCCCGGAGGTAGAAGGGCTTCCAGGAACCCCAGTACCACCAAAAAAAAAAAAAAAAAAAAAAAAAAAAAAAATTAAGAATAGGAAATAGGGTTGGGAGCTGGGCGTGGTGGCACAAGCTTGTAATCCCAGCATTTGAGAGGCTGAGACAGGAGGATCATGGTTCAGGGACAGCCTCAGCTACTTAGGCCCTAGGCCCTTGGCAACTCAGTGAGACCCTGTTTCAAAATAAAGAATAAAAAATAGGGCTGGGGAGTGTGCTCAGAGGTAGTATGCCCCTGGGTTCAATTCCCAGTAACTGAAAAAAAAGTTCTGGAAGCCCCTACCCCTGGGCAGTCCTGGACAGGTGCGGGGCTCCTGTTGTGTTCGCAGGCTGACTCACACAGATACTCAGGGCCTGTGACCACTGGCCAGTTTCCCCACTGCCAGGCCCCATTCAGGCGATGGGTGGGCCGGGCTGACTGTGCCCTCGAGGAAGCAAGGCTGGCCTTTGAGGGCAGCTCTTCCCGCAACTGGGAGTGTCCACCTCTCCTGCCTTCTCACCCACTGGGCCCCCGTCCAGCTGGGCTTCCAGTAAAGAGAGGCTAGAACATAAACTTCTGTCTCCAAAACTGACCTCCTGCCTCTGGGGGAAGGAAGATGTTTGCTCAAAGTTTCTTTCCTCTGAGGCAGCAACAGAACTGAAACCTTGGAATTGGGCGTGGTGGCGCACACTTGTAATCATAGCACTTGGGAAGCTGAGACAGGAGGATCGTGGTTCACGGCCAGCCTCAGCTAATAGGGCTTGGGGGGGGGGTAGTTCAGAGGTAGAATGCCCCTGGGTTCAATCCACAGTACCACAAGAAAAAGAAAGAAAGAAAGAAAGAAAGAAAGAAAGAAAGAAAGAGAGAGAGAAAGAGAGAAAGAAAGAAAGAAAGAAAGAAAGAAAGAAAGAAAGAAAGATGAAAGAAAGAAACGAAAGAAAGAAACGAAACCTAGCCAGGCCTGGTGGCACATGCTTGTAATCCCAGTACTTGGGAGACTGAGACAGGAGGATCACGGGTCATGGTCAGCCACAGCTACGTAGTGAGTCCCTCTCTGCAACTAAGTAAGATCCTGTTTCAAAATAAAAAATAAAAGCCAGGTGTGGTGGCGCACCTAAAGAGACCCATTTTTTAAAAAATTTAAAATGCTGAGGTAGCCTGGCATGGTGGTGCACGCTTGTAATCCCCGCGCTTGGGAGGCTGAGACAGAAGGATTGCACAGGTTCGAAGCCAGCTTTACCTATTTAGTGAGGCTATCAGCAACTTAGTGAGATCCTGTTTCCAAATAAAATATAAAATATGTCTGGGAGTATAGTCCGGAGGGTAGAAAGCCCCTGGGTTTTATTTCCAGTACCACCAAAAATAAATAAAAAATCATGCTGGGGGTGTAGCTTGGAGATAGAATGCCCCTAGGTTCCAGCCCCAGTACCACACACACACACACACACACACACACACACACACACACACACACGAAAGAAAAAAGAAACCTTGGCCTGGTTTTAGTGTCAAAGCTGAGCAGCAAAGGGAGCCCACCTGTCTCCTGGGCACCCAGACCCCAGCCTGTCAGCCTGGGCCCAGGAGCCTTTCTGCCCACCTAAGCATTCAGACCCCAACCCACCCACCTGGCGACCCAGACCCCAGTCCCTCTGCCTGGGCCTGGGAAGCTGCCTGCCTGCCTGCCTGGGTACGCAGATCCCAACCCTTCTACCTCAGCACCCAGACCTCAGGCCCAAGAGCCCGGCTGTCCACCTGGACTGAGAGCCCATACACCCACCCACCCACCTGGACACCAGAACAGCACCCAGGGGGAGTCCAGCTGAGCCTCTGGACAGGCTGGGCAAGCCCCAGGCAGGCAGAGGGGCTGCAGCATCTAGCCAGTCAACCCCAGCACCAGACAGGGCCCCAAGGGGCAGGGCTGGGAAGAGGGGGCTCATCTCCCAGCCTGGCACACGCCAGAGGCACAGGCCCCTCCACAGGGAGTGGTCAGGCAGCCGGCATCTGCACAGGGCCCTGGGAGCTTTGTGGGAGAGAAGTCAGGGGCTGTTGGGCCTGAGGCCTGAAGCCCGTAGCAGGGAGGGTGTCACAGGGCAGAGGGAAGACAGGAGTGGGTGCTTGTTCACCCTGGCCGTGGCTAGGGCTGGGGGGTGCAGGGATTGATTTCTCAGGAGGCCCTTCCCTTCTGCAGGAACCTCTGCCTGGGGCAGGGCGGCGGAGGGTGCCCTAGCACGGGGCAGGAATGAATTCCAGGCTGGCCAGGGAGGGGCAGGGCCCGCCCCTCTAGCTCTGGTCACTACCCTTCCCTGGTCAGACATCTGGGGAAAGCCCTCCCAGAGGTCACGCCTCAGCTGTCACCTTGACGGGGCCACCTCTATCCAACCCTGAATGGGTCAAGTGGGGGACACTGAGGTTCAGGAGGTCAGGGATGTACCAAGGTCATATGCACCCAACCAGGCTCAGGCCTGCCACCAGAACCCAGTCCCACCCCTGCCAGGAGGGTGACCTAGGCCCACGCAGGCACAACAGAGCTCAGGGAGGCTGGCCAGCTGTGGCCTGGCCTCTGGTGTCCACTGCCCACCCTTCTGCCATGGGGCCTTCGCGAAGGAGGAGGAGGGACCGGGGGCTGGCCACGATGCCCTTGAGGGGCCTGCCAGAGAGGAACTGCCCTCATGGAGTCCCTTGGGCTCCTCACAGGACTCTGCAGAGTCACCCCTGCCTGGCCATCCCAGCACCCAGGGGAACCTGAGAGAGGGGAGGTGCTGCCAGAGAGCATCGGCTGGGCTGCCAGGCTGCATTCCCGCCTGCATGGAGCTGCTCAGTCTGCAGGTGCTCAGAGTCCGAGGATGTAGTGACCAGTTGGTTTTGGCCCCGGATGCAGGGATCCTGGGCCTCCAGGTGCTGCCTGAGGCTTTGTGGTCCTGAAAGCATCAGGAGGCTTTCTGAGTCTTGCTACCTGGCCCTGGGCGCTGCACAGAGAGCAAGGGCCTGCGGCACCCAGATGGAGCCCCAGGCCACACCGCTACTGCTGGCCAGCCCCACAGAGACACCGGCATCTCATGCTCCTGACCCCGGCCACCTCCCCCTTCTATCCAGGAGAGTCAGACACCCACTGCGGGCTCACCCACTGGAGGGCATCCACCAACAGGCGGTGGGTGGCACTGCAGGTGGCAGCGGGAGACAGGCGGTGGGCGTGGGCGGGCGGGGGCTCCAGTGGAGGGAGCGCAGGCAGAAGAGCCGGGCCTCACTGGCTGGGAGCCCCGAGGAGCCCTGGTCCAGCACAGGTGCCCCAGGACCCTGTAGATCCCCAAGAGCCTGCTGCACACAGGGTAGGCTGAGGGGTGGGCCTGAGAGGGGGTGGGCCGCCCTGGCTCCCAGGCCAGGCTCCGAGGGGTTGGGACGGAGAGGGGCAGCAGAGGTGGCCCCCTGCAGCGCAGGCGGTGGCCCTGCAGGCTGCTGGGCCTCAGATCTGCCCCTGCCCCTTCCCAGCCCTCAGTCTCCCGGCTGGGCTCCAGCGGGCCCATCAGCTCAGCGAGTGTGTGTGTGTGTGTGTGTGTGTGTGTGTGTGTGTGTGTGTAAATCCACATTTGCTTCAGATGCATGTGTCTGAGAACTCGTGCCTGTGAGTGTGTCTCATGCCCATGCACATGAGTCTGGGTGATTCCATGTGTTCGTGTGTGCAAGCATGCATGTGTGCATGTGTGTGCCGGCGTGGCGTGTGCGTGCGTGCGTGTGTGTGTGTGTGTGTGTGTGTGTGTGCCTGCATGCACCTGTGCAGGACCCAGCCTAGTCAGAGCCTGCTGCCAACACGGAGCGCTCTCCCCTTCCCCCACCCCACATGACGCCGCGTGACTCACCCTCCCTCACAGGGCACTGTAGCACGGGGAGTCTCCCGTGACTCAGCGCCGCCCAGGAAGCCGGGCCAGCCAGCCCACGGGGAGGTGGGAGAAGGAAGGGGCGCCCGGAGCTGGCAGGGGGCGGACACACGAGGCCCGGCTCCTGGCCCTCCCGCCCTGGGCGAGAGCCTCCTGGGCGTCCAGCCCCCTGCGCGTGTGATGCGGGCTGGACCGCCCGCGACTGCCCGGGCAGGGACGTGGAGAACATCCCTGGCCCTGCGCCCGCGCGGGGCGGAGCCACCTGGAGGGTGTCCGGGATAACCAGGAGTCGGGGTGGGTTTTGAGAGCGCCTGGATGCTGCCTGCGGATGCAGGGGGCGGGGCCTGGGGAAGGGGGAGGGGCAGACTGCTGGTGGGCGTGTCATGAGGGGCGGGGCCGGGGTGGTTGACCTCTCAGGTGCGGAAGGGTGAGGCGGGGCGCCCCATGAAGGCCAGCCCGAGCACCAGGGGCCGGCCGGTCAGCGCGGGCAAGGAGGAGGCGCAGAGCGGCCAGAGGCCTCCAAGACCGGAAGGATGCGCCTCTGAGATGGTTTGGGAGGCAGAAGGTCGCGGTGACCCAAGCAGGGCAGGGGGCTGGACAGATGGGAGTCCCGCCCCATGGATGCCGCACACGTGAGGCCCCTCCCCTGAAGCACCTGCCTCGAGTCGCGGGAGCCAGCCGGAGCCGGCCCGGAGGGAGGCGAGCCTTGTGGTCCCCAGGCCTCTGCTTGTCGGGGGAGTAGCTCAAGCTCCTGCGACCGTCTCCACCACGTGGTCAGCCATGCCCCGTGCCCTGCTGGCCAGATCAGCTGTGGCGCCCTAAGCAGGGCGCTGGTGGCCTTTGCCGGGTTACACTCAGACACCTACAGGCGCTGGCCGCAGGGACACAGGTCCAGCCAACCGCGCTGAGCGCAGTCCTGAGCGGGCTGCTGCTGCCCAGCTCCCTGACAGGGGGGCCTCACCCGAGTCCCTGGTGGGCAGAAAGGGGCCGGAGAAAGGCCGGGCGGCTGATGGTGGGCCGATGGCTGGGCCTTTCATCCTGGCCACCTCCGAGCCCCACCTCTGGGGACTTGGCAGCACCGAGTTTCAAGCACCCCCGCCTGGGCAGGGTGCAGCGGGTGGGAGGCTTGGCTGGTGCAGTCTGCAGTCCTAAGTCCACCAGGTTCCTGTGCCGCTCGCTGCACTCCCAGCCGGCTTCTCTGCCCAGGCCATGTGGAACCTGTGGCCCTGGGTGCCCACGCCCCCCACATCTGCCCACAGCAGGCCCACCCCAGCCACATCCTGCCTGGGCCTTCCTCTGGGCTGGACACAACTCCCCCCAAACCCTGCCTTCCCGAACTGTGTGTATACAGTGTGTGGGGCGTGTGTGTGGTGTGTGTGCATGCTAGGTAATGTGTCTGTACATGGTATGTGGCCTATGCCCTTTGGGTATGATATGTGGTGTATAATGTGTGGTATGTGGCATATGTATTTAGTGTGTGGCGTGTCTGTGGCATGTACTGTGTGTGGTATGTGTACATTCTTTATGGCACATGTGTGTAAGATGTGTGGCATGCACAGTATGTGTGTGTATAGTGTGTTGTGTGTGTGGTATGTGGTGTGTGGTATGCATGTGTACCATATGTGATGTTATGCATATCTGGTGTATATGTGGCATGTGTGTATGGCATGTGGTGTGTGTGGTGTATGGTATATGGTATGTATTTATAGGATATGTGGCAGGTATGTGGTGTGTGGTATGTATGTATGTGACATGTGGTCTGTGACATGTGTGTATGGTGTGTGGTATGTCTGTGTATGATATGTGTCATGAGTGCCTGGCATGTGTCATGTGTGTGTGGTGTGTGGTATGTGTGTGTATGGTATGTGGCATGTGTGCCTGGTATGTGGCAAGTGTGTGTGGTATGTGACGTGTGTATGGTGTGTGGTGTGTGATGTGTATGGTATGTGGTGTGAGGTGTGTGTATGGTGAATGGTATGTGGTATGTGACGTGTGTGGTGTGTGACATGTGTGTATGGCATGTGGTATGTGTGGTACACAGTATGTGCATACGGTATGTGATGTGTGTGTTCGTGTGTGTGGCGTGTGCTCTGCACATGGTAGACAGAGCGGTAGGAGGTCCATGGTGAAGGCCTCCGTGAGAGGGGCTCAGAGGAGAGGGTCGGAGGGCCCGGCCTGGAGAGAGCTGAGGCTTGGGGGCCTGGGCGGGAGGAAGGGCGGCCGCGGGGCACGGGCTGCGTCAGGCCACACAGTGGACGAAGGCTGCTGTAGACAGGGCCACTGGCTGGCTCCGGGACCTGAGCAGGTGGGCAGGTCAGGAGTCTTACGCTGGGGCAGCTGCAGGAGCAGGGCCAGGTCTGGCTTTATTTTCCTTGGCTAGCTAAATTTAATTACAAAAGTCCTCCTAAGGCTGGGTGCAGTGGTGCATGCCTGTAACCCAGTACTTAGGAGGCTGAGACAGGAAGATTGCAGGGCTAAGGCCAGCCTCAGCAAGTTAGGGAGGCCCTCAGAAATGATAGCCTGTTCTGAAATAAAAATTAAATTGGGCTAGTGTGGTTCAGAGATAGGATGTCCCAGAGTTCAATCCCAGGCACAACAATCCCATAAAAATAAAATCTTCCTAAACCCCTAAGCTAATACTCTGAGTCACTTTAAACACTTCTCAGAGAATTAAGTGGAAATCTAATAAAGTCTGTGAAAGGTATTTTTAAAGCAGCTTTATTAGGGTGTGATTTACACACCATAAAACCCACCCACTTTGAACGTTTCAGCGACCCACCCACATTTCTGAGATTTTCGTAAATGTCTGAGTAGCGCAGGCATCACCATCCGATTTTAGAACACTCCCGCCACCTGCACGCGCCCTCACGCCTGGCAGCTCACTCCTCCCCGCCCAGCCACCGCCCGGCCTTTCTGGACGCCTCCAGCTGGTGGCCCGCAGCTGCCCTCGGTGTCCCGCCGCCTCCCCAGCAACTCTGCTTGGAGGGTGGCCTGCGCGGTGCCTGGGTCAGCAGCGCTTTTCACAGTAACGTTTCCCTGCGGGGACAAGCTCCCTCTTGCCGGCTCGCCCACTCCCGGTGGGGATGTGCCAGGTGTTTCCTTGTGGTCGTCATGAGTCAAGCTCTGGTCATCCGTGTTAGGTCTTTGCATGGATGCTCGTTGTTTCTCTCAGGTAGATAGGAAGGAGTGACTGGGTCGCGTGATAAGTTAAATGTTAGAAGAAATAGGCAACATTAAAGCGGGGGGGGGGTTCTTCTGAGCCCCCAAGATGAAACGGGGGGGGGTTCTTGAGAAGAAACCTGGCGTTTCTTACCGGGTTCTTGTCTATGGTGAGTGAAGAATGACACCCGCAGACCTCAGGAAGGGGAGTAAATGGTTTAATGGGAGCAGCAGGTTTTAGGGAAAAGTGGCCAAACACCCCAAAGGGGCTGTCGGGGCTCTGGTGCCCAGTAGCTGCCTTCAGGTCACTACCCGAGTGTAGCCCGAGCCAGGTGCCATCAGTTCCAAACTACTTTCTCCCAGGGTCCACGCTATCTGCCAGAAAAGTGCAGGTCACCCCTACGGGCCCTGGTTGGCCTTGATGTCCAGCAGAGGCCTTCAGGTCACTACTCGAGTGTCACCGAGCCGCGTGCCCTCGGTTGCACTCCACCTTCTCTCAAGGCTAACACGACCAGTGAGAGAGAGAAAAGCTCCCCAAAGGGGAGGGGGTCCCCGGGAGGGAAAGACCCGATTTGGTGGCCGGTCTGAGGTTTTGCCAGTGTCTGCATGTCCTCTGTTGGTTGTGGTGAGTTTGGCATCCTGGGAATTCTGGGAAGCAGCTCTCAGAATTTGCATAGGGTATTTGCAAGTCCTTTGAAGTCTCCTTTCATTCACTAGGAGTGTCAGAGTGATGGCTCCTGGGTTTGATGACTTTGTGAAGCTTTGGTCCTTCTTATCTCTGAACCTTGGCCCTTCGCCCCTCAGGAAATTGACTTTTTTCTTCTACCGAGGCCTCTTCTCTATCTGCCCATTTCCTTTCTATCTCCTCAACATGTTATATTATATTCCTGCCAGGCACAGTGTTAGGGATAGTGCTAATTTTCTTTCTTTCTTTCTTTCTTTCTTTCTTTCTTCCTTCCTTCCTTCCTTCCTTCCTTCCTTCCTTCCTTTCTTCCTTTCTACCTTTCTTTTTTCCTTTTTCTTTCTTTCTCTTTCCCTCTTTCTTTCTTTTTTTGGTGGTGCTAGAAATTGAACCCAGGGGCATTCTACCTTCGAGCTACACCCTGGCCCTATTTTTATTCTTTATTTTGAAACAGGGTCTCACTAAGTTACGGAGGGCCTCACTAAGTAGCTGAGGTTGGCTGTGAACTTGTGATCCTCCTGTCTCAGCCTCCCAAGCACTGGGATTCCAAGCGTGCACCACCACGTCCGGCTATTTCTCTCTTTCTTTCTTTCTTTCTTTCTTTCTTTCTTTCTTTCTTTCTTTCTTTGTGGGTCTGGGGATGGAACCCAGAGGCATTTGACCTCCGAGCTACACCCCCTGCCCTATTTTTTATTCTTTATTTTGAAACAGGGTCTCACTGAGTTGCGAAGGGCCTCAGTAAGTAGCTGAGGCTGTCCAGGAACTGTGATCCTCCAGGTCTCAGCCTCCCAAGTACTGGGATTATAAGCTGCGCCACCATGCCTGGTTTTTTATTCTTTATTTTTTTTTTCACTCAGACAAGTACTATCGTCAGTTATTTATTCTCAGTTTTGAAACAGGGTCTCACTAAATTGTAGAGGGCCTCACTAAGTAGCTGAGGCTGTCCGCGAACCGCGATCCTTCCGTTTCAGCCTCCCGAATGCTGGGATACAAGCGTGCCCACCACGCCCGGCTCATTTTTTCTTTTTGAACCAGGGTTTTTCGAGGTTGACGAGCATCTCACCATTGCTGAGGCCTTCCTCAAACCTGCGATCCTCCTGTCCCATCCTCCCATAGGGACTACAAGCGTGTCCAGCACTCCTGGCTAACTCCCAGCTCTTTTTACTTTTGTTTTCTTTTTTCTTCTTAATTTTTTGTTTCTCAGCACTCGAGATTGAACTCCAGGACATTCTACCTCCAAGCTATACCCCAGATTGATTTTCTTTCTTATCTGGAGGCAGGGTCTCACTAGGTTGCTGAGAGCCTCACTAAAGTGCTCAGGCTGGCCTGGAAACTGATCATCCAGGCCCTGCCTCCCACCAGGATTGCAGACACTCCCACCACGCCTGGCTGTTTTATTTTCAAACAGGGTTTTGCTAAGTTGCTGAGGCTCTTGGCAAACTGAAGCTGGCCTTGAACTTGCGATCTTCCTGTGTCAGCCCCTCAAGTGCTGGGATCACAGACATTCTCCACCACTCCCTGGCTCCTTTAACTACACTTAAGTGGTTTTTTGTTTGTTTGTTTGTTTGTTTGTTTGTTTTTTGGTGGTACTGGGGGTGGAACCCAGGGGCTTTCTACCTCTGGGCTATACTCCCAGACCTATTTTATATTTTATTTGGAAACAGGGTCTCACTAAGTTGCTGAGAGCCTCACTAAGTAGCTGAGGCTGGTTTCGAACCCGTGCGATCCTCCTGTCTCAGCCTCCCAAGCGCGGGGATTACAAGCGTGCGCCACCGCGCCCAGCTCACTTAAGTGTTTTTATTTTCTTACTTCTGGGCTGCAAATATATTTTTAAAACAAGTCCCTTTTTTTTTTTTTGGTGGTACTGGGGTTCCTGGAAACCCTTCTACCTCCAGGCTACACTCCCAGACACACACACACACACACACACACATATATATATTTTTAATTTGGAAACGGTCTCTGCGATCCTCCTGTCTCCGCCTCCCAAGCGCGGGGATTACAGGCATGGGGATTACAAGCGCGGGCCGCCGTGCCCGGCTCAAGTCCCTTATTACATAGGCCTCTCGCAAACATTCTCTCCCAAACTTCACTTCTCCATTCTCCACTGTTACTTGTTTTTACTTTTTTTTTTTGGGGGGGGGGAGATCTGGGATGGAACCCAGGGACATTCTATCTCTGAGCTACATCCCCGGCCCTATTTTTTATTCTTTCTTTTGAAACAGGGTCTCACTGAGTTGCAGAGGGCCTCACTAAGTAGCCGAGGCTGTCCTAGAACCGTGATCCTCCGGTCTCAGCCTCCAGAATGCTGGGATTGCCAGCGTGCCCACCCTGGCTCTGCTGCCCCCGCTCTTAACAGCAGCGAGCCTTCTCCTCCCATCTGTTTAGCTCTTCCTCACCTCTCTGTGGAGATGCTGGGGTGCAAAGGTGCCGATGTCTAGGTGTTTACTGCCCTGAGGCTGCTGTGGAGGGCAGCCCCTTTGTCCCATTCCGGGCTTGCTCTTTGCCAGCACAGACACGCAGGTGCCTTTCCTGTGTTCCTCTCGGTCCCACAACCTCCTCATTCGTGCCCCTTCTCTCCCACCTCCCCTGCCATCTGGCTGGCCCCAGATGCATCACACACGCAGAAGCGGTTGGTTTCTATTGGAGGAAAAAGAAACCCCACGGGACTGGAAAGTACCAGGAAAATATCAGAGAGGAAGCCGCTTAAGGGAAAGCATCCCATGAGCTTTGAAGTTTTGAACTCTGGTCTGCGGTGATCCTGATTAGCATATCAAATACTTGGAGCTGTGATCTGATCTGCAGGGAGATCTCCCTCAGGGCTCGGCGTGTCCTTGAGGTGTTCAGGCCCACAGTCCTCAATAGCCCCACAAAGCTTAGAAAACTGAGCTGACATTGGAACTATATCCCGCAGGAGACTACGACAAGAATACCGGCCTCCTCCATGGTGGGGGAGGCCTGGAGTCCCCTAGCAGAATACTCGAAATTTCCAGAAAAGAAACAAAAGTCACTTGACATATGAAGAATCGGAACATCTCTGCGTCGGCAGGCTCCAGGAGGAGGCGGTGGCTCGATGGGGGTTCTCCAGCAAGGATGCTACAGAAGCGGGCAGCCAGCTCCGGCAAATAGCCCCACACACTAACTAGGAGGACTCAGAGAGAAGCGAGGAAGAAGAGGCAAAGGGGAATTGTAGAACTGAGAAGCACAACAACCAGAGGAAGAGGAGAACCGCACCCAGTGCGTGCAACAGCAGAACCAGGAAAGCCCCGATGCACGCAGACAGGTCAACAGAAATGAACTCCAACGATAGACAGAAAAAGAACCTGACACCCGCGTGTGGCACACACTTGTGATCTCAGTTCTTGAGAGGCTGAAACAGGAGGACTGCAGGTTTGAGGACTTCCTCAGCAAGTAGTGAGACGCTCATCGCCCTAGCAGGACCCTGTTTCCAAATGATGAATAAAATAGGCTGGACATGTAGTTCAGAGCTAGCATGCCTCTGAGTTCCATCCTCAGGACCACAACAAATAAACAAAGAGAGAGAGAAGAAAATCCACTCTGAGTTACCGTTATTTATTATTTATTTATTTATTTATTTATTTATTATTGCAGGTCTGGGAAGGGAAATCAGGGGCATTTGACCTCCGAGCCACACCCCCTGCCCTATTTTTTTATTCTTTATATTTTGAAACAGAGTCTGATTAAGTTGTGGAGGGCCTCACTAAGTAGCTGAGGCTGTTTGTGAACCGCAACCCTCCGGTCTCAGCCTCCTGAATGCTGGGATTACAAGCCATGCTTGGCTTACTGTTACTTTATAATCAAATTGTTAAAACTACACATACACACACCAACAGAGAGACACTATGCCTTACCTATAGAAGACTGATGGTGGGAATGGCTGATCTGCAGATGTTGATGTGCACAGCTAGAAGAGAACCATCCATTCAGCCTTCTACACCAGCTACTTCCTCAGCCTGACAAAAGGCATCACCAGGCCCAGTTGGTGGCTCGCACTGGAATCCCAAGTACTCGGGAAGCGGAGACAGGAGGACTCAAGTTTGTGGCTAGCCTCAGCAGTTTAGTGAGACCCTGATACAAAATTTAAAAAATAACAGGGCTGGGGTGTACCTTACAGGCAGAATGCTCCTGGGTTCAAGTCCCAGTAACCTTCCCCCAAATTTGAGAAAGAGACACTGCAGGGCTCACACTGCCCAGTTTCACTATACGGCCAAAGTAATCATGGCTGCGGTGGTGTTGGCCAAGCAAGCCCGGCTCAGCGGGTCAGGCTGCGCATCCCAGAGCCAGGCCCACGGAAGCCAGCTATTTGACCTGTGGCCAGTGCGCAGGGGCCCTTCTGTGGACCGATGTCCAGCACCGGCGCTGGAGCCCCCATGGCCCATCATCAGAGATGACCCTTCGGGGTGCCTGGATGACCTGGGTGACTGGGCAGGAGGCAGGAGGCCTGGCATAAGGCTCAGTCTCCCCTCGAGCAGGTGCTGCCCTCCCCCGGCTGTGGGCGGGGCACCGGGAAGCCTGCCCTTGGTCCTCTGTGGCAGAGGCGAGGCCTGGGTCACCCGGGTGGTGGTGGTCGCACTGCATCCGCCTCCATCCGGACAGCTGAGAGGCGGTGGATGTCCGCCGGGCCTTGGGCCCAGACCAGGAGCCAAGGACAGTGTCTTCAAGGACATTCCTCAGGCAGAGGCGAAGCGGGGGAGGGGGGAGCTGGACCACCAAGCCCCCCATCCCCTCCCTCCCCTGCCAGCCCACTTCGGGACTGCAGGTCCCGGGTCTGCAAGCCCGGGAGGGGCAGTCCAGGCCATCTGCACGCACGACCCTCTCGCCGCCCTGCTCCCTGGCCTGCTGGCCTGGGGGTTGCGCGGCTCCGTGGGGCTCTCGCCTTCCAAGTGGCTGGCCCGGGCCGCTCCCCGCCCTGCTGCCCTGGCCACAGCGGCTCGCCCCGCGCCCAGGCTCCCAAGGCGTCCGCTGGCTCACCCGCGGCCACTGCCCTCCAGCACCGCGCAGTCGGCGAGCATCCGCCTTACTGTTCTTCATGGACCCCAGGACACACAGAAATCACCAAGTTTCTGCGGCTGAGTGTGTGGTGGGGTGTGTGTGAGTGCACTAGTTACTGGGGATGGAACCCAGGGCTTCTACCTCGGAGCTACACCCCCAGCCCCATTTTGCTTTTTTTTTTTTTTTTTTTTGCAGTACTGGGGATGGAATCCAAGGTCATTCTACATCTGAGCTACACCCCTGCCCTATTTTTTTATTCTTTTATTTTGAAACAGGGTCTCACTGAGTTGCAGAGGGCCTCACTAAGTAGCTGAGGATGACCATGAACCGTGATCCTCCTGTTTTAGCCTCCCAAATGCTGGGATTTCAAGCGTGTGCCACCACGCCCGGTTTTATTTTTATTTTGAAGCAGGGTCTCCCTAGGTTGATGAGAGCCTCATTACTTGCTGAGACCATCCTCAAATCTGCCATCCTCCTGTCTCAGCCTCTGAAGTACTGGAATTGCGAGCATGCACCACCACTCCCAGCTCCCCTAGTCCTTTATTTATTTATTTATATTTAGTTTAGTTTTTCTGATGCTGGGGATTGAACCCAGGGACATTCTACCTCTGAGCTTCAACTCCAGGAGACTTTTTATTCTTTATTTGGAAACAGGGTCTCACAAGTTGCTGAGGCCAGTGGGCAACCTGTGATCCTCCTGTCTCATCCTCCCAAGTACTGGAATTACAAGCGTGCGCCAGCACAGCCAGCTCTATTTATTTTGAAACGGGCTTGCTCAGCTGCTGAGCCTGCCCTTGAACCTGTGATCCCCCGTCCCAGCCTCACCAGTCCTCTTCTACACACATTTTTAAGGCACGTGCTCAATTATTAAGCTACACTCCCAGCCCATGGAAAACACGTTTAAGTATAAACAAGGCAGAACTTTAGTGCAAATTCACACCGGGCCGCTAATTCTCAGGAGGCATTTATTGACATTATTTCCAGGTGCTGGAGATAAACCCAGGGATCCGTGCATGCCAGGGAAGCACTCTACCACTGCACAGCGCCCCGACTCCGGTGGACTCTCAAAGTATCAAGCAGCGATTGTGTGTGTGTGTGTGTGTGCGCGCGCACGTGTGTGTGTATTGTAGTACTGGGGATTGAACCCAGGGGTTTCCTACATCCAAGATATACTCCCAACCCTATTTTATTATTTATTTATTTATTTATTTATTTTTGTGGGTCTGGGGATGGAACCCAGGGGCATTTGACCTCCAAGCTATATCCCCTGCCCTATTTTTTATTCTTTATTTTGAAACAGGGTCTCACTAAGTTAAGAGGGTCTCACTAAGTAGCTGAGGCTGTCTGCAAACTGCGATCCTCTAGTCTCAGCCTCCTGAATGCTGGGATTACAAGCATGCGCCACCACGCCCGGCTCCTATTTTATTTTGAAATAGGGTATCACTAACTAGCTGAGCCTGTTCGAGAATCATCGTGATCCTCTAGTCTCACCCTCCCGAATTCTGGGATTACAAGCGTGCACTACCACACCCAGTTTATAAGCACCAATTTAAAACTAGCATTAAAATAAATCCGAGTGCCAGGCGTGGTGGCGCACGCTTGTAATCCCCGCGCTCGGGAGGCTGAGACGGGAGGATCGCACAGGTTCGAAGCCAGCCTCATCTACTTAGTGAGGCTCTCAGCAACTTAGTGAGACCCTGTTTCCAAATAAAATATTAAATAGGTCTGGGAGTATAGCCCGGAGGTAGACGGTCCCTAGGTTCCATCCCCAGTACCACCTAAATAAATAAATAAATAAAAACATCCGAATCCTAGTAGAAAGTCACAAACCAGAAACCTGTCTAGGTGTTTTGTGCCGCAAAGCCTGAGCTGGGAACAGGCGTTTGTCCAGTTGTGTGGCTGGGCTGGGGGCATCACGCGGCTCCGGGCAGGGTCGCCGAGGCCCCACAGCCAGGGTGACACCGCAACATGTCACCTGTCAGCCACAGGGTCCTCACCCCCGGGCCACACAGCCGCCAAGTGAGCTCCACCTGCTGTCACACCAAGCCCTGTCCCTGCAGGCCTCAGCTCTTGGTCCCTGGGCTCACTCTCTCCTCTCCAGCAACCTTCGCCCAGGACCCTAGCAGGAAGGCCGCGGGCTCTAAGTGCTCTGCCAGGCTCCAGCTACTTGGCTGTCAGCGGGGCTGCGGCTTGGCTCTGCCGCCCTCCTGGTCCTTCGTCTATCCTGCGGAGGGCCCTGTGCCCACCAGCCCACACCACAGCCCCTCCCCAGGGCGCTCCGAAATGCCTGCTCCTAGGTGCTCCCATCCAAGGCCCGGCCTGCCCAGACTCTGCTCCTCTCCCCCCCCTCCTCTTCCTCCTCCTCCTCTCCCCTCCTTTTCCTCTTTCTCGTCCTCTTTGTCTTCCTCTTCCTCCTCCTCCTCCTCTCTCCTCCTCTCTCCTCCTCCTCCTCCTCCTATGCTGCTCCTCCAGGAAGGCATTCCAGATCCCAAGCACCTTGTGCCTCCCCCGTGGTGCTCCACTTGCCTCTCGTCCAGGTCACAGACTTGTCTGGTGTGCATGTCCAGCTTCCAGCCTGGTGTGTGGTTCTTCAGGAACGCTCGGCCCATCATCTTCCCACTGGCCTCCACTTGGCTGGAGATAAGGGCTGCTCCTTGCAAAGGCCAGGAGGCCACATCCGCCCTCTCCTGCAGGCCTGCCTCCAGCCCCGAGCCCCAGGGCCTTTGCACGGTGCCTCCCTAGGTCCCAGGCACCTCCTTCTGCTCCGCAGCTCTTCCTCAGTCCTGAAAGGGAAATAGGAATGTCAAGCTGAGGTCTCGCCGGTGCCAGCCTGGGGACTTCACATCCTCCCCTTTCTCAGAGCGTTGCCTGCAGAGTACTGGAAGTTCTTTCAGTCACTCAAGAGGCATGTAATCGGTTTGAAAAGCTAGCTGCAAGGGCCTCCCTAGTTTCCCAGCCTAGGAATGTTTTTCTTCAGTGTCTGGGGTCTCTCTGGAATGTGAACACGGACGTCAGCGCCCTCTCTCCCGGGCTCGGGGCCTCTCCACTTAGCAGGCTCACTTAGTGCGAACCCCGCCTGACGCGTGGTGTGTCAAGTGCACGTTAAACGAAGCTTTCCATTGTGGCGAGAGGCACATAGTGTGAATCGTGCCATTTTAACTATTTTAAGGGTGCACTTCAGTGGCCTTGAGTGCGCTGGCAATGTGCAAACAGCACCTCTGTTCCCAGAACGTTTAAGTCTTCCCAGGGACTCAGCTCCCGTGGCGCCCCGGGTGAGCCCCAGGTCACGGAAGGTCCACCCTGCTTTCATTTCTACCTGAAGCAGGTCCGCCTGTCCCGGGCGGGGGCCTGTGCACGGCGGAGAGCGCGTCCCGCGGTGTGTCAAGATTCGCCGTGTGCTGGTTGGTACAGGCAGACCCGCGCTCCTTCTTCCTTCCGCTTTCTTCTGTGGATGGACCACGCTCGGTTCCGTTCCGCCCATCCCACCGCGAGCCCTCCCCTGATCCTCCGCGGCGGCCACTGTTCCTGTTGTTACCGCCCTTCTGTCTGGGTGCGATGAGACAACAGTGTAGTTTGGTTAGTGTCTCCTTGACACTAAAATGCTGAACAGTTTTTTTAGAGGTACTGGGGTGGAACCCAGGGGCCTTCTACCTCCAGGCTACATGCCAGCCCTATTTTATACTTTATTTGGAAACAGGGTCTCACTAAGTTTCTGAGAGCCTCACTCAGTAGCTGAGGCTGGCTTTGAACCTGCGCGATCCTCCTGTCTCAGCCTCCCAAGTACTAGGATTACAAGCGTGCGCCACCACGCCTGGCTCAATTTTTTTTTTTATTCTTTCTTTAGTTGCAGAGGGCCTCATTAAGTAGCTGAGACTGGCCACGAACCCGGATCCTCCTGCCTCAGACTCCCAAGTACTGGGATTACAAGTGTGCACCACCAGGCCCAGCAATGCTGAACATTTTTTATATAATTGTTGGCTATTTATACTTTATTTATTATTATTTTTATGGTTTGGGATCGAACCCTAAGGAATTCTACCTATGAGCTACATCCCCAGCCCTAATATGCTTTTTATTTTTAAACAAGGTCTCGCTAAGTTGCAGAGGGCCTTTCTATGTTGCTGAGGCTGGCCTTGAACCGTAATCCTCCAGTCTCAGCTTCCTAAGTACTGGGATTCCAGGAGTGTGCCACCTCGCAGAGCTGTCTGCGCCGTTTATAAAGTGGGCCGTTTGATTTTTTTGGTGATGATTGTTTTCAGTTCTTTGTGTATTTTGCATATTACTCCTGTCAGAGGGTTTGTTTCGGGGGCACCTTTGTCAAGAATCAGATGGCAGCAGCTGTTTAGGCTTGTCTGTCTTCTATTCCTGCTGGAGAGCGACGTTGGACGCATTCCTTCCCTTTCTGTTTCATGGAATACTTTAATCCGAGGTGCGCCGGTGTTAGTTCTTATTCAAAGGTCTTGTAGAATTCAGCTGTGAATCTGTCTGTTGCCGGGCTTTTCTCTGTTGGAGGCTTCCCGTGACTGTTACCCGCCAGGTGTTTCTCTCTCTCTCTCTCTCTCTCTCTCTCTCTCTCTCTCTCTCTCCCTCTCCCTCTCCCTCTCCCTCTCCCTCTCCCTCTCCCTCTCCCTCTCCCTCTCCCTCTCCCTCTCCCCCTCCCCTCCCCTCCCCTCCCCTCCCCTCCCCCTCCCCCTCCCCCTTCCCCTTCCTCTCTCCCTCTCTCCCTCCCTCCCTCCCTCTTTTTCTCTCCCTTTTGGAGGGGGTACTGGGGATTAAACCCAGGGCAGTCTACCTCTGAGTCACATCTCCAGCCCTGTTTTATCAATCAATTTTTAAAAACATGGTCTCACTAAGTTACCATGTACTAGCCTTGAATCCATGATCCTCCTGTCTCAGCCTCCCAAGTATTGAGATCACAGCATGCACCACCATGCCCAGATCTGTTTAGGTTTTCTGTATGTCCAATTTTGGTAGATTGCGTTTGTGTGGGAATTTTTCCATTTATTCTAGATTTTATAACTGATTAGAAATATAAGTTTTCAAAGTAGCCCCTATTAATCCTCTCTCTGGATTTCAATGATTGTGATTAAGGGTGTGGGCTGAGGGAGGCTTCTACCTAAAACAGAACATACCCTGTAGGGTGGAATTAGAGATTATGAGTTTTCCCCAGTATAAAAGTGTATATATATGTTGGTGGTACTGGGGTTCCTGGAAGCCCTTCTACCTCTAGGCTACACTCCCAGACCTATTTTATTTAGGAAACAGGGTCTCTTAAGCCAGCACAGCTGGCTTCGAACCTGCACGATCCTCCTGTCTCCGCCTCCCAAGCGCGGGGATTACAAGCGTGCGCCACCACGCCCGGCTATAAAAGTATATTTTTAAGCCGGGCTTGTAATCCCAGCATTTGGGAGGCTGAGACAGAAGGATCGTGGTTCAAGGACAGCCTCAGCTTAGTGAGGCCCTGTGCAACTCAGTGAGACCCTGGTTCAAAAAATAAAGAGACTAAAAAATCGGGCTAGGGGTGTAGCTCAGAGGTAGAATGCCCTAGGTTCCATCCCCAGTACTGCAAAAACCTGGATCTGAAAAGTACAATAGCTAACATGACGCGTTCACGAGCGGGTTCAACGTTAGCTCTGAGCATGTGCAAGAGAAGGCTCAGGGAACTTGAAGGCCAGGCAGGATGAAGAAAGCTGAACTGACCTTCGTGACACCATCAAATGCACCAACATTTGTCTTGGGGGTCTCTGGAGAAGAGAGGAGAAAAGGACAGAAAATATTTGAAGGAATAATATTCTCCAATTGCCCAAATTCAGTGAAATGCACGAAACGGTATACCCAAGAACCTCAACAACTCCAAGTAGGAAAAACTCAACGAGAGTCACACGGGAAAACGTTGTTGTCAGAAGACAAAGAGACACAGGAAATAGCTAGAGAAAGCACCGTGCGGTACCCGGGGTCCTCAGCGAGGTTCTCAGCCGACTTGTCCTCAGAGGCCTCTGGAGACCAGAGGGAGGGCATGCCATACTCAGAAATCTAAGCGAAGCCCGGCATTCGGGAGGCCAACACAGGAGGGTCACGGGTTCCTAGCCAGCTCCAGCTACTTAGTGAGGCCCTCTGCAACTCAGTGAGACCCTGTTTCAAAATAAAAGAATAAAATAGGTCTGGGGATGTAGCTCAGAGTTCTTATCTGCAGTACCACACATACATCAAAAAGTTTTCACTATAAAAATATCCAGCCGGGCGCGGTGGCGCACACTTGTAATCCCAGCATTCGGGAGGCTGAGGCAGGAGGATCGCGGATCGCGGATCACGGAGATCACAGACAGCCTCAGCTACTTAGTGAGGCCCTCCGTAACTCAGTGAGACCCTGTTTCAAAATAAAGAATAAAAACTAGGGCTGGGAGTGTAGCTCGGAGGTAGAATGCCCCTGGGTTCCATCCCCAATACAAAAAAAAAAAAAAAAAGTGATGAAGAAATTGTTTTTTCAGGGGTCTTTCTTTTGTCTTTTTGGAACCAGGGATGGAGTCCGGAGCACTGCACCTGCAGAGCAGGCGCTTTGCACTGATCTCCATCCCGGTGACGAAGGCACTGGGCAGGGGAGGCAGAGAGGGGAACCACAGAAGGACACAAGCAGCCCTCACCAGGGACCACCGCCAGCTAAAGGCACGCATTGGCCGGGCGTGGTGGCGCACGCTTGTAATCCCCGCGCTTGGGAGGCAGAGACAGGAGGATCGCGCAGGTTCGAAGCCAGCCGTGCGCGCTGGTTTAGGAGACCCTGTTTCCAAATAAAAATGTAAAAATAGGTCTGGGAGTGTAGCCCGGAGGTAGAAGGGCTTCCAGGAACCCCAGTACCACCAAATAAATAAATAAATAAATAAAGCCACGCATTTGAAACAAGATGGTGGCACATGCTGTGGCCCAGACTCCCTTTAGATTCCAAGACTGGAAGAAGTGAGCTACAGGGTGGCGTAAGCTGTTCCATGCCGATGGCACAGGTGTGGGCACGCATGTCATGTGAAGTGTTCCTGAAGACGAGCGGCCATTTGTCCTGTGCCCGTGATGGGCTGGACCCACCTGGCTCCCGGCACAGGTGAGAATTCCGCCTGCCGCTGCTCTGGCGGCTTTCCTGCCTCGTACCCTGTGGGTCTGGTATGATGCCAATTCAGGTATAGAGTCTGCATTATTTTCTGCCACTGTGCAGAATATTTTATTTCCGATTGTGGGGCGTAAGGGCATCCACTCCCTCCCTCCCACCACTGCGTGAATGGTGCCCCATGAGACCCATCCCGAGCTCCTCTTCCTCCCCCTCTGTGGCCCCTCTGAACAGCCCTTCCAGGGTCCTCACAGATTGACTCGCCTCTGGTGTGCATGCCCTCCTCCCAGCCTTGGCAGGGATCTTTCTGTTTTGGTGGCCAAGGGAGTGGGAATTCCTTCTCATCAGCGTCTCACAGGCGCCTCCAGCTGGCCACTTGCCGGCACCAGCTCTAGACGGACCATCCCCAGCCCTGTCCCCCTTTCACGGATGGAGGCCTGAGGCCAAGACATCGGTCCATTTCACCCACACCCTGTGCCAGAAACCCCGGATGTCCCCGCCTGCACCGCCCCCAGTGCCCCTGCTGGTGATCCTATGCGAGGTGGCTGGTCTGTTAGAACCTGCAGTGGAGCCCTGCATGGTGGCAGGTGCTTGTAATCCCAGCATTTGGGAGGCTGAGAAAGGAGGATCGCAGTTCACAGACAGGCTCAGCGACTTAGTGAGGCTCCTTGCACCTCACTGAGACCCTGTTTCAAAATAAAGAATAAGCCGGGCGTGGTGGCGCATGCTTGTAATCCCCGCGCGGAGACAGGAGGATCGCGCTGGTTGGAAGCCAGCTGCGTTGGCTTAAGAGACCCTGTTTCCAAATTAAAAAAAAAATACACACACACACACACACACACACACACACACACACACACACACACATATATATATATGGGGGTGTAGCCTGGAGGTAGAAGGGTTTCCAGGAACCCCAGTACCACCCTCCCAAAAAAGAATAAAAAATAGGGCTTGGGGTTGTAGCTTGGAGGCAGAATACCCCTGGGTTCCGTCTCCAGTGCTGGAAAAAAAAAAGTGGAGGGCCCCACCTCACAGGTGGCTCACCCTCTGCCTCCCCTGGGCCCCAGAGACCACCCTATTCTAAATAGCATCCCTCTCCCCACTGGCTCTCCCAGATACCCCGTCTTCCCACCCCACGAGCACAGGGAAGCTGCTGTCTGTCTCCCCGTGCAGAGGTTAGCTCTGGTGGGATGAGCCCTGGTCCCAGGTTGCCTGGGGCTGTCCTGGTGTTAGCATCCTGAACCTCAAAGCCCCTGCCGCCCAGAGACCCAGACCTGGCGCCCCCTGCAGGACCGGAGACGTTCTCAGTGTTGTCTGCCCCATGCTGGGCCAGCACCCAGGGCCTGGTGGGTGCTGGGCCCACAGACATTGAGGACTTGCCTGGTCACACAGGTCAGAGGCGAGCCGGCCAGTGACTCTTTCTACCCCGGCCAGGTTCCTGGGACTTCCATCCTGAGCAGGTGTGGTCCAAGGCAGGGTGAGGTGCTGGGGAGCCTGGGCCTAGGGGTGGTCTCCAAGTCCCGGGGAGGTGGCTGTCTGATCAGCTCAGAGCCCGTGACAGTGTCACCGGCACTTGGTGGCAGCACACGCAACATCTCCCGCACCTGTCTCCCTGGTCTCACCGTGGGGATGGTGGGGCAGCTGTGGGAAGCCACAGGCCTCAGTTTCCCCATCTGTGGGGCAGTGGGGGCAATGGTGAAGTGTTTATTATTTATTATTTATTTACTTTTCAGTACTGGGGATGGAACCGAGGGGCCCTCTACCACTGAGCTGCATCCCCAGCCCTTTTTACTTTTTGTTTTGAAACAGGTGGCTGAGGTTGGCCTTGAACCTGTGATTCTGCTATCTTAGCCTCCCAAGGACTGGGATTTCAGGAGTGGGCCGCTGTGCCCAGATGATGATTAAGTCTTGAGGGTGCCTATACGTGTCTGGGTGGTCGCTCAGCCCTGAGGCAGCACAACTGACCACCCGGGGCCAGGGTGCCTGTCGTAGCACCCCAGACCTGCCACCGCTACTCCTTTATGGACCCCTCAGGAGGGAAAGTCTGGTCAGACCATGTCCCCATGACCTGGGTGACCCAAAGTCCACCGTGGGGACCCTGCTCAGGCCCCTGGGGAATCCCAAGGTGCCCCCTCTCTGGAGTCCCCCACTGCAGCCCAGGCACACTCACACGGGTGGCATGGGTGTTGCTGCCCCTCAACTTTGGGGTGTTGGGGTCCAGGCTGGCGTGGCTCCATTGCTGTCTGAGGTCTGGCCTCATCTCTGACACTGTCACCACGGAGTCCTTCTCCTGCCCAGGCCTCGGTCCCCTTCAGCTGACCTACCTGGGCCCACAGCCCAGGGCCACCTCGCGCCACAGTCCCAGATCCCTGTCCCAGGAAGCAGCAGCCAGGTGGAGGGGTGTTTGCTGGGTGAGGGGCTGCGGCTCTGCAATGCCCGCAGGGTTCCTGGGCCAAGGGCAACTGACCAGCCCTCATGGATGGGCCGGGGGCAGGGAGCAGAGACTGTGCCTGACCTCTGGGAGGGACCGGGTAGGGTGGGTGCTCCAGGGCCCGAGCTTCTCAGCCAGAGCCCTTGCAGGATAGAGGGCTGTGAAGGCCAGCGCCCACACTTTAATAATCAATCCATTTTTCCCTCCCTCCCTCCCTTCCTCCCTCCCTTCCTTCCTTCCTCTTTCTTTTTCCTTTGTACTGGGGATTGAACCCAGGGGCATTCTACCTCTGAGCCACACCCCTAGCCCTTCTCTTTTTAATTTTTGAAACAGGGTCTTGCTGAATTGCTGAGGCTAGTCTCCAACCTATGATCCTCCTGTCTCAACCTTCCAACTCCTGGGATTACAGGTGTGCACCACCATGCCCAACTCATAATCTCCTTTTTTTTCCCCTGGGGATGGAACCTAGGGGCATTCTACTTCTGAGCTCCACCCCCAGCCCTATTTTATATTCTTTTATTTAGAAACAGGGTCTCACTGAGTTGCAAAGGGCCTAAGTAGCTGAGGCTGTCCACGAACCACAATCCTCCTCTCAGTCTCCCAAATGCTGGGATTACAAGCGTGCGCCACCACGCCCGGCTATAACCTCTCTTAACCCTCAAGGTCCCTGAGTACATGTCCCTTGAGGTGATGAAACATTTAATTAAAGTTTAGTCATTTTGTTTATGTTCCTATCACATTCAAGTAAAATCAAATACAACGCTTACTTTAAGTGACATACAGTATTTTATGTCTACAAAGGGATTTTCTCTGTTTATCCTGTTGACTGTACATCTGCCTACAAAAAACGTCTAGAGCGATGTTTACCCTCCATCAGTGGGGCTGGGCTGAGCTTCTCTTAACTTTCTTCCTTATGTATTCAGCATCACTTAGAAGACACTCCTTTCAATGAACACACACAATGTTTACAAAGACGATAAAGGATAAAGTCGTTTTGCAAGCCCCGGGGCGGGTATCAGTTCCCACTGGGGACAAAGACATATGATGAAGGGCGTGGGGTCTCCACACTCTGCTGGTGGGGTGGGAATCGATGCAGCCACTTTGGAGAACTGTGTGCCTCAGCCAACAGGACAGAGGTGCAAAGCTTCCACGTCCTGCGGGGCCACCTCTGGCCGGGCCGGGGTCTTCCTCTGCCTGCACAGGGATGCGCAGGGCTGTGGTGGGGCTGGGAAGGGGGTTCTGCTGGGGAGGCCATGCCATGGCAGCTGGCTCTGCTCAGGAGAGGCCCAGCCTCTTGCAGGGCACCGTGCAGGCTGGGTGGACCTGAGGGTCTGGCCCTGGGCCTCCCGCCTGCCCGGAGCACGAGGTCAGGGGTGGGGAGGCCCTGGGCAGCAGGAACCCAGGCCGCTGTACAGACTCCACGTGGCAGTCACTGCTCCTGGCTAGACCTGGCCCCGCCGACCAGCCAGCATGGAACTGGGTAGACACCAAGATGGAGGCCCTGGGTTCTGCCCGCTGCCGGGCGGGGACATGGGGAAATGAGAATCTGTTCCTGCCCTTGGCTTGGTGGGGTGGGTACACCAAGGTCACCCCCCCTCCCACTCAGCCTCTTCCCCAGCCACAGCCTGCAGGACCGGGCTCCCTGCACTGCCTCTGGCCTTGCGAGGGCACCGTGCCACAAAGGCTCCTGGAGAGCCGGGGCCCCAGGGCTCGTGGGGCGTGCTGGGCCTGGGCAGGTCCAGGGCTCCCCAAGTGTGGAGGATGGCCTGCCCAGGCCAGAAGAGAATAGGAGCCTCAGGTGTTCGGGAGGAAACCCAGGAAGCATGCCAGAGAGGTTCTGACCATGGGGGAGCGCAGTGGGACCCACCGGCTGACGTCACCCTTGACCAGGGACCCCCCCACCCCGCTCACACACCAGCCCAGCTGAGAGCAGAGCCACCGCTGGCCAGACTCTTGATACCACCAAACCTGGCCTAGAGCAGGTAAGTGGGGCTCTGTGGTCCCCACTGGACACGCCCCCCACACTGGGCGAGAGGCGGGCAGGCAGGCCTGGCCTGTCCCCTGTAGTGCTGGCCTGTGTCCTGGCACCGTGGAGGCCAGCCTTCGTGCCCCGCCGCGGTGTGTGGCCTTGCCCAGCTGCCTGGCCCGCAGGGGCTGTCCAGGAGTGCTTAGCAAGGCAGGCACCTAGTCTCCTCTGTGGGGCCAGTCAGACCGGGCCCACCTGCCAGGCGACACCCCGGACACGCACGCTATCCCACTGCCAAGGGGGACCCAAAGTGGACAACCTCAGGGTGGGGGCAGGCCACAGGGAGAGGTCTCCTGGTCCAGAGAAACAGTGTGGCCAGGCCCTCCCCATCCCTCACCAAACTCTCCAGCCCCGGGGCCCAGGGGCTCCCGTCCTGTCACGGAGGACTGGGGATGTGGACCCTGCCTCCGTCCATTTTCTTGTTACTAAAGTGAATACCACAGACTGGGAAACTTATAAAGAAAAGAGGTTTATTTGGCTTATGTTCGGGAGGCTGGGCGGCCCAAGAGCCCATCTGGGGCTGGGTGCTGGTGGCTTTAGAACATGAGGGGCAGTCCTCTGGAGATGGAGCAGCTTGCCCGAGAGCTGCTCTTTAGCCATCCCAGGCTGGCCCCCCATGCGGTGCAGAGGGCACTGCCCGAGGCCCCTCCTCACACTGCCACACGGGGGACCGAGTTTCCAGGGGGGCAGTTTTAAGTGTCCCCAAGACCACCCCTTCCTGCTCTGGTCACCAGAGCCCCAGGAGGGCTGGGAAGAGCCACGTGGGTTCCGTGGCACACCTGGGGCCCCACTGACCACCGGAGGACTAGAGGCCCACCTGCGATGGAACCCAAGGATCCCACGGGGTACCCCGCCCCCAGCTCAGCACCATGTTGGAAGGAAACACGGTGTGCAGAAGACCCTGGCCGCACAGTCGGACTTGCAGAGTGAAGGAAGGAACGGAGTGCCCAGCCCGAGCCGGTGCCAGGGCGGCTCATTCCCGCCGGTCCTGAGGTCGGGCAGGGTGGCAGGCACGGGGTATAGGGCGTGCACACAGGGGCAGGGCTAGAGAAATGGGGTGCGGGCGTCCAGAGGGTGGGGCCATAAGAAATACCATGATGGAGGCCGGCTGCGCTTTCTCTAAAATAGCTCTGTATACAAGGCTCTTCATCGACGCGCAGGCTCCCACACTAGCCCGGCTCCCCTCGGTCAGTCCTGGTCCTCGTCCTGTCCAGTCACGGGGTCCAAGGGCTGTCCGGCCGCCGGCCGCCGAGCCGCACGAAGGAGGCGCCCTGCAGGACGGCGGCGCAGAAGGAGCGGCAGCGCTTGCAGGGCCCTGCGGGCGCCAGGGCGCCCGAGCCGCGGCACACCAGGCAGGGCGCTTCCACTTCCCGCGGCCCTGCGGGGAAGAGGGGCGCTGAGACCTTGGGGCCACACCCCCGCCCCGTCCCCCGCCCAAGACCGCGCCCTCCGCCCCTCCAAGACCGTGCCCACCGGGTCCCCTGGACCAAGGTCCCAGACCACCCCTGCTGTGCAAGAACCGGCCCACCCACCCACAGCGCCACCTAAGACTGCGCCCTCCCAGACCACGCCCAACCCAAAGACCACGCCCCCACCCAGGCGCGCCTGCCAGCCCGGAGGCCCCGCCCACCAGCCACGGCCCCGCCCGGCGTCATGGCCCGGCTACTACCGCAAGACCTCGCCCACCAGCCCATCTATGCCAGCTCATGCCTGTTGTATGAGACCACGCCCGCAGGTCCCTGAGACCTGTAGTGGGCAGATCCTGCCCACCATCCCAAAGCATGCCTCATGGTCCCTGAAATCAAATCATTAGCCTTAAGGTCACTAGGACAGGGCACCCCTACATTGCTCTGATGGTCTCACCCCTGCAAGGCCGGTGCCAGTCAGGAAGTCCAGTTGCAGCTGGCTCCTAAGCCCAGCCACTTCTCCCACATGAACCCCGCCTGTTTCCGTGAATCCCACTTTCCTAAAACCCAGGCCCCACAAACCCAGGCCAAGGGGCAGGCCGTAGTGTCTGGTGTTAAGGCTGTGGACACAGAAGGCTTGGGCAGTGCCAGTCAGGTGGCATAGGTGGGAGGGGAGGGGCAAGGTGGGCTTGGCCTTGGGGCACCAGCAGGAGCTTGCCTTGGGCATTAGCAGCAGTTGGGGGCACAGCATCTTTCCCACCTGCCCTGCCGGTGCCCAGTCAGACCACTGTCTCCAGGGACCACCCTGCAGCAAAGGCTTGAGGGCTGGCTTGTTCTCCAGGAACAGGCAAGCCCTGGTGGGCACAGGCCTGAGGACGAGGGGTCAGGTGGGCTGGGAACAAGCCCACAGTCCTGCGGAGCTGTGGGCCTGGCAAAGCCGAGGC
Organism: Muscardinus avellanarius; assembly: GCF_963383645.1. Classification (NCBI taxonomy): domain Eukaryota; kingdom Metazoa; phylum Chordata; class Mammalia; order Rodentia; family Gliridae; genus Muscardinus; species Muscardinus avellanarius. Next base: position 787,178 of record NC_137797.1, on the reverse strand, counting down.
TTCAGGACAGAACAGCTCTCTTGAGCACTGAGCAGAACCCAGAGACGGGTTTGGTGACCAAACATGGCAGTTCTGGAAAGGGCGACCTAGGTGTGATGGCATCAGAAGGCTAAACCCCTGGAGGAGGGATCCTGCTGACCACTTGTGGCCGGGGCCAGAGGTCTGGGGCCTAAGCTGGACGATTGCACGAAGGGCTGAGGACACCCTGTGTGTGTGCACGAGAGCCCGTGTGAGGTTAGACTCAGCGCGCGCCCACTGGCCAGCACGGCCCAGGCAGACACAGGAACCAAGCCTGTCAGGCATCGGAGTGGTCTCCTGGCGGCTCAGCTCTGCCCCTCCTGCCTCTCCAGGTGAGTTGGGCCGTCTCCCGTGTTACACAAAACTAACCTAACTTGTAGGCAAACTACCTGAGAGCCACCCGGGTTCTCTGGTCAGAAGTGGTCCTTGAGCAAGAGGACAGGGGACCTGTTCCCAGGAACAGCTCCAGTGTCCCTTGTCCATCGCACACTGACCCCTCCAGGTGAAATCCTTGTGGCTGTGAAGGGAGGAGGTCTGGGAGCCTGGGTGGTTTGGGAGCCTGTAGATGCAGTCCTAGCCCAGGAAACAAGTAGAAGCCTACCCATGCTCACCAGACCAGTGCTCCCTGCAGCTGTTAGCTGAATCAGAAACAGTGTGTCCATCAGCAGTAGTGTGAATAAATCAACTGTGGCTGAAAGTAAGCCGCAGCTATATGCAATACACCAAATGCAGCTACATCTCAAACCCAGTTAGATTCATTCCTGAATATAAAGCTACTTTAACATTCATGGGTGTCATTCACCGCTTTAGTAGAAGAAAGGAGAAAAGGCTTATGATATCTTTATGGATGAAAAGTTTTCAAGAATGTTCAATCCATATTCTTTAACATGCCAGAGTATCTATACATTTGCAACTATATTCATATCAATCTATATACAGGTCTTTATAGAGACCCAGGGAAAATTTCATTTTAAGTGAATAGTATTAGAAACATTCATTTTAAAAATCAGGAGGTAGACAAGGATGCCTGACATTGGGTAGGATGTAGCCAGTACAATCTAGACTAAGAGACAGGACTAAGACATTACAGGAGGCAGCAAGACTGGAACGGGAGATATAACAACATTATTTACATATGGTAGAATTATTTATGTGGAAAGTTCAAAAGAGTATTCAGACATGTTATTAGAGATAATAAGAGACTTTAGTTTTTGTTTTGTTTTTGAGACAGGGGCTCGTTAAATTTCTGAGAATCTTGCAAGTTGCTGAAGCTAGCCTTGAACCTGTAATCCTCCTATTCCAGCCTTCAAAGTACTAGGATTCAGGAGTGTACCACCATGCCCAGCTAAGGAGAGACTTTAGAAATGGGGCTGATTAGAAAATCAGTAATTGAATGTCAGTTTTATTTGTAGAGATGACACCATATGTAATAGTACTCGAATAGCAAGTTAACTAAGACAGAATTCAATAAAAGATGTATAAAGTCTCTATCAGGAAAGTAGAAAATATAAACAAGGTCTAAGAAAATGAGTAAGTATACCATGTTCATGAATACAAAGTCAGTTTGGTCTATGGATTCAATGCAGTTTCAACTGATATCTCAACACAGCTTTCTGTGAAACTTCATAAGATAATTATGACATTCACAAAGAAAAAAGTAAGGACAAGAAGAACTTTCCTTACCAAACATAAGACATTGCAATTAAGACAGTGTGGCATTGGTACAGGGATATGCAAATTCGCCAATGGAATAGATTCCATACCCACATATGGACAGGGGTGGGACTTAATCCAGTGTGAAAAAGAGATTTTTCTATAAATGTTCGGAGACAGCCTCAGCTACTTAGTGAGTCTCTTTCCATTCAGTGAGCCCCTGTTTCAAAAAAAAAAAAAAAGAATAAAATATAGGGCTGGGGGTGTTGTTTGGAGGCAGGATGCCCCTGGGTTTTGTTCCTAGTACCACAAAAAATAAAAGTAAAATATCTATATGGGCAAAAATAAAATTTGATTCTTACCTCATACCATAACACAAATCAACATCAGATGGGCTAAGACATATGTCAAAACAAAATTTGAAACTCTTAATAATTAAGAAAGGAGAATAATATTTTAAACTTTGAGATAAGGAAAGATTCCTTAAGACAAAAAGAACACTGAAAAAAAGAGAAAAAGATTGATAGTTTGGCTAACTAAAATTAGCAACTTGGATTTAAAGACATCTTTAAAACTGAAAACACAAATTACAAACTGGGAGAAGATATTCATAATAGACTCTGTGAGCACAAATCACCCCAGAGAAAAATAAGCAAATGGTATGAATCAACATTTCACAGAAAAGGAAATTCATGCAAACCTCAAACTCATGTGGACATACACAGCACTGCTAATCAGTGGGAAAACCATTAGTCAGTGAAATAGAAATGCAAAGGATACTTTCTTAAATCCATTTGATTGGCAAAAATTAGTCTGAATACTGATGAATCTGTGAATCCATAAGATTTCCTAGCACATTCTCAGAATATAAATTATTTCAAGCACTATGAAAAACAGGTGTTTGCTGGGCGTGGTGGCGCACGCTTGTTAATTCCTGCTCTTGGGAGGCGGAGACAGGAGGATCACGAAGGTTTGAAGCCAGCCTCGCTGGCTTAAGAGACCCTGTTTAAAAAAAAAAAAATAGGTCTGGGAGTGTAGCCCGGAGGTAGAAGGGCTTCCAGGAACCCCAGTACCACCAAAAAAAAAAAAAAAAAAAAAAAAACAGGTTTTTTGCTATCTCTTAAAACTGAACATTCAGCTGGGAATGGTGGTACATACCTGCTATCCCAGTACTTGGGAGGCTAAGAAAAGAGAATTACAGGTTTGAAGACAGCCTCAGCAATGTAGCAAGACTCTCGGCAAATTAGTAAAACCCTGTTTCAAAATAAAAAATCCTTGTAATCCCAGCATTTGGGAGACTGAGACCAGAGGATCGTGGTTCGGGGACAGCCTCAGCTACTTAGTGAGGCTCTTTGCAAGTCAGTGAGACCCTGGTTCAAAAAAAGAAAAGAATAAAAAATAGAAAATAGGGCTGGGGGTGTTGTTTGGAGGCAGGATGCCCCCGGATTTTATTCCTAGTACCACAAAAAATAAAAATAAAATAAAAAGTTCTGGGCTATAGATCAGGGGTAGAATGCTCCTGGGTTCAATCCCCAGCACAACACACACACACACACACACACACACACACACACACACACCCCAAAAACAAAGAAAAACTGAGCAGTCATGTATCCCAAGAGCCGGCAACTCCAGTCCTAGGCACATGCTCACCACAAACCTGTTCGTGTGGAACAAGAGACACGTATGAGAGCGTCACAGAGACACTGCTTACTTGAGTGGAGCCTGTAAACTAAGTGGACAGTCATAGGGAAGTGGCCAATACACTGTGATAGTCACACAAAGGACCTGCAGCAACATGGGTGAGTCTCAGCTGTATGGGATTTGGGGAAATGCCAGTCCCCATGCACTATGATGCCCTCCTTAAAAAGTAAAATAGCTAGAATTTAAAATCTTTTAAAGAATACATGTAGAAGCAATACAACCAATTAAGAAAAGCAAGGCTACAATGAAAGTGGGGCCAAGAGTGATAGCTGCCAGGCTGGGTGCAGTAGCACACACCTGTCATCCCAAGACCTGTGAGGCTGGGGTAGGAGTCAGAGTCAGGGCCAGCCTAGCAACTTAGTGAAGCCCTCAGCCATTCATAAGACCCTGCTTCAAAATAAAAAGGGCTGTAGCTTAGAGGTAAATGCCCTTCAGCTCAATCTTTAGTTAAGAAAGAAAAAAGAAAAAGAAAAGAGAAGAGAAAAGAAAAGAAAAAGGAGAAGAAAAAGAGAGATGGTTACTAGACTGGGGTATGGCTCAGTGGTGCAGGCCTGCCCAGCGTGTGTGACACCCTTGGGTTCATCCCAGCACCACTGGGGGGGGGGGATAGGGAGGGAGAGAAGAGTGAGGGTGTTCTGTAAAAAGGATGCTGGGGGAAGAAATGGGTGATTGCAGAGATGAAGGAGTCTTTGTAGCTTCTTATTACATTATAAAAATAAACTACACTGGGCGTGGTGGCGCACGCTTGAAATCCCCGCGCTTGGGAGGCTGAGACAGGAGGATCACACAGGTTCAAAGCCAACCTCAGCTACTTAGTGAGGCTCTCAGAAACTTAGTGAGACCCTGTTTTCAAATTAAAAAATATAAAATAGATCTGGGAGTATAGCCTGGAGATAGAAAGCCCCTGAGTTCTACCCCCAATACCACCAAAAATAATAAATAAATAAATAAAATAAACTACAAGTATGCCATGCAAGGACAAATAATAAAGTATGTCATGAGTCAAGAATTATGATTAGGCTGGTTGTGGTGGCACATGCTTGTAATCCCAGTATTTGAGAGGCTGAGACAGGAGTATCACAGGTTCTTGGCCAGCCTCAGCTACTTAGGCCCTCTGCAACTCAGTGAGATCCTGTTTCCAAATAAAATATAAAATAGGTCTGGGAGTATAACCTGGAGGTAGAAAGCCCCTGGGTTCCATCCCCAGCACCACACACACACACACACACACACACACACACACACACACACACAAGCCTGGAATTAATATTTGCTGGGCGTGGGGGCTCATGCTTGTAATCCCAGCATTTGGGAGGCTGAGACAGGAGGATTGCAGTTCGTGGACAGCCTCAGCTACTTAGTGAGGCCCTCTGCAACTCAGTGAGTTGCAAAATAAAGAATAAAAAATAGGGCGCTGGGAGTGTCACTTGGAGGCAGAATGCCCCTGGGTTCCATCCCCATTACAGCAAAAAAAGAAAAAAATTGGACTGAGGGTGTAGCTTGGAGGTAGAATGTCCCTGAGTTCAATCCCCAATACTAAAAAAAAAAAGTATGATTAATCAGACAATGTGCACATAAAATCCAACAGAATGAGAAAAAAAAATGAGTGAATAAATAAGATAAAATTCCAGGCAGTGCTGCAATAAAATAAGAAAAAGAAATTAATGACATAATGATTGCAAGGAAAAAAGAAAATTCATCAGATGATATAATTGCATATGTGAAAAATCCAAACGAATCTATTTTTTTTTTTTTGGTGGTACTAAGGATGGAACCCAGGGATTTCTACCCCCAGGCTACACCCCCAGCCCTATTTTATAATTTATTTGGAAACAGGGTCTCACTAAGTTTCTGAGAGCCTCACTAAGTAGCTGAGATTGGCTTTGAACTTGTGCGATCCTCCTGTCTCAGCCTCCCAAGCGCTGGGATTACAAGCGTGCGCCACCACACCCGGCCAAATCAATCTTAAACTAATAGAATTCAATTGGATTTAATATAAATTGGTCATAGTTTGTAGGTATAATAAAGTTTTGACAAAATATAACTTTTTTTTTTTTTTGCAGAACTGGGATTGAACCCGGGGGCATTCTACCTCTAAGCTACACCTCCAGCCCAATTTTCTATTTATTATTTCAAAACAGGGTCTCACTAAGTTGCAGAGTGCCTCACTAAATAACTGAGGCTGGCCATGAACCTGTGATCCTCCTGTTTCAGCCTCCCAAGTACTGGGATTATAAGCGTGGACCACCACGCCTGGCTCAAAATACAACATCTATGATAGAATAAAAAGAAAACATACCAAAGAACAAGTTTACCAAAAAAAGTAAGACAAAGAAAATTACAAGAGTCTACTGAAAACATTAAAGGATAAATAAATGGAGAGATATACTATGTTCATAGATTGAAAAACTCAAGGTTGTAAAGAAATCAATTCTTCTCAAATTGATACCTGAATTTAACTTTATCCTAATGGAACTTTCAACAGTTTTATTGTTAGTGTTTGTTTGGGGTAAATATTGACAGCCTGATTATACAAAGTGAAGGAAGAATAGGAATCAAACAGCCCAGTCATTTCCAGGGAAGAGAAGACTATGAGACTTGCCTGGAGTAATGAAGGCAAAGCTATAATAATGAAGACACTGGCACTGACCTGATGGAGTGGACCTACAAGTTCAGGCGTGTGTGTGTGTGTGTGTGTGTGTGTGTGTGTGTGTGTGTGCGTGTGTGTGCGCACGCATGCGTGAAGCACATGTGGTGTAGTTGTACACATGAGTGAGGGGCTTTCCCATTGAGGACCCAATGGAGACCCATGTTGAAAATAAATTAAACCTTGTCTCACACTGCACAGCAAACCCACTCTAGGAGACCTGGGTGTGAAGAGCTGCAACTAGCTGTTAGGAGACACCATGGAGGTCACCGTCATGACTTTAGGGTAAAGACAGTAACCAACAAGCCACAAACCACCTTAGTGAAGCCCATCAATTGGATTTCACTAAAATGAAGAGGGCTTCACCTGAAAGGACACTGTAAAGGAGTGAAAAGACAACTCACAAGACAGGAGAGACAGTGTTTGCAATGTAAACAAGTTCAGAATAGACATTTCTACAAATGGAGACATCACGATTCTAAGGGCTGTTGACCAAAAGTGTGAACAGGCACTTTCCAGGACAGGAAGCCCAGGAGGTCAAGGAACATCTGAAGCAAGCCATTCCCATCGCAGACAGAGGCTGTTGTCCACACAGTGCTGGCTGGGGCAGGGCCACAGCACTTGCGTGACCGTGGTCAGGGTGGAAATCAGCATGACCCCTGGGCCACGCATGCTCAAACACCTAGTAAAGCGGGCTTAACAGTGTCCCCCAAATTCATGCCCACCTGCAGCCTGTGAACACCACCTATTTAGAAATAGACCTTGGCCATGTTATCAATGAAGGAGGTCGTGCTGGAGTATTTGCTCTCAGCTAACAACTGCTGTCCTCATGAGAAGGGATTCTCAACAAAGAGACACCGTGGAGAGCCCAAGCAGAGACAGAGGTTGGAGCGGGTGTCCCCCAGGGATTGCCAGCAGACACCAGGGTCTGCAGAAGACTCCCAGAAGCATGGTCCTGCTGACTCCTCCATTTCAGGCCTCTGTATCAAGATGAATCCCTGTTGTTTTCAGCCGAGTTTGTGGAACACTGTTACAGCAGTGTACACCCAGTTAAGACGGAGCTGTTGGACGCACTGACATTTCCCCAGGACAAGGCTTGCCAAATGCCCCACAGCATTCCTGAGACACGTCCATGGTCACATAAGACCTGGAGCCACCCACACCTGGAGGCCTGCACCAAGTAGAGAGGCTGACCAGCCAGAAGAGGGGCGGGCAATGTCCTCTAGAGGCCAGGCAGCCCTGAAAGTGGGCGCCCCTTCTGCCTGCAGCCAGTTGCCCACTCCGTGCCCAGCAAACGGGGAGCACCTGCTGGGCACCAGGCATGTGCAGCCTGGGTGTTGTAACATACTCTGTGGGTGCTGAGAGTCTGGCAGGAAGAACTGGGGCACAGCCTCGGCCCAGGCACCCCACTCTGTCCCACCAAGGTGTCAAGCTTCATGAGAAGACTGACCCCTGAAGTCCTCTGGACCTGACACTGCTCATCCACGGCACAACCCCAATCTGCTGTGCACCCCAAGAGACAACCCAGGCCTTCGGAGGGGACCCTGGAGCTGCGCTGCAGGTCCCCACTGCTCTAATCCCTCCCACTGGTCCACCCTGTTGACACTCCATCAGTGCTGGGCCCAGGTTCGATGCCAGCTGCCCCTTCCTGACCCCGAGCTTCCTCTGTGCCCTGCCCTGGAGGAAGGCCTGACCTTCCCTCGGGGTGGGGACGGGACAGGGCAGGCGCGGGTTTGAGCAGTTACCTGGTGTTCTGGACTGCGTGGCCGCAGCGGCCAGCTTCTGCCTCGTGCTCTGCGGCGGTACCGGCGCCAGGGGCCGCGCGCTCAGCACCTTCGGATCCCGGCGCTCAGTGGCGGTGGCCGGGACTTTGCAGAAGGCGCTCCTGGGGCTTGGGCATGGGATGTTGCAGGGTGGCAGTGCCAGCCTGGTGCTGCTCTCAGCTGGGGCCAGCTTCCCTCTGCAGCCGTGCTCCGCCGGCCTCTGCACCGGAGATGGCAGGGTGCAGGACAACACCTTCCCATCTTCTGGCTTCCAGTCCTGGGGCTGCGCGGATCTGGGGGTGCCTGCTGTGCCCGGAGCGGCCGAGGGGCACCGTGCCCTGAGCGGCTGAGCGTCGGGGAGAGGTGCCAAACTCAAGTTGGCAATGGGTGGCATTTGCTTCCTGGCCTTCCGCACACTGACTCCTTCCACGTAGAGGTCAGACCCACTGAATGGGGGCAGCTCCACGGTGGGCTGGGGAGGAGGCACGGGTGAGGGGCGGCAGGACCAGCCCTGGCTCTGGGGCCCTGGGAGGGCAGTGGGCCCTGGAGAGCACAGGGGTCTGCCTGTCTGGCCTCACACCAGGCGACATGCCCTTCCTACGTGGCCAGCCAGGGGCCAGGCCTTGGAAAGGCGCAGAGAGCCCAGTACCTCTGGACACAGGCCTGGTCACCCCAGAGACCCAGAGGTAAAGCCCACCCAGCCCTGATGCCAGGCTGCTGGGAGTCCCCTAGGGGAGGAGGCCCCTGGAGAGGCCCGGGCCAGGAGAGGAACGGCCTAGAGAAAGCTGGGGGCTGAGGAGTGCTGGTGTACACCGTGGCCAGGGTAGAAGGGGGTGGGAACGAGAGGGAGGAGAGCAACCTCAGAGGCCACGGGGGCCACGTGACCCCCCAGGTGTCTGGGTGAGCCTTTTGCTCAGTGTAGACGAGAAGCTGGCTCTAGGGAATCCAGGCAGGTCCTGGCCCTCCACCTGGGCAAGCACAGCCAGGACGGCATGTCAGGCCTGGGCAGCGGATCTGTGTCCTCCAGGAGTCCAGCAGGCCTGGCAGCCAGGGCCTCGTCCTGCTTCTGTGACCAGCAGGCACAGGTGGCCGCAGCATGGGGAGGCCAGGCGGGCGTCTCGCTCACCTGTCTCCACAGAAGCTCAAAATTGCCAATGTCACAGTTGCGGTCTAGCTTCCGGTCCACGACCACCTTGATGGTGTCCTCCTGCACTTGGGCACAGAGCTGGGCGGTGACGGGCGTGGACGGGTGCATGGTAGGGCTGGAGTTGATCTCGATCAGCCAGGGCTTGAAGTCCCGCCCCAGGATGAAGTCCGCGCCGTAGAGCTCGAAGCTGTTCTTGCGGGCCTCCACGTGGTCCTGGGCCACCTTCATGGCGTTGGTGATGGCCCTCTTCATGGACGGGTAGATGACGTTGCCCCACATGGCCCCGCGGCCCCTCTTCTGCAGGTACTCCCGGAACCTGGAGCTGGACCACATGTTGTGGCCGGGCAGCAGCGGGCTGCGCCCCTGCTCATTCCGGAGGCGCTTCTGGATGGAGTGGTTGCAGAGGTGTACGGCACTGCGGGGCAAGGAGCCATGAGGCCACGGCACACACCTGCCCTGGGCCCTCTGGCGGCTGCGCCCCTCAGGCTCTGCCACCTGAAGCAGCCTCAGGCCGCCCGTGGCCAGCCTGGCAGATGCATGGATTGAACACCACCTCCCCACACCTCGGGTTCCCAGTCTGTACAGGTCAGTAGGGGCACCGGCTGACCTAGTGAGAGGAATTCACCCAGTTCAAATGTCCAGCAAACTCACACAGGCATCTGCTCTGTGTTCTTAATAGACTCGAGACAAAGGGCACCTCACAGGAGTTTGCAAATGCTATGCTGAGACCTAGAGCATCTTCACCTGAACTGTAGGTATGTCAGCCTGTTCTGAGGTGGAGCCAGCCCTCACAACCACAGGGAAGCTAGGCTTCCATAAGTAGATGAAAAGAAAAGAGGTACAGCTGCTTGGAAGGACCTCAGACGTGAGCAGTGGTTCAGGGACATGGGTCTACAGTGTAACGTCTGACTACGTTCTCGAATTTTTGTCTGTACCTGCTGGCATGGCCTTTCAGACACAAAGTCAGGAGATCTTTTGTCAGCTCAGATGGGAAACAGGGCTCAGAGAGGGTATGAGGTTCACCCGGCCTGGCTCCTGGCTCGGCAGGGTCAGGGAGGCCCAGATGTGGGGCTGCGCAAGGGCTCCCTGGGCTCCTGCACCTCTTCTCTGGCCTCCCTTCCCCAGAGGCAATAAGCAGGTATGCCTCCAGCTTACAGATTCTCTAGGTGTAGTCTAACAGGTGTGACTCCAGGTATGGCTGTCACCCCTCACCTGGGGACAGAGTTCATCCCCAGCAGGGGCTCTGTTGAGCAACTCGGCCTTGCTGGATTTAGTTATTTATTTATTGCAGTACTCAGGATTGAACCTAGGGGCATCCTACCTCCAAGCTACACCCCCAGTTCTATTTATTCTTTATTTTGAAACAGGATCTCACTAAGTTGTAGAGGGCCTTGCTAAGTGGCTGAGGCTGGCTGCAAGCCTGTGATCCTCCTGTCTCAGCCTCCCAAGCACTGGGATTACAAGTGTGCGCTACCATGCCTGGCTTCCTCGCTGGATTTTGACTTCCCTGAGAAGTTCTCCTGAAGATGTCCAGGCCGCAGCCCCACGTCTGAGAGACAAGCTAAGGAAGCCTGGACAGAGAGGCTGGGCGGAGGCTCTCCTGTGTGGACAGCACATCCCCGAGGATTCCAGTGGGCCCTGGTGAGGTGGGCACCCTGTTCCTGGAGTTCTGAGCCTCTGCCCAGTGCCCCTGCTGCCTGGCGCCTTCACGGTGGACGGCCATGAGCAACAGAGCAGCCAACAGCCAGGGCACCCGCCCACACACACCGCGGCTGGGCTGGGGGCTGCCGTCAGCCATGAGCTCGTCCCTCCTGACCTGTCGAGGTTGTCCAGGGAGAAGCGCTGCGTGGAGAAGCGCAGGTAGCTCTCCTTGTAGAACCAGATGGTCAGGGGGTTCCAGTCCGTGACGAGGAACCACTGCCTGATGTCGAACTTGGTGTCGTAGATGAGCAAGGGCGTCTCGATGTACTTCTGCACCACCCACTTGTTGTCCCTGGTGGGCAGGTCTGTGGCACCCAGCTCCAGGATCTCCTCCACCCGGTCCATGCACACGATATCTGTGAGAGGCGGCAGCTCAGCGAGCAGCTGGCTCCGGGCCTGACACCCGCACCGGCCTCGTCCAGGGCCAGGAGGCAGCACGGCCGGCTGAGCAGGGCCCACGCGTGCGGTGCCCAGCTCTCTCACACAGGGCCAAACTGTGCACTCAGCGAGGACACAGGGGTCAGGGAGGGACGGGCAGAGGTGCCCACCCAAGACCTCACTCTGGGGTATGGTATGAACAGGGGAAGGTCCCTCCATGGGCCTCAGAGCAAGCAGGCAGGGCCAAGACCTGCCGGGATCAGGCAGGGCCTTGGAGTCTAGAGAGGCTGATTCTAAAGGGTGAGTGGACAAAAGGTGAGCCCGGGAGGATGGGGCCCTGAGGCTCTCTCCCTCCACACGCCTCAGCTCGTAGGTGGGTTTTGCAATTTCCCAGCACCCTCCAAGTTAGGCCACGTGACTCCTGGTGACCAGGGACACGTGGGTGGGAGTGACGTGCATCACCGTGTGCTGTGGCTAAGGACAGTGACAGCCCCTCCCGACAGCCACTCTCTGCTGCCACAGCCCTAAAGCCTCAGGGAATGGGGCCACACGTGGCCACCTGCCATGGCCAACACGCATAAGTGATGACTCGTCCTGCCGAGATTTGGGGATTGCTCCTTTTGTGGCACCACCTGGCCCATTCTGAATAATGGGGGTCCACAGAGCCCCGGGGGCACCAGGCGAGCTCTCCACACAAAGCACAAGGCTCTGCTTCTTCAGTGACAGCAAGTTGAGACCCTGCCCAAAACAAAACTCAGGACATGGTAACAAACTGCAAAAGTCACCCTAGCCCTAGACACTGGAGTCCCAGCAGCAGGAAAGGGCTCCGCTGGTGACCAGAGAGGTGTGCTGGTTTTAAGCAAGAGTCCGGGTGTCCCCGGGGTGTCCCTGGGGGTGCAGTGTTTGCACCGGGAGGAAAGTGGCCTGGTGGACAGATGGAGACGGATGCTGTTCGAGGAGGTGGGCTCAGGACAGAGCCCAAGGAGGAGCGCGGGTCAGGTGCTCAAGGAGGAGCGAAGGAACATAAACAGGAAAATGTGGCAAAAGCCACATATGGAAGAAACGTCACAGCCTTAGAACTTTTATTATCGCACAAGAATGATTGGGAAGAAAATCAGCAGTAAGGGGGACAAGATCCTCACTGGAAAACTGGAAAATGCAGCCCAAAGCTGATTCTTTGGAAACGTAGAAAAGATCGGGGAAGCACCGTGAAGTCTTAAGTGTGTACACCCACAGCCAAGCACACGCACAGGAGTATGTGCGCACCTTTAGGAAAAGAGGGACTAGAACTGTACGTAGCTTCAGTTCAAGAAGATAGACTAGAAAACTTGAGCAGACCAGATAACCACAGTCACAGACACAATTAAAAGGTGCCAAGGATCTAATTCAAGAGAGAACCTGTTTTTTTTTTTGTTTGTTTGTTTGTTTTTTTTACAGGTGACTTTTGTGATGAATCCAAGGATAGGAATTGTATTGTTTGAAATCAAAGCCCTCCATTCTTTTTTTCTCCCGTGGTACTGAGAATCATACCCAGGGCATTCTACCTCTGAGCTACACTTTCAGCCCTATTTTATTTTTATTTTGAAACAGGGTCTTATTAAGTTGTGGAGGGCTTCACTAAGTTGCTGAGGCTGTCCCTGAACCTGCAACCTTTCTGTCTCAGTCTCACAGTACTGGGATTACAAGCATGTGTCACCATGCCCGGCCTCATTTTATTTTACTTTATTTATTTTATTTCTTCTTTATTTTTTATTTTATTTCCTTTTTTATCTTTTATTCTTTCTTTCTCTTCTATTTATTTCCTCCATCCATTTCAGAGGCTAGTATAAGCCTGTCACTAACATAAATCAAGGTAATATTAAAAAGAAAACTGTCAGCCGGGCGTGGTGACGCATGCTTGTAATCCCCGTGCTTGGGAGGTGGAGACAGGAGGATCGCACAGGTTCGTAGTCAGCCGCGCGTGCTGGCTTAGGAGACCTTGTTTCCAAATAAATTTTAAAAATATATAAAATAGGTCTGGGAGTATAGCCTGGAGGTAGAAGGCCTTCCAGGAACCCCAGTACCACCCCAAAGAAAAAAGAAAAAAAGAAAAGAAAAGAAAACTGTCAGCTGGGCACAGTGGCACATGCCTGTAATTCCAGTACTTGGGTGGCTGAGACAGGAGAATCACAGGTTCAAGACCAGCCTCAGCAACCTAGCAAGACCTTATTTCAAAACAGAAAAATATAAAGAGGGCTGGGGTATAGCTCAGAGGTAAAATGGCTCTGGGTCCCCAGTACCACAGAGAAAAGAAAGAGAGGAAGAGGGCAGGAAGGCGGGGAAAGGAAGAAGGAAGGAAGCTGCAACCGGCTTAACTTCTGCAAACAAATGAGGAAGTCCCAATTATCTAGCTCAGCCCCCACGCGTGATGGGGACGCGACCTTGCCGGCCCGCTGGCCAGCGGCCCACTGGCCAAGGGGCCCGCGCCCACAGGACTGCCCGAGCCACGGAGCTCACCTCGGCCTCGGGACTTGGCCGCAGGCTTTATGATCCAGATGTTTCGGAGCCCGTCAATCTCTGTCTGAGGGTTCACGGACATGATCTTACTCAGCAGAGCCTGGCACTGGGAAATGTAATTTCTTGAATTGGAGATGAAAGCATTGCCGCTAAAAAAAAAAAAAAAAAAAAAAGAGAACAAGATTCAGAACGCTGGTGAGACCGGGAGGTGGTGCAGGGCCACGCTGACCAGCCGGCGCCCACTCAGGCAGCTAGCAGCGGACCTGGCGGGAAAAGGCTGGGGGCTGCACCTGGACAGGGGTGTCAAGGCCTGGATTTGTGGGTCTGGATGCACGGCGCCCGAGGACTCCATGCCCGGGGCCGTGTGAGACCCGCAGGGACACCGGCAGGTCCTTGTGTGGGGTCCGCCGGCACTGGTGGTGCCCAGATGGCCCCCATGAGAAGCCACCACTCTGCAGACCTGCCTGGCCTTCAGTGGCCGGAGGACTGTCCTGAGAGCCTGCCGTCGCCCTGACCCCAAGCCCGCGCTGGTGGCCTTGCGGAGTCGGCGCGGTGCCGACTCAGGAGCTGCCAGTCTCCTGGGAGAGGGCACACTCAGCACCTCCCCAGCCCCGGGGATCTCCCCGTGACGGCTCCGAGGCAACAGCACAGCCAGGCTGAGGGCTTCGGGGACAGTGGACATCTGCGCTGGTCACCTGCTGGGAGGAGAGGGCAGCATTGGAGAGAAGGTGATGTCACCATGGAGCTGTGGTCAGGGGCCGAGTGAACATCAGTCCCCGGAGGGACACCCTCCCCAAGGGAGGGCCCAGGTGACCTGTGACGGGGTGACCCTGCCCTGTGGGCAGAATATCAGGAGGGATCGCCTCCCGGGTCTCCTGGACGAGCCTCCTCTGCACTGGCCACATGCTAACCCCAGGAGGGCGACGGGCCTGCACAGCCAGTTGGGGCACTTGCGAAGGCGGGAACAGAAGCTGGCAGCCCCCGCGCTCGGAGACCACGCAGCCTGCTGCAGCGGGACGCAGGCTCCTGGCCACTCCGGTGCCCTCCTGGCACTGGCTCAGGAAGAAGACAAGCAGTTTGCCAGCCTGTGTGAAGGAATCCCTCACAGCCTCCAGGACACCGAGCCTGGCCCGGGAAGACACCCATGGGTAGCAGCACCTTGTGGGGGAAGGAAGGCTGAGAGGTGTGAGCGCGGGCAGAGCCTGGGAGGACAGTCAGGAGCCGGCGAGGTGCCAGGAGCCCCCGACCCAACAGGTTCTGGACACGTCCCATGCTCATCCGAGAACAGACCCGGGACAGAAAAGGGGGCAGCAGGCAGGGCTTTCTGGTCCTGGAGCTCCGACACGCCTGTGGGGATCCTGGGAGCCTCCAGGAGCGGGGCCGCAGGCTCCAGCACACTGGACGCAGGATGCCCCAGAAGTGCCCACTTCCTGACCTGAGCCCAAGCGGTCCTGCTGGGCCCCGGCCCGCCCCTCGGCCACGCCTAGGACTCGCTCTTCAGTGCTCGATGCCTACTCGACGCGTCCCGGGTGGACTCGTGCAACGGGCACCAGCTCAAGGCCGAACACCTCCAGGCCCCTGGAAGCCCTGTGTCCCCGCCTGATGGATGGTGGCCAGTCACACTCTGAATTCCCACCAGGCAGCAGGATTTTGTTCTTATATTTTTGGTACTAGGGGTTGAACCCAGGGACATTCTACCTCTGAAATGCATCCCCAGCCCTTTTTATTTATTATTTTCTTATTTTGATACAGGCTTTTACTGAATTCTTGAGGCTAGCCTCAAATCTGTGACCCTCCTGTCTCAGCCTCCCAGGTACTGGGATTAGAGGCATGTGGCACCATGCCCAGCTTGTGTATTAGGGTTTTTGTTTGTTTGTTTTTGCAGTCCTGGGGCTGGAACCCAGGGCCATTCTACCTTTGAGCTACACCCCAGCCCTTTTTTTTTTTTTTTTTTTTTTTGGTGGTACTAGGGGTGGAACCCAGAGGCTTTCTACCTCCGGGCTACACTCCCAAACCTATTTTATATTTTATTTAGAAACAGGGTCTCCCTAAGTAGCCGAGGCTGGCTTCGAACCTGTGCGATCCTCCTGTCTCAGCCTCCCAAGTGCAAGGATTACAAGCGTGCGCCACCACGCCCGGCACGTATTGTGTTTTTAAATTTCACTTTACAGATGCTGCTAATATGTAGAAATAGAATGAACTTTTACATTGACCTTGAATCCAGTGACCTTGCTAAATTCACTTAATCCTAATACTCTACATTTCTTAAAGCTTTCTGTGTGATAGTTCTATCATCCACAAGTCGAGAGCCTCTTCCTTTCTGAGCTGTGAGCTTGTCTTCCTTCCTTCTACACGGTAGAGGTGCAAAACTGCTGGTCCATGCTGCACACAAGTCTGGAAGTGAACATTTCCTAACCATTCTGACTTCAAGAGGAACACTTTTTTGTGTGTGTGTGTGGGTCTGGGGATGGAACCCAGGGGCATTTGACCTCTGAGCCACACCCCCTGCCCTATTTTTATTCTTTATTTTGAAACAGGGTCTCACTAAGTTGTGGAGGGCCTCACTAAGTAGCTGAGGCTGTCCGCGAACCGTGATCCTCCGGTTTCAGCCTCCCGAATGCTGGGATTACAAGCGTGCCCACCATGCCCGGCAAGAGGAACACTTTTAATATAAAACCAGTAAGAAATAGGTTAGTCGTAAAATTTTTACAAACTTTTATCAATTAACAAGGTTTCTTATCTTAGTTTGCAAAAAATGTAAATATGGAAGGCTATGAATTTTACTTTTTTTTTTTTTTTGGTGATACTGGGGTTCCTAGAAGCCTTTCTACCACCAGGCATAGTGGTACATCTGTAATCCCAGTACCTGGGAGGCCAAGACAGGAACATTGAAGATTCTAGGCCAGCCTCAACAATGTGGTGAGACTCTCATTAACCTAGCAAGACCCTGTTTTAAAATAAAGATTAAATGGGTCTGGGGGTGTGTGGGGAGCCATTAAAGCCTTCCCCTAGATTGGTGTCTCTGACTCAGCTGACTGTCCTTTGCCCAGAGTCAACAAGGTTTGGGGTTATGGAAAGTTCAGAGGTCTGAGAGAGGATCAGGTGGTGATGACAGGAGGGTACTGATAGGCCTATCTGTAATGTGTGTGTTTTGTATGGGTCTTTATTGTATTCTGATGGTGATAGCATGAGAATGTTGATTGACTTGTAGCTGTGTATAAATACCTCTGGAAAAACAAAACCGGTGTCGGCGCAATAAAGATGAGATTGACCCAGAAGTAGGCGTCAACCAGGAACGTCAGCGCAATAGAGGGGTGTAGCCGGGAGGTAGAATGACTCTGGGTTCAATCCCCAGTACCACAAACAATAAAGTAAAAAAAAAATAGGGCTGAAGATGCGGCTCAGGGGTACAATGGCTCTGGCTCAATCCCTATTAACAACAACAACAACAACAACAACAACAACAAAATGTATATTGTAGAGCCGGGCGTGGTGGCGCACGCTTGTAATCCCCACACTTGGGAGGCTGAGACAGGAGGATCGCGCAGGTTCAAAGTCAGCCTCAGCTACTTAGTGAGGCTCTCAGCAACTTAGTGAGACCCTGTTTCCAAATAAAATATAAAAATGGGTCTGGGAGTGTAGCCTGGAGGTAGAAAGCCTCTGGGTTCCACCCGCAGTACCACCACACACACAAAAAAATGTATATTGTAATTTCTAAGGTAAACCCTGACAAATAAAGCCAAAATGTGGAACGAGAAAGCAAATTCAGATGGTAAAACCATCAAGAGTATTCGGTCAGTACCAGGTGCAGCCGTGTGTGCCTGGTAATCCTAGCACTTGGGAAACTGAGACAGGAGAATCACAAGTTCAAGGCCAGTGCATGGTAACTTAGTGAGGCCCTCAGCAATTTAGACCCTGTTTCAAAATAAAAAATAAGGCTGGAATTGTATAGCTCAGAGGTAGAATGCCCCTGGGTTCAATCCCCAGTACCAAACACGTACAAAAAGAATACTTGATCAGAGGTGCCCCCACACCCAGACGGGCACCCCTACATCCAGACAGGGGCCCTCCCAGGTGGATGTCCCCCACACCCAGACAGATACCCTGACACCCAGGCATGCCCCCACTTCTAGGCAGGTACACACCCAGGTGGCAGCCCCACCCCCAGGCAGGAGCCCCCACCCAGGCAGGGGCCCTGGTGCCCAGAGGCCATTTGCCCCGTGGGCTCCTGACATTCCATCACGGGCCTAGAGGGAGCGAACATGGGTCTCTGCCGCTGAGGCTGGGGCTGCAGGGATGGAGGGATGAGGGACAGAGGAATGGAGGGATGAGGGATGAGGGATGGAGGGATGAGGGATGGGGGCTGCAGGGATGGAGGGATGGAGGGATGAAGGATGGGGATGAGGGATGGAGGGATGAGGGATGGGGGCTGCAGGGATGGAGGGATGAGGGATGAGGGATGGAGGGATGAGGGACAGAGGAATGGAGGGATGAGGGATGAGGGATAGAGGGATGAGGGATGGGGGCTGCAGGGATGGAGGGATGAGGGATGGGGGCTGCAGGGATGGAGGGACGGAGGGATGAAGAATGGGGATGAGGGATGGAGGGATGAGGGATGGGGGCTGCAGGGATGGAGGGATAGAGGGATGGAGGGATGAAGGATGGGGATGAGGGATGGAGGGATGAGGGACAGAGGAATGGAGGGATGAGGGATGGAGGGATGAGGGATGAGGGATGGAGGGATGAGGGATGGGGGCTGCAGGGATGGAGGGATGAGGGATGGGGGCTGCAGGGATGGAGGGACAGAGGGATGGAGGGATGAAGGATGGGGATGAGGGACGGAGGGACATCTTACTGGATGAGGGAGTAGTATTGCTGGGTCAGCTCACTCCACTCGGCCTCGGAGAGGTCCTCCACGCTGCTCTCCAACTTGTCAATGTCCTCGTGCTCCAGCTGCCCCAGGTAAGCCTGGCACACCTTGCAGGCCATGTCCACCAGCTGCCCCGAGAGGTCCTTGAGCTTCTCATCAGCGATCTCAGGATCTGGAACCCAAGTCCCCAGACAGATGCTCACACTCAGACATCCTACCTCAGGTGTGCCGATGCCCAGGCGGGTCCCTTGACACCCAAACAGGTGCCCCACACTCAGACAGGTGCCCCGATGCCCAGGGAGATGCATCGACACCTAGACAGGTGCCCACACTCAGAGAGGTGCCCTGATGCCCAGGGAGGTCCCTCGATACCCATACAGGTGCCCCGATGCCGAAACAGATGCATCGACACCCAGACAAGTGACCTGATGTGACACCAGCTGCCCCATAAGAAGGTGGCTCTGAGGTCTGGGCCCACCGTCAGGACAGAGTGGGTCGCCGTGGATACGTGAGCTGAGCCAGTGCCTCCCTGGCTGCGCGGACCCCAGCACACCCTTACCTGTCTTGCCACCGGGGTCGCCGTGCCTGGCCTCCTCCTTCCTCCTCAGTTTGCTTCTGTTGTAGGTCTGATGGCTGACCACCCACTTGAGGATGCTGGAAGCCATGGTGCGCCGGAAGTCGTCTGGAGGGGTGGGGGCAGGGCCGGGTGGAGGGCATCCTTCCCTCAGCCAGGTGGCCCCAGCCTTGCAGCCGCCTCCCGCCACAGCCCGCCCGTCTACTCGTCCTCCCCAGCATCTTTTCCCTGGCCCTCTGGCCCTCAAGAGGGCCTTTCCTCTAGAAGCCCTGTCTCAAAAGGACAGAGGGCTGTCTCTAGAAACCCCTCTGCTTCAGCACCGGGATGCTGCGAGGGCTCCGCCATCCCCAGCTCAGGGCCTCTGCACCCCCAACCCTCAGGTGGAAACCCCCTCCTGCCCGGTCTTGCCTGCCCCACCCACCACAAAGCAGAGTCCAGCCTGGCTCTGAGGGGCATGGCGGCCACCCTGCCTGGGTGGGACAGCCACGGAGGCCTCTGCCCTCAGAGCCAAGCTGCGGACACTCAGCTCTGCAGCTTCTGTGGACCTGTAGTGCCTCCTGCCTCCAGCCTCCGGCCTTCCTCACACTGCCGTGGAAGTTTCTGGACAGGCCCGTGCGGGGTGGACCAGAGGTGTCTGTGTGCGGTCCTGACCTGGCCAGGTGTGGGGCCGCCACCAACTTACCCAGGAACTCCTGCTTCTCGCTCTCCGTGCAGAGGCTGTAGCAGCGCGGGAAGAAGGAGTTGGGGTTCGCCTGGACGTACCACGGCAGGCTCCGCATGTTCACACACAGCCCGATCTCCAGAGACAGCGGCACGTCAGGGACGCAGCGGGCAGCCGGGCCTCGCCACACCCGGGAGGCCAGGACCAGCTGTCCGCCTGGGTCCCATCTTTGGCTTGGCCTGTGCCCTGAGGAGGGGGTCTTCTGTGTCCCTGGGACCACCCAGAGATGGAGCGAGAGGCATGGGGGAGCCCTGGGGCTTGGGTGGGGTGGGCAGGAGCAGGGAGTCCCAGGCAGCAGCCTGAGGTGGCCTCCCCGCCGCCGCCCGGCCGGCCCCCACCCTCTCCCACCTTGGTGGTAAAGGACGCTGTCTTTCCATAATGGTTCAGCATCTGGTCCCCAGACAGGCTGTGGTAGTCAACAACGTCCCTTTTGATAGTCCAGAGGAGGTAGGGCATCTCGTTCTTTACCAACCTGGACTGGCAAGAAGAGACCTCTCTCAACACCAGAGCTCAGGCAGAACAAGAGAGGGGCAGACCTCAAACTGCAGCCTGCCAGCTGTGACCCAGCATCCCACGGGCTGGACCACGTGCGCCCAGAGGCCAGCTGACTCCCTCCCCCGAGCTGCCCTCCCCTGCATCATGCTGGGGCTCAGGGAAGCTGCCTTCCCTCCCGTACTCCCTCCCTGAGCCTCCACTGTGGGAGCCTGGCTAGGCCTGCAGCTGCAGACACCTTGACCTTGACAATTCCTGTCTATCTGCAGCACTTGCTCAAAAACTCTAGCCAGCCAGGCATAGTGGCACACGCTTGTAATCCCAGCATTTGGGAGGCTGAGACTGGAGGATCGCGATTCGAGGACAGCCTCAGCTACTATTTAGTGAGGCCCTGTTTCAAATAAAGGATAAAAGAGAAATAGGGCTGGGGGCGTAGCTCAGAGGTCGAATGCCCCTGGGTTCCATCCCCAGTATCGAAAAAAAAAAAAAAAGTGTGCACCACCACACTCAGCTCTTATTCTTTTATTTTGAAACAGGGTCTCACTAAGTTGCGGAGGGCCTCACTAAGTAACTGAGGCTGCTGGGAACCTGATCCTACTGTCTCGGCCTCCCATGCACTGGGATAACAAGCCCAGCTTTAAAATATAGTTTTAAAATCTGGAAAGCTCATAATCTCTAATTCTACTCTACAGGGTTTGTTCTGTTTAGGCAGAAGCCTCCATGACCCACATTCTAATCACAATGGCCCCTCTCCTCACCCGAGTTTCCCGAGATGCTTAGTAAACAAAGGACCCTTTAGGAAGGACAAGATCAGATACCACCCAGCCACCACACCTCCACCCCAGCGGGGTCCCCAGTCACACCTCCTCCAGGACGCCTAGAAAGGGATCCCAAGACCTCTGGAGCCTCTCACTCTCTGTGAGCCACTGTTCCTTAATAAGCCTCTGCCTTTGTCTCTGACCTGCGTGTGCTGACATTCTTTTTGCCACAAAAGCCAAGGACCCCGAGCCTTGGGGGAGTTCCCCCGCCCACGCAGGCACTCCTCAGCACCCTCCACGGGCTCGCAGTGCTGACCCGTGACGCTTGGACCTCAGCCTCTCCTACCCTGGGCCGGCTCCTTCTACGGCTCATTGGTCACGTCTGTGGAATTCCATGGAAGCTGTCACCTGTGAACTTGGACAACGTGCTCCTTGGCCACTAGTGGGGTGTTGGCCAAGTTTTTGCCCAATTTTCTATTTGTCTTTTTATGATTGACATGAGTTCTTATGTTTATTCTGGATATTTGACCTTTTAAATTTTTTACTTTATTATTATTTTTGGTACTGGGGGTTGAATCCAGAGGTGATCTACATTCAAGCTACACCTCTAGCCTGGTCCATTATTTTTTGTTTTGAAACAGGTTCTCACTACAATTCTTTTTTTTTTTTTTTTTTTTTTTTCGAATCTGGGGATGAACCCAGAGCATTCGACCTCCAAGCTACAACTCCAGCCCTATTTTTTATTCTTAATTTTGAAACAGGGTCTCACTGAGTTGCAGAGAGCCTCACTAAGTAGCTGAGGCTGTCCGCGAACCACGATCCTCCGGTCTCAGCCTCCCAAATGCTGGGATTCTCACTACATTTCTGAGGCTGGCTTTGAAGCTACAATCCTCCAGCCTCAGCCTCGCAAGTACTGGGATTACAGGCATGTACCACCACACCTGGTATAGATATTCGATCGCTTGAATTATGTGTACTGAAAATATCTCCTCCCAGCCAGGCGTGGTGGAGCATGCTTGTAATCCTTGCGCTTGGGAGGCTGAGACAGGAGGATCACATGGGTTCGAAGCCAGCAAAAAAACTCCTCCCATTTTACAATTGTCTTGTCTTCTTATGGAGAAAGGTGGGGTCGGAGTCCCAGAGGAGCCAGGCTGGGGCGCAGCTGCAGCAATGCAGGGGTGTTACTAGAGACCCCACCAGCTCGCCAGCTGGGTCCCGTCAGACATCACCCTGCAGCACACGGACTCGCTGCTGGCCACCCGTGGCCTTCCACATTCACGCAGGAGGGCCGCTGGCTGGGTCCCTCCATGGCAATATCTCGAGGGCAAACATCAGACGGCCATGGAGTAAGGAGCCATCCAGGTATCGGCTAGCGGCTGTCGTGCGGCCTGACTCAGCAAGGGAGCCTTTTAGCAGACAGCACAGCTGTCCTCTTTCACCACTGCTGTGGACAGAAGGGCTTCTGCTGGGTCCGAGGGAGCCCCAGAGCTGAGCCTTGAGAGCACAGGCTCCGAGAGGAAGCCAGAGAGTCGGGGGCCGGGTCAGCCATTCCTACTGGGCAGCCCTCCACGTAGGGTGCAGGGCAGGCCTGGGGTCGGGGGGCCGGACACTCCGGGGCCACCCTCCAGCACAACGGGCCCTGCCACTGTCTGGTCCGGAGGCCTGCTGTGACTCTGGGCTGCTGTCTCTCCTCGGGACACAGGCCAGAGTGCGCCAGAGAGGCTGCGGTGCAGAAGCCGGGTGGCCTGAGCGGGCACCTACCATCACGTTGTGGATGTCCTCTGGTTTCTCTGAGGTCACTTCCTGGATTTCTTTGACTTCAGCGCATTTATTCTCTGCAAACAGACGGGAGAGACACGATGGTGCCAGCTCAGTCCCAGCGCCTCGCCATGCCAGGGCTGTGGCTTGGGGAGTCTGGAGGCTCAGATGTCTCTGGTGAGGGGCGGCGAAGGCAGCCTGGGGTCAGCGTGATAGGGTGTGGGCTGGGTGGAGGGCTGGGCATGGACACAGGGTGCCAAGAGGTGACCAGGACCCGGGGGCTTGCCCGGGCACAGGTGCCTCGGGTGAGGGAGGTGGGAGAGCAGCAAGGGGGACTTAGACCCCAGCAGGTGTGGACGTTGCCACACTCAGGTCAGCTGACTCCCAGCTAGACAGAGGACACGGGCCTCCCACACGCTACCCGTGGCCCCCTCTGCTTCATCCTCTGTGCTGGGAAGGATCTTGGGCAGGAAGTGGAACTTCTTCTCCACCCAGCCCTTCTTCCGCAGAGTTGCCCGGACCACGGGGTAGTGTCCGTAGATGGAGAAAATCTTCTTTTCCTACAACGGCAGAGCGGGTTTCAGTGGGAGCACCGAAGATCACTGGGAGTCCTCCCCCGATGGGGGAGTTTTCGGAGCAGAATGAGGGATGGCACAGTGGGAAGAAAGCAGGTGCTGCTCAGAGATCACAGAATGCCTGGAGCTAGAGCGGGCAGCTGGATGTGTGCACACGTGCGTGCACACCCAGGGTAGGGCTCACTGACGGGTTTGTATGGCACCTGCCCAGGGTGTGGTATTAGGAGGTGGTAGATTATAAGCTTGTAATCCCAGCACTGGGGAGGGTGAGATGGGAGGATCGCAGGTTCGCAGCCAGACTCAGCTACTTAGTGAGGCCCTCCACAACTTGTAAGATTCTGTTTCAAAGTAAAGAATAGAATAAGCCAGGCGTGGTGGCGCACGCTTGTAATCCCTGTACTTGGGAGGCATAGATGGGAGGACTGCGCAGGTTCAAAGCCAGGTGTGCTGGCTCAAGAGACCCTGTTTCCAAATACAAAGGTATAAAATTAGGTCTGGGAGTGTAGCCCGGAAGTAGAAGGGTTTCCAGGAACCCAGTATCACACACAAAAAAAGAATAAAATATAGGGCTGGAGATTAGCTCGGAGGTAGAATGCCCCTGGGTTCAATCCCCAGTACTACACACACAAGAAAAAATGGTATGGGATCTTCACAAGGCGAGTCTGCTGGGACCCAACACTGGGTCCTGGGCTGTCCTCGGGAGGGATTAAGGCTGGTCTCAGGAGCTGACAGCGGGCTGTTTTGAATGGCTGACCCGGACCCCGACTCTCTGGCTTCCTCTCGGAGCCTGTGCTCTCAAGGCTCAGCTCTGGGGCTCCCTCGGACCCAGCAGAAGCCCTTCTGTCCACAGCAGTGGTGAAAGAGGACAGCTGTGCTGCGCCACATCTGCTAAAAGGCTCCCCTGCTGAGTCAGGCCGCACGACAGCCGCTAGCCGATACCTGGATGGCTCCTTACTCCATGGCCGTCTGATGTTTGCCCTCGAGATGTTGCCATGGAGGGACCCAGCCAGCGGCCCTCACCAGAGGCCAGAAGGGCTGCAGCTGAGGTTTTGAGCCTCCAGTGCTGCCAGGCAAATAAACTCCTCTTCTTGATAAAGTACACGTCTCCACTGATTCATCATGGCAACAGGAAGCAAGAAGGCTGTCCCAAGGGCACCCCTGAACCACGCTGCTGGGAGAAGGCAGAGGACGTGGCTGCACTCAGCCATTGGGCAGGTCGGCAGCAGTGCATGGTCATTAGGGGCTGGGCAGGAGGAGGCACTCGGACCCTGGGTCCTCAGCAGACACGTCCAGGTGATCCTCTGCAGTGCCGGGCAGAACATCCTCCCCTGGCGTGCAGGTGGAGCCCGTGGCCACCCTCCCAGGAGAAGGGGCTACAGAAGGAGGGGCAGGACATCACCCCGGCCTGCTGGCATCATTTGGCAAGGACTCTGCAGGTGTAACTAAGGCCCTTAATCAGATGGCCATGGAGTAAGGAGCCATCCAGTTATCGGCTAGCGGCTGTCGTGCGGCCTGACTCAGCAGGGGAGCCTTTTAGCAGACGTGGCGCAGCACAGCTGTCCTCTTTCACCACTGCTGTGGACAGAAGGGCTTCTGCTGGGTCCGAGGGAGTCCCAGAGCTGAGCCTGGAATGCACACAGCCCGATGCCAGCCTCGAGACCCCGAGCAGACATGTGGCCAACTTCGCCAGACTCCCAGCCTGAGACGTCAGGAGGCCAATGGGCACCGCGCACACTGCCGAGCTCCGGCCAACTACTTACACAGCACAGACCACAAACACAGGAGCCCAAGGGGACCTGGGGGTCACAGCCAGGAACACACACCTGGGCGCCATGACCAGAAGCCTGAGCTGGATCCAGCACCCACACAAGATCAAGTGCGCCATTCGGAAAATCATCACCAAGGTCCGTGATGTGGCTGTGTGTGCGGACAGGGCACACACAGGAGGAGCCTGGCTACCAATGCAGGGAGTGGACAGCCGTGAGAGGGCCTACGCTCTACAGCCCCACAGGACCTCCTGGCCACCCCCACCCTGCTTAGTGTGGGCAAATTGAACGACTTCAGAAAATGGAGCTGGGCGTGATGGTACACACATGCAGTTGGGACAGGAGGATCCCAGGTTCGCGGACAGCCTCCGCAACACAGACTGTCAGCAACCTAGCAAGAACCTGTTTCCAAACAAACAATAAAAGAGACTGGGAGTGTAGCTCAGAGGTAGAATGCCCCTGAGTTTAATCCCCAGTACCACAAAAACAAAACAAACAAACAAAAAATGGATTAATTTTAGTATGTCAGAATACAATTCCCAAGGGAACAACAAAAAAGAATTAAAAAACAGTGTAAAACTTCTATGAGACAGGGGGAAATGGAATAAAAAATATAATCGGACGAAAAGAAGGCATGAAAAGAAAAGAAATCTGAACAAACAGGCCATGTGGAGTGTGTGAAGTAAGACAGCAATACACCTGGACATATGGTGGCTTAGTCACAGATAAACACACTAAGTGCTCCGCTTGAAGGGCAGAGTGCCAGGCTGGACTTTTGTGTGTGTTTAAAAGTTAACGCTATGTCATTTACAACAGACCATAAAAAATAAGCCTACAGATGTGTTAGAAAATAAAAGGAAGCCGGGCGTGGTGGCACACACTTGTCATCCCAGCATTCGGGAGGCTGAGAACCGGAGGATCACGGTTCGCGGACAGCCTCAGTTACTTAATGAGGTCCTCTGCAACTCAGTGAGACCTGGTTTCAAAATAAAGAATAAAAAATAGGGCAGGGGGTGTAGCTCGGAGATTGAATGCCCCTGGGTTCCCTCTCCAGACCCCCCCCAAAAAAAGAAAGAAAAGGATATACCATGTGAGAAAAATAGCCTTTGGGAAAGATACACATCACTAAAGTAAAGCAATCATTTCATAATTCTAAAAAGGTTTAACTAACCAGAAAAGTACATTTCTATACACCTATTAAGAGGACAATAAATTATACAAAGTAAAAATAGACAAGCCTACAGAGCAGTCAAATCCACAGTTATGAGGCCAGTGTGGTGGTGCATACTTGTAATCCCAGCATTCAGGAGGCTGAGACAGGATTGTGGTTCATGGATAGCCCCAGCTACTTAGCGAGGCCTTTTGCAACTCAGTGAGACCCTGTTTCAAAAATAAAAAGACTAGCCGGCGTGGTGGTGCACGCTTGTAATCCCCGCGCTTGGGAGGCAGAGACAGGAGGATCGTGCAGGTTCGAAGCCAGCCGCCTGCGCTGGCTTAGGAGACCCTGTTTCCAAATAAAAATGTAAAAATAGGTCTGGGAGTGTAGCCCGGAGGTAGAAGGGCTTCCAGGAACCCCAGTACCACCAAAATAAATAAATAAATAAATAAATAAAAATAAAAAGACTAAAAAATAGGGCTGAGGGTGTAGCTCAGAGGAACAATGCCCCTGGGTTCAATTCCCAGTACCTCAAAAAAAAAAAAAAATCCACAGTTACAATGCAGTATTTTAATATGCTTCTCAGGAAGTGATAGAAAACAGATAAAGAATTTCAGTAAGACCAAAGAGGATTCGAAAAACTCAAATAACAAACTCCACCTAATCACCATGAACAGGGCACTCTAAGAAATGTTAGGCGTCAAGTAAGTCTAAACAGCTCGGTGGGATAACAAGAGCGGCATAACTACACAAGCCTACAAGCACAGAAATCAAGAACCAGATTTTAAGTTACCATTGGTCAATGAAGAAGTAATAACACGAACCATGAAATCAACCGGGCACCAACGAAAGTTCTGCAAAATAACAGCCGGTGAAACACAGCTAACGCAGTACTCAGAGGGACATTCACAGTCCAACAGGCTCATGCACTTGAGGTTTCTGGAAAGTAATGAGCTGGCAGAGTTCTACTTCTATGAAACTCCAGGAAGGCTGGCAGGGCTGAGGAACATGTCCGTGGTTTCCAGGCTGTCAGGGCAGGGAGAAGAATACGCGGGGGGCCAGGAGGGAACTCTGGAGGGGGATGGAATGTTCATCACCACTGCCTGCTTTATACATTTGTACATGTTCTGCTTCTCTATCTGCGCGTGTCCAGCCCGTGACACCATCGTGCAGCGCGCTTTATAATTTGTGCATATTTTACACACGTATCTCAGAAGCCATTAAGAGTGAAGATGTTTCCATCACCAATGTGTACTGGCGTCCTCGCTACGCCCGACCCATCCGGGCCCTCCGAGCGGCAGATGGGTATTGAGAGAACACCTCCCTTTCTGGAGTCACTTGACTTTCACAGTCTCAGAGCGTTGGGCGTGGAGGCATCGTTCACATCTACCGAATACCAGCACAGTCCAGGTGAACTGCACGGCCTCACTCCCCACATGAATTCGGAGTCATGGCTCTGGACTTTCCCTCCCCTCCCATGAGGCATACCCCTCCTGGAGCACATCACACATCGGGTGGGCCCCACGGGGAGGGGCTGTGGAAGGCTCTCTGAGTAACTGAAGGGCTGTGCCTGGCCTGGAGCCCTGGCTCCCCCTGTCAGGATGAATAGAGAAGGCCAAGACATGTACCCCTGACCGAGGGGGCGCACTGCAGGAAGCACCGCCAACTTCCAAGTTCACACAGCTAAGCCCCTAGTGACACTGGTGCAGGCAGGTCCCCAGCGCCGGGGGACCCAGGCCAAACACAGCCTCCATATTCCAAAACGAATTTCCACATTCAGAAAGCGTCCCTTCCCACTGAGTTCCAAAGAGCATTTACCTTGATTGCTTTTTCCGTTAACTGTCTTGCGATTTTGTATCTGTCTAGTTTGGGGGAAGAAGCCAAGTCTTGGGAAATTCCTTGTTTTGATTCTGCCAAAAAGAAACAGGTATCAGGGCAAAGGGAAGGAGCTGAGCTGGTGGTATACCAAAGTTCAACATGGGGACTGGGCTCATGGAGGTCCCAGCACCGCCCCACTCTCCCGGGGCCATGCTGGGCCTGCACACACCCGTGTCCACCCATCATCAGCACGTGCCCCCAGCCTGGGCCCCCCACTCTTTAGCCCCTCTGCCCTCACCACCTCCTCACCAGGCCGCCACCCTGCCTCGCCCTGCTGGTCCCCTTCCTGCCCGCCCGGTCCACTCTGGCTTGGGGACTCTCCATCCTCTCTCTCTCTGGATCTTTCCTATGTGTGGCCAGAGGATGTGCATCTTCTTGGCCCCAC
Organism: Muscardinus avellanarius; assembly: GCF_963383645.1. Taxonomy (NCBI): domain Eukaryota; kingdom Metazoa; phylum Chordata; class Mammalia; order Rodentia; family Gliridae; genus Muscardinus; species Muscardinus avellanarius. Next base: position 758,738 of record NC_137797.1, on the reverse strand, counting down.
CTGGGACAATGGCTCTTATCCAGTGGTGCTTTGCCCAGAGTAGACAATGGCCCCTCTCCCCTCCAGATGCCCTCCCTGCCACCAGCCCCTCTCTTGGTGCCATGGCGTGGATGTAGAATGTGACTAGATTGTGAGGCTCTGACCTCATCCATCAAAAGGCTCAATCCATTGACAGCTGGATGGACTACTGGGAGGGGGACCTAGCTGGAGGAGATGGTCACTGGGGTGCTCGTTTCCCCCCACTGCCTCCTTCCTGGCTTCAGGGAGCTGAGCATGTCTCTCCCTCTCCCTCTCCCTTCCCTCTCCCTCTCCCTCTCCCTCTCCCTCTCTCTCTTCCCTCTCCCTTTCCCTCTCCCTCTCCCTCTCCCTCTCTGTCTCCTCCACTGCCCAGAGCTGCTCAGCAATTGATTCTCCACCGCACCTTTCCGCTGTGAAGTTCTGTCTGCCTCAGGCCCCAGGCAGCGGAGCTGGCCGGCACCCAGCGCTTCTCTGACCTCGACCACCAGGATCCCACAAGCAAACACCAAATCCTCGTGCCCCGCACTGCTGCCCACCAGCTCCACTTCCCTCTCTCCAGGCCCCACATCTGCTGGGCTCCCCACAGACTGAGCTGAGTCCACGCACACCCGAGTCTTCCCTCGAGGCAATGCTACTTGGCTGACCGGTTCTCCCTCCTGTCCCCACTGCTACCCCCTTTCTCCCAAGTCCTAAACATGGTGCCTTTGATCCTGCAGCTTGCCATCCCTGACCAACCCTGCTCATCCTGTTCAGTCTGGAAGATTCCTGGAATGCACATATTCCACCTGTCTGTCCTGACCCCCAGTGCCCCTGCACCCGCAGTCCCTGGGCGTCTGAGATGCTCTCGGTGCACCCGCCCAGCTCGGCCCATCTGCTCCTCCCTCCGGCTCTCCCCACTCCAAATCCAGGCTCATCAGCCAAGTGACTTAGACTAAAGCCCAGAGCCATGAAGCCTTGAAGCCAAAGTTACCCAGATAACAAAAAACCAAATAAACACAGGTCAAGGAAAAACATCTACAGACTAATATCCCTCATGAACATAGATTCAAAAGTTCTCAATAAACATTAGCAATCCGTGTGTGTGTGTGTGTGTGTGTGTGTGTGTGTGTGTGTGTGTAGTGGTACTGGGGTTCCTGGAAACCCTTTTATCTCCAGGCTACATTCCCAGACCTATTTTTATATATATTTTTAAAATTTGGAAACAGGATGAGGCTGGCTTTGAACCTGCGCAATCCTCCTGTCTCTGCCTCCCAAGCAAGCGTGTGCCACCACGCCTGGCTAGCAATCCATATTTAAAAAAAAAAAAACATAAGGAGACCCTATATCATGATCCAATCAATTCGTTCTGGGATGTATGGTTGGTTCAACATACACAAATCAATAAATGAAATTCATAACATACTTAGGGTTAAGGACAAAATCACATGGCCAATGCAAAAAATTCTTTGATAAAATTCAGCACCATTCGTTTTAAAAATATTTTAAAATTATTGAAGAAAGCAGGGATATAAAGAACTTACTTCAACATTGTAAAAGTTATACATGACAAACCTAGACCCAATATCATACTTAATGGGGAAAAACAAGCCGATTTGCTCTAAAATCAAGAACAAAACCAGATGTCTCTGCTCATCCCCATACAGCCTAGCGCTTGAAATTTTATCCAGGGCAATTAGGCAAGAGAAGGAAATAAAAGGGATACAAATAGGAAAAGAAGAATTCAACTCACCACTGTTGGCAGATTACAAAATTCTATACTTAGAAGACCTAAAAAATTCTACCAAAAGATTTCTAGAGCTAATAAATTCAGCAAAAGTAGCAGGATACAAAATCAATATAGGAAATTCAATAGCATTTTATATACACCACTAAGAAGTCAGAAAAGCAATTCCATCACAATAACCTTAAAAAAAAAAAAACCCAAACCCCTAGGCATAAGTCTAACTAAGGGGGTGAAAGCCCTCCATAATAACCATTACAGAATGCTTAAGAAAGTGACCCAAGAGGACACTCAGAAGACGACTCGCTGACCAAGGCAAGCGCAGGGGTAAATAAGGACAAGGGCGGCGTCCAAATAGCAGTATGGCAGTATTCCAGGGTACTTGTACCAGTTTCACTAACGTGAAGGAGGTGGGTGGGAAGAGGAGCCGGCCGAGCGAGCGAGCGAGCCGTGTGCACCTGTCTGTACCACTTTGAACCTTGCTGGGATGTCTAATTATCAGAAGAGCCACAGGGCACGGGACGCCCCAGCAGGACCCCGCGCGGCCGCCCGGCCATCTGCTCGCCCCCACCCAGGCAGCGACCGGGGCGCGGTACACACTCGGTTCTCTACGGTCTCCATCCCAGGAGGCGGAGGCGGACGGCAGCCTCCGGCCGGGCTCCATGCCGGGCTCCGAGGGCTCCGCCCGGTGGCCGCAGGCCCCTGAGGAGAAAGGAAGGCCGCCTCCAGCCAGACCGCCGCGGGGCTCCGCCGGGCCGCGAGCAGAGGCGGGGCAGGGCTAGCGCGGGAGGCACAGGTGGGGGAGGAGCTCTGGGGCAGGGGCAGGTGTGGGGTGGAGAGACGGGGGAGGGGGTTAGGGTTAGGGGTGGAGAGAGGGGGGCATGGGGGCAGGTCTAGGGCCGGGAAGTCTGGAGTGGGGGCAGGTCTTGGGGCGGAGAGAGGCAGGCAGGTCTAGGGGTGGAGGGGGGCAGGTGTAGGGGTGGAGAGACGGGGGCATGGGGGCAGGTCTTAAAGTGGGAAGTTGGGGTAGGGGGCAGGTCTTGGGGTGGAGAGAGGGGGGCATGGGGGCAGGTCTTAAAGTGGGAAGTTGGGGTAGGGGGCAGGTCTTGGGGTGGAGAGAGGGGGGCATGGGGGCAGGTCTTAAAGTGGGAAGTTGGGGTAGGGGGCAGGTCTTGGGCCGGGAAGTCTGGGTGGAGACAGGTCTTGGGGTGGAGAGAGGGGGCAGGTGTAGGGGTGGAGACACAGGGGAGGGGGCAGGGCTAGGGCCGGGAAGTCGGGCGGGATGCCCTGGCGGGGGCGGTCAGTGGGCAGGGGTCGGTGTGCAGGAGGGCCGGGCTGGGCAGTTAGGAGCTCCGGGAAGCGCGGGGGACCGAGCCGCCTGGGGAGGGCGGAGGGGCCGGCGGAGGGCCGGGGCGCGGTCCTCACCGGGCGCGGGCCCCCGGCCGTGCCGCGCGCCCCCGTCCCCCGCCGCGCGGGCCTGCGTCCTGCGGTCGCCCCTGGCGGCGGGCCGGGGCGGCGGGCCGCGCGTGGCAGCCCCGGGGCGCGGGCGGCGGGCGGCGCGGGGCGTGGGGCTGCGCGGGCGCGCGGGCGGGGGGCGGCGGCGGCGCGCCGAGGGCCGGGGGCGCGCGGGCGGCGGGGGGCGGCGGGCGCTGGGCCGGGGCTCGGGCTCGGGGGTGCGCTCGGAGGCGGCGCGGGGGCGGGGGCCGGGGCGCGGCACCACGCGGGCCATGCGCTCCGGGAGGGCCCGCGAGTGGCCGCGACCCCCGCCCGGGTCCCGCGCTTCGGCCCCGCCGCGGCGGTCGGGGTCACACTGACCCGCCCCGGCCCCCAGCACGGCGGAGTCACAAAGCCCGCGGTCACACGCAGCCCCCCCGGGTCACCAGCCTGCGCCTCGCCGCGCCAGGGCGCCGCCCGGCCAGAGGGGCCGCCTTCCCCGGGGCTGCACAGAGCCAGAACCGGGGGGCCTGGGCCCCCGGGGTCAGTTTGGGGTCCCCAGCCCTGCCCGGGCTTTGTCCGCCCAGTCCTCCCGGCCTGCGTCGCGTGCCACCTGTCCCGCCCTGGGTTCCTTTCTTCTTGGCGCCCACCCTCCCCTACAGTTCTTTTATTCTCGGTCGCCCCTGCCCCCTGGCCCGGGGGGGGGGGGTTAGGAGAGACCCGCCGTGGCTCAGGGCATTCCCGCCGATGTCCCAAACCCAGCCAGTCTTCGGCGGGGGAAGCCCCTTTATTCTGGAGGTTCTGATGCTCAGGGCTGCACAACCAAGGATACATAAAAGGTAACTTCACGCCCCCACCCTCCTGGATCTGTGGTTGTTTGGTATTGGAGGTTGAACCCAGAGGCATTCTACCTCTGAGCTACACTCACAGTCCTATTTTATTTTTTATTTTGAAACAGTCAGCCAGGTGTGATGGCACATGCTTGTAATCCCAGTACTTGGGAGGCAGAGACGGGAGGATTTCAAGTTTGAGGACAGCCGTAACAAATGGTGAGGCTCTCATCAACCTGTGAAACCCTATTTCAAAACAAACAAAACAGGGCTGGGGTGTGTGGCTTGGAGGTAGAATTCCCCTGGGCTCAGTCTCCAGTAACACACACACACACACACACACACACTAAAGAAAGAAGAAATTAAAAACAGAAAGAAGAAACGGAGAGGGGAAAAAAACGGGCTCACTAAATTTCTGAGCCTGCCCTTGAACCTGCGATCCTCCTGTCTCAGCCTCCCAGTACTGGGATTACATTGGTGAGCCACCACACCCACACACACTCCTGTTCTATGCCTCCATTTTTCGGAACCTGGGCAAGCGATTCTCTGAGGCCCAGCACTAAATAGGCAGTGCTCACAGTTGCGTGTTAGCATTTATTGTTCAGGCGCACTCAGCTATAACCCAGCGTGAACAGAGAGACTGAAAGACCCGTTTGGGCGTCTGAGCTCTCAAGATCAGAAGGTGTACGCCAGCACAACCCTGCAGCTGTGCTGTTCTGGCCTGAAGGGTGAACTGGGGGGGGTGGCTGCAAGCCCAGCGCTGCCCCTGTGGCTCCCACTCACTCCGGGGGCAGGGGAGCAGACCCCAGGTGGCCTCCTCCCCAGAGAGTGCTTCCTGTGGCGGTGCACCTTGGGGCCTGTTGGGGCTGGAACAGAGCTCCTTCAGGGCGCTGCCTGCCTTCCAAATGGCTCACCTGCAGTCCTCTTTTTTTGATTGGAAATAACAGCCCCACCTGTCATGAATCCCAGCAGCCAGGCGCAGCTGGGCTCCGCAGAGCTCAGAGGGGAAGCCCGGGAAGTCCTCACCCCCTGGCCGGCCAGCCAGCCTGCCCTCAAGTCCTGGGCCCACCGAAGGCCTCAGGTCACAAACTGCATCCCCTGCCTATCTGCCAGCCCCCAGGGACCACCTAGCACACCCCAGCTCAGCAAAGAGCAGACTCATCTACAAGAGGAGAAACCACCGCCAGGGCGTGGGTGAGACTCCAGGCCGGCGGGTGAGCAGGAAGCCGCTCCTAGAAGTACCACGCGCCGCGCGGTTAGTGCCCGGGTCAGCTGGGGAACCCAGGTGGCACCCTAGCGAGGGTGGCACACAAGCCAGCTTTGGGCTGCGGTGTTGCCGAAGCCATGGTACGTCACACTCTGTCCCTCCGGCCTGGCGGTTGGACAGTGGCAGGCTGAGCTGCGTGGGGACATGTCAGTGCCTGGAAGGCCAAGACAGCCATGGAAGAGCCCGGCCTGGCCGACCTCGGGTGAGTGAGGACCAAGTCAGGAGGCAGGGGCTAGGACACGGGGTCTGGGCTCCAAGGGGTCTGCTGCAGGGAGCCAGCAAAGGTCGGGGAGGGGCTGGGCCCATCAGTCACGGGGCGGTGAGACGTGTGGTCAAGTCTAGTTTCCAAAGCCTCGCACTCGGGCCCACCCGAGGACACTGAACCGTCAGTGGCTGTGCGAAGCTCCACACTGGACCCGAGGCCCGTGAGGAGGCCGGTCCTTCTAGAAAGGGAGAGTGGGTGGAGACTTGGGTGGGGAAAGCTCCTGGTTAAAGCACCCCCAGTTCTACGGCAGGACAGAGCAGCCAGCCTGTCTTCTGTCTGGGAAAGGGTGTTGGGCAGGCCAGGCCTGGTGAGGCAGAAGGGAGAAGCCGGACGTAAGGGAGACTGGCCCTGACAGAGAGCACACGGGCACCAAGAATGGAGACCAAACAAGCGGGCTGGAGAAGACGGTGGCGGAGACCTGTCCCTGTGGCTGCGCTGGCTTCCCTCGGAGCCCTCAGCAAGGCCACCTGAGGGACGCTGAGCCCACAGATCCTAAAGGCACCAGAGTCCACCTTCGCCTGTGTCAGAATTAAACTACGATAAAAGGAAACAGCAGCAGCTGAGCCCCTCCAGAAGGGAGAGCAAGTTAGGAAGCGGGAGCTGCAGGGCCGCGGGCCTGCGCAGGGCGTGGGGGAGCCGCGGGCGCCGCCTCCGGGTCCCTGCTCTGCAGTCACTGGGCCATCTGCACCACCACGGCTCTCCAGGCTTTCTCCTTGTCAAACTCCTTCAGGGGGCTTCTGGTCACCTATGACAGAGACGGGACTGTGAGGCGATAGCGTGTTAGCGCAGGCAGGTGGCTGAGCAGCCGGCCTGGCAGCCAGCACGCCCTCGCTGGCCGTTTCTCTGCGACTGGAAGATGGGAGGAGAGAGGGGAAGGCCTCTAAGGCGGGCCCAGGGTGCCCAGCCCCTCACTCGGGCTTCTGAGCCTCGCAGGTGTGGTGCCCAGGGTGGGGGTGAGCTCCAAGGGTGGGCACGAGCCTGGCCGCCGAGGAACATGACACCGTACGCCACCAGACACGGGAAGACGGTGGCCAGCCTCACCGTGCGCCCTGGGGTGGGCCGCTGGAACCAGGCAGGGCAGCACATCCACCCAGCGGTGCCTTTGCTGGACAGGACGGGAGGATCTCATTTAGAGACAGGGTCAAAGCTGGGCTGCAGCCAGAGCCTGCAGGACACGTCCCCCGAGTGGGAAGCATGCTCAGGGCCCTGGGTTGCTGCTTCTGAAGGACAGTGGGCAGGTCTCAGAGAAGACTCCCCAGACAGGCGGCTCAGGAGGAGGGGCCGCTGGACCCGTAGGCCTGGGCAGGGGACAGGCAGGGCCTGTAGGAAGGACCGTTCAGGTGGCCTGGCCGAAGAGTTGGCAGGACAGCCCACAGGCCAGGCTGGGTGGCACCCGGCCCCTGCAGGGCCAGCATCCTTCAGAGGCCAGGCAAGGAATTTCCTGGGATTAGTGGGAATCCCTGAAAGGCTCGTTCTGTATCTAAGAGCAAAATCAAAAGCCCCGAGGACATGGTATTTTTCAGGAATGGGTTTGCCATTGCCCAGGTGTCGTCATTGTCTTGTGTGGTACCAGGGATGGAACCCAGGGGCATCCTACCTCTGAACCACACCCCTCGCCCCATTTAATTTTTTATTTTGAATCAGGATCTCACTGAGTTGCAGAGGGCCTTGCTAAATTGCTAGGGCTGGCCATGAACCTGAGATCCTCCTGTCTCAGCCTCCCAAGTAGCAGAATTACAAGCGTGTGCCACCATGCCCAGCTTGCCTAGTTATTTTTACTAATGTATTTCAAACTTTAAGATTTTTCTGGGGCATTTTAAAAATACAAAGAGGCACAACAGGTGTTGAAGGCCTTTAGCGAGGAGGACAGTCACCGACATGGACCCTCAGAGGTCCCTGGGACAGGGCATCCTGAGGACAGCCCACTCACCTGCCCTGCCGGGCGCTCCTGCTGGCCAGGCTGGACATCCCAGGGTGTGGCCTGCAGCCTGGCGCTGACCTTGAAGCTCACGCACTGTATGGCGGTGCCCGTGTTAAGGCCCCCCTGGAGCAGCAGCAGCAGCAGCAGCAACAGCAGCAGCAGGTCATAGGACTGTGAGGGCAGGGACAGACGTGAGCGGCTGAGCCCTGGCCAGGCGCCTGCGCCGACCCTCCTGATGCCCACTGGCTTCTCAGCCCTGGAAATCCAAACTCACTCTCCTACTTTGATAACTTAGTAACTGTTCTAGCTCAATCAATTCTGCTACGAGTTCTGTGGGTTTAAGAGAGAGGCTAAAAATGTCCCAGAAGGCTGCTCAGCCCAGTGGACAACAGGTCTTCATTCCGCCTCCCTCCCCCACCCGAACAACCGCAAGTGCGGGTGGGGGCCAGCAAGACCACCGAGGAGACGCCCTCCTGAGGCAGCAGAGAGAGGGGGCCGGCCCTGGGCAGTGGGACCCCCACCCACCCTCGGAGTCGCCTCGGGCCCAGCAGCTGGAGGTGCCAGGACCCGAGGGGCAATGGCAAAGAACAGGAGGAGGTGTGGAGGGTTCCGGGGGGAGGAGGACAGGCTGGGGCCAGGGGCCAGAGGAAACGGAAAGAGAGCGGCCGTGCAGCACGCAGTCACTGCAGAAACTTCCACAAAGGCCCAGGACCTTGTGATGGAGGATGCAAGATGTCCTTCCAGGATGACAAAAAAGACTGTCAGTGCCCCGGCAGGCAGGCAGGAAGGAAAGGAGGGAGAAAGGCAGGCAGGGAGAGTAAGCAAGTCCTTTTAATGAGTCAAGTTAGCAGGGCTCCAGTAAAAGAGAGTTTACCGGTGCATGAGTCTGAAGTTCAGACAAAAGGCAGGCCAACTCTGAAGAGGAGAGCCACCAGCCCTGTGGACAGGGAGCGGGCGGAGGGTGGGAAGTGAGTCCTGGGGGGAAGGCAGAGTCTGGCAACAGGGAGGGACGGGCATTTGAGAAACAGTGCTTCAACAGCTAAAGAGCTCTCTGAGAAAAGATCTGGTTGGGTCCAGGCTTTGCCATACTCTGGAAGCACCCACTTGGAAACCCAGCTTAGATGTCCAGATGCAATTCAGGAAAGTGGTCATCGAGTTAACATGAAAACTAGAAGCTTCCACAGAGGAGACTCGTGAGCGCGCTCAGGCAGCTGCCGGCTGATGCCACTGCGGCACCCCCTCCGGTGGTCTCCCTGGCCTTCGCAGAGCTCTCCAACAACCAGACACAGGCAGAGCCTGCTGGGCAAGAAATGCCAACACCTGTACACCAGCAAATCGTCCTTACCATCCCTGCTGCTGAGGGCCGTGTTCTCTTACCTGTGCGGCAAAATGGCACCACGCCCGCTGTGGGCTGGTGGGGACACAGGTGTGCGCCTGCCCCTGCCGGGGAAACAGCAGCCCGGGGGGCAGAGGGAGACCGAGGGGAGATCCCAGGCGCAGCTAGCCTCCTGCTAGTCATCCTGAAGATGCTCAGATTAAAAAGGAAATGCATGCCGAGGTTGATCATGGGAGTCACTCACAATAGTGGGTGGCTGGAAGTAGCCTGGCTCGCTCAGCGGGGCTGGGCAGGCAGATGGCTGCATTCCACAGTCCACAGGAGTAATAAGGGGTGAGGAAGAGCTCTGATCCTGCTGGGCGCTCAGGAGATACCAGGAGAAAATAGTAAGTTCAAAAAGCCCAGGGTTAGGACATGATGATAGCAGGTGACCTGTTTTCCAAGAAAGGAAGGAAGGTTCTAATAATGTGGTTACCTGGAAGAGGAGTAGGCAGGCAGGGCTGTGGCCCAGCGCCTCTGGGTACACCTTCTATACGTTTTTGGCTTTTGAACCATGCAAACGCTTTATATATTTTAAAAATATCATCAAAAAGGGAAAAAAGAAGAAACCCCTGAAACTGAATAGAACCAGAAGCCATTAATTGTGTATCAAATCAATGGCATAATCACTCAGGGAACGATCACGTTCCCCAGCACGTGCCTGTCCCTCTGTCTGGGAATAAGTGTTGAGGAAAAAGCCTTTGACCCACTCAGGAGGAGGACTTTGGTAGTGACTCCGGTCTCCTGTACTGGAAGAGTTCTCTGTTGTGTACTGTAAGATAAAGTAGTAAGTACCTTGAATGCTGCAGGGAACAGCATGATTGAGGGAAGCAGAGACATGCAAACAGAACTGAAGTCAAGAAGCCCTGCTGTGCTAAATCGGAATCGGAAGCCGGGCGTGGGCGCGCACTTGGAATCCCAGTACTTGGGAGGCTGAGACAGGAGGATCGGGGGTCACGGGCAGCCTCAGCTACCTAGTGAGGCCCTCCACAACTTGGTGAGTCCCTGTTTCAAAATAAAGAATTAAAAAATAGGGCTGGGGTGTAGCTTGGGGTAAAATGCCCCTGGCTTCAATTCCCAGCACCACACAAAAAAAATTTAAATCAGAATCCCAATATAAACTCATGGTCTTTAACACATACTTCTTTTTTTTTGTGTGGTACTGGGGTTCCTGGAAGCCCTTCTACCTCTGGGCTACACTCCCAGACCTATTTTTACATTTTTATTTGGAAACAGGGTCTCCTAAGCCAGCGCGCGCGGCTGGCTTCGAACCTGCGCAATCCTCCTGTCTCTGCCTCCCAAGCGCGGGGATTACAAGCGTGCGCCACCACGCCCGGCAAACACATACTTCTAAGGGAGGAATGGGCATGTGGAGCCCGTCCCGAGCTGTGTTCATCCTTCGTGGAGAGGACCGGGCACATCCGTGGGGACAGAGTCTGCAGGACAGAGAGTGTGAGCTTGGGCCATGCTCCATGCCTGCCAGGAAAGGCCAGTGCTTCTCCTGGGAGCACAGAGCCGGCAGGTGCCTCCTCTGGCCACAGCTGGGTCAACTTGGGCTTTGAGAGAAGGCTGGTTGCAGCCTCCTAAAACTTGAAACCTCCGTGAGTCCTTGGTGGTGCCTGTCACGGTGTAGGAGTGAGCGGCCCCAGGCTCCCCTCTGTCACTCTCTGGGGTAATAGTGCTGGCCAAGCAAGGACCAGCCATCAACACCAGCCCGAGGGAAGAGGGCTCAGGTGCCTCACACCCCGCGTGCGGAGCAGCAGGGACAGCTGCAGGTGGGCGCCTCACAGAGAGCCAGGGGCACGAGAAAGAGGGCGCGGAGAGCCAAGCCGCCCTGACAGCCAGGCGCAAGGGGGAACCGCACTGGACTGGGTGCTGCACAATGGCATGCAATAGTCTTGACCACTGTAGGTGTGACAGTGGGATTGTGATGGGTAGGGGGCTGTCCTCACTTACATATATGTACATATATAAACAACATATACAAACATAAACATATATATGCATATATACATATATATACACATACATATATACATATATAAACATACAAACACATATATACATATATACATATACACACACACACACACACATATATATATATATATACATATATACATAATTTTGTGGTACTGGGGTTCCTGGAAGCCCTTTTACCTCCGGGCTACACTCCCAGACCTATTTTTATATTTTTATTTGGAAACAGGGTCTCAAGCCAGTGAGGCTGGCTTCGAACCTGCGCAATCCTCCTGTCTCTGCCTCCCAAGCGCAGGGATTACAAGCGTGCGCCCGGCCTGTCCTCACTTTTAAAAATGGCGAAGTACAGAGGGTACAGGGACCAGTTGTCAAGGCCAGCGCCCTCTTGGATGGCCCGCCTGCCCTCAGTATACGCACAGGTATACATAAGGCATGCCCTGGAGCACCTGCCGTTCCCTGCACCGCCTGGCAATGTGTGTTCAATAGTCTCATAGTAGTCTTGTGGAGGAATAGCATGCTACTGGAAACAACAGGTGCAGAGTGTCTAAGCAGTAAGTCTGGCTGCATGTGCCTGGCCTTAGGAGGAAACTTGAACTGTCACCAAAAGGCCCCAGAGAAGTTCCGGGGGGAGATATTTCATATTTGAAAGGCAAAAGTCAGTTTTCCAATTCTCCTCAACTTTGTCCATAAACTCAATGCCACTGAAAGTCCAATGGGATGTGTCTCATAAAATGATGACTGGTTTGGAAGTGTGTGGATGCTCAAAGGATACGGAAAACCCATCGTGAAGGAGGCGGCCGCCTCTTGCAGGGCTGTATCAAGAGAGACAGAATGGCCCAAAGCTCGAAAGGTAGAAGGAGACAGAGATGGAACCAGGGCTGAGCTGCCGGCCAGACATGTCCACCTGGGAAAGCCAATTCCATTCCCTCCTTTGCCACATGCAAACTGGCTCCGCTAGGGCAGGCAGGGGCCGGGTGGGGGCTGTCTGTGCCAGCCACTGCCAGGACAGAGCCCGCCCGCCCGCCCCCAGACTCCTCCTCAGGCTCGGGCCGGCGGCCAGTGGCTCCACAGCCCCGCCGTGAGATGAAGGAATCCGTACTTTGATGGCCGGTGGGTAATCCTTAAAGATCTCCACGATCCTCATCACGCTGAAGGACAGGTAGGCGGAGGCCGTGAACAGCAGCGGGGATGTGATGCTGCTGATGGAGAGCAGCACCTCCACCTGTGGGAAAGCAGACCGGGGTGGGCAGCCCTGCACCCTGTGCGCGCTCACAAAGCACTCTGCGTGTGTCACGGAGCGTTTGCAATTCACACACGATTCCCCCCTCTGCTGAAGAAAAGCTCTTATGTACCAAACAGCAGCCCTACTCCTCCAAAAGCTGTTCTTTGAACCTCCTCCAGACCTTGCCAAATCATAGGGGGATGTCTGTGGCAAGTCTCAGGAATGGGGGCACGGAGCCAGTGTGTCCACTCACCGCCAGAGCACTGGGGCCCTCCGGGTAGCAACGGTCGCCAGGGGAGGCAGGGTGGGACCCCAGGACCCTCTCCTCCCGCGCCCGCGCCTCGGCGTTTCTCCCTGCACACCGCAGGGCTCACTCCTGCTGCTCTCACACACAGGCCGCTGGAGGCCAATGGCCCCTGGGCAAGCGAGCCCCCGCTGGGCCACTGTGGCCCTCCCCGGCCCCTGCCCACAGGGGCCAGAGCCTGCCCGCAGCACTGGGCAGGCACGGGCCTCACCTACCAGACACTTGCTGGGACACTCTGCTGTCACGTGACTGGCGATGGCAGTGGGGAAACACTGAGAGAAAAGGACAGTAGGAGGTGTTAGAGGCGGCCGCCGCGAGGCCAGCCCCAAGCCTGCACTTGGAGCGGGTCCGTCTTCCGTCAGTGGGGTCCCGGGGCGCGCTGGGGCCTGAGCGCGTCCGGGGGGCCCGTGCAGGCTTGTGGACTCCTCCATCATTTGCTCGCAGCTTTTAGGTGCAGAGCACAGCTGCAGGAGCGTGCAGTGACCTGGGTGCCCCAGGGTCCCTCCGCTGCCACCTGTCACAGCCGTTGGAGCTGCCCGGCCGCTGGGCACACGCTGCACCCTTGGGCGCAGCCCTCTCACGTGGCAGGGACACGGGCTGGCAGCGTGCTCCAGTGCAGTCCGTATCCCAGTCCCCACCGCCCCGACGTGACTTTGCAGAGCCCCCATCTGTCTGTCCCGACCCGCCATCTGTCCCCTGACCCGCCGTGCCACCTGTGGCCACACCGCGCCTATTCTTGGTCTCTGTTCACAGGAGGTCCCGGCCTCTGGCACCTCCAGGATCTGGATGTTTCTGAGGCACGCAGACCCCTGGGTGGCAAACTGGCCTCTGCTGGGTTAGGCTTCCTCAGGATCGGGAGGCGCTGAGGCCTCCAGAGTGCCCACCTCACCCATGGGCTGGGCACCTGCTGAGCTCTCCCCTGAGACAAATGCCTCTCCCTTTACCACCAATAAATACCCTTTCCCACTTATTGAAAAAGCTGGCTGGACTCCATAGTAGCAGAGGGAGGGGCAGGGGAGATTGCAGAGGGCCAGGGTCTTGCTGGACATCGCCCCAGACGCTGAGCAGAGCCTGGAAAGCTTGCGGCCTGACCGGCCTCTCAGTTCTGAAGTTCCTCCCATACTCACCAAGGGAAATGAAACACCAGGCTCGGAGATAGCGGCATGGCCCTGATGAATAACTCTACTCTGCAGGGGTGCCCAGGCTCAGGATGCACCAAGCAGGGGCTCTGGTGGGAAGGGCGTGAAGCCTGAGGAGGGGAGCCCCAGGGGAGGCCAAGGCGCTGCATGTGCAAAGGCCCTGGGGTGGGGCACAGATGTGGCTTAGAGGTGGCTTTAGTCCCAGCCAGGAGGTGGAGGTGTCTGCACAGGTGTGGGGGAACAGCCTCTGGCTGCAGCAAGAGCGAGCGTAGACGAGGGAACCGAGGATGCAGCTGCTGGCTAGAAAGCAGCTGGAGTGGCTCCAGTGGGTCCCAGTAAGGTGGGTGGACCCTCGCTCTCAGCCTCGTGGGCCGCAAGGGCGGGCGTCAGCTGCACCCTGAGCCCACACCGCTGCCTGGCACTTGGTGACCTTTGCTCTCGACCTCTGGCTGAGTGGAGGGGCCTAGCTTCCCTCCTCCCTCCCACCCCAGGGGAGGAGGACTCATGGCGCGTTTAGGGCCGGCCAGGAGACGCGGGCGGCACTCGGGCGGCATGGGGTGGCTCGCTGGGAGGGCCGACTCAGCCTCTGGAGGAGTCTGGGGCAGGGAGGCTGTTAGCAGGGCCGACTGGGCACAGGATAGACACGAGGATGGGTGTCTCGTCATGAACGGGGTCTCTGAACTCAGTGAACCCTAGAACGGACTCCCACAGCAGAGGTCAGACCTGTGCCACACCTCTCCAGGTGACTGCCGTGCCCGGCTGCGCCGCGTGATTCTAACCTCTGTAACTGCTCACGTGAGTGCTTCTCTCCACTCGTCCCCATGCCTGTCCCAGGAGCCCCTGGAGAGACAGGTCTCAGTGCTCCCTGAGGCTCACTCCATATACGGGGTGCCGCAGGTGATTCCCTGAGCTTCCCACGGGGAGCAGAGCCGAGGCCGCCATGCGCATGTCTACCTGGCCAGACCAGACCCTGGACAGGGGCCTGTCCTCCCTGGCTGGGACCCAGCTAGGGCTGTGCCTCCCGGAAGAGTCCCCTGTACGCCAGAGGAGCCGCGCACCAGGCCAAGGTGCTCACTGGGTGCTGCTCACTCCTCTAAGACAGCAGAAGCAAAATCTAAGCATCCATGTAGCCAGATGAGCACTGTGGGGTGAGCAGAGGCCCCTGCAGGTGCCCAGGGCATGCAGAAGGCCGTGTGGTGCCCCGGTCTGAAGCGCAGGGAGCCGACAGGAGGCGCCGTGTGGTGTGTGGGTGCTGGGTGTGCGGGACCACTCTGCCCACTGCTCTGAGGGACGTCGGGAGGCCAGACCCAGCTGCGGCCGTGCAGACGGCACGCAGGGCGCGTGTGCCTGTTCAACCCTGAACAACATGAAGCGGGCGGTGAGCTCAGAGTGTCTGGGTGTGAGGTGTGCCATGCGTCGAGCATGGCCCCTGGGCAGGCACAGGCCTTGCTGGGGTGCCATTGGATACAGCATAATAATATAAAGCTGCTGCATTTTACAAAGCATATGCATTATAAACTTATATAGAATAATAAAAATAACTGGTTTTCTAGCTGGGCGTGGTGGTGCACACTTGTAATCCCAGTACTTGGGAGGCTGAGACAGGAGGATCACAGGTTTGTGGCCAGCCTCAGTTACTTAGTGAGGGCCTCCACAACTTAGTGAGACCCTGTTTCAAAATAGAGAATAAAAAATAGGGCTGGGACTATAGCTCAGAGGTAGAATGCCCCTGGGTTCCATCCCCAGACCCACAAAAAAAAATTTTAATTGTTTTTCTTAGGAAAAATAATAGCCACTAACATAAAACTGCACACCGAGTCATTTACTCCTCAGTTTCCAAATCCTTGTGGACTGGAGACCTGTGGGGACCCTCGCCGGGCACTTCCCTGTCTGAGTCCACCACAGCTGAGCTCTAAGAGCCGCCACACTGGACGTGAGGAGGGGAGCCCAGAGCAGCGTCCGCTGCAGGCAGCCATGACTAGACGCGGTGAGCAGCCAGCAAGTACTCACGGCCACTAAGATCCAAAAGAAGGTCCCCGAGAGGTGCGGGCCCGCGGCGGCCTCGTCCACGTTCAAAGCGATGGCCCCGCCAAGGACAGCGGAGACGCCCGCGACCACCTCCACCACCTGCAAGGGGACGCGGGTGAGACTCGCCCCACGGACTGGCCGGATGCCAGAACCCAGTGCGGATGCAGACCCCCGGGGCAGGCCACAGCTCCCGCTCTCCCTGGGCCAGGCGGACCCAGGCGGGAGCACTTCCATCTGCCGCGCCTCGCAGCAGAGCCTGAAGCGAGCAGGCGGGTGGCCAGGCGGCAGGGGCGAGTGCCGGGCTGGCCAGGCCTCCTCCCCTCACCAGGCATAAGACCCTGAGGACCAAGAAGTCTGAGCTCCACCTGACGGCCCTCCTGACCCAGAGTAAAGAACTCCAGAGGGAGGGAGACCACTTGCAAAAGGCAGCGGGGCCCAGCGGAGGCGGCGACACTCAGGGAGACCGGTCTGCTCCTGGCAGCTCATTGGCGAACGGTTCCTCACAAGGAAGGTGCCGGCCAAGAGCACTCCGCGGAGCCTCTGAAGAAAGCACGTCAAGCTGAAGAAGGGAATGGAAGGGAGGATGGCAGGAGAAAGGCGAGGCCCTGGGGCCTGGGCTGCACTCCAGCGGGAGGACGAGAGGGCGGGTACCAGTGCCCTGCAGTGCAGAGCCGGAGTGACGCGGCCGGCCAGGCGGGAAAGCCCAGGCTGCGGGACAGACTCCGCACCCAGCAAAGTAGCAGGCTGAAGCAGGAAGACCTCCCGGACCAAAGATCTGCAACCTCCCGTCCAAGATCAAAGGGGAAAGGAGGGGAGATGCTTCAACAGATCCAAAACACCGCAAGGAAGGAGAAAGGGGCGCAGGAAAAAACCCAGAGAGAAACAGAAAAGGTGGTGAAAATAAATACAAATGTCACTGACCACGCCCACAGGAAGTGGGCTACACTCAAAACCTAGAGAGAGCACCGGACGAGACCAATAAAAGAAAATGCAGCTGCACACCCTTTATAAGAAGCATACCAAAATAAAATAAGAACAAGAAAAGTCAAAAGTAGGAGGGAGAAAGACACATCAGGCAAATACTAATGGAAGGACAACAGATATGCGTGAACGGGTAGATAGAGGTTTTATGGCAAAAGCTTACTAAGATAAAAAGCGTGGCAGATGGTGGCACACACTTGTAATTCCAGTACTTGGGAGGCTGAGACAGGAAGATCACAGGTTCGCAGCTAGCCTCAGCAACCTATTGAGGCCCTCCACAACTTAGAATCTGTTTCAAAATAAAAAATAAAATAAAGCTGGGCATGGTGGCGCACGCTTGTAATCCCACCATTTGGGAGGCTGAGACCTGGAGGATCGTGGTTGGCAGACAGCCTCAGCTACTTAGTGAGGCCTTCCACAACTCAGTGAGACCGTTTCAAAATAAAGAATAAAAAATAGGGCAGGGGGTGTACCTCAGAGGTCAAAAGCCTCTGGGTTCCATCCCCAGACCCGCAAAAAAATAAAAATAAAAATAAAAATAATAAAAAAATAAAATAGGGGCATAGGTCAGAGGTAGAATTTCCCTGTATTCAATCCCCAGTACTAAAAATAATAATAATAATAATAATAATAATAATAATAATATAAAAGAGGGTGTGGTGGAACACATCTGTAATCCCAACACTTGGGAGGCTGAGACAGGAGGATCAGAGGTCAAGGACAGTCTCAGCAGTAGTGAGACCCTGCCTAAAAATAAGAAATAAAATAGGGCTGTAGGAAAGAGGTAGAGTGCCCTGGTTCAATCCCCAGGGCTATCCACAACGCAGACACACACGCGCACAGTAGGGTCACCACATAGCAATAAAAGAGCGGAGTCCACCAGGCAGCAAGTCCAAGGACGCAGACTCCAAACCTAGGCCTGAAAGCTAGTGTCACGAGGAGAAATCATGACAGCACGCTCAGAGCGAGAGGTCTCTAGCTGATCTTTCGCTAATGGAACACAAAACCAAGACCAAAAAGATACGAGCAAAACTTAGGGCATCCAAGATTTGAACCTGAAGGCAGGAGGTGCGGCCCCGTGACAGGTCCCCAGGCCTGGGCTTTCAGAGGGCAAAGGGGTGGGGTTTCTGGGGACGATGGTGTCAGCCAGGGCACAGCTGCTCCAGAGTCTCTGTCCGTCACTAAGAACCAAGGCACCTGCCTGTCCTTCAGAGCAGGCGTCCTTGCCCACAGCACCGTGAATACCATGACCTTCCCCGCCTGGCGGGGCTGCACATGCATGTCTATGCCGTCCTGGTCACCCTGGAAAGCAAACATGGTGCCATGATCCCGTCTCGCACGCAGCGTGCCAGGAAGACCAGAAGAGGAGGAAAGGGCAGAAGAGGGGAGTTTCTTACCGAGTAGGATTTCAGGATGCGGGCAGGAAACGTCACTTCCTCCAAAGCGCTAGTGCTGTCAGAGATGGAGCCCTAGAGAGAAATAGCCTGGTTGAGCCACTACACAGAGGCACAGGGTGGTGGCCGCTGGGGAGAGGGATCTGAGACGTGAGCATCTCAAGGCCGCATCCCCTTGCGCATGAAGCGCGCAGTCCCCACGATGGCAGGTCACACGCGCTCTGTCAGCAGCTTGGGTGCCTCTGTGACAAGGCTGGGACAGGTGGAGAGGGTCCTCCTGCCCTGAGATGCCAGACCCCCAAGCCAAGCCACCCGTGCCAGGCGGCCCACCTTCTTCCTCCGGCAGGGTTCCTCGCTGGACCGCGCTGAGATGATCACTGTGGCCGCCATGAGAAGCTCCAGCAGGAGGAGCAGAACCAGGTTGAAGTTTATCTGCAGAGGAAGCATGGCCTCAGCGCATGCTGCTCCAAGTGCGGGCCACATGCTGCTCTGTGCCGTGTGCGTCTCTGGGTTGGTTGGTTTGTGATGCTGGGTGTTGAACCTCAGAGTTTCACTCCCAGCCCTATTTTATTTTATTTTATATTTTATTTTATTTTATTTATTTTATTATTATTATTATTATTATTATTATTTTTTTTTTTTTTTTGGTGGTACTGGGGATGGAACCCAGGGGCCTTCTACATCTGGACTACACTCCCAAACCTATTTTATATTTTATTTGGAAACAGGCTCTCTTAGCCAGCTGAGGCTGGCTTCAAACCTGAACGATCCTCCTATCTCAGCCTCCCAAGCGCGGGGATTACAAGCGTGCGCCACCACATCCGGCCCTATTTTATTTTTTATTTTGAAACAGGGCCTAAGTTGCCGAGGCTGGCTGCAAACCTACAACCCTCCTGTCTCGGCCTCCCAAGTACAGGGATTACAGGTTTGCACCACCATGCCCAGCTGAATTTTGGTTTTTACACCCTCTCACTCAGGCCAGGCAAGGTGGTAGGTGGGTGGGCTCTTGGGCAGCCTCTGCAGCCCTGCACTAACCCTTCCTCATTCATGCAAAGCCTGAACACCAGTGTTAGTGGTGGAAACACAAGGGCTCAAGGGTGACAAACTATTCTGAGCCCCACCAGGCTGGCATTACACAAACCTGCTACTTGTGAACACTCACAGGACTGACTGGAGCCCCTGGCAGGAGGGACTGTGCTCTCCGGACCTTCACCCAGAGTGCCAGGACGGAGAGTGGGCCTGTGCTGTTCCCTGCTCCCCACCCTAGCCTGCCGCCCATCGCGAGGCCAGAATCTTCTCTCCCTACCCTCCACTCTCTCAGACAAGTTCATGGACTGCAAAAGCCAGGTGTACCCCGAAAGCCAGGATGCCATCTCCTGAAGCCCCAGGTATAAACTAGACTGGGGAATGCAGCTGTCGGAGAGGGCCCGCAGCGACTGCAGCAAACCTGCGCCTTCCGCCTCCACGACTGTATGCTCTCCTCCAGTGCTCTCGGCTGACAGAGACCCAGCACCCTGGAGAGACGGCGGTGTGGCTCTGACGGACCACTCACACAGGCGAGAGCCCCCTAGCATGCACCTCAAGCCCTTGAGAATCTCTGGCCCTTCCCTACAGGTGAAAGCTGGCTCCTTTCTCTGTTAGGGGAGCGGCCTGCTGTGCACCTCTCTCTCTCTCCCTCAGGGCCATTCCCCTGTCCTGAGGTAAGACTCCCCAGCCAAAGCTTTGCCTGTGTGTTCCTGTCCTTGGTCCAGCCACTGGGTCCAAGTTCCCATCGCCAGCATCAGAACCACAGGGCTGAAGCTCCGTGGTAGTGGGCTTTCCTCTAACATGCAAGGGCCTGGGCTCAATCTCTAGCACCACAAATAAACAAATAAATAAACAAACCAACAAATTTACCTGATAAGACAAATTTATAAGAGAAAGCATACACAACCACATTCAATTAATAGCAGAGTTTCAAGATATATAAGGTAGAAGCTGGGCACGGTGGCACATGCTTGTAATCTCAGCATTTGGGAGGCTGAGGCAGGAGGATCATGGTTTGTAGACAGCCTCACCTGCTTAGTGAGGCCCTTTGCAACTCAGTGAGACCCTGTTTCAAAATAAAGAGCCGGGCGTGGTGGCTCATGCTTGTAATCCCAGCATTTGGGAGGCTGAGACTGGAGGATCGCAGTTCGCGGACAGCCTCAGCTACTTAGTGAGGCCCTCTGAAACTTAGTGAGTCTCTGTTTCAAAATAAAGAATAAAAAATAGGGCTGGGGATGTAGCTCGGAGGTAGAATGCCCCTGGGTTCCATCCCCAGTACCGCAAAAAAAAAAAAAAAAAAAAAAAAGAAAAAGAAAGAAAAAGTCAATAGTAAGTGGGTGATATTTAAGGCCTTTGGCTCCTGCTGGCCTGTTTCCTCCCAAGGGACAGGTCTCCCTATGGAACTGAAGGGCTGCTCCAGGTACCTGGGCCACTCGCCGGCCACCCTCCCCTCACAGGCGCTCCAAGTCTGCCCTGTGCCTCCACAGCTCAGCTCTGGGTGTCCAGTGCAGGTGGGAGGTGAGGCCAGTGCAGGTGACCAGGGCACTTGCTGTATCCCAGGTCACAGACTACAGCTCACACGTGTGGGGCGGCTCCAGACTGACCAGGTCCACGCTGAGACCACCCTGTGATGAGGACAGCTTCCTAATGACTCTGGGGGAAGCGGCAGCCTGTGCTTTAAGGGGCTCGCTGCTTGAGGCTCTCTGCACAGGCCTGCAGGGATTCTGCTGCAGAGACATTCACTCTGGATGGGTCCAAGAGGAGCCCTTCCTACGCGTAGGTCTCTTGAGGGGCTCACCTTCCATGTGTTCAGTGCCGGGCAAGGTGGTCCACTCTTGTAATTTGGGAGACTGAAAGGAGGATTGTAGGTTCGAGGACAGCCTCAGCAGATAGTATGATTCTTATTAGCCTAGCAAGACCCTGTTTCAGAATAAAAATGAATAGGGCTGGGGGTGTAGCTTGGAGATAGAGTACCTCTGGGTTCAATCCCCAGTGACACACACACACACACACACACACACACACACACACACACACACACACACAGCCTCCCCTGGAGGCCAGCCTCAGAAACTTAGTGAGACACTGTTTCCAAATAAAGAGTAAAATGGGAGTGTAGCTCTGAGGTAGAATGTCCCTGGGTTCAATCTCTAGAACTTGCCACAGGGAAGAAGAAAGAGAGAAAGAAAGAAAGAAAGAAAGAAAGAAAGAAAGAAAGAAAGAAAGAAAGAAAGAAAGAAAGAAAGGCTGTTTTCTTTTTCTTTTTCTTTTTCTTTTTCGGTACTAGGGATGGAACCCAGGGGCATTCTACCTCCGAGCTACACCCCAGCCCTATTTTTTATTCTTTATTTTGAAACAGGGTCTCACTGAGTTGCAAAGGGCCTCACTAAGTAGCTGAGGCTGTCCGCGAACCTGGATCCTCCTGTC
This sequence comes from Muscardinus avellanarius, assembly GCF_963383645.1. Taxonomy (NCBI): domain Eukaryota; kingdom Metazoa; phylum Chordata; class Mammalia; order Rodentia; family Gliridae; genus Muscardinus; species Muscardinus avellanarius. Next base: position 737,407 of record NC_137797.1, on the reverse strand, counting down.
TCCGCCTCTGGAATGCTGGGATCATAAGCGTGCCCACCACGCCGGCTTCTCTGTCTTCTGCTAAATGGTCTCACAGATCTCTTATCAGATGTAGCCCAGGAACTTTGGTATGTTTCATTCTACAAAATGATACCTGGGGTTAGGTTATATTTTCATTGTTTTGTTGGCACAGTCGCAGCTTTGTGTTGATTTCCTATCCAGCAGCCTGGCCGCATGCTCTTAGTAACCTGTGCGAGGCAAGCAGGGAGCGTCTCTTCTGTGCACGGCAGCTGGGCGTCTCTTTCTGAACCTCCAGCACCCTTCATTATTCTTGCCTTACAGGTCTTCGATTCTGGGGAGACTTTTATTTGGGGGCATAGTTTATGACAATGCTTAGCCGGGCGTGGTGGCGCACACTTGTGATCCCAGCATTCGGGAGGCTGAGACCGGAGGATCGTGGTTCGCAGACAGCCTCAGCTACTTAGGCCCTCTGCAACTCAGTGAGACCGTTTCAAAATAAAAAAGAAAAAATAGGACTGGGGGTGTAGCTCAGAGGTAGAATGCCTCTGGGTCCCAACCCAAGGACCGCAAAAATTAAAAATAAAATTAAAAATAAACTCATCCACTGGGATTAATGAAAAGTTCAATAGAGACAATGCTTTTCCTCAAAAGCATAACCCAAATCCCAGCTCCACCAACAACCTCCCACATCACCAGCACAAGCAGAGCCCGCACCTGACGCCAGTGGGAAGGCGCGGTCCAGTGAAGACAGGAGACCCTCTGGGGCTCCCTTCCCTTGCCAGTGACTCACGTTTATGGCCGATGGATTCAGGACCAGTTTGCAGCCAAACCATATTAAGCACGTCGTGGTGACAGCAAATGTGGACACAAACAGAATCTGAAAGTTAGGAATCTAAAAAAACAAGACAGGAGGCGGTCAGCCCCAAACCCTAAGTGCTGTGATCACAACTGTGGAGGGGTGACCCCCAAAGGAGGGGCAGCACAGGAAGCCCTCCAGCCCTAGGGCCCCGCCCCACCCAGCCCGATGGCACACACTGGCGCAGGCAGGGGGAACTGCTGGCCTCCCAGCTGACCGTCCCACCAAGCAGAGGCTGCCCAGAAGGCTGGACTCACCGCATTGATGTTCCTCCTGGAAACAGCAAAGCTCACAATTGCTGAGGGGATGCACTGAGGAAAAACAAAACAAAAACACAGACACAAAACCAGAGCCTGGGTGAGCATCCTGCTGGTCAGTGACACCCTGAGGCCACGCATTGCGGGGCTTGGGGCGGGGCTCAGCACTAGAGGCTGGCCTAGCCTGCCGAAGGCCCTGGGTCCCATCTCTAGGACCACAACAATCATAATAAAGAGAATGGGATCCCTGTGTTTGGGGGACTGAGGCAGGAGATTGCAGGTTCAAAGGCAGCCTCAGCAACGTGGTGGGCTCCTGTCTCAAAACAAAAAATAAAATGGGTCTGGGGGTGTAGCTCAGATAGATGCCCCTGGTTTCAGTCCCTAGTACCAAAATAATTTAAAAAATAATAACGATGTATTGCGATGTATATGCTTCTGGAGTAATCCAGTTGCACCAGCAAATAAACGTCGCCAGTCACTTGATACGAGGGGCGTGCTGGACATGCCTGGAGGTCAGTCCACTTACGGTAGCAGAGACCGGCTGAAGCGGGTGCCAGGGGAAGTGTATCTGCCCGGGGAATCGGAAGTGACTGCTGGGGTTCAGGAGGTCCAGGCTGTGCACTGTGACCCTGTTATGACCCCCAGGACAGGTCAAGGGCTGGGTGGGGGTGGTGAGGGAGGCGACAGACCCAGGTCCCGGGGGGAGCAGCGACGGGGCCTCTGAGGAGCGGCTGTGCCTACATGATGGGGCCTGGGAGGCACGCCGTGGGGACAGGGGTGGGACAGGCCCATCTTGGGACCCACTCAGGAGAGTGAAGGGGCACTGGCCAGGTGGGCACCACCCAGAACGATCTGGGCCTGAGGTCAGAGATCACTGTGACCCTGGCAAGGGAGTGTGGTGATGAAGGACAGAAGACCAAGGAGAAGGTTCCAGAGGGCAGCAAAGGGGTCACATTCCTTCAGGGCCTTTGTTCTGAGGGAGCAGAGTTCCCTGGCAGCAGCAGGGGCAGGGCGTGGGGTGCTGGGGACTCAACCCAGGGGCGAGCTGAGGCTGAGGCTGGCCACAAACCTTCAGTCCTCCTGTCTCAGCCTCCCAAGTCCTGGGATTATAAGCATGCCCCACCATGCCGAGCCAAAGTGCTATTTCTTGAACACGAATCTGAGGAATAAGACCCAGACCTGCTCACTTATTATTATTATTATTTGTGTGTGTGTGTGTGTGTGTGTGTGTGTGTGGTACTGGGGTTCCTGGAAGCCCTTCTACCTCTGGACTACACTCCCAGACCTATTTTTATTTGGAAACAGGGTCTCTTAAGCCAGCGCGGCTGGCTTCGAAGCTGCGCGATCCTCCTGTCTCCGCCTCCCAGGCGCGGGGATGACAAGCGTGCCCACCACGCCCAGCAGCTGATCATTTTTAAAAGTAATAAATCCTATTTGAAACTCAAGTCAGATGAGAGGTTTCCAAAGGAGAAACAAATGACCGGACACGTTCGTTGTCCCCTCAGCCTGCAGTGACGGGGAGGCTGGGGGCCATGCTCACCGAGCCCGCGGCACACCGCAAGTAGTCCATCTCAGAGGGGAACACATTTCCCAGGTAGAGCGAGAACCCCGAGGTGACCAGCAGGCAGCTCTGCAAAGGAGCAACAGCACCCAGGTCAAGTCGCAGCATCTGGACCTCAAGAGTGAACAGCCCGCCATCGATTCTAACTCGGCCGCTCTACCACACCACCTAGAATGCCCACAGAACCTCTGTGCTTGTGCCTGGAGCCTGCCCGGCCTGGACTCCTCCCTACGGGACAGACGTGGCCTTGCCTGGCCAGAAATGGACCTCCCCTCCTCTGGGGTCAGAGCAGAGACCCCACTCTGTCAGAACCGAGGAAGAAGTGATGCCTCTCCCCAGAAAGCACCCGGGTGCACCCTGTGATCGTGGGGCTTGCACATCCCACCCCAGGCCATGCCTGTCCGGGAGGATGGCCGCTGGTAACAGAGCCACAGCCCAAGGCGGTAGATACTAATTGAAGAAACAATTCAGGGGATGTGAGCAAAATGAACGTGTCCAGCCTAAGAACAAACAGCTCCCTGGCCGGGCACCCACCGCCCTCCGAGCCTCGAGGTTGGACTACTCACCCCCATGAGCACGGAGAAGACCTGAGTCTTGTAGCTGAAGCAGGGGGGCAGCCTCTTCGCCAGCTGAAGGTCACCGGCCTTTGCGTCGGGGGTGTAGCTGCCTGGGTCCTGTCGCCCTGGGTCTTGCCGCCCCCGCTCCAACGTGGGCATCCGGTCATAGCCCAGGTCCTCCCTGAACTGCCCGTCTCTCGTCATGGTGCTCGGGACAGGCTGCAAGTGGGACACCCCGGCTGTGCGGAGGTTCAGGCCACCCGTCCCTGCATTTGCGACAAAATTATCATTAACTCTGACCCCTGAGAAAACTTCCATCACAATAAGTTGTTTTCAAAAAGTAATTTAACAAAGAAAAGTTGCTCATACTGAAATGTAAATTTGAAAAAAGAAATCAGCACTCAACTTTTAAAGTGAACAGAATCACTTTCCTGGTAAGACAAACCTAAATAGGTCTGGATTCAAGAGGAGATTTGGCGATTTAACTTGCTTCATTGACGTGAATCCTCACGTATAAGACATTTCAACTTCTATTAGCAACTTGGTTTAGGAATCCCAAGCTGTGCCTGGAAGTCACCACATTAAACTTAAGGTGGTAACAACACAAGATTGCAAAAGACACACCGAGTGGCAGTGTAAGGTCTGAGCGCTTACCTGGGCTGTGTCCTGCCTGGGGGAGCGCTGGTGTCTGGGTGAGGGGCTCCCTGCAGAACTAGTCACAAACAGAACAAAAGCTCGGCAAAACTGCACTTGAGCCAGGGCCGCCGTGGCGCTCCCTGCATTGCAATGAGGAGATGTGGCCAGTGAGTCCCAGAAACACGGTGCTGGTTGTGTAACCGCTGGCTCCGAGTTGTCCCGCTCAATCAGGAAAAGAAGGGGCCTCCCTGGGCCGCTCCAGAAGGAAGAAGCTAGCCGGGCGTGGTGGCGCAAGCTTGTAATCCCAGCATTCTGGAGGCTGAGACCGGAGGATTGTGGTTCGCGTACAGCCTCAGCTACTTAGTGAGGCCCTCTGCAACTTAGTGAGACCCGGTTTCAAAATAAAGAATAAAAAATAGGGCAGGGAGTGTAGCTCGGAGGTCGAATGCCCCTGGGTTCCATCCCCAGACCCGCAAAAAGAAAAAGAAAAAGAAAAAAGAAGCTATGTAGCTAAGAGCCAGGTCCACCGCACACAGAATCTTAGCCAGCCCGTGCCAGGTTCAGATCCTTTTTTTCAAGGGTCAGATTATACTTCTTTTCAAGGAGTCTTTTTCTGTCCCCCATGATCACAAGATGGAACTCTCCTTCCCAAGGTCACATAGGCCGTATGCTCTGGACTTGGCTGGGCTGCCCTGAGCTGCTTTGGTCCCACCCATCAGTTCCCTTGGCAGCCCTTGGGGCTGGCACAGTCCCACTGTGCCTTTTATTTCTGCTCACCAGGCAGAGAAAAAGGACATGGATGTGTTGTGCTCAGAAACACTGGCCCCTGGCAGTTACAGCGACAGTTTCTTTGTGCACATCGCAAAAAGGCTCAGACCAAAGGACTTTGAAAAACCAGCTTTTTAAACCACAAGCCCACATCAAAACTGAGCACAGTCACCAGGTTTCAGATCACAGAGATTTGGCTGTCTTAGCTTTTCAGCCGAGCAAGAAGGATTAGAGGTAATTTGTACAAACCATTACCTGTGAAGTCAAGAACTTATTTTGAATGGGTTGAGAAACTGCCCAAAATTCTTTACTGAATTTTGAAATGACCAACAGAATTAGTGGGAATTGGTCCAAGTTGGATTGAACCCTTCCGTGTTTCTTTTTGTTCGAAGAAAAGTGTTGAGCAGATTTTTACCATTTTTGTGCCTTTCAAAAGTTGTTCTGTACAAAGAAATACAAACGGCTGCCTGGAACCGAGAGTGCAGAGCAGGCTCCTCGAGGCCCCAGGGCCATGCACAGTCAGTTGAGAAGTGTGCCCTCTTTGTTGGTAGTATGCGTTTCTAGAATTCAAACTCTTGTCCCTTCCTCCATCTGCTGAGTCCTCCTGGCGCTTTGCCATTACACAGCCTTCAGCAAATTCTTATGAACAGTGCAGCCGCGGTCCTGGTCCTTCCCACCGCAGTTCATAACCCGCGTGATGAACACACAGGCATAATAAATCAGCAGGTCACATGGCAATGCACATGACTTGTCTCTGCATGAAGAGAAACAGGGGTCGGGGGATAGGACGTGCCTCAGTGGAAAGGGGGGATTAGAGCTGCCGAGCAGGCTGAAAGCAGAACTGGAAGAATGGTAGATACAAAGGCCCTGGGCGGCGGGACAAAGTTGGAGGAAGTGGGTGTATGATCCTGGGAGGTGGGTTGAAGGGGCATCCAGGTACAGATGCCTGTGGGTGTGGAGACTCTGAGATGGACCTGCTGGAGGTGGCATCCAGTCCTGGGTGGAGACGGGCGGTGGGGAGGAGGACTGGTGCTGGTGGGCACTCAGGTGGTGGGAAGGGACCCAATTCTGGACAGATCTGGAAGAGCCAATGTGACGTGCTGCCAGAGGTGTGGGCGCAGTTCTGATGGCCAGGGAAAGGCAAGCTTGGAGCTGGGGCATCCTGGACAGAGTGCGGCTGTGACGTCTGCGGGCATCCAAGCAGAACTGCAGGAAGCTCTGGATCTGGGCAGCAGCTCAGGGACAGTCCGCCAGGTGGCAGCTCACATACTGCCCTTGGCGGGAAGCAAGAGCCCACCTGCCCCCGTGCCGCGCGCCCTAGTCACTGAGATGCCTCTTCTCACCAACCCAGTGAGTCCGTGGGACCCTTCTCATCCGTGTGTACACTCTCAGACACAGGCGCAGGCGGAGGCTGGGTGGGAACGTTTATGGGATGGGTCTATCCCTCCTGTTCCCCAAGGAGAATGCTGTCGATGAAACTACATTTCTCACCTAGTAAAATAAAGATATCCTGGTCCAAATTAAACAGGACACCTCGACCAACACAGTAGAATGCAGTTTACAGTGACATTTGGAACATCCAGTGTGTGTGTGTTGTGTGTACTGGGGATGGAACCCAGGGACATTCTACCTCCAAGCTACACTTCCAGCCCTATTTTATTCCTTTGTTTTGAAACAGGCTCTAAGTTGCAGAGGAAAGGTGCTGAGGCTGGCTCACAACCTGCATTCCTTCAAGCGCAGCTTTTTTTTTTTTTTTCTTTTTTTTAACAGGGTGTCGGGAAGATGCTGAGGCTGGCTGCCAACCTGTGATCCTCCTGTCCCAGCCTCCCAAGTTCTGGAGTTACAAGCCTGCACCATAACTCCAGGCTTAATGCTTACGTATTAAAAAGAATAAAGCTCCAAGATTAATGATTTATTTTCCCACCTTAACAACTAGACAAAGTACACATTAACACATTATGCCAAAAAAGGTAGGTGATAACTTTTTAAAAATCATTGAAATAATAAAGAAGGCAATAATCATTGAAGACAAGAGGTGTCTCTTTTAAAGAAAGTTTGTTGCCAGGAGTGTTGGCGCACACTTGTAATCCCACACTTGGGAGGCTGAGACAGGAGGATCGCGCAGGTTCGAAGCCAGCCTCGGCTACTATGAGGCTCTCAGAAACTTAGTGAGACCCTGTTTCCAAATAAAATATAAAATAGATCTGGGAGTATAGCCCAGAGGTAGAAAGCCCCTGGGTTCTACCCCCAGTACCACAAAAAAAAAAAAAAAAAAAAGAAAAATTTGTTAAGATCTTGGGTCAGTCAAGGAAAACAAGAAGCTTAAATTACCCATGTTAGAAACATGTTAGAAGATGGTTGCGGACTAGAGATCATAGACATTGAAAGAATAACAAGTATAGCGAATGACTTCGTAATAATCTAACACGTTGGATGGAATGGGAAAGTTCCTTAAGACACACATCACCAAGTTTTTTTGTTTATTTTTGTTTTTGTTTTGTATTGGGGATTGAGAGGTACACCCTTTTCGTTTTATTTATTTTGGCGGTACTGGGGGTGGAACCCAGAGGCTTTCTACCTCTGGGCTATACTCCCAGACCTATTTTCTATATTTTATTTGGAAACAGGGTCTCACTAAGTTGCTGAGAGCCTCACTAAGTAGCTGAGGCTGGCCTCGAACCTGCGCGATCCTCCTGTCTCAGCCTCCCAAGCGCGGGGATTACAAGCGTGCGCCACCACGCCTGACTTTTTTCGTTTTATTTTGAAGCAGCGTCAAGCTAAGTTGCTGAGGCTGGCTCGCTGGGCTCCGACCCTCCTGTCTCAGCCTCCCAAGGGCGGCCATCACAGGCTTGGCCGCCGCGCCCTAAGACAAAGGGCTTCGTGAGAGGACGGGCCGCCGTCTACAGGAGCCGCTCTGGAGTCAGACCCCGACGCGGAACCTCGCGCTTGACCCAATCTTGGGGAACCAGGCCGGGGGCAGCGCGGGCTACAACCCCGCGCAGGGCCTCGCGTCGGGCCAGCGGGCCCGGGCGGCGCGCGCGCGCGCACCCTATGACGTCACGTCACGCGCCAACGGGTGCCAACCAACACCCTTCCAGCCAACCGCCGCAGAGGCGCTACAACCCCATTGGCCGAGCAGGCGCAGGCGCAAGCGCGGCGCCCCTATTGGCCAAGGGCCGCAGGCGCAGACGCAGGAGCCGCATTGGCCGGGCTCCCCCGGCGGCGCCCCCATTGGCCGAGAGCGGCGGCCGCGTGCGGGCTTTTCGGCGGGCGGCGAGGCCGGCGCGGAGGAGCTGAGCGACGCCATGCTGAGCCTCGCGGCCAAGCTGGTGGCCTTCTTCTGGAGGAGGGAGGATACCCCCGCGGAGGAGGCCAGGCAGCCGGAGCCGGAGCTCGCGGAAGGTGCGCGTGGGGCCGCTGGAGCCCTGAGCGGCGGCCGGGGCCGGGCCGGGCGGCGGCGCGCGTGGCCCCGCGCGGTTGGAGCCTCGGCCTCGCCGCGTGCACGGGGCCTGGGGCGTCGGAAGTGTGGCGCCCCGCCGCGCCCAGGACGGGGCTAGAGGAGAGGTGCGGCCGCCGTCCGCGCCTTTGCTCCAGCCCCAAAGGATGGCAGCTTCCCCTCGGCAGCCCTCGCTCCTCTCCTGGGGAAATCGAGGCGGCTCCCTGGGCTTCGCGCTTTCGCTGGCCCCGGGACGCCGGCCTCGCGCTCTAGGGCTGCGCCACCGTCGCCAGTCTCCCGTGCTTCCGCTGTGTGTGCGACCAGACGTCTCCACATCTCCGCCTTCTCCGAAAAACGTTCCCTGGCCGCCTTAAATTGTCCTTTCAGAATGCAGGGGTGCCCTGCACCTCCTCTCTTGGATCCTCTGTAACTTATGCTGCTCGCTCTTTGGGGTGTCTGTCTGTCTCTACTCAGGATTGAGCCCAGGGATACTCTACCTCGGAGCTACGCCTTCAGCCGTGTTTTTGTTTTTTTGGTACTGGGGTTCCTGGAAGCCCTTCTACCTCCGGGCTACACTCCCAGACCTATTTTATATTTTTGAAACAGGGTCTCTTATGCCAGCGCGGCTGGCTTCGAACCTGCGCGATCCTCCTGTCTCCGCCTCCCAAGCGCCGGGATTACAAGCGTGCCCACCACGCCCGGCTTTTTTTTTTTTTTTTTTTTTTTTTTAAGTTTGAAACAGGACCTCACTAAGTAGCTGAGGCTGGCTGCGAACCTGCGATCCTCCTGTCTCTGCCTCCCAACTACTGTGTTTACAAGTGTACATCACCAGGCCCTGCTTACCTTATTGCTTCTGATTCTGGCACATTGATCTTCACTGGCGCTCAGAACTACACGGTTACTTTCTCCGAGGTTATTTCCTCCCTATTCCTTTCTATCTGGAAATTGAAATCAGGGTAGTGGTCCCCTGATGCTGTCACTGACCTTTAAAAGGATGAGATTCTCCACAAGAGAAGCCAGAAACGGAGTTGATTGTTGAAGGCAGAACTGAGGCCATCTGTATGGAGACGTGCTACTGGCCATAGGCAGCTTTAATCTGGAGCAGGTTGCTTCTTCCATCCCATCTTATCTGTGGAATGGGTGTTTAGCGTGTGCTTGAGCGCTAGCTGTGTGCACCACTAAGAAGCCACAGTGGTAACATGATGACCTGGGTACCCAAAGTTTCTCCTGTGAGAAGCCACGGGGAGGTGCAGCAGGGGCTCCAGGACGGCCCGCCGAGTGGCTGAGGGTCCGCACAGCTCCTGGGCCAGATGCTCCTTCCATTGCCTCCTGCCCCAGTCTCTGAGACTGTGGCTGCTCTTGGTGGTGATGGGACAAGAGGGCACTAACAGTGCATCAAGGAGTCCCCAGATGCTCATAGAAGTCTAGTAATTTACATAGTACCCTAGTGCATGCCAGCCACACAGGCACATTGCATGTGTATTCTGACCCTAACCCTCCAGCGGCTCTCATGGACATCACTCCACTGGAGGTGAGAAGTGCAGAGTGGTTAAGGACCGAGCCCACGGTAACGCCTGGCAGTGAAGGAGCCCAGAGTCAGACCTGGGCAGTGTGGGCTTTCCCTGCCGTGTCCACCACCCGGGCCTCTGTCCCCCAAACCCTACACTCCAAACACTCCACGCCCTGCAGGTCTCCCCAACTCAGATCCAGCCCTGTAGGGTTTCACCTTGGGAATGCTCAGACTCTGCCTCTCTGTGGTGGGTCTTAATTGTATTGGGTGTGCTCGTGTGGCCAATATAACCTCTTGGCTTACCTGTCTTAGGTGACACCAGGTTGAAAACTGTGCAGGGTGTCGTGACAAGGTACTGCAGTGATTATGGCATGATTGATGATTTGATCTACTTCTCCAACGAGGCTGTGACTAGCAAAGTGCTTCTGAACGTTGGACAGGAAGTTATTGCAGTTGTGGAAGAAAATAAAGTGTCAAATGGACTAAGAGCAATCAGGGTAAGTCAGGGTTCATTCAGGAATAGTCTTTCTGCACCACGTACCTTCACATTTGTTAATCTATCAGACATGGCCTGTTCAAGAGATAGAGAGTAGAATGTGAGAGGGAGCTTTTGTTATTTATAATTCTCTTTTTTAAAATGGTGAGCATTGGAAATCATTCAAGCGTTAGATAAACTTATAATTCAGAAAGTAAAGTTTGCTGGGCTTGGTGGCACACGCTTATAATGGGAGGCTAAGACAGGAGGATCACGGTTTTCAGACAGCCTCAGCTACTTAGTGAGTCCCTTTGCAACTCAGTAAGGCCTTGTTTCAAAATAATAAGGGCTGGGAGCCAGGTGTGGTGGTACATGCTTGTAATCCCAGCATTGGGAGGCTGAGACAGGAGGATTGTGGTTCATGGACAGTCTCAACTACTTGTCTCAACTACTTCACGAGGCCCTTTGCAAATCAATGAGACCCTGTTTCAAAAGAAAGAATAAAAAATAAGAGCTGGGTGTGTAGCTCAGAGATAGAATGCCCCTGGGTTCCATTCCCAGTACCACACACAAAAAAAGTTTGCCTATAAATTCATGTCATGGAGTTTTGCGTTTATTTGTTGCAGTACTGGAAATGGAACTCAGGGGCATTCTACTCTGAGCTACACACCCAACCCTATTTTTTATTCTTTATTTTTAAACAGGGTCTCACAGAGTTGCAAAGGGTCTCACTAAGTAGTAGCTGAGGCTGTCCTTGAATTGCCATCCTCCTTCTCAGCCTCCCAAATGCTGGGATGACAAGTGTGCTCCACCAAGCCAGGCTATGAGTTTTTTATTTTAGTGTGTTTTTTTTAAATTACTTTAAAAATGAGCCAGGCATGGTGACAGTGCTTCTAATCCCAGCATTCAGGAGGCTGAGACTGGATAATCGTGGTTGGTGGACAGCCTCAGCTGCTTAGTGAGGCCCTTCACAACTCAGTGAGGCATTGTTTCAAAAACATGAAAAGACTAAAAATATAGGGCTAGGGGTGTAGCTCGGAGGCAGAATGTCCTCCCAAAAATTACTTTAAAAATGATAATGATTGGACCCTTATTATCAGATTAGCAAAGATAATTAGGAGATTCTATTAGCAACTTCTTTTTCACATGAAGATAGCATTTGGGGGGCTTCATGCAGGGCCCAACCCAGGGCTGGTCCAAGTCACGGCTGGGACCTGGTCAAGAGCCAGACAGGGTCAGAGTCTAGCAGGATCTGGGGTCTGGGTCTGGCTTAGGCTCAGGCTGTGGGTCCCAAGCCCTGTCAGTCTTGGAACTAGGATCTGGCCTGGGAAAGGGTTCAGTCTGGCAGCTGGAGCCCACTGAAGTCCCTGGGGTGGTAGGTGAAGAGAGTCCTGTGTTGAAGAAGGGGTTCTAAAGACCATGCAGAGGTGCTCGAAGGGGCCTTGGGCCAGCCTCCTTTTGGATCAAAGGTCATCACATCTTTGAAAGGGAACTTCTTCCTCCTTTGCACTCCTCATTTACTTCCTGATAACCTGATAGAGGTCCCCATTGGCAGAGGGAGAGGTGACCAGTGTCATGTCTAGCCAGGTGGGGGCGTTGAGCCCCTCTACATCAAGGCAGAGCCAGCCATCCTTGGCAGCCCAAAAGGTTCCTCAGAGACCAAAACTGAGCCCCCTGTGACTCTGGCTCCTGGTCCAGCTCCTGCCCACTGCCTCTCAGGGCACAAGGAGGAGGAGGAGGGGGAAGGGGCTGGACAGGTCGAGCAGGACAATGGGAAGCTGGTGCTCAGCTTCCTGCCCATATGCCTCTGCCTGGCTTCTGGGGAGGTGGCCTCCAGCTACTACTATGGTGTAGGGTCCTCTGAGGCCTGAAAAGCCTTCAAGAGGACCATCTAGGAGAGCATTGAATAGAGTGTCTGGCTTCCAGTGAGTGCAAGATCACCAAGCAGAGACAGAAGGCCTGCCACTTCACCAAGTGCCTGTGGATGGGCATGCTCAAGGAGGGGTGTGCCTGTACCACATCAGGGTGGATGACAAGTATAAGCAGTGGCCAGAGATGGACCTACTGCCCTTCCCAAGCCTTGCTGAGGGTCCCAGAAGACAGCCCTGGTAAATGCATGGGGTCTTACGGGCTGGTGGTTGAGCCTGGGGGGCAGTGTGCCACGCCCGGCCCAGCAGGCCCTGATAGACACCTCCCAGCCATGGCTACCCCTGCAGTCTCTCTGACCAAGAGAGCATGGTCGCCATCAGGTGGGCCAAGAGCACTCTGGGCTTCTCGTTTCTGTTGCCGCCTGACCAGATGTCAGTACTGCAGAGTGTGTGGATGGAGTACTAGTGCTGCTCCTCGTGTCTGCAGGATGCGCTAGCCTTTGCTGAGGACCGTGGAGGGGCATGGGCAGCCAGCTGGCAGAGCTGGAGTGCCCTTGTCCAGTCGGGCTTTGTGCATATTGGAGATGCCAAGGTTGTGGAGCTGCAGGGAGAGCCCTGCACGAAGCCTGCCGGAGCATGAAGCTAGTTGGGTTGCCCATGGGTGCAGAGCAGCGGCAGGCAGGCAAGATGCTGTTCACACTACTGCTCCTCCGCCAGACAGCAGGCAAAGTGCTGGCCCATGTCAGTGGGATGAAGCTGGAGGCAAGGTGCTCATGCATGTGCTGTTCTTGGAGATGCCCGAAGCCATGATGGACAAACGAGGGGTAGGACAGGTTGGGTGCTGGCAGGACTGTCCGTCATGGGGTCAGCCCCCAGAGGGCAGAGTGAGTGTCTAGGCAGTGCCATCAGTCCCTGGAGGAAGGCATCATCTCTGCTTTTCCCCCACCCTTGGGGTGTGTCAGAAGCTGGGAACTCGAATGCCCAGACTCTGGCACAGTGCTGCCCCTTGCGCACCGTGATGACCCCCGAGAGTGTAGGGCCCTTGTGGAAGCCATAGTGGGCTGCAGAGGCTGTGTGGGTGGCACAAGCCTGATCTCAGGGAGGGAAGGGGATGGGGCCGCAGTCTCCCAGTGGGTGGTGCTTTAGTTGCTGCTGCTGCTGCTGCTTAAACTGGCCCCCTCTCCAGAGCAGAGGGGGCCATGGGGAGCAAAGGCTCCTGCCCCCTTCACTCCTTCGTCATTTGCATGGGCATTAGTGCCCCCTTGAAGCAGTAACTCCAAGCAGGCTCCAGCTTTTGACGCCTGGGGTGGTCAGGCCCCATTAGCTCCTATCCAGCCTCCTGGATGGGTGGTGGGAGAGCATGCCCCTAGGCTCTGCAGAGCATTAACACTATATATTCTGGGGTTTGGCCATGGCAGTGCAGGGACATGGGACAAGCCAAGGCCCAGAGCCCTTGGCTGTAAGAGATTTTAACATATATTTAATATATTAAATTTTAATATATATTTGCTACAAAGAGGAGCTGCATTTGGTTTTGAACCTTTAATGAGAAAAAATGATATGCTGTGGAGCTCAAGAGAAAATAATATTTTGTAGTATAAGCTTTTTTTATTGGTGCATTGTAGACATACATCTTAATGGGATAAAAGACTTGTGGAGACACACATGCACACATCACCCAACTAGCCCTTACTCGATCCCCACCCCATTCCCTCCCCATCCCTCCTTCCCTTGCTTGGCTTAGTGATTGACTTCGATGTTTAAGTACATCGTGTGCTTTAGAGTTTCCCTCCCCCGCCCCTCCCTCAGTTAGGTCGCCTTATTTACTCCTCTACAGAATCTCCTTCATCTAGAGTCCTCCTAGAGAAAGCATCCGATTTCTTATTTCTGTGACTGACTAGTCTCACTTAGCATAACATCCTCCAGTTCCACCCATTTCCCTGTAAGTGATGTCATTGTGATTTTCTTTATGGCTGAGTAAAATTTCATTGTATACATATCCCACAGTTGTTGTTTTTCTGTGTGGTACTGGGGTTCCTGGAAACCCTTCTACCTCCAGGCTACACTCCCAGACCTATTTTATATTTTTAGTTGGAAACAGGGTCTCTTAAGCCAGCGAAGCTGGCTCCGAATCAGCGCGGTCCTCCTGTCTCCACCTACCACGCCCAGCCATATCCCACAGTTTTGGAATCCATTCATTGGTATAAACTCTTGAAAGTAGAATTGCTAGGTCAAGAGGTATCCAGATTTAATAATTTAATGCTGTCCTCAACGTCCAGTAATGCTGTACACTATAGTTTATACTATACACTATCGTTTATACATCCTGTCAGAGGCAGGATGAGAGAATGCCTGCCACCTAGTGTTGGCAAAGGTATAGATATTACTAAGCTTGGAAATTTTTATCCACCTCATAAGTGAAAATGATCTCATGATTATAATTTGCATAGTATCGTGTGTGTGTGTGTGTGTGTGTGTGTGTGTGAGATACTGAGGAATGAACCCAGAGGCATTCTGCTTCCGAGGTATACCCCAGCCCTTTTTAATTTTATTTATTTATTTGTTTGTTTATTGTGGTACTGGGGATGGAACCCAGGGGCATTCTACTTCCAAGCCTCACCCCCCAGTCCTATTTTAGTGTGTGTGTGTGTGTGTGTGTGTGTGTGTGTGTGTGTGTCTCCCCCCCCTCTCTCTCTATATATATATATATGTATGTATATATATATTTATTGGTGGTGGTGGTACTGAGGTTCCTGGAAGCTCTTCTACCTCCGGGCTACACTCCCAGACCTATTTTATTTTTGGAAACAGGGTCTCTTAAGCCAGCACAGCTGGCTTCGAACCTGCGCGATCCTCCTGTCTTCGCCTCCCAAGGGAGGGGATTACAAGCGTGCGCCACCACGCCCAGCTAGTCTTTATATTTTTTGAAACAGGGTCTCACTGAGTTGTGAGGGGCTTTGCTAAGTAGCTGAGACTGTCTGCAAACCACGATCCTCAGGTCTCTACCTCCCGAATGCTGGGATTACAAGCATGTGCCACCATGCCTGGCCCTTTTTTATTTTTATATTTATTTACTTTTTTGGTGCTACTGGGGATGAACCCAGAGACATTTTGCTGCCAGGCTATATCCCATCCCTTTTTATTTTTTATTTTGAAACGGTGTCAGTAGGTTGTTTAGTCTCGCAAAGTTACTGAGGCTGTCCTCAAATCTACAAACCTCCCGTCTCAGCCTCCCAGGTACTGCGATTACAGGAGTGTGCCACCACATCTGGTCATATTATCCTTAACGTCAGTTTTCATGTTTTTGTCATTGAAGTATCTTCATTTTTTTTGTCAGCTTTTTGTTGTTGTTGGGCTCACCTTTTTCTCTTATTTAGGCTTCTGTTGGGAAAATTGCGGCTTTTTAAGAAAATTACAGCCTGGTGTGGTGGCACACACTTGTAATCACAGTACTTGGGAGGCTGAGACAGAATCACAGGTTCAAGGCCAGCTTCAAAAACTTAGCAAGGCCCTCAGCAACTTAGTGAGACACTGTTTCAGAGTAAAATAAAACGTAAACAGGGCCAGGGGTTTAACTTGGCAGGAGGACGCCTCTGGGCTCAATCCCCAACACCAAAAGAGAAAGAGAAGGAGGAAGGAAGGAAGGTCACTACATGAAAGTTTTACAAATATTTCCCCCAAGAAAATCTTTGATTTTGTTTTACAGTTTCACTTTATGTAGTTCAGTGTGTCTTATATTTTCTGGGTGGATTTAAAGCTCTTTAAGATCCTTAGAAAGGCATATTACACTTCTTATTATAAGTATTTATTTGGATTTTCCTCTGAAAATAATTTGTGACATTTTAATGTTTAATCTGCTTGGCATTTATTGCAGCAAATAGACTGCCAGACATTTCTTTGCTAATGGCTAGTCAGTAACCCACTGAGAAATCTACTTTTTCTCTGCTGATTCAGAAGGTCCCTTCCCTACACCATAATCCCATGTACAGTGACTGTGGGTTCCAGTGCATACACTGTGGGTCTCTGTAACAGGTCCACTATCAAGTTTGGCAGGTAAATTTTCTTTCCTTATCTTTATTTGTGGATGGAATTTTCCTGGCTCACCACACATTCTGGATGAGTTTTATAATCTCCTTGGTGTTAATCCTCTAATCAGGTATGCTTTCTTACTTTTTCTTTTTTTTTTTTTTCTTTTTCCTTTTTCTTCTTTTTTTTGGTGGTACTGGGGGTGGAACTCAGGGACTTTTTCTACCTCCGGGCTATACTCCCAGACCTATTTTATACTTCGTTGGAACAGGGTTTCACTAAGTTGCTGAGAGCCTCACTAAGTAGCTGAGGCTGGCTTCGAACCTGTGCGATCCTCCTGTCTCAGCCCCCCAAGCGCTGGGATTACCAGCGTGTGCCGCCACGCCCAGCTCTCAGGTGTGCTTTTGACAGCAAGGAGTTTATAGATTCCATTTAGGATAATTCACATTGTTATAGTCTTCTCTAACCACAAATTATGTGTGTCCATTTAGTGAAGCTTTTCTTTTTGTTCTTTTAATTGTTCACTAATTTTATTCACTTAGGTTTTTCTAAATTTCTTAAGTTTACTTCCAATAATTTTTGCTTCTTATCCATTATCAGTATAATTTCACATGGCATTTTCAAATTAATCTTTTTCTTCCTACATAGGAAAGCAGCTATTTTTTTGGTACTGGAGATTGAACCCAGGGGCATTGTGTTTCTGAACTATACTCCCAGATCTAGCAGCTAATTTTTTAATGTAATTTGGAAGCTTGCAAACGTAATGATCGCTTAAATACTTTTTAAGAATGTTTGAGTTGCATTTTATTACTATTATAGTATGTGTCATCTTAAAGCTTAATATCATCTAAATTTTAAAAGTAATGCATAATAGTTGGGCGTGGTGGTGCATACTTGTAAACCCAGTACTTGGGAGGCTGAGACAGGAGGATCACAGGTTCAAAGCCAGCCTCAGCAACTTAGCCAGACCCTATTTCAAAATAGAAAAATTGAGTTGGGTGTACAGCTTGGAGGTAGAAGGTCCCTAAGTTCAATCCCCAGTACACAAAAAATAAAATACAGTAAAAGGTACTGTCTGTTAAGAGGCCGTCATCCAGATTCCAGCATCGCACTGTGATATTGTAGCCTTATTCATACGTGGCTGTTTACATTTTTTGAAACTAGCCGGGCGTGGTGGCGCATTCGGGAGGCTGAGGCAGGAGGATCATGGTTCACGGACAGCCTCAGCTACTTAGTGAGGCCCTGTCTCAAATAAAGAATAAAAGGAAATAGGGCAGGGGCTGTAGCTTGAAAGTAGATTGCCCCTGGGTTCCGTCCCCAGACCCCCCTCCAAATTTTTTTAACTAAAACTTAATAATTTATTAAAACTAAACTAAATTAGACCTGGGCATGGTGGCGCACGCTTGTAATCCCCACGCTTGGGAGGCTGAGAAAGGAGGATCACGCAGGTTCGATGCCAGCCTCAGCTGGCTTAAGAGACCCTGTTTCCAAATAAAAAATATTAAAAAAACAGGTCTGGGAGTGTAGCCCATAGGCAGAAGGACCTTGGGTTCCATCCCCAGTACCACCAAAAAACCAAAACCAAACAAAAAAACTAAATTAACTGAATCATCTTCCAAGTGCTGATTGGCTATGTCACTTCACTGGCGGAAGGCACTGGCTATATCAGACCACATACTTCTCTCTGAAGACTGTATGCAAAGGTAGACAGTTTCTGTTTCACACTTCAAAGGAGGTTTTGTGTTTTTTAAAGAGTTTTTATGGCTGGGCGTGGTAGTAGATTTTTTTTTTTTTTTTTTTTTTTTTTTTTTTGTACTAGGGGTGAAGCCCAGAGGCTTTCTACCTCCGGGCTACCAAACCTATTTTATATTTTATTTGGAAACAGGGTCTCACTAAGTTGCTGAGAATCTCACTAAGTAGCTGAGGCTGGCTTCGAACCTGTTTGATTCTTCCTGTCTCAGCCTCCCAAGAGCAGGGATTACAAGCATGCGCCACCACACCCGGCGTAAAATTTTTTTTTTTTTTTTTCAGTAGTGGGGATGGAACCCAGGGGCATTCTACCTCTGAGCTGCACCCCCAGCCCTATTTTTTATTATTTATTTTGAAACAGGGTCTCACTGAGTTTACAAAGGCCCTCACTAAGAGTTGAGGCTGTTCGCAAACCATGATCCTCTTGTCTCAGCCTCTCGAATGCTGGGATTACAAGTGTGCGCTACCACGCCCGGCTATAGGATAAAAATTTTAAAGAATTTTTATGGCATGCTTGTAATTGTGATAATAAAGTGTAAAACTAGTTCTTCAGTTTTATTAGCCATGTTTCAAATACAGTTTGTAGCTTAGTAATTGCCAAATTAGGTAGGACAAAAAGGACATTCCTGTCAGCACAAGAGGCCCTTTAGGCAGCTCTGGCCCAGACGCTGTGGTGTGAAAACAGAACCTGTCTCCATGCTCCCTCAGCATGCCTCCTCAGACCTGGTCTTCTTACCCGCGGCATGGATGTCTCTCTTTGTGTAGGTCCGTCATTGCATTCATCAGTTGTTTGTTGTTTTCAGTGTAAAGTCTTCCATTATTATGGTTAAGTTGATTCCTAAGTATTCATTTCTTTTTGATGCTTACTCCGTCTTCAGATTCCTCATTGCAATTAACATGACAATTTTTGTGTGTTGCCTTTGTATCTACTTTACTGGAAGCTTTCATTAGCGCTTACTTTGAGGGGTCACAGACATTCAGTTTATGGCATTCCCTCATGAATACAGATGCATGGCCCAGGCTCCTCAAAGGCCTCACCTTTGTGCGTCTGGAATCTTCAGCATTTTCTACATGTAAGATCAAGCCATCTATGGACAGTGGTATATTTGTTTTATAAAATTTGGATGCCTTTAATTTCTTTTCCCTTTTCCCCCATTTTTGCTTTGGTGAGGACTTCAATACATTGTTTAATAGAAGTGGTAAAATTACCGCTTCTATTAAGGGCATCCTTACTGGGTATGGTGACACATGCCTATAATCCTGGGGAGGCTAAGACAAGAGGATTATAAATTCAAGGCCAGCCTTGGCAACTTACCAAGACCCTGTCTCAAAATTTAGAAAAATAAAATAATAAAAAGGGCTGGGGATTTAGCTCAGTGGTAGAATGCCCGCTAGATTAAATACCTAGTTCTAAAAAAAAAAGTAGGTGCCCTTGCTCATTCCCGACCTTAGGGAAGAAGCCTTTCACCCTCCAGCATCGCACTGCTGTTAGCTGCGGGCTTCTCGTTCACAGTCTTTGCCGTGTCGAGGAGTTTCTCTTTATTACTAGTTCAGTGAGTGTTTGTACACAGTGAAGTGATGTTGAGTTTTGTAAGAGACTTCTGCGTCAGTCAAGATGACCGTATGATTTTTTTCCTATTATCAGTGCGACATACTACATTGCTTGAATTTCAGATGTTGGGTCACTTTTTCACTCCTGTATTAAGTCCTACTTGATCATGGCATGTAATCCTTTTAATATGCTTGTGCATTCAGATTGCTAATATTTTATTGAAGATTTTCACCACTATATGCATAAGGTATTACTGTAGACTGAATGTGTCTCCCAAAATATTTAAGTTGAAATCTAACCCCCATGGTGGCTGATGATGTTAGTATGCAAGACCTTGGGGAGGTGACTGGGTCATGAGAGTGCAGCCTCTCTGAGTGAGAGCTCCCTCCTCCCTGCTAGCACGTGAGCACACAGGACGAGGGCCAGGTGTGAGTCCAGAAGCAGGTCCTTACCAGACACTGAATCTGTCACGCCTCGACCTCCACCTCACAGCCAAAGTGGACTAAGACGGGGACGTTGGCTGATAGTTTGCTTTCCTTGCTCTCTGATGGTGTTCTAAAAAGTGGTTTGTTTGCTTTGCAGGTGGAAGCAGTCTCTGATAAATGGGAGGGCGACAGCAAAAATTATGGCAGAGGGCTGTCAGACTCCAGCCCCCGAGTGCTGATTGGCTGTGTCACCTCCCTGATAGAAGGCGCTGGGTACATCAATCAGACTACATACTTCTCTGTGGAGAGTGTGTGCGAAGGTAGACACATTTCTGCTTTACATTTAAAATTAAGTAGTTCATTAAGTAGCTTAAATAATTTTTATGGCTGGGCAGAGTGGCACACACCTGTAATCCCAGTACTTGGGAGGCTGAGACAGGAGGATCACAGGTTTGAAGCCAGCCTCAGCAACCAAGTGAGGCTCTCAGCAAGCTAAAGAGACCCTGTTTCCAAATAAGAAATAAAATCAGGATGGGGGTATAGTGTAGTGGTACAATGCCTCTGGGTTCAGTCTCCAGTACCCCCCCCAAAAATTGGTCTAGGTAGGTAGCTCAGGTAAAGTGCCCCAAGTTCAATCCCCAGCACCACAAAAATAGAAATAAATACAAAAAAGCAGTAGCTTTGTTTAAAGATTCTCCATATAATCGGCATATTCTCAAGATCAGTCATAGAAGTTCAGCATTAGTTTTGTATACCAAGCAAGCGCCCAGAATCTGATTTCTTCATTTTCTTCATTGCTTTGGTTTTCTTTATAAGCTTTATTCGTAATAACTGCAATTTGCAAAAGGTGTCAAAGCTGTAGATTTTTGATTCAACAACCATTATTATTATTACTATGATGATGATGATGGTGGTGGTGGTGGTGGTGGTGGTGGTGGTGGTGGTGGTGGTGGTACTGGGGATGGAACCCAGAGGCATTCTACCTCTGAGCTACACCCCTGTCCTATTTTTTAGTCTTTTAATTAAATTAAATTAATTATTAATTAATTTGGTGGTACTGGGGGTGGAACCTAGAGGCTTTCTACCTCCAGGCTATACTCCTAGACCTATTTTATATTTTATTTGGAAACAGAGTTTCACTAAGTTGCTGAGAGCCTCACTAAGTAGCTGAGACTGGCTTCGAACCTGTGTGATCCTCCTGTCTCAGCCTCCCAGGCTTCGAACCTGTGTGATCCTCCTGTCTCAGCCTCCCAAGCGCTGGGATTACAAGTGTGCACTACCACACCCTGCTAGTCTTTTTATTTTTTGAAACAGGGTCTCAATGAGTTGCAAAGGGTCTTGCTAAGTAGCTGAGGCTGTCCATGAACCACAATCATCAGGTCTCTGCCTCTCCAATGCGTGCACCACCATGCCCAGCTTCACAATTATTAAATATTTTGACTAAAGACTTCCAGCTGCTGGGTGTGGTGGCACACGCTTGTAATCCCTGCGCTTGGGAGGTGGAGACAGGAGGATTGCGCAGGTTTGAAGTCCCTCGCTGGCTTAAGAGACCCTGTTTCCAAATAAAAATATAAATAGGTCTGGGAGTGTAGCCCAGACGTTGAAGGGTTCCATCCCCAGTACCACCAAATAAATAAATAATAAATAAATAAATAAAGATTCACAGCTGATTTTGAACAAGGTATAACCAAAACTTAGAGGTCTCACTTTAAGAAGATAAAAGGAATACTTAGTGAGACCCTAGAGTTGATTTACAAATGGTTTCTCATAGGTACAGGTGTTTGTGAAACCCAGATGGAGGGGCAGCAAAGAGAAGGCCAGGGCTGCCAGGCTAGGGCTGCGTCTGCTGCTGTCAGCTTCCCAGTGTGGTTTTGTGGTTCAGGTGTGCACCTTCTGTGAGCTTCAGCTGCTGTGTTGACCAGCATGCTGGAGGCGAGCATTTGTTTGTGGTACAGTAGTTTCTGAGTATGTTTCTGCTCATAGGTTTCCTAACATGCAGGGATCTTATTTTTATTACAGTACTTATTAAATCAAAATTTATTATGTAATAACTATAAAACAAATACTTGTTTCAGTATTGGATTTTGTGTTAGAGCACTGTCTGACCTTAAAGTCAGTGCTGCAGTGGGTCTGTCTCCTCTGTTTTCGGATGGCTAGCGGCATCATTGGGTTCTTGTGCTAAGGAGGGATATTAGCAGGTAAGTATTTATCACCAGTTTTCTTGAGAAATAAACTCGGTATTTGATCAGACCCTTTATTATCAAAGTTATTGCAAAACAACACAAAGGTTACGACCAGCTCTCGCCTTTTCCATGACAACCTATCCGAATTCACTGCATCAATCTTAGGACAGCTCAGCCACTTCGTATGACAGGACCTGCAGTTCCCACCACCCCAGCAGCCGAAAGCCCAGTGCCCCTGTGTCCTTCAGACCACACCTGGCCACAGCACAGTCCTGTGGGCTGGGGCTGAAGGGAAGTGTGTGCCCCTACGTGAACTGGGCACCTCAGACCTAGGCGCAGACTGAGTACCTGTGGGTGTCCCCGACAGGGAGGTGGCATAATACTGTTCTGAGAGTCTGGAGGAGGAACAGGCACCTGCTGCTTGTGTCTGGCATGTGCTGGGTAGGGGCTGTCCAGGGCACGTGTACCTGCACTTAACGAGACCGCGGGTACACGTTGGAGGCTTCCGCTCAGCTCACTTTACTGTAGTTGTCAATTATTTGTTTTTTTAAAAAACAACAAGATATGGCGAATATACTAAACAAGTCGGGTGCTGAGATGACCAGACTGGCTGCAGTTCTCTCTGGGTCCCTTCGCTTACAGGCTGGAGATGGTTGGTCTCTAGCCTCTGTGCTCCATTTAACTGGGGTCCATCCAGAAGAGAATTTGATGCTGAATGTGTTAACATGTTTCTAACATAAGTAGAGCGTGTGTGTGTGTGTGTGTGTGTGTGTGTGTGTGTGTGTGCGTGCGTGCGCATGCGCGTGTGTGTGCTGCTGGAGATTGAACCCAGGAGCTTTTCTACCTTTGAGCTACACATCCAGCCCAGTTTTATTTTATTATATATTTGCAGTACTGGGGATGGAACCCAGGGGCATTCTACCTCTGAGCTATAGTCTCAGCCCTATTTTTTATTTATTTTGAAATAGGGTCTCACTGAGTTGCAGAGGGCCTCACTAAGTAACTGAGGCTGTCCACGACCCGTGGTCCTCCTGTATCAGCCTCCCAAGTGCTGGGAAGTACAAGCATGCGCCACCACATCCACCTCCCAATTTTATTTTTTTTATTTGAAAACTCACTAAGTTGCTTTGAACCTGTGGTTCTCCTGTCTCAGCCCCTTAAGTACTGAGATATCAGGTGTGCGCCACCACACCCAGCAGAGCATGCTTTTGAGATGTTCAAGCGTATTCCCAGTAGAACAGGAATGCCTTGAGTATGCCACTGTGCACCTGAGTGTTACCGCGGTTTCTCCCTGGCTGTTTCAGGTTTCCAGCCATGCAAGGGAGACTGGGTGGAGGCTGAGTATTGGATTCGGCCAGGCACGTGGAGTAGTGAGGCCATATCGGTGAAGCCGCTGAGGTACAAGCGTGTGGACAAGGTAGTGTGCTGACTAGTGGCTCCTCCCCATGTCTCTGCCACACCTCCTGCAGGGTTTTCATTCACAGCCCAGGATTCTCCTGGGCATGTCGGGAAGCCTTGATGAATAAAGCTCAGTCATGGTGTGTGTCCTTTAAGGAAGTAAGGAAGTTCTAGAGTGCTTTAGAACCCAAGTCTAAGTTACATTGTCCACGTGGACATTCAGATGTTCTAAGGAGCAAGCAGGGGATGGAGAGTGGAACATGGTCTCGGTGTTCATTCTAAGCTGGTGTTACTTGGGGATAGGCACGAGGAGGGATTGAGTCCATACCAGGATGTAGTGGAGGCATGAGCTGGGCCAGAGCAGAGAAGTGGGGAAGGGATGTCAGCCACAGCCCTCCCACTCGGCCTGAACCCCAGGTCCTGTATGACCTCCAGCTGGGTCTGCCAGTCCAACACTGGCAAGGCCGACTCAGGAAGGCAAGCTTTGAGAACTAGGCCCTTGTTACCATGTATATGGAATCACTATTCGGCACTTCACTTGCAGGTCTGCATCTCCAGCCTGTGTGGGAGAAATGGGGTGCTAGAGGACAGCATCTTCTTCAGCCTGGACTCCCTGAAGTTGCCTGAGGGGTACACACCACGGAGACATGATATCGTCAATGCCATGGTTGTGGAGAGCAGCCAGTCCTGCTATGTCTGGAGAGCACTTTGTATGACCCCTGTGAAAAGGTGGTAATAAGAAAACAGTTCTTCTTTGGAAGGGAAATACCTGATTAAGTGTATTTTGAAGAGTCACAATCATGTATTGTAAAATGTTTCAGACATCAGTAGGCCACTCCCTTAAGGAGCAAACATAGGGGGTGGAGAACGGTGGGAATGAGTGGAGTGGAGCATGGTCTCAGTGCTCATTCTAAGCTGGTGTTACTTGGGGATAGGGACAAGGAGGGATTGAGTCTGCACCAGGATGCAGTGGAGGCATGAGCTGGGCCAGAGCTCATGCTTAACCTCCTTAAGATCAGATCACCCAGTGATGTCACAGCCTTCTCCATTTGTAAGTATACTCTGGTATTCACACAAGGATGAACTTGCCAGGCAATGAACTTCTCATAACATATCCCCATGTCAAGATGTGGGACTGTATTTTAATAGCTGGAGGAGCAGCCTTTCCAAGTCTTGTGTTGGCTGTTTAGGAGGAGCATGTCTTCTGGAAGAACTCTGCAGTTGAAGGAAGGTAGAAATCAAGGGTCTCTCTCAACCCTTACTCTAAGGCTGATTGCCTTAGTCCCTTTTCTGTTGCTGATGATACTATGGCATAAACTAGGCAAGGGAAGACATTTGTTCTGGTCTCAGGTCAGAGATTGCACCTGATGATGTCATTTTTGCTGGTAGAGCTCCTAGGCAGCATAGAACATCACATAGTGAAACAAGGTATGCGAGAACCCGAGCCAGAGTGACTTATTAAAGACCCCTCAAAATGGCCTCTTCATTAACTGCATGAGTGGATTAGCCCATTCGTGAGTGCAGAGCCCTGATCACTTTGCAAAGGTGTCACCTGGTCCCACTTCTTTTCCTCTTTTTTTTCCCAGTACTGGGGACTGAACCCAGGGGCATTCTGAGCTACATCCTTATTTTATTTATTTATTTTTTTTTATGTTTTGGTGATACTGGGGATGGAACCCTTCTACCTCCAGGCTACACTCCCAGACCTATTTTTTATATTTTATTTGGAAACAGGGACTCTTAAGCCAGCATGGCTGGCATCGAGCCTGCGTGATCCCCCTTTCTCCGCCTCCCAACCAAGCGCAGGATTACAAGCGTGCGCCGCCATGCCTGGCAGTTTTTTTTGTTTTTGTTTTTGTTTTTGGTGGTGCTGGGGATGGAACCCAGGGGCCTTCTACCTCCGGGCCACACTCACAGACCTATTTTAAAATTTTTATTTGGAAATAGGGTCTCTTAAGCCAGCGGAGGCTGGCGTCAAACCTGCGCGATCCTCCTGTCTCAGCCTCCCAGCAGCGGGGATTACAAGCGTGCACCACCATGCCCAGCTATTTTTATTTTGAAACAGTTTCTCACCAAGTTTCTGAGATTGGCCTCAAACTTGGGATCCTCCTGTCTCAACCACCCAAGTATTCAGATTACAGGTGTGCACCACCACATTTAACTCTGATCCCACCTCTTTTTTTTTTTTTTCCCCAGTACTGGGGATGGAACCCAGGGACATTCTACCTCTGAGCTATGCCCCTAGCCCTATTTTTATTCTTTATTTTGAAACAGGGTCTCACTGAGTTGAAAAGGGCATAACTATGTAGCTGAGGCTGTCCATGAACTGCGATCCTCCTGTCTTAGCCTCCCAAATGCTGGGATTACAAGCGTGCGCCACCACGCCCAGCCTGGTCCCACCTCTTAATAGCTCATATGGGAATTAAATTTCATCATGAATTTCTGAGATGAATTATATTCAAACCATAGCAACAATTGCCACTTTTAATTATTTATTTATTTATTTATTTTTGCGGGTCTGAGGATGAAACCCAGAGGCATTCAACCTCCGAGCTACACCCCCTGCCCTATTTTTATTTTTTATTTTGAAACAGAGTCTCACTGAGTTGCAGAGGGCCTCACTAAATAGCTGAGGCTGTCTGTGAACCATGATCCTCCTGTCTCAGCCTCCCGAGTGCTGGGATTACAAGCGTGCACCACCACACCCAGCCGATTGCCACCTTTAGGTGGAATGTTATGTCTTTTATTCTGTCATATTTTAACACTTTAGAAAATATATTAGACATAGCAGTTTCTTATGTGATTGGATATCCCATATATGTTGTCCTTTCTGTATGCATATGTGCATGTATGTAAAATGGAATGGCCCTCCTTGATCTCTGCATGGCAGCCCTAGCCCTGCCTACTGGCCTCTTCTGCCGGCTTTTTGCCTTTGGCATTTGCCTCCAAAAAGCTCCTCAGACATCTTCATTCTAATTACCATCCGATTTCCTCAGTAGAACGTAAGTTTTGTGCGGGGAAAGCCTTTTGCCTTCTTTCCTGTCCCGCATCTGGCATCTGGCATCTGGCTTGGTTCCTAGATATGCGTTGGCAGCAGATGCAGGGAGGCCCAGGAGGGTCAGTGGGTGCTGGAGTAGAAGTGGCCCTCTGCCCTCATTCTGCCTGAGACTCTTGGCTTTGGCCACTTGAGCCCTGTTCCCCCATTTTCTTCTGGGGCAGGGGAGTGAGACATGAAACCCTCCATGTCCTCTCAGCACCATTCAGCGCCACGTGCCAAGCTGTGGGCTGCCAGGGGACAAGGTAGGCACTGTGGCATCCCTGTGCCTGGTAATGAGGACCCTGTGGCATGGCCAGTGGGTCCGACTACAGGTCCCTGGGTGTCGTGGCCACTTGGAAACACGGTCTCATCACTCCCACACGTACCCTGACTTCTCTCCAGCCCATGAATGTGTGAAGATCTGCATCTGCCCCAGAGCGTGTCTGTTCCTGTCCTCACTCAGGCCTCTTGACTGGAGTGGCGAGCCAGAGCACACTGCCCATTTCCCAGAATGGCTCAGTCCCTGTGCAACGCTGGGCTTTGTTTCTGTCTTGGGGCTGCTGCCCTCATTATGCACTCCCAGCCTCTGATCAACAGTTATAATGTGCAAAACCAGCTTCTGTTCCACTCCTAGCTCGAGTCTCAAATAGAGCTCATCCTGAGGGCAGGGTGAGCCAGTAACCTAGAGGCCTCTCAACAACCTTGGCTCTGGTCCTGTCTGTGGCAGATGTGTATGGTCTGCACATGACACCTCTGCACAGAGGGAGGAGAGGGAGGACAGGCTGACCTGAGAAGGGTCACTGAGTTTGTGGGAGGAGCCTGGAATGTAGAAGTTAATTCCCAAGGCCCTGTCTTGTTAATGTAGCTACAGGCCAGGGTAGCCCTGGGCTGACCTGCTGAGAAGACTGGGCAAAGGGAAGCAGATGACTCTTGTTTTGAAGAGAAATAGAACCTCACTTTTTTTTTTTTTTTGGTGGTACTGGGGTTCCTGGAAGCCCTTCTACCTCCGGGCTACACTCCCAGACCTATTTTTACATTTTTATTTTGGAAATAGGGTCTCCTTAAGCCAGCGCACACGGCTGGCTTCGAACCTGCACAGTCCTCCTATCTCTGCCTCCCAAGCGCGGGGATTACAAGCGCGTGCCCCCACGCCCGGCAGAACCTCACTTTCTAAAGAGCAAAACTTCCCATATGTTTTCATACACTGTTGGATGTTACTTAACAGTGGGTGTATGTTCTGAAAAGTGTGCCATTCATCATGCAATGTTGTTGTGATCATCATGAGTATAATACTTAAACTGATGGGACAGCCTGTTGATCCCAGGTTACAAACTCTCCTAACATTTTACTGTATGTAACACTGTAGGCATCTGTAACATGGTGGTAAGTAGTATCTAGATAAATATAAACATGGAAAAGGCAAGCTGTTGTTTGTGTGGTCTACTGTGAAGGAAACATTGTTATGTGGTCTGTGACTATACTTCAAAGCAAAAACTTTACAAATACAAGTTTAGCGGGTCCCTGATGTGCAAGGCCCTTGGCCTGCCTCCCCCCTGCAGCCAGGGGCTGGGAGAGCGAGGAGTGAGGCTTCTGGGGGGTAGGTCTGGTGCCACCCCTTTTTCTAGACTTTGGGGTGCTTATGACATTCTTGACTTGCCATCCTTAAAAAATTCTGGGTCTTGTGGAAGTGCTGCCTGTGCAGTCCTGCAGATATCTTGTCAGGCCATCAGCTATCTGCCCTCGAGCGAGGTGGGAAGCAGGTGTGAGGAGGCAGCCGCCCTCATGCCTCCTCACGTCGCACCATCTTTCTGTGGCGTTTTCTTCAGAGACCCCACCGCTGTTGGTGAGGCCCCCGAGGAGTCCTCTGGAGCCCTCTTGTTAGAAAACAAAGGTGACATGGAAGTTACAAGAATGACAGACTTCGGAACACTGGAGGAAGGAGGAAGTAAGGCTCTGGTGATCTGGATCGAGTAAGTGTGCTCTGGAGTTCTTAGCAAAAACCAGTGTTTTAAACTGATTTAAGAACTTCTCTAGAACTAACTGTGCTTTGCCTATTTATTCCTTATTATTTCTTCTAAGAATCTATAATTTTTTCATCGCAAAATATCCTCCTAACTTAAATTCATGAAGCTATTTGAATTTGCCATTCCTGAGATTGGAGTCTATGTTTTTGGTGACTGCCTCATCTCTGGAAATCCTGTCTGTTGGTAACTCTTTTTTTCAGGAATAAAGGAGATGTTCCTCAAGACCTAGTCAGCTGCAAACTGGCTGGCTGGGATAGAGCTCAGCAGTTCAGGTTCCAGGCACTGGACAAAGGCCAAGCCTGCCCAGAGGCATCTTTTCTGGAGAAGGAGAAGCATTGTTCAGATGGAAATATTATAAATATCTACAGAAGAAACAAAACTGAGGAGACAGTGGAGAGCACTTTGGTGAACAGCCCCGAGGCCTCTCCAGGTAGACGCCCGCTCTGAGGTGTGAGCCAGTAGGTCTCGCTGTGCCTGGCCCTGCTTTATGCCTGAGCTCCTGGCTTTGAGTCTTTCTGCTCTTGATGTTTCCGGGCTGGGGAGAGGGAGGAAAGAGACAGCTTGACAATGCACATGCTTCCTTTGCTGGCTGTTCCCCTCAACTGGGGCTTGCTGGAGCGAGCGTCCTCCTGGTCCTGGAGGGTCTGTGATCACTCCCCCCCCTGGACTGCTTTCTTGTTTTTGTTCCTCTCCTTCCAGAGTTGGCTTTGTGTCTGCGTGGCTGCGTCTTTCTGTGTCTGTGACTGTTTCCAACATTTTGAGTCACTTCCAACATTGTTAGGAATAAATTTACCTTTGGTCTAACTTTGTGTTTAAATTTCATTTCTCAGATAATTGTTCCTATAAAGGAGAAAGTAGAGAAAAAGAAAACACTCCATGGAAGAAGCAGCTGACAGAGCACAAGCCCGGGGGACTCATCCCTCCAGGGGAGAAAACCTTCATTGTGGTAACATGTGAAGCCAAGTAGGTCCCGGGGGCTCGAGAGAGCATATGCTGTGTGCTGGGGCACTGCCCACATGCCTATTGTGGCTCGTCTGTGCTGCTTCTAGGTTGAATGTCGTAGAAGCATCCAAGGCTGTTTTTGATGCAGCCAAATCACAAAGAAAGCATTGGTCCATCAGGCGTGGTGGCTTGCACTTGTCATCCCAGTGCATGGGAGGCTGATGGGATTGCAGGTTCAGACAGCCTTGGCAATTTAGCAAGTCTCTCAGCGACCTCGTAACACCGTTTCCAAATAAGAAAACTCAGGAGGCACACACTTGTAATCCTGATACTTGGGAGGCTGAGACAGGGAATTGTGATTGTGCTTCACAGCCACCCTCAGCTGCTTAGTGAGGCCCTCCACAACTTAGTGAGATCCTGTTTCAAAATAAAGAATAAAATATAAGCCGGGCAAGGTGGCGCACGCTTGTCATCCCAGCATTTGGGAGGCTGACACCAGAGGATCACGGTTCGCGGACAACCTCAGCTACTTAGTGAGGCTTTCCGCAACTCAGTGAGACCCGGTTTCAAAATCAAGAATAAAAAAATTGGGCAGGGGGTGTAGCTCGGAGGTCAAATGCCCCTGGGTTCCATCCCCACCACACACACACACAAAAGAATAAAATAGAGGGCTGAGGGTAGGGAGGTGCGGTGTGTGGCTTGAAGGTAGAATGCCTCTGGGTTCCATCCCTAGTACAAAATATGCATTGGTCCGGAAAATGACTACTTGAGCCTCCTGGACGCTGCCACCTTAGAGCTCCCCTGCACTGCATCATGGTGTCCCTGAGACCTCTGTCCACCTCCACCCTTCCTGCCTCTCCAGCGTCTGACTGACGCAGTGCAGTGAGCTGAGGGCCAGAGGAAAGGGTGGGGACAGAGAGCCACCTTCCCAGTCGTGTGCCGCACCTGCGTTCCCTCTTCAGACTCACGCCGCTGGTGGCACCATGGCCTGCTCCCCGGCACCCACCCGACGCATAGTCAGCCTAGCCTTTGCTTTTCCTATTCTACTTCCTTGTGTCCCTCCGGCTGTTCAG
Source organism: Muscardinus avellanarius (assembly GCF_963383645.1). Classification (NCBI taxonomy): domain Eukaryota; kingdom Metazoa; phylum Chordata; class Mammalia; order Rodentia; family Gliridae; genus Muscardinus; species Muscardinus avellanarius. The sequence goes on along the minus strand of NC_137797.1, from coordinate 707,074 downwards.
GCTGACACTGTAATCACCCCAGCTGGGTACTTGAGCCCCGGGCCTCCTTGCCTGTCGTCAGGCATCCAATTTTGCGAGTTCTGAATCTTTTTAAGATGTAATTCTGATTAAATTACCATCTTGCTTCAAGCCCATTGGCATCAAATTATGAATAACCACTAAAACAGCAGTCAAACAGCAGTCCTTCAGTCACCTGCTAGGATGCAGTCCATCCAGTGAGCTTTGGCATTTTTGTAGTAGTCGGTGAGAACACCATAGGTAAGAGCAAAGTGCCATGCACACAGCCTCTGGGGTTAGGGCGCTTTCTGCCCATAGGACCAAGTAAGAAGTAGCGCGAGTTTTAGTCATGTAGTACATTTCCAATTTAAAATTGGACTCTTGAGCCAGGCGTGGTAGCACATGTCTGTGATCCCAGCTGTGTTGGAGGCTGAGGCAGGATGGTGAATTCTGGGTCAGCCTGGGCAATGTAGTGAGACATCTAAAAAAGGGCTGGGGGTTTAGCTCAGTGGTGGAGCACTTGCCTAGCATGTGCAAGACCCTGGATTTGACCTCCAGTCTACATACATATATACATACGTATATACATGCGTGCATTCATGTGTGTATATATATAAACTTGGGAATATTGAAAATGTCTTTCTGGTTAAAGTTGAAAATTACAGCCGGGCGTGGTGGCGCACTCTTGTAATCCCCGCGCTTGGGAGGCAGAGACAGGAGGATCGCGCAGGTTCGAAGCCAGCCACGCGCGCTGGCTTAGGAGACCCTGTTTCCAAATAAAAATGTAAAAACAGGTCTGGGAGTGTAGCCCGGAGGTAGAAGGGCTTCCAGGAACCCCAGTACCACCAAAAAAAAACTTGAAATTACAGAAAGGATATTTTAATCCGTTTATTTTATCTTGGAAAAATGTTACATTGCTTGTCTTAAATGATTAAAGAGTCAGCATGGCTGTTGTTAAGTAGCACTGTAGCTTTCCCTAATGTGTATAGAGGGAAGTTCTGTTGAACCTGCCTGTCTTACTTGTTACTGAAGAGTCTTGTTTCATTCTCAAGACACTTGGGCCGCTGCAGGGAGCTCCTCCTGCTCTGCTTCTCCAGCTTCCTCATCGGGAGGCACCTGGAAGTGAATGTGGTGAGTGGCGAGGAGGCATCGATAGCCATCCGAGAGCCGTTCTCGTGGAAAAAGCCGAAAAGCTCCCAAGCACCAGCACCCACCAAAACGACGGTCGTCGTGACCACCCAGAAGAGGTACTGTCAGGAGGACAGGTGCAGCTTTTCTGTACCTCTGCACAGCTGTGAGGTGCTGGGACTCCTGTTTCTCTCTCGAGCCCCCCTGAGGGTTACACTTGGGTGCTGCCCAGATCCCATGGGTGCACGATACATTGTTCCTCTAACACTGGGAAGTTCTGAACTTCGGGTCGCGTGTGCGGACGTTTGCCAGTGCAGAGCAAAGGGGGATGTGTTATGAGAAAAGAGCACTGTGCAGTTGCTAAACTTGGGACTACACCATTGTGCGAGTCACAGCACCACCAAGAAGCTGTGTGGCTTGGGGCAGGCTGCTTAACTTCCTTGAGCCTGAGTTTCTTATTGATTTATTTATTTATTGCAGTACTGGGGATTCAGTCCAGGGCGTTCTACCTCTGAGCTACACCCCAACCCTATTTTATTCTTTGTTTTGAAACAGAGTCTCACTAAGTTTCGGAGGACCTCATAAATTGCTGAGGCTGGCCATGAATCTGCAATACTCCCATCTCAGCCTCTCAAGTACTAGGATAAATATGTGCAACCACGCCGGCTTTAGTCTCATTTTTAAATAATTTGTCTCTACCTTGTGTGGTTTGAGAAGTAAAGGAACATGAGCTTTCTAGAGGAGAAAATCAGTTGCAAGTGCTAAGGGACACGTTGTGGGGATGGCTCCAGAAGCAGTGAACTGGTACTGCAGCCTGCAAGGCACAGGCAGGCCTTGTTGACTGGACACTGGTTACAGGAGCCTCCAGGAACGGTGGGCACTCACCCAGGGCGGTGGGCACTCACCCAGGGCTACTCCAGCCACTGTCCAGGTGCAGTTGACTCAGTGAGAAAGTGGCACACACAGACCAAGAGCCATGAGTATTTCAGTCTCCATTGCTGTGACTTTCCTTTGGATTATTAGCCTATTTCTTATAGATTGTCTCTAGAACAAGGGATATTGGCTTCTTGGTGGTCAAATTATTGCCCAGAAGGCCTGGTGATAGAGGATTCCTAGAGCAGGTAGGTGACGGTGGGCTTGCTTTCAGCTGTCACAGGGCCTGCGTGTCCTGCCAGGACCCAGTGTCAGGCAGCTGCTGTGCTCAGCCTCACTCTTCCCTGGGTAGGAGAAAGTGTGCTCTCAGACTTCCCTACCTGGGGAGTGGGCCTAGGCTATCAATGCCTCCTGTGCTCTGAACCACGCTATATGACTGCCACTTGTCTTTTCATGCTATGTGGTCAGCATGGCTAGTAATCACGTGTCCTGATTTATCTCATTCATGTTCGTAATCAGTACTTGGCTGTCACTTGCCAATGCCCCGTTTTCCACATACACTTCACATGTGTGCTCCTGCATAGCCCTGCCCTAAAACACAAGCAAGACGCCGCCATTTCTGGGATGAGAGGCAGTAGTCTCTTGGTGTTGTCTCTGAAGCAGACTGTAGCAGCTGTATCCAAGAGCTGCACTGTTGGGCTGCCTCCTGGGTGCTGGGCTGCCAACTGGGGGCAGGGAGCTGAGTGTTCCTGGAATGGGAGGTTGGAGCCACACCTCTCCTTTATCCGGACGCAGGCGAAGTGAAGAGGTAGATAGGCATGAGGGAGGCAGTGCTTGGTATCTCCTCACTCTGACCTCCTAACTTCTTATCCCTCCTTGTTCCTCTTCTCTCCTTTTTTTTAATTTATTTTTTTTAAATTTTATTTTATTGGTGCACTGTATTCATACATCATAGTGGGATACAAACTTTTGTAGACATACATGCACACATCGCCCAGTCAGCCCCCACCCGATCCCCACCCCATTCCCTCCCCATCCCTCCTTCCCATGCTTGGCTTAGTGGTTGACATCTAGTATTATAGCAATTTATCCAAAATTAAAAATGTTAATCTCACATAACAGTTTCATTTGTCTGATACCAAGCTTTTGATAACTTAAAGATAACATTTCAATATTTCTTTTTACTTTCTTTCTTACCAGAGCATATTTTTTTCTGTTTTTTTAGGTGAAACTATCATATATTCATATATTTATTTTTCAGAAAAAAATCTATCCTAATATGGAATATGAATTCTAGATACCCAAAACGATCTTGAAAAAGAACAAAGCTAGCAGATATATATTTTCTGATTTCAAACCATATAAAGCTACAATAATTGAAACAGTGTAATACTGTTCTAAAGGCAGATATATAAACCATTGGAGTTAAATACAAGCCTAGAGCTAAATTCTTCCCTATATTGTCAAGTTATTTTTGACAAGGTTTCCACGAACATTTGGTGGTGGAAATAATAATCTTTTAACTAAATATTGTTGAAAAATAATAATTACATGGAAAAGAATAAAATTGGACCCTTACCTAATCCCACATACAAGTATTAACTCAAAATAGATAAAAGACCTAAATAAAAATCTTAAGACTATAAACTTTTAGAAGAAAATCTGGGTCATAAAACCTCACAACATTGAAATTGGCAGTGATTTCTTGGTTATGATTTCAATGGCACAGGCAACAGAAGAATATACAAACCCCCTAAAAAATAAAAAAAATTGTATATCCAAAGACAATGTAAACAGAGTTAAAAGTTACTAATAGAATTGAATAAAATATTTCCAAATGCTATATCTGAAGGTATATTAATATTCCAACTAGAAATCCTAAAAATTAACAACAATAAAGGCAAACAATACAATTTAGAGATAGGTAAAGACTAACAAAAATAATGAATCTCCACAGATAACCAGTCTTAGTTGTCTGTTGGATGGAAAATCTTGTTTCTCTGGTTCTGGTGAGTGTTACCTATTTCTTCTTTGTAGTTAATCTCTTTGAGTATTTTCTCTAGCGCTGGTTTTGAAGACATAAATTCCTTCAGTTTCTGTTTGTCATGGAAGCTTCTTATTTCTCCATCTAATTTGATAGAAAGTTTTGCTGGGTAGGAAATTTTTGGCTAGAAGTTGTTTTCTTTCAGAGTTTGGAATATGTTACTCCAAGCCCTTCTGGCTCTCATGACTTGGTTTGGAAAGTCTGGAGTGATTCTAATTGGTTTGCCTCTGAATGTCACTTGGCCCTTTGTTTTTGTTGCCTTTAAGATTCTCTGCATGGCTTCCACATTGGTCATTTTGACAATTATGTGGCGTGGGGATCCTCTTCTCCGATCCTGTCTAAAGGGAGTTCTATAAGTTTCCTGGATCTGTGTATCAACCTCTTGCTCTATATTTGGAAAATTTTCTGCTATTACTTCCTTGAAGAGATTGTTGATCCCTTTGGTTTCACTTTCTTTTCCCTCCTCTATTCCAGTTATTCTTAGGTTAGCTCTCTTAAGATGGGCCCATATTTCTTCCATGTCAGATTCCTGCTGTTGGATATTTTTTTCTAGATTAGAAACTATGCTTTCATTTTTGGATTGCTCATCTTCTAAGAGCGAGATTCTGTTCTCCATGTGTTCTAATCGGTTGTTTGTGCTTTGAATTGAGGCCTTTACTTCATTAATTGCATCCTTTATCTCTTTTTGGCTCTCTCTGAGTTCTTTTCGAAGCACCTCTATTATTTCTACAGTTATTTTCCTGATTTGATCTTCTAGAAATCTCTGATTTTCTGTTTTATCGGGTTCTGATGTTGTGGGGTTGTGCGCATTCATTACTCCAGTGTTATTCCTCTTTCCCATGATTTCGGAGGTTTGTGCCTTCTCTGGGTTCTTCCCTTAGGTCACTATGGCTTCACTTAAGGTGCTCTGGATCTCGAGTCTGTATTATCTCAGACCCCACTACTCCTTTACTGGGTTGTATCACAGAGTCTCCGACCCAGGGAGTCGATAGAGGCTGCTTTAAACTATGGGGGTGCCAGGTTGCACGTTCTCCTATGGTGTGATATCTCTGCCACCACCACTCCCTCACTGGGTCAAGTCCCAGGAGGTACAGTACTGGGATTTCTCCTCTGTGGCCCGCAATTTGACTCACTGTTCTTGAGTACGCAGATGTAGCTGTACTGGACTCGGTAAATTCACTGCTGCTGCCGCCGCTGGTGGCAATATGGCGCCTCTGCCACGCCCTCGGCCGTGAGGCTGGCGTATTTTTTCTTCTCTGGTTTTGATTTCCACTCTGAATCCCTGCAGCGTGTGCTGAGCTCGGCCACTGGGAGCTTTAGACGCTCTCTGCGTGGAGAAATCCCGCCTGGCTGTTCCGCAGTGGCTCACCTCGGCTTGCTGTAGCCGTCCGTTGAGTTCACCGCTGCCGCCGGCAGTATGGCACTGCTGCCGCGTCCTCGGGCGCGTGTGTCTCCTCTGTGGCCCTGAGCTCTGTTCTCAGTCCGCTTTCTCTCTGGAGCCTGGTGGGTCTTTTTGTTTTTCTGGTTATGGTGTTTTCTGGCTATGAAAGGCGCTGGTTTTGTGGTAATGGAGATTGGTTGTTAGCGGGGCTCTTAAGCCCCGCTTTTCTCGGTCGCCATCTTCCCCCTCTTCTCTCCTTTTTATTTTTATCTTTTTTTTTTTTTTTTTTTTTTTTTGGTCATGTGGCTCTGTTAGACTTGCCTATAGCAGAAATGAGATTCTTAGTTCTGTTGGGTGCAGAATTTCTGTGGCTTCTAATGTAGCTCATTCTAGGGGAAGACAGACACTTGAAGGTGAAGCCCAGCTTCCCCAGCTGAGAAACCAGATGTATGCAGGACCCAGACAGAACAGACTTCACAACTGATGTATGGGTAGAGTTTCTAATACACATGTCCTTACTAAAGTGCAGCAGTAACAGCCAGGTGTGGTGGTGCTTGCCTGCAATCCCAACTGCTTGGGAGGCGAAGACAGTAGGATCAGGTTTGAGGTCAGCCTCAGCAACTTAGCAAGGGGCTGGGAGTGTAGCTAAAAGGTAGAATGCCAGCCGGGCTTGGTGGTGCATGCTTGTAATCCCCACACTTGGGAGGCTGAGACAGGAGGATCACACAGGTTCGAAGCCAGCCTCAGCTACTTAGTGAGGCTCTCAGGAACTTAGTGAGAACCTGTTTCCAAAAATAGGTCTGGGAGTCTAGCCTGGAGGTAGAAAGCCTCTGGGTTCCACCCCCAGTACCACAAAAAAAAAAAAAAAGAAAAAAAGGTAGAATGCCCCCAAGTTCAATCCCTAGTACCAAAAAGAGGAGGTGGAGTATAGCTCAGTGCTAGAGAGCCCCTGAATTCAGTCCCCAATACTGCAAAACAACAGGAAAAATATATTTTAAAAAACAATAGTAAGGCCAGGTGTGGTAGCGCACACTTGTAATCCCAGCACTTGAGAGACTGAAACAGGAGAATCACAGGTTTGCAGCCACCTCAGGTACTTAGTGAGACCCTGTTACAAAATTAAGAGTAAGAAATAGGGCAAGGGGTGTAGCTTGGAGATAGAATGCCCCTGGGTTTAATCTCTAGTACCATAAAAATAAAATAAAATAAAAGTAGGAGTTAAGTATATCAGAATGTTGAAGCCTGCCAGATGTGGTGGTGCATGCTTATAATCCCAGCATTTGGGAGGCTGAGACAGGAGGATGTTGGTTCGTGGCCATCTTCAGCTACTTAGTGATGAGGCCCTCTACAACTCAGTGACACCCTGTTTCAAAATTTAAGAAATAGGACTGGGGTGTAGCTCAGAGGTAGAATGCCCCTGGGTTCCATCCCCAGTACTGCAAAAAATAATAATAAGGCTGAAGCCTGGTACCTGCAGGCTCCTGGATGTGCTGTCCACTTGCAGCGGAGCAACTCTGCCTCCCTCTGTGGCACAGAGGTGAGGGTGGCAGAACTTGCTTGAGGACAGGACCTGGAACCTGGAATGGACACTCTCACCCTGCTGGCTTTGGCCACTGGTTCCTTTATCGGGCCTTTCTGAAACGGGAGAATGTCTTTGTAGAAACACCTAGTAGAAGTTGAGCATCCTTACTTGAAAGTTCAAAGTCTGAAATCTGAAACGTGAACAACAACACGATGCTCCAAAATTTTGAGATTTTGGAGCTTTTTTTTTTTTTTTTTTTTTTTTTGTGGTACTGGGGATGGAACCCTTCTACCTCTGGGCTATACTCCCAGATTTTTTTTTGCGGGTCTGGGGGTGGAACCCAGGGGCATTCGACCTCCGAGCTACACCTCATGCCCTATTTTTTATTCTTTATTTTGAAACCGGGTGTCACTGAGTTACAGAGAGCCTCACTTAGTAGCTGAGGCTGTCCGCGAACTGCGATCCTCAGGTCTCAGACTCCAGAATGCTAGGATTACAAGTGTGCGCCACCACACCTAAGCCAGCGCGGCTGGCTTGGAACCTGTGTGATCCTCTCCTCCTGTCTCCGCCTCCCAAGCGCAGGGATGACAAGCGTGCCCACCGCGCCCAGCTTGGCTTCGGAGCATCTCAGATTAGGGACGCTCGGCTGGCGGAGTCTGTCTACATGCTACAGAATCAGAAATACTTCTGGTCCCAAGTGTTTCAGACAGAGGTACTTAAAATACACATATAAGAATGTCTGGATGATTAAGAATTACTTTCACCTTGTGTATTTTTAAGGAACTCGAGACGACAGCTTCCCAGTTTTCTTCCACAGTATCCAATACCAGATAGACTGAAAAAATGCGTGGAACAAAAGATCGACATCCTGACTTTTCAGCCGCTGCTTGCAGAGGTAAGAAGTGTTTGAGGGCATGTGGGGTGCTCGCCCATTCAGCCCTGGAGCCGTCCTGACAAACCAGGTGGGCCTTCCGTCTCAGTGGGCTCTCACTGCTGGAACTCACAGACCTGACCACAACACGGAGGAAGGGAGAGTATTCGCCCAGTTTTCCTGGGGATTTTGCGTTCAGTCCATGTGAGGCCAGGACTGCAGATCTCAGGACATGGTGGCAGCGGGAAGCAGAGCATGGAGGAGGTCATGGAGGTGGTCAGAAGCTGGAGAGCTAGGGAGGAGGACCATATAAAATCCCAAGGCCTCACCGCGGGCCCGCCTGCCAGGCTACCACCCAGGCAAGTCGTCGCAGGCCTCGTGACTTCCTATGGCAACCCTGACCTTGCTACCTGAGCTCTGTAGGGGGCATTCTGTGTCCACCCAGGACACGTTCTCCAGGTCAGACTTTATGTCAGTTCTCTTTCACCGCAGTTAATGGGACTTTAAGACTCAAGAGGCACCTTGGTGTGTCCCTTTAGAGACAGTGCCTGTGGGTTCACACTGCTCGGAAAGACAGGCAGGGAGAAGGGCTTCTTCCACAGCCCAGCTTCTCTCTGCTGGGCCAGGTGCCATTGTTAGGAACAGGAGGCTTTCCATTCATGACAAAACCTGAGCACATTAAGGGCAGACAACTGGCTCTGAGAAGGGTAGCTGAGAAGTGAGGGTCTCTGGGAGAGCCAGTGCAGCTTCCCACTGGCTGGGGGCACGTCCGCAGCGATGCAGGCAGTGGCCTTCACGCTAACGTTCTTTCTCCTCGCTCTCTGGAGGAGGTCTAGGAGGCCTGTCTGATCCTGCCGGCTGGGCCCCAGCTAAGAGGGGAGTAGTAGGCAGGCAGGGGAGAGTTGCAGAAGTGAGGTCCAGGAAGGGCAGGGTTAGATTGGCAGAGAAGGGGAACGCATGCCCTGTCCTGGGGGCACCTGATGTAAGGTCTTGAGGTTAAATGAACAGCTGCGGCTGGGTGTTTGCATGGCTGGGACTGCCTAGAGGTGTGGCTCACCATGTGCTCTGCCACATACAGCCTGGAGCTGAGGGTGAATGCCAGCTGAGAGGTAGAGATGGAGACCTCCACAGAGAGGACGTGCGGGAGCGGGCCGGGGAAACGAAGGTCATGGCCACCGTGAGCACGGTGACCTGGGAGGTAGGCAAGACACTTGGTGCAGGCCTTGGCAGCTGTTTGACTTCGTGACTGACATCCAGTAAAGCTCTTAAAGCTAAGTCAGGTGCTTTTCATCGCCACCATAGTAAACGTAGGGACAGGCCTGCCCCTGTGCACTCCCTCCTGATCCCGGTCCCTAGGCAGCTCCCTAGGTAGACACTGGCTTGCGCTCCACCTCTATGCTAGTCTCGCTTCCCAGAGTTTAATATAAGTGGCCTCCGTAGTGTGGGTTTTCTTTGGGGTCCAGCTTGCTTTCCTCAGCATAGTTACTTTACGGTTCATGTGCTCATCTGTTGGATGGGGGGCAAAGACGTCCTCCCAGTGCCTTGGAGCTGTGGATGCAGCTTCACTCAGCACAGAGGACTTTGTCGAGGGGATGGGGTTGAGGGCCTTGTCCTGGCTGTGACCTGATTGTCACAGGGTCCTCATAAGAGGGCTGGAGGATCTGAGACAAGGGTGGGGCAGCTGCTCGCTGAGGACTGTGACGTCTTCAGAAACTACAAGGCAGAGCCGCTGCTCCTGGACTCTCCAGGAAGAGCCAGCCCTGCTTCACCTTCACTCTTGCCAGAGACACTTCTGACTCCAAATTGTGCAGTTTATCCCTCTGAGTTTGTTACGGGCGCAGCAGAAATCAGTTCACCAGCTCTCCGTGTTGTGTGCTTAAGCATCCATTCTTTTCATTACCATGTAGTATTCCAGCCTGTAGATATATCCAGTTTGAGTCTCAATGAGCCTGTAGATGCTGAATCAAGAAATTCAGAAGCCGGGCGTGATGGTGCACATTTGTAATCCCAGCACTTGGGAGGCTGAGACAGGAGGATCATGGTTCGTGGCCAGACTCAGCTTTTGTGGCCAGCCTCAGGTACTTAGTGAGGCCCTTCACAACTTAGTGAGACCTTGTTTCAAAACAAAGAATAAAAAATAGGGAGCTGGGCATGGTGGCATATGCTTGTAATCCCAGCACCTGGGAGGCTGAGACAGGAGGATTGCAATTCCAAGACAGCCTCAGCTACTTAGTGAGGCCCTTTGCAACTCAGTGTGACCTGTTTCAAAATAAAGAATGTAAAATAGAGCTGGGGTGTAGCTTGGAGGTAGAATGTCCTGGGTTGCATCCCCGGTACCGCCAAAAAAAAAAAGCTAGATATGTAAGATGACAGAACATATGTTGATGGTTGCCAGGAGCTGAGAGAAGGAAGGACAGAGGAGAAAATGCTTGATGGTGGGGAGTTTCACTGTGGCGAGCTTGGGGAAATAGGAAGTGCTTACAAGGTGATATGACTATGCCAGTGTACTGAGTGTTTATTTTATTTTATTTTTATTATTATTTTGTGTGGTACTGGGGTTCCTGGAAGCCCTTCTACCTATTTATAGGCTACACTCCCAGACCTATTTTATATTTTTGGAAACAGGGTCTCTTACGCCAGCGCGGCTGGCTTCAAACCTACGCGATCCTCCTGTCTCTGCCTCCCAAGCGCGGGGATGACAAGCGTGCGCCACCATGCCCGGCCTTTTTTTTTTTTTTAAGTGGGTAATTGTACGTTGCATGAATTCGAATTTTTCTTTCTGCTTCTATTGAAAAGATCATTTGGAGCTGGGCGTGGTGGCGCAAGGTTGTAATCCCCGCGCTTGGGAGGCTGAGACAGGAGGATCGCACAAGTTCAAAGCCAGCCCCAGCTACTTAGTGAGGCTCTCAGCAACTTAGTGAGACCCTGTTTCCAAATAAAATATGAAATAGGTCTGGGAGAATAGCCCGGAGGTAAAAAGCTCCTGGGTTTTATCCCCAGTACCACAAAAAAAATCATTTGGTTTTCTTTTTTCATCTAATGGTGGTAGATTACACTGATTTTTAGATATTAAGCCAATCTTGCATTTCAGGAGTAGACCCCACACTGTTGTGTGTGTGTGTGTGTGTGCACGCATTTTACTTTGAGACCCCTTAGTCACATATGGATTCAGTGCCAGCAGGAAATGAAGGGGAGCCAGGCATGGGCATTCACGAGTGCCTTCATGGGGTACTTCTCCCACCTGGAGAACAGCTGCGTGCTAGTTTACTGATCTTGGGCCAGGGTCTCATACTCTGGAAGCTTGTTTATTCTGGAAGGTGCCCTGTGGCTCTTGTGTGACCTGTGTCTGGTTTGTGCTACTCAGCCATCGCTCTGGGAGCCCAATCTTGTACTCTCTGTCCGTGTACAGGTTTTTGTTTATTTTTACTGTGGCAAAATACATATAAATGAGCTGAGTGTGGTGGCGCACGTTTGTAATCCCTGCACTTGGGAGGCTGAGACAGGAGGATCACGCAGGTTTGAAGCCAGCCTCAGCTACTTAGTGAGGCTCTCAGTAACTTAGTGAGACCCTGTTTACAAATAAAATATAAAATAGGTCTGGGAGTATAGCCCAGAGGTAGAACAGCCCCTGGGTTTCACCCCCAGTACCACACACAAAAAAACATATAAATGTTACTATCATTAACATAGCTAAGGTATAGTCAATGATATTAAATATACTCATAATGTTGTACCTCCACCGGCATCCAGAATTCTCTTCCTTTTCTGAAATTAAAACTGTCCCTATGAGCGGGGTGTGTTGGCGCACGCTCGTAATCCCAGCACTTGGGAGGCTGAGACCTGAGGATCATGGTTTGCAGGCAGCCTCAGCTACTTAGTGAGGCCCTCTGCAACTCAGACCCGGGTTCAAAATAAAGAATAAAAGATAGGGCTGGGGGTGTAGCTCAGAGGTAGAATGCCCCTGGGTTCCATCCAATACCACACACACACACACACACACACACACACACACACACACACACACCACAAACTGTCCCTATGAACAACTCTTAATTTTCCTGCCCTCAGGCCCTTATGATCACTATTAAACTTTCTGTCTCTATGAATCTGACTAAAATAACTGAGAACATACTTTATTCTTTCACGACTAGATTATTACACTCAGCCTACCATTTCTTTCTCTCTTTCTATCTCTCTCTCTCTCTCTCATTTTGGTCTGGGGATTGAACCCAGAGACATTCTACTAGAAGCTACGCCCCAGCCCGATTTTATTTCTTGATTTGGAAATGGGGTCTCACTAAGTTTCTGAAGAGCCTTGCCATGTTACCAAGACTGGCTTTGAATCTGTGATCCTCCTGTCTGAGTCCCGCGTCCTGGGATTACAAATGTGTGCCACAGCACCCCGCTAGCCTACTGCTCAAGCTTCTTCCATCTCACAGCATCTGTCAGGATTTTTTTCTTTCTTTTCTTTTTTTGAGTACTGGAGATTGAAACTCTGAACCATACACCAGACCTTTTTATTTTGATTCAGGGTCTCACTAAGTTGCTGAGGCTGGTCAAACCTGCAGTCCTACCTCAGCTTCCCAAGTATTGGCATTAATGGCATGTGCTAGCAGATTTTCTTTTCCTTTCTTTCTTTCTTTCTTTTTTTTTTTTTTTTTTTTTTTGCAGTAGTAGGATGGAACCCAGGGACATTCTACCTCCGAGCTACACCCCCATCCCTATTTTTATTCTTTATTTTGAAACAGTGTCTCACTGAGTTGCAAAGGACCTCACTAAGTAGCTGAGGCTATCCTCAAACCTGGATCCTTCTGTCTCAGCCTTCCAAATGCTGGGATTACAAGCATGCACCACTATGCCTGGCTAGATTTTTTTCTTTTTTAAGGCCAAATAATATTCTATTGTATGGATAGGTCCCATTTTGTTTATTCATTCATCCATCAGTGGATATGTGGGCTGTTTTCATTGTTGTGAATAGTACTGGTATGAACATGAGTCACAAATGACCTCTTCGAAGCTCTGCTTTGAGTTTGAGAGAGTATATACCCAAAAGCAGAATTGCTGGATCATATGAAAATTCTATGTATAATTTCCTGAGAAACTGCCATATTATTATTTTATGTTTCTGTATGAGGTACTAGAGATCAAACCCAGGGGTATTCTGCCTCTAAGCTATACCACAAACCCCTTTGGTTTTTTATTTTGAAACAGGATCTTGCTAAGTTGCTGAGGGTCTAGCTAAATGGCTGTGGCTGGCCTTTAACTGGAGATACCCCTGTCTCAGCCTCTCAAGTATTAGGACTATAGGCATGCATCACTGCTCCCAGCTTGCCATATTACTTTAACATAGCAGTTCACCATTTTGCATTCCCATTAACAGTGCACAGGGTTCTAGTTTTTTCACATCTTCATTAACACTTGGTAGTTTCTAAGTTGTGTGTGTGTGTGTGTGTGTGTGTGTGTGTGTGTGTGTGTGTTTTACTGGGATTTCTGGAAACCTTTCTACCTCTGGGCTACACTCCCAGACCTATTTTTATATTTTTATTTGGAAACAGGGTCTTTTAAGCCAGCGTGGCTGGCTTCAAACCTGCGCGATCCTCCTGTCTCCGTCTCCCAAACGCGGGGATGACAAGCGTGCGCCACCATTCCCGGCTCGATTGTTATTTTTATAATAGCCTTCCCAGTGAGTATGAGGTGGTGACCCATTGTACTTTTTATTTGTATTTTCCTAATGATTATTGATGTTGAGTATCTTTTTATACAACTGTTGGCCCATTTGTTTTTTTTTTATTTTTTATTTTTGCAAATTCAATTTGAATTTTATTTTTTTTAATTTTATTTTATTGGTGCACTGTATTCATACATCTTAGTGGGATACAAACTTTTGTAGACATACATGCATACATCGCCCAGTCAGCCCCCACCCGATCCCCACCCCATTCTCTCCCCATCCCTCCTTCCCATGCTTGGCTTAGTGGTTGACATCTAGTATTATAGCAATTTATCCAAAATTAAAAATGATAATCTCACATAACAGTTTCATTTGTCTGATACCAAGCGTTTGATGATTTAAAGATAGCATTGCAATATTTCTTTTTGCTTTCTTTCTTACTAGAGCATATTTTTTTCTGTTTTTTTAGGTGAAACTATCATATATTTATATATTTATTTTTCAGAAAAAAATCTATCCTAATATGGAATATGAATTCTAGATACCCAAAACGATCTTGAAAAAGAACAAAGCTAGCAGATATATATTTTCTGATTTCAAACCATATAAAGCTACAATAATTGAAACAGTGTAGTACTGTTCTAAAGGCAGATATATAGACCATTGGAGTTAAATACAAGCCTAGAGCTAAATTCTTCCCTATATTGTCAAGTTATTTTTGACAAGGTTTCCACGAACATTTGGTGGTGGAAATAATAATCTTTTAACTAAATATTGTTGAAAAATAATAATTACATGGAAAAGAATAAAATTGGACCTTTACCTAATCCCATATACAAGTATTAACTCAAAATAGATAAAAGACCTAAATATAAATCTTAAGACTATAAACTTTTAGGAGAAAATCTGGGTCATAAAACCTCACAACATTGAAATTGGCAGTGATTTCTTGGATATGATTTCAATGGCACAAGCAACAGAAGAATATACAAACTCCCTAAAAAAATAAAAGAAAATATTGTGTATCCAAAGACAATGTAAACAGAGTTAAAAGTTACTAATAGAATTGGATAAAATATTTCCAAATGCTATATCTGAAGGTATATTAATATTCCAACTAGAAATCCTAAAAATTAACAACAATAAAGGCAAACAATACAACTTAGAGATAGGTAAAAGACTAACATAAATAATGAATCTCCACAGATAACCAATCTTAGTTGTCTGTTGGATGGAAACTCTTGTTTCTCTGGTTCTGGTGAGTGTTACCTATTTCTTCTTTGTAGTTAATCTCTTTGAGTATTTTCTCTAGTGCTGGTTTTGAAGACATAAATTCCTTCAGTTTCTGTTTGCCATGGAAGCTTCTTATTTCTCCATCTAATTTGATAGAAAGTTTTGCTGGGTAGGAAATTTTTGGCTGGAAGTTGTTTTCTTTCAGAGTTTGGAATATGTTACTCCAAGCCCTTCTGGCTCTCATGACTTGGTTTGGGAAGTCTGGAGTGATTCTAATTGGTTTGCCTCTGAATGTCAGTTGGCCCTTTGTTTTTGTTGCCTTTAAGATTCTCTGCTTGGCTTCCACATTGGTCATTTTGAAATTATATGGCGTGGGGATCCTCTTCTCCGATCCTGTCTAAAGGGAGTTCTATAAGTTTCCTGGATCTGTGTATCAACCTCTTGCTCTATATTTGGAAAATTTTCTGCTATTACTTCCTTGAAGAGATTGTTGATCCCTTTGGTATCACTTTCTTTTCCCTCCTCTATTCCAATTATTCTTAGGTTAGCTCTCTTAAGATGGGCCCATATTTCTTCAATGTCAGATTCCTTCTGTTGGATATTTTTTTCTAGATTAGAAACTATGCGTTCATTTTTGGATTGCTCATCTTCTAAGAGCGAGATTCTGTTCTCCATGTGGTCTAATCGGTTGTTTGTGCTTTGAATTGAGGCCTTTACTTCATTAATTGCATCCTTTATCTCTTTTTGGCTCTCTCTGAGTTCTTTTCGAAGCACCTCTATTATTTCTACAGTTATTTTCCTGATTTGATCTTCTAGAAATCTCTGATTTTCTGTTTTATCAGGTTCTGATGTTGTGGGGTTGTGCACATTCATTACTCCAGTGTTATTCCTCTTTCCCATGATTTCGGAGGTTTGTGCCTTCTCTGGGTTCTTCCCTTGGGTCACTATGGCTTCACTTAAGGTGCTCTGGATCTTGAGTCTGTATTATCTCAGACCCCACTACTCCTTTACTGGGTTGTATCACAGAGTCTCCGACCCAGGGAGTCGATAGAGGCTGCTTTAAACTATGGGGGGTGCCAGGTTGCACGTTCTCCTATGGTGTGATATCTCTGCCACCACCACTCCCTCACTGGGTCAAGTCCCAGGAGGTACAGTACTGGGATTTCTCCTCTGTGGCCCTCAATTTGACTCACTGTTCTTGAGTACGCAGATGTAGCTGTACTGGACTCGGTGAATTCACTGCTGCTGCCGCCGCTGGTGGCAATATGGCGCCTCTGCCACGCCCTCGGCCATGAGGCTGGCGTATTTTTTCTTCTCTGGTTTTGATTTCCACTCTGAATCCCTGCAGCGTGTGCTGAGCTCAGCCACTGGGAGCTTTAAATGCTGTCTGCGCCGAAAGATCCCGCCTGGCTGTTCCGCAGCGGCTCACCTGGCTTGCTGTAGCCGTCCGTTGAGTTCGCTGCTGCCGCCGGCAGTATGGCGCTGCTGCCGCGTCCTCGGGCGCGTGTGTCTCCTCTGTGGCCCTGAGCTCTGTTCTCAGTCCGCTTTCTCTCTGGAGCCTGGTGGTTTTTTTTGTTTTTCTGGTGATGGTGTTTTCTGGCTATGAAAGGCGCTCTTTTTGTGGTAATGGAGATTGGTTGTTAGCGGGACTCTTAAGGCCCGCTTTTCTCGGTCGCCATCTTCCCGGAAGTCCTTCTCAATTTCGGCCCATTTGTATTTCTTCGAAGAAATGTATCATCAGGCCTTTTTCCAATTTTATAATTGGGTGTAACCAGGTGTGGTGGCGCACGCTTGTAATCTCAGCATTCGGGAGGCTGAGACCAAAGGATCGTGGTTCGCGGACAGCCTCAGCTACTTAGTGAGGCCCTTTGCAACTTAGTGAGACCCGGTTTCAAAATAAAGAATAAAAAATAGAGCAGGGGTGAAGCTTGGAGGTCAAATGCCCCTGGGTTCCATCCCCAGATCCACACACACACAAAAAGGGTGTTTGTTTTTGTTATTGTTGAGTGTACTGTGTGCGTGCGTGCGTGTGCATGTGTGTGTTTCTGGATCCAAATCTTTTGTCAGATAAACGATTTGCAAATAATTTCTTCCATTATTTGGACTGCCCTTTTGTTGAGAGTATCTTTTTTTTTAACTAGAGATTGAACGTCTAGGTACTAGAAAATGTTCTACTACTAAACTATATCTTCAGCCCTTTTTCAGTTTTATTTTTGAGCCAGGCATGGTGGGACATGCCTATAATCCCAGTACTTGGGAGACTGAGACAGGAAGATTACAGATTTGAGGCCTATAGTATATGGTAACTTATCCAGACTCTGTTTTGTTTGTTTGTTTGTTTGTTTGTTTGTTTGTTTTTGCGGTACTGGGGATGGAACCCAGGGGCATTCTACCTCTGAGCTACACCCCCCAGCCCTATTTTTTATTCTTTATTTTGAAACAGAGTCTTGCTGAGTTGCAAAGGGTCTCACTAAGTAGCTGAGGCTGTCCGCGAACTGGGATCCACCTGTCTCAGCCTCCCAAATGTTGGGATTAAAAGCGTGTGCCACTATAGCTGGCTATCAAGACCCTGTCTTTTAAAACAAAAATATGCCAGGCGTGGTGGCACATGCTTGTAATCCCAACAAGCTAAGACCAGAGGATCATGGTTTGTGGACAGCCTTAGCTACTTAGCCAGCAGGCCCTTTGCAACTCAGTGAGACCCTGTTTCAAAAGTAGAAAAGACTGAAAAATAGGGCTGGGGGTATAGCTTGGAGGTACAATACCCCTGGGTTCCATCCCTAGTACCGCAAAAAAAATTTTTTTTTAAATCAGCCTGGGGATATAGCTCAGAGCCCTTTGGTTCAATCCCCAATACCCTCCCACACACACACACACACACACAGTTTTTAATTTTGATAGGGTCCAACTTATTTTCTTTTGTCCCCTGTGCCTTTGGTCATACATATAAGAAACCATGGCCAATCCAGTGTTTTGGAGCTTTTCCTTTTGGCTTCTACTAAGAGTTTTATAGTTTTAGCTCTCAATTTAGGTCTTTGATTGTTTTTTAATTAAATTTTGCATATGTATAGGTAAGGGTCTAGTTTTATTTGTTTGTATATGGATATTCCGTTTTTTTAACACCATGTGTTGAAAAGTCTTCTTTTCCCAATGAATAGTCATGACACACTTGTCAAAAATCATTTGTCCAGCAGGGCATGATGGTGCATGGCTGTCATCCCAGTACTTGGCAGGCTAAGACAGGAAGATTGCAGATTCAAAACCAGCCTCAGCAACTTAGTGAGGCCCTCCACAATTTAATGAGACCCTGTTCCAGGATTAAAAAAAAAAAATTAAAAGGGCTGGGATATAGCGCAGAGGTGGAACCCCCTGGGTTCAATCCTCAGTACCACACACACAAAAAAATTTGTCCATATATGTGGGTGTTCATCTCTGGGCACTCCATTCTGCTCCATTGGTCCCTGATTTTTATGTCTCTTTTTATGTCTCTTTTTATGCCAGTCCTGTACTATTTTGATTAGCTTCGAAGTCGGCATTGAAATTGTGAAGTACAAGTCCTCCTGCTTTGTCGTTCATTTGCAAGATTACTTGGCTGTTCGGCAACTCTTGAAATTTCATATGAACTTCAGGACAAGTTTTCCTGTTTCTGCAAAAAATGTCATTGAAATTGTGACCCAGGCATGGTGGCTCATGCTTGTAATCCCAGCGCTTGGGAGGCTGAGACAGGAGGATCGCACAGTTCAGAGCCAGCCTCAGCTACTTAGTGAGGCTCTTAGCAACTTAGTGAGACTCTGTTTCCAAATAAGTATAAAATAAGTCTGGGAGTATAGCCTGGAGGTAGGTAGAAAAGCCCCTGGGTTCTACCCCAAGTACCACCAAAAAGAAGAAGAAGAAGAGGAAGAGGAAGAGGAAGAAGAGGAGGAGGGGGAGGGGGGAAGGAAAGAAAGAAAGAAAGAAAGAAGGAAGGAAAGAAATTGTGATAGCAGTTGCGTTGAATCTGTAGATCACTTTGGTTAGAGTGGACATCTTAGAATATTGAAGGGTTTCAATCCATGAGTATGGGATGTGTTTTCATTCTTTTTTTTTTTTCCTTTCTATTTTTTTCAGCAATGTTTTTTAATGCTTACCATACAAGTCTTTCACTTCTTTGGCTCAATTCCTACATAGTTTATTATTTGATTCTACTATAATGGAAATTATTATTATAATGAGAACTGTTATTTTTTCATATTGTTTATTGTTAGTGTTTAGAAATGCAGCTAATAAGCCTTGCATGGTGCCTCATGCTTGTAATCCTAGTACTTGGGAGGCCGACACAGGATGATCACAAGTTCACAGCTGGCCTCAGCAAGTACTAAGGCCCTTTACAACTTAATGAGACCGTTTCCAAATAAAGAATAAAATAGGCCTTGCGCCGGGCGTGGTGGCGCACGCTTGTAATCCCCGCGCTTGGGAGGCGGAGACAGGAGGATCGCGCAGGTTCGAAGCCAGCTTCACTGGCTTAGGAGACCCTGTTTCCAAAAAATAAAATAGGTCTGGGAGTGTAGCCCTGAGGTAGAAGGGCTTCCAGGAACCCCAGCACCACCAAAAAAAAAAAAAAAAAAATAGGCCTGGAGGTGTAGCCTAGAAGTAGAGTACCCCTAGGTTCAATCTCCAACACCAAAAAAAAAAAAGGAAACAAAAAAAGAAATGCAGCTAATATCTGTGTTTTGACTTTGTGTTCTACTACTTTGCTGAATTCATGTATTAGTTCTATCACTTATTGTGAAGTCTTTAGGGTTTTTTAATATGTAAAATCACATAATCTGCAAAAAGAGGTAATTTTACTTCTTCCTTTTTTTCAGCATAAATGCCTTTTATTTCTTTTTCTTGCCTAATTGCTATAGTGAGAACTTTCAAAACTATGTTGAATAGAAGTGATTAGAATAGGCATCCTTGTCTTATTCCTGACCTCACAGGAAAAGTTTTCAGTCTTTTACCATTGAGTATAACATTAGCTTTGGATTTATTATGTTGAGGAAGTTTCCTTCTAGCCTAGATAGTTTGTATCACGAGAGGGTACTGAATTTTATCAAATTCATTTTCTGTATAAATAGAAATCATATGCTTCCCCCCTCTTTATTAAAGTGGTCTAGTGCATTCCTGCTGGGGTCCAGCCCTAGCAAGAGTCGGGGTTCGTGTGCTGGTGAGTGAAGAGCCGAGGTCAAATGAGAGAAGATCTGTCACACAAGATCAGATTCAAACTTCTCCATTTATTCAGAACTTACAACAATCTTTATACTTTTTTTCATGCAGCACAGAACAAATCATATTCACGTAAGCAGGAAAGTTCAAAGAGAAAAAAATTCTCAGGGCAGGGTGCCAGACATTTAATGAATCATAGAAAGTAAGCTTTGTCTTATATTACAAGGTCAGCTTGAACCTAATCTTATATGTTGGCTCAAACTAAGGTCAGTTTGAACTTAATCTTTTGGCCCAGACTTTGTCCTTGGGAATAAATTCTTTGCTGATTGAGTCTCTCACAAGCCATCGCACACCTGTTTTAGTTATAATGCTTATACATAAAATTCCAATTACAGCCGGGCGTGGTAGCGCACGCTTGTAATCCCCGAGCTTGGGAGGCTGAGACAGGAGGATCGCACAGGTTCAAAGCCAACCTCAGCTGGTTTAATAGACCCTGTTTCCAAATAAAATATAAAATAAGTCTGGGAGTGTAAACTGGTGGTAGAAGGCCCCCGAGTTCCATCCCCAGTACCACCAAAAAAAAAAAAAAAAAAAAAAAAAAAAAAGATCAGCTCAGTCTGTTTTGTTTTTGTTTTTGAGATGGGATCTTATCATGTTTCCCAGTCTGGTTTTAAATTCCTAGGTTCAGATGATCCTTCTGCCTTAGCCTCCTGAGTAGCTGAAACCAGAGGTATGTCACCACACCAGCTCTCTCTTCTCCTGTAGCGTCTGTGTCTAGTGTTGGTATCAGAGCAACATGGCCTCTTACAATGAACTAGGGAATGTTGCATTCAGTGTCTAAAAGAGTTTGAGATGGACCGGTGTCCACTCTTCTTTATTGTCTGGTAGAGTTCACCATGAGGCCCTCAGACCCAGGGCTATTCTTTGTTAGAAGATTTTTGGTCACTGATTCAGTCTCTGTAATGGTTACAGCTCTGTTTGAAAGACCTGCCCACGAGAACAGTAGTGGCAGAGGCGGCCTCAGGTACAGTAGGCTATTGGCAGACAGAGGCATGGTTAGTAAAGAGAGGGCACTTCCTGCCAGAGGCCCTGGCTGAAGGCCAGAAAGTGTGTTGACTGAGCTCCTAACCTCTGAATGACCTCGCGGGGGGAAGATCTGCCCAGTGGAAGCAGTTTGGAGTCACTTCCAGGGCTGCTTATGGATATGGCCTGGATGTGGATATATAGTATGTGCTGCTCTGCTCACACTAACTTGCTAATGTTTTTCAGCTTTTGAACATGGCAAACTATAAGGAGAAGTTCTCTACTCTGCTGTGGCTTGAGGAAATCCATGCAGAAATAGAACTGAAGGAGTACAACATGAGTGGGGTCACCCTGAAGAGGAATGGGAGTCTGCTGGTGTTGGAGGTCCCAGGGCTGGCTGAAAGCAGGCCTTCCCTGTACGCAGGTGCGAGTGCTGGGAGCTCCAGCACCCAGCAGGCAGACGCTCCTCGCCACACTCTCCCCATCCACGTCTGTCCCTGGGGAGCGTCTCCTCTAACACATGCTCAGTGGCTTGCTCATGTCAGGCACCTTTTGTCACACATCATCTTTATGCGGCTTGACCCCAGTAATGTTCCATTTTACTCCACTTCCTCGGGGCTTGATTTCATAGGGTAGGAGAAGAAAGGTGTGTTTTGTTAGTTTGACTCATGGTGATGTATTTTTTGACTAGGTGACAAACTGATTTTAAGATCTCAAGAGTATAATGGGCACGTCATCGAGTACATTGGCTATGTGATCGAGGTAAGAGGACACCCTCCTTAAGAGTGAGTATTCAGACAGCTTCTCTACTTTCTGGGAAGGTACTCCCTTGGGCTCTGGCTGTATGTTGGGAGACTTGAAGACAGAGTGAGTCTTTGAATAATTTTTTATGTATAAATGGAATTTATTATCTGAAGAAATTCTATAATTTTCAAGCATGTGAGTTATATATACATCATGATGTTTGCATTTAGTCAGGTTTGGGCACTCCACGTGTGTTCTGGAAGACCTAGAAAGATCCACCTCCCCCATACGGTGGAGAATGACCCCTCGCTGTTTCCCAGCATAGAGACCTCGGTGGGCTCCAGCACTCCCCAGTGACATGCTCAGCACTGTGGACTGAGCTGCAAGTCATTCTGCATTCTGGCTTCTTGCTCAATGGCAGCAGTGGTAGATGGCAGTAGATAGTTTCCACTGAGAGCAAGAGGAAGACTACTGCAAATAATGACTGTGCTGGGAAGAACTACTGATCTTCTTGAGAAGAGAAGTGGCTGGGTGCAGCGTGGGTGCCGTACCCACGTAATCCCAGCACTTGTGAGACTGAGATAGGAGGAGCTCAGATTCAAAGCCAGACTCAGTAATTTAATGAGAACCTCAACAACTTAGTGAGACTCTTTTTTTTTTTTTAGAGTCTAATTTTTTTATTGGTCCATTGTAATCGTACATCACATTGAAACACAAGACTTGAGAGGATATACAAGCACACATCATCCAATTAGCCCTCATCCAATCCCCATCCCATTCCCTCCCCCTCCCTCAATCCCATACTTGATTGGTGATTATCTTTGATACATTTGTTTATGTACCTCATGAGTTTTAAAGAGGTTCCATCCTCCCCCATCCCATCCCCTCTGATTGGTCACCTTAATTGCTTCTCAATAGGGCCCTTTCTACAACTCGACCTCTTCCTGTTACCCCTTTCCTCCTAGTTTTTGCTAATTAGGGGAAGCATCTGGTTTTTATTTTCTGTGATATTTCTCTGTGCCTGCTGCATTGCAAGTTCCAGTCCCACTCTTGATGGCCCCAGTAGTGGCCTGGCCACCCAGAGGACTCTGATCCCGACCTCACTAGCTCCATCACCGGCTTTGCCTCATGAGAGGCCCTGATCCTGGCCTCGCTGGCCCCCGCATGAACTAACCCCTCGGCTGGCTCCAGTCCCGGCTTCTGATGCCCCAGCATTGGCCTTGCCTCTTGGCAGGGTCCGATCCCAGCCTCGCTGGCCCCGGCACCAGCCTAGCCCCTCGGCAGGCTCCTATCCCGGCCTCCCTGGCCCTGGCACCAACCTTACCCCTCGGCAGGCTCCGATCCTGGCCTCGGAGGCTCCAGCACCGGCCATGCCTCATGGCAGGCTCCGATCCCAGCCTCACTAGCCCCGGCACTGGCCTAACCCCTCGGCAGGCTCCGATTCTAGCCTCGGAGGCTCCAGCACCAGCCTTGCCTCACGGCAGGCTCCAATCCCAGCCTCGCTGGCCCCGGCACTGGTCTAACCCATTGGCAGGCTCCCATCCTGGCCTCGGAGGCCCCATCACCGGCCTTGCCTCAAGGCAGGCTCCAATCCCGGCCTTGCTGGCCCTGGCACCGGCCTAACCCCTCGACAGGCTCTGATCCCAGCCTCGCTGGCCCTGGCACTGGCCTAACCCCTTGGCAGGCTCCAATCCCGGCCTCGGAGGTCTCAGTAGCGGCCTTTCCTCACAGGAGGCTTCAATCGAGACTGTTTCAAAACAAAAAGTAAAATCGGGCTGGGGTGTAGCTCAGAGGTAGAATGCCCCTGGGCTCAATCCCCAATGCCAAAACAAAAAAAGAGGAGAGGTGGCACTTAGAGAGCAAAAGGAATATGGAAGGGCATGGAGGCTGCCTGTGAAGGTATGAAGGGCTCCAGCAGGACATAGAAGCTGCAGTCTTCGCAGCTGAGGGATCCAGACTTCCTCATCAAGGAGCATCAGCTCTGGTTGTTAGGACTCTTGCTATATGTAGATGTCAGAAGCCTAGCCAGCTAGTAGAAGCAAAGGAACATTGTCTTGAGACACTGGGGAGTTCTAGAGCTACCACCAAGCTGAGCAAGCCAGGCTTGGAAAACAGCTGTGTGAGAGGGAGGAAGGGGCACTTTGCAGGACAAGCCAGCAGAAGCACAAGGCCTGGTCTCAAAAGGACACATTAGTATCGTTTGCACCACCTCAGACCGGAAGGTCCACACCTGGCATTGCCTGCACCTCCACCTCAGTGTTTCATGCTAATACTGTGCCCACTTTCAAGTAACATTCCTCTGAACCAGACGCAATGGCATTGCCTGTGTCCTGGTACTTAAGAAGCTGAGAGGAGGATCACAGGTTTGAGAACAGTGCATGGTAACCTAGCAAGACTCTGTTTCAGAATGAAAAACAAAGTAGGCTGGAGTGTATCTCAGAGGTAGAGCACTCCCAGGTTCAATTCCCAGTACCACAAGCACACACACACGCACACAAATTAAAAATAACCAGGCATGGTGGCACATGCCTGTAATCTCAGTACTTGGGAGGCTGAGACAGGAGGATCACAGGATCAAGGACAGCCTCAGCAATGTAGCAAGCCTCTAAGCAACCTAGCAAGACCCTCTTTCGAAAACAAAACATAAAACGGGAGTATAGCTTGATGGTTGAATGCCAGAATTCAATCTCTAGTACCACAAAATATAAATATTATTTTTAGTAAATAAATGTCATCTGTCTCCATGCCCAAAATAATTGGACTGTGAGCAGCAGTCTGGAGTGCCTGATTGCTCCACCATATCAGGAGCTCCAGGCCTGGCCCGGGGCGCAGCCACCCTGTGCCCCTTCAGCTGACCCCACTGCGGTCATGTCATTTCTTTGGTTAGAACTTCACCTGAAACTTCATCATCAGCTTGAGGGACAAGGGATACTCTAAAGTATATTTTCCTGATGAGGCTTTGCTCTGCTAACAGGAGGATACTTTTCTTGTCACAGCTCATATCCCCACTCCAAAGGGGTTCAGACTCTGGGAGCTAGGAAAAGCATTCTTTTTGCATGAGAGTGTCAGCATGCATCACACTTGAACTTGTGAATAATTTGCTCCTGACTCATTCACTGATGAAACCTTTCTCCCCAAAGTCACATCAGGAGTCCTGACCCTCCTCTCATATCCTGCATCTTCACAGGGCTCTCTGACAGCCTGTGGCCATGGCTGAGTACGGTACTGGTGCTGCCACCATGCACATGTGGAGAAGGGGGGAAAGGGACAGTATCTGCAAAGTAAGTAGGAAAGGACTAAGGCCACCACCTTGCTGACCCGTTGATGATGAGACCAGTGCTAGGGTTTGTGACTCCTGCCCCTCCTTCCCAGCAGCCTATCCAGGCTCAGCAACATGTCGTTGAATTGGAACTGGCCCCAGGTGCCCATTCCAGTGACCCACGAGCTTGCATGGGTGAGTGGCAGCATGGTGGCCAGGGCTCTTTCCACAGCAGACCAGCAGTAGCTCTTCAGCCTGCCACCTCGAGCCACGGATGCCCGGGAGTCATCTTGGCTTCCACATAGTACCTTGTTGGTGTCAGTGGGGAAAGCCCTGCGTACAAAAGCTTCCACAGGAGCAGCACCAGATACCTCTACAGTAGGCACCGTCCACCTGCTCCCTTGGTTCCTGAACTCCACAGCCTGGGTGTGGGGCAGCAGCACCACCTGGGGACCTGTTCAGAGCTGATGGGGCCAGCAGCCAGGCTGGCAAAGGACTGAGGCACCGCGGCCCTTTGGGATACCCAGCATTCTACAGAATCAGTGAGTCTACAGGTCTCTGGCATGGCTTTGCTTGGTCTGCCATCAGGCTCCTTGGTTAGAATAGGATGTGGGACCAGGCTCGTACAGAAGGCTCTCTGGAGGCCCCAAATGGTATGGCTGACGAAGGAGTCACATCAGGAATGAGTCGTTATCACACAAGTCAAGTTGCCATCTTCCAGCCAGCAGTCTAGAATGATCTCCTGGGATGCCAGTTCTGAGAGCCTTGGAGAGAGGAGGCTCGTGTGCTGAGACCCTGCTCAGTGCTGCCAGCTGGCCATGCTCCCGGAGGGTCCGCCCGCCTACCTGCCTGCCTGGCTGGAAACACATGACAAGAACAAACACCTCCACACCTGCTCCCCTCTTGGTCTTCTCAGTGTAGTGTGTGATTCTTTAAAGCTGTCCTAACATATTTGTGTTGTCTTTGCTTGCTTATCTTTGTTTTTCTATTTTCTTATTTCAAACCCCCTTTCAGATTCCTGTAAATGGTCACCACAGCCTGGGATGCCTGGCACTCTGTCTGCCGAGGGACGTCTCTGCTGACCTTGTGCTTGGTGCTTTGTTTCCCTGTGTGTTCATTGGTTATGGATTCGATTCCATACCTCATAATCTCTGGAATACCCAAAACCTCTGTCCAGCTAAGCTTTCCTTATATGGGCATCGTAGCCATGTCTACTGAGGGTTGACGGACACTGACCAGGGACTCCATCCAGCATTGGACTCTGTATTGGCCTTGTCTCCACAATCAGAGCCAAATTAGGCTGCACCTTCTTGACCTTTTGCCAGTGTCAACCCTGACTCTTGAGGAAGCTGCCTCACAAGAGTGCTCCCTTATCCCAAAAGGATGTTTGGTTTCTCTTGCAGCACAGAGTTTCTTTCTTATATTTACTTAGAAATTATTTCTTCTGCTCATCCAGGAAAGAATATGAGGAATTGTTTTATAAATAGACCCTGGCTTTATCTAGCTCCTGATGGTACTGGGTGGGAACTCTTGTACTAGTCTCTGTGGAGGCTTAACAGAGCAGCGGCACTTTGCCTTCCTGTAGATGCTGGCGAGTCGGTCCTGAGGCACAGCCTTCCTGTTTTGTATTTTCAGTGCCTTTGCCCCAGAAAGAAGTTTGTCAGATGTTGGTATGAGTAGACATTGGCCTGCGCCTCCTGTTGGCATAACATAATGACATGATGGTTTAATACTTAAGTTAATTTCATAGATATTTAAGATATCTTGGCTCAGTCTGTCAAATGAATTTTTGTTGATATATTAACTGAAAACAGAAGATTGTTCCAAGAAGTCAAGTCCAGTGTATGGAAGTTAAGTCTTTTGTTTCTTTTTCAGATTAATGAAGAAGACGTAACTCTCAAACTTAATCCAGAATTTGAACAGACGTATAACTTTGAACCTATGGATGTGGAGTTTACATACAATAGGTAAGCTTTTAGTGAATCCTCATACAAACTTTTCCCCATTCTTGATGGGCAGCCTGCCCTTGACCGAGTCTGCTGATGTCTCCATGGTGATGCAAGAGGTCCATGTTGGTACCGTGTCTGTGCTTTGTGAGTGCTCCATGTACTGCTGTGCGTGCCCACAAGTACAGTCTTGTTGTCAAATAACTTGAGATATCAAGGTGCACACATTTGTGTGTTCGTTCCTGTCTAGACCTTAGATGCACCACAGCTTCAGCCCATGCCACTGTCACCCCAGCTCAGCAGCTCCTAGAGATCTCTTATTCATTCATTGTGTACATGCCACAGCCTGTCACCGTCTCTTCTCCTACTGAACCCTCCAGCCAGTAACCAGAATTCTCTGTTTATCAGATGTTGGTTCCCTTACTCCTTTGAGACAGGAATCTCTGTGTGATACCTAGGTTGGTCTCAGGCTTGGGATCCTCCTGTCTTGGCCCCACAAGTAGCTGGAATTACAGGCAGCTTTCTTTTCTTTTTAGGAAATAGTGCTATGTCTATGTATACACATATATGTATACACAAAAACATACTCTTTGGTCTTAATCCTTTTGAATTTTATAAAAGAAATAACTTGTCTGTAGTTTCTAGGAATTACATTTTGCACTGAACATTATGTTACTAAGTTTTCTCCATGATTCTTGTGTGCAACTATTGCTCGTTTTGTTTGTACCACTGCATTGTATGGTATCATGTGACTCTCCACTCTGTATCTACTTTTCTGTTAAGGCACAAATTATTTTCTGTTTTGATTGTTTGTTTATCACTATCATGAACAAGCTTCCCTATGGAGTTCCAGGGTTTGGAGCTCAGTACTGTTGTCCATTCTGTAAGTGGTCACCTCCGTGAACCTCATGGTTTGTGGTGACCTGTAGGTCTGTATCCTCCCTGAAAGCTCTGCTGGATCTCTTCATTTGTGCCAGCCTGGTAGGTAGGTAGCATGCCTTGTTATGATCTGGACTTGCATTTCCTTACCTATTAAGTTGAGTCTCCACATTCATTGACCGTAATGTTTTCATATTCTGTGAACTGTTTGCTCCAATCTTTTGTCCATTTTTCAGCTCTCTTTGAAATTATACATATATATATATATATATATATATTTTTTTTTTTTCCCCCCGGTACTGGGGACTGAACCCAGGAACATCCTACTACTGAGCTACATCCCAGCCCCATTTTTTTTATTTTTTACTTTTGAACAGAATCTCATCAAGTTTCAGAAGACCTCATTAAGTAGCTGAGACTGTCTGTGAACCTGCAAGCCTCCTGTCTCAGCCTCCCAAATGCTGGGATTACAGGCATGTGCCACCACGCCTGGCTTAGTGACTTGTTTTTACTCTAGGACATAAAGCCTTTCTGGTAGGTAAAGTGATTACTCATAGTTCAACATTTCTTCAGTGATGATTTGTGGAATATCTCTTCATGTGGCTATTTGCCATTTGTACATAATATTTGTTGAAGTGTCCCTTCAAGACTAGTGCATTTTAAAAATTTGTTTTCTTTCTTTTTCTTTTTGTGCAGTACTGGGGATGGAACCCAAGGACATTGTACCTTCGAGCTACACCCCCAGCCCTCACTTTTTAGTGTGTGTGTGTGTGTGTATCTATATCTATATATATATATATATATATATATATATATATATATATATATATATATTTGTGATACTGGGGATGGAACCCTTCTACCTCTGGGCTACACTCCCAGACCTATTTTTATATTTTTTATTTGGAAACAGGGTCTCTTAACCCAGTGAGGCTGGCTTTGAACCTGTGCAATCCTCCTGTCTCCTCCTCCCAAGCGCGGGGATTACAAGCGTGCACCACCACACCCAGCTAGTCTTTTTTTTTTTTTTATTTATTTATTTATTTATTTATTTATTTATTTATTTATTTTTGGTGGTACTGGGGTTCCTGGAAACCCTTCTACCTCCGGGCTACACTCCCAGACCTATTTTTTACATTTTTATTTGGAAACAGGGTCTCCTAAGCCAGCGCGCGCGGCTGGCTTCGAACCTGCGCCATCCTCCTGTCTCAGCCTCCCAAGCGCGGGGATTACAAGCGTGCGCCACCACGCCCGGCATCTTTTTATTTTTGAAACGGTCTCACTCTATTGTGAAGGGCCTCATTAAGTAGCTATCAGCAAACCGCGATCCTCTGGTCTCAGTCTCCCAAATGCTGGTATTACAATATTCACCACAACACCCAGCTTTCTGTTTTGTTTTTGTCCCGGGTTCCCTATTTTTTATCCTTTATTTTGAAACAGGGCCTCTCTAAGTAACTGAGACTGGCTGCAAACCTGCAATCCTCCTGCCTCTGCCTCCCCAAGTACTGGGACTAAAGTGTGCTTCACCCTTGGCTATGGAATACTTTTATTTTTTATTATTATTTTTGTGTGTGTGTGTGTGGTACTGGGGTTCCTGGAAGCCTTCTACCTCCAGGCTACACTCCCAGACCTATTTTATTTTTGGAAACAGGGTCTCTTAAGCCAGCAAGGCTGGCTTTGAACCTGCGCAATACTCCTGTTTCTGCCTTCCCAAGTGCGGGGATTACAAGCATGCGCCAACACACCCGGCTTTACTTTTAAATTACATAACCCAAGTCACACTGTGCCTTAGTGGCACATACCTGTAATCCCAGTATTTAGGAGGCTGAGACAGGGGAATCACAGTTCTAAGCGCCTCAGCAAGGAGTGAGACTCTCATCAACCTACTGAAGACCTGTTTCAGAATAAAAATAAAATAGGGCTGGGAGTGTAGCTTGAAAGTAGAATGCCCCTGGGTTTAATCCTTAGTGCCAAAATTAATTAATTAACTAATTAACACATTCCATTTCTTTCATGTATAAAGGACCATTTTGTTTATCAGTTTCTTGTTCAGTGAGTTTGATAGTGTGTTTCTTTTAAGGAATGTCACTCTATTCAAGCCTCTAATTTATACAAATTAGTGAATGTTATCCTGTTAGAGGAAGTGTCCTATGTTACTTTGCTAATCTCTGGTTGCTGGACATTTAGGTTCCCAGTATCTTGCTTTTACAACAGTGAAACAAAAAAGATGCTTTTATCTTTGTACAACATATTAAAATACCAGGAGAGTTGACATCTTGTGATGGAATTTTATTTTCCTTGTTGTTTTCTCTCTTTTTTTCAGTGTATTTAAGGATGCAAACCCTTTTAGTCAAAATTACTCTTCTGTTGACACAGAGTAATACTGATATTTCCCTCTTATTTTATAGGCTCTATTTTTTCTGTCTACTTTATACATTGGAATATAATCTTCTTGCTGTCCTGATACCAAGCTATCTCTGTAAAATTTGAGTAAATTTTTAAATTTTCTAATGTTTTGTGTAAACACCTGTAGTAAAGTAACCCCTGAGTCCTTCACATTCCCAGTGGTGTCTTTGAGACTTTTTAAGATCTGACCTCTAGCCAGGCATGGTGGTGCATGCCTATAATCCTGGTACTTGGGAATCTGAGACAGGAGGATCACAGGTTCGCTGCCAGTCTTAACAATTTAGCAAGACCCTCTGCAAGAGTCTTTCTATGTTGCTGAGGCTGGTCAAGAACCTGTAATCCTCCTTTAGCCTCCCAAGTAATAAAGTCTTGTGCCACCGTGTTTGGCTATTTACAAGTATTTTGTAAAGATTACATTAATATGATTGCTTAAATATTTTCATCCTAGTCTGGTTTATGTTGCTATAACAGAATACCACAGATCAGGTAATTTTTAAAGAAAAATATTTCTCACGGTTCTAGAGGGTGGGGAGTCCATCTGGTGAGGGATGTCCTGCTGGATCATTACGTGGCAGAGGGTATCATTTGACAAGAGAGCATTTTAAAACGTGTAAGGGTGGGAGCAAGAGAAGGCCAGGAAGTGGAACTAACTGCTTTCAGAACGGAATCACTCCCACACTAATGGTATTGCTGCCCTCGTGACCTAAGCACCGCTTAAAAGTCCACCTCCCAAACTGTTGTCTGGCAGTTAGCCCTCAGTGTAAGTTGGGACATTGATATTATAGCAGTTAGTTCTATAATAAAATTTCTACTGCCTTTACTAACTTTAGTAGTTCTAAACTTAAGGTTGTTTTACGTTTTCTTTTTCAGGACCACAAGCAGACGTTGCCACTTTGCCCTTGAACAAGTCATCCACTTAGGTGTAAAAGGTAGTATTTTATACAGTGGTGGTGGTAAATCTTCCCAGGGTGTTTTTACAGGCTTCATGGAAATTTTGTGTAAAATATAGTTTCTTCAATCATATATCAGAAATAAAATGATGTGATAGCCGCATGTTTTTACTTTTCTATTGGGAATTTTGTGTGGGGGGGTATTTGTTCATTTTATTATTTCAACAACATAAAAATAGCATGCTTAGCCAAGCATGGTGGCAAACACTTATAATCCCAGGATTTGGGAGGCTGAGACAGAAGGATCGCGGTTCGTGGACAGCGTCAGCTACTTAGTGAGGCCCTGTTTTTTTTTTGGGGTGTGTGTGTGTGTGTGTGTGTGTGTGTGTGTGTGCGTGCGTGCGTGTGTGTGGTACTGGGGTTCCTGGAAACCTCTGGGCTACAATCCCAGACCTATTTTTATACTTTTTTATTTGGAAACAGGGTCTCTTAAACCAGCATGGCTGGCTTCGAACCTGCGTGATCCTCCTGTCTGCCTCCCAAGCGCAGGGATTACAAGCGTGTGCCACCACGCCCTTCACTTAGTGAGGCCCTTTGCAACTCAGTGAGATCCTGTTTCAAAATAAAAAATAATTACGGCTGGGTGTCTCACTCAGAAGTAGAATGCCCTGGGTTCCATCCCCAGTACTGTAAAAAAAAAAATAAAAATGGCATGCTTAAGAAATTGAAAATCAATTTAAGCCAGGTGTGGTGGCACATACTTGTAATCCCAGTACTTGGGACACTGAGATGGGAGGATTTCAGGTTCCCAGTCAGTCTCAGCTACTTAGTGAGGCCCTCTGCAACTTAGACCCTGTTTCAAAAATAGGGCTGAGGGTATAGAATGGCTCTGGGTTCAATCCCCAGTACCACACACATACACACACACAAAAGAAAATAAATTCATTACTTTTTTTTTTCAGTCCTGGGGATGGAACCCAGGGGCATTCTACCTCTGAGCTATACTCCTACCCCTATTTTTTATTCTTTATTTGGAAGCAGGGTCTCACTGATTTGCAAAGGACCTCATTAAGTAAATGACTGTCTGTGAACCAGTTTTCCTGTCTCAGCTCCCAAATGCTAGGATTACAAGGGTGCAGCACCATGCCCAGCTTAACTCATTGCATTTCTTACAATTCACTTTGTACTTACAAAAAGAAAAGTAAATTACATTATTGCAAAGAATATAGGATAGTGATATTAATACTAATTTAGAAACAGTATAAGGGGGAAGGGTATAGAAAGGAATGAAGTAGAATATGAACTGCTTTAGGGTCAGCCAGAAGTGTTTAGGTTGCCTCCATACGTATATTTTAAGCTCAGTAACATCTGACCTCTTACCTTTTCTTGTTTTAAAGTATTGTTTCCAGAAGAAATCATTTTACAATCTCCCCAGGTGATGGGGAATTGGAGCCACGCACAATACACCAAAAGTGGTGGAGAGTCTACCACCAAGGTAGTGCTTTGATGATTTCGATAACTTTATATAAATAATACTGTGAGTTCACTTCCAGCTATATTATCTCTGACTTGATTAGAGGGTTAAAGGAGTATAGTTCCCAAATAACTCAAAATCACACTTAAAAATAAAATATTAACAAAATGGATTTAATGTAAGTTTACATACAATTATATTTATATCTAATATATTAATATATTGAGTGGGAGAAAAGCAAGATATAGTTATATATCCTATTGGGTTTTTTAATTTCATGATTTTGCATATACTCAAGACAGAATGGTACATTTATATAATTTTATAATCATAGAAAATACCTGTAAGAAGACACAGTCAGTACATTTTTTTCCAGTCCGGAGTATTGGAGCCAGAGCCTTGGGCATGCTAAGCAAATGCTCTACCACTGAGCTGCATTCCCAGCCCCACCAGATTGTTAACATTCGTGCTTTTGTGGTTGTTGCACTTTGCTTCTACAATCCAGTCACTCTCTAGATGCTGATGTAGCACCTGTAGGTCCCAGATACTGTCCTAGACGCTCAGCATATTTGTGTGAATAAAATATAAGTGGCCTGGGTATGTAACTCAGTGGTAGGGCTCACACTCAGCATGTGTGGGCTCTGGGTTCAATTCCCAGCACCATGAAATGGAAGTGAAGGGAATGGAGTGATGGTTTTATTTATCATTTTGTTAATGAGGTGCTGGGGTCCAGCCCTAGCAGAGTCGGGGTTTGTGTGCTGATGAGGGGGAAACTGAGGCCGATGAGAGAAGGATGCCACACGAGATCAATCTTTCTCCATTTCATTCAGGATTTGTTATAATTTTTATACTTTATTTTTTGGCAGAAAAGCCAGGGCAATAGCCATGCAAGCAGGATTGCCGAGGACAGTAAAAGTTATTATTTTCTATAAAGTTTAGGGTAAGGGTGCTAGACATTTAAACAATCATAGTGTATTTTGTCTCACTTCACCAGGCTGACTCAAACTTAATCTTATACAGTGGCTCTAACTAAGGTCAGTTTGAACTTAATGTTTGGCCCAATAACTTTATCCTTGGGAAAAAATCTTTGCTGCCTGAGTCTCTCACAAGCTGCTGCCCATCAGTTTTAGTTATAATGCTTATAAATAAAATTCTAATTATACATATTAATCCAAATAATCCTAAAATAATTTTATGAAGAAAAGAATGCTAGACATTCTTCATGGGGGATCTATGCTGTTGCGGATCCCCTGACTGAGCTTTCTCAAGATCAGCAAGAGATGTGGTAGCAATGAGGGAAATCATATGTGCCATGGTGGAACTTACCACCTATAATTCTCTGCTGTTGAAACTTAAATAACAAATTTTTTTTTGGTGGTACTGGGGTTTCTGGAAGCCCTTCTACTTCCAGGCTACACTCCCAGACCTATTTTATACTTTTTTTAAATTTGGAAACAGGGTCTCTTAAGCCAGCACAGCTGGCTTCAAACCTGCGCAATCCTCCTGTCTCTGCCTCTCAAGCGTGGGGATTATAAGCATGTGCCATCACGCCCGGCCCTAAATAACAAATTCTAAAACTAAATCTAATATTTAGAAATCCCTTTTTTAAGCTAGGCGTGGTGGTGCACTCTTGTAATCCCCGCGCTTGGGAGGCTGAGACAGGAGGATCGTGCAAGTTCGAAGCCAGCCTTAGCTGGCATAAGAGACCCTGTTTCCAAATAAAAATATATATAAATAGGTCTGGGAGTGTAGCCCGGAGGTAGAAGGCCCCTGAGTTCTATCCCCAGTACCACCACCACAAAAAACCCTTATTTATTTATTTTATTTATTTATTTGTTTATTTATTTATTTTGTGGGTCTAGGGATGGAACCCAGGGGCATTCAACCTCCGAGCTAAACCTCCTGCCCTATTTTTTATTTTTTTATTTTTTGAAATGGGACTTCATTAAGTTGCAGAGGGCCTCACTAAGTAGCTGAGGCTGTCCGTGAACAACAATCCTCCTGTGTCAGCCTCCCGAATGCTGGGATTACAAGTGTGCACCATCACACCCGGTTTAGAAATCCTTTTACTATATCAGAGCATCTCTCCACAAACACAAAATGATAGATTTAGCCAGGTGTAGTGGCCCACACCTGTAATCCCAGTCCTTGGGAGGCTGAGATAGGATGATTGCAAGTTTAAGGATGTACTCAGCAGGGCAGCAAGACCATGTTTCAAAATAAAAATTAGAACACTAGGGATACAGCTTAGAGGTAGAATGCCTCTGGGTTTAATCACTGTACCAAAAAAAGTATCAGCAGCTTTTGATATCTTTTTTATCAGATAACTTGTATTTTTGTTGTTTCCAAAGATATGACCTGTGACCAAAGAGCTGTTAAATGTGGCAAGCAGAATCTTGGTAGATTTGTTTTCTCTTCAAACTAAACCAGTGTATACAAAACTGTGTCCCCCCACACACACACATCCACAGATTTTGTAGTCAAGTTTTCTAGAGGTCAGCACATGCAGAGTGCTGTGAATAGCCTCACCCTAGGAAAACCTCCTTAGTGATGGTGATCTCCTCCCTGCTAGGTATGTATGTGCTGGGATTTTTAAAACTATTTTCTGCATGATCACTTCTAGAATAGGAAAACCATGAAGGACCAAACTAAACATACAACAAAGGAAAGGCGTGTTGGTGCCAAAGATCTGCCAGGAGTACCAGCGTTTACTACGGAGACAGATGATTTGGGTAAGCGTTTGTGAGGGGCTCAAGAGCAACTGAAGCACTGCACGGGGCAGCTTGGCATCGCTGTGTCAGATAGCAGATACGATCTTACAGAGCCGGGCATGGTGCGCACACTTGTCATCCCAGCATTCGGGAGGCTGAGACAGGAGGATCCAGGTTCACAACCAGCCTCAGCTACCTAGTGAGGCCCTTTGCAACTCAGTGAGACCCTGCTTCAAAATAAAGAATAAATAACTAGGGCTGGGGGTCTCTCGAAAATAGAATGCCCCTGGGTTTCATCCCCAGTACTGCAAAAAAAAAAAAAAAAAAAAAAAAGAACAAGAAGGAAAAGATCTTAGAGTAGTAAAAGTTTGTTTTAGCTCATGGATTCAGAGGACTCAGTCCATGGTCCCCAGCTCCAAGGCAGGAACACCTTGACAGCAGGGCATGGTGGAGGAAGCAGAGAGGGGAACCAGCCAGGGACAGGTACCATGCCCAGGCCACACCACCCGTGATCACCGCCTCCAGCATGCCCCACTTTGGAACCTTGTTGTTTTGGAGATCAGATATAGCTTTGGGAGACATTCCAGATTGAAATGATAATAGATATCCTGCCCAGAAATAACTTCCCTGAGAAATATGCTCTGGGCAAGGGATATGCATAGCCAAGAAGATGGGGAACCAAAGGAAGTCTCAACACTTATCCTTGGTACTTGAGAAAACTTGGGAGTATGGATTATTTTTGGTCATTTGAGCTTTTAAATCATTGTAGACATGTTAGTTTGAGACTGCCCAGGATGGTCTCAAGCTCCTGGGCTCAAATGATCCTCCCGCCTCAGCCTCCCAACTGTCACACCTGCTTGGTTATTGACACTTTTTTTTTTTTTCTTGGTAGTACTGGGGATGTAACCCTGCTACCTCCAGGCTACACTCCCAGACCTATTTTTATATTTTTTATTTGGAAACAGGGTCTCTTAAGCCAGCAAGTCTGGCTTCAAACCTGCGTGATCCTCCTGTCTCCATCCCCCAAGAGCGGGGATTACAAGCGCGCGCCACCACGCCCAGTGGTTAAGGACATTTTAAATTTTGGTATCTAAGCCAGTCATGGTGCATGCCTGTAATCCCTGTACTTGGGAGCGTGAAATGGAAGGATTAAAGGTTCAGGGCAGGCACAGGCTAACTTTTTTTTTTTTTGGTGGTACTAGGGGTGGAACCCAGAGGCTTTCTACCTCTGGGCTATATTCCCAGACCTATTTTATATTTTATTTGGAAACAGGGTCTCACTAAGTTGCTGAGAGCCTCACTGAGTAGCTGAGGCTGGGTTGAACCTCTGCGATCCCCCTGTCTCAGCCTCCCAAGCGTGGGGATTACAAGCGTGCGCCACCATGCCCGGCTTGGCACAGGCTAATTTAGCAAGCCCCTATTTCAAAACAAAAAATAAAAAGGGCTGGGGGTAAGATCAGAGGTAAAAATGTTCCTGAATTCAATCCTCAGTACCATACAAAATATTTTTTTTCAGAACTCGGGATTAAACCCATGGACATTTTACCTACAAGCTATACCCCCAGAACCATTTCTTTTTTATTTTAAAATGGGATCTCACTAAGTTGCGGAGGACCTTATTAAGTAACTTGAGGCTCGCCATGAACCTGTCTGTGATCCTCCTGTCTCAGCCTCCCAAGTACTGGGATTACAAGTGTGTGCCACTACACCCAGCCAAAAATATTTTTTTTTTAGTTAAATTTTTTGAAATCTGGTATCTAATATTTTACGCAATATTGCATCTATAAAGTAGAAGAATAAATTGAATGGCCTTTTTTTCTCTTAGAAAACTTAGTTTTCCTGATGGCCTCATTAGGCACAGGCAGATGGTTACAGGAACATGCTGTGCTGTGTGCTCAGTGGTCACACTGAAGAGCGGCAGCCCCTCTAACTGGTTGTATTTCGGCCTTGAAGGCTTGTGTGCTCTGATACCTAATCAAGAAGGAAGTGTCCTACAGCTGTGCAAAACCATCCAGCCTCTAACTACTCTTTCCACTTTGACTACAATAGGTGAAATCCACATCCTTAAAGCCAGAAATAGGGAGTTTTTCAATCCAGTGCTAAATGAAAACCAGAAGCTGGCAGTTAGAAGGATTCTGAGTGGTGACTGTCGTCCTCTCCCTTATATTCTTTTTGGACCTCCTGGAACTGGAAAAACGGTGACAATAATTGAGGCTGTTTTGCAGGTAAGGTCAGGAAGCTGTAAAGAACTAAGAAATCTAGTTGTCTCATAATATTGAGTTTGCTTATGTAAATATTAGAGTCTCAAAAGCTTCATATGATATTAAGGAAACTTAATTTTTAGAGTAGTAAGCTCTTTGATCCCATTGTGAAGTTTGACTGCAGAAGTTCCCTTGACAGTGCATAAAGCTACTGTTCAACATAAGTTGCTGATACCTCCGTTTATATTTCAGATTTAATTTGTGAAACTTTTTTTTTTGCGGGGCTGCGGATGGAACTCAGGGTCATTTGACCTCCGAGCTACACCCCCTGCCATATTTTTTATTCTTTATTTTGAAACCGGGTCTCACTGAGTTGCAGAAGGCCTCACTAAGTAGCTGAGGCTGTCCACGAACTGCGATCCTCTGGTCTCAGCCTCCGAATGCTGGGATTACAAACTTGCACCACCAAGCCCAGCTATGAAAATATTTTATATGGAGCATTTTTCTGTCATTTGAGATTCCCATTAGCAAACATACCTTGAGTTTCCTGCCCCAGCTCTGTACTGTGAGCTGAGTAAATGAGGATTAGTGTGACTTGGCTCTGCCTTAGGAGGTGGTTTAGGATTGTGGAGAGCGCAGAGAACCTTAACCATGCACCCATGTGTCTCAGTAGTGGTACAGTGAGGCAGAGGCCTTGCTTGTTAATATCTGAGCCTTTCTGAGTTGCCATAAAGCAAAACCTGTGTGTTGAACATCAGACTCGGGTTTCTGCAGAGTTAATAGTTATGATCCTTGGTCTTTTGTGTCTTGGATGAAGGTACATTATGCTTTGCCAGACAGTCGGATTTTGGTCTGTGCCCCCTCCAACAGTGCTGCTGACCTCGTGTGTTTGCGGCTGCATGAGAGCAAGGTGCTGAAGCCAG
Source organism: Muscardinus avellanarius (assembly GCF_963383645.1). NCBI lineage: Eukaryota > Metazoa > Chordata > Mammalia > Rodentia > Gliridae > Muscardinus > Muscardinus avellanarius. The sequence goes on along the minus strand of NC_137797.1, from coordinate 668,714 downwards.
CTGCCATGGTCCGGGTGAATGCTACCTGCAGGTTTGAGGAGGTGAGCCATAGGCGTGGGCTGGGCGCCTCTTCAGAGAGTAGGAAATGCCAGGCTTGGGCAGGAAATAGGATGGCGATGTGTTGGCCACCCTGGGAGATCATGATAGAGAGTGGCTCTGCCCTGTGCTATAGCTCAGCTCCATGTGGGGTCTTGTTTCTGAATACTTCATTGCGTTCTCAGGCTCTCTTGAATTACTAGTTCTCTCGTGGACATTCTTAGCTTTGCTAAATTTTCATGTTACTCTTTTACTTGATCCCCAAATGTATCATTTCATTTTAATTCTGTTTCATTGGTTGGGTTAGGAATATCCCTCTAGGGGAATTATCAGTTCCTGGTTTATTTTAGAATGAAATATTGCTTTTAAAAAATTTAAGTCAGGTACAGTGAGTGGCACACACATGTAATCCCAGCTACTTGGGAGGGTAAGGTAAGAGATTAGAGATTCACAAGTTTGAGGCCATCCTGGGCATTTAGCAGGATCATATCTTAAAATAACTTTGTGTGTGTGTGTGTGTGTGTGTGTGTGTGTGTGTGTGTGTGTGTGTGTGTGTGTGTGGTACTGGGGTTCCTGGAAGCCCTTCTACCTCCGGGCTACACTCCCAGACCTATTTTATATTTTTGAAACAGGGTCTCTTAAGCCAGCGCGGTCTGCCCGATCCTCCTGTCTCCACCTCCCAAGCGTGGGGATTAAAAGTGTGCACCACCACTCCCAGCAAAATAACATTTTTTAAATAAAGGGTAGGAGCTAGGCATGGTGACGCACGCTTGTAATCCCAGCATTCGGGATGCTTAGACCGGAGGATTGCTGTTCGCGGACAGCCTTAGCTACTTAGTAAGGCCCTTTGCAACTCAGTGAGACCCTGTTTCAAAATAAAGAATAAAAAAAAGAGATGGGGATATCACTCGGAGGTAGAATGCCCCTGGATTCCATCCCCAGTACCGCAAAAAAAAAAAGTAAGGGCTGAGTATATAGCTCAATGGTATAATATGTGCCTACCATGCACAAGGTTCAATCCCTAAAACAGGAAAAAAAAAGTTGAGACTAGAAGTATGAGGTTGTTTCCTAGAAGAATCTGCAGGCACTTATTTATCTATTTATTTTATTTCTTACTCAGATTTCATAAATATATAAAACATTTTAATTTAAGGGAAAAAAATTTTAACAGTACTGAGGATCAAATTCAGGGGCATTCTATCTCCATGCTATGCCCTCAGCCCTATTTTTTATTCTTTATTTTGAAACAGGGTCTCACTAACTTGCACACACTTGTAATCCAGTACTTGGGAGGCTGAAACAAGAGGATTTCAGTAGCTGAAGCTAACCCCATACCTGCAGTTCTCTTGTTTCAGCCTTCCAAGTACTGAGATTACAAACATGCACCACCATGCTCAGCTAAGGAAATAATCTCAGCTGGGCACAGTTACACACACCTATAATCCCAGCTACTTGGGAGGCTGAGGCAGGAGGACTGCAAGTTTGAGGCTAGCCTGGGCAACTTACTCTCAAAAACAAAAAAAGCTGGGCCAGGCATGGTAGCACAAGTTCATAATCCTACACTTAGGAAGCTAAACTAGGTGGATCACAGGTTCAAAGCCAGACTCAGTAATTTAGCAAGACTCTCCACAACTTAGACCCTTTTTTCAAAATAAAAGTAAAAAGAAAATAGGGCTGGGAGCCAGGCGTGGTGGCACACACTTGTAATCTTAGCATTTGGGAAGCTGAGACAGGAGGATCTTGTTTGCCGCCAGCCTCAACTATTGAGTGAGGAATGACACCTTGTTTCAAAATAAAGAATAAAAAAATAGGGCTGGGGGCACAGCTCAGAGGTATGATGCCCCTGGGTTCCATTCCCAGTACCTCCCACCCACACACAGGATAGATGGTAGGTAGGTCGGTCGGTCGGTCGGTCGGTCAGTCGGTCGGTCGGTAGGTCTGGGGTTGTAGTTCAGAAATAGAATGTCCCTGGGTTCAATCTCCAGTACTACCAAAAAAAAAAACTGGCATAGTGGCACACAATTGTAATCTCAGTACTTGAGAGACTGAGACAGGAAGATTGCAGGTTAAAGCAAGACCATCCTCAGCAATTTAGCAAGACTCAGCAACCTGGCAAGACCCTGTACAAATTAAAAAGGCAGAGAGTATAGCTCAGAGGTAGAATTCCCATGGGTGGTTCAATCCCCAGTACAAAAAAAAAAATTAAAGAACATTAGAAAAAAAAGGGCTGGAGGTATAATTCAGAGGTAGGGTGCCCTGGGTCCAATCCTCAGTGCCACAGAACAATTTTTTTTTTATAGCTGGACATGGTGGTATGCACTTAATCCTAGTACTCAGGAGGCTGAGACAGGAAGATTTTAGGTTTGAGGACAGCCTTAGCAATTAGTGAGACTCTCATCAACCTAGCAAGACCCTGTTTCAGAATAAAAAATAGGCCAGGCATGGTGGCGCATGCTTATAATCCAGCATTCAGGAGGCAGAGACCAGAGATGGCAGTTTGTGGACAGCCTCAGCTACTTAGGGAGGCCCTTCACAACTCAGTGAGACCCTGTTTCAAAAATAAAAAAGACTAAAAAATAGAGCTGGGGGTTTAGCTTGGAGGTAGAATGCCCCTGAGTTCCATCTCTAGTACCAAAAATAAATAAAATAGGGCTCAGGATATAGCTCGGAGGTAGAATACCCCTGGGTTCAATCCCCAGTACCACACACGCAAAAATAAAGAATTCCTTTCAGCCAGGTGTGGTGTTGCATGCCTGTGATCCTAGTACTTGTCTGGTAAATTTAGTGAAACCCTGTTTCAAAATTAAAAAATTAAAAGGGTCTGGTAATATAGCTCAGAGGTAGAATGCCCCTGGGTTCAGTCCCCAGTAACCCCCCCCCACACACAATGCATATATGTATGTCTGTGTGTGTGTGTGTGTGTGTGTGTGTGTGTGTGTGTATTTCCTTTCAGGTTTGTCATCCAGTACAATTTAAATAAACACTTAGCTGGGCATGGTAGTTCCAGCTTGTTATCCCAGTACTTGGGAGGCTAAAACAGGAGGATTGCAGGTTCAAGACCAGTCCCAGCCATTTTAATGAGCCTCTCAGCAACTTAGCAAGACCCTATTTTCACACAAAAAATAAAATAGATGTGGGAGTATAGCCTGGAGGTAGAAGGCCCCTGGATTCCATTCCCACTACCACAAAAAATAAGGAAACAATAATTTGAATTTTATTTCACTCTTTGTCCCAGACCATCATTGATGCCATCAAACCGTATTGCAAAGATGGGGAAGATATCTGGAAAGCCTCACGCTTTCGGATAATAATCACAACATGCAGCAGTGCGGGGCTGTTTTACCAGATAGGAGTAAGGTAAGCGCCAGGCCACGCATGGCACACAGATCCCCTTGGACGAGACCTAATCTGAGGGGCTGGCCACATGGAGACTGAGCGCTGGAGGGAGGAGGTGGCCATGGGGTGAGAGTGACATGTGGGGATATCTGTGACCTCAGAGACCCCAAGGCACAAGAGCAGGAGAGGCTGGTAAATGGACTAGCACATGCAGAGGTTCTATGGTTAGCCTTGGGAGGCTGAGACAGGAGGATTGCAGGTTCGTGGCCAGCCTCAGCAACTTAGTGAGACCTTTTTTTCAAAATAAAGAATAAAAAATAGGGCTGGGGTGTAGCTCAGAGGTAGATGCCACTGGGTTCCATCCTCAGTACTGCAAAAAAAAAAAAAAAGCCGAAGCACTTTACCAAAAGAATGCTGCCGGGCGTGTTGGCGCACGCTTGTAATCCCCGCACTTGGGAGGCGGAGACAATGCTGGCTTAAGAGATCCTATTTCCAAATAAAAAGTATAAAACAGGTCTTGGAGTGTAGCCCAGAGGTAGAAGGGTTTCCAGGAACCCCAGTACTACAAAAAAAAAAAAAAAAGAATGCTTTAGAGACAGAGCGTTGGGGCGAGAGGCATGGCGGGAAGGGGCCTGGAAAAGGAGCTGGAGCTAGGGCTTGGAGCCAGGAGAGGTGCTAGGCAGGAAGCCAGTGAAAGGCCACTGAGCAGGGGAGCGAGTAGCTTAGGGCTGGGGGCATTGGAAGGCAGGTCTTGTAGGAAACAGCCGGCCCCTGTTGAGGCCTTGCATGCCAGTGTTGTCAGGCGCTGTGGGGGCACCCTCCTGGGTCAAGGGCAGCCTCCAGAGGACACGCTAGAGCCAGGAGGAAGGGCTGAGGGTTCACAGCACTGTGCTGGAGGTGGAGAAGGGAAGGAGGCAGCTTGCGGTGCTGAGAGCCAGGCTGGGAGCCGGTGGGGCTGAGGAGAGAGGCACGGTTATCCAGCAAGGTGGCTTGTGCGGGTCACCCCAGGGCAGCAGTTGTGAGGGTGACCAGCAGGGCCTCACGTGCCTTGCCATGGACTCCCAACAGCAGTGTACAGCGAGCCACTGTCACCAACGGGGTACGAGAGGCTTCATGAATACACTTTAGCTCCTCATGCTCGTGAAGGACCACCGCATCAAGTAATCAATACAAAGTGATAGTTTACACCTATTAGGGGGATCCTATCTTCAAAGTGTGTTTTAGCCAGGCGTGATGGTGCACGCTTGTGATCCCAGTACTTGGGAGGGTGAGATAGGAGGATCACACAGATTCAAAGCCAACCTCAGCTACTGAGTGAGGCTCTCGGCAACTTAGTGAGACCCTGTTCCCAAATAAAATGGATAATAGGTCTGGGAGTATAGCCCGGAGGTAGAAAGCCCCTGGGTTCCACTCCCAGTACCACCAAAAAAAGTGTTTTATACTTATAACACATCATATTTCAGATCAGCCACTGTGAGGTGCCCAAGAGCTACGTGTGTAAGTGGCTATTGGATCAGACAGTGCAGGTCTAAAGGAGGTGAGGAATTTTGTTAACTTGTGTCAGGCGTGGAGGAAGTCCCAGCAAGAACAGCCTAGCCTCCTTTGTGTATGTCAGGTCTTGTGAAACAGAAGGCTTCACGCAGAGCAGGGTAGGGCTGGTGTTCACAGAGTGTGGAGTGCTGACATCCAGGCGCGGGGGAGCTGCTGTGCTGGAGAAGGGCATCTTCCCAGGAGGCAGGGGGCCCAGGCTGGAGAGCGCCTGCGGTCCTCGAGGTGCTGCCGCTGTGGCGGCCCGGAAGGGGCAGGCATGGAGAGGCGCCGTGTGGGGCACGTGACCAGTGATGGCATCTAGTCCACAACTGGACAGTTGCTGTGTTCTGGGAAGATGTGTGGCCTTCGTTGTTTTCAGGAAAAGCAGGAGGTAAGGGAATGGATGTGCACTGCCAGCTACCTCACCTGCTCAGGGAGAGCCGCCTCTCTGCCGGCCAATAGCTTGAGATTCTAAAGGCCAGCCTGTGGTTCCAGATGTAGGCGGGAAACACATGGAGCCAGCAGCACTTGGGCCTCCCACGCGTGTCTCACCTGGTGGTGGGATCTCACAAGGAGGTGAGAACTCAGCCTCCACGGTCAGGGCCTACCCTGAGGCTCATCCTGTCACTGCCTCCCTCCGCACAGAACCTGGTTCCTTATCTGCTGGTGTGGCCTCAGCGGGACCATAATGGGTCAGATTGCACCCAGCCTGAGAGCAGCTGTGGGCCAGCGGCTCAAGAGGAAGCAGATGGTGGGGCACGCCCGCCTGCCCAGCCAGCCTGTCCCAGTGCAGCTCCTTGACGGCCCACACCACTCACTTTGACCCTGCCCCCCACATGAGAAACAGGCACACAAGGGCGAAGTGCCCCGGCTCCATCCACACACTTCTGAGCAAACACACATGCTGCTTACAGAGCATCAGGTGCTGAGGGTGTACAGGCGTCTCCTAGCAGGCCTGTGGCCATCATCACCCCAGCCGGGTGACGCCCAGACTCATGCTTGCCCTGGCAGCCCACAGTACCCCATGGCGCAGAGCAGGGCCTTGCCACTGTGGTCATCGGTTGTGACAGGAATTGTCACTCTTTGTCATCTTTGGCTTTAGAGTTGGACATTTCACACACGTGTTTGTGGATGAGGCTGGACAGGCGAGTGAGCCAGAGTGCCTGATTCCCCTGGGACTGATTTCAGATGTCAATGGCCAGGTAAGGCCCGTACGCTGTGTGTTGTGTGTTTCCCACCGTGACAGTTGTGGCCTTACGGGGTCAGGTGTCTGTCCTTTGGGGCTGGAAGGGAAGGGGCAGCTTCATCATCATTTATTCACTTGCACACAGAAGCTAAGAACCGATTGAGATGTTAGGACACAGTGGCAGTCAGCAGATGCTACCCTTGCTCTCGGTGAGCCTTGTGCAGAGGGGAGAGTGAGGCCTCGTGCCCTGCTGGATCGGGCCTGCCCACTCCCTCTAGGCTGCTCCAGGTTTCTCTCTGAGACTCCCAGCCCTCCTGCTCCGTGTGTCTCAGCTGCCCCTTCCTGGTGCCTCTCTCGTGACGTGGACATCATCTTACATTCCCCTCTCCTTCCTGTACCACCAGCTGGGGAGTGGCCATCGGGTATCTGCCACACACAGCATGTTGAGCACCTGAGGGCATGTCGCGCCCTGTCACTAGGCTGTAGGGAGCACGGGCAGGGCCAAGGAGGCACTTGTGACTTCAGGGCTGCATGACAGCCATGTGTGGGGCCTCCACAAGGACGAGGCATCAAGGAGAAGGGCTGTGGGTGGTCTCCAGGGCCACACGCAGCAGAACTTTGGAAGCACAGGCCCTGCCTCCATGTTCTTAGCACTCTGAGAGGCCAGCAGGACAGGAAGCCTGGCTGAGGGCGCTGGGGCAGGTAGAGGGCCGCGGGGAGGAGCAAGTGCAGCGGCTTCCCAGTAGCAGGAGCCTCAGGCGCTGTCCACACTGTCCTCAGCTCCACTCTGATCTCTCACCTCCTTCCTCTTCTACAGCAGAGTAGACATGGAGGGTTGCCTCACAGCCTGACCTTAACCCTGGGGATGCCACCCCGACACTCCCTCAGGCTGGCCTCTGCTCTGGTGGGGGCAGTGTGCTGCTGGAGCCCCCCGCCCCCCAGTCAACGACCTTGTGTGTGCCACAGATTGTGCTTGCTGGAGACCCTATGCAGCTTGGCCCAGTCATCAAGTCCAGGCTGGCCATGGCCTACGGGCTGAACGTGTCCATGTTGGAGAGGCTGATGTCCCGGCCAGCGTACCTGAGAGATGAGAATGCGTTTGGTGCTTGCGGTGCATACAACCCCCTGTTGGTGAGTCCCAGGCTCTTCATTAAGTCACCCCTGAAGCATGGGAGCAGGGCTGGGGTGGCAGTGTCCATAAGAGGACCCTCTGAGGACAGGCCACCTGTGGGGGCCGCCGCACTGTTCTCATCTCACTTTTCTGCATCCACGAAGCCATGGGTCCTGGCAGAAGCCTTTGTAAAGGGTGGGAGGAGTTTGCAACTCTGCAGAAATGCCCACACCTCAGGCTCCCATGCTGAAGGCTCGCCCTCAGAAGCCTGCGCACGGGCCCGGTGCAGAGCTGGGGTGGGATGAGCAGCTCACTGGCTTCCCTACCTTCCCTTCATTTCCAGGGACCAGGAAGCATGCCTCCCAAGGGCCCTGTGGGGAGCCATTTTGGGTTCCAGATATTCTAATGCTGAGGCAGAGAATCTTCAAGATCCAAAACAATAGGAGTTAAATCTGTGTTACTAGCGGGGCCTGGTGGCGCACGCTTGTAATCCCCGCGCTTGGGAGGCGGAGACAGGAGGATCGTGCAGGTTCGAAGCCAGCCCCGTGTGCTGGCTTAGGAGACCCTGTTTCCAAATTAAAAAAAATATAAAATAGGTCTGGGAGTGTAGCTTGGAGGTAGAAGGGCTTCCAGGAACCCCAGTACCACCAAAAAAAAAAGAAAAATCTGTGTTACTATATCAATGTAGGAAGAACAGAAAGTGGTTCTTGTAACTACCTAGAAGAGAAGGCCTGCCACCAGGAGGTTGTGAGAAAGGGCTGCTGGCTTGCAGCTGCCTTCAGTCAGGTTGTAAGGGGTTAGGACCTACTTTAGAACCTACATCCTTGGGAGTCCCCAGCACACTGAGCTAAGCAACCAAGGTCTGTTAGGGCCCACTATCCAAACAATAAGAAACTATTATAGTATGGAAAATGTATTATTATTCTCTGAACTGTTGTTAATCCCAGTACTTGGTAGGCTGAGACAGGAGGACTGGACTGCAAGTTTGAGGACAATGTCAGCAAGTAGTGAGACTCATCAGCCTGGTGAGACCTTGTTTCAAAAAATAAGGACCGGGAGAATGTCCCCAGGTTCAATCCCCATTACTACAAGAAAAAAAATTTAATTTAATAACAAAAATGTTAAATTGCTATAATACAAAAAAAAAAAAGACTTCTACCTGACCTTGTGCTCCTGGTATGAATGAGGAACAGTGATCATGGAACATTTTCAAGAAAATGGCCTAGAACCACCTCCTGTTTGTCAGCCTGGGGCCCTTTACCCCACTGGAATAAAGGGGGTAGAGATGGAGCAAAGAGACTTGAGTGGATGTATTAAGAGAGTTCAGGCTGGGAGGGCCTCTGCGGGGCCACCCACCAGAAGAGCACTGCTCTCCCAAGAGCACATGCCCCATGCACCTGCCCCGAGGGTGAGATGGTGGCCATGACATCTGCTGGACCTGGCTGCCTGTGGGAGGTGTGTGTTTTCTCTCTGTCCCCATGACCTGCCAGCTGCCCTGTTTCTTTTCTTTTCCTTTTTTTTTTTTTTTTTTTTGGTACTGGAAATTGAACTTAGGGGTACCCCAGTCCTATTTTGTGTGTGTATGGCACCAGGGATTGAACCCAGGGGAATTCTACCTTTGAGCCATGCCCCCAGCCCTGTTTTATTTTTTAGTTTGAAACGGTCTCACTAGGTTGCTTAGAGTCTTGCTACATTGTCAAGGCTGTCCTTGAATCTGTGATCCTCCTGCATCAGTCTCCCAAATACTGGTATTACAAGTATGCACCACCATACCCAGCTTTATTCTTGTTTCTGAAACAGGTTCTCACTAGGTTGATGAGAGTCTCACTTACTTGCTGAGGCTGTCCTTGAACCAGTGATCCTCCTGTGTCAGCCTCCCAGGTATTGGGATTACAAACATGTGCTACAGCTGCCTTTGTGGAAAGAAAAAGTGTTGCTCCAGCCTGGCCTCATCACTGGAGGGCCAGCAACGTTACACCACACCCTGCCCTACTACCTTTTAAGGTGTGTGCTCTCAGCACATGGCTGCAAGGCCCAGGAACAGCAAGGTCTGATCCTGAGGCTCCTGCCTCTCTCCTCTGTAGGGCCATGCGTCCCTTTCTCTTCCGCCAGTTGCCAGTGCTGCTTTGAGCTATGAAGTGACTGACACTAGACAAGATTTAGAATCTCACTAGTTTGCCAGAATTGGCCTCAAACCTGCGATCCTCCTGCCTGTGCCGCCCAGGTACTGAGATTACGGCATGTGCCACCATGCATGATGAGGGTTAGAGTTTGTTTTTGTTTTTGTTTTGCAGTACTGGGGATAGAACCCAGGGGCATTCTACCTCTGAGCTATACCCATTGCCATATTTTTTACTCTTTATTTTGAAACAGGGTCTCACTGAGTTGCAAGGGGCCTCACTAAATAGTAATTGAGACTCCGCAAACCACGATCCTCCTGTCTCAGCCTCCCAGAGGCTGGGATTACAAGCCTTTGCCACCACACCTGGCTTAGGTTTAGAGTTTTGATTGACATCTTAGAGGTGGGACACAATGTGCTTCATGAATTACTGCATTTATTGCCCTGGGTCAGAAGTCCTGAGGTCACCAGGCAGTACTGCACAAACTTGTGGACCAGTTGGAGACAAAGTAAAGTGTTGTTCCTCACTGGTGCTGCCCTCCCAGCTGGCAGCTGGCGGGGAGGCCACAGCTGTCTGACGTGCTGTTGCCCAGCTAACCTGCAGCTGTACAGGGCCTCGCTCAAAGACAGTGGCTGCAGCATGAGGCCAGCAGCACACAAGGTGAACATCTGGATCTGCCTGTGCCCCTAAGGGACTCAGCTGGGCAGCTGGTCACCGCCCGGGCAGGGAGCAAAGAGGGGCCCTTCTCTTTCCTCCTTATGTCGCCTTTTCTGTTAAAATGGACTTTGGAATCAAGTCATCTAAGGAGTTTGCTTACCAGATTTTGGGCTATAAGCAGGATCTGACAAGAGCAGAGAGGCTGCTGCATGGGGTGAACGTTGAGGTGGGCCTCAGATTTGCTTTTTTCCTTGTGGTAGGAACTTTCCAGCGTTGGGCCTCCTAGTGACCAGTGCCTTCCTTTCCCTGCAGGTCACAAAGCTGGTAAAGAACTACAGATCCCACTCGGCCCTGTTGGCACTGCCCTCTAGGCTTTTCTATCACAAGGAGCTCGAAGTCTGTTCAGACCCCAAAGTGGTGACCTCTCTGCTGGGCTGGGAGAAGCTGCCAAAGAAAGGCTTCCCTCTCATCTTCCACGGGGTGAGGGTAAGTCACACCTCGAGCCACTAAATGCTTGCTGTGCCACGTAAGGACAGGGAGGGCAGTCCACGTTGTTTCAGGTGAGTAATTTCTGTCCCAGGTTGACCTCCTGTGCAGTTCCTGGTGTTCATCTGTGTCACTGTGTATGTGGTCCGTCAGTAACCAAGCATTCACCAGGAGTCTACGGTGGGACAGACAGGTGCTGCTCTGTAAGAGTAAAAGGCAGCGCAGAGGGCTGCTCCCAACTTCTGTCAGGTGGCTCCATAGGAAAAGGCTCAGGAGCAGCCCGTCATGGGGTGGGCATTCCAAGACAGCGGCCTTCCATCTTAGCATTAGATGGTCTTTGGGTTCCAAGAAGAGAATCAGGCTGGATGAGCTTCTTGATATCAGAGTTTGGTGCAGAGCCGGGGGTAATGGTACACTCTCATAATCCCAGAATGTGGGAGGCTGAGACAGGAGGATCCAGGTTCAAAGCCAGCCTCAGCTGCTTAGGCCCTCCACAATTTAGACCCTGTTTCAATATAGAGAATACAAAACCAGGCTGGGGGTGTAGCTTGAAGGTAGAATACCCCTGGGTTCAAACCCTAGCACCACAAACACAAAAAAAGTTTGGTGCATTGATGAGAAGGCTAAGGAGGTGAGGTGGATAGGACCAAAGGACGCTGGGTATGGGGAGCTTGTTGCCCAACAGGGCCTGCTGCAGCACCCTGCAGGCCACATCCTCGGGGATCAGAGTAGGAACGACTCAGCCGCGCGCCTGAGCCCAGCTCTAGGGCAGGGGGCAAGTGAGGTAACAGAGTCTCCCTCTCACAGAAGGAGAGGGTAGATGCTCAATAGCTAAAAAGAATTGTAAGTATTCACTGAAATCAAATCGTTCATAGTAGGAATTTGGTTCTCAGAACCAGAAAGCAAGTTTTATATACACCCACCTGAAGAAAGAGGTTCCAGTTATTACCTGATCGGGGCCACGACCAGACAGGGCAGGAAGTGCTGGTGTCAGCTGCAGCAGCCAGGTTTCTTGGGGCATGGATCCAAATGGCAGCACCACCCAGCACAGTATCTGCCTTGGTTCCTCCCTGACTCTCTTGGGAAGGAATGTGTCGGGATCTGTGTGACGCCAGCAGAGTGGCGCTGTATGCATCAGTGACTATGCATTCCCATCCTCTACAAGAGGGAGCCCAGGAGAGAGGCTGCCACGGGGCAGTCCCCTTCTCAGTGGCTGATGCCACCAGCCTTCATGTGCTGCCTCTCCCCAGGAGTACTCTCCCTACTGGATGGCTACTCTTCCCATCTCAGAACCTGCCTGTACAGCAGAAAACAAATCAGAATTGCAGCAGAGAGATTCCCTCTAGCATGTCTAGAAATGGGCTTCACGAGATAAGCCAGGTTTCAGTGGAAAAAGCCTGAGGCTTCGCCTGAGTGCATGAAATAGACAAGTGTGTTCATGAGTGAAGGCCCAGTATCTGAACAATGTCATTTCTGTACAGATTTTAGCCTCTCTGTTTAATGCAATCTAAATAAAAATTACTGTAGACTTTTTCGTGAGAAACTGATTATAGAATGGAGTTGTAGTATTTTATTAGAGAAGCTGGGCATAAGCCGAGCGTGGTGGCGCACGCTTGTAATCCCCGCGCTTGGGATGCTGAGACAGGAGGTTCGCACAGGTTCGAAGCCAGCCTCAGCTACTTAGTGAGGCGCTCAGCAACTTAGTGAGACCCTGTTTCCAGATAAAGTATAAAATAGGTCTGGGAGTATAGCCCAGAGGTAGAAAGCCCCTGGGTTCTACCCCCAGTACCACCAAAAACCAAAAAGAAGAAGCTGGGCATGGTGGGCATGCTTGTAATTCCAGTACTTGGGAGGCTGAGACAGGAGGATCAGGGTCTGTGGCTACTTTCAGCTACATAGTGAGGTCCTTTACAACTCAATGAAACCCTTTTTCAAAATAAAGATTTTAAAAAAATAGGACTGGGGGTAGCTTGGGGGTAGAATGGCCCTGGGTTTCATCCCTAGTACTGCAAAAAAAAAAAAAAAGTGAGTTGGTCTTAATGTGTTATAAAACAGATACTAAGTTGTTGTAAATAAATCGTAAGCTGAGCGTGGTGGTGTGGTGGGCACACTTGTAATCACAGTACTTGGGAGGCTGGGACAGGAGGATCTCAGGTTTGAGGCCAGCCTTAGCAACTTAGCAAGACCATCTCAAAATAAAAAATAGGGCTGGGGATGTAACTCAGAAGTAGAATCCCTCTAGGTTCAAATCCTGATTTTATTGCCCCCTGAAAAAAATGTATGTAGTTGACCAAGAAAAAAATTCCATAGATGAACCAGGAGTGGTGGCGCATGCTTGTAACCCCAGTACTTGAGAGGCTGAGACAGGAGGATCGCAGATTGATTCAAAGTCAGCCTCAGCTATTTAGTGAGGCCCTTCATAATTTAGTGAAACCCTGATTCAAAATAAATAATAAGCCGGGTGTGGTGGCGCACGCTTGTAATCCCAATGCTTGGGAGGCAGAGACAGGAAGATTACGCAGGTTCTAAGCCAGCCTCAGCTGGCTTAAGAGACCCTGTTTCTAAATAAAATATAAAATAGGTCTGGGAGTGTAGCCCGGAGGTAGAAGGCCCTTGAGTTCCATCCCCAGTACCACCAAAAATAAATAAATAAATAAATAAATAAATAAATAAATAAATAAATAATAAAAAATAGGATTGGTAGCAGACAGCCTCAGCTACCTAGTGAGGCCCTTCACAACTTAGTGAGACCCTATTTCAAATTAAAGAATAAAAAATAGGTCAGGGGGTCTAGATCAGAGGTCAAATGCTCCTGGGTTCCATCCTCAAACCCGCAAAAAATAAATTAATTAATTAATTAAATAAATAAATAAATAAATAAATAAATAAATATGGGGATGTAGCTTGGAGGTAGAATGCCCCTGGGTTCAATCCCCAGTACCACAGAAACAAATGATAAATAAATAAATAAATAAATAAATAATACAAAATAGGACTGGGATGTAGCTCGAGGTAGAATACCCCTGGGTTCCATCCCCAGTGCTGCAAAAAAAAAAAAAAAAAAAAGCCACAGCTTAGTCCAGAAACATCAGTGTTTTAATGTAGGACCTTAAGATTGAACCCTTCGGTGATCAGGAGATGCAGGCCGGGAATAAGATTTTACCGCCCAGCACCTGCAGTACACAGCGCCCCTGGAGGCCGTGCACAGAGGTCAAGGTACTGGCTGGGGACGCTCCTGGGCCAACACCATCAAGGGTCCAGGCGCTGTCCAAACACATCTACCACAGGCAGTTCAGCTAGAGGCTCGTAGGTCGAGCACACAGAGTTCACGTGCTGAGAGGTGGTCTGCACGGTCAGCGGGGGGGCTAGTCAGGCTGCATCTAGCTGCCCACGGGGAGGTGGTCACCAGGGAGCAGCTGTATAAATCTGGGTGTACCACATGAGGAGCTGGGCGGAGCACAGGACTGGAGACTGCCGGTGGTGGTGCCGGGGACTGAGCCTGCTCGTGGTGTGAACAAGGCCTGTTTCCTATTTATATTTCAAATGAGGAGGGAGTATACAGTCATTAGAATTCACTACAGTAGGGCCAGGCGTGGGGCTGCACGCTTGTAATCCCAGCATTTGGGAGGCTGAGACAGGATCACAGTTCATGGACAGCCTCAGCTACTTAGTGATGTCCTTTACCACTCACTGACACCCTGTTTCAAAATAAAGAATAGAAAATAGGGCTGGGGGTGTGCTTCGAGGTAGAATGCCCCTGGATTCCATCCCCAGTACCATAAAAAAAAAAAAAAAAGAATTCACTGAAGTTGTAGCTGGGTGTGGTAGCACGCACCTGTACCCAGTACTTGGAGTCTGAGACAGGAGTGCAGGTCTAGAAACTTGGCAAGACCCTGTTTCGAAATAAAAATTTTTTATTTTTTTTCAGGAGGCCAGGAATTTTTTTTGGGGGGGGGTACTGGGGTTCCTGGAAACCCTTCTACTTCCGGGCTACACTCCCAGACCTATTTTATACTTTTTTTTATTTGGAAACAGGGTCTCTTAAGCCAGAGCGGCTGGCTTCAAACTTGTGCTATCCTGTCTCTGCCTCCCAAGCGCGGGAATTACAAGTGTGCGCCACCACGCCCGCCTGCCAGGAAGTTTTTATTGACAAACGGACATATAAGAGAGGGAAACACAGGGCTGCAAACTAAAGCCAATAGCAGCAAGGGCTCTGTGGGCCAGGAACACTGCATCCTGGAACCTCACATTCTCCCCCTGTAGACACACAAAGCTGGGGGGGGGGGGCAGTGGCTCTGGGGTCCCAGAGAGTAAGAGGATACATGGTGCCTCATTATGAGCAGCAGGATAAGGAGGTGTAACAGAGGGCAGGTCCACCACTGCCCGAGACCACCTCCTCCTCTCAGAGCCAGAACCAGGCGAAGGACCGAGCCTCCTAGAATCTTGTAATCAGCTGCTGTCTTCTCATCATTCATCTGTTTGCCACTGTAGATGAGCTGCTGCTGCTGTGGGGGATTCCTTCTTTCTCCTCCACATGCTCCTTAATTCGCTCCACCTTGTCTGTGGGTTCACTGTCAATCTCGAGTTTCTTCCCGGTCAGCATCTTCACTTTAATTAGCATCTTCTTCCCAGATAGGAGCTCCAAGCAGATAAATCAAGGCTTCTCCACTGTGGTGGCCGCGGCCACTTCCCCGCCCTCCCAAGTAAAAATTATTCACAAATGCTGGGGCGAGTTGGGTGTGGCACACGCTCACCAGTACTTGGGAGAATGAGACAGGAGGATCGCAGGTTCTCAGCCAGCCTCAGCTACTTAGTGAAGCCCTCTGTAACTTAGTGAAACCCTGTTTCAAAATAAGAAATAAAACCGGGCTGGGAGTGTAGCTCGGAGGTAGAATGCCCCTGGGTTCCATCCCCAGTATCTCAGACTGTAAGTGCTGGGGCATGGCTCAGAGGTTTGACACCCCTGGGTTCAATCCTTATCCAATACCCCAACACACAGGCACACAAATTTTAGCTGGAATTTACTTATTAAGTGTTTGGGGTTTTTGTTAGTTTTGTTTTTTGGTGTTACTGGGCATGGAACCCAGGAACTTTCTACCTCCAGGCTACACTCTCAGGCCAATTTTTTAAATATTTTATTTGTAAACAGGGTCTCACTAAGTTGCTGTTGGTCTCATTAGTTGCTGAGAGCCTCGCTAAGTAGCTGAGGCTGGTTTCGAACCTGCACGGTTCTCCTTTCTCAGCATCCCGAGTACTGGGATTACAAGCATGCGCCACCACGCCCAGCTCTTAGAGTTTTCTGAATGTTTATTATCCGCCAGGCTGTGTTCTGTGTCTTGAGGATAGATGGCAGTGAGGCTGTTGATCGTGCAGAATATGGCACACTCCAGTGCTGAAATGCCACCGCCCCCGTGAACTGGTCGCAGGATTGCTGCCCTGCATGCTCAGACCCCTCCTTGGAAAAGAAACATCAGAAAGCCGTCTGCCTTGCTGGCCGCACATCCCCTGCTGGCCTCTGAGGGCGCTGCACACTCTCCATCGTGGCAGAGCCGGGCGGGCGCTGCTGTCTCCGTTCCTTTCAGTGCAGCAGCAGAGTTGGACACACAGTGAGCCCTGTGAGGGTCTCGGGAGCTCACCACCTGCTTACAGAGGCCAGGAGGCGCGCTCTTTTCTTTTTCTTTCTTTCTTTCTTGTGGTACTGGGGTTGAACCCAAGGGCCTTCTACCTCACCTCCTCCTCTTGTGAGGAAGCAGAGTGGCTGCCCTCCACGAGCTCCGCCTCTTCTCTGGCCTCACCAGGCTCGCTGCCAGGCCCTTCCAGGAGGAAAACCTGTGCATTTTTCTTTCAACCAAGAATTGGTTTTTCTTGCCTCTCTTTTTTATTTCTGACTTTATTAGGTTCTGATTGAGCACTTAGGCCTAAAAGCTTCCTGAAAAATTTGTAGCCAATTAGGTGTCAGTTCTGGTAAATGTCCTAAGAACATACTCAAGTTTTACGTTCTGTGTATGAGGATGTATGATTCACTCTTCTGTGTCCTGACCTGGTATGCTCTGTGGGAGAAAGCAGTGGCATCACATCATACACAAGTGGGCTTTTTTTTCTTTTTTCTGGTGACACTGAGGATTGAACCCAGGGCTGTTCTGCCACTGAGCTATACCCCAGTCCCATCTTTGTGAAACAGGGTCTTGTTTAGTTGCCCTGGCAGGCCTCAAGTTTGCAGTCCTCTGGTCTCAACCTCCCAAGTATTAGGATTAGAGACAGGCACCTTAGTGTTCACCTGTGTTCTTTTTCCTTTTTTCTTTTTTTGTGGTACTGGGAATTGATCCTAGGGACATTCTACCTCCAAGCTACACCCCCAACCCTATTTTTCTTTTTGTAACCGTCTCACTATGTTGATGAGAATCTCACTCACTCCTTGCTGAAGCTATCCTTGAACCTGTGACCCTCCTGTATAAGCCTCCCAAGTACAGGGATTACAAGCATGTTATTTAATGAATTTTTTTCTCATCGATTTAGAAGTTATGCTACAACTTTCCATCTCATTAATTTTTTTTTAAGTACTAGGAATGGAACCAAGGGGCATTCTACCTCCGAGCTACACCCCCAGCCCTATTTTTTAGTCTTTTCTGTTTTTTTGTTTTGTTTTGTTTTGTTTTTTGGTGGTACTGGGGTTCCTGGAAGCCCTTCTACCTCCGGGCTACACTCCCAGACCTATTTTTACATTTTTATTTGGAAACAGGGTCTCCTAAGCCAGCGCGCGCGGCTGGCTTCGAACCTGCGCGATCCTCCTGTCTCTGCCTCCCAAGCGCGGGGATTACAAGTGTGCGCCACCACGCCCGGCTAGTCTTTTCTGTTTTTGAAATAGGGTCTCACTGAGTTGCGAACCCAAATGCTGGGATGACAAGTGCGCCTACCACGCCTGGCTGGATAGTAACTCTTTATCTATGGTGGGGTTTTTCTGTTTTGGTTTGGTTTTGGTTTTGTGTTTGGTGGTACTGGGGTTCCTGGAAAACCCTTCTACCTCCGGACTATACTCCCAGACCTATTTTATATTTTTTACTTGGAAACAGGGTCTCTTAAGCCAGCGAGGCTGGCTTCAAACCAGCACAATCCTCTTATCTCTGCCTCCCAGGCACGGGGATTACAAGTGTGCGCCCCCACGCCCAGCACTATCTATGATTTTTAAATGTTTTCTATTCCTGTAGTATTCAGTCATTAGACACAACATAGGTTATCTCTTTCACTCTGTTGATTGTGTCCTTTAATGCATACAATATTTTGGTTTTGCCACAGTTCAGTTTGTCTGGGTTCTTTCTGTTGTTGTTTCCCATGCTTTTGGTGTCATGTCCAAGAGGTCATCATCAAACCCGCTGCTGTGGAGCTGTTCACTTATGTTTTCTTCTAATAGGTTTATATACTTAGGTCTTCTATTTTATTCTGATTTATTTTTAGTCAATATTTTGTATGTTTGTGTTACTAGGGATTGCGCCCAGAGTCAGTCTACCTCTAGGCTACACCTCTAGTCCTGGTGTTTTTTTTGTTTTGTTTTGTTTTGTTTTGTTTTTGGTGGTACTGGGGTTCCTGGAAGCCCTTCTACCTCTGGACCACACTCCCAGACCTATTTTTTATTTTTGGAAACAGGGTCTCTTAAGCCAGCACGGCCGGCTTAGAACCTGCGCGATCTTCCTGTCTCCACCTCCCAAGCGCGGGGATTACAAGTGTGTGCCACCACGCCTGGCTAGTCCTGTATTTTTGTATTATTATCTTTTTGTGGTACTGGGGATGGAACCCAGGGACTTTCTACCTCTAGGCTACACTCCCAGACCTATTTTATATTTTATTTGGAAACAGGGTCTCACTAAGTTGCTGAGAGCCTCACTAAATAGCTGAGACTGGCTTTGAATTTTCACGATCCTCCTGTCTCAGTCTCCCAAGTACTAGGATTATAAGCATGCATCATTACTTTCGTGTTAATTTTAATTTATGCTCATATAAGGACTCGGGTTCATTATTTTGCATGTGGATAGCCAATTTTCTAAGTCATTTGTTGAAAAGACTTTTTTCCTATTGGCACTCTTGTCAAAAGTCATTTTAGTTAGCCGGGCGTGGTGGCACACGCTTGTAATCCCCGTGCTTGGAAGGCAGAGACAGGAGGATCGCACAGGTTCGAAACCAGCTGTGCTGGCTTAAGAGACCCTGTTTCCAAAAATAAAAAATAGGTCTGGGAGTGTGGCCCGGAGGTAGAAGGGTTTCCAGGAACCCCAGTACCACCAAAAAAAAAAAAAAAAAAGTCGTTTTAGATAGAGGAAGATGGAGGCGGCCACAGTCACAGTGGCAATGGCATCCACGGTCACAGTGGCAACTGCGGCCACCAAAAAGGACATGCATTCCTCGGAGAAGCCCTGGACATCAGATTTTGGTTTAATATCTGATTGGGACAACTTAAGGAGACATTTCTAGCCATGACTTCCTATCTAGAATACAGGAGAGAGTGGATAATGGTGGAATTAGATGACAAGGAGGTGCCTGCCACGCAAGTGATTTTTGGAAGAACATCCCAGAAGAGATGAGAGAAAAGACCACTTCAGCCACGCATGCTGGGGAACTCTTAACAACATACCTTGTAAGAAAAATGATCTGGACGTAGCGCAGGGAGCCGAGCAGTACCGAGCAGGAAGCCGAGCCGCACGTCCGGGGCATTCAGCGCGCCTGGGTACCACGCTCCTCTATGCTGCGCTGGGGGCCAGGATGTGCTTGAAACAGCAGATCCTGCTGTTTCATTATATACTAAATAATGGATAACTATTATAAGCTCTATTTTATAATTGTCACAGTCACTTCGTGAGTTGGTTGTTATTCTCTCTGTAAAATAGGTGAGTGAATGGAAGGACTCAGAGCCTAAACAACTTGATGTGGGCACATATCTAGCAGTTAGTTTGGTAAATGATCCTGGGGAAAAGGATTTGGGGAAGTAATATAGTGAGGAGAAGGAAGCCAAATAAAATATGCTATTATTGATGTATATATAGATATACTAGAGAATTCCAGATAGGAGCATATATCCAGAATACAGCAGGATCTGCTGTGCTTGAAACAGCAGATCATACAGTGAGGCTGTGGGCCTCCACACATGAAGGAGACATAAAATTCATTGCTGCTGAGTGCTCGATCTCACAACCTCTTCAAAACATACATACTGTCTTCTCTTGTTAAAAAAAAATATTGGAGAGCCAGGTGTGGTGGCGCACGCTTGTAATCCCTGCGCTTAGGAGGCTGAGACAGGAGGATTGCACAAGTTCAAAGCCAGCCTCAGCTACTTAGTGAGGCTCTCAGCAACTTAGTGAGACCCTGTTTCCAAATAAAAAAATATAAAATAGGTCTGAGAGTATAGCCTGGAGGTAGAAAGCCTCTGGGTCCCACCCCCAGTACCACCAAAAATATATATATATATTGGAGAGGGCCGGGCGTGGTGGCGCACGCTGGTAATCCCCGTGCTTGGGAGGCAGAGACAGGAGAATCGCGCAGGTTCGAAGCCAGCCGCGCGCGCTGGCTTAGAAGACCCTGTTTCCAAATAAAAATGTAAAAATAGGTCTGGGAGTGTAGCCCGGAGGTAGAAGGGCTTCCAGGAACCCCAGTACCACCAATAAGTAAATAAATAAATAAATAAATAAATAAATAAATAAATAAATTGTAGAGGGGTCAAGATGGTGGCAGCGGCAGCCAGGATTCAGGAGATGCAGACAAATCCTAACCAGTCCACCTTGAACTTCTGGAAAAAAATCTGCGAAGGAGGACTGCTCCTGCCGCACATGCTTAAGAATTCTGGACATCATACCATGTAAGGAAGGAGCTCAGAGAAGAACCAGGAGGAAGGTAGGGGCGACGGAGGGCAGTATTTGGGAGAGACAGAGATCTGACCCAATCCACCTTGATCTTTTGGAGAAATTGCCCCAAAGGTAGAATGCTACCGCCACGCATGCTCAGGAATTCTGGACAACATGCTGTGTGGGAAAAATGTTTGGGAGAGAATTGAGATGGTGGAGGCAGCCCCAATGGTGTTGGCCAGTATTTGGGAGAGGCAGAGATCTGATTCAAGCCACCTTGATCTTTTGAAGAAATAGCCCCAAAGGTAGAATGCTACCACTGCATGTGCTCGGGAATTTGGGACCACATGCTTTGTGAATAAGGTGCTCGGAAGAGAACCGAGATGGGTGTGGCAGCGGCAGTGGTGGTCAGTATTTGGTAGAGGCAGAGATCCAATCCAGTCCTCCTTAAAATTTTAAATAAATGTCCTCAAAGGTAGATTGCTACTGCTGCACATGCTCAGGAGTTCTGGAAATCATACTGTTGGGGAAAGGTGTTCAGGAGAGAACCAAGATGGCGGTGGTGGCAGTGGCGTGGTGGTGACCAGTATTTGGAGGGATAGACAGATCCAGTCCAATCCACCTTGAACTTTTGAGGAAATCTTCCCAAAAGTAGACTGCTCCTACCACACAAGCTCGGGGATTCTGGACAACATGCTAAGTGGAAGGGTTTGGGGGGTTTCAGAGGGAGCACTGCATAGCCAGGATGGGCAGCCATGCTACATGTTGTGGTAGATATCAGCCCTCATGGCCACCACGCTCCTCTCTGCAGAGCGGGAGACCAGGGTGCATGTGGAGCAGAAGAGCCTGCTCTCCGAAGTGAAGCTGTGGACCTCTGCCTTTGAGGGAAGACAGAATTCATTGCCACTAGGTATTTGGGGTCCCAGCTTTTGGAAAATACATGTACTCTTTCTCATATTTAAAAAAAAATGGAAGAATGACAAGCGTGGTGGCACATGCTTGTATTCCCCGCACTTGGGAGGTGGAGACAGGAGGATTGCGCAGGTTCGAGGCCAGCCTCGCTGACTTAAGATACCCTGTTTCCAAATAAAACTATAAAAAAAAATAGGTCTGGGAGTGTAGCATGGAGGTAGAAGGGTTTCCAGGAATTTCAGTACCACCAAAAAAAAAAAAAGGAAGAAAAAAGGGAACATCTGTAGATGACCTGCTCATAGTGACAGAGACCTGAGCCCGATGCACAGCAATGCCGGGGCCGGGGCCTCTGAGGCCAGGATGGGAGCCTGCCATGCAGTGAGGCCTGTGCTGGGACAGCGAGGCCAGGACCAGAGCCTGCTGAGGAGTGAGGCCGGTGCCAGGGCCAACAAGGCCAGGATCGGAGCCTGCCGAGGGGTGAGGCCGGTGCCGGGGCCAACAAGGCCAGGATCGGAGCCTGCCATGAGGCAAGGCCAGTACTGGAGCCAGTAAGGCTGGGATCAGAGTCTGCCGGGTGGCCAGGCCGGTGCCAGGGCCTTCAAGAGTGGGTTCAGAACTTACAGTGCGGCATACACAGAGAAATATCACTGAAAATTAAAAATCACATGCTTTCCCTAATATGCAAAAACTAGGAAGAAATGGGTAATAGGAGATCTAGTTGAAGAAAGGGCCCTGTGGAGGAGCAATTAAGGTGACCAATCCGAGGGGATGGGATGGGGGAAGATGGGATCTCTTTAAAGCACATGATGTACGTAAACAAATATATCAAAGTCAATCACTAAATCAAGCATGGGATTGAGGGAAGGGGAGGAATGGGATGGGGATCGGATAAAGACTAATTGAATGATGTGTGCTTGTATATCCTCACAAGTCTTGTATTCCATTGAGGTGTTTGACTACAATGCACCAATAAAAATATATTAAATTTAAAAATTTTTATTAAAAAAAGTCATTTTATTGCTGGGTGTGGTGGCACATGCCTGTAATCCCCAGTGCTTGGGAGTCTGACACAGGAAGTTCGAGGACAGCCTCAGCACGTAGAGAGATCCTGTTTCAAACTAAAAATAGGGCTGGGGGTATAGAGTGAAGGTAAAATGCCTCTGAGTTCAATGCCCAATACCAAAAAAAGTCATTTGATCATCAGATATAGTGGCACTTGCCTATAATTGCAGCTTCTTGTGAGACTGAGGCAGGAGGATCACAAGTTCTAAGCCAGGCTCAGCAACTTAGCAAGACCCTGTCTCAAAATGAAAAATAAAATAGGTCTGGACAGGTAGCTCAGAGGTAGAATGCCCTGGGATTCAATCTCCAGTACAAAAAAAAATGTTCTCCCTTGACCTTCCATCCCTGCCCGTAATCCCTTCATAGTACTTAATAGGGTTGTGTTCTCATAAATTTTTTTTTTTTTTGGTGGTACTGGGGTGGAACCCAGAGGCTTTCTACCTCTAGGCTATACTCCCAGACCTTTTTTGTATTTTATTTGGAAACAGGGTCTCACTAAGTTGCTGAGAGCCTCACTAAGTAGCTGAGGCTGGCTTTGAATGCGTGCGATCCTCCTGTCTCAGCCTCCCAAGCGCGGGGATTACAAGCATGCGCCACCACGCCCAGCTGTGTTCTCATAAATTTCTAATAACTGCCCTACTAGATGATAAGTTTTACTAGATTATAAGTTTTGCATGAAAGTAAAGATTCTTTGTGTCATACTCACTATGTATTCCCAGCCCTACCTTAGTGAGTGAGGTTTTGCTTTTCTGTTAACTCAGGGCAGTGAGGCACGTGAAGGGAGAAGTCCTTCGTGGTTCAACCCAGCTGAGGCTGTCCAGGTCATGCGCTACTGCTGCCTGCTGGCCCGGAGTGTCTCCAGCCAGGTGTCCACCAGGGACATCGGAGTCATCACACCCTACCGGAAGCAGGTACGCCGCTCAGATTGACCTCGTTCTGCCATCACTGTGACCCTGGTCCCTTGGTCTGCAGATTTCCATGGAAGGCAGAAGCAAGTTCGTTTTGAAAGACGGCAAGTTTTTCAAGAAGAATAAACATAAAGCTTAGACCACAGTCCATCTGTCTGAGTCAGTGCCTGCCTTTCTACAGCCAGAGTTGAGCTTGGCTTTTATGTTCTAAATGGATACGTCATTAGTGTCGATTTAAGAACGTGTGGGAGCCAAGCGTGGTGACTGACACTGATAATCCTAGTACTTTGGAGGCTGAGACAGAAGGATCACAGGTTCAAGCTAGCCTCAGCAATTCAGACTCTGCTTGAAAAGACACACACACACACACACACACACACACACACACACACACACACACCCCACACCCCCCCCCTATGATATTTGGCCTTTCAGGAACAAGCTTGCCAACCCAAGCTCTCAACTAGTGTTTCTCAAAGGGACCACTGTTGTCATTCTTGAAAGAGATGGTTCTCATTCCCTGGGATTCTTCCATATACATATGGAGGGTAGCATCACTAGTCCAGTAAGATCTTCATGTAATATTACACCCAGAAACTTCCATGTCTATGTACCTGCCCTGGAGCTTTGCCAGGGGTGGAATTTCAGTCCCTCAGCACGTGCCCCTGTGGTTTATGAACACAGGGAAGAAGCTGCAGGGAAGCAGACAGACAGTTGACCACATAGGTCATCTTCAGAACAGACACCCTTCATTGAGGGCAAGCTGAATGCACCACACTGCACAGAGCCCATCAAGAGCCCCTCTTAGCTGGGTATGATGGTTCATGCTCCTAAGTAATCCCGGTACTTAGGAAACTGAGACAGGAAGATCACAGGTTCAAGACTAGCCTCAGGTACTTAGTGAGGCTCTCCACAACTTAGTGAGACACTGTTTCAAATTTTTAAAAAATAGGTTTGAGCTTATAGATCAGAGGTAGAATGCCTTACTGCATCTACCTATAATCCCAGCACCTCAGGAGGCTGAGGCAAAACGATTGCAAGTTCCAGGCTAACATGAATAATTTAGTGAGACTCTCTTTCAAAATAAAAAGTAAAAAGGGCAGGGGATGTAGCTCAGTGGTAGTATGCATGCCCCTGGGTTAAATCCCCAGTACAACAAAAAGTCAGAAGAGGAGGAAGAAGTTGTTAACTTGCAGAAGCACACAGCTGGTCAGTGTTTGAGCTGTTTCTCCATCCTATGAGCTTTGGGGCCTGTGCCACACTGTGCTGTGGATGCAGAGCAAACCTCCAGCATAAGCAGCAGAGCTGTCTGCTCACGGACTTTGGCCTGTCTGGCTAGACTGTCTCCACGCTCAAATGTCTTCATGTTTCTGATTATTACTGAAGTTCCTTTTTCATATTTTCTTTTCCAATGGCCAAATTGTCTTTCTTATTTAAATCCCTTTACTCTCTCTTTTTTTGAAGTGGTAAATATAAGAAATCCTATCAACTAGAAATGAATGAAGAACCTGTGAGATTAAGAAAGACTCGCACTGTGTGGTTCAAGGCTGAAGCACTTCTTTTAGCGTTCTTGGAGGCAGCTCCACCAGCTACCAGCTCTTCACCAGTTCTTTCAGTCCGTGTGTTTTGGAGGAATGTCTTCTTTCCACTCTCATTTCTGAAGGGTGGATCTGCCGGCCACAAGCCCTGGGTTAGCACCTGTTTGATGCCCAAGCACTCCGTTGCTGGTGGGACCGCCGTGCTGCATCAGGAAGGCCCATCCTCTTGCTCCTCTCAGGGTTGGTCTTTGGGCTTGAGTGGTTTTCTGTGATGTCTGGCTGCAGATCTCTTGGAATTACTCTTCTGTGGGGTTTCTGAGCTTCTTAGATCTGCAGATTGGTTTTCATCAGATAAGTTTGGATCAGTGTTTGTTCACTGTTTTCTGCTCTGCTCTGCTCTTCTTGGAACTGCCTTTCACTCCTGTCTGATTTGTCCCACAGGCCCTCCGTTCCACAGCATGTATCATTTCTGTCGGTCTGTCCTAAGCTCACCCTCTTCTCCTTCTGCCATGTGGAATGTGACGTGGGCCATTTTAGCAAGAGACTTTCACCTGGCTCCTCGTTACAGTTTCTGGCCGCCCTGGGCATCACTGCGTATCGTGTCTGCCCATCTTTTTAACATGGCCTCCTCACTTCTTCGATACACGTGTACTGCATCTTTGAAGTCTTTGCTGAGCCTCATCTGGAAACATACCCAGTTCTGGCAGTGTCATGAGTGTAGGCCACACTTTTGGTTCTTTACATATCCTGTAATTTTTTGTTGAAAACTAGGTATTTCAGAAAGTATAGCAACTTTGGGTTCTGATTTTCCTTTTCATTGTTGTGGGGCTTTTTTTTTTTTTTTTTAAAGGTACATTCCCAGGTTGTGGAGGTGGTGGAGAGGGAGGTAGGTGGAGACTGAGGATTGAACCCACGGTCATTCTACCTCTGAGCTACATCCCTAACCCAAATTTATTTTTTATTTTAAAATAGGGCCTCACTAGCCCGGCATGGTGGCGCACACTTGTAATCCCAGCATTTGGGAGGCTGAGACAGGAGAATCGCGGTATGCGGCCAGCCTCAGCTACTTAGTGAGGACCTCCGCAACTCAGTGAGACCTTGTTTCAAAATAAAGAATAAAGACTAGGGCTGGGTGTGTAGACTGCCCCTGGGTTCCATCTCCAGTACCATTAAAAAAAATAATAAAAGAATAAAAATAGAGCTGGGGCTGGGGCTCAGAGGTAGAATACCCCTGGGTTCCGTTCTCAGTACCGCAAAAATAAATAGCTAGGGTGTCACTATATTGTTAAGACTGACCAAGAGCCTGTGCTCTTCCTGTCTCAGCCTCCCACGGCCTGGCCTTGCGGGCTGGAGCACCAGCACCATGTCCACCTTCCGTATTGTGTTTTATTCTTGCTCTCATCTTCGTTTTGCCTGAACTTATTGTATAATGCTTGTCTCTGGTATGTGGCAGCAGCTATCCCTGTGAGTTTTCTGTTACTTATGTTTGTATGTATGTATGTATGTATGTATGTATGTATGTATGTATTATAGTACTAGGGATTGAACCCAGGGCATTCTACCTCCAAGCTGTACTCCAGCCCTATTTTCTATTCTTAATTTTGAACAGAGTCTTACTAAGTAGCTGGGGCTGGCTGAGAACCTGCGATCCTCCTGTCCCGGCCTCCCAAGTCCTGGGGTCACGGGCATGCGCCACCTCGCCCGGCTTGTTTTCTGTTTTCAAGCCTGGTTTTCAGGCTGAGTTGGCTGGCCAGCAGGACAGCGGTGTGCTTCCTACCTTCGGCCAGTCAACTGCCATGCTGGCCCTGCGGCTCCGCTTGCCATCAGGTGTAGAGCTCAAGCTGCTGCGAGGCTTCCTGGTTGCCGCTTCCCTCCAGACCCTGGTGTCCTAAAGCCTTCGCCAGGAGCATGCTTGTCCCCACGCCACCCCAGGAGTGGAGCTCTCAGCCCTGCATGCCGTCTCTGAGGTCACTCGCCACTGTAGCCCACTCTGCCCAGGTGAGGCACCCCAACTGAAGCACCATAGGCTCCCATTTTTCTCACCCCAACTTGAGCAGTTTCAGGCTTTAACCTACACTGTATGTCTTTAGTTGACTTCCAGAGCACTGAAAGGTCTTCATCTTCTTTTTCTGGCTACATGGTTGCTTTCTGGGTAGTGGATTTGCCCGTCTGCTCACTCAGCTGTCATTACCTTGGCTGGGTACTAGCAGATGTCCAAAAGAATCAGCTCACATGACACCACACTGTCCTCGATGGCCCAGGACTCACTGGCCTCCCCGAGGCTCAGCCCTGGTGTCAGTCCTCAGGCCTGTTCTGGCCCCAGGATGCTTGAGGCTTCCGGGGCCTCTGTACCACCTCGGCCGCTGCGCAGCCTCCTGGGGTTAGCTCTTGTTTCAAGGTCTCTCCACTCAACTGGCAGGAGTCCACCACACTACCTCCTGTCCCCACTCTTCTTAGAGTCCAGCACAGATGGGCCTCTAGGCTCCTACACGAGTGACTCATTTGTCTGGCAAGAGCATCCGAGCAGTCAACAGTGATGGCAGATCCTGCTGGCAGGCTGAGGCCACCTCGGGAGCAGTGTCTCCAGCTCCCTGGAGGCACTGCAGCCTGGGTTGCAGTGCAGCCTGGGTTGTTCCAGAGCCCCTCCCTCTGGTCTCCGAAGCTCTGCCCCGCCTCCCCCACCCCATGGGGCCAACGGTGTGTGGTGCTCAAGAAGGCACATGGCGTGGCGTGATCAGGCAGAGCCCAGGTGCCTTGGCTCCATCTCTCTGCTGTCTGCTGTCAGGCTGTGACCCGCTGCCCTCGCTGTACTGCCCTGCAAGCTCTCCCTTGGCTTGCCGGTCTGGGTACAGGCACGAGAATCAGGCTTCTGCCGGTGGCTGGGGTGCAACTCACCAGGAGGCTTGCATGCTCTCCAGCATGATGTTGGGACCTTTTGTTCTACATTTCTTGCCACGTAAGGCTTTTCCTCAGGATGACAAGGGTGTTCGTGGCCAGGCTCCCACAGGTAGGCAGTCCACTGCCCTGCAGGGTCATGTGGGAGGGTGCCCGGGGCTTCCTTTGAAATCCTGGTGATCAAGAGCTACCTCACGATTCTCCTAAATGGCCTGTTCACATCTAATGCCCACTTAGTTGATCTTGAATGTTTTTTCCTGCAGTCTTTCCACATGTACTATGGATCTCAGACCCTTGGAGGTTGTGTTAGAGATATCATCTCAACTGCACCTGTGCCCTTGTTTAGGAACACTTTTAACTTTAATGTAGTAAAATTTATACAGAAGCTCCTTGTCTTATTGGGATTCACATCCTGATCATCCTATAAGCTGAAAACACATTCAGTGCTCTCACCTTCCTAGCATCATGGTGGCAGCACAGTGCCATCATCCCTTCACGTCCACAGGGCTTGGTTCCAGGATCCTCATGGATGCCAAAGCCTACGATACCCAGGTGCCCTGTGAAATGGCGCAGTGTTGACATAAGCTTTTGTATATCCTCCCCTATACTTTCAAATGATCTCTAGATTACTTACAACGCTTAATACAATACAAATGCTTTGTAAGTAGTTGTATAGCCTGGCGTGGTGGTACACACCTGTAATCCTAGTACTTGGGAGCCTGAGATGGGAGGATTGCAGGTTCAGTGACAATCTCAGCAACCTAGCGAGACCTGGTTCAAAACAAAAAATAGAAAGGGCTATGGGGAGCCGGGTATGGTGGCACGTGCTTGTAATCCCAGCATTTGGGAGGCTTAGACAGAAAGATCACTGTTCATGGACAGCCTCAGTTACTACCTAGTGAGGCCCTTTGCAACTCAGTGAGACCCTGTTTCAAAAATAAAGAATTAAAAATAGGACTGGGGGTGGAGTCCAAGAGGTAGAATGCCCCTGGGTTCCATCTCCAGTACCGCAAAAAAATAAAAAATACAAAGGGTTAGGGTGTAGCCCAAAAGTAGAATGCCCCTAGGCTCCATCTCCTAGTACCAAATAAATCAGGTGCAGTGGCACCTACATATAATTTTAGTACTTGGGAGGTTGAGACATGAGGGTCACCGGTTTTGGGTGAGCCTCAGCAACTTAACAGGACCCTGTTTCAAAATAAAAAAAAAATAAAGCCAGATATAGTAGTGCATGCTTGTGATCCCAGCATTTGGGAGGCTAAGACAGGAGGATAATGGTTCAAAGATAGTCTCAGCTACTTGGGCCCTTTGCGGTTCAGTGAGACCCTATTTCAAAATAAAGAATAAAAAATAGGGCTGGGGGTGTAGCTCAGAGGTAAAATGCCCCTGGGTTCAATCCCTGATATAAAGCGCACGCACGCGCGTGCACACACACACACACACACACACACACGTAAAAAAAATTTTTTTAATAGGGCTGGGGATATGGCCCAAAAGTAGACTCTCCTGGGTTCAATCCCTAATTCCATAAAATAAGAATAACATTGGACTTTGTGTTTTAATCAACTCAGACTCGAATAGCTATGATGCATAATTAAAAAGCAACATTGTTATCAGTGGTAATCCAATACTCACTGAGGTTGTTGGAATAGGAGGATCTTAGGTTCAAGGCCAGCCTCAGCAACTTAGTAAGAATGATCCTGTTTAGTGTTTTGCTTATGCTGTGATAGGTTAAAAACTTACCAGATTTATATAATGTTATCTTTAATTTTTAATCTCTTTTAAAGGTAGAGAAAATAAAAATTCTTCTGCGAAACATTGACTTGATGGACATAAAGGTTGGATCAGTAGAGGAGTTTCAAGGGCAAGAATATCTGGTCATCGTCATTTCAACTGTAGGTATCCTGTCTGTGCTGTGGCTTGAAGGTGTGTGATGTTTATTGGGTGCTGGCACCTTGCTTGATCCCTAGCATGGATCATACTGCAGGGTGGGGATCTTGTAGACCCAGCTGCCACCAGTGCAGTGACTGTGGAGAGTTATTTAATAAACGCCTCTAAGCCCAGGAGACGGAGGTGAGAAGAGGCCAGGAGGAAGCACTGAGTGTGTGAGGAAGGGCAGTCGACAGATGTGCAGAAAGAGGTGGCAGCAGCAGGGCAGGGTCGTTCCAGGAGGAGCCACCAGCCACGGGCCTCGGCAGCTCCGTCCAGGGCCAGCGAGAGCTGAGGCTGGCTCTCAAGACGCCGTCCTCTACTTTTAAATTAACTTACTTGAGTGGTACATGTTAATTATAGATAAATCAGTCCAAATACAAAAAGAAAATAAGGCTAGGCACAGTGGGACACACCTGTAATTCAGCTTCTTGAGAAGCCTGAGGCAGCATGATCACAGATTCAAAGCCAGCCCGGGCAGACTGCCAAGACCCTGTCTCAATATATTTTTTAAAAAGGGGTTGGGGATGCATCTCAGTGGTAGAGTACCATGTGTTCAGTCTCTAGCACAAAGAAAAGAAGGAAGAAGAAAAAACCACCTAAACCCTACCACTTGGGTCTTTCTGTCTGTGGATAGAATGCCCGTGAGTCTGTGCTCCCCATTTTTTAACCAAAAAT
Source organism: Muscardinus avellanarius (assembly GCF_963383645.1). Taxonomy (NCBI): domain Eukaryota; kingdom Metazoa; phylum Chordata; class Mammalia; order Rodentia; family Gliridae; genus Muscardinus; species Muscardinus avellanarius. Next base: position 638,506 of record NC_137797.1, on the reverse strand, counting down.
GGGTGGTGCTGCTGTTTACCCTCTAAATGTCTTTGTGTATCCAGAGTTCTTTTCATCCCCAAAAAGACTTACAATGACATTTTTATTCATCTCTTTGTTTTTCAGGTCCGTTCAAATGAAGATAGGTTTGAAGATGATCGGTATTTTTTGGGTTTCTTATCTAACTCAAAAAGATTTAATGTTGCAATCACCAGACCCAAGGCCTTGCTGATCGTGCTAGGAAACCCTCATGTGCTTGTCAGAGTGAGTGCGGGGCACAGGGCTGCGACTCCCTTGCGGGGAGGGGCTCAGGAAGGGCCAGGTCACTAGCAGGGACCACTGGGCCGACTGCGGCCTAGGCCTACGAGCAGCCCAGGCGTGGCTGGCCTCACCCTGCTTCCTGCTCCCACAGGACCCCTGCTTTGGCGCTTTGTTGGAGTACAGCGTTACAAATGGCGTTTACACTGGGTGCGATCTCCCTCCCGAGCTGCAGGCTCTCCAACAGTGAGTGCCCCTGCTGCCTTCCTGAAGGATGGGCTGGCTTTCTGACCCCCCCCCCCTTCTCTGCTGGTCCTCACTCAGGACCCCCCACTCCACACCTGTTGCAGCCCCTGGATGGCAGTGGCAGCTCTCCCCTGGACACTTGAGGTCCCTCGCACATAAGGAGGGAAAAAAGAGCCTAGGGAGAGCTGCACTCCATGCACTGGCTTCTCCCTGCAGCTGTGAGTAGATGGCAGTCACTCCTGTCCATGGCGCCACTCCCCAGGACAAAGAAGAGTCGGGCCCACGTGCAGAGATGACGCCCGGGCCTGTGGATCCCTGGTCCTGCTGGTTGTGTTCTTGTTTCTGTCGGGTCCATGTCTCCTGCAGTCCCCTTGTCTTGTACCCATGAGTGTTGGTGGGGAGGAACGGCCATGTTGGCCAGGCTGCCCCTGCCCCTCTCACTGCTGACCTCGATACACGCCAGCTTGTTTCTGTCACTGGGCAGTCACTGCCACTAGCACCCCCAATAAACATTCAAGTGAACCCAGCCCTTCCACCTCAGAATGTGCCTGTGTCTGTGATCAGGGGCCCGCGGGGCCTCTCTGTCCTTGCTGGCTGCAGTCTCGAGCTACCTGGCCCTCCTCTGCTCCCTCCCGAGTCAGACCTTCCAGGAAGCAAGCAGGTCCCCAAATCCACACAGCTGGAGCTGCAGGCCACAGCTGGCCATGCACAGCCACAGCGTCAGGCGAGGCTGGCCCGGGCCAAGGGCTGCCTCGGGGCTAGTGCCTCTGAGGAGAAGGGCGCAGTGGGCAGGGACTGCCTGGGCCTGCACCACGGAGAGCCCCAGCTCTTGGATGTCCGTGAGTGGCGGGCTCCCTGCCAGTCATGCCAGACTGAGTGCAGAAGTAGAATGTCCGAGCCCTGTGCCCTGGCTACCTCACTGTGGAGGCCTTGCTGCTGAAGTGCAGCCCTTGAGATGGGCCCTTTCAAAGTCCATGGGGGCCATGCCTGTAATCTCTGTGCTTGGGAGGCTGAGGCAGGAGGACCGCAGGTTCATGGCCAGCCTCAGCTACTTAGGGCCTGTGCAACTAAGACCCTGTTTCAAAGTAAATAAATAAAATAGGGCTGGGGGTATAGCTCAGAGGTAGAATGGCCCTTGGTTCCATCCCTAGCACCACTAAGTCCAAGAAGGAGCAGTGCCAGGCCTAGCCCTTTGTGAGCAAGTGTGGAATCTGCATGGCTAATGAGGCTCTTCCAGTTCTGCAGTACCCCTCCCTCCACAGGACAGGACTGCTCTACCCAGACTTGATGGAGCCTAGAGGGGCCTGCAGGGGCTGGCCCAGTGCCATGGTGAAGCCCCTGTCCTGACCTGCAGGCCTGCACCCTTCTTGTATCCCCCACAGAGACACCCAGCCCTGTCCACGTGCAGCACTAGGGCCAGGGGGCCAGAGGGACCAGCCCTAGAGAGGAAATGGCTGGGGCCTTCCACCCCGGGGGACCAGAATGGGCAAGGTGCCCGCTCCAGGAAACAGCACCTTGGGGAGGCGCTTGGTCCCGATGGAGCTGAGCAGCTCAGGCCAGCATTGTTTCTGCTCCTGTGTCCACCCTACTCGGCAGTGGCAGGATGCATCAGCACAGCCCGAGGAGCCTCCAGCAACCTTTGCCTCTGTCTTCCTCCCACCCTGGGCCTCAGGGCCTCTGCATTTTCTTCTCTGTTTAAAGCCTGGTGCAGCAAGGTGTGGTGGCACACGCTTGTAATCCCAGCATTTGGGAGTCTGAGACAGGAGGGTACAGATTCACTGACAGCCTCAGCCTGGGGGCTCTTGGGAGAGAGGGAAGGAGGCCCTGCCCGTGCGGGAGGCAGAGCTGCCCAGGCCTGCAGCAGCCACTGAGAAGCCAAGTACCGCCTGCATGGAGGCTTTGAGTTATAATTATGTGCCGGAGAGCCCCTGAAAGAAACTTGAAAACCACGTGTCTCCTTGGGGTTTTGTTTTTGCTGTTGTTTGTTTTTGTGGGTCTGGGGATGGAACCCAGAGATGTTCGACCTCAGAGCTACATCCCCTCCCTTATTTTTTTATTCTTTATTTTGAAACAGGGTCTCACTGAGTTCACAAAGGGCCTCACTAAGTAGCTGAGGTTTTTGTGAACCATGATCCTCCGGTCTCAGCCTCCCGAATGCTGGGATTACAAGCGTTTGCCACCACGCCCGGCCTTGTTTGTTTTTAAGTTATCTAAGTTTTCCCTTTGTGTGCGTGTGTATGCATGTGTGTGCGTGTGTGACTTGGGATTGAACCCAGCAACATTCTACTTCAGAGCTACACCCCCAGCCCATTCTATTTTTTTTGTCTTGAAACAGGGTCTTGCCAGGTTGCTGATAATTCCTGCAGCCAGCCGGGTGTGGTGGCGCACCCTTGTAATCCCAGTACTTGAGAAGCTCAGACAGGAGGATTGAAGGTCCATGGCCAGCCTCAGCTACTTAGTGAGGCCTCCACAACTTAGTGAGACCCTGTTTCAAAATAAAGAATAAAAAGTAGGGCTAGCCCGGCATGATGGTGCACGCTTGTAATCCCAACATTTTGGAGGCTGAATCAGGAGGATCACAGTTCACAGACAGCCTCAGCTACTTAGCGAGGCCCTTTGCAACTCAGTGAGACCCTGTTTCAAAATAAAGAATAAAAAACAGGGTTAGGAGTGTAGCTCAGAGGTAGAATGCCCCTGGGTTCCATCCCCACTACCACACACACACACACACACACACACACACACACACACACACAAAATCCCTGCAGCTAGTCTTGAACCTACAATCTTCCTATCTCAGCCTGAGTACTGAGATTACAGGCACGTACCACAGCATCCAGCTTCCTTCACTTTTTTGTTTGTTTGTTTGTTTGTTTGTGGGTCTGGGGATGAAACCCAGGAACACTCACCTTTGAGCTACACCCCCAACCCTGTTTTTTATTCTTTATCTTGAAACAGGGTCTCACTAAGTTGCAGAGGGCCTCACTAAGTCGCTGAGGCTGTCTGCGAACCATAATCCTCCAGTCTCTCAGCCTCCCTCCCGAATGCTGGGATGACAAGCGTGAGCCACCACACCTGGCTTAGCTTCCTTCACTTTTTTTTTTTTTTTTTTTTTTTTGTGGGTCTGGGGATGGAACCCAAAGGCATTCTATCTCCGAGCTACACCCCTTGCCCAATTTTTTTATTCTTTATTTTGAAAACAGGGTCTCACTGAGTTGCAGAGGGCCTCACTAAGTCGCTGAGGCTGTCTGCGAACCGGGATCACAAGCGTGCGCCACCATGCCCGGCTAAGGTCTTTCCCAATGCACTGTAAGTACTGCAAAGCTTGTTGGTTTCTGGGGTGAAGTGAAAGTGACAAGGTACATGTAGTACTGCCGTAACCCAGGAGGCCAGGACACCAGTGGGCTGTTCCCCACTGGAATCTTTGCGGCTGCTGCTCCTCTTGCTCAGTCCCATCCCATTCCCAAAGGCCTGTATCCCAGTGCAAAACCTGATGATTTAAAAGTTGAAGGCACCACTGTCCTTTCTGTTCTCCTAGGCACGTAATGGAATTTGCCCCCCCCCCGCCCCAAGCCTCAGGTGGTGAAGACGGTTGAGTTCCAGGCAAGGAAGCTTTAGGGTGAGGTGCCACTCACTGCCCCCTGCTAGCCACCTAGCTGCACACTGGGGTGGTGGATGACACTTCTCCAGTAAGGATGTGAAGCCAGAGGCCCCTGGAGTTCTGAGTCTGCAGGGCTGGGGAGCACCTGGAGCTGCTTAGGCCATGAAAAAGTGGGGAGCTCTGCATGGTGGCTCGTGCCTGCAATCCTAGTACTTGGGAGGCTGAAGCAGGAAGGTCACAAGTTTAAGGACAGCCTCAGCAACCTAGCAAAACCCTGTTTCAAAATAAAAAGGGCTAGGGGTATAGCCTGAAAAGAGGTAGAATGCCCCTGGGTTTAAGCCCCTACACAACAAAACTAAGTAAGTAAAAAGTGGGGTTTTGTTTGTGCAGCCTCGCCTGTCCTGTCCTAGCTAACAAGCACATCTTCAGTCCCTCGTTTGCTTCCTTAGAGACAAAATATGCTTATACACTGAGGACTCATTTGACTTGTGAGACCATGAGACTGAAAGAATATGGTGGTGAGAATTCATCGTTCCCCTGTGGCTCTGGGGATGGAACCTCCCAGCTAAATGCCCAGCCCTTTTTTTTTTCTTTTCTTTTTGAAATGGTCTTCTAGATCTCGTGATCCTTCTATCTCTGCCTCCAAGCAATGGAATGATAGGCCTGCTGCGCCACTCCTGACTTATGTGTTGTTCTGGCTTTTTTTAATTTTTATTTTTATTTTTTATTTTTTGGTACTGGAGTTCCTGGAAACCCTTCTACCTCTGGGCTACACTCCCAGACCTATCTTTTTATATTTTTTATTTCGAAACAGGGTCTCTTAAGCCAGCAAGGCTGGCTCCGAACCAGCGCGATCCTCCTGTCTCCGCCTCCCAAGAATGGGGATTACAAGCCTGCGCCACCACGCCCGGCTATTCTGGCTTTTTTGTGTATATGTGTCTGGGGATGGAACCCAGAGGCATTTGACCTCCGAGCTACACCCCCTGCCCAATTTTTTTATTCTTTATTTTGAAACAGGGTGTCACTGAGTTGTGGAGGGCCTCACTAAGTAGATGAAGCTGTCCGCAAACTGTGAGCCTCCCAAATCCTGGGATTACAAGCATGCGCCACCACGCCCGGCTTCTGACTTACCTGTCATTCTTACCATTAATTGTAAGAACCCAACCAAAATGACACATATTACTAGACTTCATAAATAATGTGGAGGCGAGGTTGAATTAAAATGCATCACTTGGGGGCACTGAGGATGGAACCCAGAAGCATTCCACCTCTAATCCACACCCCAGCCTCCCTTTTTCTAAGATCCTGAAACAGGGCCTTGCTGCATTGCTAAGGCTGGCCTTGAACTTGGAATCCTCACTGAGCAGTTGATGTCTCCGGGGGAGGATATCACTTAGGGCTGGAATGAGACAGCCTGACATTACATTTTTCTGGTTTCCACCTTCATGGATCTTAAGAGTTGAGAAAACTTGTTCTCCTCATTAAGAAGTGGGGTTGAAAGTTTACTGTAGTACTCTCCCGGCCAGTCAGGAACCTGCTGGTCAGATCAGCGCTGTTTGTGCTGCTTGTCCCCATAAGGACAAGCTGTTCCCCTAGTGCAGCTTTTTCCCCACACAGGACTTGGGAAGGGCTCCTGCAGTCTGGGCTGCCTAATGTGAGGACCCCAGATGTGGCGGCCATTCTCCACCCCTCCGTGTATTCCCCTTGGAAGGCCTCCAGAGTGTAGAGAGGTCGGGGCCTCTGAAGAGTTGAGCCCCCTCTCCAGGAAGCTGTTAAGAACCTCTGCCCTGGTCCCCACCCACGTGTGCCCAGGACTCTTCAGGAGCAAGGGCAGCGTCAGGTGTGCTGCAGGGTGGGGGCCTGGGGCCTCACTCAGGCTCCTGATGCTTCCTCTGCTATATGGCAATAACTGTCCAGAGACTGGCAGGGTACAGGCTTCCATCTACTCATCCGCCACTGGCACTTAGCAACCACTGTGTTCCAGATGATGCCCCAGGCATGGGGGTGGCACCAAAACGCTGCAACTCTGCAACCTGGCACACCAGCTCAGCACAGCTGAACTCAGGAGCATCCCCTGTGCCAGAACAACCCATAAAATGCACAACAGAAAATTAGGATGCTGTTTATAGAGAAGAGCTATGATGCATCTAGGAGATAATCTAGTGAACTAATGCAGTAAGCCCTTTGCAGAGGGAGCATCTGAGTCCCATCACAAGACACACCTAAGTAGATGGAGAGATGTGCTGTGTTCTTGGAAGGTATTGTTCAGGACATACTTCAGCTCTCCTTAAGTCTGTACATCCAAGGCAGCCTCAGTGCTCAGAAACGTGACCAAGTCATTCTGAAAACATGGGAAAGTAAATCCATGAATACCTATGTCAGGATTGAAAGAGAGTGGGCATGCATGCCCATCCACGTGTGGAGGTGTGGCTCCAGTCCTGTTACAGGAACACAGGTGAAGGGCTAGACTCGGCAAGAACACAGAAACCCGCCTGGGATGTGGGGCTTGCTCTGAGGAAGGGCCTGAAGAGCGCGCTTCCTTGGCGCTGGGAAGCCAGCTCCCGGTGTGGAGGAGATGGGCTGCCCGCTACCTGTGAGCATTCTTCCTGCTAGACAGACAACAAACGCCATGGTATTTGCTTCGATTGCAATCTACGATACAGTAATCTGAAATCTTCAAATTACATGCCATCCTGAATTGATTCACCTCAAAATAGAAACCAGCCTGTGGTTTGTGTGTGTGCGTGTGCGTGCGTGCGTGCGTGCGTGCGTGTGTGTGTGTGTGTATTGCTAGGGATGGAACCCAGGGGCATTCTACCTCTGAGTTACATCCCCAGCCCTATTTCATTTTATTATTTGTGTGTATATGTGTGTGTGTGTCACTGGGGATTGAACCCAGGGGCATTCGAACTCCAAGATACACCCCCAGCCCTATTTTATTTAATTTGCAACAGGGTCTCACTAGGTAATGAGAGTCTCACTACTTGCTGAGACTGTGCTTGAACCTGTGAACCTCCTGTCTCAACCTCCCAAATACTGGGATTAGGAACATGCCTAGCTATTTTATTTTGAAACAGTGTCTCACTAAATTTCTGAGGCTGGCATAAACCTGCGATCCTCCTGTCTCAGCTCCTAAAACAAACTCCTTTTGTAATGCCTGTTCTCTGAAGCCTGAATGACTGAAAGGCACACCATTACACTTGTACAGGGACCCTAGAATGTCTCTGTGACATCAGAAAAGAAAGGTACACCATTACCCTTGTACAGGGACCCTAGAATGTCTCTGTGACGTCAGAAAAGACAAAACTACAAGCCAGAAAGAGGTTTTTTGGGGGATTGAACCCAAGGGCATCTATCTCTGAGCTACACCCTCAGCCCTATTTTTTATTTTATTTTTATTTTTTGGTGGTACTGGGGGTAGAACCCAGAGGCTTTCTGCCTCTGGACTATACTCCCAGACCTACTTTATATTTTATTTGGAAACAGGGTCTCACTAAGTTGCTGAGAGCCTCACTAAGTAGCTGAGGCTGGCTTCAAACCTGTGCGATCCTCCTGTCTCAGCCTCCCAAGCACGGGGATTACAAGCACGTTCCACCATGCCCAGCTTTTATTCTTTATTTGGAAACAAGGTCTAAGTTGCGGAGGGCCTTGCTAAGTAGCTGAGACTGGCTGTGAACCTGTAATCCTCCTGTTTCAGCCTACCAGATGCTGGGATTACAAGCATTCACCACCAGGCCCAGCGTGAGAGATGATTTTGACCCCATCAAAATTAAAGATCTCTCCAAGTGTGATAGTGCACATAATCCCAGTAGTTGGAAAGTTGAGACAATCGCAGGTTCAAAGCCAGCCTCAACAATTTAGTGAGGCCCTCCACAACTTAGCAAAACCCTGTTTCCAAATAAGAAATAAGATCGGGCTGGGGGTTTAGCTCAGAGGTAAAAGGTCTCTGGGTTCAATCCCCAGTGCCACACACACACCAAAAAAAAAAAAAAAAAAAAATTAAGGATCTCAACAGGCTTGGTGCTATATGGCAACTTAATACCCCCTCTTTTTTTTTTTTTTTTTTTGGTGGTACTGGGGTTCCTGGTAGCCCTTCTACCTCTGGGCTACACTCCCAGACCTATTTTTATTTTTTTTAATTTGGAAACAGGGTCTCTTAAGCCAGCGAGTCCGGCTCCGAACCAGCACGATCCTCCTGTCTCCGCCTTCCAAACACGGGGATTACAAGCGTGCGCCACCATGCCCGGCTTAATACCCCACTTTAAAAAAAAAATGAGCCAGGCATGGTGGGGCACACTTGTAATCCCAGTACTTGGGAGGCAGACACAGGAGGATCACAGGTTCACGGCCAGCCTCATCTACTTAGGTAGGCCTCCACAATCTAGTGAGACCCTGTTTCAAAATAATAAATAGGGCTGGGGATGTAGCTCAGAGATAGAATGCCCCTGGGTTCAATTCCCAGTACCAAAAAAAAAAGAATAGTTTGGAGATACATACAATTTTTGGAGCCCCATGGATAAAGCAAACAGCCTTGGAGGGGCACGCACAGCTGGTTCACAAAGGGCCAACATCTGGTTGGGACAAGGAAGTGTAGCCTACCAGAGAAAGATGGGAGCCCAGAGGCATGGTCAGGGCTTGAGCCACCAATGTGCACAAATTCTAGGCAGACCCCAGATTCCGAGGGCCACCTCCGCCACAGAATGGGGACACTGGAAGGCAGTGTGGTCCCTGGGCAGCCAAGGTGGGTGTGACTGGCCCGGCCCTTCTGCAAAGCTCAAGGTCACAGGCAACCCCACCGTGGGGAACCTGAGTGATGGGTGTCTGGGGCTTGTGGGGCTGGGCGAGCTGGCCCAGAGGCAGTAAGTGGAGAGTGAAGTCCACGCAGGAGCGCGTCCATCAGATGGAGGGCCTTTAGGGCAGACAGGGAAGACTTCAGTGACAGGGCAAGCTGGCGGAAGGTCCAAGGACTCCAGGCAAACGGCGCCTTCCCAACCCAGAGGAAGGGGCAGGGCCCCCGGCGCCTAGGCGACACTCGGGCCGGCCGCGGGCAGGGATGCGCGGGGCGTCGGGCAAGGGCCAGGACGGGGGCCGGCGGTGCTGGCCAGAGGGAGCGGCGAGGCTGGGGAGCCGGCGGCCCGCTCGGCTGCGGTCTGGGCGCCGCGCGGCCGCGGAGGGGCGCGGGGAGGGCGGGCGCGCCGACCCCCCTCCGTGGCAGCGAGCGCGATCTGCTAAGTCATCGCGGCGCCGCAGCTGCGCGGGGGGCGGAGCCGGCGCGGCCGCCGCAGGTAAACAGCCCCGCGGGACGGGCCGGCCCGGGGAGCCGGGGGAGCCGGCTCCCGCCGCCCCGGGAGGCTCGCGGGCCGGCCGGCCGGCTGCTGCGCGGCGCGACCCCGGGGCGGCGGCGCCCGCGCCCGCGCCCGCGCCCGGGCCGCGCCCCGCGCCCCGCGCCCCATGCACCACCTCCTGGAGCAGTCGGCGGACATGGCGACCGCGCTGCTGGCGGGCGAGAAGCTGCGGGAGCTGATCCTGCCGGGCGCGCAGGACGACAAGGCGGGCGCGCTGGCCGCGCTGCTGCTGCAGCTCAAGCTGGAACTGCCGTTCGACCGCGTGGTCACCATCGGCACGGTGCTCGTGCCCATCCTGCTGGTCACCCTGGTCTTCACCAAGAACTTCGCAGGTGAGCGCGCCCGACCCCGCCCGCGGCCTCGGGACCTTGGGCCACACCCCGCCGGCCGCTGCCCCCAGGACCCTGCCGCTCGCTGGGCGCCCGGCACCTGCGGCTCGGCCCCGGCCGGTCAGCGGGCAGCTGGCACAGCAGGTCCTAGCGGTCGGAGCAGGGGTGAGGGCCAGAGAGGACCCGCCAGGGCTGAGGAGGGGAGCCCCTGCCGGCCTTAGAGGGAGGCAGGGTACCGGACGGCCAGAGATGCCGAGGGAGGGACCAGGTCAGCGGGGCTCCCGCCACACTCAGGTGTGCAGCCCCTGCCGAGAAATGGCCGGAGAGGGCGGCCAGTCTGCGAGGCGCTGGGGACCAGGCTCCTGGCCCCACATTCCTTCCTGGGTGGAGAGAGACAGGTGGAGGTGGGCGGCTGGAGGCAGGAAGTGCCCCCCCCAGGTTGGTGGAGGCAGGGAGGCTGGGGTCTAGGTGTTCACCAGCCATGCAGGAGGGGGGCTGTTGGGCTCCAGTGCCCCAAGGCCCAGCTCTGTCCTCCACATCTCCTGGGCAACCGGGTGCCTTGGCACCCGGTTCTTCATGGACCCCACAGTGCCCAGGCTTTAGGAGACCCGGTGATCTGGAGACGCTAGCCAGACCCGACACCTGGCCTCATCCAGGCTGCCCAGCCCCACCGGGGGATGGAGGACGCTGCTGCTCTCCCTCCTTGGACACTGGCTCAGCAGTCAGAACCAAGCAAGTGCACGTGTGCGCAGTGGGGCCTCGGGTCAGGCCTGGGTGTGCACACCCAGGCCCCATGGGACCTCGTGCCACCTGCAGTAACAGCCACAGCTGGAGGGCTCAGAGCAGCAGACGGCCAGGCATGGCGCTGCACACCTGCAGTTGCAGTGCTTGGGGGCTGAGAACAGAGGATCGAGGCCCGCCTCAGCAATTCAGTGAGGACCTCGGCAGCTTGGGAGACTCTGCTTCAAACTAAAAAGGGCTGGGGTAGTTCAGAAGCAGAGTGCTTCTGGTTTCAATCCCCATTACCAAAATACAAAACAGAAACAGCTTTCTCTCAGTTCTGGAAGCCAGGAATGGGAACTCCAGGTGTGGGCAGGGCGGCTCCCTGGAGATGCTGCCCTGCCCTAGAGGAGAGCCTCCACCCCTCCCATTCAAGCACTGGCTGCTTCTCCTCTGGCTTCAGGACGGGCAGTGGCTTCCTGGGCTCTTCAGAGTCCTGGAGCCTCATGGACCCGGAAGCATCCGGGGTCTCCCAGATACCCACCAACTGCCGGCAGAGGCAGACCCGTCAGGCCCTTTGCTTTGCAGGCTGAGCCCCCATGGGGTGGAAGGCTGAAGCCCGAGTATGAAAACTCCAAGCAGACCTTCCCTGGGGCCATATTTGGGGGTTGAGAGGCACAGCCAAGGGGTGGCCCAGGTGACTGTGGCCTGGTGCCTGGGGGTGCTGGCCTTGATATGTGCAGAAGAGGTGTGAGGGGCTGGAGCCTCCAGATTCTCTGGGAAAAAATAAAATGCCAATCCCAGCACTGGGCTGAGCGCAGCCTGGTGTCCTTTGCTGTGCCCCACCTCCATTCAGCTTTGGTGGCAGATGCTGGAGCCCAGCCGGTGAGCCTTCCGTGACTGCCCTCCTACATCAGGTCCCCGGCTTGCCCCTTCCCACATGTGGGGTCTTAGAGAGACACCCCTCTCTTTTCTCAGAAGTTGAGCAACCATGGCCACCTCTGGCCATACAGGAGCATCTGTCCCCCTCCCAACTCACAGAGGACTCCCTGGCCCAGCACCGAGGCACACACCTAGAATCCCAGCTACTTAGGAGGCGGAGAAGGAGGGTTGCAAGTTGGAGAGCACCTTGGCAACTTAGTGAGACCCTGTCTTAAAAAGAGCTGGGAGCTGGGTGTGGTGGTGAATGCTTGTTATTCTAGTACTTAGGAGGCCGAGAAGAAGGATTGCAGGTTTGAGAGCCTCAGTAAATAGTGAGACTCTCATCGACTTAGCAGGACCCTGTTTTGAAGTAAAAATAAAATAGGGGGACAAGCATGGTGGCGCACACTTGTAATCCCAGTATTTGGGAGGCTGAAACAGGAGGATGGCGGGGGTTCGAAGCCAACCTTAGCTACTTAGTGAGGTTCTCAGCACCTTAGTGAGACCCTGTTTCCAAATAAAAATTATAAAATAGGTCTGGGAGTATAACCCGGAGGTAGAAGGGCCCTGGGTTCCGTCCCTAGTGCCACACACACACACACACACACACACACACACACAAATTAGAGCTGGGGTGTAGCTTGGATCCTCAAGGCTGTGATCCCCCTGTCTCAGCCTCCTAAGTTCTGGGATCACAGGCATGCACCACCATGCTTGGCTGTGCACATTCTTTGAGGTACAGGTCATCTCCTGGAGCTGGCAGGGGCCCTCCTCAACCCCCAGGGCAGGGATGGGGCAGAGGCTGGCCTGGCCGGGGGGAGGGGTGTCTCTTCCCGAGCAAAGCTGAGGTTATTTGGGGGGGGCCACGGGGAGAGGCCAGTGGCCCGTGTGGGAGAGGGGCAGAGCACAGAGGTGACCAGGTCCACCGTGCCCTTCACCCCAGCCCGCCTCCCCAGGCCGGCCCCACCTCTTGCTCCAGCCGCATCTGTTCTCTGCCCCCAGAGGAACCCATTTACTGTTATACCCCGCACAACTTCACCCGCGATCAGGCGCTGTACGCCCGCGGCTACTGCTGGACGGAGCTGCGGGACGCGCTGCCCGGCGTGGACGCCAGCCTGTGGCCGTCGCTGTTCGAGCACAAGTTCCTGCCCTACGCTCTGCTCGCCTTTGCCGCCATCATGTATGTGCCCGCGCTGGGCTGGGAGTTCCTGGCCTCCACGCGCCTCACCTCGGAGCTCAACTTCCTGCTGCAGGAGATCGACAACTGCTACCACCGGGCGGCGGAGGGCCGTGCGCCCAAGATCGAGAAGCAGATCCAGTCCAAGGGGCCCGGCATCACGGAGCGGGAGAAGCGCGAGATCATCGAGAACGCGGAGAAGGAGAAGAGCCCCGAGCAGAACCTGTTTGAGAAGTACCTGGAACGCCGGGGCCGCAGCAACTTCCTGGCCAAGCTCTACCTGGCGCGGCACGTGCTCATCCTGCTGCTCAGCGTGGTCCCCATCTCCTACCTGTGCACCTACTACGCCACCCAGAAGCAGAACGAGTTCACCTGCGCGCTGGGCGCCGCCCCCGATGGGCCGGCGGGCGCGGGGCCCGCGGTGCGCGTGAGCTGCAAGCTGCCCTCTGTGCAGCTGCAGCGCATCATCGCGGGCGTGGACATCGTGCTGCTGTGCTTCATGAACCTCATTATCCTCGTCAACCTCATCCACCTCTTCATCTTCCGCAAGAGCAACTTCATCTTCGACAAGCTGCACAAGGTGGGCATCAAGACGCGCCGGCAGTGGCGCCGCTCGCAGTTCTGCGACATCAACATCCTGGCCATGTTCTGCAACGAGAACCGCGACCACATCAAGTCGCTCAACCGGCTGGACTTCATCACCAACGAGAGCGACCTCATGTACGACAACGTGGTGCGGCAGCTGCTGGCCGCCCTGGCCCAGTCCAACCACGACACCACGCCCACCGTGCGCGACTCGGGCATCCAGACCGTGGACCCCAGCGCCAACCCCGCCGAGCCCGACGGCTCCGCCGAGCCGCCCGTGGTCAAGCGGCCTCGCAAGAAGATGAAGTGGATCCCCACCAGCAACCCGCTGCCCCAGCCCTTCAAGGAGCAGCTGGCCATCATGCGCGTGGAGAACAGCAAGGCCGAGAAGCCCAAGCCGGTGCGCAGGAAGACCGCCACGGACACGCTGATCGCCCCGCTGCTGGACGCCGGAGCCCGCGCGGCCCACCACTACAAGGGTGGCGGGGGGGACGCGGGCCCCGCCGCCGACAAGAAGCATGCCCGCCACTTCTCCCTGGACGTGCACCCCTACATCCTGGGCACCAAGAAAGCCAAGCCCGAGGTGGCGCCCGCCGCCCTGCCCGCCTCCCGGAGCCAGGAAGGCGGCTTTCTGTCCCAGACAGAGGAGTGCGGGTTGGGCCTGGCCGCGGCACCCACCAAAGGTAGGGAGGAGAGTGGACCTCGAGAGGGCGGGGAGGGAGGGGTGCCGGGGACAGCGTGGGCGAGGCAAAGGGCTGAACAGGCCCACGTGGGTGGCAGGGCACAGGCCAGGGGAAGGCCCATGGGACCCCAACTCCCAGGACCCTTGGAAAGAAGCCCCCGCGCCCGGGAGGAGGCAGGGAGGGCAGGCTGCTGTGTGCAGGAGTCGCGGCCTCACCATGGAGGCCCAGAGGAGGGAGGACCGCCTCCTCCAGGGCCTGGGTGGGCAGCGGGTAGTGTGGAGTGTGAGGTGCCTCTTACCTGGCTGTTCACAGATGCTCCCCTCCCCGAGAAGGAAGCCCAGTACCCTGCAGACCCCGCCCGGGCCGCGCTCCCCTCGGGGACCCCGTTCCATGTCTGCTCGCCCCCTGCGGTCCCAGCTGCGGCCCCTCTGTCACCAGCCAACCCGGGCAAGGCCGACGCCCTCACCATCCTGAGCCGAAACGCCACCCACCCCCTGCTCCATATCAACACACTGTACGAGGCCCGGGAGGAGGAGGAAGGGGGATCCCGCGCGCCCCCGGACGTGGGCGACCTCATCACCATCCCTCCACCCCAGCAGATCCTCATTGCCACCTTCGACGAGCCAAGAACGGTCGTGAGTACTGTGGAGTTCTGAGGGGCGGCCTGCCCAGGCCGCTGGGAGCCCTCTGCATGTGCCGGGCGCCCGGCCACGCCCAACTGAGTGGCCGGTATCGCTCGCATCCCCAGCCTCCTGACCGCATGCCGTGGGGCTCAGCACCCTTCCACCGGGCTGGACCTGGCTCCGGGTGTGGGCTGGGCTTGGGCAGGCGGTGTGGCGCCCTGCCCACCCAGAAGCAAGCTCCACTGAGGTGCTGGGCTGCCAGGTGAAGAGTTTATTTTTTTAGTCGGTTTTGCTGTGCACTGAGGCCATGGCAGGACAGCTCAGCTCTGACCCAGGGCAGGCCAGGGGCGGGAAGGTGGCAGCAATTGTGGGACCATGCCCCAGGGGCCACCGCCTCGGGCTCAGCCCTGCAGGGACCTGAGGACCACGCTGGGTCCGGATCAACGTGCACTTTCTCCCTGTAGCCTAACATACACTTTATTTTACTATGATGACTGTAACTGACGAACGTATTTATCATCAGGAGACGTAGGGTGAGTTCAAGCAAAGGATGGCGCGTGTGAGCGGTGTGTGTGTGCTGGTGAGCGGGCACAGGGGCCCTGTGCGTGCGTGAGCGTGAGTGCGAGTGTGCAGGCGAGACTGCAGGTGCCGTGTGCCAGTGTGAGCGGGTGCGGCGAGCACGAGAGTGGGCACCGTGTGCATGCGAGTCCGCGAGCGCGCGTGCTGATGGCATGTGCACGGGCCTGAGCGAGCCAGCAGGGGCGTGCCAGCGGCACCCTGGTGAGCAGCAGGCAAGGGCAGGTGTGTGCACCAGTGTGCCAGTGCGGGAAGGAGTCCAACGCAATAACCATGCCCCCTCGGGGCTGCCTGGGGGGCCTGGGCCCGGGGGCCCCGCCCCTATTACCTCAGCCACGCGGCCCTGCAATGCAGTGTTAACAAGGTAGCACCGAGCATATCAATAAATACTATTCTGATAACGCCTGTGCTCCTGCCGAGCCCCATCTCCCCGCGTCCGCGCCTCCTGCCTGGCTCAGGGGCTCGCCCCGGGGTGCCTGCTCAGGGCTGCCAAGGCACAGCGTGTGCTGGTGCTCCTGGGGTCACGGGGTGGCCCCCGGCCCTAGGAGAGAGCCAGGCAGGTGACCTACCCCCGTCTCAGACGCATGGTAGCAGGGTTTGTCAGTATACTGCCAGGGGCAGAGGGGTGGCAAAGTCAGGAGGAGCCTCGGTGTGGTCTGGGTGCACATCGTGTTGGGGTCAGGGCAGGGGCTTTTGACCTCAAGCCCAGGGCTGGGTGGGACTGTGTCCCCCACAGTCACAGCCCCCCCTGGGTCTGAAGGGAGGCTCCTTGGAGGCAGGCAGCTCGGGCAGCAGGGCCAGAAACCCCACGAGGTTGGGGAGCGATCAGCCATGGATGAGAGGGTGGGCCCAGTTGACAGGGTCAGAGCCGACCCACCTGCCACCCTAGGCTGCAGCCCATGTTCCACGTAAAAGACACTTTTGTCTTGATGTGTTTTATTGTTTTTTGTTTTTGTGGTACTGGGGATAGAACCAGGGGGCATTCTGCCTCTGAGCTACACCCCCAGCCCTCTTTTTTATTCTTTATTTTGAAACAGGGTCTCACTAAGTTGCAGAGGGCCTCTCTGAGTAGCTGAGGCTGTCTATGAACTGCGATCCTCCTGTCTCAGCCTCCTGAATGCTGGGATTACAAGTGTGCGCCACCACGCCCGGCTCTGTCTTGATTCTTTGTCATTCTCTGGTTTGGGGAGGACAGCAGATCAGGAGCTGCCTGCCACTGGGAAGGCATTTTACTGCCCAGAGATCCTGGAGGAGGGGCACCCCACACCATGCAGGGCCATTGGGGAGTACCGGGACCGGGTGCAGGCTGAGGGAGGGGGGCTGAGCCTCCACTGTGAAGGCTGGGGCGGGGGGCTGGTGAGAAGGGCTGTGCTGTGCTCTGCAGGGGCTGGCCCTGGCGGCCAGGCACCTGTCCTGAGGTGATGGGCAGGAGGACTGTGGTTGAGTATATGCTTGCTGACGGGGGTGGGCCCAGTGGATGGAGTGGCTTGCCTAAGATCTCATTTGCCAACTCCAGAGTTAGCCAGCCATAGGGGGTCACAGGATCAGCAAGGCCCCAGATGTCAAAGCATCAGATACAGGAAATAAAAGGGGCCGCCAGTACACCTTGTCCCCAAAAAGCACATCCTCTGCTGACTCAGGACCCCTTCCCTGGCATCCTGGGTGGCACTGGGCACTGCCACGCTTTCCTGGAAGCCAGCCATTGCGCCTGGGCCACCGCTCCCCTGGGGAAGATGAGCCCACAAGCACTCCCTCACAGCAGGGAGCTGGCACCCTGCCGGGGTGTCCCAGGAGACCTGAGGGACACTGGCCTCCCTCGCCCCCACAGCCATCCCAAGCCTGGCCACAGCTGGGCCTGCTGAGCTCAAGCGGAGCAGAGGTGGACACAGGAGGCCCTGGAGTCCGGTGGGACCAGGACCCGGGCAGCAGCTGCTTTGCTGGCCCTGCTCTGGGCCACAGCCCGGCAGGACATTCCAGGCCAAGTCCTCGAGGAAGAGGTGGGTGGTGCAGTCGCACGCAGCCCTTTCCGTGTGGAGCTGAACTGCAAGGGGCTGCAGCTGGGCAGTGGCTGGGGCCGCCGCACCCCCAGGCCTGTTCCTCTGGCTCTGTGCTTCCCTCCCAGGAGCAGTTGGCCAGTCCTAAAGAGCATGGTGATGGTCCCTCCCCTCCCAGGGACCCCTCCTCTGACTCTGTCCTAGGCTCCAGCCTCCTCCCGCTCCCAGATGAAGTCACCCTGCTCCACCTCAGCCCAGCCCTCCTCCGTGCACCCTGTAAAGCTGGCTGGGGACCTTCCTCACCCCGCAGGCACGAATGGCTTCAGACAGCTCATTCCTCTTCCCAAGGGCCCCTCTGGCCTGGCACGGGCCCTGGGCATGGCTGCTGTTGGTCATCTGGGCCCTCTCTCCGGAGCCTCCTCCCCACTCCCCCGCAGCTCACCTCCTACCTTAGGGAGGAACCTGGGCCTTCACCACCAGCCCAGGGCTCAGGCTCCGGGGCTCCACCTGGCGGCCACCCTCCCACGGCCCAGGACAGAAGAGCCCTAAACAGCCTGCTCGAAGAGCTGGTGAGCTGGCACGCTGTTCTGCTAGCACAGCCTGGCATATGGGGAGGCCCAGGACCGCCTCAGTTCCCCTGCCAGCACTCCTGCAGCCCAGGCATCTGCCCAGCAGGAGACCAGAGTGCAGTTCTCTCCCCCATCCACCACTCAGCTTCTCCCCACCGGCCCGTCTGCCCAGGTGAGGCCTAGCAGCCCAGGGTAGAGGTTCCCTGGGAATGCCATCACACCAGCAGTGAGTGGAGATGGGAGAGCAGAGGTGGGCACAGGAGGCCCGGGAGTCGGCAGGACATTTCAGACCGAGTCCATTCTGGGGAGAGGGGTGCTGTAAGCGTACAGCCATTCCTGCGTGCGCTGACCTCCTGCACGGCTGTGGCTGGGGTGGAGTCTGGAGTCTGTGTCCTGCAGAAGCAGACAGGGCATTACAGTGCTTGGGGTGCTGCCACCTCACCCCCCAGGCCTGTCCTCTGGCTCTCACCAAACAGCGTGGAATCTGCCCATCCAGGCTGAACCCAGTCCTCTTCCCATCACACCAGCCCAGAGCTAGGGTTTCTGCCAGGTACTGAAGACCCTGGGAGAGGGAGCCGAGGTGACCTTGGCCTGCCCGCCCCACCTGCCCTTCTGTGAGTGCGGCCAGGAAGGAGCATACTGTGCTGTACAGGCCAGAAGCAATGAGAATGGCTGGGTCAGGGCAAGACCAGAGGCCAGAGCCAGAAGTGGGTGTCAGGCCCTGGTGGCTAAGTCGCTGCCTGGACGCTGTGTGGCCTCTGTGCTCAGCTGGCAGCCAGCCCAGCCTGGTGCGAGTGGACAGGATTATCTCCCACAGTGGCCACACCCCAGGAGGGCCACCTCCAGACTCAGGACAGGGGATACTGTGGCCTCTGCAAGTCACCAGTGCCAGGGGCAGCTCTTAAGAACCGAAGGGCTGTGGGCGTGGTGGGCATGCTTATAATCCCAGCATTCGGGAGGGTGAGACAGGAGGCTCCAGGTTCCCAGACAGCCTCAGCTACTACTTACTGAGGCCCTTTGCAACTCAGTGAGACCCTGTTTCAAAACAAATAAAAAATAGGGCTGGGAGTATAGCCCTGAGGTGGGTTCAATCCCCAGTACTGCAAAAAAGAAAAGAACCCCTCGGGGGTAGGGACATGGCCCCTTCCCAGAACCTGAAAGGCTGGCTCCTGCAGGCCAAGCCTGAGGGCTGGGCTGGACTGCCTTCCCACCCCTACCCTGCTGGGTAATCCTGCCATGCCCTGATAAGGGCAGTCACTGGTGCCCACTTTGGGCCAGGGAGTAGCTCGTCCTGGGGCTCTCAGGTGGCGAGATGCCAGGTCCCCATCCTCCTGGCCGCAGCCGCCCACTCACCAGCGCCTGGGCCCGCGGACACTGCAGCCCTGTGCAGAGACTCCTGGCCCTGAGGCGGGTCAGCCCGGCTGCAGCAACCCCCACCCCGGGGGACAGAGCATTCCAACACGGCAGTGGGGGTCCCGCACGCCCTAAAACCTCAGCTGCGTCCAAGCTCCCGAACTGGGCCAGCCTCAGAGCCTGGGGCCAGACCCCATGAGAGCCTGAGAGCCGGGTGGTGGACCGGGTGGTCCGTGCGACGCTAGGGGACCGGGAGGAGACCACGTGAGTGCATCCCCCGACTCCACGTTCCTTCGCACTGAAGGCTGCAGGACGCTTCGATTCCATTGTCTCTGGACGCCAAGCCGACCCCCGCCTCGCATAGAGAGGACTCCAGTGCACCGAGCTTGGCGGGGCGGGGCGCGGCGCTAGGACCCGGGGCGGAGAGGGGGGGGAGCACTAGGACCAGGGCCGGCGGGGCGGGCCTAGGACCTGGGGCGGACGGGGCGGGCGCTAGGACCCGGCGCGGAGAGGGGTGGGGCGCTAGGACGCGGGACGCTAGGACCCGGGGCGGACGGGGCGGGCGCTAGGACCCGGGGCGGACGGGGCGGGCGCTAGGACCCGGGGCGGACGGGGCGGGGCGCTAGGACCCGGGGCGGACGGGGCGGGCGCTAGGACCCGGGGCGGGGCGGGGCGGGGCGGCGCGCGGGCCCCTGGGAGCCTCCCGGCATGCCGCGCAGCCCGCCCCCGCCCGCCCGCCCGCCCGCCCGCCCGCCCGCCCGCGACGCGCGCATGAGTCCGGCTGGGGAGCGCCGCCGCCCCGCTCGGTACGCCGCGGCCGGGAGGGGCGCGAGCGCGAGCGGGGCCGGGTCGCGGGCGGGCGGCGGCGGCGCGGGCCCCCGCTCCCGGGCGCGCCCCGTGCGGGCAGGGGGGCCGGGGCCGGGGCCGCGGGCGCGGGCAGCGCAGCCGAGGCCGGCGCCTCCCTGCCGGGCCGCCCGGGGTCTGGTGCGCGGCGCCGAGGGCCTTCCAGGGCGGCGCCGGGCGGGCGCCGGGAGCCGGGTGGAAGTGGAGGCAGCCTCGGAGGAAGGGCGCGGGCCGGCCGGGGTCCACACTGGGAACCCCGGCCGCACTTTCTCCCCAGCCTGGCAGCTGGAAGGCCGGGCCCCGCCTGGCCCGCGTCCTCGGAGCCGCCTGCTGTCTCCTGAGGGCACTGGCTCCACGGCGGGGCGGCCGCCTCGAGCCGTCGCTCCCGGACCCCTGCCCGGGGGTTGGGGCCGCCCAGAGAGTTTGGGGAGGATGCACTTTCGTCCCTAGAGCACCCGGAGAGCTGGGACGGGCGGGTCGCACTGCGGTCCGAGGTGGGTGTGGCCTCGGCTGCAGGGCCAGCCCTGTGATTGAGCGGTCCAGAGATGGGCAGCCACGTGCCACGTCGAGCCTGGGCTACTCTGACGTGTCCCAAAGGTGCACCTCCGACGCAGGGCGCCCTGAGAGGAATGGGACGTTCCTGCCCTTTGAGCCAGCGTCTTCTCTGCGGCACGCCACAGGGTGTCAGGAAGTCCCGGGGTCTGAGGACTGTTCCCCAGGAATCCTAGGGGATGGAGTCGGGCGTGGTGGCGCACGCTTGTAATCCCAGCCTTTGGGAGGCTGAGACAGGAAGATCACGTTTCATGGCCAGCCTCAGCCACTTAGTAGGACCTCCGCAACTCAGTGAGACCTTTCAAAATAAGCCATGCGTGGTGCCGCAGTCTTGTAATGCCAGCATTCGGGAGGCTGAGACAGGAGGATCACAGTTCACGAGCAGCCTCGGCTACTTAGTGAGGCCCTTTGCAACTCAGTGAGACCCTGTTTCAAAAATAAAGAATTTTTTAAAATGCTGGGTCATAGCTCAGAGGTAGAATGCTCCTGGGTTCCATCCCCAGTACCAAAAAAAAAAAAAAAACAAGGCTCAGGCCAGGCATGGTGTGACCCATGCTTGTAATCCCAGTACTTGAGAGCCAGCCTCAGCTATTTAGTGAGGCCCTCCACAACTTAGTGGGACCCTGTTTCAAAATAAAAAATTATAAAACGAGGTTGGGGTGTACTTGGGAGGTAGAATTCCCATGGGTTTTGATCCCTAGAGCCACAAAAAAGAAAAGAAAAAGAAAAAATAGGGCCAGGGGTATAGCTTGGAGAGAGAATGTCCCTGGGTTCCATCCCCAGGACCACACACACACAGTTGGGCTCAGTATGTCCTGTGAGGTCGCTGCAGACTGTGTAGGGAGTCGAGTCCCACAGCTGTGTCCTGCAGGTCTGAGTCTTGTTCAGCTGATTGGAGGGTCTGAGCACTGGCCTGGGGGTGTGGCTGAGTACAGGGCTGGAAGCTGCTGAGCCCCCTGCTGGGGCCATGGGGAGGAGAGGCATTTATCTCCAGGGAATGGCCGCAGGGGATCTGTGGTGTCTGCTGAGGCCTTGAGCTGGCCTGAAAAGGACTGGCAGGAAGCAGAGGTGCAGCTGGGTACTCAGATAGATGGGCACAGGGAGGTGGAGGCGGGGCTCTGCTCCCCAGCACACCACATGCCGGGCGCGGGCAGCAGAGTGCTGGGAAGTGAGTGGATGTGACCGTCTCTGGGGAGGCACTCAGTCGCAGGCCCTTGGTGCCTCTCCACCCCTGGTGCTGCGCTGGCATGGTCTGGCTCTCATGGAGTGGACTTGGCTCCTGGCCAGGCAGGCTCCCTGATCGCTCAACCCCCCAACTCCGTGAAGTGAGACCAGCCCCGGCTGCAGGGGCAGCCCTCGCCCCGCCCTCGGGCTGGCCCGTCCCCTCGGGCCCCTGGGCCGCTCCAGGGGTAGGTCTGCCTGGCTGCCTGCAGACATGAGGGCCGGCTGAGGGTTTGAGTTTTCGCTTTGGCAGCCTGGCGCTGCCTGTGAGTAAGAGTTGTTTGCTTCCGTGTGTCACGCTGGCCTGAGGATGATCACTTCCGTTTTCCTGTTGATCTGCTGGAAAGTGGGTTTCCCCTGGCCTACCAGCACACTGCCTTGCACAGATGGACTGCTTTAGTCTGTGGGAGGGAAGAAGGGGCCCTGGGGTGAGGTTCAGGTGGTGCCTGTGGGATTTGGTAAGGCCTGGCTGTGCACGGCCCAAGCCAGCAGTGGTGCTCCCAGATGTGCTGGCCTTTGTGCTGCCTGGGTAGGGTGGGTTCCCAACTCAGAAACCCAGGGGAGGGGAGTGGGCCCGGCCATGCCTGTGGCTGGCCTTCCCTTTCCCTTCCCCGGGCTTGAGAGCTGGGTTTCAGACGTGGCCTCTGGTCTGACTGCAGTGCTTCCCAGTCTTGGCTGCTTCCCTCCTCCCTGGGGCCCATCTGCTCTCTGGCCCTGGCCTGTCCCACACCAGTTCCTCTTCCAGAAGGTCCACTGGGCTCAGAATGCCTTCTCCTTGGTTAGCGCCAAGGCAGACTAGTGCCTGGACAAGTCAGGCGTGTGTCTAGGTCTAGAGACTGTCCGTGTGGACGCTGCGCTGTGTCCTCTCTGAGGAGGAGGCCGCTCAAGATACCGAGACTACACTTGCAGCTCAGCCTGGCCTGAGCTGGGAGCGCAGCAAGCTCCACGTCCGCCTGCCCTCGCTTCCCAAAGTCCTGCAGGTTAGGAGGGGCCCAGGCACCATGAGCCCAGAGGGCTGTGGGGTGGAGCCCTGGGGCGGCTGCACCTGCACAGAGACCTCAGAACAGCCACGCCGGCTCACCACAGCCCAGAGTCAGGTCACCCCAGCAGACCTGGGGTGTTTTGTTTTTTATTTATTATTTATTTATTTATTTTTTGGTGGTACTGGGGGTGGAACCCAGAGGCTTTCTACCTCCGGGCTATGCTCCCAGACCTATTTTATTTTTTATTTGGAAACAGGGTCTCACTAAGTTGCTGAGAGCCTCACTAAGTAGTTGAGGCTGGCTTCGAACCCGTGCGATCCTCCTGACTTAGCCTCCCAAGCGCTGGGATTATAGGCGTGCACCACACGCCCGGCAAGACCTGGGGTGTTTTAAGCAACATCCTCAAGCTGGGGCCAGACTCACCCCTGCACTGCCCTTGGCCACCGTGCGTGCAGCTGTCCCCTGGCACGCTTGCCCAGCGTCCACATCTGCGTGTGCTAAGTGTCCCTATGTGTGGCGGCACCTGGCTGCCGAGGCTCAAAGCTTGAGTATTTTAAGGTTCTGCCAGGTGGAGGAACGCCATCCCCAAGGGGGCCTGAGGACCTTGACCGGACCTGAGCGGGTCTGGGAAGAGCCTCGTGCAGCACTCAGCCCCTGGGGCTGGCACGTCACCTGTCCCTCTGTGTGGCCCCATGGCATCTCTAACGCACTTCCTTCCACGTTGCCCGAGGACGCGCACCTGTATGGCTCCCAGCCCCTCCTGTCTGGCTGGTGTCTGCCGGCCATCACCTCCACTGCCATTCCTGAGCGGTTGAGCGTTTCTTTGAAGCTTCTGCACAGGGACTTGGGGCTCATGCTGCAGGTTCTGCGGTACCCCCTGTGTCCTGAATAGACCCTCAGGAGCTTGGCCCGCACCACCGGTCCCCTTCTACCATTGTGTCTGCGCGCAGTGCTGAGTCTGTTGTGCCTGGGGCTTGACTTAGGCACCATTCACACCTGCAGAGGCTGCCAGCCTCTGTCCCACCAGGCCCAGCCCAGAGGACCCTGGACCTCAGCGGCCTGCGTCAAGGAGGAAGCCTAAGGTCCCGCTTTGTCCTGGGCCCCAGTGAGAACCGTGCCCTGTCTCCTCAGGCGTCCTCTGTCATCAGTCGAGAAGCTGCTGCCCAGCCATGGAGGGGGAGGAGCAGCCACCCCAGGAGGTAAGGGTAGTCCAGGTCTTTGCATATGGGTCCCTGGCCAGCCATGGGAGGGGCGGCCTCCCCAGGAGGTCAGGGGAGCCCAGGGCTGTGCACACGGGTCCCAGGACACCACCTGTGCCAGTGTGGTTTCCATGGGTTACTCCAGCTGCATGTCTGCGGAGAGCTCCATGCAATCACAGGTTTCCAGAGTCCAGCAAGCAGCCTCTCCATTGGGGCATCCAGGAAATGTCTGCCCCATGGGGCAGAGCTCACGGGGCAGCTGCCTGGGGGAATGGGCCCTGAACACCAGCTTGAATCTTCTTCCACCTGCAGGCTGACACGGGGCCCGTCGTGGCTGCAGGGGCCTCAGAATCGGTACCGAGGGTGCTATCAGGAGAACCCCAGAACCTGTGTATGTCTTCCCTGGGTGCTTGGGATGGGGGTAGGACAGGGGCATCACAGAGGGCTCTTGACCATGAGTGGGGTGTGCATGAGGAGCCCCATGCTCACTGAGTTCCAGTTCCCCCACAGCCTTGCCTGCAAAGGTGGCTGCAGACTGCTTGGGACTCCTCCTGCACCCCAGATGCAGTCCTCTTGGGGTTGAGCAGGACCCGGCCCCCCAGGACACTAGTTACCCCGTCCCACCCGCCCACTCCCCTGTGCAACCCAGCGGGATGTGGGGCAGAACTAAAGCCCAGGCCCGTGGGCGTGCCCAGCCCACAGGCACCGGGGCAGCAGGTGTGTAGAATGTGCTGCCAGTCAGGGTAAACACGCCCACCGTCTGCAGCCCTGAGAGCCCTGGCTACCAGCGTGTGGCACTGCCCCTCGGAGCCGGGCCCCGCCCACAGGCCTCTGCCATTACTGCAGCTGACGCGGACGCCCTCAATCTGCTGCTGGAGATGAAGCTGAAGCGGCGGCGGGAGCGGCCCAACCTGCCACGCACGGTGACCCAGCTGGTGGCCGAGGACGGGAGCAAGGTGTACGTGGTGGGCACTGCCCACTTCAGCGACGACAGCAAGCGGGATGTGGTGAAGGTGCGTGTGGCTCTGCTGCGGGAAGGGCGGGCGGCTTGGGTGCCGAGCGAGCCCTCTGCCCTGTGGAGCGTGGGGCGGCGTGTCCACTGAGGGGCGGCCTGGCCTCTAGACCATCCGGGAGGTGCAGCCTGATGTGGTGGTCGTGGAGCTCTGCCAGTACCGCGTGTCCATGCTGAAGATGGACGAGAGGACACTGCTGCGCGAGGCCAAGGAGGTCAGCCTGGAGAAGTTGCAGCAGGCCGTGCGGCAGGTACAGGAGGCAGAGGCGGGGCGGCGCCCGGGAGACCCTGGCCCGGCTGCCCTCACGCCGCCTGGGGTCTGGGAGGGCCTGGGGAGAGCGCTCGCTCGGTCCTCCTTGGGGCATCTCAGGCCCGGTCCTCCTTGGGGCATCTCAGGCCCTTTGATCTTCCCTGGTCTAGAGGGTGGTAGGTCCTCCAGAGAGAGGGTCTCAGGGTCCTTGGTCCTGGCGGGAGGTATCCCTGGGGGCTCAGAGGCCGCTGGAAGGCATGCGGTTCTCCCTGAGGGTCCTTGAGGGCACTAGGTTCCCGGCCCGGGGTGCTCACTGCACTGCCCTTTGGGTTCACGTTGTGCACCAGGTGCCCACCAGGTCTCTGTTAGCCTGGGCCGCGTGGTGTAGCCCAAGCCCCAGATCCACAAGGACACAGTGAGCAGAACATCCACAGCGCAAAGGCGCCTCCAGGCCCAAGGACAGACCTTCCTGGAGTGTCAGCTGCTGGCAGAAAGACCCTGGCAGGGCACGGGGCTTGTGCCTGGGCCTCCTGGCCCTGTAGGGGCCACGTCTGTGACAAGCGTGGACGCAGCCTGCCAGGCACCATGAGTCTGTCTCTTGGCTCAGCAGGTGGTGGGCAGTGAGTCGGCCTCTAAGGCCCTGGGCACCATCTGCATCCTCAGATGGCCCTTTTCCAGTACCCACGGCACATGCGTTTCTGGGGATTGAACCCAAAGGCATTCTTCCTCTGAGCTCACAACCCCCCCAGCCCTTTTTTTTTTTTTTTTTTTTTTTTTTTTTTTTTTTTTTTTTTTGCAGGTCTAGGGATGGAATCCAGGGGCATTTGACCTCTGAGCTACACCCCTGCCCTATTTTTTATTCTTTATTCTTTGGTGGTACTGAGGTTCCTGGAAGCCCTTCTACCTCCAGGCTACACTCCCAGACCTATTTTTTTATATTTTTATTTGGAAACAGGGTCTCTTAAGCCAGGGCTTCGAACCTGTACAATCCTCCTGTTTCCGCCTCCCAAGCGCGGGAATTACAAGCATGCGCCACCACGCCCGGCTTATTCTTTATTTTGAAACCGGGTCTCACTGAGTTGCAGAGGGCCTCACTAAGTAGCTGAGGCTATTCCCGAACTGCAATCCTCTGGTCTCAGCCTCCCAAATGCTGGGATTACAAGCATGCGCCACCACACTCGCTTTTATTTTTTCTTTTGAAACAGTTTCACTAAGTTTCTGAGGGCCTTGTTAAGTTGTTGAGGCTATTATTGAACCTGTGATCCCCCTCTCTCACCCTTCCAAATATGGGGAGTATAGGCATGTGCCACTATGCCCAGCACAAAAGAGCTTTTTGAAATGG
This sequence comes from Muscardinus avellanarius, assembly GCF_963383645.1. NCBI lineage: Eukaryota > Metazoa > Chordata > Mammalia > Rodentia > Gliridae > Muscardinus > Muscardinus avellanarius. Next base: position 612,145 of record NC_137797.1, on the reverse strand, counting down.
TCTCACTGACTTGCGAAAGGCCTCACTATGTAGCTGAGGCTGTCTGCAAACCACTATCCTCCGGTCTCAGCAAAGGGCGTCACTAAGTAGTAGCTGAGGCTGTCTGGGAACCTGGAGCCTCCTGTCTAACCCTCCTGATTGCTGGGATTACAAGCGCGCGCCACCATGCCTGGTGCCTAAAAAGGCTTTTTTTTTTTTTTTTTTTTCTTTTTTCTCAGTACTGGGGATGGAACCCAGGGGCATTCTACCTTTGAGCTGCACACCCAGCCCTATTTTTTATTCTTTATTTTGAAACAGGGTCTCACTGAGTTGCAGAGGTCCTCACTGAGTAGCTGAGGCTGTCCACAAACTGAGATCCTCTGGTCTCAGCCTCCCAAATGCTGGGATTACAAGCGTGTGCCACCATGCCTGGCTTAAAAGAACTTTTTTAAAAAATAAAACATGTTTAGCAGGGCGTGATGGCACATGCTTATAATCCCCTCACTTGGGAGGCGGAGACAGGAGGATCATGCAGGTTCAAAGCCAGCCATGCTGGCTTTACGAGACCATTTCCAAATTAAAAAATAAAAAAAGTATAAAAATAAAACATGTTTAGCCAGGTGTGGTGGCGCACGCTTGTAATCCCAGCATTTGGGAGGTTGAGACAGGAGGATCAGAGTTTGCAGACTGCCTCAGCTACTTAGTGAGGACCTCCACAACTCAGTGAGACCCTGTTTTAAAATAAAGAATAAAAAAACAGGGCTGGGGGTGTAGCTTGGAGGCAGAATGCCCCTGGCTTCCATCCCTAGTGCCGCAAAAACTAACTAAATAAATAAAACCATGTTTGGAAGGTGGCTGTTGAGCCCAGGACGCCCCGCTCTGAGCCGGCCCTTGTGCCCTCTAGGGCCGCCTGCCCCTGGCAGGGAGCGAGCCTGTGCGCCGCGCCTCACGTCCCTCCTCTCCCTGCAGAACGGGCTCATGTCGGGGCTAATGCAGATGCTGCTGCTGAAGGTGTCCGCCCACATCACTGAGCAGCTGGGCATGGCCCCTGGAGGCGAGTTCAGGGAGGCCTTCAAGGAGGTGGGCACCAGGCGCCGCCGGGCGCTGCTCCGGGAGTGCGGGGAGGTGGGGCTGCCTGGCATGATCCCCATACCCGGCCTCTGTTCCAGGCCAGCAGGGTGCCTTTCTGCAAGTTCCACCTGGGCGACCGGCCCATCCCGGTCACCTTCAAGAGGGCCATTGCCGCACTGTCCTTCTGGCAGAAGGTCAAGCTGGCCTGGGGGCTATGCTTCCTGTCGGACCCCATCAGGTAGGGCAGCCCAGGCCGCACCTGCCTCCCTTCCCACCACTCGAGCTGCCATAACCCAAGAGCATGGGGCTGTGGACCCTGCCCTGGTCCAGCACCAGCCTCAGCTGGCCTGCCCAGCACGCTAGCAGCATGCCTTCTGCCCCCAGCAAGGACGACGTGGAGCGCTGCAAGCAGAAGGACCTGCTGGAGCAGATGATGGCCGAGATGATCGGCGAGTTCCCTGACCTGCACCGCACCATCGTGGCCGAGCGTGACATCTACCTGACCCATGCCCTGCGCCAGGCTGCCCGGCGCCTGGAGCTGCCCCGTGCCTCTGAAGGTGGCAGGCTGGCGGGGGGCGGGCAGGGCCCTCCCCCCTCCTGCAGCTGCTGCTGACTCCCCTCCCCCACAGCCGAGCCCCAGAAGTGCGTCCCGTCTGTGGTCGTGGGTGTCGTGGGCATGGGCCACGTGCCCGGCATCGAGAAGAACTGGAACACCGACCTCAACATCCAGGAGATCATGACGTGAGCGCCCGCCCAGCCCCGCCCCGCCCGCAGACCCTGGAAGCCAGGATGCCCGAGAGCGGCTGGGGCTGGAGGTGTGCGCGCCAGCCAGGCTTAGCCTGCCCCTCCCCCCCCAGGGTCCCCCCGCCGTCCATCTCAGGCAGAGTGTCCCGGCTAGCTGTGAAGACTGTCTTCTTTGGCCTGCTGGGCTACAGCCTGTACTGGATGGGCCGCCGCACTGTGAGCCTGGTCCTGTCGCTACCCGCTGCACAGTACTGCCTCCGGAGGGTGTCCGAGGCCCGGCCAAACCAGTAGGAGGGCCAGCCGGGGTCCTGAGGAGGAGCGTACCACGGGATCTTCTGGGTGCGGGTGCATCCAAGCCACCCCGTGGGGCCCAGGCCAAGCTTCACCTGCCCTCACCGCCCAATCCGGCCCAAATAAAGAATCATTGGACTGTCTGAGCTAAGGCTTCCCAGCAGCCCCTAGCCCCACCACAGGGGCTGCCCGGTCAGGACCAAGCCTGTCCGTGGGCCTGGGAGAGCCTGGCTGGGGCCTACCTCACTGTGCCTTGCCCCTGGGCCTCCCTCCGGCCCCAGGAGCTCTCGGCTGGGTGCCAACTGGCAGGTCCAGAGGGCTGGCGTGCCCAGCCCATGGGAGCTTCACTGACCTGGGCCACAGCCCCCCTGGCTGCACCTCTGCCTACAGATTCTGCGTCTTGGGCTTTTTTAAATGTCTGAAATTTTTTTACTCAGGTAATTTTAACTTCAAAGAAAAAACAAACTGGAGCAAACGTCAGGAAATACAAGCCTTAAGTCCACCCTGGACAAAGGAAGTCTTTCTTTGTGTCTGTGTCCTGAGTGGGCGTGTGCAGTCAGGGGCCAGCTCCCGGAGATGCACCTGCCACCCTGAGGGCTGGGAGGACCTGAGCCTGCTTCCTGAGGAGCACCCAGGCCACCCTGAGCCCGGGTGCCAGCGGGCCGGTCACGCCATCCCGCTCTGCCCGGCTGTGCATGCAGGGCCTCCACTCCACAGCAGCATGTGCACAGCCGGACCCGTGTGCTGCTGTCTCGTGTCGGCCGTCATCTGGCCAGGTGAAGCCCTGCTGGACCAGGTGGGGTTGGCCATGTCCTTCCTGTCTGCTTGTGGATTCCTTCCTTAGAAGCTGAATAAAGTCTAATTTTGGAAGCTCCTGTCGTGTGAAGTGTGTGGGAATGGAGCTCAAGTGATGGGGTGGCCTTCTGTGTCCAGTGTCCGTCCCCTGGATACAGGATGCTGAACCCTATACCTGGATGCTTGGGGTCATGCTGCCCATGTACACGGGGCCTCTTCCTGGCCACACCCAGCAAGCACCCCACTCCACCAAGGGGTGCTGGTCGCTGGCTGAGAGGGCATGTTCACAGTCCCTTTGCATCCAGGTCCACCCCTCCCAGCTTGCAGCCGGGCCAGCACCTGCCCAGAAAGACCCACAGTGAGCAAGGAGGGCCAGCTAGATGGGCCATCCTTGGACCCAGAACTCGGGTAAGTGCCAGAGACTGCTTGGGGCTCTTCTGGCCACCTCCCCTGCCCCAGGGGACTCTCCTGCAAGCTGAAAGTAGGACTGCAGAGCAGAAGGTTCCCACCCCAGAGGCGTCTGCTCCTGCCTCTCTGCCTGGTCTCCACTCCAAGAAAGGCTGTTGCTCCCTGAGGCTTGCCCCTGGGGTCCCAGATGGTGAAGCAGCCTTGGGCACCCTGGTCAGAGGAGCCGTGGGCAAGGGAAGGGGAGCTGCTGAGCGCAGTGCACAGTGTCCACCATGCAGGGAGGTGTTCCAGGGCTCAGGCCATGCTGATGACCGGGAGGACAGCACCCTCAGCACCTCGGACGAGACCATGATGGCTCATCGCATGTGGACAACACAGGCAGCTTGGTGGCCAGCTGCAGCAGAGATCACTCAGGCACTGGCTGGTGGTGCAGCAACTGCGGCCAGGCTGACCTCAGCAGCCCATGGCCGGAACTTTTCAGAGGCCTCCTCCGGCTTGCATTGGGCTGTGGGAAGTGACAAGCAGGCGCTGGGCTTCGGCACGCTCCACACTGACAACAGCCAGGCCTAAAAGATGTAGGTTCCTTGCTGGGTCTGGGCAGTTGGGGCCTCATGCATTCAATGTTCAGTCCCAAGCTGGGTGTGGTGGCACACGCTTGTAATCCCAGTATTTAGTAGGCTGAGACAGGAGGATCACAGGTTTGTGGCCAGCCTCAGTTACTTATTGAGGCCATCCACAACTTACTGGGACCCTGTTTCAAAATAAAGAATAACAAAATAGGGCTGGGGGAGCTGGGCATGGTGGCGCACTCTTGTAATCCCAGCCTTTGGGAGGCTGAGACAGGAGGATCGTTGTTCGAGGACAGCCTCAGCTACTATTTAATGAGGGTCTTGGCAACTCAGCGAAACCCTGTTACAAAATAAAGAATAAATAGAGCCGGGCATGGTGGCACACACTTCTAATCCCCACACTTGGGAGGCTGAGAAAGGAGGATCGCACTGGTTCGAAGCCAGCCTTAGCTACTTGGTGAGGCTCTCTGCAACTTAGTGAGACCCTGTTTCCAAATAAAATATATATATATATATATATATATATATATATATATATATATATATATTAAAAAAATAGGTCTTAGAGTATAGCCCAGAGGTAGAAAGCACCTGGGTTTCACCCCCAGTACCACAAAAAAAAAAAAAGTTGGGGGTGTAGCTCTGAGATGGAACGCTCCTGAGTTCCATCTCCAGTACAGCAAAAAAAAAAAAAAAAGTTCAATCCCAGCCTGGAGTACGTCTGTAATCGCAGTATGTGGTGGCTGAGACAAGAGGATTGCAGGTTCGCGGACAGCCTCAGCTACTTAGACCCTTTGGAACTCCGTGAGACGCTGTTTGAAAAAAAACAACTTTTTAGTTTGATGCCATCCCACTTGTCAATTCTTGCTTTAATTTCCTGTGCTTTGGAGGTCTTGTTGAAGTTACTGCCTGTGCCTGTATGTAGGAGTGTTGAGCCCATGCCTTCCTCTACGAGCTTCACAGTCTCTGGTATGATTTCCAGGTCTTTGATACATCTCAAGTTGGTTCCCGTGCACAGTGAGAGGTGAGGATTTAGTTCCATCTTTCTACAGTTCTCCCAGCACCATTTGTTGAAGAGGCTGTCTTTCTCCTGCGTATGAGTTTGGCCCCCGTCACACACTTTTGGTGTGTGGGTTTGTTTGTGTATCTTCTGTTCTGCTCCATTGGTCTGTGTGTCTATTGTTCTGCCAATACCATGCTGTTCTAACTACTATTGCTCTGTAGAATAATTTGAAGTCAGGGGTTGTGATGCCTCCTGCATGGTTCTTATTGCTGAGAATGGCTTTGGCTATTCTGGGTCTTTTCTTTCTCCATATAAAATTCATGACTGACTTTTCTAAGTCTATGAAGATAATGCAGGGGAAACTTCAGCAAAGCTAGGAAGGAAGGGTAGGAAAGGAAAGAAGCTGAGGTTGATTAATGGAGGAGCTACATTCAAGTATGTGTGTACGTGTGAATGCAGCATGGTCACACTTATTGTTGGGGAAAGGGCATGGGGAGGGGGAGGGCACCAAGCACTGTGTGAATGTATGCCTTTTCCAATATGACCCACATAAAAATAAAAAATAAAAGCAAATTAAAAATAAATAAATAATAGCCAAGTGTGGTGGCACATACTTGTAATCCCAGTACTTGGGAGGTTGAGATAGGAGAATCCGGGTTCGAGGCCAGCCTCAGCTATTTAGTGAGGCTCTTAGCAACTTAGTGAGACCCTGTTTCCAAATAAAATATAAAATAGGTCTGGGAGAGCCGGGCGTGGTGGCGCACGCTTGTAATCCCCGTGCTTGGGAGGCTGAGACAGGAGGATCGCACGGGTTCGAAGCCAGCCTCAGCTATTTAGTGAGGCTTTCGGCAACTTAGTGAGACCCTGTTTCCAAATAAAATATTTTTTTTAAAAAAAAAGGTCTGGGAGTATGGCCTGGAGATAGAAAGCCTCTGGGTTCCACCCCCAGTACCACCACCAAAAAAAAAAAAAAAAGGTCTGGGAGTGTAGCCCAGCGGTGGAAAGCCCCTGGGTTCCATCCCCAGTACCACAAAATAATAATAATAATAAAAATTTTTAAAAGCCAGGCATGGTATACGCTTGTAATCCCAGATTTGGAGGCTAAGACAGGAGGATCAAGGTTTGCAGACAGCCTCAGCTACTTAGTGAGGCCCTTTGCAACTCATTGAGACCCTGTTTCAAAATAAAGAATAAAAAATAGGGCTGGGGGAGTAGCTCAGATGTAGAATGCCCCTGGGTTCAATCCCCCAGTACTGCAAAAAAAAAAAAAAAAAAAAAAAAAAGCCAGGCGTGGTGGCACACACTTGTAATCCCAGTATTTGGGAGGCTGAGACTGGAGGATCACGGTTCACAGACAGCCTCAGCTACTTAGTGAGGCCCTCTGCAACTCAGTGAGACCCCGTTTCAAAGTAAAGAATAAAAAATTGGGTAGGGGGTGTAGCTCAGAAGTCAAATGCCTCTGGGTTCCATCCCCAGACCCGCAAAAATAATTAATTAATTAATTAATTAATTAAAAAAATAAAGACAAAAAATAGGGCTGAGGGTGTAACTTGGAGGTACAATACCCCTGGGTTCCATCCCCAGTTCTGAAAAAAAAAAATTCTTTTTAAAAAGAAAAAGGGCTGGGGATGTGACTCCCAAAATACACCCCTGGGTCCAATCCCCAGGACCTTTTTTTTTTTTTTTTTTTTTTTGGCGGGTCTGGAGATGAAACACAGGGGTATTTGACCTCAGAGCTACACCCCCTGTCTTATTTTTTATTCTTTATTTTGAAACAGGGTCTCACTAAGTTACAGAGGGCCTCACTAAGTAGCTGAGGCTATCTGCGAACTGTGATCCTCTTGTCTCAGCCTCCCAAATGCTGGGATACAAGCGTGTGCCACCATGCCACTTCCAAAATTTAAAATAAGTTCCAGTCCCTAGTGAACTGTGGTGCACCTTCCTTGTTAGCACAGGAAGGGAAAGGCTGGTTCCCACCGTGCCCAACACTTCAGGCTCTGGACTGCCCGAGAGCGCCCAGGGCCCCTTGAAGGAGGCCAGTTAGTGGTGCCGCAGAGGCTGCTACCACTGCCAGGGAGGGCTGCTGCTGTCCTCTACTGCCTTGAGGGGGGCTCCCAGTGGGTGCTAAGAGTTCTAGCAGGTCACACACTCTGACCTAGTCCCATCAGATTCCAGAAATTGTACGAGCCAGAGGGAGACTGGGCTCAGGGGACCCGGAGATGGGTCAGGAGGGCTCAGGGCCTGGGAGAGGGAGGGGCGAAACGAAGATGTGGCCGGGTCTCTTAGGGTGTTTACCAAGGAGGATGCTGGGAACCCCTAATGAGGGGCCTCAGGCAGGGCTACCCCATACCCCTGCAGAAGGTAGGCGGGATCCACCTGTGGTCACCCAGCCCTGCAGGGTCGGGTCTCAGAAGGGTGTACACGCGGCTTCCTGAGGTATATAGAATCGTGGGGCACCAGGGCAAAGCGTGACCATAGCTGGGAGGCAGTGTGTGCGTCTGCCCAGCATCCCTGGGCCAGCTCGTGGTCTTGGGCTTTACGTTGGGCCCCGTCGGGTTGGAGACTGGGCTCTCTGAACACCCCTGCATCCTGTCTCCTCACCTGCGGGCCTGTCCACCTCCACCCCGGGGAACCTAGCCCTGCAAGGAAACCTGGGCTGCGGGCGGCTGTGGGGCTTTGAGCACTAGGCGCTGTGTCCCGGGAACTAACACCCCAGCGCATCAGGGTGCTGTGCAAGGAAAATGGAGGCGCTGAGGTCGGCGCGCGTGCAGGGGCGGCTTCGAGCTCGTGGCACCCGCGGTGCTCCCGGCGAGGGCCTTTGCTCTCCACTTTGGCTCCTCCTGGGGCTCTTGCTGGCCCAGAACTGTCCCCACGCGACAGCTCTAGGTGACCAGAGGCTGGCAGGTCCCAAGAACGCCGTCAGGTGTGGCTCCAGGTGGAGCACCCCCCGGCGCTGGGGCCGGATCTAAACAAACGAGGTCCCTGCAGCTTGGCGTGCGGCCAGGGCTGATCTGCTTGGCCCGAGTGGGGGCATCGGCCCGCACGGCAGCCCATTCGCAGCCATCCGGCCTGTCACGTGTCACGTGTCGCTGGGCACCGGGTATCCGCTGGCCCGCTGCGCAGGGCGGCCAGCGCGGCCTCTACCAACCGCGAGTGGCCGGCGCCCCCAGCGGGAGCCAATCAGAGCCAGACTTCCGGGGCGGGCCCGCGCACGCGCAGCTGCAGCCGCCAGCGCTCGGCTCGTGGGCGGGGCTTCCGGCCGCCGGGCTTCCGGCCGAGCTGCGCGGCGGATGGCCTCGCTGGGGGCCGCGTCCCGCGCGTCGCTCGCGGCCGCCCGCGCCCGGCCTCCGCCCCGCGGCCGCCCGCAGCCCGCGCTCTGCTCCGCCTGGGCCGCCGCCATGGAGCCCGCGCCGCGCTGGCTGGCGGGGCTGCGCTTCGACAACCGCGCTCTGCGCGCGCTGCCGGTGGAGACGCCGCCGCCCGGCCCCGAGGGCGCCCCGGCGGCGCCGCGGCCCGTGCCCGGGGCCTGCTTCAGCCGCGCGCGGCCCGTCCCGCTGCGGCAGCCGCGCCTCGTGGCGCTGTCGGGGCCCGCGCTGGCGCTGCTGGGGCTGGGCGCCGCCGAGGCCGAGGCCGAGGCCGAGGCCGAGGCCGCGCTCTTCTTCAGCGGCAACGCGCTGCTGCCGGGCTCCGAGCCGGCCGCGCACTGCTACTGCGGACACCAGTTCGGCCAGTTCGCCGGGCAGCTGGGCGACGGCGCCGCCATGTACCTGGGCGAGGTGTGCACGGCGGCCGGCGAGCGCTGGGAGCTGCAGCTCAAGGGCGCCGGCCCCACGCCCTTCTCCAGGTGCGGGTCGGGGCGCCGGCGGGGTGGTCCTCCGGGGGCGCAGGCCGGCCTCCCGCCGCGCGTCTGCAGAGCGGAACCCCGCCGGGAGAGCTCAGCGCGAGGCGGTCGGCTCTGCTGGACACGCCGGGGCGTTGGGCCAGTTCCGCGGGCGGCACCCCCGGGCTTCGGCCCAGGCGCTGGGTGGGGCGATGCCTTGCGTCCGGGCGCCTTCCTCCAAGCCCCCTGCCAGTCTGCCTCCCTCCAGCGCTTTCGACTCGTGTGCTTCCTCAGTGGCCCGGGCGCCCGCCTGCCCGCCGGGTCAGTCCCACCCCCCTTTTGCCTTCTCCCGCCAGCTCTCCTGGCCCGCGAGGCGAGGCTGTCAAAGCAGACCCGGGCCCAGGAGGAGCTGGTCCCACTGCGGCCCTGCCCATGGACCCCAGCAGGACGGGCGTATGCCGATTTCACTGCAAAGCACAGTCCACATACTTGCCCGTACTCTTTAAGTGCTTGTTGAGCGACTTTATGGATGCAAGCTGGCATTTTATGGTCAAACATTCTAAACCTGTGTTTCTTGTCCCTCTTCCTCCAGACACCCACAAGCCCACCATCCTCCCACCAGGCTCCGTCTCCCTCTCTCAGGCCAGATTCACAGGCCTTTTCTATCAACATCCTTAAACCTCAAAAAGATGTTTTCATCTTTTTGTGTTTGTGTGTGGTACATGGGCTAGAACCCAAAGGCGTTCTACCTCTGGGCTCCACCCCCAGCCCTATTTTTTTATTCTTTATTTTGAAACAGGGTCTCACTAAGTTACAGAGAGCCTCCCAAGTTGCTGAGGCTGGCTGTGAACATTGCAATCCTCCTGTTCCAGCCTCCCAAGTACTAGGATTACAAGTGTGCACCACCACACCCGGCACGTTTTCATCTTGAAAACTTATTTTGAAAGTGTGTTTTCGCCGGGCGTGGTGGCACACGCTTGTAATCCCCAAGCTTGGGAGGCAGAGACAGGAGGATTGCGCTGGCTTAGGAGACCCTCCCTGTTTCCAAATAAAAATGTAAAAACAGGTCTGGGAGTGTAGCCCGGAGGTAGAAGGGCTTCCAGGAACCCCAGTACCACCAAAAAGAAAAAGTGTATTTTCACAAATCATAAAAACCAGCCTTGTGAAAGTAATTTGCTATTGGAAGACTTTTGTGTTTGTGTTGCTGGGAGTTGGCCCCAGGGTCTCCAGCATGCTAGGCAAGTGCTCTGTCACTGGACCAGCCGTGGAGGACGCTTTCTGTGTTTGAAGACTTGAGGTTTTTAATCATGCTTCCAGGCCTGGGATCTATGATCCTTTTTTTTTTTTTTTTTTTTAAGAGTCTCTTAAGTTGTTCGGGCTGGCCTGAACCTGCAGTCCCCCCGCCCCAGCTTCCTGGTCGCAGGGATTACTGGCGTGCACCACTGCCTGGCTCCAGATGCTTCCCCTTGGTTCTTGCTCCGGCCTGCTGCCCCTTTGTCTGAGTGCCCCTGGCCTTGATGTCCCCACACTTGAGGCCGTGTCCAGTGCAGTTGTGAGGCCAGGACTGCTGGAGCGCTCAGGTGTGCTTTTGGGAATGGGTAGGTGACTTCTTGCCCTTCTGCTGTGCCCAGGCAGGTAAGCCAGGTCCATGCTGAGTCCTCATCCTAGTGCAAGGTTCACAAGCAGAACCCAGGTGCAGTTGGGAAAAGAACAAGTTAATGGTTGTGCAAGAGTCCGACGTGGTGGTGCATACTCACGATCCTAGTGCTTGGGAGGCTGAGACAGGAGAATCACAGGTTCGCGGCCAGCTTCGGCTACTTAGTGAGGCCCTATTTCAAAAAAAGACAAAAATAGGGCTGGGCTTATAGCTACAAGTTAGAATCCACCTGAGTTCAATCCCCAGTACCACCAAAAAATAAAATTGAGCTGGGGATCCAGCTTGGAGGTAGAATGCCTCTGGGTTAAATCCCCAGCACCAGGGGTAAAAAAAAGTTGTGCCAGACCACCTAGGGTGGAGTACAGCTCCGGCCCGCAGGCCTGCTCTGGCCTGTGCTGCTGGGGCCGCGCCTGTGGGCCCTTAGCTGGGTGCCCGGTAGCCAGCCTTGCCTCGGCTTTCACAGGTCGTTTCAATTGTTCTGCTGTAAGTAGTACAGTACAGGGGTGTACTTTATTTAGGGGTGCGCATTATTGTAAGATTGTTTCTGTAAATAAATTTGTGAATGTAAAAATGCAGGTCTGAGGTTGTGTTTGGAGCTGGGGGGGGGGTCTTCTCTGTCTGGGTCTTCTCTGCGGCTGAACTCGGTACAGCTACCATACCCAGGTGACACTGGGCCCATGAGTGTCTGGAATCAATCTGAAACAGACTTTGGTCTGCAGTGGTGTTGGAGCTATGCAAAAACCTCATTAAAGAGCTTTTAGGGATAAGCCGGGCATGGTGGTGCACGCTTGTAATCCCAGCATTCAGGAGGCTGAGACTGGGAGATCACGGTTCGCGGACAGCCTCAGCTACTTAGTGAAACCCTCCGCAATTTAGTGAGACTGTTTCAAAATACAGAACTAAAAAAATAGGGCAGGGGGTGTAGCTCGGAGGTCGAATACCCCTGGGTTCCAGACCCACAAAAAAAAAAAAAAAGCTTTTAGAGCTAGACTCAGTAGTGTATTCTTATTATCCCAGTACTTAAGAGGCGGGACAGGAGGATTGCAATTTTGAGGCCAGCCTCGGCAACTTAGCAAAACCCTATTTTAAAAAGGGGGGGGGGGCTGGGATGCTGGGTGTGGTGCCGCACACTTGTAATACCAGCATTTGTGATGCTGAGACCAGAGGATCGCAGTTTATAGGCAGCCTCAGATACTTAGGCCCTTTGCAACTCAGACCCTGTTTCAAAATTTAAAAGACTAAAAAAACAGAACTGGGGGTGTAGCTCGGGAGTGCAGTGCCACTGGGTTTCATCCCCAGTACTGAAAAAGAAAAAGAATTTTTAAAAGGGCTGGGGTATAGCTTAGAAGTAGAATGGCCCTGGGTTCAATCTCTAGAACCACACAAAAGCAATTAGGGTGCTTCCTTTCTGGAGAAGCCACCTGCCTGACTGGCCTGGGGCCTGTGTTTGGTTTCAGACAGGCTGATGGCCGCAAGGTCCTGCGGTCCAGCATCCGAGAGTTTCTCTGCAGCGAAGCCATGTTCCACCTGGGGATCCCCACCACGCGGGCTGGGGCCTGCGTCACGTCTGAGTCCACAGTGGTGCGCGACGTGTTCTATGATGGTAATCCAAAATATGAAAAGTGCACGGTTGTGTTGCGTATAGCTCCCACTTTTATAAGGTAATGCCGGGGTCCCGATTTAGGCCTGTCTATGCACGCTTGCTTGTAGGCTCGTAGATTTGCACTAATGCAGCCACAAGGTTGGGTAGGACGGACGAGTGGAGACAGTTCCTGGCCTCTCAGGATGTCCAGCTTGTCCTGAAGCAGACACCTTGTACCCACCAAGGGGCAGGTAGTGCAGAGGGCTCTGTCCTTTCTGGATCAGGGTCCTGCAACTGTGCCAAGCCCCTCCCCAGGCTCTGCAGGCCTCATCTCAGCCAGAAGTGGTGATGAGGCCAGCCCAGGCCAGTAACTCGTGCAGGACCCTGCACACTAGAGGAGCGTCCCTGGGAAGAGGGGCTGCCCAAAAAGAAGGTTCTGGAAAGGTGCACACACATGCTGTTTCCTAGGAGTTTATGACAAGGATCTACCAAGAAAAGGGCCTTATTCAGTGTCTTTGTAAGTGAACAAATTGAGCTTAGGAGGGCAGTACACATTTGTAATTCCAAAATCAGGCTGAGGGTGTAGCTTAGATGTAGAATGCCCCTGGGCTCAATCCCCAGTACAGCAAAAATAAATAAATAAGGGCTTGGGTGTGTAGCTCAGAGGTAGAACACCACTGGGTTCAATCCTCAAGTAAATAAACGGGCCCATCCACAGCAAGTGCTGCAGTCCTTGGGGTCATCACTGCCACTCGGTTGCTCATTAACTGAAGGCCTGTCTTTGCCATCACTGCTGCCTCCCTGATTACCTGAACCCAGAGCTGTCAGGAGGCCAGGACCGTGGTGACCTTGTAGTTTACCCATTCTGCCAGGCCTAGACTGGCCAGTGCCCTGATGAGACCAAGTGCGTCAGTCCCTGGCTTGCCCCACACTGGAAGAGGGAGGTTGGTGACCAAGCTGTGCTCCGTCCTTGAAGGCTCCCTCCATAGTGGCTCTGTTGATGTTTGGATGGTGGCCATCGTGGTCTCGTATGATGTCATAGAATCGCTGACATCTGCCTGCTGGTTGCCAGTAGCAACCCCAGTTAGGGCAACCAAAATCTCTCCAGACATGCCTGCTGTACCTGGGGGATTTGCCCTGTTGAGAACACCAAGACCTCTTATAAACACAGTCTGGTAAGGCCAACCCTACTTGTCCTGCTGAGATGCTAGGGGCAAAGAGCCCTCCTCATGCCAGGCAGGGTGGTACACACCTACAGTCCTTGTACTTGGGATGCTGAGACAGGATCACAAGTTCAAGGCTGGCCTCAGCAGCTTAGCAAGACCCTGTTTTAAATTTAAAAGTAAAATAGAGCTGGGGGTGGTGGTCCACGCTCGTAATCCTAGCATTTGGAGGCTGAGACAGGATCGCGGTTTGCGGCCAGCCTCAGCTAACTTAGGCCCTTTGCAATTCAGTGAGATCCTGTTTCAAAATAAAAAGAATTAAAAAATAGGGTTAGGGGTATAACTCAGAGGTCCCTGGATTCCATCCCCAGTACAACAAAAAAATAAAAGTAAAACAAAATAGAAGCTGGGCGTGGTGGCACACGCTTGTCATCCCTGCGCTTGGGAGGCAGAGACAGCATCGCAGTTTGCAGACAGCCTCAGCTTCTTAGTGAGGCCCTTCGCAACTCAGTGAGACCCTGTTTCAAAATAAAGAATAAATAAGTCTGGGGTGTAGCTCAGAGGTAGAATGCTCCTGAGTTCAATCCCCAGTGCTGCAAAAACAAATAAAATAATAATAATGAAAATAAAAGACAGCCGGGCGTTGTGGCACACGCTTGTAATCCTCGCGCTTGTGAGGCTGAGACAGGAAGATCGCACAGGTTCGAAGCCAGCCTCGGCTACTTAGGCTCTCAGCAACTTAGACCCTATTTCTAAATAAAATATAAAATAGGTCTGGGAGTATAGCCCGGAGGTAGAAAGCCCCTGGGTTCCACCACCAGTACCACCAAAAAAATTTAAAAATAAAAATAATAAAAGAGTGCTGGGGTATATTCAGAGGTAGAACACCCCTGGGTTCTTCAATCTGGGTGGGAAGAGACAGCTTGGTGGCTCAGGAACCCATGGGCCTCTGAGTGCCGGCACCCCGCCACGCGGAGCCTGGCTGAGCTCTGGCTGGTGGCTCAGTGTGCCCAGGTACTGCTGTTCCACTGCAGGCCACAAGGTCCAGCAGCCACCGCTCCCTCGCTCTTCTCACAGGGGCTGGGGTCTGCCTGCCCTGTTACACTCTGGCCTTCCTCCAGGTTTGGATCCTTTGAGATTTTCAAGCCTGCTGATGAGCTCACGGGGCGCGCCGGCCCCAGCGTGGGACGGGATGACATCCGAGTCCAGTTGCTTGACTACGTGATCAGCTCTTTCTACCCTGAAATCCAGGCTGCCCATGCCAGTGACCGCGTACAGAGGAACGCTGCATTCTTCCGAGAAGTAGGTGGAGCCGCACACAAGCCCTCCCGTGGACCAAGGCTGTTGCCCAGCACCCCTTTGCAGGTCCCTTCACCTCTGTGGCCTGGTGTGCTGGGCAGCTGGTGAGCACTGGCCAGGCCCTGATACTGCAGAAGCTGGAGGCACTCTGACTTAGGAGCTGACGGGGCTGCCCAAGCTGGGCCCTGGCCCGACCCCCCCAGGACCTTCCACTGTGGCCCCCACTCCCACCCACTCAGTGCACATGTGCACACGTGATCTGAAGGTGTCCTTGTCACGGGGCATCTGTGTGGTGGAGAAGGACCTCAGCTGGCTGGGGACCTGCAGCAGCAGTGGGCGTGGGGGAAGGTCTAGCCGGGTGGAGGTGCAGGGAGGGCAGCACTCAGCACCTTCTCCAAGAGGGACAGGCTGCCAGGCACCGTGGGACCAGGCCTGGGGCACTGGGTCAGCAGGGCGGCGCAGCAGGAGTCTGGGCCCTGTCGTGCACCTCAGCCGGGGCTCCTGTGGCGGTGGTGGTCTGTCTTTGAGGCAGTCCCTCTGCTGGTGAAGCTGAAGGCAGCGCACCCGGCCCAGCAAGGTTCTTGCAGCAGGGCGCCTGGTGCTGGGGTGGGCGGGCTGGGCCTCGGCAGGCTGTGCCGGGCAGTGTAGAGCTTGCTGCTCTCTTCCATGAGATCCAGCCAGGCCCTCATGGTCACCTGGCCTGAGTCTGGGCTGCCTGTTTTCTGGTTTAGATAAAAGCATTAAAAAAATGGCATAAAACTAAGGCACAACACAGCCAGCTCCTCTGAACTCCCAGTGCGTAGGGCATGCAGAAGACTGAACAGAGCCCACGGCACCGCAGAAGCGCTCTGGCTTGGAGGAGCGGGAGGTACTGGCGAGGAGGGGTCCTCAGTGCCTGTCCTGCCCTAGGTGACCAGGCGCACGGCCCGCATGGTGGCCGAGTGGCAGTGTGTCGGCTTCTGCCATGGTGTGCTCAACACCGACAACATGAGCATCCTGGGGCTTACCATCGACTACGGGCCCTTCGGCTTCCTGGACAGGTGAGGTGCTACGGGGGCTGTGCCCAGCTGTGTCCAGGGCCCCGGGTGAGTGCTGGGGGGGCGCCCCCCCCGACTGCAGGTGGAGCACACAGAGTGAGCAGAGAGCAGGGCCTCGCCAGGGTTTTTGTTGTGGTACTGGGGATTCATCCCCAACCACACGCACAGTGCCTCAGACAACACCAGGTGCTCTGCACAGTGTTGTGCGCCCAGTCTGATTTTATTTGGGAACGTCTCAAGTTGTGGAAGACCTCACTAAGTAGTTGGGGCTGGCTGTGAACTTGAGATCCTCTTGCCTCGGCCTCCCAAGTCCTGGGATTACAGGTGTGCACCATCATGCCCAGCCCTCCAGGAATGGGACAGACAGGCCCTCCCCTCTGGGGGTCTCCTCTGCAGTACTCCAGCTCTCGCCCTGTGTGGCAGGTATGACCCCGACCACGTGTGCAACGCCTCAGACAATGCCGGGCGCTATGCTTACAGCAAGCAGCCCGAGGTGTGCAAGTGGAACCTGCAGAAGCTGGCTGAGGTGCTGGAGCCCGAGCTGCCCCATGAGCTGGGGGAAGCCATTCTGGCCGAGGAGTTTGATGCCGAATTCCAGAGGCACTACCTGCAGAAGATGCGCAGGAAGCTGGGCCTCTTGCAGGCGGAGCAGGGCGATGGCGCTCTGGTCACCAAGCTCCTGGAGACCATGCAGGTGACTGGTGAGTAGCGGGGTGCGCGCCATAGCCAGCCCTAGTGGCCTCACTGGGCAAAGACAGGTTACGCTTTTAACCATTTTCAAAAAGCATAGCCATGGCCAGGCATGGTGGCACATGCCTGTAATTCCAGAACTTGGGAGGTTGAGATAGGTTCCAGGACAGTCTCAACAACTTAGCGAAGCCCTCTGCAAGTTAGACCGTTTCAAAACAAAAGGGCTGGGAGTGCAGCTCGGGTAGAACACCTGGGTGTCCTTGGCACCACAGCGTGCAGGACTGTGCAGAGCATTCACAGTGCTCTGCAGCCGGTCTTCCAACTGGAACTGTCCTCTTGAGCACCCTCTGGGGCCTCCAGCCTGGCCTGCCCTCTGCTGGTCTCTGCGTTTGACTGCTCTGGTTCCTTAAGTGCAACCAAATAGCGCCCAGCCCGCCATCCTCCCTGCTCACCCATGTCAGTGCAGGTCAGAGTCATTTTGTGTGTGGTTCTGGGAATTGAACACAGGGGCAAGGACTCCACCACTGAACTATATCTCCAGCCCCTAATTTTAAGACAGGGTCTTGCCTGGGCTGGCCTCCAACTTGCCATTTTCCTGCCTCAACCTCCCAGTTGCTGAGACTTCAGGAGTGTGCCAACATGTGCTGCTACAACTCTTCTTGCTTGACTGAAACACGGGGCAGGCCGCTTAGTACAGGTCGCCACCTACACTTCTAGGTATCTCAAGCGAGTCATGCACTGGCTTTCATAATCCAATACTTCATGTCTGTATCAGTAGTGAATCTTTTTGTGTCACCTCTTTGTGTCTAGAGAAGTTTGTTGCTTTTTAAAAAGAAAAAGAACCAATTATTACTTTGGGGTTTTTTTCTATTATTTTTTTGTGGTACCCAGGGTGAAACCTGGGGGCTTTTACCCCGGGGCTGTACTCCCAGACCTATTTTATACTTTACTTGGAGACAGGGTCTCACTAAGTAGCCGAGGCTGGCTTTGAACCTGCATGAGCCTCCTGTCTCAGCCGCCCCAGCGTGGGGATCCCAAGCGTGCGCCCCCATGCCCGGCTCATCTCGTTAGAGCTGAATGTTTGCTTTGCATATCGCAGGGTTTTGTTGTTCAGAGCATGGATCCGTCTCTTCTCTGGCTCTCCAGTTCTTGGCCGTCTGTGTGGCCACCTGTTACGCCTGGTCGCTGCATGGCGTGTTTCATCCTGTGTTGACTCTAGAGCAGGCCCCTTCTACTGCACGCAGTGGGTCCTGTCTTCTGCCCTTTGAGGAGGTGCTTGCCCATGGCTGACAGGGACGTGTCGTTTGTCTTAGAGCTTTTCTTGTTCTTTTCCATTCTACCTTTGTTTAGTTTGACCTTTCGTTTTTTAGATGTTTCTTAGGGTGGACACATGACATGTCAGGCTGAGGGCTCTGTAGGGGCGGCAGGGAGGGCCGGGCCAGCCTCTCGTGGTACCACAGGGCCACAGGAGGGGGCTGGTGAGGCAGGACAGGCGTCCAGGGCTCTGCGCCGGGAGAGGGTGTGGTGGGTCTGGGAGGTGGGCCTGCGTGTGGCTCCTGGCACCTGAGCAGACTCGTGTCCAGGTGCTGACTTCACCAACACCTTCGCCTTGCTGAGCTCCTTCCCACCCGAGCCACAGTCACCAGACCTGCCCGAGTTCCTGGCCAAGCTGATCTCACAGTGTGCCTCCCTTGAGGAGCTGAAACTGGCCTTCCGCCCCCAGATGGACCCCCGGTGGGTACTCAGGTCTTGCCTTGGAATTTGTTTTCAGAAGGGGGGAGCCTTCAGAAACAGGCTGGTGGGAGGGGATAGAGGCATACCTGGGCCCACTGCCCCCACGCCCAGGAACGGGGACAGTCAGGCCGTGTCTCCAGTGTTGGGCCCACTGGTCATAAAGGGTAGGTGCCAACATGGGGTGGGAGCGTGGCTGGCAGGGACTGTGCCTGCAAGCACCTCTTTACAAGAGCTTGTGGCTCAGGAGCGATCCAGCCCACACTCAGGACGAGACATGGGAAGTGCCGGTTGTGGCTTCTGAACAAGAAAACCAAACAGGTCATACAGAAAGGAATTTAGTGGGTAGTGGGGGCAGTGACTGCCCCAAAGACGCTACACTCGGAGTTAATGACTCTCCAGCCCAAAAGTGGCATTTGGTTAGGATGCAGAGAACATTCCCACCTTTTCCAGCCAACCTACAGCACCTGCCTGGTGCAGACCCTCACCCTTGCCGTCCCCACAGGCAGCTCTCCATGATGCTCATGCTGGCGCAGTCCAACCCGCAGCTCTTTGCTCTCATCGGCACCCGGGCCAACGTCACGAGAGAGCTGGAGCGGGTGGAGCAGCAGTCCCGGCTGGAGCAGCTGAGCCCTGCAGAGCTCCAGAGCAGGAACGAGGGCCACTGGGCCGACTGGCTACGGGAGTACAGGTCAGGGCTGCCACTGGCTACAGGTGACCCTGAAAGCCGGGGCGAGGGGTGACCACAACCTGTTTCCTGGGATGTAATTCCAGGGCCCGGCTGGAGAAGGACATGGAGGGTGTTGGCGACACTGCCGCGTGGCAGGCTGAGCGTCAGCGTGTGATGCACACCAACAACCCCAGGTATATCCTGAGGAACTACATTGCACAGAACGCCATTGAGGCTGCCGAGAAGGGAGACTTCTCAGAGGTAAGCGGCACCGTTCCCTGCACGTCCCCGAGGGCGGGCTGGCCCTGGCCGAGCTCACCCTGTCTTCTCCAGGTGCGGCGAGTGCTGAAGCTGCTGGAGTCTCCTTACCGCAGGGACGGGGAGCCCCCCGAGGCCGTTGAGGGGGCGGCCAGCGGGTGGACCGCCTATAGCAGCAAGCCGCCACTGTGGGCAGCGGAACTCTGCGTGACCTGATCCTCGTAGTGGCCTCGGGTTCCCAGGCCCCAAGTGTGGCCGAGCTGCAGAGACACTGTCTCCACTGTCTCTCCATGACGGCAGAGGCCTCCAGTCAGCATCTGACCCGCCTCTGTTTGACGCCAGCTCAGTGGCACTCAGCAAGCCCAGCCCGCATTGGTATACCCCAGGCTCAGCAGCGGAAACTGCTTTTGTCCCCAGGAGAACTGGGCCTGGCCCCTGCGGAGTAAGCCTCCCAGTATGCTAAATAAAACAGCTGCTCCTCAGACCCGGTCTTCCTGCCCTCCTTCCGACTCCAACCGCTGACAGGGACCACACAGAGACCACAGCCCACTGTCGGGCGCTCAGGCGTCCTGGTAGTAGTTGTTGAAGTTGATGCGTAGCAGGAAGTCCTCCAGGTGGGGCTGGTAGCCACGGTTCACCAGCTTGGTCACCACTGTAGGGACAGCCAGCAGCTCAGGTTCCATCCCACCCCATGCCCAGCAGCACCCTGCTCTGCTGGAGGAGGGCTCACCTTTAAAGAGGAAGTGGGAGTAGTACTTGAAGGTGCTGTAGGACTGCTGCATGAGGGCAAAGTTGGGGTGCTCGGCACCCCGGGGACCGCCGGCTGGGCCCCAGGCCTGGGAGATGAGCTGGCTGCGGAACTTGAGCACCAGGCTGAAGATGCTGTGGATGATGTTCATGACAGGTGCCGCCTTCTCCGTCAGCAGGCCCCTAGAGGAGGGTGGCGCACTGGTGGGCTGCCGAGCTCCAGATGGGGCCAGGCGCCCGGTGCCCCTGCCTCACCTGAAGACGGCCTTATGCAGATATTCCGCGTGAGCTCGCTGGATCTCCTCCAGGTCGCCCACTGCAGCCAGCCGGGCCCTGAACTCACACCAGCTGACGTGCAGGATCTGGCTGGCAATGTAGCCCTGCGTGACCTTGACGAAGTGCTGCATCTCGTGCTTGAACAGCTGCAGCTGGCGGAACTGCACGGAGCCGGCCGCGTGGCTCACCAGGGCTGGCAGAGGGCAGAGTGTGAGCACGGCCCCGAGCCCGCGCGGGGTGGGCGCCTCCAGACAGACCTCACCTGTACGCTTGAGGTGGAAGCAGATGTCCTTGAGGGTCCACATCATGAGTTTCAGCTGCAGCAGGAAGGAGAAGATGCCGCTGTACTTGCTCAGGCAGCTCTCGGTGATGACGATGTTGAGGGGCCAGTCAACCTGCTCGAAAGGCCTGCTTAGCGCCTGACAGGCACAGGCCTCCCTCCGTCCCGCGGCAGCCACTGACCTTGTACCTGAGCTCCAGACAGCTCAGCACATCCGGGGCGTTGGGAGCAAACACCTCGGGCAGGTACTTGAGGGCAAAAGAGAGGTTGGCGGCGTGCGGGGTGTCCCCGTGCAGGCTGTACTGCAGGGCCTTGCTCAGGATGCAGTTGAGGACCAGTGGGTTGAGCAGCTCCCCGGGTGTCTGGCCAGCCCCGAGCTGAGGCAGGAAGGGACAGCTATCCCGAGGAGTCTGAAGCATGCGCCTGGCCCCTCGGATAGCCTCTCCCCATGCCCCAGCAGCAAGGCTACCATGCCACCAAGGACTGATGTTTGGGTGGCCAGCCAGTGCGGGCCATGCGCCAACACCAGCTTCCCCTCCCCTGGGCCTCTCCACCCCCACACCATGCCACCTTCTCAAAGAGCAGGTCACTGAGGGACTGGGCAAACTCCCCATCCTCCATCAGCAGGAAGTGCCGCAGCGCCTCGAAGTGCGCCTCCAGGTGCAGCTCCGCAAAGAAGTAGTCCACCACGGCCTTGTTCACCAAGGAGACACTGGGGGCGGAGTCAGCTGGTGTGGGCAGGCCAGGGACGGGGTGAGCCCAGGCCAGGGGTGGGGCGGGGCGGGCACTCACTGGGCTGCCAGCGGGGCTGTGAGGGCGCGCTTCATGAGCACGGGCAGAGTCAGCAGCTCACTGAGCTGCACCGCAGTCTCGTCCACAGCTGACTGGACCTGGAGGTCCACGGGGAAGGCAAAGGCCCGGGGCAGCATGTGGTGTACCAGGTGGGCTACCGGAGGCTCTGCTGCGGAGACAAAGGAGCTGTGGCTGCAGTGTGGGGGTACGCCGCCTGCACTCCTCCCTCCTCAGCCGCGCCACCTGCTCACACATGGACTCGTAGCTGTCTGGGTACTGCTCCAGCCGGTACAGCCTAGCTAGGCCTGCCAGGTAGGCCTGTTCCTCCTCCTGGCGCCGTGCCTCCACGTCCTCCTCACCAGAGCCTGGGCTGCCTGAAGCAGCTGTGTCTTCCTGAGAAGAGGCCAGCCTCAATCACTCCCCACCCAGCACGCTGCTCCCGGCCCCAGGCTGCATCCAAACTGACCTGTGAGCTCAGAGGCCCAGTAGGAGAGAGGTCCTCAGTGTCCCCAGTCTTCCCTGGGCCTAAGCAGACACAAATAAGCAGGAGGGGCCTTAGGGCCAAGGACCTGCTGAGGGCAGCAGGGACCAGCCAAGGCGGTCCCTCCGTGTCCCAGAGTGGTAGCTCAGTCCTGGCTAGCAGACAAGGGCCTCTGTCCTCCCCACAGCCTCCACCAACCTGGCTCCTCGGGGGCGCCATCTCCCAGAGTGCTGGACTCTGCCCCAGCTGAGGGTGAGGTCTGGAGGCTGCCCTCGCTGGGGCAGCAGATGGAAGTCTCCATGTCTGCAAGCGGCTGTGGCCCATGTTCCAAGACAGGCCTCTGTGCTTCCAGACCAAGGCCTGACTGGGACATGCCAGTGGGGCTCTGGTGGGGACTGGGAGGGGTGGACTCAGCTTCTGGCAAGAGCGCTCTCAGCAACACAGGGGTCTGAAGCCCAGAGGGAACCACTCCCGGCACATTCTCCCCAACCTGGATGCTGGCGTCTGACACATGTCCGTGGACGTTCCACCGTGGCCGGGCGGGAGCCACGTCCGACACGTTCTCCCCAACCCGGATGCTGGCGTCTGACACGTGTCCGTGGACGCTCCACCGTGGCCGGGCGGGAGCCACGTCCGACACGTTCTCCCCAACCCGGATGCTGGCGTCTGACACGTGTCCGTGGACGTTCCACCGTGGCCGGGCGGGAGCCACGTCCGACACGTTCTCCCCAACCCGGATGCTGGCGTCTGACACGTGTCCGTGGATGTTCCACCGTGGCCGGGAGGGAGCTACATCCGACACGTTCTCCCCAACCCGGATGCTGGCGTCTGACACGTGTCCGTGGACGCTCCACCGTGGCCGGGCGGGAGCCACGTCCGACACGTTCTCCCCAACCCGGATGCTGGCGTCTGACACGTGTCCGTGGATGCTCCACCGTGGCCGGGCGGGAGCCACGTCCGACACGTTCTCCCCAACCCGGATGCTGGCGTCTGACACGTGTCCGTGGACGTTCCACCGTGGCCGGGAGGGAGCCATTCCAGAAACATGAGGCTCTGTGGGAACGGCAGCACCGGCCCCATGTCCACAGTGCTGCTCTGTGGGCTGGCTACAGCCTTCCTCGAGAGGGACAGGGCCGGGGGGGTGGGCATGGCGAGGCAGCGCCGTCGGAATGTCCCCCCACAGCGGCTGCTCCTCCCTGTCCCAGCCACCCTCCACAGCCTGGGGAGGCCCTGGTAAAGGCAGGGCAGCCACAGCTGGCCTCAGGATGGTGCTGAAGTCATACTCCTCTGGCTGGGAGGGCCCCGTACTGGCTGCTGTGGGCGCCCCCTGGAGGCATTCGGGCGGCAGGTCTGAACTGATGGTCTGCAGCGCCTCCTCCAGGGGAGGGGTCTCGCTGATCCGTACAGGTTGCTCAGCCTCAGGACCCACAGGCAGGAAGTCCGTGACGCTGAAGTCAGCAGAGACTGGCCTAGCCCCTTCTACCTGTCTGACCCCGGAGCCACCGGCCCCGACGGCTGGAGACTCAGGGGGCGACGACGGTGCACTCGGCCTGCTTGGGCAATCCCAGGCAGCCGGGTGCTGTTCTGTGGGCTGGGAATTACAGCTGCAGCCTCCATCTGGGTGCTCAGAGCCTGCGGACACAACCTAAAATACAAGCGCACGCTGGACGCAGCCTGGCCTCGTGCTCCCTCCAGCCAGCCGACTGTCCCCACTCGGCTCTACAACTGTGGCCGATATCCAAGAGCAGGAAGGCGCGTCTCGCTGGGACCCTGCTCTAGCCTCACCTGGGGGTGTGCACTCGGGAGGACACCTAGCAGCTCCGGAGGCTGAGCCTCGGACAGATCTTTCAGCATCTCCTGAAATTCAAGCCAGTGTGATGAGAGGCAGCAGCTCTGTGGATGCCCGGCACGGCATCCCTCACCCCACAAGCCGCAGATCCCGTCTTCCCGCAAACTGAAGAAAGAGATGGGTCGTGTGCTGGGCTCGGCCGGAAGCCTGGCCACAGAAAGCGCACAAGCACAGGTCTGTGCGACTCGCTGTACAAAGGGGCAAGAGAGCTGGGGAGAGAGCGTGAAGGACGCTGGTCTGTACGCAGCCGCGGGCCTCGGTCACCCGGTGCCCAGCAAAGTGCTACCTCCTCACAGCTGCCATACCTGCACCCGCTTCTCATCCTCTAGAAGAAAACGAAGCCGTGCGCTTTCCAGCCGGTGCCTCTGGATCCTCCACAGTGCCCTTTGCTCCCGACGAGCTGCCTCTGCAGACAGCTTGCTATAGTGGTCAACCAGCGCCTGCCTGAAGTCACAGCCAGAGAAGACATGGTCACCACAGCTACTCCACACACACGTGTAACCCCAGTACTTGGAGGCTGAGACAGGAGGATCGCAGGTTTGCAGCCACCTTCAGCTACCTACTGAGGCCCTCTGCAACTTAGTGAGACCCTGTTTCAAAATAAAGAATTAGCCAGGCGTGGTAGCTCACACTTGTAATCCCAGCATCACACTTGTAATCCCAGCATTTGGGAGGCTGAGACAGAAGAATCGCAGTTCGCAGACAGCCTCAGCTACTTAGTGAGGCTCTTGCCTTTTTCAAAATAAAGAATAAAATGCGCTTGGGAGGCAGAGACAGGAGGATCACGCAGGTTCGAAGCCAGCCTCGCTGGCTTGAGAGACCCTGTTTCCAAATAAAAATATAAAATAAGTCTGGGAGTGTAGACTGGAGATAGAAGGGTTTCCAGAAACCCCAGTTCCACCAAAAAAATTAATGAATAAAATAAAGAATAAAAAATCGAGCTAGGGGTGTAGCTCAGAGGTAGAATGCCCCTGGGTTAAATTTCCAATACCACAAAATAATAAAAAATAGGGCTGGGGTGTAGCTCAGAGGTAGAATGCCCCTGGGTTAAATTTCCAATACCACAAAATAATTAAAAAATAGAGGCCGGGCGTGGTGGCGCACGCTTGTAATCCCCGCGCTTGGGAGGCAGAGACAGGAGGATCGCACAGGTTCGAAGCCAGCCACGCGTGCTGGCTTAGGAGACCCTGTTTCCAAATAAAAATGTAAAAATAGGTCTGGGAGTGTAGCCCGGAGGTAGAAGGGCTTCCCAGTACCACCAAAAAAAAAAAAAAAAGCCAGGCGTGGTGGCGCACGCTTGTAATCCCCGTGCTTGGGAGGCGGAGACAGGAGGATCGCGCAGGTTCAAAGCCAGCTGTGCTGGCGTAAGAGACCCTGTTTCAAAAATATAAAATAGGTCTGGGAGTGTAGCCCGGAGGAAGAAGGGCTTCCAGGAACCCCAGTACCACCAAAAAAAAGTAAAAAAAATAAATAAATAAATAAATAAATAAAGCCGGGCGTGGTGGCGCATGCTTGTAATCCCCACGCTTGGGAGGCAGAGACAGGAGGATCGCGCTGGTTCGGAGCCAGCCCCGCTGGCTTAAGAGACCCTGTTTCCAAATAAAAAATATAAAATAGGTCTGGGAGTGTAGCCCGTGGGAGTGTATCCCGGAGGTAGAAGGGCTTCCATGAACCCCAGTACCACCAAAAAAATTTAAAAAAATTAAAAAAAAAAAAAAATAGGGCTGGGGTGTAGCTCAGAGGTAGAATGTCCCTGGGTTCCATCATCGGTACCACAAAAAAAAAAAAAAAAAAAAAAAAAAGAGAGAGAAGAAAGAAAAGAAAAGAAAAAGAAATAGGGCTGGGGGTGTAGCTTGAAGGTAGAATGCCCCTGGGTTCCATTCCCAGTACTTCAAAATAAATAAATAAACAAACAAACAAACAGATAAATAAATTAATAGACCCGGAGTAGTGGTGCACACTTGTAATCCCAACATTTGAGAGGCTGAGACAGGAGGATCCAGGCTCTTGACAGCCTCAGCTACTTAGTGAGGCCCTTTGCAACTCCGTGAGACTCTGTTTCAAAATAAAGAATAAAAAATAGGGCTGGGGGTATAGCTCAGAGGTAGAATGCCCCTGGGTTCCATCCCTAAGTACTGCAAAATAAATAAACAAATAAATAAATATTTAAAACATAAAATAGAGCCGGGTGTGGTGGTGCGTGCTTGCAATCCCCGTGCTTGAGAGGCAGAGACAGGAGGATCGCACAGGTTCCAAGCCAGTCTCGCTAGCTTAAGACACCCTGTTTCCAAATTTAAAAAATATAAAAATAGGTCTGTGCGTGTAGCCCGGAGGTAGAAGGGCTTCCAGGAACCCCAGTACCACCAAAAATAGATAAACAAATAAATAAAAAATAAAATAGAACTGGGTATAGCTCAGAAGTATAACACCCTGGGTTTAATTCCCAGTACAACACATACAAAAAATTACTTAATTAAACAGAAGCCATTTAAAATTAAAATAGCTGGGCGTGGTGGCACATGCTTGTAATCCCAGCATTTGGGAGGCTGAGACAGGAGGATCACGGTTTGCAGACAGCCTCAGCTACTTGGTGAGGCTGTTTGCAACTCAGACCCTGTTTCAAAATAAAGAATCAAAAAGGCGCACCTCTGGTCTGATTTTAGACTGAGAGCTCCACCGCTGGCCAGCTAATAAAGGCTTCAATTGGCATATTAAAAAAAGAAAAAAGAAAAAGAAAAAATAGGGGTGAGGGTGTAGCTCAGAGATAGAATACCCCTGGATTCCATCCCCAGTACCTCAAAAATAGTTAAATAAAAATAAACAGGCCTGGGAGTGTAGCTTAGTGGCAAAGCACCTGCTTAGCATGCATGAGGCCCTCAATCCCCAGCACCGCAACACACTTATAAGCCCAACACTTGGGAAGCTGAGACAGGAGGATCACAGGTTGAAGCCAGTTCACGGTAACTTACCAAGCGAGAGATCCTGTCTCAAAACAAAAAAGTGAAAAGAGCCAGGTCTACGGCTCCGAGGTAGAACAGACACCACACAGCGCGCGGCACCAGCCGGCCCTGGCCAAAGCAACCATTCCAGACGGCTGAGGGTACCTTGACTGCTGCAGCTGAGGATGTGTGCTGGTTTGCATGCCAGCTGCAAGTCAGCCTTCCTAGCTCGAAAGATGCCTGTAACATTTCAGACTGAATGGACTGTGACCAGAAGATCAAACCAGTGCTGCAGAGCCCTGTCCGGCCTGTGCCAGTACCCACAGGAGCACCCACCTGGCCTTCCTCTCCAGCTCCTCCTCCAGGGCCTTCAACCTCTTCTCCTGGTCACGGAGCTCCTGGGCATAGCTCAAGCCGTCGTCCAGCTCCTCCTGTCTGGCTGCCAGGCGTCGCTAGACGACACACACAGCCTCAGTTGCTACCTCTGGACTCCGCGAGACCAAAGCCCGCAGAGCGGGCCGGCCACCCACCTCCTGGTCCTTCGCGAACCGCTCCTTCAGCCGCTGGAACTGCTCCCGCTTCCTGGCATCCGAGGCCATCTGTTCGGACATCTGCCTTTCTGCATTGGGGCGAGAGGCACAACCATAGGAGCCCAGCAAGGGCCCTGGAATGCGAAGGGAAGGTCTGGAGCTAGGCTCACCACTTAGTTCACTCAGGACTCTGGACGCTGCTTCCCGGGCTTGGGCAATCAATTCTTGTTTTGCAATTTCCATTCGTAATTCCTGGGGGGGAAAAGAAAAGAAAAAAAAAGAAACAAAGCATCTCAATTTTTAGTTCCTTTTAGTCCACGTAGGGTGGCCTGGCAAAGGGCTGGCCACCAGGAACACCCTGCTTTGGCTGTCGATATTAACCTGCACAGATTTGGGGTCAGCAGGCACAACGCTCTACCCACGGCCACTAAGACGTATGCAGCACCTAACCCCAGGCCGTGTGCCCACCCAGACGGGGACCAAGGAACTCAGGGCTCTCCCTGCTGCCTACCATGCTCCAAACCGGGAGGGGTCCCTGGTAATGGCACTGGCCACCACCGGTCCCTCCTAGAGCGCACCGATGGACTCGGCCTGCTCCAGGCACACGTCCCTTCTGAGCAAGAGGGCCTGCAGAGGCCACCGCGTGCAAGCACCTCAGGCCTGCTGCCTGGAGCTCAGCCAGGCAGGTCTGTCCACAGCCCTAGGGCCCCAGGAAGCAGCCTATTCAGAAAGCTCAGGGTTAAGGCTGAGCCGCCCAGACCTAGGAAAAGACAGCTGAACGCCTGTTCTGGGCATCAGACTCTAAGACATGCCTTCTATCTCCTCCCAGGCATGTGGCCAAGCCGACCCAACAGGACAGAGAGCACCATGAGGAAGCCACCCCACTGTGCACACTCCACACCCAGCCCCATCAGCCCAACACCCCAGCAGGAAGACAAAGGTCCAAAGAAAGCCCCCGGCCTGCACTGAAGCACCTTCTCCTCCTTGCTGATGGAGCTGTGGCGGGCAACCCTCTCCATCCGCCCAACATACACAGCACAGTCCTTCTCAATCTCCTTCAGCTCCTCCAGGGAAAAAATCACCGAGATGCGGGGAACGGGGATGTCGGACCAACAGAGGTAGTGCTGCCAAAGGGAAAGCTACAGTGAGCACCCAGCCCGGGCAAGGTGTGGCCAGGCACAGCCTACGTCCGCATGAGCTGAGGCTCTTCCGCTCCAACAATATCCCTGCAAGTCCAGGCATGAGGGCAACGTCACAGGGCTCACCACTGTGTCCCTATGAGATGCGGCTTCTGTCCACATGTGGGCCAAGGTTACCCTGGAGCAAAGGGACCCTTGGAAACAGCTGGGAAGACCCCAAGATCTGCCTCCTCTGTGGAGGCGCGCCCTAGGATATGCTCAGATGGCCTCCCTGGGCACACTGTGCCTCCCGCGGCCCTCCCCCAGGCACGAGCCCCTCGTCAGCTATGTGTGCAGCTGCCAGCCCTCACCCGGGGACAGCAGAGCCTCAGCAGGTTGATGGTCTTCCCACAGACATACACGTCATGGGCGATGTGCTTCAAGAACACTGGGACACAGTCCTCCACCTCTTTGGAAATGAGCACGTAGCCATGAGTCCAGTAAAACTTGTCTAAATGTGGGGACAGAACACATAAGTGGCCCTGACCCCAGGCCCTCGGGTATGGAGGCTCAGCCTAGCAGTCAGCAGCCACGTACCTCTGAAGCTGAGGTACTCATGGTTCACCTGGATCATGAACTCCCCATAAATGTCTCTGAAGACCCCACTGTATACCCAGTCATGAATGAACCTGCAGTGGACAACAGGGGTGCCGGGACAAGGAAGACGGTAAGGCGGGCGTGGCCACCCACCACATCCGCTCAGCTGGAGCCCGCCAAGCCTGCCCCAACCACATGCGGCCTCTGCAGCCCGCAAGTCTTGGACGAGAGGACACTCTCCAGCACTGGCTGGGCCGCACGCAGCCTGCCCGCCCCAGGGGAGCGCAGGCACTGACCGTGTGTAGGGCTCACAGCTGGCCTTCAGCAGGGACAGCAGCACAGGGTAGTGCTCGTTGCTGCAGTTACCCAGGGCCTCCTGGTAGAGGTAGGACAGCAGCTTCACTCCCTGCAGGTGTGAGGGAGGCAGGCTGAGCACAGACCCAGGGTGCCCCCCTCCCTCCACACTCAGCACAGATGCACAACTCACGGTGGGGAACGCCATCCCAGGCTCTCCGCTGCTCCCCGGGAGTGCCATGCCAACCCCGCACAGCTCAGCCAGGTACCTAGACCCAGAAGCAGGACGAGTTGTTAACGACCAGGGCTCAGGATCCCCGGGCCAGCCTCAGATCCCATGACGGGGATCAGGACCCCAGAGCAGGCTCAGACCAGCTGAGCACAATTCCTGCCCATCTTAAAGCTCTCCACCCTGTGCCCTATGCATCTGCCCCACACCACGGGCACGCCCACATCTACCACTCGGCCACCTCCCTACTCCGTCCCGAGGCTCCCAGGATCCCCACCAACCTTCCCTCCCACCTGCTGCAGCCGTGCTCCATGAGGCGCCCTCCAGGCCCCACCCCACTGCCCTGGGCAGCTCTCGGCTTCCATTCACTTGGCCTCTGTGCCATGGCTCCTTGGCACCTGGACCCGCCCTCCACGCAGCTCCTGGACTCCCCTCGGCCCAGCCTCTCGTCCACTAACAGGCCAGTGACCCCGGTGTGCTCCTTAGGTGGGAGCCCCCAGGCCCAGGCATGGGTGGTGTGGGCAGACAGCAGGCGGCACATGGCGCTGGCACCAGGGACCTGCCATGCAAGTGGCCACACTCACCTTGCAACGCGGCTCGTGGGCCTCCCTGCCAGGGCAAGCCGACTCCCCTCCACCAAGCCCACGCTGAGGCTCACCTGAGCTGCCGGCCCAGTTTCCTGAAGAGAAAGCCGATGGTGAGGAGGCTCAGGGTAGGCGGGGTGGCGAGGACACAGGCCCGGTAGTACTGCAGGTACCGCCGCAGGCCGCTGGTGAAGGCCTGTGGAAGGAAGCCGGAGAAGCAGCTGTGGGGGCCTGACCAAGCTCAAGAGCAGCGGCCAATGGCCAGCCCACCGTCGCCGGCACGCGAGTGCATGCTAACCCGCAGGCAGCAAGGCTGCCTCACAGCAAGGCACAGCACACCCTGCCCAGCCAGGTCACTCACCAGCTCCGCTGGAACCACCAGCCAGTCACACGGCAGGTGGCCAGAACAAACGTGTCCCTCAGAAGCCACCTGTCTGGCCAGCAGCCAGACGCTATGGGAACTACGGCCGCCTCTGAAAAGTTCTCCATGTTCACGGCCGCGGGACCAGCTCTTGCGCACAGCTCCAGCACTTGCTGGTCTGCTGTCCCAGCGCCAGCCCCCACCTGCCCTCACTGTCTGCTGCCTTGTCTGCACCTTTCCCTCCCGCGCAGCTGTGCCTGGACCCCATGGCCCTGCCCACACACCAGCCAGCTGTAAATGTTCCAGTAAAATAGCAGTTCTCAGAGGCCAACCTGAGACTTGGCTCAGAACCCTGGCACTTCCAACACCAACCCATCAAAATGAGTCCCGCCCTGCTGGCGCTCCATAGGCTCTGGAGGGTGTGGGGAACAGGGGCTCGTGCCCCACTACTCACTGCTCCCCTGCCCCTCCCAGGCCCCAAATGTTGGCTGTACCTAGATCCCGCTATTCCTTGGACCAAGATGTCTACCCCAGGATCCCAGTGCAGTGACGGATGCGGTGAAATATTATTGCCAGTCATTCCACTCCTAAGAAGGCTGGGGTCAGTGGTCCTGGAATAAGACCTCTAAGAGCCTCTTTCTCAGAATCAGGTACAAGTTATGCCTAGCGTGAGGCTCTGAGTTTGATCCTCATTACTGGGGGGGAAAAAAACAACCAAGCAAAGCTGCAGAGCTCGAGGCATACCTGAAACACGAGGCCCTTGCTGCAGGAGGGGGAGCCCAGCACCGGCTGCAGAGAGAAGCGGCTCAGGCGTGTGTAGTAGGTCCCATACTCAGCCACCTCCGAGAGGAGGCTGCTGATGCTCTCAGGAGATGCGCCCGACACGTGGACACCGCGTTCCACCACGAAGGCCTGAGCTGGCTACGGGGAGAGGAAGGGTCGTGGCAGCCAGGCACCCAGACCCCAGTGTGCTGCCATCTCCGTCCACGGGCACGACCAGCAGTGCCCAGAGTCCCAGGCCAACAACACAAACACAGAGCACCAAGAGCCAAAGGCAAAGGCCGGGAGCACGCCCAGTGTCCACTCCTGGGTGCTTATCACACACACAAGCAGCATGAAATTCTCACTACAGCCAGGCGGGTACTGTAGTTACACTTGTAATCCCAGTCACGAGCGGCTGAAACGGGAGGGGTACAGGTTTGAAGCCCGCCTCGGCAGCTTAGTGAGGCCCTATTTCCAAATAAGAAATAAAATCAGATTGAGGGTATGACTTAGAGATAGAATGGCTCTGGATTCCAGTCCCAGTACAAAAAAAAATTGGGTTAGGGCTGGCTGCATAGCTCAGAGGTAGAATGCCCCCTGGGCCGGGCGTGGTGGTGCATGCTTGTCATCCCAGCATTCAGGAGGCTGAGACTAGAGGATCACGGTTCGCGGACAGCCTCAGCTGCTTAGTGAGGCCCTCTGCAACTTAATGAGACTCTGTTTCAAAATAAAGAATAAAACATAGGGCAGGGGCTATAGATCAGAGGTCGAATGCCCCTGGGTTCCATCCCCAGACCAGAAAGGAAAAAAAAAAAAAAAAAAAAAACCCTTTGGTTCAATCTCCAGTATAAATAAATAAATAAATAAATAAGAATTTAAAAAGCTGGGCAGAGTGGTCCACCTTGTAATCCTAGTACTTTAGAGGCTGAGACAAGAGGGATCTTGGGTTCAAGGACAGTCTCAGCAGTACTGATACTCTAACCAACCAAACGTGACCCTGTTTCCAAGCAAAAATAAAACAGGGCTGGGGGTGTAGCTTGAAGGTATAATGCCCCTGGGTTCAATCCCCAGCACTAGAAAGAAAGAAAGAAAGAAAGAAAGAAAGAAAGAAAGAAAGAAAGAAAGAGAGAAAGAGAGAGAGAGAGAGAGAAAGAAAGAAAGAAAGAAAGAAAGAAAGAAAGAAAGAAAGAGAAAGGAAGGAAAGAAAGAAAAGGAAGGAAGGAAGGAGGCAGGCTAACAGGTTCGAAGCCAACCTCAGCAATTTAGTGAGACCGTTTCCAATAAAAAATAGGGCTGGGGGTGTAGCTTGAAGGTATAATGTCCCTGGGTTCAATCCCCAGCACCAGAAAGAAAGAAAGAAAGAAAGAAAGAAAGAAAGAAAGAAAGAAAGAAAGAAGAGAGAGAGAAAGGAAAGAAAGAAAGAAAGAAAGAAAGAAGAGAGAGAAAGGAAAGAAAGAAAGAAAGAAGAAAGAGAGAGAGAAAGGAAAGAAAGAAAGAAAGAAAGAAAGAAAGAAAGGAAGGAAGGAAGGAAGGAAGGAGGCTAACAGGTTCGAAGCCAACCTCAGCAATTTAGTGAGACCGTTTCCAATAAAGAATAGGCTGGGGGTGTGGCTGGGAGGTAGAAGGCCTGGGCTGGGCCGAATCCCCAGTGACAAACAAAGCAATAGTCGCGTAAATGATGTGTGGCTGCGTGAGGACAGCCATGCGGCCAAGGGAACCACACGCAGACTCAGACAGACATCACAGACTGATCTCCAACAAGGTGCCAGTGCCAAGACCATTCCTCACAAGACAGCGGCCTTTCCCAGGGCATTCGACCTCCAAGCTACATCCCACCCCACCCTATTTTATTTTGAAATAGGGTCTTGCTAACTTACTGAGGCTCAAAGCTCCTCAATCCTCAATCCTTAAACTGGCCTCAATCCTCCTGTCTCAGCCTCCCAAGCAATAGGATCACAGGCATGGGCCACCACACCGGCTTTGCTCCACTTTTAAAAGGGTGTTAATACATCGAAAGGATTTGTTGTATTTGAAGGATGTACTTTGAAAGCTGTTAACCCACACCGTAGAACTTAAACAGGAGGATCATGGCTGTAACCGCAGCCTACAGAGGTGACCCCCACCACCTACTGCACTGGACCTCACCGGACCCCTTCAAGTGTCTGAATATGCCTGGCAGCGAGAGGCCTGTCACCACGAGGCTGGGCCCGAGACACCAGTGAGCCTTCTCACCTGACAGAGGGAGAAAGTGGCCGACACCACCCCAAGCAAGACATTGAGCGAGTCCTTCACCAGCTCACGCTCCTCCACCAGCACAGGCCTCGGGGTCTGCAGAAGGCCGCCGCTGAGCGCCTGCAGCTCGTCTTGGCGGAGCCTGCAGAACCTGTCGAAGGCATCCCTTCCCGCCTCGGTGAGGTAGGGCTCCTCTCTGTGGCCAGGGGGGCTGTGTGCGAGAAAAGAAAGGGCTCTGAGCAGAGGCTGCAGACAGCCCGGTACCCCTCCAGAGCAGACACCAGCAAAGGCAGGAGCCTCAACACCAACGCTAAGACACGTGGCCTGCTGTGAACGCCAGCCAGCGACAGCCTCCCTGTGACCTGCAGTCAACTCTGTCAGGTACCGCCCTGGTAGAACACCTGTGGTCCTCAGGATGGCAACACACTTCACAAACTACTGTTACGTTAAATCACAAACACATCCGGGTATGGTGGCGCACACTTGTAATCCCAGTACTTGGGAGGCTGAGACAGGAGGATTGCAGGTTCGAGGCTAGCCTCAGCTACTTAGTGAAGCTCTCTGCAACGTAGACTCTGCAACATAGTGAGAAAATGAAGAATAAAAATAGGACTACGAGTGTAGCTCAGTGGTAAAATGCCTCTGGGTTCAACCTCTAGTACAAAAAGAAGGGTTTTAGTTTGCAAGAAGGAAAGGTCCTATACATTTATGTAACAGGTGAATATACTGAGCGCCACAGGACTGCACACTTGGAAAAGGTGAAGGGAGAGGGCATGATGGTGCATGCCTGTCATTCCAGTACTTGCGAGGCTGATTCAGGAGGACCACTGGTTCACTACCAGCCTCAGCAGTCAGTGAGGCTCTCTGCAACTCAGTGAGACCTTGTTTCAAAATAAAACATAAAATAGGCCAGGAATGGTGGTGCAGGCTTGTTTCAAAATAACGAATAAAAAATCGGGCTATGGCTGGGTGTGGTAGCAGAGGCTTGTAATCCCTGCGCTTGGGAGGCAGAGACAGGAGGATCGCGCAGGTTCAAAGCCAGCCATGCTGGCTTAAGAGACCCTGTTTCCAAATAAAAAAGTATGAAATAGATCTGGGAGTGTAGCCTGGAGGTAGAAGAGTTTGCAGGAACCCCAGTACCACCAAAAAAAAAAAATCGGGCTGTGTAGCTCAGAGGTAGAATGCCCCTGGGTTCAATCCCCAGCACCACAAAAATAAATAAATAAATAAATAAATAAATAAATAAATAAATAAATAAATAAATATGGCCAGTCATGGTGGCACACGCTTGTAATCCCCGCGCTTGGGAGGCGGAGACAGGAGGTTCGCGCAGGTTCGAAGCCA
Organism: Muscardinus avellanarius; assembly: GCF_963383645.1. Classification (NCBI taxonomy): domain Eukaryota; kingdom Metazoa; phylum Chordata; class Mammalia; order Rodentia; family Gliridae; genus Muscardinus; species Muscardinus avellanarius. The sequence continues at coordinate 577,963 of NC_137797.1, read as the reverse complement.
GCCTCACTGGCTTAAGAGACCCTGTTTCCAAATAAAAATATAAAATAGGTGTCTGGGAGTGTAGCCCAGAGGTAGAAGGGTTTCCAGAAAACCCCAGTACCACCAAAAAAAATAACACACACACACACACACACACACACACACGAATAAAATTGGGCTAGGCGTGGTGGCGCAAACTTCTAATCTCAGTACTTGGCAGGCTGAGACAGGAGGATCGTGTGGGTTAGAAGCCAGCCTCAGCTACTTAGTGAGGCTCTCAGCAACTTAGTGAGACTCTGTTTCCAAATAAAATATAAAATAAATCTGGGAGGCCTGGCGTGGTGGCGCAAGCCTGTAATCCCCGCGCTTGGGAGGCAGAGACAGGAGGATCGCACAGGTTTGAAGCCAGCCGCGCTGGCTTAAGAGACCCTGTTTCCAAAAATAAAAAAGTATAAAATAGGTCTGGGAGTGTAGCCCAGAGATAGAAGGGCTCCCAGGAACCCCAGTACCACCAAATAAATAAGTAAATAAATAAATCTGGGAGTGTAGCCTGGTAGAAAGCCCCTGCGTTCCATCCCCAGTACCACCAAAAAAAAAAAGAAAACAGGCCTAGAGGTAGAATGTTCCTGGGTTCCACACACACACACACACACACACGCACACACACACACACACACACACACACACCCATAAAATAAGGCTGCGGTGTAGCTCAGAGACAGGATGTATCTAGATTCAATTGTCAGCATCACAACCACACAAAAAAGATGAACATAGGAATTTCTATTACATATATTCTACAACTCCTCCAAAAAAACATGGATAGACACAATAAAAACCCCACTACCAGCTGGGCGTGGTGGCGCACGCTTGTAATCCCAGCATTCGGGAGGCTGAGACAGGAGGATCGCAGTTCGTGGCCAGCCTCAGCTACTTAGTGAGGCCCTCTCCAACTCAGTGAGACCCTGTTTCAAAATAAAGAATAAAAACTAGGGCTGGGGGTAGAGCTCGAAGGTAGAATGCCGCTGGGTTCCATCCCAAGTACCACACACACACACACACACACACACACACACACCAAAAAAAAAACAAAAAAAAAAAAACACTACTTTCTGAAACAAAACAGGCAAGTGGAGCTAGTGAAAGGCAGCTCAGCACCAGCAGATGCCAGTAAGTTTGCAAACAGAGGGTACGCTGTGGGAGCTTGTACAAGGTCCTTTTTTTTTTTTTTTTTTTTTTTTGCAGTACTGGGGATTAAACTCAGAAGCAATCTACTGCCAAGCTATACCCCCAGCCCTTTTTATTCTTTATTATGAAACAGGGTCTCACTGAGTTGCGGAGGGCCTCACTAAGTAGCTGAGACTAGCCAAGAACCTGGTACACTTCTGTCTCAGCCTCCCAAGTACTGGGATTACAAGCGTGCCACCACCCCGGCTCACAAGACACACTTTGTAGAACAAGCACTATACGTGTCCACCTACACTACACCCTCATCTCACTGCACACCCGCCCACCTAACGAACAACCTCCCCCAAACAGCACATACCTCACCGCCACTCCACACAAAACTTCACCATCCCTGTACCCTCCCCTCCTCCCCGCACGTCCTCACCCTCACTACACGCTGGGCTGGGGGTGTAGCTCGGAGGTAGAATGCCCATTTTCAATCCCCAGTAACACACACACACACCACACACCCAATACAAGCCAGGTATGGTGACACGTGTGTAATCCCAGTACTTGGAAGACTTAGAAGGATCGCTGGTTCAAGGACAGCCTCAACAACTTTGTAAGACTCTCCACAACTTAGTGAAACCCTGTTTCAAAATAATAAAAATAAATGCCAGGTATGGTGGCGCCCGCTTGTAATCCTAGCATTTGGGAGACTGAGCAAGAGGATCAAGGTTCACGGACAGCCTCAGCTACTTAATGAAGCCCTCTACAACTTAGTGAGACCCTGATTCAAAAATAAAGGATAAGCCGGGCGTGGTGGCGCACGCTTGTAATCCCTGCGCTTGGGAGGCTGAGACAGGAGGATCGCACGGGTTCGACGCCAGCCTCAGCTACTTAGTGAGGCTCTCAGCAACTTAGTGAGACCCTGTTTCCAAATAAAATATGAAATAGGTCTGGAAGCATAGCCCAGAGGTAGAAAAGCCCCTGGCTTTCAACCCCCGTACCACCAAATAAATAAAGGAAGGAAGGACGGACAGATGGATGGATAGCTGGGCCAGGCGTGGTGGCACATGCTTGTAATCCCTGCGCTTGGGAGGCGGAAACAGGAGGATCACACAGGTTCGAAGCCAGCCGCACTGGCGTAAGAGACCCTGTTTCCAAATAAAAATATAAAAAATAGGTCTGGGTGTGTAGCCTGGAGGTAAAAGGGTTCCATCCCCAGTAGCACCAAAAAAAAAAAAAAAAGGAAGCATGGTCCTCGGTGCAGCAGGTTCAGCGGGGCCCTTAGGCAACGGCGGCCTCAGGAGCCCTCTGACCTCATCAATGGGCCAACAGCTGAATGGACCCCTGAAGGCAGGGCCTGGTGGAGTAGCAGACCTCGCCCTACAAGGGTGTCCGCAGCCCTCCCCTCTCTGCTTCCGCTGCCTTGGGCGGAGCGCTTTCCTCGGCCACCCCCTCCGACATGTTCAGGCCCAGAACTTCAGTCTGAGGCTGAGCCCAAATGAGCTTTCCCTCCTGCCAGCTGCTCTCCTCAGGTGTTTTGGTCACAGTGCTGAAAAGCTAACCACACCGGATTCCACAGGTCCAGAGAACGCACAAGTGAGAGCACTTCCCAGATGGCGATGCACACGGAGAGAACAGCTGTTCCCGCCCTGGCAGGCCCAGCCCAGCCCAGCAGCCTGGCAGCAAGCGGGCAGGGCCCAGCAGGAGTGGGTGGGCGGCCCCACGGGTCTCCAGCAAGGGGAGGACGCGCTCTCACCTGGTGGAGACACAGCCCGGCTGGGCAGCAGCTCCATTAGCCACCTGCTCAGAGCTCGCCACAGAAACGCTCTTTCTTTTGCGGTACCAGGGATGGAATTCAGGGAAATGTGCCTCTGAACTCCACCCCCAGCCCTGTTTTTTAGTCTTTTTAGTTTTTTTTTGTTGTTGTTTTTGTTTTTTTGGGTTTTTTTGCGGGTCTGGGGATGGAACCCAGAGGCATTTGACCTCCGAGCTACACCCCCTGCCCTATTTTTTATTCTTTATTTTGAAACCGGGTCTCACTGAGTTGCGGAGAGCCTCACTAAGTAGCTGAGGTTGTCCGCGAACCGCGATCCTCCGGTCTCAGCCTCCCGAATGCCGGGATTACAAGCGTGCGCCACCACGCCCGGCTGTCTTTTTAGTTTTGAAACAGGGTCTCACTGAGTTGCAAATGGCCTTGCTAAATAGCTGAAATCCTCCAGTCTCAGCCTCCTGAATGCTGGGATTACAGGCGTGCGCCACCATGCCCGGCTTCTCTACAGAAATTTAAGCTCAAGTGGCACCAAAAGACCTGCACGGCCAGGCACTGCGGCGCCAAGGACAGGTATGAAGAGCGCTCCGTGACCAAATGTTTGAGAAACGCGTGTCCTCGACACCCACTCTGGGACTTTGAAAGGATACCACAAACTGTCTTGACAGGTCCTAAAGGAGGAGCTCTGGATCCGGAAAACCCGAGAGTGAGCGGCCCCTTCAACCGGGGAGAAACTGCCAGTGCCTGTGGACCCCCCCAAGCAGCGCCCTCCCAGGATTCCTGCCACGGAAGCTCCTGCGTCAGCTCCCACCCCCAGGGGCCGGGCTGCCCTCAGCTACCCGGCCAGCAGTCGGTATTCAGGGTGTCTTGGCTACTCTGCCTGGGAAGTGCGATCTGCAGAGATTACTGGCTCTGTGGAGACCCCACCCGCTCACATCTCTTGCCCCCCAGGACTCAATGTTGTATCCCAGCCTGAAGGAAACTTCTGCCCCAACCCCAACACAGCTGCTTCTAGAGACCACCACCTGGGGTCAGTAGTAAGCAACCCCCACAGCGCCCAACGTGAGCTGACATGGCAGGGGTGGACAGGACCCGCCTCAGTCGGAAGGAAAAGGCAGACTCACGCACCAGCTGACGAGCTCCCAGCACCGTGACCTGCTGGGCTCATAGGTGAGTGCAGCTTCCCACAGGTCCACATCGGGGGTCACGCTCGGTTCAGACTGGGAATCAGGAGTCAAGTTGGATGCAGACTGGAACCCTTCATCCTCCCACTGGTCCAGACTCTGAGGGACCTACAGACCACAGGAAAAAGTCAACCACCCGTCAGGCCACGACGCGTCCAGGAACGTTATCCATGCGCTTCCATGTGCTCACTAGAGAGACAGACACAGTGGGAAGTTTCTAAAGTTTCTTCTACTTTTCTCAAACACATATACACTATATAAGACCCCTTCTCACAAGTCACTGAAAGAATTAAAACAATCCAGTAAGGCTATCAGTTTCCATTTTTACATAACACACTGTCTCAATATAACATGCAATGAAACAACTCTGACCTGGAGACTCCATTTTGGAGAAATCAGCAAAAAAAAAAAAAACCATAGTAAACACAGAAAATTATATGTACACCAAGATACTGGCTGCAGCATTATGCATGGAAATAATCTAAACATCCTAGATAAGGAAATGACTGTGTGTGTATATATGTGTGTGTGCGTGCGTGCGTGTGTGTGTGTGTTTCACTGAAGATTAAACAGAGACATTTTTTTTTTTTTTTTTTTGCAGGTCTGGAGATGGAACCCAGAGGCATTTGACCTCCGAGCTACACCCCCCTGCCCTATTTTTTATTCTTTATTTTGAAACCGGGTCTCACTGAGTTGTAAAGGGCCCCACTAAGTAGCTGAGGCTGTCCGCGAACCGCGATCCTCCGGTCTCAGCCTCCCAAATGCTGGGATTACAAGCGTGCACCACCACACCCGGCTGCATATTTTTTCTAAGATACACCCCCAGCCCAATTTTTTATTTTGAAACAGATCTTGCTAAGTTGCTGAGACTAGCCTCAAAGCTGCAATCCTCCTGTCTCTCAAGTACCTATGGGATTACAGGTGCGCACCACCACGCCCAACCAGTGTGTCTTTGTGTGTGTGTGTGTGTGTGTGTGTGTGTGTGTGTGTGTGTGTGTGTTGGAGATGGAACCCAGGGGCATTCGACCTCCAGGCCACACCCCCTGTTTTTTATTCTTTATTTTAAACAGGGCATCACTAAGTTGCAGAGGCTGTCCGCAAATCGTGATCCTCCTGTCTCAGCCTCCCAAATGCTGGGATTATAAGCGTGCGCCATCACGCCCGGCTCGGTGTGTTATTTTAATGACATTTATGAGACAATAAAATGCAAGTCAATCATGATTTACTCTATAACTGGGAAAAAGTCCCCATATTATAAAGGGCAGTATACCAAACTGCATGTATACCATGAATGAATATTTTTGCCACATGTGGCTCCTGAGTACTTAAAATAAGGCTTATGCAACTGAGAAACAGAATATCTTGTTTTGTTTCGTTTGCAGTGCTAGGGATTAAATCCAGGTGCATTCTACCTCCAAGCTACACCCCTAGCCCAATTGTTTATACTTTATTCTTAATTTTTTTTTTTTTTTTTTTGGTGGTACTGGGGTTCCTGGAAGCCCTTCTACCTCCGGGCTACACTCCCAGACCTATTTTATTTTTTGGAAACAGGGTCTCCTAAGCCAGCGCGGCTAGCTTCAAACCTGCGGGATCTTCCTGTCTCCGCCTCCCAAGTGCGGGGATGACAAGCGTGTGCCACCACGCCCGGCATTATTCTTAATTTTGAAACAGGGTCTCACTGAGTTGTGGAGGGCCTCATTAGGTAGCTGAGGCTGTCCGCGAACTGCGATCCTCCAGTCTCAGCCTCTCGAATGCTGGGATTACAAGCGTGCGCCACCACACCCGGCTTATACTTTATTTTGAAACAGGGTCTCACTAAGTAGCTGAGGCTGGCCTCAAACCTGGATCATCCTGTCTCAGCCTCCCAAGTACTGCGATTACAAATGTGTACCACCACTCCCAGCTCTTATTTTATTACTTATGTATTATTTTGCAGGTCTGAGGATGGAACCCAGTGGCATTTGACCTCCGAGCTACAGCCCTTGCCTTATTTTTTATTCTTCTTCTTCTTCTTCTTTTTTTTTTTTTTTTTTTGGTGGTACTGGGGTTACTGGAAACCCTTTTACCTCTGGGCTACACTCCCAGACACCTATTTTTTATATTTTTATTTGGAAACAGGGTCTCTTAAGCCAGCGAGGCTGGCTCTGAACCTGCACGATCCTCCTGTCTCTGCCTCCCAAGCGCTGGGATTACAAGTGTGCTCCACCACACACAGCTATTTTTTATTCTTTATTGTGAAACAGGGTCTCACAAAATCTCAGCCTCACTAAGTAGCTGAGGCTGTCCGCAAACCGGGATTCTTCTGTCTCAGCCTCCCAAATTGCTAGGATTACAAGCATGAGCCACCACGCCTGGCTTTTATTTTAATTAATCTAAATTTTTTTTCTGGTAGTAGATGTTGAACCCTGGAGCATTCTACCTCCAAACTAAACCACCTATCCCTTTATTTGTTTATTTAAAACAGGGTCAGCTGGGCGTGGTGGCACACACTTGTAATCCCCGCGCTTGGGAGGCTGAGACAGGAGGATCGCACAGGTTCGAAGCCAGCCTCAGCTACTTAGTGAGGCTCTCAGCAACTTAGGGAGACCCTGTTTCCAAATAAAATATAAAATAGGTCTGGGAGTATAACCCAGAGGTAGAAAGCCCCTGGGTTCCACCCCCAGTACCACACACACACACACACACACACACACAAATGGGGTCCCACTAAGTTGCTGAGGTTGCCTTTGAATATGCGATCCTCCTTTCTCAGCCTTCCAAGTACTGGGATTACAACCGTGCCCCATCACACCCGGCTAATTAGTCTGATTCCGCCCCCACCCCAACTGGGGATTGAACCCGGGGGCACTCTACCTCCAAGCTACACTCCCAGCCCAATTTTATTCTTTATTTTGAAACATGGTCTCACTAAGTTGTGGAGGGCCTCACTAAGCAGCTGAATTGGCAACCTGCAATCCTCCTGCCTTGGCCTCTCACACACTGGGACTACAAGCATACACCACCATGCCCAGCTAAGCGGAATGGAAATAACAGATCTAGAGGACAAAAGGAGTGACTTAACAGCATGGGCTTTAGGTAAAGACGGACAGCAGCCATGCTGCCCACGAGAATGGGCTCCGCAGCCCTCTCCAGCAGCTCTGCCTTATACAGCCCAGGCACCTAGGACCTACATGCGAACGGCGCCGTCTCTACCATGACAAAAGGAAGGTCAAGCCAGGCATGGTGGCACACATCTGTAACTCCAGCAACTTTGGAGGCTGAGGCAGGAGAATCACAGGTTTAAAACCAACCTCAAACTTAGGGTGAAGCCGGGTATGGTGGTCCACATTTGTAATTCCATTACCTGGGAGTCTGAGACAGAAGGATCAGAGTTCACCAGCCTCAGCTCCTTAGTAAGGCACTCTGCAGCTTAGTAAGACCCTGTTTCAAAATAAAAAGAATAAAGAAATAGGGCTGGGGGTATAGCTAAGAGGTAGAATGCTCCTGGATTCAATCCCAGTGCCGAAAAAAACCAAAAAAAAACTAGGGAGACCCTGCCTCAAAATAAGAAATAATTAGGGCTGGGGTTGGGCGTGGTGGCACACACCTGTAATCCCAATACTTGGAATCTGAGGCAAGACGATTGTAGTTCAATGATAGCCTAAACAAGGCAAAACTCTCATCCACCTAGCAAGACCATTTCAAAACCAAAAAATAAAAAGGTCTATGGGATGCCGGGCATGGTGGAAAAGCTTGAAATCCCAGCATTTGGGAAGCTGAAACAGGGAGGGGAGGATCCAGGTTCGCAGATGTGATGCCCTTTGCAACTCAGTGAAACTGTTTCAAAAAGAGAATAAGCCGGGGTGGTGGTGCATGCTTATAATCCCAGCATTCGGGACAGGGGCACTGAGGTTCACAGGCAGCCTCAGCTACTCAGTGAGGCCCTTTGCAACTCAGTGAGACCCTGTTTCAAAATAAAGAATAAAAAATAGGGCTGGGATTGTAACTCGGAGGTAGAGTGCCCCTGGGTTCCATCTCCAGTGCCGCTAAAAAAGGTCTGTGGGTGTAACACGGAGGTAGAATGCCCCTGGGTGCAATCTGCAGTACCACAAAAAGGGGGGTGTGGCTCAGTGGTAAAGGGTCGGTAGGTTCTCTCCAGTACCACACAAGCGCTGGGCGTGATGGCACATGCCTGTATTCCCAGTGCTTGGGAGGCTGAGGAAGGATTGCAGGTTTGCAGCTAGCCCCAGCAATTTAGCAAAATCTGTTTCCGAATACGAAACGAAATAGGGCCGGGGGTGTAACCTGGAGGTAGAAGGCTCTTGGGTTCAATCTCCAGCAACACACACACACACACACACACACACACACACACACACACGGGAAAAAAGGTAAAAAGAGAAAAAGTGAGAAACTGAGAGGTAAGAGATTGGTTAAAAGAAGGCATTTTCCACACCCTTGGAGGGCCGAGCAAAGGGAGACGACCATCACCTTTATGGCCAGTCCAGAGAGCTCTGCACTGTCTGGCACTGGGGGCAGGTCCAGTCGCACATCCACGTCCCGAGTGCGGCTATGCACAAGGGCTCCAAAGAGCGAGGCCCGGGTGTCTCTGTCAAACCTGTCCCCGCAAGGGTCCCCGAAGGGCAAGAGCCCCACGGTGGGGAGGCCGGCGCCCGGGGCGGCCTCCATCGCCTGCAGCGTGCTCCGGATCATGCGGTCACGCAGACACTCCTCCCTGGAAAGCAGAGACCGGACGTCCCTCTCGAGCGCGCTCAGGTCGCAGCAGTCGTAGCCGCCGTAGGGCACGTTTCTGCCCGCATGCTTGTTGTTAAGGAAGTAGTCGCGCTTTCTCCGCAGCACCTGCGGGGGCCCGCTCCCCGCCAGCTGGACCAGGAGGTCCAGGACCGACGCCAGCTCCGCCAGCGGGCGGCGAGGGCCCGCCTCCAGCCCCTCCAGCAGCGCCTCCAGGCGCTCGGCCTCCGGGCGCAGGCCGCCCACCCGCAGGTCGAAGGACAACAGGAGGATCTTGTTCCTCGCGGGGAGCCTCGACAGGCCGGGCTGCAGCTGCTGCGTGTCCTCTTGGAAAAGGCTCGTGAAAAGGGCATCGTAGGCCACCTTCCTGAGGCGCCGCTTCGCCCTCCTGCGACTCACGCCGCGCTGGCCGGGGCGAGCCCGGGCGGCGGGCAAGAGGGCCTCGCACAGCTCGTCGAACAGCTGGGTGATGCTGGCCATGCCCCCAGGGCCTGCGGTCCCGCGGCGCCACCTCCAGGGGCACGGGCGCCCAGCCGCGCGCGCCTCTTCGGGGCCACCCCGAGGGCCGGGAGCCTGGGGCGCCGCAGGCTGGCCCGCCGCCGCTTCACCCGAGCCGCCGAGCCGCGCGCTCCCGCCGCGTGACGTCACCGACGCCCGACGCTCGGCGCCGGGCCGGCGCGCCGGAAGTGCGTCATCCGAGCCCGCCCCGCCGGGCGTGCCCGCCGCGCCCTGCCTCCGCCCTGGGGCAGCCGGGGCGCGCAGCCCGAGGCTCTACTCGGTTCAAAGCAGCGGAGCCGGGCGGGCGGCGCGCGCCTGTCTTTGATCCCCGTACTCGGGAGGCCGAGCCGGGAGGATTGCAGGTTCCATAGCCTCAACAACATAGCGAGACTTAGGCAGACCCTGTTTCCAAACAAACTGCGTGTGTAGCCCGGAGGGAGACCGCGCCTGAGTTCAATCCCCAGGACCATTAAAAACACAGGATGCAGCCGCGCACGCTTGTCATCCCCGCGCTTGGGAGGCTGAGACAGGAGGATCGCGAAGGTTCGAAACCAGCCTCGCTGGCTCAAGAAACCTTGTTTCTAAATAAAAATGTAAAATGGGTCTGGGAGTGTAGCCCGGAGGTAGAAGGGTTTCCAGGAACCCCAGTGCCACCAGGATGCGGCCGAGCGTGGTGCCCCATGCTTGTAATCCCAGCGTTTGGGGATCGCGGTTCAAGGACAGCCTCAGCTACTACTTAGTGAGGCCCTGTGCAACTCGGTGAGACCCTGTTTCAAAATAAAGAATAAAAAAATAGAGCTGGAGGTGTAGCTCAGAGGTAGAATGCCCCTGGGTTCCATCCCCAGTCCCGCAAAAAATAAATAAATAAAGGACACAGAGTCGGACTTCCCGTTTAACCAACATTTACTGATGGAGGTTACGGGGCCATGGGCAGGCTGCCATGCAGAGAAGGCCGAACAGCGGCCGAGGCACATGCTGGGGAACGCCCAGTGTGTTGGACACTGGCGAAGTGTAAACCATCTGCCTTGGCTGAGTGCAATCTACCAGAGAGGGGGGTGCCTGAAGGAGGTGCTTGCTGGGGCAGGGCGCACAGTTGGCTGGCGCTGTGCAGCTGGCTCAGGGCCTCTGCTGCCCGTGGGCCTCACCAGCCACCTGCAGCATCTTCCACCGGGGCTCTAGATGCACCCTCAGGTCCTGCAGGGCCTGGATCTCCTCAGGCGAGGCCATCAAGAAAGGGCCCAGGTTAGGAGGTGCCTCTCCTTGCAGCGCGCAAGCCAGGGTCCTCACAAACTGGGGTGAGGATTCCTGACCAAGGGCAGATACAGAGGCAGTGAGTGACATTTCTCTCCACCTCCACCCACAGCATGTCCTCCAGGTCCAGCTTACCTCCCCCAGGAGGGCCAGGACTCGGCCCCCTGCTGGCACACGGAGCATTGCAGCCAGGAGAGCAGCATCCCGGGCCTGCAGGCCATGAGCAGGCCCCAGTGCCACCAGCACCAAGTCAGGCTGGAAGCCATAGGCCACGGGCAGCACCAGGCCCAAGATGCAGCTCAGGAACCCTCCGGTCGTCTGTGGGGACAGCAGCAGAGCCCAGTCCTCGATCTAGAGGGCACTCTGCTGGCTCCTACCACCCCACCTCCCAATCCCAGGGTCCCCAGAGGGTGAGCATGGGTGCCACACAGGGCCAGGCCCTCATTACCATGCCAGCGAGCACCTGCCCCGCTGCACAGCCACTCACCCCTGGCAGTGGCACAGAGGCGTGGAGCACGGACGAAGCAGCGACGTCCTCACCGCCAATGCCCAGCCACAGAACCCTCCTTCCAGGGAGAACACCGCGTGTGCGCATGTGTGAGGCTCTGCTGACCCTCCGGAGCCCAGAGAGCAGAGAACCCAGGAGCCCGCGCAGGGAGGGGAGGGCAGGCCCCTGACTGCTGACTCCCTAGTCTGGCACTACTCCAGGGCTTCCCCCAAGCCTCAGCTGTGGAAGGCCGTTCTGTACTGCATGGTGCCCCGTCTGCCAGTTACCCCTGGGGAAGGGAGCAGTCATCCTGCTGGAACATGCCCACCTATGTGCACCACTGAAGGGACCCCAGAGTCATACCCATCATCAGCAAGGTCCAGGGGCCGATCCAGCCGTCCCAGCGCCACACAGAGCAGCCTAGGTCAGCCCAGCACAGGCTGTGTTCACACTGCCCAGATTCCATTCCCGAGACCCTCCCTCAGGGCCAGGAGGGCAAAGGGGGCCCCGGCCCTGGCCTAGGAGACTCAGGACGTCCAGTGAGGCTTGCCTCTGGGCTCCATGGGACAGGCCTCGCTGAATGGCCACATCCAAGGCGGCTGCTGCAGCAGGGGCTGGGGTGGCTGCGATGCCACTGCTCACCTGTGGGGTAAAAAGCAGTGGAGAGCCAGGCACCAGCCAGCCCAACGGGCAGACAGGCCCGTTCTGCCTCCTTCTGGTCTCATTTATCTGGCTGTTATCAACCCTCCGTTACACTCTGAAATCAAGTCACTTCTTTCTGTAATCAAGATGCTTAAAACACTTCAAAGCCAGGTATTTGTGAAAACCTATAATCCCAGTGACTCAGGAGGCTAATGCAGGAGGGTGAAAAGTTCAAGGCCAGTACTGAGCAGCTTGGTAAGATCCTGTCTCAAATAAAATTTGAAAAGGGCTGGGGGAGCCGGGCTTGGTGGTACATGACTGTAATCCCAATACTTGGGAGGTGGAGACAGGAGGATCACAGGTTCATGGCCAGTCTCAGCAACTTAAAAATGCCCTTCAAAACTTACTGAGACCCTGTTTAAAAAAAACGGGGGAGCCAGGCGTGGTGACGCACGCTTGTAATCCCCGCGCTTGGGAAACGGAGACAGGAGGATCACACTGGTTCGAAGCCAGCCCCGCTGGCTAAAGAGACCCTGTTTCCAAAAATAAAAAAGTATAAAATAGGTCTGGGAGTGTAGCCTAGAGGTAGAAGGCCCCTGGGTTCCATTCCCAGTACCACCAAAAAAAAAAAAAAAAAGAATAAAAAATAGGGATGGGGGTGTAGCTCAGGCATAGAATGCCCCTGGGTTAAATCTCCAGTATCTGATAAACAAACAAAAACAAAAAAATGTATAAGTCATCTATTTCCCCTCTCTGCCAAAGAACATTTTCCCGTCTGTGAGCTATATTTTTGTTTGTTTGTTGTACTGGGGACTACCCAGGGGCACTCTACCACCAAGTTACATACGAAGATCTTTTGTATTTTTTATTACAAAAGAGAGTTTCAAAGCTGGGCGTGGTGGCGCACGCTTGTAATCCCAGTACTCGGGAGGCTGAGACAGGAGGACAGTGGTTCACAAACTGCTTCAGCGACTCAGTGAGGCCCTCTGTGTTTCAAAATAAAGAATAAAAAATAAGGCTGAGGGTGTACCTCAGAGGTAGAATGTCCCTGAGATCCATCCCCAGTATTGCAAAAGAGAACAAAAAAAGCTGGGCATGGTGGCACGCGCTTGTAATCCCAGCATTTGGAAGGCTGAGACAGGAGGATCCAGGTTCATAAACAGCCTCAGCTACTTAATAAGGCCCTTTGCAAACTCAGTGAGACTCTGTTTCAAACTAAAGAATAAAAAATAGGGCCGGGAGTGTAGCTCAGAGGTAGAATGCCCCTGAGTTCCATCCCAGTACCGAGAAAAAAAAAAAAAAAAAAAAAGGATTTTCACTAAGTTACCCAGCCTAGCCTGAAACTTGCAACTCTGCTTCAGCCTCCAGAGTCAACTTGCTGGGACTACAGGTTTGGGCCCCCAATGCCTGGCCTCGGGGTGTTTGGAGAGAAGTTCCTGCTTAGCTAACACGTCTCTGTAGTCTGCACATATAGCCCTCCTCTAAACAGGCCCTGTCCAAGGCCCAGCCCCCCAGTCCCCCTTGGCAACCCTACCTGCCCATCCAAAATCCCAGCTAAGAGGAACAGGAGCTTCCCGAGCGCGTGAAGGGCCTCGTCCTGGGCCAAGGACTCGTGCGGCCTGTGACAGGCAGGCCAGAGGGACACATGGACCCTATGGACACGGGCACATGGGCACATGCATGGACAGGCCCTCCCCTAGGCCCCTGCACACCTGGCCCAGGTTTCCGTCTCCTCCCTCGGGGCTGACCCCTCCTGAGGACGCACACCAGGAGGCAGGGCCAGGGTGGCAGCTGGCACACTCAGGGTGACAGCCACATGGATGGGGGGCGTGGGGCGGAGGTGCGGCCAGTCTAGGAGGGAGCTCAGCACGGCAGCTGCCTCGCAGGTCGGCTCCCCTGGCAGCAAGGGTGGAGGACTTCCCTCTGGGGAGCAGGTGCTGGGACTCAGCACAGTGGCGGCACCTAGTCGAGGCTCGGCATCAGAGGTGGCCAAGGCCACGGCATAGGAGCTGGCGGGAGGACACCCAGGCCCGGGCCGCCTGACCTTGCTGCCGGAGGCTCCTCCAGTGTGGCGCCTGGGCTCCCCGGACACTCTGGATGGACTCCAGGGCGCTGTGGGAGCAGCAGAGCCGTGAGCCTGCCACCCACCCAGCTCCTCCTCCCTCCCTCCGCCCCACCGTACCTCTCACAGGGCACCAGGGGCCCTGGCAGGGGGGGCGCAGGGTCACACAGCAGGGCCTGTACTGTCATGCATACCGACTGTGCCAGGGACTCTAGGTGGTAGCCACCCTGAGAAGAAGGTGGAGGTACAGTGGGGGTTGGGTGTCCCTGGGGTGGGCGGCTGGCCTAGGCCCCCACACTCCCAGACATCTCTGCGGGGCCTCTAGTCCATACGCCCTCCCGCCGCCCCTTCCCCAGGTACCTCCAGCACTGCGCAGACCCGGCCGCCGGCCAGCACCTGCAGCAGCTGTGTGAGGTGGGCGAAGCATTCTGGTGTGGCTTGCATCTGCCCCTGGAACCAGAGCCACACATGATGGGGCCTGCGCCCAGAACACTAGAGGTTCAGTGCTCCCATTCAGACCAGGCCCTCACCTCAGGGTCCCCGATGGCTGAGTCAAATCCTGCCGAGACCAACACCAGCTCGGGGTCGAACTGTAGGAGTCGAGGCGGGGGTGGGGGGGTGTCAAGAAAGAGGATGGAGCTGGGGAGGGAGGCCCTGGGCTCAGAGAGATGGAGAAGGGGAGTGTGTGTGTGGGAGAGAGAGAGAGAGAGAGAGAGAGAGAGAGAGAGAGAGAGATATGGAGAGATGGAGGGCAAGGAGAAGGAGAAAGAGAGGGAGGGGAGAAAAAGAAAAGGAGGAGGAGGAAGACAGACAGACATAGACAGACACTGAGACTCCCTGCCCAGGGGAAGGGACTCACAACCTCCTTCCTCCCTTCATGGTGGAAGCCTGGGCAAGCACAGGGCCACCAGAGTCACCTCCCAGTCACCTCAAAGGCCAGAGGAAGTAACACGTGCAGGAAGGCAGCCAGGTAGTCGGCGTTTCCCATCCCGACCTGTGCTGAGCACAGGAGGCGGCGTCAGTGGGTCAGCCCTGACATCGGGGACTTCAGGGTCTTTGCCCCCGGGCCCGCCCAGCTCTGGAGGGACTCCAGCAGGGTGCCCAGAGCTCTAGGCTGGGGAGGCGGTGGGTCTGGGGTTGAGGGCGGGCACCTGGTTCCAAGGCAGGTTGACGGTGAAGCCACGGCCCCGCCCCTGCCCTACAGCATCTGCGCTGGACTCTCGCAGGTAGGGCCAGAAGCGCCCATGCTCATAGCGGTGCCAGGAGAAGTAAAGGACGCTGCCAACAGGAGGCCAGCTCAGCGGGCAGGACCCTGGGCAGCTCCACGATGCCATGAGGAGGCCGCGTCTCCCCCCTAGGATTCTGTCAAGCCAAGCTGTACACTCCCCAAAAGTGAGGTTTCACGGTGGGGAGCTTGTCTAGCATGGGTAAGGCCCCGAGTTCAATCCCCCGTACTGAAAACAAACAAAGTGCAGGGTTGCAGGGAAGGGCATGTCCAGCCCTAGCTCACCTGGGGTCATCCTCGAAGATATACTGGATGCCCTGGCCATGGTGGATATCCCAGTCGACGATGAGGATCCTGGGTCCAACAGTGCGAGGGTGGCTAAGGGCAGGGCCTCCCACCTCCAGGCCAGGGGCCGAGCCAAGGAAGGAAAGGGGCTGGGCGGGGCTCTCAGAAACTCACCCCCACCCCGCAGCCAGCCTGGCACAGACCTGTGCAGCCCATATTTCTGCTTGGCATGCTCTGCAGCTATAGCCACATTGTTGAACACGCAGAAGCCATTGGCAGCTGCCCTCTGGCTGTGGTGCCCAGGAGGCCTAGGGGGTGAGAGTGGGCACAGGGCATACCAGGGTCACCCTGCCTCACAGGGCCAGCCACAGGGGAGGACAAGCCAGGGGCAGCTCTCACCTCACCAGGGCAAGCCCATTTCGAGCAGCTCCTGTCAGCACGGCATCCACCAGCTGCACAGCAGCTCCTGCGGCCAGCAGGGCACAGTGGAAGGTCCTCTGTGGGGGTGGGGTGCAAATCAGCCCCCGCCTGCCCTGCCTGTGCTGAGCACACGGCTGAGAACGGGCCAGCCCTGCCCAGGGGGCCACTGAGGATGAGGAAGGGAACAGGCTCATAGGGTGGTGGGAGACCCAATTCGTGAGCAGCAGCAAGTGCCAACTGCATACCAAACTTCCCAGGTACCAATAAGATTAAAGCGCTCCTGCGGAGCCGGGCCTGGTGGCACCCTTGTGATCCCAGCACTTGGGAGGCCGAGACTGGAGGATCGTGGGTCAGGGACAGTCTCAGCTATTTAGTGAACCCTCCTGCAACTTAGTGAGACCCTGTTTCAAAATAAAGAATAAAATATAGGGCAGGGGGTGTAGCTCGGAGGTACAATGCCCCTGGGTCTTCCAGACCGCCCTCCCCAAAAAAAGCTCCTGAGAGCGATCAGATATTTCCAACATTCCAGTTGTTCCTGGCAACAGGCGGACACTATCTAAATCCCAGGACTCGACCTCTGGGACGCCCGGCTTGTGCTGACTGTGGGAGAGAGTGGTGTGCAATTGCTGGCAGTTGGCCCAGGCCATGCTCGGGTAGTGACCAGAAGACAACTGCTGGACATCAGAACCGGCTAAAGCCCCTAAGAGTGACCTGAAGCTTTCTCCAGCAGGTTGCGAGGACTGGGGAGAAAACAGTGTAGACTTGATGGTGTGCGGCCTGGGAGTCTCCCAGGTAGCACCTGGCTGCAGCTGGACACCAGTTTCCCCACTGTCTGCAATGGTGCCTTTTTTTTTTTCCAGTACTGAGGACGGAACTCAGGAATTCTACCTCTGGGCTACACTAAGTGGCTGAGGCTGGCTGGGAACCTAGGTCCTCCTGTCTCAACCTCCCAAATGCTGGGGTTACAACAGGTGCCACCACGCCCAGCTGCAACGGTGCCTCTCTCCCCTCTGCTCTCTGGACAGTGAACTCCCTGTCCGCCTTTCTGTGGAAGGCTAGTATCATTCTGCTCTCAGCAGCACCAGCAGCTCGCAGAGACTCAGGAGCATGGGCAAGGGGCCCTGCGGGCTGGCAGCCGGGTGTGAGTGCACAGACATGAGCTGTGCACGTGGGTGGGCAGGTGCAGGGACACGCACCGGGTGGAAGTAGACGGCATCGTACTGTGCAGACAGCACCCGGAGCTCCGCTTCGCTCAAGGCCTGGGTCCTCCGTACCAGGGCCACGTACTCCGGGCTGCAGATGGGCAGGCAGGCAGGGTCACCAGCAGGAGCGGGCTGGGAGTGCCCACCCACCCGTCCTCCCTCCTGCTTGGCGAAGCTGAGGCGCATGGAGAACGGCGGACCCCAGGCGGGCTCTCCTCTGACCTGTGCACCAGGCCCACCTCCGCCTCCGAGGCCTCGCGGGCTGTCAGGCGCAGGCACCTCTGCTCCAGGCCGCGCTGCTGAAGGAGCGTCAGGGCTGCAGTCAAGCGCTCCGGACACTCCATCTCGCACTCCGGGCTGGGCAGACAAGGAGTCAGTATCCGGAGCCACTTACTCGCCCCACCTCATCCGAGTCACACTTACTCATCCCAGAGCAACCGGGTGTCCGTCATGTCCTCGTGATACACGAGTGTGGTCCCCATGGCTAGACGTGGTCACTGCGGACCACTCTGGACCACGCTGGCCTGGCACGCCCGCTGCTGGCAGGTGACCGCACTGCCCTGCCCTCTTTACAGACCCGGAGCTGCCCAGCGCCTGGAAGCCACCGCGGACAAAGCTCGCGGGTGGGCGCCAGGTGGACAGGGTCCTGACTTCCGGCTTCCTCGGAGGAGGAGGAGGAGCCCCGAGGCGAGGACGGGGCGGGCGGACTGGAGGGCCCGCCTGCCCGAGCTCCGAGCTCGCCGCGCCCTCGGACCCTCCCCTCCCCCTCCAGCGCCCCTCCGGAGGGGGAGGGCAGCCGAGTGGGAGGAGGGGGAGCTGGGTTCCCAGGCCTCGCAGGACAGCCGCTGGCCACGCCCTTAGGTTCCGAAAGACCCCAGAGCCCACCCTGAGCCTGCAGGTCAGAAGGGTCAGCGTCCAGCCTGGCGTGTGGCGCACGCTTGTAATCCCAGCCTTCGGGAGGCCCGGAGGATCGAGCTTGCGGACAGCCTCAGCTACTTAGTGAGACCCGGTTTCAAAATAAAGAATAAAAATAGGGCAGGGGCTGTAGCTCAGAGGTCAGATGACCCTGGGTTCCATCCCCAGACCCGCAAATAAATAAATAAATAAATAATAAATAAAAGACTGAAAACTAAGGAACTGTGATCCTCCTGTCTCAGCCTCCCAAACGCTTGTTGTTGTTGTTGTTGTTGTTGTTGTTGTTGTTGTTATTTTGCAGTACTGGGGATGGAACCCAGGGGCATTCTATGTCCAAGCTACACCCCAGCCCAGCTCTAGTTTTTTAGTGTTTTTTATGGTTGTCTTTGTGTGTGTGTGTGTGTGTGTGTGTGTGTGTGTGTGTGTGTGTGTTACTGGGGTTCCTGCAGGCTACACTCCCAGACCCATTTTTACATTTTTTATTTGGAAACAGGGTCTCTTAAGCCAGGTTCCAAACCTGCAGGATCTCCTGTCTCCACCTCCCAAGTGTAGGGATGACAAGTGTGCGCCACCACGCCCATCTTACGAGATAGCCTTCTGATAGTTTCTCCATCCATTAAAAAGAGGCCAAACTGCTCTTAGCTTGAGCATAGTTAAAAAGCAGGAGTGGGCTCTTCGGTGCACAGCCTATACACCCCAGTTCACGGACAGCCTCAGATACTTAAGTGAGGCCCTTTGCAATTCAGTGAGCTCCTGTTTCAAAATAAAGAATAAAAAATAGGGCTGTGGGTACAACTTGGAGGTAGAATGCCCGTGGGTTCCATTCCTAGTACCGCAAAGAGAGAGAGAGAGAGAGAGAGAGAGAGAGAGAGAGAGAGAGAGAGAGAGAGAGGAGAGAGGGGTGTATTGGTGGCTAGCGTGGTGACGCACGCCTATAATCCCAGTACTTGGGAGGCTGAGACTAGAAGATTGCAGTTTTGAAGCCACACTCAGGAAGTGAGACTCACTAACTTAGTGAGATCCAGTTTCAAAATAAAAATAAAATAGGACAGCCAGGCGTGGTGGCGCACGCTTGTAATCCCAGCATTTGGGAGGCTGAGACCAGAGGATCATGGTTCACGGACAGACTCAGCTACTTAGCGAGGCCCTTTGCAACTCAGTGAGACCTGGTTTCAAAATAAAGAATAAAAAATAGGGCAGGGAGTGTAACTCGGAGGTCAAATGCCCCTGGGTTCCATCCCCAGACCCATAAAAAAAAAAAAAAATAGGACGCCAGGCGTGGTAGTGCACACTTGTAATCCCCGTGCTTGGGAGACTGAAACAGGAGGATCATGCAGGTTTGAAGCCAGCCTCAACTACTTAGTGAGGCTCTCAGCAACTTAGTGACACCCTGTTTCCAAATAAAATAGAAAATAGGTCTGGGAGTATAGCCCAGAGGTAGAAAGCCTCTGGGTTCCACCCCCAGTACCACACACAAAAAAAGGGTTGGGATGTAGTTCAGAGGTAGAATACCCCTGGGTTCAATCCCCAATACCACATACAAAAAAGTGTCAGCGGCCCACTGCTATTGCGACCCTAAAAGCTCCCAGGCCAGAGCTTAGGAAAAAGGCACTGTGGAGGACAGAGACCAAGGGTCCTCAAGTGCAGAGGCTGCGCAGGGGAGAGGCTAGGGGAGAGAGGGGCAGCAGGTGTACAGAGTCCCAAATCCGGAAGTGGTCAGGTGTGACGCAGCTAGACCTAACATAAAGTATAAAACAGGTCTGGGAGTAGAGTCCGGAGGTAGCCCCTGGGTTCCATCCTCAGTCCCACAAAAGGAAAGATCAAAAAGAAGAAAAAGAGCTGGGGGTGTAGCCTGGAGGTACAATGCCCCTAGGTTCCATCCCTAGTGGCTAAGAAAGAAAGAAAGAAAGAAAGAAAGAAAGAAAGAAAGAAAGAAGAGGAGAAAAGAAGGAAAGAAAGAAAGAAAAAAGCCAGGCATGGTGGCGCACACCTGTTATACCAGTACTTGGGAGGCTGAGACAGGAGGATCACAGGTTCGAGGACAATCTCAGCAGGTAGTGAAACTCATCAATCTAGCAGAATAAAAATAGGGCTGGGGGTGTAGCTCAGAGGTAGAATGCCTCTGGATTCAAATCCCAGTACCACAAAATAAGTACATAATTTTTTAAAAGGGTTGGGGGTGTAGAGGAGGAGCTTCTTGTGCAGTCTCTGATGGACCCCTGGCCCTGGGGACCTCGAGCGGCCTGCAGAGGGCAGCACGTGCTCGTCATGCTCTGGGGTGTGGCCAGGGGAGAGCTCAGGGGTAGAATGTCCCTAGGTTCAATCCCAGTAGCACGAAATAAATAAATAAACAAATAAATAAATAAATAATAAAGGCTGGGGTTGTAGCTCAAAGATAAAATGTCCCTAGGTTCAATTCCCAACACCACAAAGTAAGTAAGTAAATAAGTAAATAAATAAATAAATAAATCAGGAAGAAAAGGCGGAGGCCGTCAGGGTAGACCCCGGGCCGCAGAGCACAGCAACAAAGAATGGAGGTCTGAGTGGAGGTCAAGGCAGGACAGGAGCGGTGGAGCCCAACCGGCAGGAGGCCGGAGGCAGGGAAGCAGCTCTGCGAGGGGACAGTCCAAAGAAGCAGGGCAGCCCCCGGGAAGAGGACAGGAGGAAGGGCACGCTCGAGGGGCGCCGCCCCGCGGCCCCTAGGCTGAGAGCTCGGTCCTGGCCAGGTTCCGGGTCTCCTGGCCCCGCGCCGCAGCCAGGCACGTGCGCTGATTGGATAGCCCTGGTCACGGGCCGCAAGGGCGGAGCCTGCGGCCGGCCGCCCCGCCCGCATCGCGGGGAGAAAACTGCAGGAGGGACCCTGAGAGACCAGACAGGGCGAGGACATCGAAGGGGCCGGCGGCTGTAGTGGCAACTTCTCCGGTTATTTTTGGCCGGGCCAAACGCACACGTCCATCGATCTCCTAGCCGTAGGAGGGGTACATCTCAATCGGCCAGCCCCCGATCGGTCCACCCATCCATGCTTAGGCTGGAGCGGGAGACCAGAGCAGCTTGTGTAGTATCTGATGGACTCCTGGGGACATCAAACGGCCTGCAGAGGGCAGCACGTGTTCACCATGCCTCTGGGGTATGGCCAGGGGAGGGCAAGAGATTGTCCCCTAGTACAGGACACCCCAGTGTCTTGGATGGCCTCAGAGGCCAGAGTACCTCAAGGAGCATGGTGGAGTGTCCCTGTCTACCCAGGAGCCTTGACCTTTGAAGGTGCAGGGCCTCCCGGGGCTGAAGACTGAGCTAGGTCCTACACACACGCACACACACACGCACGCACGTACGCACACACCAAGTGTGATTCAAAGGAAGGAAACCCATAGGTAGGAAGGGTGCATGCCCTGACGCCAGGATGGAGGCTCAGGGGCCTCGGTGGGGAGTGGGCAGCAGCTCTGTAACCTGGAAGGGTGCCGTGCTGGGAGCCCCCTGCCTAGAGGCTGAGGTCAGGCTACCTCCTTTCTGTAGGTGGGACAGCAGCTCCAAGCCTGAGGAGGGGCTCAGCCATCAGGCCACAGGCAGGAACGGCAAATCTATGGAAAGTTTATTTCTTTCCAGCCAGGCTGGCACACCAAGAAACTGGTTTACATTTCAGGCTGGGGTGCAACAGAATTCACCAAGACCACCTCCCAGAGAGATGACGCCGGCCCTCTCTCTCCTTTTTCATGAGCTGACCTCAGCACATCCAGAGCAGTCAGGACTCAGAGCAGCACTTGACCCTGAGCCCCCCAGCTCAAAGCTCTTTGCTGCACCTGGACCAGGGGACCACTACCCCAGGGGTTAGAGGCCAGCCCCAGGTTGAGTAGAGGTCCTGTGCAGAAAGTAAGGACACTCCACCAAGGTTATCTGAGATCAAAGGAACCAGCTTTGGAATCCGGGGGTTCACACACGAAGGGGTCTACTCAGCCTCTCCACGTGGGCACCTTGGGATGCAGGCCCCAGGCAAGGCCAGGGTGATAAACAGGGTTCCCTTCCCCGGGAAAGGAGGCTACGGCATGAAGCGCCCAGCCAGGGTCCTTGGGGTGTCCCCACACCATTTAGGGGTCGTTACAGTGCAGTCTCCTTGGGAGCCCTGGCCCCCAGCTGCCTGGGAGGCTTGAAGCTGAGCACTTCTTTATAAGTGACACCTGCAGAGAGGCAAGAGACAGAAGGGACAGTGGCATTGGCTTTCACAGGAAGGCAGAAACCAGTGCCTCTGGCTGGGGGCTCCTGGATTCAATCCTCAGTGCCAGCGCCTCGTGGGCCCTTCTTCCAATCCTAATGAGGCCAGTCCTCTTAGGGAAACTTTGCGTGAAGACTGCTATGAAGCCAGATTCTCCCAGGGAAGCAGGAGGTGGCAGAGCTGTGCTCCTGGCCAGAGGTGGGTCACGTGATCACCAGGCTCTTGTCAAAGCAAAAGCTGCCAGCCAGCTGGGCGTGGTGGCGCACGCTTGTAATCCCCGCGCTTGGGAGGCGGAGACAGGAGGATCGCGCAGGTTCGAAGCCAGCCGCGCTGGCGTAAGAGACCCTGTTTCAAAAATATAAAATAGGTCTGGGAGTGTAGCTCGGAGGAAGAAGGGCTTCCGGGAACCCCAGTACCACAAAAAAAAAAAAAAAAAAAGCTGCCAGCCACAGTGTGTGGGAGTGGAGACCACAGAGAGGATCCTGTGGCCTATGGTTTTCATCTTATCTTGCTTAGCAGGCTTTCTTTACACAGAACCAGACTTGCAAACATGTGACCCAGCAGAAAAGGGCAGAGCCCCTGCTGGGGGCACAGAGATACCCTACCTCCCTAAGGAACATGGCGTGGAACCTTCAACCTGTCCAGCCCCCACCACCCCAGGTGCAGGACCAAGGCTCTGCGTCTAAGGCAGACAGGAAGAAGTCTGGGGCTCAGTGGGCCACCCTGGTGCTGCCCTCGGAAAGCCCTGCCGCCCAGGCCAGCCACACAGAATGAGCTGCCACTGTGGAGTGGAGGAGGAAGAGGCCAGTCCCAGCCTGAGGCTCAGGGCTGCAGCAGAGGAAGGCAGGGTATGGGGAGGCGTCTCTAAGCCCAGCCCTCAAAGATGAAGGACAGCCCTCAGTGTGAGGGGACAGTCAGCTCAGAGCCTGGAGGGGTCTGAGCTCAGTGGCTGTGGAGTGTGCCAGGGAGGGCTGAGGCCCTGGAGGGTAAACGGGGATATACTTTCTCTGCAGGCAGGACATGAGGCATATACAGTTGTCTAGATGGGAGGGGTCCCGAAGTGGGGCAAGGAGAGGTGAGAATAAATTCAGGATGTTTGAGGCTGGCCGTGGTGGCACACACTTGTAATCCCAGCATTCAGGAGGCTGAGACAGGAAGATCGCAGTTCGAGGACAGCCTCAGCTACTTAGTGAGGCCCTATGCAACTCAGTGAGACCTTGTTTCAAAAATAAATAATACAAAATAGGGCTAGGGCCGGGTGTGGTGGCACACGGTTGTAATCCCCGCTCTTGGGAGGCAGAGACAGGAGGATTGCACAGGTTCGAAGCCAGCCTCTCTGGCTTAAGAGACCCTGTTTCCAAATAAAAAATATTAAAAAAATAGGTGTCTGGGAGTGTAGCCCGGAGGTAGAAGGGTTTCCAGGAACCCCAGTACCACCAAAAAACAAAAAACAAACAAACAAACAAAAAATAGGGCTAGGGCTGTAGCTCAGAGGTAGAATGCCCCTGGGTTCCATCCCCAGTACCACACACACACACAAAAAAAAAAAAAAGTTCAAGAGGTTTGAGCAGAGAGGCCAGGGAGGGAGGGACAAATGGGTGTGGAGGGAGCTCTAGATGGCTGGACATCTGGCCTAGACTGGGGAGTCTAGGCAGCACAGCAAAGGGAGTACCAAGCTGGGGCGAGAGCGCTGCTCCGGACAGCTCCTGGGACTCATCGTGTGCCAACCTTTGTGTAGCGTGCCTGCCAGGAAGCCCTTCCCACTGCCTTCCGCTCCAGCCAGAGGGCACCTGGGCCCAGCTGCAGAACCCCACGCTGCCCTCTGACCTCCTGTCTTCTTCCTCCCCTACCCAGGGACAGAGGGCAACCTGCACGGGCATGCGGGGTCCAGACACAGGCCCACTCACGCTTCCACTCGTCCAGGGTGCGGTCCACGTCGTCAAAGGAGTCATCATACTTCTGGGCCTGGGGCTCATCGTCTGTGTCGTGGAGGGACTCAAAGTAGGGGTGGGCCAGCGCCCCAGCTGCCGTCACCCGCTGCTCTGCATCCAGCACCAGCATCTTCTCCAGGAGGTTCACGGCTGGGGGAAGGTGGGGTCAAGCCAGGCCGTGGAGACACCTCATGCTCCAGCACCCCAGGGCCCCCACCTCACCCGGCCCTACCCAGAGGGCTTGCGTTGGGCAGGACAGAGGCGAAATCCTTCTTCTCCAGCTCAGGGAGACCCTTCAAGTAGTTCTTAGCCTGTTTGGGAAGGATGAGGGGCCAGCTCCAGGCCTGGGGCCAGCGGGCTAGCCTGCAACTCACCAACCCCGTCCCCAACCCCGTCCCCAACCTCGTCACTCTGCAGCTTCTGCACGAACTCAGCGGGAGGCGTCCCCGTCACCTTCATGATCTCCTTCAGCTGGTCCAGGTCTGCGCAGAGGTCAGGAGCACAGCCAGAGTGCAGGGCCCACCCACCAGCCTGGAGCAGGAGCCCACTGGCCACCCACAGGAGGATACGGTCGTTGCCCTTGAAGAGGATCTTCCCGGTAAGCATCTCCGCCATGATGCAGCCCACCGACCAGACGTCCACTGCGACAGAAGCCCCGTCAGTGCCCAGAGTGGGGGCAGCACACATCACAGGAGGGGCGAGTGGAGATGGGGACCCAGGCATGGAGCAGGGGCACGTTTGGGGGAAGCATGCAGACACAGGCCACACTGTGCCCACACTGTCCCCAGGCTCTCACGCAGCGGGAGGAGAGGGTGGGGCGGGGGCCAGGGCTCGGGGCGGCCTCGCACCTGTCTGTGTGTAGCGGGTCCAATTCAAGATGACCTCAGGTGCCCGGTACCACCGGGTCACCACATAGCCTGTCATTTCGCTGTCGGCCTGCCTGGCCAGACCGAAGTCCAGGATCTAAGGGAAACAGCGGGGAGGTGGAGCTGAGGGAGCCCCGAGGAGCAAAGGCCAGCGGTGGTCTAGGAGGCCTGCGGGGTGGGCCTGAGCCTTCAAGGGTTCCTCCCAGGTTCTTCCCTGTGGCCAGAGCTCCCAGCCCACCTCAGAAGCAGGTACCCAGGGCCCTCCTCTGCCTGCTCTGTCACCCGGTTACCTGAAGAAGCCCTGTCCTGGTTAGGTATGGGGGCTGGGGACGCTCCCCCACACGCCACCTGCGGCAGGCATGGGGTGTGTCCGGTGTCTACCCCACCAAGTGCCTCCTCAGGGCCCATCAACTGCTCGGCCCAGGCCCAGATGTCTGGGCCTGTCCCTCTGCCCGGGCCTGTGCAGGTGGACGGGTAGGTGGACCCCTGCGCCCTCCCTGGTGGTCCTCCCTGCCCAGCGACACCTTCAGTTCACAGTCCTCGTTCACAGCCAGGTTGCTGGGCTTCAGGTCCTAGGGCAGAGGAGAGGAGCTCACTGCATCCTGCCTCACAGAGCACGCCCGAGGCCCAGGGCCCGATAGCACCACCACTGGGCCTCCCAACCGGGGGCCTGGCACCTGACCTGCGGCCCTGAGGAAGGGAGAGGTGCTGGACCCCGAGACGGGCTTCTAACAGGACTGTCAGTGTGCCCCCCACAGGTGGGAAACAAAGACTGTGCCCCTTTCTTGCCCGCACGGCCAGGGAGGGGCAGGTCCTGCCCTGCCAGGACTCACCCTGTGGATGATGCCAGCGGCGTGGATGTACTGTGGGAAAGAGGGGGCCGGAGACGTCAGCCCGGCCCCCGAGCCACAGGCTTTACCCTGCCCACCCAGGCGGCCACCGCAGCCCACCTTTAGCGCCTTCAGCATCTGATACACCAGGAACTGGACGCGGTCCTCACTCAGTGTCTCGTGCTTCATGAGCTTGCCCATGTCAGTGCCCATGAACGGCATCACCAGATAGCTGTGGGCATGGGCCGCAGATGTCAGGGCCGAGGGCCAGCCCCAGGCTCAAGCCCCACAAGCCCCGCAGGTGCCCCTTGAGTGTCACCCACAGCACCCGCTGCCGCCAGCCTCAGGGTCCTGCTACTACACCAGGCCCACTCCACCCATCACCTCACCCACCCCTCACTCAGCAGACGCCCTCCCTCCTGTTCACCCCTCTGCTGGCACGTCTAGTGAGGAGGCCTTTCTACCTGGTGTCTGTCTTTCTTTGTAGTGCCTTGCCCGTGCTAGGCAAGTGCTCTACCACTGAGCTATAGCCCCAGCCCAGTTATTTTTGTACTTATTTTTATTTATTTTTCAATTGGATCGCTCTCTGTTGCTCGAGCTGGCCTCAAACTCATGATCCTCTTACCTCTGCCTCTGGAAACGCTGAGATTACAAGCATACACCACTGCGCCTGGACATGTCAGGGCTTTGTGGTGCTGTTTTGTGGTACAGGGGATTGAACCCAGGAGCATTCTGCCACTAAGATGCACACCCAGCCCTTTTTATTTTTTATTTTGAGAGATGGCCATGCCAAGTTGCCTAGGCTGGCCATGAACCTGTGATCCTCCTGTCTCAGCCTCCCAAGTGTGTGCCACCACGCCTGGCCATGTAAGGGTTTTGAACTACCAACTGAAGGGTGCTGCATGCCTGGTGAGGGGCTACACCTTGAAAGCAGGAGGGTACAAGCTTCATGAGAAGGGGAGGCAGGAATCTGGAGCAGTGATGGGAGGGGGTACTGAAAGATACTTGGGTCAAAGGGATAGGCAGAGCCAGGCATGGTGGCACATGCCTGTAATACCAGTATTTGGGAGGCTGAGACAAGAGGATTGCAGGTTCTAAGCCAGCCTCAGAAACTTAACAAGGCTCTTAGCAACTTAACAAAATTCTGTTTCCAAATACAAAATAAAATAGGGCTGAGGGTGTAGCTCAGAGGTAGAATGTCCCTGGGTTCAATCTCCAGTGCCACAAGAGAAGAAGTGGGCAGGCAGGTGGAGGGAGGGTAACAGCATCCCAGAGAAACCTTGGAGCGGTGTGGGCTCCTGTCCTCTGCCAGCCAAGCACAGAGCCTTCCCCAGCCTGCTCCCTGGCCTCTGCCAACAGTAATGTAAGTCTGGAGTGGCGAGCTATAGGACTGGCTATATGAGGGTGCACAAGGTGGATCCTCTCTGCAGCCTCTGCCCATCTGCCGGCAAGTCAGCAGCTCCAGCTTTGGGGCACACACCGGGTGCCAGGGTCTGGAGCACGGGACCTGCCTGTTCACAAACACCAGGTCCAAGGTTCACACTTGCAGCCAGGGCCCAGGTGCCAGGCTTCAGGGCAGAAGGAACCCCGGCCCTGTCTGCAAATGCCAGCGTCTAGGGGTTCCAGGAGTGTGCAGGGCAGACTGGTTTAAGGAGGAAGTAGCAGTGTGCAGTGGCTACAGGGAGAGGCCCTCAAGCCAACCCAGCACCAGGGGGTCACCCATGCCCCTCCTGCCTGCCTGGCAGCCCAGGCCAGCACGCACAAGTCTGTGAAGTCGTCCAGGGTCTCATCAGGGGTGAACACGTCCAGCAGCCCGATCACCTGTGGGGCAGGGTGCCAGCTGGGGTCAAGAGCACACAGAGGATGCAGGGGTTCTGTGCACTGCAGGGAGGAACCCCCTGCAGCTGTCCTTGTCTTCTCTACACTGTGCCCCTGGCAGTGTGGCCCAGCCCTGGTACATTTGCCCACAGACAGGCTATTTTTGGATGGTGACAGCAGGATCCCCTGGGGGAGGGGCAGCCCAAGTGTGGGCTGGCTCCAAACAGTCCACAGGCTCTGGCCCCTTGGCCTTCCCACCCCTGCTCCTCTGCCCAGGTGGGGACAGGCCCTTGGGAAGAGTCAACATCTGGTAGATCCTTCCTGGATGTGTGCCTCTGCTGGCAAGGCCAAGTGCAGCACTGAAACAGGCAGGCCTGGTCCCCTGGAAGACCCCAGCTGGAGGAGACCACAGCCACAGGCAATGAGGCCCAGGCTGTGCTGGCCCTTGGGGGTGGCAGGCCTTCAGAGGCCCAGAGAGGCCTCCTGGGGACTGCATATACAAGCAGCCTGAGAGGCAGCTGTGTGCCAGAGGCCAGGCACAGGGAGGCAGATGAGAACACCTCCATGGTGGCTGAGGCCCAGGCCGGGGAGGAGCCCAAAGACGGCAGAGTGGGCCAGGCGGGGCTTGCACAGGCATACCAGGGCAAGGTCTGGCCGCGATCTGGAGAGCCACCATGGAAGGGTGTAACGCCTTGCTGTGATGCTGAGCATGTGCTTCTGGGTAGGGACAGCAAAGTGAGGCAAGACTGGACACGAGGTGGAGGGCAGCTGTAGGCAGGACCCGAGCCATGGGCAGGGCATGGATGAGGGGGAGCTGGGCTTAGGGGCAGGTAGGGCCTCAGATGTGACCTGAGAACCGGGGTCCCAGAACAGCCAGTGTTCTAATAAGAGGACAGGGCCCAGGCTCCAACTGTACCCCACGGTGTGAATCGGGGCCCAGAGCAGGGTATAGGAGCAGCCAAGAGCGTGAAGCGGCCACCAGGGAGTGCGGGCAAGGGCCTGTGGCAGCTCCCTGCCCTGCTGAGTTGCTCCAAGGCTCGGTTCCTGGTGGGAAGGGTATAATCAGCAAAGCCTCCCAGCTTGTGTTCGGGGCATCCTGAGGCAGCAGTGCCAGCTGTGGACAGATCAGGAGCCTAGTAGGGACGGAAGGCGCCTTGGCATGGTGGAGGTACCTCAGACTGGGCTAGAGGTGGGAGGTGACTGCAGAGGAGGCCCAGGGTTCTTGGCTAGACAGGGGCCAGGGATAGGGTGAATGGGTGGAAGTGGGTGATGAAACTGAGGATGCACTCGTGGGAACAAGGCCTGGGTGTGACTGGAAGGAGATAAGGCCAGGACAGGCTGCTGACCACAAGTGGACCTCACACAGAAAGGGAGCCAGGACCAGGGCAGAGGTGGACATGGGCAGTCTGAGAGAATGAAGGACCCACCTGAGGGGCTAAGGGTGGCCAGGAACCAAGGGGGTCAGCTTACTGGTGGATACAGGGACCTCATCCTCAGGGGGCTGGGGTCTCTGATGACCCAGGAGAGGCCAAGACATCTGTGACAGTATAGCTGCCCAGTCTGGGGTGAGAGGGACAGGCCTCAGCCCTAGGAAGAGCTGTCATAAGAAGGAAGAGCACCCCGGCAGAGAGAAGGAGGGGGACAGGTGCAGTGGTCTGGGTGTCCTGTGGCCAGGACTGGGAACAGGAGGCCTTTACTAGTGGGGTCCCAGACACGTCCCCACTGACCTGTGGAATGCTCTCCTAACAAACTCCCTAACTTCAGCGGGAGACCAAAGCCACAGTGCCAACCTCAGCCCTGCCCTGCTCTGCAATCCTGGGAGACCCACCTGCCTGCAGCACAGGTTTCTGGAGGTGGACGGGAGCAGGGCCCTGGGGGAGGGAAGAGGGGAAGCGCCCCTTCCAGGAAGACCCCCCTCCTGCCCTGGCTGGAGCAGGGCTTGGGGGCACCCTGGAGGATCCTCTCGGCCAAAGCAAATCATCGCCTGGGCAGAGGGGCCAGATGTCCCAGGATCAAGCCAGGGGCAGGGCGGGAGAGCCTGGGCTGGGGAAGCGGTGTGCCTCGGCGCGGCCGGGCTGGCCTCACTGCCTCCCCCGCGTCTGCAGCGGAGCGGCAGACCTCCCGCGGAGGGGGCCGCTGGGTGCGGTGGGCGCTGGGCCGCGCACTCACGTTCTCGTGGCGCATGTGTTTGAGCAGGCGCAGCTCTCGGTAGGCGCGCTTGGCGTAGAGCTCCGACTGGAAGGGCCGGTACAGCTTCTTGATGGCCACCTTGGCGCCCGTGCGGCTGTCCACGGCCGAGCTGCGGGGCGGACGGCTTAGCGCGCGGGCCGGGCCCCCGCGCCGCCGCCCCGCCGCCCCCCGCCGGCGCGCGCTCACCACACGGCGCCGTAGGCCCCCGAGCCCACGGGCTGCAGGTCCTGGTACACGGCGCGCACCTCCCAGGCCGTCTTGGTCACCTCCTGGCGGTAGAAGCCCTTGCGGGCGGGCTGCGGAGAGCTCATGGCGGGCCCGGCACCCGGGCTCGGTGGGCGCCCCCGGCTCGCGCCCCGCTCTTCCCTGGGGTGGTGGCCCTGGGCTCTCCAGGGCCCGCGACCCCGGCCCGACCCGCCGCGCGGCCCCTCCCCGGTGTGCGGACCAACCGGCCCCTGGGCCCAGTGCACGTGATGCCCCGCCCGTGCTCAGGCCCCTCCGGAAACCCGAGGCGGCGGCCGCCGGGGGAGGGCCGGAGCCTGGGGACGGGGGAGGGGAAGCCGCCCCGTTCAGTTCTGAGCGATACCCTGGCCGGTCCCTGGCCCCCGCCTGGGCTTCCCGCCCTGGGGTCTTAGCGGCCCCGGGCTCCGGTCCTCCCTCCCATGCCGCTTAGCCCACCCTAGGCAGCCTGAGCCCACCCAGCTTCTACCCCAAGACCCCGTCAGGGAGACAGCAGGTGCACCACTCCCACCCCAGGCCTCACCAGTCTCCCATCACTGAGGCCCT
Source organism: Muscardinus avellanarius (assembly GCF_963383645.1). NCBI lineage: Eukaryota > Metazoa > Chordata > Mammalia > Rodentia > Gliridae > Muscardinus > Muscardinus avellanarius. The sequence goes on along the minus strand of NC_137797.1, from coordinate 547,510 downwards.
GGGCCCTGGGTTCCCAGCGTCAGCTCTCCAACCTGTCCCCAAATCCCCCCACACACACACTGGGGCTTATCCATCCACCCCAAGTGTGGGGCCCCCCATCACTGTCTTGCTGTAACCTGCTCTGTGTGGAGGAGGGGCTGGCCTCTCTCCCTATTTCTCAGGATGCAGAGAATTTCCCAACCCCATCTCTGTGGCCACTGGCCCCCAGCCTCGCAACGTGGGAGCCAGAGGGGCTGATCCCCCAGGCCGCCCTTGGGCCCTTCCGCACCCCTAGGTTCCCCCACACCTGGCTCAAAGCCATTCTCCAGGGCCATGTCCCTGTCTACCCCCACCCCCTGTCCAGCTTGGCCTTCAGAGAAAGCCCAGGCTGAACCTCACTACTCTTGCTCCCAGAGTGAAGGATAGACCTTTGGGTTATCAGCCTGACCTCTCTGGGGTCTGGCCCAGTCCTGAACCAGGTACTCCTTGGACGGCAAAGCCCCCACCCTTCCACAGCCTAGTAACACAAGTGTGAGGAGGGGTCCACTCTAGGAGTCTACTGGGCCGGTGGGGAACAGGATCCCCAGGGCCCCTCGCCCTGCTCCCTGTGCCCCGCCTGCCTTCCTGCCCGCCCGCCGGCCATGAATCAGCAGCTCAGCGGGCAAGCCCAGCCAGAGGAGCTTTACACCTGGGCCGCACTGGTGATGATCGTGAGCCAGGCCCCTTGGGGCCACTCAAACCACAGCTGCCTGGATTCCGTGCCCTTCCTGCCCTGGGCTGCTCCAGGAAGCCCCCAGCTGCCTTCCTTAACTATGTGGGAGAGTCAGGGTCCAGGGTCAGACCAGGCTGCAGTGGGGCCCTGTCCCCAGCTCCGCTCCCACCTCACCCCCGAAAACTGAACTTGGCTCAGCCTGGTCTCCAAGGTTTCCCCATAGGACTAGCTGCCACTGGACCAGGCCTCTGGATGTCCAAGACTCAACAAGGGCACAGACTGTCCCGTTAGCCACCGTAGCAGCACTATTGTGTATGTGGATCCTTGGCTTAGAGTGGCCTCTTAGTCCTTAACCAGGAAGGAAAAGAAAGCAATTTCCTCCTCCTTGTCCAGCCCCTGCAGAAGGGCAGGCCTTTGTTTCCAGAGACATACAAAGGACTCCCAGTCTCCCTCCCCACAGAGTGGCGGGTCTGGGTCTGAGCCAGGAGCCAAACCTGCCCAAGGAAGCCCCTACAATAGGACCACAGGGGTCAATGTCTGGATAGCCATCATTCTGTTTTCCTGGGAGCCCACTGGCCTCATCTTCCCCTGGCCTCCTGGGTCTCAGACCCTCTAGAGAACAGCAAGGGTGCTGGAAAGCTGTCTGCCAGTCCCACTGGGGGACCAAGGGATCTGGCCAGTGCTGAAGTCTGAAAGACCACACAAGTTGGAGATGTGTGAAGCTTGGGGATTCGCCCACCCCTCCAGGAAGGGGGCAGCAGGACCTGGAGCCTGACACACACGGCAAGAGAGAACCTCTTTATTGTGCACCCCTGGTGCAGGCACTTGACATCCAAACCTCCCTGGGTCCCTGGAGGCAAGAGGTCACCGCCTCTCCAGGAAGAAGCCACACCCCCGGCATGTCTCCAAGCAGGATCCTGTCCCAGGGGCCACTTGCTTAGTTCCTTTCTAGGAGAATGGAAGATGAGGGCTGACCCAAAGACCTGAGAACCCCAGACCTCATGCTGCAGGACCACAGCAGTGGGCGGAGGTAGAGAGCAGGCAGAGTCCTCAGTTTGGGGCCAAGGGCTAGGGGCAGGAGCATTCAAGTCCAAGTCATCTGTGTGCCCACCTTCCCATCCTCAAGGCGACCCTGCTCTATCAATTCAGCTGGCACTGAAGCCTGCCACGTTCCCAGGCCCAAGGAGAAAGCCCAGCTTTTGCCCACAGAGATGCTCTGGGTCGCCCAGATCCCTAGAACGGTGCACAGCAGGGTGTCAACACCCCTTTAGGCATCCGGAACTGGTGGGAGGGAAGACCAGAGTGTAACTATCTGACATGGTTGCAGTCAGATTCACACACAACAGCACATGCCTGCACATGCCCTGGCATGTGTGTACCGTGAGTACACACTCATGCACATGTGGGCATACCACAGGCAAACCCCAGGCTGCAGGCAGCTCCTCTGATCAGACATCTAGGGGTGGTCCCTGCTCTGCTGACCCAGAGGAGATCCTGCCCATCCCAGTGGGGCACTGTCCCTGTCTCAACTCCCAGACCTGTGGGTCTCAGCAATTCCCGAGGCAGCCCCCACTTCCAGGCTGAGCAGCTTCACCACTGACGAGACCCTCTCTTGGAGTCTCTAGGGGGCCCTGGCCCTTCTGTCTTCCCCCATCCTCGGAGATTTGGACCCAGACACTCCCGGGGGACCCCCTGTGTCATCCAGGTCCCGCAGAGTATAGTAAGGTCCCCAGGGACAGCTGGTGGCTGGGAGAGTGTGGCAGGTCAAGGTGGCCAGGACACTTCTGCCCTGACTCCTCCACACGGTGCGCTCCTGCGTTCACATGTGTGCAGACTCCCCTTAAGGCAAAGGCTTCCAGGCAGGGGTCAGGCTCAGGACCCCAGGGGCAGGAATGCGGCTGCCAGGCAGCACCTCATGGCTCAATCTCCAGGCTGCCAGCTGGCTGTGCTGACTCTGGGGGCTTGAAGCTGAGGACTTCCTGGTAAGTGAGCTCTGGGGGCAAAGCAAAGAGTGAGCTGCTTCTGTACCTTCGTGTGTGTCTGGCACCTACTGCCCAGCTCATGCCCACTACCTCCCAGAGCAGCACCCACCCCAGGCTGAGAACGCACCATCTCCACCTGGTGTGGTGCCCCTCCCAGGCCACTCCAGGAAAACGGGCAAAACCCTGCTCCGGGGATGCTGCCCTGGGCCCTGGACACCACCCCCTCCCCTCCCGTAGAGTCCGCCATGCCCACCCTTCCACTCGGGCCCTGGACACCGCCCCCTCCCCTCCCGTAGAGTCCGCCGTGCCCACCCTTCCACTCTTCCACAGTGCGCTCCTTGGTTTCCACACTTTCATCGTACGGCTCGGCCACAGGCTCGTCATCTGGGTCGTGGTACTGGCTGAAGTATGCATGGGCCAGCGCCTCAGCTGCACTGACCCTCTGGTCACTGTCCAGCACCAGCATTCTTCCAAGGAGGTCTACAGCTGCAGGAGGGCAGTGAGGAGGGGCTCAGTGCCACACCCAGGGCCAGGTGTGGAGCCCAGGCTAGCCCCGGGGCCAGTCCTCACCCAGGGGGTTGGCTCCATGGAAGATGCTCCTGAGGTCCTTCTGGGGCATGGGGGGCAGGGACTGGATGTATGTCCGGGCCTGGGGGCACAAAAAGGGCCTGGGGGAGCTGCTCACCCCCTACCTCCCTAGTCCCAAATGGCGGAGGGCTTGAGAAAGAAGGATCCAGAGAGCTCCTTGGCACCCCCCACCACTGCCCATAGCCAGGGCAGTTTGTTGGTGGGGGATTTTGTCCCCGTCTGTCCCTGAGTCAGGAACGCCCTCCCCGTTCACTTACTTCCCCCCAAGGGTTGGATGCCTAGCCCGGACTCTGGCCCACCCTACCCATGCTCTCTGCAGGGGCCATCTATCTGCACACCACCCCTTCCCAGTGTGCCTGGGGCTTGGTGGGCACAGGAAGCTGGCGGCTGATGGCACTGACTCACGTGCTCTGATGATATCTTTGCCAGGACCTCGGGGCTGGGAGTGCCCACCACCTCCATGATACGCTTCAGCTGGTCAATGTCTAGCTGGCTCAGGAAACACCTGCTGGCCAGCCATGGTCCTTTACCAGCCCCCAGGGCACGGGCAGAGGCGATGAGACTGTCAGAAAGGGCCAGACCCCCCTCCCACACACCTCCTCCCAGCCTGGGCTAAGGATACAGTCATTTCCTGGAAACAGGGCCTTTCCCTGGAGCAGCTCGGCCATGATGCAGCCCACAGACCAGATGTCCACTGTTGGGGTAGGGGGGTCTCTTGTCAGTGCCAGCTCAGCGGCCTCCTCAATCACACCCAGACCCCCAAGCAGCAGAGCACTTCCTCTACAGCCACCCTGAGGAGGAGGAGGAGTCGGTCCCAGGGCTACAGACACCCCACCCATGCTCCAGGCCCTCTGCAAGCTGGCCCCTAGAACTGGAAATGCCCCCGGGGTCCTTGGCCTCTGGCCACCGTCCTCAGACCTCGGTGTGAGCTCTGCTGCCCTGGTCAGGTGCTGCCGAGAGAAGCACCTGTCTGGTTGTAGTGCATCCAGTTGAGCATGATCTCGGGGGCCCGGTACCAGCGAGTGGCCACGTATCCCGTCATTTCCTCATCGGCCTGGCGGGCCAGCCCAAAGTCCAGGATCTGCAGCGACCACAGGTCCTTGAGGCCCCTCACGTGCCTTCCCACTGCCCAGCCCGTCCCTCGGGCCCTCACCCTGAGCTCGCAGTCCTCATTCACCGCCACGTTGCTGGGCTTCAGGTCCTGCAGGGCGGGCAGGCATCAGCGCAGGCGCCAGCGCCCCTGACCGACCCTCGCCCGCGCTGCACCTACCCGGTGGATGATCCCAGCTGAGTGGATGTACTGCGGGGGAGAGAAGACGCGGTGAGCCCAGCTCTTCCCCGGCCCGCGCCTGGCTGCGGCCCGTGTGAGGGAGGAGCCAGGTGCCCACCTTCAGCCCGCGTAGCAGCTGGTAAACGAGGAACTGCACGTGCCCGTCGCTCAGCGCCTGGCACTTGACAATATTGCTCAGGTCGGCACCCATCAGGGTGGTCACCAAATACCTGCGGCAGGACTAGAGGTCAGGACAGGGCCTGCCGCCCCTCCCTGGCCGCCGCCACACCCGTCCCTCCCTCTCCCGGCCCCCTCACACTTCGCTGAAGTCCTCGATGGACGTGGCCGGCGTAAAGACATCCAGAAGCCCGATGACCTGGGCGAGGAGCAGAGGCAGGCCCACGTCCGGCTGCGGCCCCGCCCCTCCAGCCCTGGCCCCGCCCCTCGGGCTCCCCGGGCCCCGCCCCTCCACCCCTGGCCCCGCTCTCGGGCTCCCAGGGCCCCGCCCCTCCAGCCCTGGCCCCGCCCTCGGGCTCCCAGGGCCCCGCCCCTCCAGCCCTGGCCCCGCCCTCGGGCTCCCAGGGCCCCGCCCCTCCAGCCCTGGCCCCGCCCTGGGGCTCCCAGGGCCCCGCCCCTCCAGCCCTGGCCCCGCCCTCGGGCTCCCAGGGCCCCGCCCCTCCAGCCCTGGCCCCGCCCTCGGGGACCCCGGGCGCGCCCCTCACGTTCTCGTGCTTCAGGTGTTTGAGCAGCCGCAGCTCGCGGTACGTCCTCCGCGCGTGGATCAGCGACTGGAACGGACGCGACAGCTTCTTCACCGCCACCTTCTGGCGCAGCCGCGCGTCGTAGGCCGAACTGCAAGGCGGGCGAGTGAGATGGCGCGGACCAGCGGGCGACGCGGCGTGCAGGCAGGAGCCCTCGCACAAGGTCGCGCAGTGCTCACCAGCAGGACCCAGGTCTCCTCCTGTCCCGTTACCCTCGTCCTGAACCCTGGGACCCCCAACACACGCACGCGCGCGCGCGCGCGCGCACACACACACACACACACACACACACACACACACACACAGGCACGGCTCCGTATAGTCAAGGAAGGGAAACTGGCCACCTCTTCCTAACTTGTAACCGAACTGGACAGACAGGAAAGGTCCCGCAAAGGAGGCCCCCTGGACACACATCCTCCTGCTCAGACCACTCCCAAGGCCCCCTCCACCTCACACCGCCTCACGCACCCACCCCTTTGTAGGAGAGGCAGCAGTCACAGCTCTCATCCTCAAATGCGGAGGCCACGGGGACCCCTGCCCTCTCCTTAAGGGCTCGCCTATGAGCAGGCAGCCCCTCCTAGCAGACAGGTCCATGATCCACAGTAGACCTGACATCCACCTAAGCAGACACCCCCTGGGTGTTGGGGGACCCCTCTCAAGGGTCCACACCCCAACCAGCCCCAGCGGTCTCGCACTGCAGCTCTCTGTAACCACCCTCCAGCCCCATGTGCCCGGGGAAAAGAGGCCTCAGCCAACCCAGACCCTCCACCCCCAAGCTCTACCCTCTGGACCTCAGCTGCGGGGGCTGAGTCCCCTGGGACGGGACAAGACTGGGGTGGGGTGCAGACACCCTCTAAGGATAGCACAAGTGGTAGGCGGCTCGCTCAGCTCAGGCCTAGGCCGGTAGGAGCTGCGACTCCTGGAGAATGGGGGAGGAGGGCACGGGGGAGCTGGAGGCCATCCTGGGGGAGAGGTCTGGACCTCCCAGGCCCGAGGCTCCCTTTTCAAACAATAGCTCCAACCCAGGGCAGGGGAAATCTGCTAGGCTCTGGGGGCCTCCTGGCTCTTGCTGAAGAGAGCTCTGATGGCTGCTCCGATATTTAGGAGCCCGGGAGACCCGCCCTCCGGTCCGCTGTGACGCCCCGGGATTCAGCCCAGTGGTGGACACTGGGGATCCGAGGGGCCGGAGGGCGACCCCCTCCCTGCCCGCGAGCGTCGTGGGCTGGAAAGTTTCCTCCGCCCTTCCCCCCATTCATTCTCCGCAGCGCCGGCCGGGGGCGGAGGCAGGCGAGGCCCCTCCCCACGCAGGGAACCCCACGCCGCGCGGGCTGGGGCGCGCCTCGGCCCCTGCCCCGCCCCTACCAGACCGAGCCGTAGGCGCCGGAGCCCACGGGACGCAGGCCCTGCAGCCGCTGCGGCACCTCCCACACCGTCTTGTTCAGCTCCTGCCGGTAGAAGCCGGCGCGCGGGCCCGACATGTCCGGAGCGGGGTCCGGAGCGGGCGCACCCCGGCGCCCAGCCCGCGCCGAGCGGAGCCGAGCGGGGCCGAGCGGGGCGGGGCCTGGCGGGGCGGAGGGCGGGGCCTGCAGGGGCGGGGCCTGGCGGGCGATGGGCGGGGCCTGGCGGGGCGGGGCCTGGCGGGGCGGAGGGCGGGGCCTGCAGGGGCGGAGCCTGGCGGGCGGTGGGCGGGGCCTGGTGGGGCGGAGGGCGGGGCCTGGCGGGGCGGAGGACGGGGCGGGGCCTGGCGGGGCGGGGCGGGGCGGGGCCTGGCGGGCGGTGGGCGGGGCCTGGCGGGGCGGAGGGCGGGGCCTGGCGGGGCGGGGCCTGGCGGGTCCCCGGCCGGGTCCTCGGCGGGCGGTCCGGCCCCTCGGGGGCTAGGCGGCGAGGTTCTCCCTCAGGCCGTGCGCCCGCCCCCCCTGGCCGCAGCCCCGCCCGCTGCCTGGGAACGAGGGCACGCTCAGGACCCGGGCCCGGGCGCGCCGTGGAAGTTGTTTCATCCAGGGAGCACGGCGCGCAAAAGCCAGGGCCCCGTGTGCTCCGGCGGCCCGGCGCTCGTCCAGGCCCCTCTGCGGGGACCTGGGGCCTGCGGACGCCCCCGGGAGGCCTGCCGTGGCCGCCTCCTCCCGAGGTGAGTCCGCTGGCCAGTCAGGACCAGGGACAGCGGCGGCACCAGGGGCCTCTGAGGTGTGGCGCCCACAGGGGCGGCTCCCAAATGGGTCCTCCCTGGTGTCCTCCTACTGAAATGGCCCCCTCTCCCAGGAAGCCCACCCTGCCTTTCCCAGGTCCGGAGAGGCCTCCCCTAAGGCAAAGTGGCCAAACCCCGCTTCCCTGGCAGGCGCCTTTCTGCTTTCAGTGGCCAGGAAAGGTGCTCCCTCCCCGCGCCCAGTAAGGCCTGGGGGTCGGCTGCACAGGTCTTCTTATTCCTACTGGAAAGTGACCAGAGATTCGGAGGAGCATCGCCCTTTTAGAGAAATGGCCCCAGCCCTGGGCCTTCGGGAAGCAACGGGAAGTTGGGAGCTTTATGTATAGGTTGCCTCTTCCAGAAAGGTGGGCATGAGGATGGAACTCAGGGGCATTATGCCTCCCAGCTCTATACCCAGCCCTATTGCATTTGTGTGTGTGTGGGGGGTACTGGGGATGGAACCCAGGGGCATTATGCCTCCGAGCTCTATACCCAGCCCTATTGCATGTGTGTGTGTGTGGGGGGGTACTGGGGATGGAACCCAGGGGCATTATGCCTCCCAGCTCTATACCCAGCCCTATTGCATTTGTGTGTGTGTGGGGGTACTGGGGATGGAACCCAGGGGCATTATGCCTCCCAGCTCTATACCCAGCCCTATTGCATTTGTGTGTGTGTGGGGGGTACTGGGGATGGAACCCAGGGGCATTATGCCTCCGAGCTCTATACCCAGCCCTATTGCATTTGTGTGTGTGGGGGGGGGTACTGGGGATGGAACCCAGGGGCATTCTACCTCTGAGCTACACCCCCTGCCCTATTTTTTATTCTTTATTTTGAAACAGGATCTCACCGAGTTGTGGAGGGCCTCACTAAGTAGCTGAGGCTGTCTGCGAACTGCGATCCCCCGGTCTCAGCCTCCTGAATGCTGGGATTACAAGCGTGCACCACCACGCCCGGCCCCAATCTTCATTTATTTTTTTATTTTTTAATTTTTGCGATACTGGGGATGGAACCCAGGGGCATTCTACCTACCGAGCTATGCCCCCAGACCTATCTTTTATTCTTTATTTGGAAACAGGGTCTCACTGAGTTGCAGAGGGCCTCACTAATAGCCGAGACTGTCTACAAACTGCAACCCTCCTGTCTCAACCTCCCCAATGCTAGGATTACAAGCATGCGCCACCATACCCGGCTCTTTTTATTATTTATTATTCATTTGTTTTTTGCTTTTTTTTTTTTTTTTTTTTTGGTGGTACTGGGGGGTGGAACCCAGAGGCTTTCTAGTTCTGGGCTATACTCCCAGACCTATTTTATACCTTATTTTTGCGGGTCTGGGGATGGAACTCAGGAGCATTCGACCTCTGAGCTACACCCCCTGCCCTATTTTTTAATTCTTTATTTTGAAACCAGGTCTCACTGAGTTGCAGAGGGCCTCACTGCATTCGAGAGGCTGAGACTGGAGGATGGAGGTTCGCGGACAGCCTCAGCTACTTAGTGAGGTGGCACATGCTTGTAATCCCAGCATTTGGGAGGCTGAGACAGGAGGATTGCACAGGTTTGAAGCCAGCCTTAGCTACTTAGTGAAGCTCTCAGCAACGTAGTGAGACCCTGTTTCCAAATAAAGTATAAAAATACGTCTGGGAATATAGCCCAGGAGTAAAAAAAAAAAAAAAAAAAGAAAAAGCCTGTGAGTTCTACCCCCAGTACCACACACACAAAAATAAAAACAAAAAAATAGGACTGGGGATGTAGTCCAGAGGTAGAATGCTCCTGGGTTCCATCCCCAGTACTGAAAAAAAAAAATAGAATTAAAATTTGAGCCGGGCATGGTGGCGCACGCTTGTAATCCCAGCACTCAGGAGGCTGAGACCGGAGGATAGCGGTTTGCAGACAGCCTCAGCTACTTAGTGAGGCCCTCTGCAACTCAGTGAGACCCTGTTTCCAAATAAAGAATAAAAGATAGGGCAGGGGCTGTAATTCGGAGGTTGAATGCTCCTGGGTTCCATCCCCAGACCCGCAAAAAAAATTTTTTTTTTTTTTAGTTTTAGGGGGTTACTGGAGACTGAACTCAGCAGCATTTTGCCTCTGAGATACACCACCAACCCCTTTTATTTATTTGTTTGTTTTTGCTGTACTGGGGATGGAACCCAGGGGTATTCTACCTCTGAGCTACATCCCAGCCCTATTTTTTTAATTTACTCTGTGTGTGTGTGTGTGTGTGTGTGTGTGTGTATGGTGCTGGGGATGGAACCCAGAGGCTTTCTACCTTCAGGCTACATTCCCAGACCTATCTTGTTTTATTTGGAAACAGGGTCTCACTAAGTTGCCGAGAGCCTCACTAAGTAGGTGAGGCTGGCATCAAACCTGCGTGATCCTCCTGTCTCAGCCGCCCAAGTACTGGGATTATAAGCGTGCGCCCCCACACCCGGCCTTTTATTCTTTATTTTGAAACAGGGCGTCACAGACTTGTGGAGGCCTCACTAAGTAGCTGAGCTGTCCACGTGGCTACCATGCCTGTCTCTGTTATCATTACTATTATTGTCATTTTTTTGTGTGTGTGGTACTGGGGGTGGAACCCAGGGGTTTTTCTACCTCCGGGCTATACTCCCAGACCTATTTTATACTTTATTTGGAAACAGGGTTTTACTAAGTTGCTGAGAGCCTCACTAAGTAGCTGAGGCTGGCTTCCAACCTGTTCCATCCTCCTGTCTCAGCCTCATAAACGCTGGGATTTCAAGTGTGTGCCACCATGCCTGGCTTATTATTTTGTGGTGCTAAGGATTGAACCTAGGGGCACTGTACCTCTGAGATACATCTCCAGCATTTTTTTTTTTTTTTTTCGGTACTGGGGATGAAACCCAGGGGTATTCTACCTCCAAACTATATGCCCAGCCCTATTTTATAAGTCTTCATTTTGAAACAGGGTCTCACTGAGTTGCAAAGGGCCTCACTAAGTAGTAGCTGAGGCTGTCTGTGAACCGTGATCCTCCTGTCTCCCAAATACAGGGATTACAAGCATACGCCACCATGCCCGGTTCCTAGCATTATTTTTTCTTTTTTCTTTTTTTGTTTTTTTGGTCCTGGGGATGGAACTCAGGGAAACATACCTCCAGCCCTAATTTTTATTTTTATTTTCTGGAAACAGGGCCTCCCCAGGTTGAGGGGTCTCATTACTTGTCAAGGCTGTCCTCCAACCTGTGGTCCTCCTGTCTCAGCCTCCCAAGTACTGGGATTACAAGCGTGCACCACCACGCCCGGCTTATTTTATATTCTTTGTTTGGAAACGCTTCACAAAGTAGCTGAGGTTGGCAACCTTCCATCCTCCTGTCTCAGCCTCCCAAGTACTGGGATTATGAGCATGCAGATACATCATGGTGAATCCTGACCGTGGGGCGTGCGCGGGGATACTCAGGTGGCAAAGGAAGGAGTCAGAGTCTCAGCCCTTCTGGCGTCACCCTGGCCAGACCCCAAGCCTCTACCCCGAGCCTTAGTTTCCTCTGGAAGCTGGTGTCAACCCAGGAGTCTGGCGTGCGAGCCCGAGGGTGGCCCCAGCCCCACGTTGCCCAGCCCGCCCGGGGCAGAGTTCCCGGAGGGCCCCAACTCCACTCCGGTGGGCCTTCTTTGGGGCGGGCCGAGGTTTTGTGCGGAGTTAATGGAGCTTCAGCTGAAGGCGCAGGGGCGGGAGCCCCCGCCCAGTCGGTGGGAATCTAGGCCTCCTCCTGCTTCCTGGGGGAGGGGAGCGGCCTTTTGTCTGTGCCTTAGGGAGGGGGGCGTTTCCTGGGCAACGGCGTGTCCCCGCCTTCTGGGAGCTGCGGAGCGCGCAGACGCAGACGCAGAAGACTGCCCACCCAACAACCCGTCTGCCAGAGGCCGGGAGGGGCCAGCCTGGCGCAGCTGACCTCAGCGGGCACCCCAGCCCCTGCGTGCCTGGCCTCTGCGTGGTTTCTGGGTGGATGCTGAGGCCCCTTTCAAGGAAGCTCGGCCGAGCCTCCAGGAGCCCATAGTGCTGAACCGGAAGGAGGGTGGGAGCCTGCAGCCTGAACCTTGCCGAGAATGGCCTCTCCTGAATGTCAGCCCTCCCCTCCTCAGCTCCACTGCCCCTCTCCCTGGAGGGCTGCGTCCTTAGCCACAACATCCTGACAAGCAAATCCGGCTGCCTGCGAGGGTGATTGAGGAAAGGTTCTTAGGGGGCCCAAGCCCCTTCCCATGACCCTCTCCTCCCGCTACACAGGGAATGAGAAGGGGCATAGCAGCGGCCTTCTGCCCACCGGAGGCGGCCGCCCCTCCCAGGTCCCCTGCCCGGCCCTGTTCTCAGCAGCACCTTGTCCCTGGTTCTCCCACCAGCAGCACTCTGGGAAGCGGGAGCCCTGCGCTGAGCCACAGAAGCAGCGCCATTTCAGGGTGGGGCCTGTGGGGATGTCAGCTGTCAACCTTGTACCCTTCTTGGAGAGCCACCCTTGTTCTGTGGGACGGGAATGGGCCCCCAGATGCAGAAGGCTCAGCATCAAAGGTGGCCCTCCTGTCAGGACTGCCTGGCCTGAGGATGTGCAGGGAGTGGGCAGACCAGGGCCCATGGTGCTGGAGGGCAGTTCAGACACACGGAATCCAGGTGTAGAGAGAAGCTGGGCTGCTGCACCATACCCCTTGCTCAGGTGGGAGGCTCCCCAGGATCCTGCTTGCTGCTGGGTTTCCAGTGCCCTGGACAGCACGGGGGGCATCAAGTGAGCCTCAGCAGGAGCATGTGGAATAGAGCCGGGCGTGGGGGTACACACAAGCAACCCCAGCACTTGGGAGGCTGAGACAGGAGGAGCGCACAGGTTCAAAGCCAGCCTCAGCTACTTAGTGAGACCCTGTTTCCAAATAAACTATAAAATAGTTCTGGGAGTACAGCCTGGAGGTAGAAAGCCCCTGGGTTCCATGCCCAGTACCATAAAAAAATAAAGTTGCAGCCGGGCGTGGTGGCGCATGCTTGTAGTCTCAGCATTCAGGAGGCTGAGACCGGAGGATCATGGTTCGCAGACAGCCTCAGCTACTTAGTGAGGCACTCCACAACTTAGTGAGACCCTGTTACAAAAAAATAAAGAATAAAAAATAGGGCAGGGGGTGTAGCTTGGAGGTTGAATGCCCCTGGGTTACATCCCCAGACCTGCAAATAAATAAATAAAATAAATAAAATAAATAAAGTTGGGCTGGGGGAATGTAGCTTGGAGCAGAATGCTCCTGTGCAATCCTCAGAATCACACACACACACCATGTGTAATGAAGGAGGGCTGAGAGGTGCTGACACTGCACTGCACCTGGGATTGAGGGGAACCCCTCTCCCTACTGCCAGGTGCCTCCTCCTTGGGTACTGGGGATTGAACCCAAAGGCCTGCCACCTCCCAGCCAGCCATTCATTCATTCGTTATTTATTTATTTAGAAATAGGGTCTCATAGCTGGGCGTGGTGGTGCACACTTGTAATCCCTGTGTTTAGGAGGCTGAGACAGGAGGATCACACGGGTTCGAAGCCAGCCTCAGCTACTCAGTGAGGCGTTCAGCAACTTAGTGAGACCCTGTTTCCAAATAAAATATAAAAAAGGTCTGGGAGTATAGCCCAGAGGTAGAAAGCCTCTGGGTTCCCCCCCAGTACCACCAAAAAAAAAAAAAAAAAAAAAAAAAAGAAATAGGGTCTCACTAGGTTGCAGAGGGCCTCACTAAGTAGCTGAGGCTGGCTGCAAATCTGCAATCCTCCTGTCTCAGCCTCTCAAGTACTGGGATTACAAGCATGTGCCACCACGCCCAGTTTCCCAGCCTTGCCTCAAACTTGGAATCCTAAATCAGGCATGGTAACACATGCTCATAATCCCAGTACTTGAGAAGCTGAGAAAGGAGGATCGCAGGTTTGAGGACAGCCTGAGCAAGAAGTGAGCCTCTGCCGGGCATGGTGGCCCATGCTAATCTGCGCTGGGGAGGCTGAGACAGGAGGATGGCGCAGGTTTGAAGCCAGCCTCAGCTGGCCTAAGAGACCGTTCCCAAATAAAATATAAAATTTTTATATTTGGGAACGTGTGTGTAGCCCAGAGGTAGAAGGCCCCTGGGTTCCATCCCCAGTACCATAAAGAAAAAAAAAAAAAAAAAAAAGAAAAGAAAAAAAAAGAAGTGAGCCTCTTATCAACCTAATGAGACCCTGTTTCAAATTAAAGGCCAGGGTGGTGGCACACTTGTAAACCTGGTATTTGGGAGGCTGAGACAAAAGGATCAAGGCTTGCGGCTTGTGAAGCCCTCTGCAATTCAGTAAGACCCTGTTTCAAGATAAAGAATTAAAAAATGGGGCTGGGGTGTAGCTCGGAGGTCGAATTCCCCTGGGTTCAATCTCCAGTACTGCAAAAAATAAAAAGCTGGGCGTGGTGGTGCACACTTGTAATCCCAGCATTCGGGAGGCTGAAACAGGAGGATTGCGGTTCTCAGACAGTCAGCTACTTAGTGAGGTTCTTTGCAACTCAGTGAGACCCTGTTTCAAAATAAAGAATAAAAAATAGGGCTGAGGGTGTATCTCAAAGGTAGAATTCCTATGGGTTCCATCCCCAGTACTGCAAAAAAAATTAAATAAGTAGCCGGGTGTGGTGGCGCAAGCTTGTAATTCCTGCGCTTGGGAGGCTGAGACAGGAGGATTACGCAGGTTCGAAGCCAGTCTCAGCTAGCTTAAGAGACCCTGTTTCCAAATAAAAAATATAAAATAGGTTTGGGAATGTAGCCCTGAGGTAGCAGGTCCCTGGGTTCCACCTCCAGTACCACCACCAAAATAAATAAATAAATAAATAAATATAAATAAGAAAGAAAGACTAAAAAATAGGACTGGGGTGTAACTCAGAGGTGCAATGTCCCTGGGTTCCATTCCAAGTATTACAAAAATAAATAAATAAATAAATATAAATAAACAAAAAATAGGCTGGGTGTGGTGGTACACACTTGTATTCCCAGCATTTGGGAGGCTGAGACAGGAGGATCACAGACAGCTTCAGCTACTTAGTGAGGCCCTTTGCAACTCAGTGAGACCCTGTTTCAAAATAAAGAAAAAAAAAATAGGGCTGGAGTGTGGTTCAGAGGTAGAATGCCCCTGGGTTCCATCCCCAGTACCTCAATAAATAAATAAATAGATAAATAAATAAATAAAATAGGGATGGAAGCCAAGTATGTCTGCATACTTGTAAGTAATCCCAGCATTTGAGAAGCCAAGACAGGAGGATCACCATTAGGTGACCAGCCATGAGACCCTGCTTCGAGATAAATAGAGTCAGGGTGATGGCACACGCTTGTAATCCCAGCACTTGGGAGGCTGAGACAGGAGGATCGCACAGGTTCGAAGCCAGCCTCAGCTACTTAGTGAGGCTCTCAGCAACTTAGTAAGACCCTGTTTCTAATATAAAAATAGGTCTGGGAGTGTAGCCCCAGAGGTAGAAAGCCCCTGAATTCCATCCCCAGTACCACCACAAAAAAAAAAAGAAAGAAAGAAAGAAAGAAGATGATAAAATATAGGGCTAAGGGTATATATAGCTCAGTGGTAGAATGCCCCTGGGCTTAACACACACACACACACACACACACACACACACACACACACACACACCCTGCATCATCCTATTTCAGCCTCCTGCGTACTAGGCTTACAAGTGTATATGACCACTAAGTCCTCAACCCCTTACTAGCAATGTGCCCCCTGCTCTCAGGCTGTGCTCTTGAATCTTGCTTGTGTCCTGATCATTCTGAGCAGCTGGTGAGACCAAGAGGATAATGATCTCATGCCCCTTGGGACTGGGGGACCTGAGTGAACCCCAGCAGTCAGCAGGGCCTGCACAGGGTAGGGGTGAGGGGCCACCTCTTGCCTCATATTAGGACCTGGTCCCTAGAGCACAGGGTGAGGACCGGCTCAGCCTCACCAGCCCGGCAGCCCAGCCTGGGAGGACGGGAGCCAGGAGACCTGTGGGGCCACCAGATGGCGCTGGGGCTGGTCCAGCTGTGTCCCGCAGGGTGGCCCTCTGCTCCACCCCACTGCCCATGGACTACAGAGGGACAGGTGGGCAGCCAGGAGCAAGCCAGCCAACCAGCAGAGTGAAAAAGACAGATGTATTGGATTTACAATGAACAAGATTTACAAAAGGGGTGGGTGGTCCTGGCGGAGCTGCTTCCTGACCCCTCAGACATGGAGGGGCTCTGAGACAGCCTGTGTGACAGCTGACACCAGGACCCCCAGTCTGCTGGGCCCCGACGTCTGACGTCCGGCCACCTTTGAGGTGGGCCCCGCGGGGCTCCGGTCTGCTTGGAGGGCAGGGAGAGGTCGGGAAGGCTTCGTACCGCTTTTTCTCCTGGCTCCATCTGACTGACTGACAGACACACAGTCCGTGAACTGGCCCTGGGGGGCTTCAGGCACTGAGACCCCACCGGAGGCCAAACCCAGGGCATCCTGGAGGCTGCTGGTGCACAGGGAGGCAGGCTGAGGCCACACTGCCCCCGCGGCCCGGCGCGGCTTTGTAAGGCACGTTTGAGGATCACTCCACACAGAGAACAGCCGGTGCTGGTGTCAAGGGAGGAGCTGGTGCTGGCTCGGGCGCCGGGCAGTATTGCTCTGGAGAACGAGGCTACAGTCTACGGCAGGAGGCGGGCCCGCCGCACCCCCTCCAGATGCCCAGGGCACGTCTTCTGCTGGGAAGAGAAAAGGGCTCAGCCTTGGCCAGCTGGCCTCACCCCGAGGGGCTGCCCAGTGCTGGGCAGGGGCACCACACCTGGGCCTGGAGGCAGTATGGGCGGTTGAGGTCAGAGGTCGGTGACCTTGTTTTCCAGAGCAGCAGCGATCTGCTGCAGGCGGAAGGCCAGCTGCATCTTCTGGGCGGCAGGGTCCTCTTCCAAGGCATTGATGATCTGGGGGGGCAGGGGTCCCGTCAGACCGCAGGTCAGAGAGGGGCCGCCCGCGCCCAGCCCGCGCCCCACCTACCTCGTCATAGTACTTCTGAGTGTACTGGTACAGCTGGTGCAGTGCCACTAGTGTGTTCAGGGAGTCCGTGTGCGCCTGAGGGATGAGACGGGGTCATGGGAGAGTGTGACCCCCAGAGGGAAGCAGCTCACGGAGCAGAAGGTCGCACCCTGGCAAGAGGGGCCCATCAGCATCCCCGCCCCTCCAGAGGGCGGGAGGGCTGGCAGGGGAGGGGGTCCCAGGCCCGCCGCTGCCACCTTCTGGATGAGTGTCACTCTACCCTGCAGCCCAGCACCCAGCCCAGCCTGGGGCAGCCGGGTGGGAGGGGCCCTGGCTCAACCCCGTGGCCTTTACCCGGGAAATCTCTGCCAGGTGCGTGTTCATGTCCTGGTCGCTGACCTGCACCATCTGCCGGATCCCCTTGTAGTAACTGCAGGGACAAGGCAGTGCAGACTGAGGCCAGGCCCCAGGGTGCCCCGGGTGCCCGGACCCACGGCCCCCGCCCCACAGGCCAGGGCTGGCACACGCCGTGTCTGGAGGCAGGGTGGCACTCACTCCTCCACCATCTTCTTGTAGGTGGAGATCTCCTTCGCATACAGCAGCTTGTTGCTGGGAGAGTCCTGTGGAGAAGAAGCCCAGTTACACCAGGCCGGCTCAGCCTGCTCAGGTCCCCCATGGAAAGGGGTGGGGTGGCCCTGCCCAGATGCCCAAAACTTTATTTATTTATTTTGGTACAAGAGATTGAACCCAGAGACATTCTACCTCTGAGCTATAACCCCAGCCCTATTTTTAAAAAATTTAAAACAAGGTCTCACTAAGTTGTGGAGGGCCTAAGTGCTGAGGCTGTCCTTAAGCCCTGGATCCCCCTGTCTCAGCCTACAAAGTACTGGGACTACAAGCACGTGCCACTATGCCTGGCTCCCCCGGCCCTTTTTATTTTTATTTTGATTATTTATTTATTTATTTTTGGTGGTACTGGGGGTGAAACCCAGGGGCTTTCTACCTCCAGGCTATACTCTCAGACCTTTTTTATATTTTATTTGGAAACAGGGTCTCACTAAGTTGCTGAGAGCCTCACTAAGTAGCTGAGGCTGGCTTCGAACCCATGTGATCCTCCTGTCTCAGCCTCCCAAGCGCGGGGATTACAAGCGTGCGCCACCACGCCTGGCACCAGATCTATTTATTTATTTATTTATTTGGTGGTACTGGGGTTCCTGGAAGCCCTTCTACCTCCGGGCTACACTCCTAGACCTATTTTTACATTTTTATTTGGAAACAGGGTCTCCTAAGCCAGCATGCGTGGCTGGCTTCGAACCTGCGCAATCCTCCTGTCTCTGCCTCCCAAGCGTGGGGATTACAAGCGTGCGCCACCACGCCCGGTGGCACCAGATCTATTTTTAAAAAAATATTTTTATTTGGAAGCAGGGTCTCACTAAGTTGCTGAGAGCCTAAGTAGCTGAGGCTGGCTTCGAACCTGCACGATCCTCCTGTCTCAGCCTCCCAAGTGCAGGGATTACAAGCGTGCGTCCCCACGCCTGGCTCCTTTTTATTTTGAAACAGGGCTTGCTAGGTTGCTAAGTGTCTCACTAAGTAGCTGAGGCTGGTCTCAAACCTGAGATCCTCCTGTTTCAGCCTCCCAAGGGCTGGGATGATAGGAATGAGAAAACATGCCAGGCTGGCCCTAACTTTTCATAAAGAAAACTGCACCTCCACAGGCATGGTGGTGCACACCTCTAACCCCAGAACTCGGGAGCTGAGCAAGAATTCAGGTACAAGGCCAGCCTCAGCAATTTGCCAAGACCCTGCTTCAAAACAAAAAATAAAAAGGGTTGGGAGTACAGTTAAAATGTCCCTGGGCTCAGCCAGGCGTGGTGACACACGCTTGTAACCCCAGTGCTTGGAAGACAGAGACAGGAGGATCACACAGGTTCGAAGCCAGCCTCATCTACTTGGTGAGGCTCTCAGCAACTTAGTGAGACCCTGTTTCCAAATAAAGTATAAAATAGGTCTCGGAGTGTTGTCCAGAGGTAGAAAAGCCTCTGAGTTCTATCCCCAGTACCACAAGAGAGGGAGAGGGAGAGGGAGGGGGAGGGGGAGGGGGAGAGGGAGACGGGGGGGGGGGAGAGAGAGAGAGAGAGAGAGAGAGAGAGAGAGAGAGAGAGAGGGAGGGAGGGAGGGAGGAAGAGGATATGAATGAATGTCCTTGGGTTCAGTCAACAGTTTGAGCCCCAGGAGAAAAAGACTGTACTTCTGTGGCCCATGCCTTTAATCCCAGCTACTAGAAGGCTACGGCAGGAGCATCTTGTTACAGACCAGCTGGGGAACTCAGTGAGACACCATCTCAAAATAAAGGAATGAGCCTGTAACTTAGTTGTAGATCACTTGCCTGGCATGTGTGTGTGAGATTCTGAGTTCAATCCCCAGAACCATAGCCAGGCGTGGTGGCACACACTTGTAATCCCTGCGCTTGGGAGGCTGAGACAGGAGGATCACACAGGTTCGAAGCCAGCCTGAGCTGGCTTAAGAGACCCTGTTTCCAAATAAAAATATAAAATAGGTCTGGGAGTGTAGCCCGGAGGTAGAAGGCCCCTGGGTTCCATCCCCAGTACCACCAAAAAACAAAAACAAAAACAATCCCCAGAATAATAAAGATATGAAAAAGAAAAAAAAGAGTCAGGTGTGGTGGAACACATCTGTAATATCAGTGCTTGGGTGGCTGAGACAGGAGGTCACAGGGTCAAGAGTAAATTGAGACATTCAGTGAGCTCCTCGTTCAAAGTAAAAAATTATCCCAGTGCTTGGGAGGCTGAGGTGGGAGGATCACAAGTTTGCAGCCAGCCTCACCTATTTAGTGAGGCCCTCTGCAACTTAGTGAGACCCTGTTTCAAAATAAAGGATTAAAAAATAGGGCTAGGGGGTATAGCTTGAAGGTAGATGCCCCTGGGTTAAATCCCCAGTACGAAAAAAAAAAGTAAAAAATTAAATAGGTAGGGTTGGGGAGCCAGGCATGGTGGCACATGCCTGTAATCCCAGTACTTAGGAGGTTGAGGCAGGATGTTTCCAAATTTGAGTACAGACTCAGCCAGTAGTGAGATGCTCATCAACCTAGATGACCTTGTTTCCAAATTAAAAATAAAATCAGACTGGGGGTGTAGCTTGAAGGTAGAATCCCTCTGGGTTTAATCCCCAGTACCACACACACACAATACTATGAAATAAAATAGGCTGGGGGTAGCCAGGTGTGGTGGCGCTCACTTGTCATCCCAGCATTCGGGAAGCTGAGACGGAGGATGGCGGTTCTCAGCCAGCCTCAGCTACTTAAGTGAGGCCCTCTGCATCTCAGTGAGAGCCTGTTTCAAAATAAAAAAATAAAAAATAGGACTAGGAGTGTAGCTTGGAGGCAGAGTGCCCCTGGGTTCCTTCCCCAGTACTGCAAAACAAAACAAAACAAAACCAACAACCTGTATTTCTGCCCGTTGTGCTTTGTAGTAAAGCCGTGGCTGCCTGTGTCAGGAGGGAGGCCCCCAGGAGTGGAAGGAGGTGGGTCCTGGCATCTCCTTCCCGGCAGCCCCACATCCACGTCCACCTCCTGCCCACTCTACTGATCCAAGCTTTGGCCCCCCGTGTGCAAGCCCCCTGCCGGCTGCTTCTCACCCCACCTTGGCCACGGCGGTCCCCAGGCCACCCGATGGCACAGGATGCCCAGGCCGTCCTGGCCGGCTGGCCAGCTCTCCCCGTTCCCGCCAGGACCCCGGCGCCACTCACACGGCTCAGCTTGTGCTCGGTGCGCGTGCAGGCATCCATGAAGGTCTGTGCGATGACGGAGAGCGAGGCGTCCACCACCTCGTGGACGTGCACGTCGAAGATGAAGTGCGGGTTCTTGAGGATGTTCACCCAGAAGCGGAGCGGTAAACTGCGCAGGGGACAGGGAGTGAGGGGCCGCTGGGCGGGGCCGGGCGGGCGGAGCAGGGCCAGACTGGGCGTGGCCACCGGGGCGGGGCCGGACAGACTGGGCGGGGCCGCTGGGGCCTGGTGGCCGGGCGGGTGGGGCGGGGCCTCTGGGGCGGGGCCGGACAGACTGGGCGGGGCCGGGCGGGCGGAGCAGGGCCAGACTGGGCGTGGCCATCGGGGCGGGGCCGGAAAGACTGGGCGGGGCCGCTGGGGCCTGGTGGCCGGAGCAGGGCCAGACTGGGCGTGGCCATCGGGGCGGGGCCGGACAGACTGGGCGGGGCCGCTGGGGCCTGGTGGCCGGAGCAGGGCCAGACTGGGCGTGGCCATCGGGGCGGGGCCGGACAGACTGGGCGGGGCCGCTGGGGCCTGGTGGCCGGGAGGGCGGAGCAGGGCCAGACTGGGCGTGGCCATCGGGGCGGGGCCGGACAGACTGGGTGGGGCCTCTGGGGCCTGGTGGCCGGGCGGGTGGGGCGGGGCCTCTGGGGCGGGGCAAGGCGGCCTCACCTGTTGGTCTTCCAGATGTGGATGGTGTCTTCGTCCTTAATGTCGTGCTTCTCGGCCTGCTCGTCCAGGAAGTCGAAGAAGTACTTGACTGCGGGCGGCACGGCGTGCCCAGGCGCCAGCACGCTCTGGAAGAAGTTGTCTACGAACTGCTGCAGCGTGCCCTGTGGGGAGGGTGGGCGTGACCGGGCGCAGGGCTCCCAGGTGCGCCCACCCGCGCCCGCCCGCGCCGCCCACCTTGACGGACAGCAGCCGCGTCAGGTAGATCTCCGTGATGGCCTTGGTGCGCTCCTTCTCCTTCATGCTGCCTCGCTTGGACTTGCCCTCGTCCACCTCATCTGCAGGTCGCACCAGGTGCCACACGCGGTTCTCCTCCTCCAGCAGGGCGTGGCCTGCGGGCACGGGGAGCTGAGGAATGGGCCCCGAGCCCGGCCCTACCCACCCACGGGCCCAGGGCTCCCCAGGGGGTGGACTCACGCTCCCCAGGCAGGTCCTGCTGGCTGTCCTCTGGCTGCTGGGAGACCCCCACCTTGGACAGGATGAGGGTGGCGCCGTCCCGGACCTGGGATGGAAGGGCCAGAGTCTGAGGATGGCGTGCTCCCCCTTGGGGCTCGGCCGCCCCGCCCCACCACACTCACGTTGTAGTGCATCAGGGTGTTGATGCGCTTCCACCGGCCCTCCCGCTGGGAGGTCAGGTCCAGGTCGGACAGAATCTGGGCCGTGGACCCAGGACGCCACTCTGTGGATAGACACGGCCCGCTCACTGCGCCCGCTGGCCCCGCTGCAGAACGCTCTGCAGGCCCCTCCCAGGCAAGAGCAGACACAGGGCTGGCTGGGGTGAGGGGCCCCACTCACCCAGAACCACACTGTCGGGCTTGGGCCAGCAGGAGCAGGGCTGTGTGCGGTACACCTGGTCTATGATCTTCTCCTTGACCTGAGAGATGGTGTCGCAGTTGAGGACCTTGACCGGGACAGCGTCGACCCCCTCGTCCTGCACGATTACACTCACCGTCTGCAGAGAGACACAGGGTGAAGGGCCAGTGGGGGGCCTCGCTCTGACCACCCACCAGCCTCTACCCACTCACACTCACTGCGGCCTGACTTCAGGGAACACAGGCACAGAACACATGCCAAGGCCTCACTCACACAGTCTACCCACGCATGCCCTGTGGGTGCTGGGGCTGGGGTCAGGACATTGGCAGCGTGCCCTCCAGGGGCACCTGCCTCACTGACCCTGGCCCTCCAAAGCACAGTGTCACAGGCTGCCTGGCACAGGCCCAGCCCAGCAGGCACACCACAAGGTGCACTGCCAGAGGCAGGCAGCCTCTGTTTCAGCGCCCCAAAGCCCTCCCTGACCCCGGCTCTGCTGCCCCAGCCCTGGAGGCTCCTGTCCACAGCCAGGCAGAGTCCAGGCCCCTTGCTCGGCCTCTGAGGAGCTCCTGCTGCCTTCCAGGGCCCTGGGGACTCACCAGGGGCGCATACTCAACGTCGTCCCCCAGGAGCCCTGTGTCATTGAGGGTGTACTTGGCCTTCTTCTGCACAGCGTCCACCGGTCCCTTCTCTACCTGGTGTTTGATGGCCTTGAAGAGCTTGTATAGAGGCTCACCTGCAGTGTCCTGGAGCAATGCAGGGTGGCCGTGTGAACCAGAGGGGTGGGACTGACCACACCAGGGCAGGAAACACAGCTGTCCAGTGGGGTCGGGACACTCCACCTTCAACCCTGGGGCGCACCCACCTTGAGGTACTGGTACAGACAGATGGACATCCAGTTGGACAGCATCCTTTCTACCACTGTCTCAGACCTGAGGGTACAGACAAGACTGTAAGACCCAGCTGGCTCTTTAAGTATCTGTTGACCCGCAAACTGGCCCAGTCGGCCCCTCCAGGCCCTAGGGGCCCATCAAGGTACACGAGCTGGCTCCGACTGGGGCCTGTCACCCCGGCTGCCCGACCTGAGGCCAAGGTAGGAGCAGCGCAGGAACTAGCAAGACCTGGGCAACCAGAAGTGGACTCTGGTTTCAGGCCTGCTGCCGGAGCCACCCCTCCACCCAGGGATGCGCCTCTCCCTCCTACTGCCCGCTCATGGGGTGCTGAGCGGGCCTGCCCTCCTGCCGCCGCCTCTCCACACCGCGCACCTGCGCAGCATCAGCTTGGGGTTCTTGGCCACCACATACTGCTCCATGAGCTCTAGGAAGAGCGTGCGCATGATGTCCGTGTAGTACTCAAGCTTCCCGTGCAGCGCCACCGTCAGCAGCGAGGCAAAGTAGACCTTGGCCCGGGCGGAGAACTCGCGCTGGCTCTCCAGGGTGTGGATGAACTGTGGGGGAGGCCATCAGAGCCGGTCCAAGGCTGCCCCGCCCCGCCCAGGCTGCCCAGCCCCGCCCAAGCCGTCCCAGCCCAGCCCAGCCCAGCCCAGGCCTTCCAGCCCCGCCCCACCCTGCCCAGCCCAGCCCACTCACACTGATGAGGAAGGACTTGCTGTTGAGCAGGTTGGAGAACTGGTAGAGGGCCTGCTCCACCACAGGTCGCCGCGACGCGGGGATGTCCAGCTTGCCGGTGATCATGACGTCCTTGTCTCCGTCCTTGGAGGGCAGGAAGAAGACGCGGTCAGTGTAGGTCTTGTAGTCCAGCGTGGGGATGCCCGCCTCATGCACGTCACTGGTCTGGTCCTCCATCTCAATCATCAGGTCTGGAGACGGGAGGCCAGGGTGAGGCACCCGGATGCCCACCACCGCCACCAAGCCCCTCAGCGTCCAGCCCTGACGGGGCCCCAGAGCTCGTGTGGAGGGCGGTCTGCGGGCCTGCTCCCAGGGCTACCTGTGAACTCCTTCTTGCAGCGGTCCCGCACGCTCTCCTCCAGGCCCTCCAGCTGGGACTTGATCTTCTCATACTCCCGTTCGGCCTGTTGGCTCTTCCTCCTGCGGGGGCACCGAGAGGCTCCTGGGTCCCAGGGACCAGCCGCGGGACACCAGGACCAGAGGCTCTCACACCTCTGGGGCAGCAGGTGAGGCTGTGGGACGACAGGGAGGGCCAAGGGCCCCTGCTGCAGCTCACCAGTAGCAGTACACGGACACAGCGATGATGGCTACCATGGGCACAATGACCAGCGGCAGGATGAGGCTGAGCGGCACGTCACTGGCCCGTGTGTCGTACTCCACGCGGCCCAGCACCCACTCTCGCGAGCCAAACTTCACCTGCGGGGAGGCCTGAGTGTGGGTCGCGGCTCCCACCCCGCTGCCGGGCAAACCAGGCCGGCCCTCCCCAGCCCCTGCCCTCCACGCACAATGAACTCCGGCAGGTTGTGGGCCGTGTCCCGCTTCTGCCGCCTCTTGGGCGGGGGCTGCACCTCGGGGGGCTCGCAGTACAGGTCAGTCTCGGTGAGCGTCTTCATGATGCAGCGCTCGGCACCCACAAAGGCCTCAGCCTCCTGCAGCGTCATCGCCTTGTTCAGGTTGGTCCCCTGAGGGGCAGCGGCAGAGGTCAGGATGGCTGGGAAGGGGTGCTGAGCGCCCAGGGCATCCCCGCACCAGTGTCACCCGGTCCAGGGCTGTGGCCTTCCTTACCCGGGCGTGGATGAGTTTGTTGACCTGCTTCTTGACGCCACCTGTGAAGTTTTCAAAGGTGGGGTCCGCCACATACTCAAAGGCGCCAGCCTCGGTCCTGAGCAGGGCACGGTGCCCGTCCATCTGTATCAGTACTGTGAGGTTGTAGGCCTCGGGCTCCTCGGGGACAGCAGGGGAGAGGAAGACCACCTTGGTGTCGTTGTAGAACTCATACTCAGTGCCTGTGACCTGCAGGAGGGGTCCAGTGGGTCCAGGCCATCAGCCACGTGGTGCAGACCCACTCCTCCCGGGCATGTCCCGGCCCACACCCAACTGACCATCACGGGCTGCAGGGGTCCAGCCTCACGCCGCCGCCGCCAGGACTGCAGGGGCTCAGCGATGACCACCATGGCGAACTTCTGGATGAGGCTGAAGCCCTGGCCGGTGACGTTGATGCTCCGGCCACCACTGCAGGGAGGGAGTGGGGCCAGGAGTGGGCTGAGCCAGGCAAGGAAGGCCCCAGACAGCGCCAGGCGGACACCCTGTGGGCCTGGCTCCCAGCATCCCTGGCAGGCCAATGTGAGCAGACGGTGGGGGCTGAGTAGGAGTCATGCTCACAGGGCAAGGGCACTTGGGTCTGGAGAACAGTTATGTAGGACTTACACACAAGCGGGCCCCTCTGGGTTCCTAGAAGGAAGCCCATCTGGGGATGGTGGCATTTCCCAAGGGATTCCTCCTGCTGCCCAGGTCAGCAGAAGGCACACAGGAGGTGGCCGGAGGCTATGGGCTGGGGACCAAGGGGCTCAGCCAATGAGGAGCCGCACCTGACGAAGCTCCGGAGCGGCTCAAAGGCCCGCAGCACCGGGTTCTCACGGTACACGAAGGAGACGCCAGGACTCGGCACGCGGGAGCCCCCGTAGGAGATCTCCAGGGCCGCTTCGCCCAGGGTGGACTGGGGGCCCGTGATGCACTGCAGCTGCGCCCCAAACTTCGTCCTGGGGTGGGAGGTGCCAGTCAGCGTCGACCAGCCCTGGGCCGGCTGCGGGGGCCGGTCCCAGTGCCCCCTGCCCAGTGGGGCAGACTCAGGGTTACAGCAGGAGGATCCCCATCCTGTCCCCAGGGCCAGGGCCAACCAGACTCGCAGCCGTGGATGACACCCACACTTCACAAGGGACATCGCTGAGGGTCACCCGCACGTCCTCCTTGGAGCCTGTGTCCAGGTGGGTGCCGCTGATGGTCAGTGTGGTGCCGCCAGCCTGTGGGCCCTGCCTCGGCTCCACGCTGAGGGGCTGTGGCTGCTGCAAGAGCAATAAATAGGTGCAGGATTAGGGCAGAAGCTCCGGGACAAGCCCTCTGGCTCGGACCCTTGCAGACAATGACTCCTTAGAAGACTACGAGGCAGTGGCTGGAACCCACTCCCCAGCAGGCAGGTCCTGCCCAGGACTCATGAGGGCCAGACACTTACTTGGTAGGTGAACTGGACACTGGGTGGCGAGTGGCCGATTTTTCCGCTGACATCTACTGTGACCCCCCCAGTGAGGGGCGCCTCTGCAGCCTCAACTAAACACACGATCCTGGGGAGACAGAACCACTAGCTCTGGAACCCCGTAGGTGTGTGCAGAACATCACCTGGCGTAACATGGCGCACACCAGAACCACATCCCTCCTCATGGACAGCTTTCCCCATTGCCCATCACAGGCCCAGGGCCCCAGGCTGAGGGCACCAGCTTACCGGGTAGACACAGAGTACCATTCTGGCTCAAAGGCACAGTTCTGTCCAGCCACAGTGATTGCTTTGACGTCGTCGGCTCTGATGCCCAAATTGGACCCAAAGATGGTGATGTGGATGCCCCCGCCCAGCGGGCCCGTCTCAGGCTGGATCTGTAATAGGCAGAGCCCAATGATCGGGCAGCTCGGGTGGGAAGGGAATGTGTACATGGGGAGTGGCCAGGCTGAGACAGGGCTCACCCCGGTGATGGCAGGCGGTGGGCACTCAGAAGTGGCGTTGCTGCACAGAGCCTCGTACACGCACCTATTCTGTCCACGGCACCACACGCACCTATATTCAGGGTCAGCAGCCAGGCACAGGCTGCAGTCACTGCGGCCAAAGGAGCAGTTGTAGAGGGTCACTGTGGAGAGAGCGTGGGGTCAGCGGCTGCGCAGCCCCGAGCCCCACCCTCGCCCAGCCCCACCCACCTTGGAGCCTGCTGTCGATGTTCTTGCCATAGGACTTGACGTAGAGGTGCAGGGGCAGAGTCTCATTGGCGTCATGGGACAGCTAGGGGGACAGGGGGACATGCTGGACTTCCTGCCTCCACCCAGAGGCATGGCGTCCCTAGGGTGACCACCAGCAGCCTAGAGCAGGGCATGGTCCCCTCACTGCCAAGTGTGAGCAGGGGCTGCTGGGAGCCAGAGGGAGAGCACCAGACAAGACACAGCACGCCAGGCTGTCCCGGAGGCAACACGGTCCCGAGATGTGGAGATGCTCAACATGGGAGTAGCAGGCCAGCCCCTGGCCAGGCTCTTGGTCTCAGGGGCCTCCCTCCACCCGTCCCACCATCCTGGAGGTAGCACCCCACCCCGGAGCCCCAGGGTCCAGGGGCCTGTCTACCATGGAGCGTACCTTTGGGGTCCGAAAGGAGAAGGTGCCTGGCTTCTGCATGGTCACCGGCTCCTCAAACTTGAGCAGGTCACTGCCCACATGCAGAGAGAAACCCTACAAACAGTCTAGTCAGGATGCTACAGGCAAGCCAGCCCACTTGCTCTGAGAGCCCCAGCACCCTGGCCCCTGCTCAGAACTCCAGCCCCACGCCTCAGTACTCCTGGGCTGGTGCCAAGCTTCACCACAGGACCTCCTGGGCCCTTGAGCTGCCTGGCTCCCACCTGTGTCCACAGAAGACTCTAAACCTCCCTGTGTGGGTGGCCCTGAGCGGCCCCACCAACTGATCCACACCTGGCCACCCACCCAGCCCCTCGAAAGCCAGACTCTCTTCTCTCCTGTCTGCACTCAGTGCCCCTGAGGGCCTCATCTGCCCCAGCTACCCGCTGGCCTCTCTCACTGCCCTAATCTGTCCTAATCTGACTATTCTCCTTGTATGCTGGGCCCTGAGTGGCGGAGGCCAGAGGGGCCCAGGGACTCCAACTTCTTTTTTGTGGGGATGTATTGTGGATTGAACCCAAACTACATGCCCAACTCCTTTTGATTATTTATTTTTGGTGGCACTGGGGATTGAACCTAGAGGAATTCTACCTCTGAGCTATATCCTAGCTCTACATATAAGTTTTTGTGTTTTTTTTTGGGGGGTCTGGGGATGGAACCCAGGGACATTCTACCTCCGAACTACACACATCCAGCCCTATTTTTTTTCTTCTTTATTTTGAAACAGGGTCTCACTGAGTTGCAGAGGGCCTAAGTAGCTGAGGCTGTCTGCAAACTGCGATCCTCCTGTCTCAGCCTTCCTAATACTAGAATTGCAAGCATGTGCCACCATGCCCAGATTCCCTTATTCTTTATTTTGAAACAGGGTCTCACTAAGTTGCAGAGTGCCTTTCTAAGTAACTGAGGCTGGCCACAATCCCATGATCCTCCTGTCTGCCTCCCACATACTGGGATTACAAGCATACACCACCACATCCAGCCACCACATTCAGCTTATTTTTCATTTTTGAAATGGTCTTGCTAGATTGCTGAGGCTAGCCTTAAACCCGCAATTCTCTTTTCTCATCCTTCCAACCACTGAGATCACATGTGTACACCCCGTGCCAGGCGGTGGGGCTCCAGTTCTGGGGGCACAGACCCTCCCTCAGCCGGCCTGGACCACCCACCTTCACTGTGTCCAGGTTCTTGCCCTGGAAGGTCACATCTGTCTCGTGGTTCATGGGGATCACCAGAGGGCTGGGGTCCAGGAACTGGGGACAGTTGTCCTCCTGGAAGAGAGTGAGAGCGGTCAGGAGCCGCCTGGCCATGGCTGTGGCCAACCTCGGCCCCCAGCCCCAGCCTCACCATGTGGGCGCGGATGATGCTGTCCTCCGGGTTGAGCGAGGCCTCCCGGCACTCGTGGTACCGCAGGTCCCACTGGCAGGTCCAGCGGTTGCTGGCACAGGAGATGCACCTGGGGAACGGTGGCGAGGGTCTGAGGGGTGCCAGGTCTTGGGCGGGGCTGGGCTGGCCGGTGCCCTCGAGGCAGTGGGAAACTCACGGCAGGTTCTCCACTAAGCTCATGGCCTCCGGGCAGTCATAGAAAGGGTACTCATGGGAGGTGAGGAAGACGCCGCCCTGCTTGAAGAGGAGCTGAATGCTCACCGCCACGTGGTCTGCAGAGGCAGTGGGGGGCGTCAGGCAGTGGCTTCAGAGGAGGGGTGGGCCTGAGCGTCGCGCCCTGGGTCTTGGGGGCCTCCCAGGGCTCCCTGGCCCCGCCTGGCCTGCCAGCAGCTGTAGCTCAGGTGTTGGCTCCCAGCGCTGGGCTCGCCTTGCTCCCCGGGGACTGGCTCTCTCACACCTTCTCTCTGTTCCCGCAGGTGCTGAGGCCAGCAGCCCTTGGAGTCCGGCTGGGAGGGTCAGCCAGGTCCTTGCTCCCGTCACTGCCCCACTGTTCCCAGCACTCAAGCGACAAGGCATCTGCCCTGGCCCACATTGGGTCCCTGCCCTCTGGGGACAGCCCCACACATCTCAGGCTAGAAAGGGCAGGGAGGGGCACCTCACAGACCACAGTGCCAGGGACCTGGCCCCAGCACTGCTCCAAAAGTGGGAAAGGAGGAACAGGTAGGAAAGGCTCAGGCTGTGTTCAGGGGTCTCTGAGCCGCCGTGGTGCCACCTGCACCCACACTTCCCTAGGACATGCCCCGCCCATGGGCTCTAGGATGAAGACCCCCCCTTCCAGGCCTGCACCGGGGAACTAGCCCACATGTGTCCTGACAGCTGGGGCCCATGGTGAGCAGGGAGCCCTGCTGCCCACGCTGTGTGAGGCCTCACCCTGGCCAGCTGGCGTGCTGGGGATGCTGCTCGGGGAGTTGCAGGTGACCGTGTCCCCCTGTACATGGGCAGGGTGTGGCACCGAGTCACCAAAGAGACACAGCAACTCGTCCTGTGCAGTCAGGGCGGGCAGGGGGCTGACAGTCAGCTGCACCTGAGGGAGGAGAGAGTGAGGCTTCGGGTTGGCCCCAGCATCCATCCAGCTGCCCTCAGTCCAGCAGCTCCTGGGCCTGCCTCTGGCCACCCCGCCCGCTCCGTGGTGCACCTCGCCCTGGGCCCGCCGGCTCATGTTCTGAGGCTGGGCGTCAGTGATGGTCACGCAGGACTTGTCCCGGCTCCACAGCCAGTGGCCAGTCTCGCCGGCCCGCGGGCATTCAGCTCTCCTGGTGCACCTGTGAGGACGGGGCAGCCTGGTTCTCAGGCCCTGGGGCAGGGTCATCTTCTCCCCAACACAGGAATGTCCCCCCATCCTGCCACAGGCCCGGGTGCCAAACCAAGATACTCACCGTCCCTCAACGACACACCAACCACAGTAGGGGTCCTGGGAGTCCCGGCACTGGGTGCAGGTCAGGTAGCTCAGGCACTCCTGCACAGGGAGCCGGAACACCTGGGGCCACAGACACAGGGCTCCCTCAGACCCAAGTCTCCTGGACTGCCAGCTTGCCCCATCTTTAGCTCTGCCCTGCAAAACCTCAGGCACCAGCTTAGGCTTGTGGGCATCTGGAGTGGCCACGTGTCCGACCCTCACACCCTGTCCTGGACTTATCTCCCCCAGAGTCCCGGCTGTGGTGCCCACACTCTGCACCCTAACCCTCCCCCAAATGCAGAGGCCGGGCCTGTGTCCCCAGTGGCTGAACTCACAGGGCCACCCCAGCGCTCCCTGCCTTCCTAGCCATCTCTGGGGTTAGCCACTCAGAGAGTGAGCGCAGCCCCTTCTGTCAGGATGGGGGTAGAGATGGCTGACCTTGTCCTGGGTCATGGCATACAGACTGGCCAGGTCTCCAGACAGCACCAGGTCCCGCTTGACTCTCTTGTTGATCTCCACGAGGATAGAGCCGTACTCCTCAGAGGTTCCATTTGGGGCCAGGTACACCTGTGGGCACAGGACGGGGTGTGAGGGTAGGGGCCACATGCACGGACGGCCCTCCAGAGCCTCCCTGCCCAGCCCCAGCCTCACCTTGAGGATCCGGCCATCAGAGGTGCCAAGGAAAGCCACAGTGTGCCCATCCTCAGCGGTCACCGTCACAGCTGTGAGATTCAGGCCTCCGCGCTGCAGCACAGCCATGGCTGTGAGTCCATCACGACTGCCCAGCGGATAGGGCAGGTGCTCGGAGCCACACGGGAAGCTCTCGCTGGCACCCTGTTGGGCACAGCAGCAACAGTGGGCAGGGACCTCCTTGCCCGAGGACCCTCCTACTCAGGTTCCAGCCGAGAGTCGGACCCTAACCCCCAGACATGTGGCCACACACAGGTCCCTGAGAAAAAGGTCTCCCAGAGCGCGGACCCCCACCCCTCCGTCTACCACGCTCGCTCTCTGCACGGATGTGGCAAAAAAGCCACGCTGAGAAACATTGCCCACATGGCCAAGCCTCTAGCTGACCCACCCCTCAGAGCAATGCAGTCCTATACCCTCTGAAGCAGGAAATGGGGCAAAAATCTCCAGGGCCTACCAGCACGTGGCCGCCACACTGGATCTCGCCGTGAAAGGGTTTATAGAAGGTGTTTCCGCCCGTTTCCCGGGTGCCCCTGTAACAGGCATTGCGGTTGGCTTCCATCTTGGCATGGACCTCATCGAGTGGGAACAGGCAGAGGCCGGCGCCAAGCCCCCCGCTGCTCCGGCCATCCCTGCTGAAGACGGCGTAGAGTACCCTGCCGGCCCCTGGTGCGGCCACAGAGGCGGCCAGGCAGGCGCCAAAGGCAGGGCCCTGGGTGTCGCCAGGGTCTTGGCACTGCAGGTCCATCTCCACGTAGGAGTAGTAGGAGGAGTCGTCTTTGCACATGCGAGCTAGCAGCGTGCGGTTCTGGGCCGGGTGCTTGTCCTGCTGGTTGAAGAGGAAGAACACATAGGGGCCATCCTCGAAGGCTGCCACGAATTGCTGCGTGTTGGTGGACAGGTAGCCGGCCTTGAAGGTGGTGTGGTCCGAGAAGGCCTCGAAGGCCTCCCTGCCGTCCACCCGGTCCAGCAGGCGGGTGCTCACGATGATGCCGTTGTCGTGCGGGCCGTTGCCTTTGCCCACAAACAACACACGCTCCCCGCCGGGGCGCGTGGATGTCACCAGCCCCACGGTGGCCACACTTTCGTCATTGCTGGCCACGAAGGACTTCTCACCACTGCCGTCCTCGTAGAAGAGGCGCGTGGAGATGTTGCTCAGGGCACGCAGGGCGCAGATGCCCTTGAAAAGGCTGCCGCATTCGACCAGGCGCGCCCCAGGGGGGTCGAGTAGCAGCAGCTGGTTGGTGTTGTCAGTGGACACCGCCTCGTGGCACTGGCTGGCCTCAATGGGTGGTGTGCACTTCCTGTTGTCCAGGGCGGGGCCCGTGACCGCCCGCTGCTGGAGGTGTAGCCTGGCACTCAGCTGGTACAGGGCGTTCACTGCCCCCGCATACACCACACCGGAGGCCTCGTCCACAACCAGGTGGTTCAGCTCCGTCTCGCTGCGGAAGAAGTCCAGCTTGCGGGGTCGCAGGCTCAGGCCCAGGCCCACCAGGCCCAGCAGAGTTAGGGCCCACAGCGACCGTGCCATTGCCAGGCACCTGGGGGGGAGGGAAGAGTGGTCAGGGGAGCTCCCGCCAGAGTACCAAGGGCCTCCCCAGGCCCTTCCCATCTGGCCCCTGCCTGGATGACTTGAACTTGGGCCAGAGAGGGTTGTGGTCCTCAGGAGCAGTGGAGCCCAGTGCCCAGCTTCCCTCTGGAAAGCGGGAGCCATTTCCCAGTCCTTTTCAAAAAGTTCACTCCGTAGTCTAACCTATGACAAGGGCCAAGCCACCACTACTGCACTCAAGTGGAGGCCTAGGACCCCTGGCCTCCGCCTCCAGGTACTCAGAGCACCCGAAGGCCAACCCTTCCAGGAGTTTCCCATGGTATTCATATCCATGCGCCCCATGACCTCAGGAAATCTAGGTGATGACAGTCATCAGCCCCAGTACACAGGTCCAGGCGGACACAGTCACGCACCGTTCTCCACCTGGTCCTAGGCACAGTGCAGACCAGGGCTCCTACTGCACATGCTGTTTACACCTGCCCAGCCTTGTCCACCTCCACCCGCTGATCTCTCCCAACGCCCTTCGGAGCCTCCAGGCCCACCAGGCCCCTCAGTCTGGGTGGACGGGCAAAGAAGTCAGCAATGTTCACCCACAGCTCCTCGCCCCGCCCCTGCTCCAGGGCCGAGTCTTGGTGTGGGAATGGGAGAGGCAAAACTCTGGGAGGGGCTTCCAGGGAGGTGTGAGGCACCCCAGACCCACCGGGTCTGAGAGGGTGGCCCCCAGTTCTGGGTGGCAGTGGGACACGGTAGAGCTACGTGCCTGTGTCAGAGCACGTGGCCCTGTGTGGACGGGGCTGGATGTGGGACAGAGTTGAGCTGCTACTGCTGCGGCAAGGCTAAGGGCTCCCGATGTGTGGAGGGCCTGAGGCCCCGCAAGTGGACCCTCCCCAGCTCAGGCACTGGCATCGTGGGAGCAGGGGCAGGTAGTGCCATTCTGCCTTTGGGCCTGTCACCTTGAGGTGGCCCTAAACTGCTCACTCTGGGGATCCCTGTTCTGGCCAGAGCCCTCTCCTGATGCTTGCAAGCACCTCACTCCTGGACCCACTGACCTTCCCTGAGTACCTATTCCCAGTGTGACAGGTACCAGCGCGACTGGGGCTCCTAGAGGTCCAGGAAAGCCCTGCCCATGGTGCCCAGCACCACTGATGCCCAGGTGCCAGTGGCAGAGACTTCCCACCCAGAGCCCAGTAGTGTTCCTCCGGGGCGCTTGCTACTCTAAGCACCTCCTTGCCATGCTCTGATTTCCTAGAAAAACAATTATTTTTCTCACTGCCCATTTAAAGGGTTTTTTTTTTTTTTTTTGGTACTGGGGATGGAACCCAGGGGCATTCTACCTCTGAGCTACAACCCCAGCCCCCGCCCTTTAAAAAAATTCTTTATTTTGAAACAGAGTCACACTGAGTTGCAAAAGACCTAAGTAGCTGAGGCTATCCATGAACTGCAATCCTCCTGTCTCAGCCTCCCAAATGCTGGGATTACAAGCATGCGCCACCATGCCCGGCTATCATTTAAAGATTTTAGGCACAGAAAAAAAAAGGAGAAGGAGAAGAAGAAGCAGCAGCAGCCATAAGACCCACATATTAGAAACAAGAAACTTTCCCAGCACACGACCCAATGATGGTACACACCCAGCAGCAACCCAGCAGCAGCAGGGAGCTCCCTGGGACTGTTCTCCGGCCAGGCTCTGGCCACAGTGCTTTTATAGACTTTCTGCTTTGAACCCACAACGGCCCTGTGGAGGAGTTACTATCATGCCTTTTCACAGAGGGGAAAGTAACTTGCCTAGCCCTGTCCAGCTGATCTATGCGGAGCTGGGATCCCAACCGCCTCTGGCATTTCTTCCTCCTTGGCACGCGCAGCTGGTATCCATCTCCCGCAGGAGTGCAGGAAAGCACCTGTTCTGCCTGCCAGAGGCCAAGGGAGACCTGACTTTTCCCTTCCTCTTCCTCTTCTGTTTTCTTTTCTTTGTTCTTGTACTAGGGATTGAGTCCAGGGGCATTCTACCTCCAAGCTCTACTCCCCAGCCCTTTTAAATTATCTGCATAGTTTTTAAACAGGGTTTTACTAGGTCGCTGAATCTCGCTAAATTGCTTTGCTGGCCATCAAGCCTGTGATCCTCCTGTCTCTGCCCACGCCCAGCTCAGGGAAGACTTTCTTTGGGACATGGGCTTTGGGTGAAGCTCAGCTCCATCAAGCCCTTGCTCAGGCCCCAGGTGCCCGACTTCCACTCAGCACTCTTCTGCTCTCCTTGAGCCTCCTCAAACCTTCTGAAAATGTAATCGGCAGAGGAAGAAGCAACCTACTGTTTATGCTCTCTCCGCCCCAGGATTACAGGAAGGCTCAGCTCAGCTGGATACCTGCTCCCAAAACAGGCTTTCTGGCCAGCGACTCCCTCATCTGCACAGAACCCCAGCCCTGCATTGGAGGGGCCCCACAGCCACTGAATGGGGCGGTCACCAGCCAGCCACCAGGGCATCCAAAGGGTGGGCAGCAGGGACCTGGAGGGAGCTCCTGCTGCTGGGACAGGTGGCAGGGAGGCTGGGGTATAGGTGGCCCATAGGAACTGTGGAGGACAGAAGAGTCAGGGCCTCCTCTCCTGGGAGTAAGGAGGCTGGGAGAAGACTGCCTTCACAAGCCCTTCAGAACCCTGGGGCCGACTTTAAACCTCTGTCCAGCAGGGGCATCCTCCCACAGCCTCCCCACCCCCAAGCCGACCTGGCCAGCTGCTCACCCACTCAGGATAGGTGGTTACTGCTGGCAGGCGCCGGCCCAACCTCCAGAGCAGGAATGAATGGAATGTCCCCAGCCAGGGCAGGGCGGGCCCAGCCTAGCCAGCCCCCTCCAGTTCCCTGCAGACCTGGACCAGCTTCCTTCTCTGCCAGTGCAAGGCCCGGACTTGAACCTAGAGCAGGTAGACTGGGGTCCCCTTTGACACCCCCTCAGAAAAGCTCTTGCCCTGACCCCACACTTTGGGCGCCTTGTCCAGCCTGCATTCCTCTGGGCCCTCCCTCCACAGCCTGGGGAAGCCTGACCCACAAAGGCCACAGGGGTCGGGCAGTAAAGACGGCTCAACCTGACTAAGCCCGGGCTGGACTCCTGGTCCCCACACGGCCACTGAGCCGGCCCGCCGTCGTGCGCTGCCATGCGCCTGTCTGATCAAGCCAGGCACTGCCCCAAGTGCCCATCTCGGAGGTGGTGGACGCAGCAGCGGGGCTCAAATCCCAGTACCTTCCTGGGTGGCAGGAGGGACAGGATCACCCTCCGCCAGTGGCAGCTCCCTCCTACTTCCTGAACAAGGCCGCAGGTGGCCTGCCGGGGCAAAGGGCGCCCATCTGCCAGCACAGAGCTCTGGGGAGGGAGGGAGGCGCCAGGCACAGCCAGCTAAGCTTCCGGCTGCTGGTTCCTGGAGCGAGGGGCAGGCAGTTGGAGTTTCCTGTTGTGAGCTGTCCTGGACCCCCGCTTGCAGGCTGCTGGGGGTTTCCTCAGGGGCACTGGGCAGCCTTCTTCCTGACTGAGTTTAGAGGCACACTTCTAAGAAGCCACATGAACTCCTGGCTGTTACAGTCCCGGAAAGCCTCTGGACAGGCACCCCGTCTTCCTGAGTCCCCCACCCCCGCGCCCTCCCAGGGTTGACAATCCAGAGCCAGCGCCCAGTGGGCAGCCCATCTGAGTAAGGCCTCAGAGAACAGGGCCTCAGCCGCGAGCGGAGAGGCTCCCACCCGGCCCAGGTCACCATGGGCGTGTGCACTGCACCCCTGCCCCTGAGCTCCTGTCCTGGGGTCTGACCATCTGTCCCTCCACCGGGAACAGTGAATGGGAGGATCTAGAGAGATGTGTGTGGCCAAAACCTTCCCAGACAGAGCTGCAGGACACCCAGAAGAAAGGGTCATCCATTTCTAGTCCATCAGCGTGGCCACAGCCACCCACTCACCAAGGCTCCAGATCAGTGGTGCGGATCAGCCTCTCTCCCCGGCCTGCATGGAGACTCTCTAGGAGGCAATGGAGACAGTGGTCACACCAGGGTCTGCCCAGTCTCCACCTGACTCCTGGGGTCCAGGAGGTGGGGAGCAGCAGGACCCCTCTGGCCTCTGCCCCCCAATCCTGGCACAGCCCCTCCCTCAGGCATCTCCAGGCCTCCAGCCCAGCCCAAAGCCAGCCATTCACTAGGTCTTCCCAGAACGCAGCTTGGTCTGGTGCTCTCCCCTCTGCCCTGGGCAGGGGCGTCTTGTCACTTACGTGTATTGGTCAGTTGGCCTTGTTCTCAAGTATGCGCCTGGGCAGTGAACCCAGGGCCATTCTACCTCCAATACACCCCAGCCCTTATTTATTTATAGTGTGTGTGTGTGTGTGTGTGTGTGTATGTGTGTGTGCGCGCGCGTTACTAGGGAAGGAACGCAGGGACATTCTATCTCCGAGCTACACCCCCAGCCCTATTTTTATCCTTTATTTTGAAACAGGGTCTCACTGAGTTGCAGAGGGCCTCACTAAGTAGCTGAGGCTGTCTGCAAGCCACGATCCTCCTGTCTCAGCCTCCCAAGCACTGGGATTACAAGTGTGCACCACCATGCCCAGCCCTCTTTATTTTTTGTTTTGAAACAGGATCTTGCTAGGTTGCTGAGAGCTTCACTCACTGAGGCCAACCTGCAATCCTCCAGTCTCAGCCTCCCAAGTACTGAATTACAGTTGTGTGCCACCACTTTCAGCATAATCTACTTTTTGAAACCAGATTTGGATATTGCTAATTAGAACAACTGCTTTCTAGCCGATGTGGTGGCGCATGCTTGTAATCCAGTACTTGGAAAGCTGAGACCGGAGGATCGCAGGTTCGTGGCCAGCCTCAGCTACCTAGTGAGGTCTTCTGCAACTTACTGAGTCTGTTTCAAATTCAAGAATAAAAAGTAGGAGCCAGGCGTGGTGGCAGATGCTTAGCATCCCCAAGCTTGGGAGGCGGAGGCAGGAGGATCGCGCAGGTTCAAAGCCAGCCTCGATGGCTTAAGAGACCCTGTTTCCAAATAAAATATAAAATAGGTCTGGGAGTGTAGCCTAGAGGTAGAAGGGTTCTAGCCCCAGTACCACCAAAGGAAAAAAAAAAAAAAGAAAAGAAAGAAAAAAAGAAAAAAAAAAAAGGGCTGAGGGGAGTAGCTGGAAGGTAGAATGCCCCTGAGTTCAATTCCTGGTTCTGAAAAAAATAAAAACAAACAAAACATAATACTAATAATAGAACAACTGCTTTCTGAAGGACATGCACACCCGTGAACCCACAATTCTACTTACTAGCAGTGTGACCTCGGGCAAGTCACTCAACTTCCCTGGGCCTCATCTTCCCATCTGTGAAATGGAGACAGTAGAAGTGAGCTGTCCCCAAGAGTTTATAAGGACTAAATGAATCCATTCACGAAAGCCCTGGGAGTGTTACACTGTAGCTCTCAGCAACACTTGTTATTGTATCCTCTCATTCTGGATACACATCTAGCTACTGTCCAGAGGGAGACGCAGACCAAGAGAAACACTGGCAACTATCAGCTTCCCACCAGAAGACACCCAGGAAAACCATGTTGCAGATCCAGATGTGCGGTCCTTGCTGACCTGGCAGGCCCAGACCCAGGGAAGGCTGTGAGCAGGGTCCCTCCCCATCCATCCCGTGTGTGAAGACCGAGCATTAAGCACCCTCATTCCTACTGGTTAAGAGCAGTGAACCTTGGGAGGAGGGGCTGGGGCAGGAAGTAACTTTACTTGCCACTTTTTGAAGAAAAAGTTTAAGTATGTACCCAAACAAAAATATCTACACCTAATAATTACTGCCTCTCCTCAGAGTTTAGCCCGGCCCAGAGTTTAGCCCTGGTTCCAGGGTCACTCCAGATCTGTCTCCAGGTTGGGCCAGCACCTCTTGCCCTGAGCCCCATCCTACCTGTTCCTCTCCACACACCCACGCCCCAGACAGCAGGACCAGGGCAGGGCCTATAGCTGGTCCAAGACCAGGGATGGGCGGGCTGGAGGCGCTACCACACAGTGCAGCCCTGGCTGGGCAGAGAAGGGTTGCCCTAGCCAAGCAGCGGCAGCCAGGGATGGGGTGCTGGGAGAGGATGTCCTTTGCCCCCAAACTCAAGACACCCTCTGTGAAACAAGAGAATGGGCTGTTCCTCTAACACAGCAGCAAAACCACAGGGCAGCCCCAGGACAAGGCTGGGCCCTGCCTGGCCTCTGCTGCAGCACTCGGCCTGGGGCAGGTGGGCCCGGCTCCGATGCCACCAGCACCTCTGTCCAGCAGATCCCTCAACCCCTCCAGCCCCACTCTGCACTGGTGGGGGTTCTGCCGTAGAGAAGGCTGAGAAAACACCCCTCTTAAGCCTCCACCAAACCAGCCCCGCAGCTCTCCACGTGACACAGGCCACCCGGACCATGCTGAGCTCTCCCTCTCTGGGTGGAAAGGCCAAGGATTTCCCCTCCCAACCAGGGCTCCTTCCAGCCTGGACTTCCCAGACAATAAAACTAGGATCCTTGAGGCGGCCACTAATTCACCTGCATGCAGCCTTAGGACAGCCAGCCCCGGCCAGGGCCTTCACCCCACAGCCTGCCCCAGCACCAGCTCCACCTCCTCTTGGGAGAGTCTTGCCCAGATTCCAAAGACTATTCTTCTGAGTGACCGCAGGCCCAGCCTCGCAGACCACCAGCAGGACCCCTAATCAGAGGCCGGCCTCAGCACCACTGCATGCAGGGCCGAGAAGGCCCAAGTCCGGGCTAGACCACTGGGTTCAAACCCCAGGCTGCCTCTTTCCAGCTGTGTCTTAGTTTCTGCATGTACTGTTTGGGGTAGCAGCCCCACCTTCAAAAGCAGGAAAACACCCACCCATCCTCTTGGCTTCACCGAGGCTCTCTGTCCCACAGGGCTAAAAGCACACCCTCCCCTACCCCAGTCCCCAGACCTCGGCCTAAGGGCATTTCCTCTCCAAGACTGCTGGGTGCCCAGTGGCTCCCCTCCACACCCCAGGCTGGCTCCTAGGAAAGGTGAGCCAGAGGCAGCTTGAGAGGGGGCTCCCCTCAGCCCCAGGGGGGAGCGGTCACTCCCCTCCCCAGGTGCTGCTGGACAGAGCTGATGTGAGCACCCTGGTCCCAGGTCTCAGCCCCACGGCTCTTGTGCTCTGTTGGGTCAGGAGCTTTTCTTTCTTCTTTGGTACTGCGGATTGAACCCAGGGGAGTAATTTTACTCTGAGATATACTCCCAAACCTGTTTTTTTTTTTTTTTTTTTTTTTTTTTGTGGTACGGGGGACTGAACCCAGGGGCATTCTACCTCAGATCTACACACCTAGCCCTACTTATTTATTTATTTTTATGGTATCGGAGATGGAACCCAGGGGCATTCTACCTCCAAGCTACACCCTCAGCCCCATTTTTTCTTCTTTATTTTGAATCAGGGTCTCACTGAGTTGCAAAGGGCTTCACTACGAAGCTGAGGCTGACCATGAACTGCTGCGATCCTCCTGTCTCAGTCTCCCAAATGCTGGGATTACAAGTGTGCACCACCATGGCCGGCCTTTATTCTTTATTTTGAAATAGGGTCTCACTAAGTTGTGAAAAGCCTAAGTAGCTAAGGGTGTTTGAGAACCTGCAATTCTCCTGTCTCCGCTGTTTTTATTTTATAAATATATGCACACGTGTGCGTGGTACTGAGGATTGAACCCAGGGCCATTTCTACCCTCGAGCTACACCCCCAGCCCTATTTATTTTTTATTCTTTATTTGAAACAAGGTCTGAGTTGTGGAGGCCCTCACTAAGTAGCTGGGGCTGGTTGCAAACCTGCGATCTTTCTGTCTTTGCCTCCCAAGTCCTGGGATTACAAGTGTGCGCCACCATGCCTACCCTGTTATTTTTTTTATTTAAACAGGGCCTCACTACGTTGCTGAGTCTGCCTTGATCTTGCAATCCTTCTGCCTCAGCCTCCCAAATCCTGGGATAGCAGGTGTGGGCCACAGCTCTGACTTCATGTCAGTATCTTCAAGTAAACTCGGATTGAGTGAGTGCCGTCTTAATGCAACCCTCCTGGCTAGGCCAGAAGGCTGTGGTCTCAAGAAGGGAAACCAAACAGGACCACAGACCAGCCCGGGGCCTTGCGACGACAGACACGGAGAAAGGGAAGATGTGGGCGGAGGTCCGGCCCCAGGTGGAGAGAGCAGGTCCAGCCCGGGACCTGCGTCGGCGGCGGGCCGGCCCGCGCGGCCTCCCACCCAGGACGGGCGCCGTCGTGGCCGCGGGGGCCGGGGGCCGGGGCCCGCGCGGCCGAAGCCCCCCTCCTCCCGCCCGGCGGCAGCTGGCAGCCGGGGGCGGTCTCCGCGCCCGCGACGGCTATGCAAATCTGCAATTAGCCGGGAGCGTTAAACAAATCAGAAGAAACAAAACAGGCCGCGGCGCCGCCAAATCCCAGCCTCCCTGTTTTCAAAACAAGCGCGAGGGAGGGGCCGTGCCCCCCCCACCCCGCGGCCCCGCGCCCTCCCCAGGCCCGAGGCCCCGCCCGGCAGCCTCGACCCTTACCTGCCCAGGGTTCCCGGGGAGGGGCGCGGCGGCGGCTCCGCCCGGGCCCTTCCCCACCCAGCCGCCAGCCAGCCCCACACGACCGCGCCCCCCGCAGACTCGGGCGACTCGGGCTCGGGTGCCACCCGACGCCGCCGGCCAGGACCCGGCTCTTCCTGAACCGGACCCAGGTGCGGGTGGGGCTCAGGAGGCCACGCCTGGCCCGGCGCGCGTCAGCGAGGCGCCCTCCCAGGTGGAGCCTTCCTCACCGCAGAGCGTGCCCGGGGTCTGCCCGCCCCACCAGTGGGCTGCGGGTCCGCCCAAGTGACTCCTGGCTCCCCCAGCCTGGGCCCAGCTCGTCCACTTCCTCACACCCCTCCCCTTAGGGGGGCAATCCAGACCACCCCTCAGTCCCGGGTGGGGCCTCAGGCCACCTAGGACCCAGGGTCTCAGCATCCATGGCCTTTGGTATCCACCGCTCACCTGGCACCCAAGGGTGCCTACCCAGACCCGTCCTCCCTCCGTGCCAACTGCAGCCTCTGTACATTGTGGACATCCTCAGGGTCCGGCTTCCCTCCCTCCTGTCACCAACTCCCCCAGCCGCAGCTCCCCTGGTGCACCCAGAGCACGCCTCCTCAGGGGCCTGGGACAAAGGTGGGCTCTGGAGCCTGCAGAACCCCTCCCCCAATCCTCCTCCTGGGTCCCCGCTGCCCCTCCCTGGCTGCCCGCACAGCATCTCCACAGGCTGTGGCCCTCCATCAGCTTGCCATTCTCCAGGAGGACCCCACACTCCTGCTGAGGCGAGGCACAATGGGTCTGTCGCCTTGTCTTGCCCATCCAGGGAAGAAGAGTTGAGGCCGTGCCAGCCAGAGGGGCTCCTGTGGGGTCCCGGAGGGCCCTGGGCGGCTGGCTCTGATGGCTGCCTTCCTGTCCCTCCTCCACGCCCCCACCTCATCTCCCCTTTCCCAGGCTCACCCCCCCAGAAATCAGGTCCTGGCTGCATGCTGCTGGCCAGGCAGCCTGAAGCTTACGGAGGCTGCTGCTGGCCCAGAACCAGCTCTGCCCAGAGCCCCCCTCGGGATGGGGACGTGGTGAGCAGGAGGTGGGGGTGGGCATGGGGGCGGACAGATGAGGGTTCCAGTGAGCGAGGAGCCAGCAAGGCCTGTAATCTCCCTGTCAGCGCCTCGGCGGTCACCCCAGCCCCGCCTCCCCCATCACAGCTGAACCCTACAATTAGCTCGGGGCACCTCGCCAGGCCTGGGTGTGAGCCACCATTCACACGTGACCACACTTGTGCAGGCACACACGTCTGTGACTGATGGAGTGCCCTGCCAGTAGGGGTCTTGCCCAGCTCCAGAATCTGTCTCGAGGACAAGCAGCCCAAGGGAGATGCCCCAGGCCTGGCACTTGGGTTGAGGGGCTGTGGACAGGTGGGGTTTCCCAAGACCAGCAGAGTGGGCCATAGGAGGTGGGCAGGCCCTGTGAGTGGCCATTGGGCACGGCCGCCCTCGTGAGCCTCCTGTCCAGGCCGAGCTAGGGTCTGACAGGCCCGCTGTCCTATCAGGGGTGCTGGGCAGGGTCTGGAGTCCAGGCTGAGGTAAGCAAGAGAACTGGGGCTTTATAAGGAGGAAAGCCCAGCTCACAGTGGGGCCCCTGCCGGCATGTGCTGTGGTTTGGGGATCTGATGGGGGCCTGGCCTCCCCAGTGTGCCCAGGACGGCGCCCTTCTGCGTCTCCAGCTGCTTGCTGGGACATACAGCATCCTGGAGTTTTGCTGAGGGGGACGCTGCCTGGTCTCCCTCCCCCATCCTGACCTCCTTTTCTGGGTCCTGAGGCCCCTTCAGGACAGTCCTCCCAATCAGGCCAGATGCCAAGGTGGGGAGGCCAATCTGGGGGAGTATCTGTGAGGCTGAGAGTGAGTGGACCATGCAGGGGACTCTCCCAACACCTGCCCCTCACCCCTGCCAACTTGCCTGGCTCAACTTAAAATAGCTTTTCCCACTTGTTGACAGCACACACACACACACACACACGCACACCCCCCCCCCCCAGGGTCAGGTATGAGGCTGGGCAGAAGGGAGGCTCAAGGGGAGTTCCTCTCCTCTCCCTGGCCCAGGACAACTACTGTACTCCTAACAGAGGGCACAAGGCTGGGCTCAGCATTCTGGACCCGTCCCTCCATGCACAGCCCGACTCTGGAAACACTGAAGGGCCCAGCACTAAGGTGGCAGAGCCCCTACCTCCTATTGACCTGTGATCTTCCCTCTCGGGGTAGGCCCCTGCAAGTTTTAGGTTATCCCCAACCCCTATCATCTCGCCAAGCTGAGGCCCCCATGGCCTCTGAACCATGTACACTGCAGATCCCCTTGCTTCTGCAAAGCAGAGCCACACTCTTGTACTGGGACTGTCCTCAGACCCCAGCACTTGCCTGGTTCAAGGCCAGGGTCCCAGGCAGGCATGTGCCAACCATGGAACACTCTCTTGCCATGGTCACCCATGCAGCCTGCTGCTCATCCCACTGCGGCCCCAGGACTCCTGGAACTGGCTCAGCCTTCAGCATCAAGCCTGGGGCTGGGGGAGCAGGGATGCACCACCCCCATACATCCGTACACCCAGCGTGGACGCCAAGCACCAATACAACGGCTGGGTGAGGCCGCCCCACGCAGGCGGCATGCTGGCTCAGGGGCCAGAGCACAGAGCAGAGGCCACCTGGGAAGAGCGTCCAGCCCTGTGCGGGGCCAGCTGGCCGGAACTGTTCCAGCCACTGAGCAGACGGCCCTGCAAGGCAGACATGAAGGTTTTTCCTCTTTCTTCCTCCTGCTGAGAAGGGCGCCCAGCTGGGCCAGCGATCTGAGCTGGCCTCTGTCTCTTCACCCAAGGTTCCACATGGAAACTGCTGGCCGGCTTTGGCAAAGGGTCTGAGAGGGCCTTGCCCAAAGGTGCATGACCCCGCAGCCAGACATCATGTGTTCTGGGCTGCTGGCAGAGTAGAGTTAGAACCCAGACTACCCCCCAAGCCCCCAGCACCCCAGGCTTCCCTTCCTCTCTTCGAAGTCTGAGCCAGGACTCAGCTGGTAGGAATGAGGAACTACTGAGTTTCAGTACCCCAGGGACACCAGGCGGCTGGGAAGAGAGGGTGTGGGCACCAAGCTGAGCCTTGCCCTCTAGGACCCCAGGAGGCTCAAGTGTGGGAGTCAGTGGGGGCCGTGCTGGGGGAGGGCGGGGGATGGGAGAAAGCTGGGCAGAGAGGTGAGACCAGGGTGACAAAGGGCAGGAGATGGACCACAGGGGCTCCAGTCTGAACCAGCCTGGCCTCCAGATGACAGGCACAACTGCACTGTGGGGCCCAGACCTGTGGACATCCACAGGAGCAGCCTGCGCCACAGGCCTGAACCCAGACCCCACCCTCTCACAAACTCAAGAATTCCGCAGGAAGCAGGGCATGCGTCTAACCCCAGCAT
Source organism: Muscardinus avellanarius (assembly GCF_963383645.1). Taxonomy (NCBI): domain Eukaryota; kingdom Metazoa; phylum Chordata; class Mammalia; order Rodentia; family Gliridae; genus Muscardinus; species Muscardinus avellanarius. The sequence goes on along the minus strand of NC_137797.1, from coordinate 503,396 downwards.
GTGGGAGGCTGAGACAGGAGGATCAGGGTTCGCGAACAGTCTCAGTTACTACTTACTTAGTGAGACCCTGTTTCAAAATAAAGAATAAAAAAAAAAAAAAAATAGGACTAGGAGTGTAGTTCAAAGGTAGAATGTCCCTGGGTTCCATCCTCAGTACTGAAAAAAAAAATTTTTTTTTTTTTGCAGAGCAGAGTAAGGAAGTCTGCACCAGGAGGTCAGTGTTGGGGTCAAAAGAGCAAGGCCCAGGCCCTCCCTTCAGATGCTCTGACCTAGAGACCACTGAAGGGCCAGAGTGCTGTGCTCAGGCCTGGCTTGGGCCCCACTTGGGGCTGGAGGAAGCTCAGCCCTGGGTAGGGTCCCCCATCCCTGGGGGTGAGAAGCAGGACCTGGTGTTGGAAGAAGGCAGGAAGGACCAGTAAAGCCAGGGGCAGTGCCCTCTCGCCCCCCATGAGCCCCGGGGTCCCCACTCATTACAGGCACTGACCTGCCCTTCCCAGCCTATAATTAGTCAGAGGCCCAGCCCCACTCCACCCCACAGCTCCACCCTAAACACAAACAGCCATTACCCCTGGGGGAGGAACTCTGTCTAGCCCCCACCCATATCTAATCACCCACTTCCAAGATCTAGTCTGCCTCCGGGAACAGAAGGGAGTCCAGGAGATCCGAGGCTGCCAGGTCTCGGTGTGAGTTCTAATGAGCTCACCTCCTTGTCCTTAACCCATGTTCACGGCACAGGAGACCCTCAACAGGAAAGACGAGCTTGTGCCCTTTCCCCCATCTTGCATCCCCCATGACCAAGCAGGACTCAGGCTGCAGCAACAAGGACTGGGAAGTGGCTAGGAGCCGTCTGCTCTCAGGAGGACAGCCCTGGCATCCCATGTGGTTTTGCCTAGCTCAGAGGGGGACGGCCAGAGTGGATGCTGGAAGCTCCTTCCCACAGTGCCCCTGCTCCTGCCCAAAGTCCCAGTGGGCCATCGGTGGTAGTCCCCAGAATGTGGGTGCCAGGCAGAGGACAAGACATGGTAATGTTCCCAGAACGGCCAAGGTCCTGGTGCGGTGGGGGTAGGGTACCATATGGACCCCTCCCCAGGCTGCCACCTCAGTGCCTTCCAATTCAATCTCTTCTGCTCCACTAGCCTGGGCCTGGGCCAAGCCCCTGGGCTTCCTGCCTCGGGCCTCGGCTGCTGGGCACATGGCCTTTCAGGGAGCTGGGCAGCCTTGAGCCCCGGGCAGCCAACAGCAATGTCCCTGAACCTGGATCTGCGGTGTGGCTGGCTTCGGAATCCCTGATTTCCCAAGTATGGCTCCTGGGGGTGAAGTTTCCCCAGACTGGGTCCAGAGCACCTCCTGCCCCACAGCCTTTCTCAGAGGTGCCTGGGCCCACTCCAGGCTCCAAAAAGCCTACTAGGGAAGACCTCAGGGGGCCTCTCCCCAAAGGTGACACATCCCTCCCACTCCGCCCCTGACCGGTCTGGGCAACAGAGGGAGGTGGTGGAGCTGCCCGGACTTGCCAGTCTCTTCCTCCTGGGGCTCCCAACCCACAGCCCCGGAAGTGGATCCCTCTCCCATGGCTGCGGCTGCAGCCTCCCCGCCTCCCTGCCTCGGATGGCTGGACACCACTGGATAATCCAAAATAATTCCTTCTTGGCAGGCTGCCGCGGGGGAGGCGGGGGAGGGGGGTTCACATTCCAAACCCTTGTTTTTCTCAGTAATTTCCCATTGCTCCAGGGGCAAGGAGCCCCTGGCCAGACCTCAGGCCTCCGCCGTGGGGCGGGATGGGAGAGGTGAGGGGCGCTTGGACCTGCCTAGCCCACCTGCTCGGTCCTCATTCTCCAGCGGTTCCTACACAGCACTCTAGAGCTGGCAAGCCACAAAACACCCCACAGGCTGACCCTACCTAGCTGGGCCCCTGGCCTCTGGGACTGGGAGGGAGGGCACCTCACACCTCCCCGCCAGGACTGCATCTGGCACTGGGGCCGACCAAGAGCCCCCACCTCGGGGCAGCCGTGATCTCTTAGAGTATGGGCAGGGTCCAGGAGAGGCTCGGCTGTAAAGCCCTCAGACAGAGGCTGAAGTTGACATTAAGGGGGAGCTTCCCAGGGCAAGCTGGGGGCCGAGAGCCCTCCGAGAAGGTGTCACTGGCTTTGGAGGCCAGCCTCACTGGGGCCCTGGCCTCCGCCACTGCTGTGCCGGCCAGACAGACCCCGGCCTCCCTCTGGCAAGGAGCTGGACGGAGTCATGACGTGGCAGGGAGCGCCAGACTTCCCGGGCTCAGAGACCCTCAGGTAAGCGAGCGAGGACCCCACGTCCGCCGAGCAGCAGGCCCCGAGGCCGGGCGGGCCGTCCGCAGGCTTCCTGCCCAGGTGAGCGGAGGCGCGGGCGCCGCCCCGGCCCGAGACTTCCCGGGCCCAGGTGTCCCTCCCAACAGGTGCCGCGGGGGCCCGCGCCGGCCCCCAGCCCCCGCCAGGCGCCCCGGTGCGCGGCCCGCGGCTGCGGGGGAGGGCGGGCCCGGCCCGGCGGCCATCCCGGCCCGGCGGCCCGCGCAGGCCCCGGCGGGCGGGCGCCCCCAGCCCGTCCCGGCCGGCGGGCAGCGCGACCCCCGCCCGCCGCCCGCCGCCCGCCCCGGCGCGGTACCTGCGCGTCCGCCGCGGAGGCTCGATGGCGCCGGGCCGCCGGGCTCCGCGCTCCGGCCCGCGCGGCTGCCATGGAGACCGGCCTTTGTGTGGCCGAGGAGGGGCCGGAGCGCGCGGGAGCCGGGGCCCCGCCCCCGCCGGGAGGGGAGCGGGCGGGCGGGGCGGCGGGCGGGCGGGGGCGCAGCCGCGGACTCGCTCGCGGGCTGGAGCTGGCCGCGCGGACTTCCCCAGGGTTCCCTCGGAGAGGAATCAGACGCCAGCGGCCCCACCCCCGACGGGGTTCCAGAGGCCCCCACCCCTGCCATTTGCCGGGGAGGAGGCTCCCGGACTGGGCTCCTTCCCGGGACCCCCGCCGCCCACTCTCCAGGGAAGGGCGTTCACCGCTCACCCTGGTCCTCAGCTGCCGCCTCCCCCGGCCCGCCCGGCAAACCTGGGCCCTTTGAACCCCACCCGCAGGCCTCCCCGGGGCTCCCACTCCTGGGGTAGAGCTGAACCTCCTTCCAGCACCCTCTGCTCCCGCTGCCTCCGCACGGCCATCCCTCCAACACTAGCCCCCCTTCAGCACCTGAGGACCTACCCTCCACTCGGACAACCCCTTCCTTGCAGATGGTCTTCCTTCTCTCCTTCTCCTCCCCTGTTCCCCCACCCCAGGGACTTCCCTAATACTCAGCCTACCTCCCCAGCCAGAAAAAGAAAAAGCCATTGCCCAAGAAGGGAGCAGTCATTTGTTTTTGTGGTACTGGAGACAGAACCCATACACCTCTGAGCTACACCCCCAGCCCTATTTCTTTTTTCTTTTTTTTTCTTTTTTTTTTTTTTTTTTGCGGTACTGGGGCTTGAACCCAGGGGCATTCTACCTCTGAGCTACTTCCTAAGCCCTGTTTTTTATTCTTTATTTTGAAACAGGGTCTCACTAAGTTGCAGAGGGCCTCATCAAGTAACTGAGGCTGGCCTCGAACCTACAATCCCCTCAGTCTCTCAAGTCCTGGGATTATAAATGTGCACCAGAGCCAGGCATGGTGGCGCACGCTTGTAATCCCTACTCTTGGAAGGCTGAGACAGGAGGATCACACAAGTTTGAAGCCAGCCTCAGCTACTAAATGAGGCTCTCAGCAACTTAGTGAGACCTTGTTTCCAAATAAAATAGAAAATAGGTCTGGGAGTGTATCTCGGAGGTAGAAAAGCCTCTGGTTCCACCCCCAGTTACCACACACACACAAAAAGTGTGCACCACCAGGCCTGGGTTTCTTCATTAGTTTTGTTTGTTTGTTTTGCGGGTCTGGGGATGGAACCCAGGGGCATTCGACCTCTGAGTTATACCCCCTGCCCTATTTTTTATTCTTTATTTCAAAACAGGGTCTCACTAAGTTGCAGAGGGCCTCGCTAAGTGGCTGAGGCTGTCTGTGAGCTGCAGTCCTCCGGCCTCAGCCTCCAGTCTCAGCCTCCCGAGTGCTGGGTTGACAAGCGTGCGCCACCACGCCCAGCTCTTCATGAGTGTTTTGCATGTGTGTGTCCCCCAGGCCCAAGCAGCCCGGCCTTGTCTAGTGCACTCCTCTTGGCTCTGGCAGCCCACCCCCCTCACAGCAGACCTCAAAATGACCAGGGCCCAGCAGGGCTGCAAACTTTTGTGTGTGGGTCTGGGTCTGGAATCCAGAGGCATTTGACCTCTGACCTATACCCCTGCTCTGTTTTTTTTTTTTTTTTTTCGCTACCAGGAATAGAACTCAGGAGCATTCTACTTTGGAGCTATACCCCATATTTTTTAGTCTTCTTATTATTTCTGAAACAGGGTCTCACTGAGTTGCAAAGGACCTTGGTAAGTAGCTGAGGGTACCTGCAAAGAACTGTGATTCTCTAGTTTCTCCCTCCCAAATCCTGGGATTCGAAGCATGCACCACAATGCCCTGGGCTCCTGTCTTTTCTTTTCTTTTCTTTCTTTCTTTTCTTTTCTTTCGGTACTGGGGATGGAACCCAGGGGCATTCTACCTCCGAGCTATGTCCCCAGCACTATTTTTCTTTATTCGTCATTTTGAAACAGGGTTTCACTGAGTTATGAAGGGCCTCACTAAGTAGCTGAGTCTGTCCTCGAACCTTGATCCTCCTGTTTCACCTCCCAAATGCTGGGATTACAAGCATATGACACCATGTCCCACTAGGCTGCAAACTTTCTATCAAAAAAATTAAAAGACAAGCATTGTGTCCCAAAAGGGCATTTTTAATACCAAAGATGTAGGGAGGCCACTATCCCAGACAGTCCTGAAATAGAAGGCAGGAAACTGGAAGATGAACAGCCATCCTTCCTGTCCTGGGAGCAGCCTGTCACGTGACCTCCTCTCAACCCCTCCCTGCCCCCCCAGGAGTGCTCATACCACTCTCCAACCTCAGGGGCTGGAGCCCCTGCCATTCCAGAGGCCTCGGTGACCACCATGCCCCCTACACTGTGTGCCTGTGTGCATTACTGTGCATACCTCCGAGCTATACTCCTAGCCCGATTTTATTTAATTACTTATTTAGTGGTACTGGGGATGGAACCAAGGGACTTTCTACCTCCGGGCTACACTCCCAGACCGTTGGTGTGTGTGTGTGTGTGTGTGTGTGTGTGTGTGTGTGGTATTGGGGGTGTAATCCAGGGGCTTTTTTTTTTTTTTTTTTTACCTCTGGGCTATACTTCCACCCTATTTTATACTTTATTTGGAAACAGGGTCTCACTAAGTTGCTGAGAGCCTCACTTAAGTAGCCGAGGCTGGCTTCGAACCAGTGTGATCCTCCTATCTCAGACTCCCAAGTGCTGGGATCACAAGCATGTGTCACCACACCCAGCTTCACTGCCAGCCCTATTTTATATTTTATTTGGAAATATGGTCTCACTAAATTGCTGAAAGCTGCCTAAGTAGCTGAGGCTGGCTTTGAACCTGCAGGATCCCCCTGTCTCAGCCTCCCAAGTACTGGGATTACAAGCATGCACCACCATGCTTGGCTCCTATTTTATTTTTTATTTTGAAACAGAGTCTCACTAAGTTGTAGAGGGCATAAGTAGCTGAGGCTGTCCAAGAACCTGCAATCCTCCTGTTTCAGCCTCCCAAGTACTGGGACTACAAGTGCGTGCCACAAGCCTGGCCACAGTCCCAATTTGTGTTTGTGTATAAGTGATTGAATGAACCTGAGAGGCGTCCTACCTCTGAGCTACACCCCAGGCTCTTTTTAGTTTTTATCTTGAAATGGTCTTCATAAATAGCTGAGGCTAGCCTGGTGCCTATAGTCCCGCTCCACCACGTCTGGTAGTTCCTAAGTTTTGGAGGCCAACTAGTATCTGCCACTTGAACCTCTTTCCTTGCCCTTCAGGGTCTGCCCTTGGCCTGGTGTGGGACCTGGATCCTGCCTGGGGCTCTCCAAGATGGTAGAGCAGGAGGAGGCGGCACGGGGAACCCCAGGGGAGAGGCTTCTACTACACCTGCGCATCTTAGCCTTGAATGGTGCCTTGGGGGATGCTGTCCCCACCCTAACAAGTGTCCCTCCCTTGAACTACCTCCCCAGTGGTGTTATGGATGCCTGGCCTTTGGGACCCAGGGGTCCAGGGAAACCAGCTGTGGACTCCAGTGCTGATGGTGGCCCAGGCCTCTGGGGTCTTCCTAGAGGTTCTGCGGTCCTCCCTTACCACCTGACAGGTCCTGTAGCCCTTCACTGCTCGACAGCCCTCAGAGCGCCACGTGAGGTGATCTTAGGCAAGGAAAGCACACAGCAGTGGCATTAGGGGTGTGCCCTCAAGGTGGCCACGATCTTGGAGTAGAGGGCCCTCAAGGGGCTCAGACCCAGGACTGTGCTATTTCAGGCTAGGCCTGCTGTAGCCAAGTCTTTGTTTTACAGCACTAGGGATTGAACCCAAGACCCTGTGTACACTAGGCTCACATCCTAACGAACTATCCCCAGCCTGTTTTCTATTTTTATTTTTGTGGTACTGAAAATAGAAAACAGGAACAGTCTATCTCCGAGCTACATCTCCAGCCTATTTTTAAAAAATTTTGAAACAGGGCCTTCTCGATAAGTTGCAGAGGGCCTCACTAAGTTACTGAGGCTGGCCAGGAATTTACAATCCTCCTATCCCAAGTGCTGGGATTACAATCGTGCGCCACCTTGCCTGGCCTTTTTTTTTTTTTTTTTTTTTTGGTGGTACTGGGGGTGGAACTCAGAGGCTTTCTACCTCCGGGCTATACTCCCAGACCCATTTTATATTTTATTTGGAAACAGGGTCTCACTAAGTTGCTGAGAGCCTCACTAACTAGCTGAGGCTGGCTTCGAGCCTGTGCCATCCTCCTATCTCAGCCTCCCAAGTGCAGGGATTACAAGCGTGTGCCACCACGCCCAGCTTGCCTGGCCGTTTTTAACTTTATTTTGAGACAGAGTCTTGCTTTGCTAGGTTGCCCAGGCTGGCTCAAACTTGAGATTTTTCTGTCTGAGCTTCCCGGGCAGTTGGATTATGGCAGGTGGCACCATACCTGCCTGTGAAACTGGGGTTTGGAAGAGGGCCCCATAGACTGACTGTGGAGGTTGGCATTCCCTCTGGTCACATGGAGAGGTGCCGGCCCTCACAGGAAGACTGGCAGCCTGCACTGGTGGTGAAGGTGCTCTGGTGCCCCACGGGGCTGCCGGCAGTCCTCCCTCTCAGGCTGCTACGTGTCTACTCCGCTACCTGGGTCACATCAGACCCCACCTGGTCTCACCTTGCTCAGCTGCCCACCAACATCACCCTGCCCATACCTCTGTTTTCTTGTCTCTAAAATGGACTCGGTGATAGGCTAATGATAGTGCTGGCGTCTGTGAACACTGGCCAGCGCCTGTCATGTGAGAACTCGGCCAAAGCCAGGATGGAAGGTCAGGCAGTGCTCCAGCTAACCCTCACCTGAGGACATGCACTGGGCATCCCCAAGGATCCAGGACATACACCGTTGTGCTGCAGGAGGCTTTGGGAGAAGCCCAAGCCCACCCCTGCACCGGCTGGCTCCGCCCATGCCCCTGGCTGGCATCACAAGGCAAGGGGGCACACCCTCCCACTGGCCCGGCAGTGCTACGACCCTGTGCCTCACTGCACACAGGCCTGGTGGTGCCACCTGAGGGTACCCTGACCCTGCCAGCCAAGGAGACCAGGCACGGCCTGAGGCTGTTGAGCCAGGAGGCAGGACCAACTAGAATGAACAGTGCTGGGCCCAGTGGGGCATTTCAGCAGGCGCCAGGACCTCGCACAGACTCTGAGGGCCAGGGTGCGTGCTCCTTGGCCTTGGTAAGGGTCAAGGCTCACGCCAGCACTGAACTGCCTCAGGCTAATAAGCACAATGAAGCTGGTTGATTTTTCCCCCCCAGTATTGGCAGATCCTTGTGTATATGCTAAGCTCACATCCTACCACTGAACTCGTCTGTTCTTTTTTAAAGTGTATGTGGGGGGCATTTTACCTCTGAGCTACACTCCAGCCCTTTTTTATTTTTGTTTTAAAACAGGGTCTCTATAGGTTGCTGAGGGCCTAAGTTGCTGAGGCTGCTCTCAAACCTGTGATCCTCCTATCTCTGTCTTCCAGGTACTGGGGTTAGAGGCAATGTGCACCATGCATGGCCCTAGCCTGCTTTATTTTTATTTTGAGAAAGCAGTGGTGCTGGGTCCCCACACTACTCCCTGCTCCCAACCCCAATGAGCCACAGTTCGGGCAGTCAGGGGATAGAGACCCTCTCCAGGCTGGCCACGGGCAAGGCACCTTCCTGTGTCCAGACAAGAAGGGGTGGGCAGGTTGTGAGGAGAGGGGCCCCTGGTCAGCTGTCTCCCTCAGTCCTGGGCTGGGCAGCCTACTGAGGCTAAAGGACACATCAAACACACAGGGTGTGGGCAGATGGCCGGGAGGGGTGGATGGTGGGTGCGTCCTAATCAGTAAGGGCTCACCAACCCCCCACGGCTGCCTGCCAAGTATAGGTGGGGCTCAGGAGGGGGGATGCTCTGCCAGCACATAATCCCCCAACAGTCAGGGACCAGGCTGTGGTTCCACATGTCGCATTTACTGCTGGGCCAAGAGTGGTGTAGGCAGGGGACAAGGGCCGCCCCACTTGGAGCTGAAGGCCTGGCAGACCAGGCCCCTGGCGCTGCACACCTTGCTCTGTTCTAGGGAGGGCACAGGACAGCCTGCAGGTCCTTCGGGAGGGAGCCAATGACAGTCTCGATGTACATCTGTGCCCGCTGCAACGTCACCTCCTTCACAGGGAGCTGGTGGCCCTGGGCCCGGACCTGTGGGGCAGTGTCAGTCAGGGAACACGCACCTCCTGCTGCAGGGCCTGGGTTCACAGTCCGCGTGGTGTCTCACCAGCTTCTCCCGGAGTTTCAGGACCAGGTCTACCACCTCCACCTCTGACTTGTCCTTCACCCAGGTCTCAAGGTTCTGCAGGTACATTTCAGGCCTCGTCACTGAGCCCCGCCTGGGCCTGCGCCCACCCCAGCCCTGGCCCTCCCTCACCGCCTCACAAATCGTCTCCAGGTGCAGCGCTTCCAACCTCTGCGCCATCTCCTTGTGCCGCTGCCGGTACCAGCCATCAAAGTGTGGTGACTTGAAGAATCGCCTGCGGGTGGCAAGTAGCAGCAGCTGTAGGGCTGACCCAGCATGCCAAGGGTGGCCGTGGGCAACATGTGCCCACTCTCTGCCCACCTGTAGAGGCCCAGCCAGTCGCCCTTGAGGATGCAGGTGAGCTGAGGTCCAGCATGCTCCAAGCCTCGCAGGAAGTCATCCTGGCGGAAGGGACGGATCTGGGGGGGTGTCTGAGACAAGGGGCCAGGTAAGCCAGGTGCTTGGAGGTCATGGCCAGTGGGTCCACACCTCAGTGCATGGGCCTTCCTCCCTGCACATGTCTGAGGATTCCCCGAACCACCCTGCCGAGGACAGCTCCCTGAATGGGCTCGCCTAAGCAGGAAGCCCATGCCCCTCCAGGGTTCTGTCAGACCCCTCCCTGAAGTCTTCCCATTTCTCTGCCGTATGAGGGACAGCTGACAGGCACAGGGGTACCTAGAGCTGTGAATTCTGTATCATAGCGACCCCAACCCTGTTCCATGAGGATGTCTGCCCCAACTGTTCCCCCTCTGGGATGGGACTAAACCCACTTTCCCCAGGCCCCCTGGGCCCCCACCTTCCACGGTGTGATGCTCTTTTGCAGCGGCATGAGGCTGGCCATGTAATGTTCCTGGGGGTGGGAGGAGAGTGGGCTTGGGGCCATAGCCCCCTGCTGCCACTCCCCCCATCCGCCCGGGCCTCACCAGGGGGATGATAAAACTCTGTGTCAGCTCCAGAAGGTGCCGCCTCAGCAAAGCGCTCTGCACGTCCCAAGGCCGTTTCTTCTGCACACCCTGCAAGGGAGGCAGGGGCTGAGCCCAAGGGGGCCAGGCCACCTGGCCCCTTGCCTGGCCCGCATCCAGTCCCTGCCGGGCAGCCCGCACCTTGAGCAGCCGTTTGAGCAGTGCCTTGTCCCGGTGGAGATGGGCTGTGTACGAGGTGTAGAGCCCTGGAGAGAGGACAGAGCCGGGCCATCCCACTGTCCTCCAGGGCTCCCTCCCACACCCACAGCCCCAGGGATGGCTGAGTGCAGGGAGTCTGTGTGCCCCGCCCACACGTTGGCAGCACCTGCACATCTTACCCCACCCACCCCGACTCAGAGAGACTTACTAAAGAGGACAGTGCCCCTAGCCCACCCCCAGGAGGCCACTGAGTGGAATGAAAGCAGGGCTCAGCAGCCTGGAAGCAGAGGGGCTCCCGCTGGAGGGGGCACAGACCTGGTTTGGTGTCAAGGGTCTTCAGTCTCGAGGGCTTCTTCAGCTTGATCTGCTTAGGAAGGTCCCCTGTGAGACACACCCAGTAGCCAGGCCTGAGTCCAGAGCTTCAGCCATGCCTACAGGCTAAGGTCATAGGTTTCAGCCCACGCACAAGGGCCCAAGCTGGGTGAAGCTTCTGAGCCCCTACTCAGACCTCCATGGCCCTCACCTGACATCTTAGGCTCCCCGATTCGAAGGACATGGGGCCAATGCTGGAGTGTTTTGATAAAGAAAGGGTTTGTGACTCCCAGGACCACGTTTGGTCTAGAGAGAGAGAGAGAGAAAGAGGCAGAGAGAAGCCCGGGGGTGGGGGTGGCCGGTGGGGAGGACACACACTTACGGGGCCTGGGCGCGTGTGGTGAGCTCCCTGAACTCACTGTCATGGATGGTGAAGTAGGGGCGGAAGTCACAGCAGAACTTGAGAGGCTGCAGGCAGCTGCAGGGCAGGGAACAGGGAGCAGGTGAGGTGGGCAGCCTGGCCGGCCAGGACGGGCCAGGGGCTGAGGCACATACCTGGTCAGAGCCAGCACCATCTCTGAGGACACATCGGGCGATGGCGCCAGGACCACTAGGGGCTCTCCCAGCAGCATGAGCTCCCACAGCGTCTGCACATGGGTCAGGACGGGCTGGAAGCACCTGGCGCCAGGCAGGGTGGCCAGGGAGGTCAGGTGGGCTGGGCTCCTGTCCCCCAGCCATGCCACGTAACTCTACTGCCTGAGCTGGGCTGGGCCCAACTCTGGTGAGCACAGGGCACTGCCCCAGCAGGACATGGCAGCGAGGACATTTGAAGAGTGTGTCTGAGGTCACCATGGTCAGGCCAGGCTCTGAGAGACCAACCAGGCTAAGTCTTGCCCTGGGAATGGGGGACTCAACCTGGACCCTGCCTGGGAGGCTGGCAGTCCCGCAGCAGCCTCCCAGGCAGGAGCTGCCTACCCAGCCCCCAGCTGTTCCTCACCCAGGATCCTCCATGCCTAAGCCTACAGCCCTGGTTCCTGCTAGCCCAAGCCAGGGCAGAATGGTCTCCACACTCAGGCCTAGACTCATCTAGAGGGGCATCATGCAGCAGCCCCAGGCAGCAAATGTCTCCTGACAGCCTCTCCAAGCTTTCTGGAACCTTCTTGTCTACTGTGCCCATTCCCTGTGAGTGCACACTTGGGCAGAGGCCTCCCCTCTTCTCCAGAGTTCTTCCTTGAAGAACTATCCTGGCAGCCACTCCAGATGAACAGTCTTTCCCTCAAGCAATCACCTCTCCTTGCACTGCACGCACATGCGCGCGCGCGCGCGCGCGCGCGCACACACACACACACACACACACAACCACTGGTGGGCTCCCCAAGGCAGCATCCGTGCCCACAGGGCTTACCTGAACAGGTCCAGTTCATGGACGCTGGCAAGGAGCACTGGAGCAGGCAGCAGGTTCTGAGAGGTGGCGGCAGGGTCAGGGCTGAGGCCAAATCTTATATCCCAGGAGAGCCTTCAGCTCCTGCCCACACCCCTGCACACCCCTGGCCCGCCCAGTTCCTCCCCAGGTGAGGAGCATCCAGCTTTGCACTGGGACCTGGCCTCTGGTTTGCCCAGCCCACAGGGAGGCCCAGGAACAGGACTCAGCAAAGCCCAGGTGCCTCTACCCCATCCCGCACCTCTTGATCACAGGGCTGTGGAGGCCTGGATTCCAGTGTGTCCACCCTGGATGGGATGTGCACCTAGGGAGGAAGGAAGCAGTTGCCAGAGGGGCAGGGGGCCTCCACGTGCCCGCAGCACTCCTCCCCAGCCGGCCCTCACCTGGATCACGACTCCCATGACAGGCAGGTTCAGGGTCCGTCCAGGTTCAGGGGCCGGCCACTGGTCAATCTCATTACAAACTGTGGACACACAGGTGGCTAATGTCAGGAGCCTTCCCAAGGAGAAGCTGTGTGCTGAGGTCTGCCAGGGACTGCAGAGCAGAGGATGGGAGCCACTCACCTGCTTCCAGGCAAGGCGCCAGCTTGTCAAAGTACTCAGGGGCGATCAGGCTTAGCAGTGACTGGAACAGCCGGACAAAGGGCAGACGGGACATCAGCACCAAAGACTGCAGGGATGCAAGGCCAGTCAGAGGGCAGTCCGCTCCAGATCTCACCCTGCCACTCAGGTCCATGGGGACCTGGAGCCAGGCTCAGCCAGGCCGGCCCAGGGCAGTGCATTCCACCAGCCGCACAGGCCATCCACCTGGCCCCGCTAAACTGGAACCCCAGGACACTACAGATCAGAGAGCCCAATGCCTGCCTCACAGGGTGGGGAAACCCTAGATGACAGCAGGGTGGGCTGGACCAGGGCCTTCAGAGGAAATACAAAGTGGCCGAGATTTCTGGAACAATGTCAGGGGCCATTCGCTTTTGCCTTCAGTGCCTGAACTCAAAACCCCAGGGTGTGGCAAGGCCAACTAGCAGTGAGGAGCAGGGACCTCCTGGACCCAGAGTAGAGGGCCTCAGGGGCATACCAGGCAAGGAAGGGCCTGCAGGGCGCCCCTGCTGCCTGGGAGGGGAGAATGGTGGGTACTCCTGGAAGCTTAGGACTCCTAGCCCATCCCACAGCCCCTCCTGTTGCCTGCCAGTCCCTGCTCTCCATCAACCCTCCCCAACGCAGCAGGCAGCTCACCTTCTGGAAGTAGCCCCTCTTTACAGAGCTGTCCTTCACCTGCCTGAAGTACACATAGCCCAGGTAGTGCGCTGGCTCCCTCTGCAAGGAGTGCAACATTAGCTGTGCTTCACCCTGTGGCTAGGCCCAGGGCCAGGGGCGACACAAAAAGGGGCGGGGCTGCGAGGAGAGGAGCCTGGGCTCCAAAGCTGCTGTCCCTGGGCCTATCCTCTGCCACCAGGGCCAGGCCTCAGGGCCCTTGGCTCAGGTGGACACTGCCACCCCAGGGATCACTTCTACTGCCAGAGGAAAATGTTGGCAGACCTGGGCCCAAGACTTTGCTCGTTGAGCCACACCCTGCTCAGTCAAGTGGAGGCCCAGCCACCACGGCAGAATGCAGAGAAGTTCCAGAAAAGCCAGCCCACCCCCAGTGGAGGCTGGTGACTGGTAGGCCTTGCGGCAGCTGATGACCCCACAGGATGGACCTGGCCAGCACTTCTGCCAAACAGGGCCCAGAGGCCTGTCTTTATTCACTTATTATTTTGTGTGTGTGTGTGTGTGTGTGTGTGTGGTATTGGGGATGGAACACAGGGATATTCTACATCCAAGCCCTAATTCCTCCCCACCCCCGCGGGTGTAGGGAAGGATCCCAGAGGCATTTGATCTCCGAGCTATACCCGCTGCCCTATTTCTTATTCTTTATTTTGAAACAGGGTCTAAGTTGCAAAGGGCCTCACTAAGTAACTGAGGCTGTTCGTGAACCGCAATCCTCTGGTCTCATCCTCCCGAATGCTGGGATTACAAGCATGCACCACCGTGCCTAGCTGCAGCCCTATTTTTTATTCTTATTTTGAAACAGGGTCTCACTGAGTTGCAGAGGGCCTCACTAAGTAGCTGAGGCTGTCCATGAACCATGATGTTCCTGTCTCAGCCTCCCAAATGCTGGGATTACAAGCGTGTGCCACCACGCCTGGCTCATGCCTAGAAGCTCTAAAAGAGCTACTCACATCAGCCAGAGTCCCCGGGAGAGGGAAAGGAGGAGCAGACCAGGAGGCAGCCCATGCTCACCTGCAGTGCCAGGGGGGCCTGGCTGTTGTAGGTCTTGTCGCCCGCGTGCCAGGGGCTCCTCTGCCCTCCACATTGACGCATGCGGAAACTGAACTGAGTGTCCCCGAGGCAGCCTGCGGAGGGGCAGCCACCACACAGGTCAGGCTGGGAGCCTCCCCTACCACTGTCGGGTGGGGACCAAGGGCGGGAGCCTTACAGGGCTGGTCTCTGCTGGCACAGATCCCCTTGAAGGAAGCCCAGCCTAGGTCTGTTTCCTGTGGGGCCCTAAGGATCCTTCAGTCAGGTCAGCACAGAGAAGGATCTCCAATTTCTCTGGGGTTCAGCCTGCACTGGTCAGAGCAAGCACTGGACATTGGCCACCGGGGGAGGGGCAGCAGGCTGAACTCAGCTTCTGGTGGCCACAGGTGGGGTTGGGGAGGCAGACTCTGCTGGTGCCTCTGCCCAGACCCATCTCCCATGTGAGCCTGGGAAAGCTGGCTACCCTGCAGCGGTGGGGCTCTGGATGTCTCTGCCAAGTGGGAAGCAGGCTGGCATGACCCTCCCTGCAGCATCCTGTGCCCCTCTCCCCTGCTTCCCCCAGAGCCCGCATCCAGCGCAGGAAGGGTGGGACCACCTACCTGAGTGAGAGTCAGGAAATGACAGGTAACAGATGCTGCTTTTCTGAAACACACAGAGCCTGATGAGGGCCGGCTAGCTCCTGGGGGATGTCCATTCCCAAGGGGAACAGGACCTACCTCCTTGTCTGTGAGCTGGAAGTCACTCGGATACACCAGCTGCCAGGAAAGACAGAACATTTGATATTGCATCTGCCTGAGGGGGCACTCTCACTGCTGTCAGCTGGGAGATGTGTCCAGGCACGGGCCACAGGCCTGTGCCCACCTCTCCCTCTCCAGGACGTCTCTGCTGGCTCACACCCTCCTGGCTCCTTGCCGACCCCCACTCTCCCTGACCTCCAGGTCTAGCACAATCTCCACCAGCCTGAGGCTTCACTCCCAGCATGGAGGACCTCTTTCAGCATCAGGCAACATGACAGTAGGCTTCCCCCATCCTTTTGCATGTGGCCACCTGACTGAGCCTGGCTGCCTTCTGACCACTGTGGCAGGGCTCCCTCCTCTCCCAGCCCTGACAGCCAGTTCTCCATCGCAACACAAGAGCAGCGCCAGAGCCTATGTGCCTGGAGTGGTCACAGGCCACGGCTGCGTGTTCTCCCCTGCCCACCACGACCCAGGCCAGAGCATCTCGAGCCCTGCAGCCTCTCGTCTTTGCTCAGATAACACCGTGATCAGGGGCCATCCTGTCCCACGGCGGCAGCTTCTCACTGGCTCATCTTTACTGGCCCCCGACTCACCTTCCTACCTATTTTCTCCACCCAGGGCCTGTGCCCTAACTGTGTCATCAGCTGGACAAAGCCCGCACTCGGGAGTGGACAGTCAGTTGAAGCACAGACAATAAATAGCAGGCCCTGACTATTCCAGAGACAGACTGAGTTATGGAGAAGGTTGCAAGCCAGGTACAACGGGGTTCCTGGTAGGATTCTCAAAAAGCAGGGTCCTGAAGCATCCCTGGTGGCTCCCCCAGGAAGCTGCTTGTGCCTGGAGCCTGTGGGTGCCTTTGTGCTGGGTGGCCTTCTCATTGGTGGACCAATGTTTGTCCAAGCTAAGGAATTCCTTAGGCTGAAACAAGGCTATTTCCTGGGTGTGGTGATCCTGAGAAAGGTGAACTCCTGTGCCCTTAGCACGACAGCCTGCTCTGCAGAACGGGGCAACTTTTGGTCTTTGTTTGGTCTGGGATTACTGCCTTGTTCTATTTTGTCTCTTTGGCTGTGTGCTAAGTCTCTTGAAGGCAGGGACTTTGTCCTGGTTACTTTTGCCTTCTTTACCTCGTAGGGAACAGACCCTCCCCAAATACAGTATTTGGTGATCATGTGAAAACATGTCCATGAAGTATACCAGGATAGATCGGTGTGATGGTTAATTTTAGGTGTCAGATACATTGTATTAAGGAATATGTCAGATACATTGTTTAAGGAATACCTAGAAAACTGGGAAGGCATTACTTCTGAGTGTGTATGTGAGGATGCCTCCAGAGAAGAAATGCATGTGAGTGGGTAGAATCTACCTGCAGATGGGAAGGCACATTCAGTCAGCTGCTGCCAGAGATAGAACCAAAAAAGCAGATAAAACCAGAGAGAACTGAGTGTGGTAGCACAGGCCTGTAGTCCCAGTACTTGGGAACTTGAGACAGGAGAATCCCAGGCTCCAGGCCAGCCTCAGCAACTTAGCAAGACCCTGTTTTATTTTTTGTTTTATTTTTTTATTTTTATTTTTTGGTACTGGGGTTCCTGGAAACCCTTCTACCTCCAGGCTACACTCCCAGACCTATTTTATATCTTTATTTGGAAACAGGATCTCTTAAGCCAGCGAGGCTGGCTTCGAACCAACGCGATCCTCCTGTCTCTGTCTCCCAAGTGTGGGGATTACAAGCGTGCGCCACCACGCCCGGCCTTCAAGACCCTGTTTTAAAATAAAGTGGCACATGCTTGTAACCCCAGTACTTGGGAGGCTGAGACAGGAGGATCGCAGGTTTACAGCCAGCCTCAGCTACTTAGTGAGGCCCTCCACAACTAGTGACACCCTATTCCAAAATAAAGAATAAGCCAGGCATGGAGGTGCATGCTTATAATCCTAGTACTTGGGAGATTGAGACAGGAGGATTTCAGGTTTGTGGCCAGCCTCAGCTACTTAGTGAGGCCCTCTGCAACTTAGTGAGAACCTATTTCAAAATAAAGAATGAAAAATAGGGCTGAGGTGTAGCTTGGAGGTAGAATGCCCCTGAGTTCAATCCTCAGTTCCACAAAAATGAAAAAAAAAACAAAAAACAAAAATAAATACAAGCTGAGTGTGGTGGTGCATACTTGTAATCCTAGTACTTGGGAGGCTGAGACGGTAGGATCACAAATTTCGGACAGCTTCAGCTACTTAATGAGACCTTCTGCAACTTAATAAGACCAAGACCCTGTTTCAAAATAAAGAATAAGCCAGGCGTGGTGGCGCACACTTGTAATCCCAGCATTCGGGAGGCTGAGAACGGAGGATTGTGGTTTGCAGACAGTCTCAGCTACTTAATGAGGCCCTCTACAACTTAGTGAGACCCTGTTTCAAAATGAAGAATAAAAAATAGGGCAGTGGGTGTAGCTTGGAGGTCGAATGCCTCTGGGTTCCATCTCCAGCCCCCCCCCCCAAAAAAAAAAAAAAAAGAATAAAAAATCAGGCTAGATGTAGCTCAGAAGTAGAAAACCCCTGGGTTCTATTCCCAATACCAAAATAAATAAATAAATAAAAAATAGGGCTGGGATGTAGCTTCAAGGTAGAATGCCCCTGGGTTCAATCCTCTGTGTGTGTATGTGAGACACACACACACAAATTGTGAACCGGGAATAGTGGCACACACTTTTTTTTTTTTTTTTTTTTTGCGGGTCTGGGGATGGAACCCAGGGGCATTCGACCTCCGAGCTACACCCCCTGCCCTATTTTTTATTCTTTATTTTGAAACAGGGTCTCACTGAGTTGCAGAGAGCCTCACTGAGTAGCTGAGGCTGTCTGCGAACCGCCGTCCTCTGGTCTCAGCCTCCCAAATGCTGGGATTACAAGTGTGCGCCACCACGCCCGGCACCACACACTTCTAATTCCAGCATTTGGGAGGCTGAGACAGGAGGATTGCAGTTCTCCGACAGCCTCAGCTACTTAGTGAGGCCCTTTGCAACTCAGACCCTGTTTCAAAATAAAAAAATAAAAGCCGGGCGTGGTGGCGCACGCTTGTAATCCCTGCGCTTGGGAGGTGGAGACAGGATTGCGCAGGTTCGTGAGACCCTGTTTCCAAAAATAAAATAGGTCTGGGAGTGTAACCCGGAGGTAGAAGGGCTTCCAGGAACCCCCAGGAACCCAGTTCCACCAAAAAAATAAATAAATAAAACATAAAAAAATAAAAAATAGAAGCTGAACGTGGTGGCACATGCTTATAATCCCAGCATTTGGGAGGCTGAGACCTGAGGATCGTGGTTCGCGGATAGCCTCAGCTACTTACGCCCTCCGCAACTTAGTGAGACCCTGTTTCATAATAAAGAATAAAAAAATAGGGCAGGGGATGTAGCTTGGAGGTCAAATGCCCCTGTGTTCCATCCCCAGACCCGCAAAAATAAATAAATAATAAATAAATAAATAAATAAATAAATAATAGGACTGGGAGTATAGCTCAGAGGTAGAATGCCCCTGGATCTATCCCCAGTACTACACACACATACAAGACAGACACACACACACACACACACACACACACACACACACACACCAGATAGTTCCAAAAAAGCAAAGGAAAGGTGATTTCCTATTTTTCCAGCAATAGCATGCTATCTTTCTCCTGCCTTGGATATCAGAACTACAGACTCTCTGACCTTTGGACTCCAGGACTTACAGTAGAGCCAGTTCTCTCTACCCCCGCTTCTCAGTTGTGGGTCTTTAACTTGGGGCTGAAAGATACACCAGCAGCTCTCCTGGTTCTAAGGCCTTCCGAATAGGACTGAGCCATGTTGCCAGCTCCCCAGGGTCTCCAGCTTACAGACACCTACTGTGCAAGCCTCCATAACCACATCAGCCAATTCCCCTAATAAATCCCCCCATCTGTCCATCCAGGCTATTGGTTCTGTCTCTTGGGAGCACCCTAACTTATACTGCAGGTAGTGAAAGAAACCTTAACCCTTGGGAGGACAGCATGGCCAAGAAACTGCCAGCTCCCGGGTGTGGTGGCGCACGCTTGTAATCTCAGCATTTGGGAGGCTAAGACAGGAGGATCACAGGTTCTTGGCCAACCTCTGCTATTTAATGAGGTCCTCTGCAACTTAGTGAGACCCGATTTCAAATGAAAGAATAAAGCCGGGCATGGTGACACATGCTTGTAATCCCAGCATTTGGGAGGCTGAGACAGGGTTAGCAGCCAGCCTCAGCTACTTAGTGAGTGTTGCAACTCAGTGAAAGTCTTGTTTCAAAATAAAGAATAATAATTAAAAAACAGGACTGGAGCTATAGCTTGGAGGTAGAATGCCCCTGGGTATCATCCCCAGTACCACAGACACACACACACACACACAGTAACTGCCAGCTAGGTCTGCACAGCTAAGTCTCCTTCCACAGGAAGGAGAGAGCAGGAGTGAGTGGGGTGGGAAGTCGAGGGGATTTGTTGGATCTACAGGGCGCCTCAGGATAATGCCATGAGAGGCAGGGTCCTAAGACCACACCAGCTGAACCTGTGTCTGCATTGAGAAGGGCTGAGGAAGTCAGATGCCTGGTAGCTGAGGCAGGACTATGAGAAGTCCTTTCCCCAAGGCCAGGGATCGCCTCTGGTCTAAGGAGTCACAGGAGGTTTGCAGTATCTGAGTTCATCAGGGCCTTAAAAAGCATCTCTCAGGGCCGGACGTGATGGCGCACACTTGTAATCCCTGCATTCGGGAGGCGAAGCCAGGAGGATCGCGGTTCATGGACATCTTTAGCTACTTAGTGAGACCCTGTTTCAAAATATAGAATAAATTTTTTTTAAAAAGTAGGGCCAGGGGTGTAGCTTGGAGGTCGAATGCCCCTCCTGGATTCCATCTCCAGACCCACAAAAAAAAAAAAAAAAAAAAAAATCTCTCAGCTGGGTGTGGTGGCACATGTTTGTAATCCCAGCATTGGGAGTTTGAGACAGGAAGATCAAGATTCGTGGACAGCCTCAGCTTCTTAGCGAGGCCCTTTGCAACTCAGTGAGACCCTGTTTCAAAATAGAGAATAAAAAAAATAGGGCTGGGGGTGTAGCTTGGTGGAGGTAGAATGCCCCTGGCAAAAAAAAAAAAGCCTCTCTCACAGCAAGCCAGGATGCTTTGGTTTGCCTGAGGACACCTCCTCAGCCTCAACCTGACCCACTGCAGGATGGGTGCTCTTGACCTCTCAGGTCCCTCTGCAGTGCGATAAAATCTACCTCCCAGACACTTCCTGTTTGTCATGGGCATCCCCTGTGCTGGTCAGCTCCCTGGCTTGTGTCATGGCCCTTTGCAGCCTGGAAAAGGTCTTCCTGAACTGAGCATGGTGGCACACACCTGAATTTCAGCACTTGGAAGACTGAGACAGGAGGATCACAGGTTCTAGGCCAACCTCAGCAATTCAGTGAAGCCCTCAGAAACTTAGTGAGACCATGTTTCAAAATAAAATAGGACAAGGCCTAATGGCGCTCGCTTGTAACCCCAGCATTTGGGAGGCTGAGACAGGAGAATCGCAGTTCGCTGTCAGCCTAAGCTACTTAGTAAGGTCCTTTGCAACTCAGTGAGACCCTGTTTCCAAAAAAAATAAACAACAAAACAAAACAACAAAAAAACAGGGATGGAAGTGTAGCTTGGAGGTAGAATGTCCCTGGGTTCCATCCTCAGTACCTCGGGAAAAAAAAAAAAAAACCAGGGCTGGGGGTGTAGTTTAGATCTCCAATTACACACACACACACACACACACACACACACACACACACACACACACAGAGACACACACACAAACACATACACACACGCGCGCGACACCTGAACCAGCAGGCACTTTTGTCTATACCTGGAGCAAAGGAAGCCACTCCTGTGTGTGTGGCGGTGGTGAGTGCAAGCACGGAAGACCCCATCAAGGGTCTCAGGCCGGCCCAGCTGCCCCAGGTGAGGACGGCAGGAAGTGCAGGCCCAAGCACAGGCTCACAGGGGTCTGATCTGATTCTAACAAGAGTGCCACAGGACTTTACGGAGGAGAGCCACAAACACTGAATTCTAGCTGTTAGGAGGAGGTGACAGCGGTAACCACGGCAGAGACAATGAATCTGAGACCACTGCCACAGGGCGGGCCGCCATCCTTGTCCAGCCATGGGATGTGGAGCAGAGGGAGGAGGCACCGAGGGTGACCACGGGGACTCTGGCTGGAGCAAAAGAGGAAGGGGACGCAAACTGCCCAGGGCACGCTAAGGCAGGACCTTCTCCCATCGCCTCTCCTGCCTTTGCCCGGAGAGCCCTCCTGCAGCAGAGGGAGGTGCTTCTTTTTAGGAGGTGACAGACATGAGAGGCAGGAGGACACTGCGTTCTTTGGAGTCCGATCTTCAGGCAGCGCAGGGCACTACGTGCGCAGGGGTGGGCCCAAGAGCGCACCGCCCGGCGGCGGCGGCGAGGGCCGCGGCGGCACCTGGCCCGGGGCGGGAGCGGGGCGGGGCCTGCGGGAGGACGCGAGGAGGGCGCGGGGAGGAGGGGAGGGCCGGGGGGCGGGAGGCCGGCGCCTGCCCGTGACCGCTCACCTCCAGCGCCTGGCCCAGCTCCAGGTCGAAGGTGACCACGCATACGCACTCCAGCCACGCGGAGAAGCGTGCCCAGGGCGCCGCAGGGGCCCGCGCCGCGTGGCCCGCGGGTGTGGGCTCGGCCTCGCCCAGCTCGTCGCCAGCCCTCCGAGACCCGGCGCCTGCCCGCGTCCCCATGGCGGCGGTCCCCGCTGCGGCCACTCGTTGCGGGGAAACGCGGGCGCCCACCCGCTCGCCTCGAGCAGTCGAGCGGCTCCCACGGGCCAGAGCGGCCCCGGGCGGCGCGCGCGCCCCCTGGCGTTGGAGGGACGCCGGTCGGAGGCGGGGCCCAGCGCACCATCGAGAAGAGCGCGGGCGGGCCAGAGCGGCCCCGGGCGGCGCGCGCGCCCCCTGGCGTTGGAGGGACGCCGCCGGGAGCCGGCCCAGCGCACCATCGAGAAGGGCGCGGGCGGGCCAGAGCGGCCGGGATCCGCCGGGAAGGCGCCGTCCCGCTGGGGATCCTGGGTGCGCGGCAGCGTCCGAGCCGGTTAGCGAGGCCCTGTCGGCCGCCCGCGCCCGCCGGGAGCCGGTCCAGGAACGTAGCCCGGAGGTCCCAGCCCAGCGCCGCAGCTTGCGTGGGAAGACGAGCAGGAATGGAGAGATGACAGTGCCTTTTTAGAGTTGTCTTGGAATCTAAGCTCCATGCTGCACGTGTGACATCCCAGCTCCTGGGGGGCTGAGGCAGGAGAATCGCAATTTCAGGCCAGCCTAGGCAACTTAGCGGACCCTGTTTGGGAGGCTGAGACAGGAGGACCGCGGTTCGCGGACTTAGGCCCTTTGCAACTCAGTGAGACCCTGTTTCAAAATAAAGAACAAAGAAATGGGGCTGGAGGTGTACCTCGGAGATAGAATGCCTCTGAGTTCCATTCCCAGTACCGGAAAAATAAAAATTTAAACGACTCGGGCATGGTGGCACACGCTTGTAATCCCAACATTTGGGAGGCTGAGACAAGAGGCGAGTTTGCACACAGCCTCAGATACTGAGGCCCTCTGCAATTTAGTGAAACCCTGCTTCAAAATAAAAGTCCAGCTGGAGGTGCCCATTGGAGGTAGACTGCCCCTAGGTTCCATTCTCAGCACTGCCAATCCATCCCACCCCGGTACTGGGGATGGACCCAGAAGCATTTTACCTCCAAGCTACACCCCTGCCTCGACCTCCGAGCTACACCCCCCGCCCTATTTTTTATTATTTATTTATTTATTTTTGTTTTTTGGTGGTACTGGGGGTAGAACCCAGAGGCTTTCCACCTCCGGGCTATACTCCCAGCCCTATTTTATATTTTATTTGGAAACAGGTTCTCACTATGTTGCTGAGAGCCACAGTAAGTAGCTGAGGCTGACTATGAACCCATGCGATCCTCCTGTCTCTGCCTCCCAAGCGCAGAGATTACAAGCGTATGCCATCACGCCCGGCCTGTTTTTTATTCTTTATTTTGAAACCGGGTCTCACTGACTTGCAGTGAGCCTCACTAAGTAGCTGAGGCTGTTGGCGAACCGCTATCCTCTGGTCTCAGCCTCCTGAATGCTGGAATTACAAGCGTGCCCACCACGCCCGGCTCAAATTTTATTTCTTATTTGGAATCAGTGTCTCACCAAATAGGAAATAGGTCTGGGAGTGTAGCTTGGAGGTAGAAAGCCCTGGGTTCCATCCCCAATTACACCACACACACACACACACACACACACACACACACACAAATGGGGCTGGGCGTGTCACTCAGAGGTAGATGCCCAGGGTTCTACCCCCAGTTAAAACAAAACAAAACAAAAAAATAGATAGGATTGCCGGTTCAAGGATAGCCTGGGCAATTCTGCAGACCCTGGTTGAAAAAAGAAACTGGGAGTGGGGGGTGGGGTGGGTGTCTGTGTAGCTCAGCGGTAGAATGCTCCTGGTTGAATAAAAAAAAGAATTTGTTGACAGGTTTTATTTTTCCTTCAGTGGTGTGTGTGTGTGTGTGTGTGTGTGTGTGTGTGTGTGTGTGCGTACAGGGAATCAAACCCAGGATTTTGCAGTGTAAGGAAAGTGCTCTACCACTGAGGCACATCTCCAGCCCTCCATTCGCATTCTGAACATGTTTTATTGCCTCCGTATGGCCGCCTCGTTCTCTCCGTGGAAGGCATCTGCTCCCTTAATGTGGCTGTCACGCTTTCCGTGCTGCTCTCGTGACGGCCTGACCTTGGTGATGTGATGGTGGTGTGTGTCCAGGCGGCTCTCCCCTTGTTCATCCTGTTTGGGGCTGATGGTGTCTGGGCCTCTGTCCAGCTGCATGGTGAGGCTCTTGAGGGAAGGCCACAGCTAGCCCCGTTATTAATTTTTTATTTTTTAGTGATACTGGGGATTGAACACAGGGCCATTCTACCTCAGCACTATACCCCCAGCCCTATCTTATTTTTTTTGCCGTACTGAGGATTGAACCCAAGGGCATTGTACCTCAGAGTTGCATGTTAGCCCTATTTTTATTCTTTACTTTGAAACAGGGTCTCACTAAGTTGAGGGCCTAAGTAGCTGATGCTGGCTGTGAACCTGCGATCCCACTGTCTCAGCCTCCCAAGTACTGGGATTACAAGAGTGTGCCGCTATGCCCAGCTTTTTATTTATTTATTTATTTATTTATTTATTTATTTAGGTGCTGGGGATGGAACCCAGGGCCTTTCAACCTTCAAGCAACAACCCCAGCCCTATTTTTTTATTCTTTATTTTGTTTTTTGGGGTTTTTTTTGGTGGTACTGGGGCCCTTCTACCTCCAGGCTACACTCCCAGACCTATTTTTACATTTTTATTTGGAAACAGAGTCTCCTAAGCCAGCGCAAGGGGCTGGCTTCAAACCTGCGCGATCCTGCTGTCTCTGCCTCCTAAGCGAGGGGATTACAAGCGTGCGCCACCACGCCCGGCTTTATTCTTTATTTTGAAACATGGTCTCACCCAGTTGCAGAGGGCCTCACTAAGTAGCTGAGGCTGGTCGCAAACCTGCAATCCTCCTGTCTCAGCTTCCCCAATGCTGGGATTACAAGCATGTGCCACCACACCTGGTGTTTTTATTATTTTTATTGTTTTTATTATTATTAATATTCTTTGTGGTACTGAGGATGGAGCCTAGGGGCTTTTCTACCTCCGGGCTTTACTCCCAGGCCTTTTTTTTTTTTTTTTTTGGTGGCAGTGGGGATAGAACCCAGGGGCCTTCTACCTCCCAGACCTATTTTATATTTTTTATTTGGAAACAGGGTCTCTTAAGCCAGTGAAGGCTGGCTTTGAACCTGCGTGATCCTCCTGTCTCAGCCTCCCAAGTGCAGGGATTACAAGGGTGCCCACCACGCCTGGCCTCCCAGACCTATTTTATACTTTATTTAGAAATAGTGTCTCATTAAGTTGCTGAGAGCCTCACGAAGTAGCTGAGGCTGGCTTCGAACCTGTGTGACCCTCCTGTCTCAGCCTCCCAAATATTGGGATTACAAGCATGCACCACCATGTTCGACAACTTTGAAACAGGGTCTCATTGGGTTGCAGATGACCTAAGTAGCTGAAGCTGTCTGCAAACTGTGATCATCCTGTCTCAGCCTGCGCGCGCCTGCCTCTCTCCCTCTCTCTCTCTCTCTCTCTGCAACACTAGGGATGGAACCCAGGGACATTCTTCCTCCAAGCTACACCCCAGCCCTATTTTTTAATTAATTAATTAATTAATTAATTAATTTTTCGGTACTGGGGATGGAACTCAGGGGCATTTGACCTCCAAGCTACACCCCTGCCCTATTTTTTATTCTTTATTTTGAAACCGGGTCTCACTGAGTTGCCGAGGGCCTTACTAGGCCTTGCTAAGTAGCTGAGGCTGTCCAGGAATGGAGATTCTCTGGTCTCAGCTTCCCAAATGCTGGGATTAGAAGTGTGCGCTACCACGCCCAGCTCTTTATCCCTTTATAATTAATCCTGTTGTTGATAAATTTTTTTTTTTTTTTTTTGCAGGTCTGGGGATGGAACTCGGGCATTTGACCTTCAAGCTACACCCCTGCCCTATTTTTTATTCTTTATTTTGAAACCGGGTCTCACTGAGTTGCAGAGGGCCTCACTAAGAAGCTGAGGCTGTCCGCGAACCACGATTCTTCAGGTCTCAGCCTCCCCAATGCTGGGATTACAAGCGTGCGCCACCATGCCTGGCTTGTTGATAGTAATTTTGATTTCAAGCTTTCCCCCATTGAAATCTTGTGTGGTCTCTGTCCTTTTATTGGGCTGTGATAGGTATACCATGGCAAATATGGAAGGTCCAGGCGGGAAAGGGGGACATGAAGAATGTGTGAGCCAGGCAAGGCGGTGCACGATTGTAATCCCAATACTTGGGAGGCTAAAATAGGAGGATCACAGGTTCTGCACTAGCCTCAGCAACCTAGCAGGACTTTGTTTCAAAACAAAAAAAGCATGGGGTGTAGCTCAGAGGTATAATGCCCCTGGGTTCAATCCCCAGTACCATTAAAAAAAAAAAAAAAAAAAAAAAAGACCATGTGGTATAGGCTTGAGGATTAAAGTAAGGGAGCCAGGTAAGTGTTGACTGAGAATGGCTGGAGGGCGCTGGAGTACAGGTCCAGGAGGCAAGTCGGCAACACCAGCAGTGGCAGGCAGTTATCTTGGCCAGCCAGTGAACAGGGACAGATGGCAAGATCGCCCGGGGCCTGTGGACAATGCCAAGGACTCTTACTCTTGTCGGTGGGAGACAGGAATCCCTGGGGCAAATATGTGAATGGCCTATTTAAACTGGATCCCTTTGGGTGCTACTCTGAGCTGACCTACAGGAAATACTCTGGGATAGAAGTAGGGAAGGATATTGTGAGTTCAGTGTGGAAAAGGGAAAGGGAAACTGGTCTTGTACCAGCACCCTGTTGCTGGAGGGCTGCCTACATTTTAATTAATTAATTTCTGTGGTACTGGAGATGGAACCCAGGGCCATTTTACCACTGACCTATATTCTCAGCCCCCCTTTTTTTGTGGTACTAGGGGTGGAACCCAGGGGCATTCTACCTCTGAGCTATACCTCCCTTTTTTATTCTTTATTTTGAAGCAGGGTCTAAGTAGCTGAGGCTGTCTGCAAACCTAGATCCTCCTGTGTCAGCCTCCCAAATGCTGGGATTACAAGCATGTGCCACCACGCCTGGCTATCCCTAGCCTTATTTATTTATTTATTTATTTATTTATTTATTTAGTAGTACTGGGAATTGAACCTGGCGCTCTACCTCTGAGCCATACCCCAGCCCTATATTTATTTATTTTTATTTTTTATTTTTTGGTGTGTGGTATGGGGGATAGAACCCAAGAGATTTCTACTTCCAGGCTACACCTCCAGACCTATTTTATATTTTATTTGGAAATAGGGTCTCACTAAGTTGTTGAGAGCCTCACTAAGCTGCTGAGGTTGGCTTCGAACTTGCAATCCTCCTATCTCAGCCTCCCAGCACTGGGATTACAAGTATGTGCCCTATTTTTTATTCTTTATTTTTTGAAACAGGGTCCCACTAAGTTGCAAAGGGCCTTGTTAAGTAGCTGAGGCTGTTCATGAACCACGATCCTCTGGTCTCAGCCTCCTGAATGCTGGGATTACAAGCATGTGCTACCATGTCCAGCTATCTTCCTTCCTTCTTTCTTTCTTTCTTTCTTTCTTTCTTTCTTTCTTTCTTTTTTTTCTTTCTCTTTTTTGTGGGTCTGGCTATGGAACCCAGGCGCATTTGACCTCCAAACTACACCCCCTTCCCTATTTTTTATTCTTTAATTTGAAACAGGGTCTCACTGAGTAGCTGAGGCTCTCTGCGACCTGTGATCCTCTGGTTTCAACCTCCACAATGCTGGGATTACAAGTGTGTGCCACCGCACCCGACTTCTATTTTTTATTCTGAAAGAAAATCTCGCTAACTTGCTGTGCACTGGATTGCTGGTTAGATGTGAAATTGGAAGGCCAGGCGTGGTGGGCACGCTTGTCATCCCAGCATTGGGAGGCTGAGACAGGAGAATTGAGGTTTGCAGCCAGCCTCAGCTACTTAGTGAGGTTCTCTGCAACTAAGTGAGACCCTGCTTCAAAATAAAGAATAAAAGTCGAGCGTGATGGCACACGCTTGTAATCCCCGCGCTTGGGAGGCAGAGACAGGAGGATCGCACAGGTTCAAAGCCAGCCTTGATGGCTTAAGAGACCGTGTTTCCAAATAAAATATACAAAAAAAAAAAAAAAGGTCTGGGAGTGTTACCCGGAGGTAGAAGGGTTTCCAGGAACCCCAGTACCACCAAAAAAAGAAAAAGAAAAATAATAAAAATGGGGCTGGGGGTGTAGCTTGGAGGTAGAATACCCTGGGTTCCATCCCCAGTAACCCCCCAAAAAAGGAAAGTGGAAGGAACAGATTTGTTGATGAATTCAGTGTTGGTGTGAACGGGGGACACAGCTCCTGCCAACCCAGGGACTTTGAGCACAGAAAGAATATCAAGGTCAGGCAGAGAACTGCACATACTCAGGGTTGCAAAAGGACTGGGTGGTAGCATGTGGCCTCACCCAAGTCCCAGTTCTGCAGCTTAACCCACAAGCACCTCCAACCTCTGCAGGGAGGCTGTCACCTGCAAAGCAGGCATCTTTTTTCAGGGGCAGACTGAGCATTAACCCCCACTTCTTGGACACTCACTCCAGGAAACTTGCCAGAAACCTGCCCTTTTAGGACGGGAAGGGGGTGTGGAACTGTTCAGGAGAACCAGTCTCACCAAAGACATTTTGGTATAAATCCAGCTGAAGGGGTGCTGCTTCGCACTGTAGGAGACAGCTTGGCAGAGGCCCGGTGATGCGAAGTGCGTCATGAAAAAGAAAAACCCTTCTCCTGGCAAGTCTCTCTGGTGCCCTCTACTGATAAAGTTTGGCAGTCCCAGCTCAAAGGTTTTGTTTTGTTTTGTTTTTTTGGTGCTGGGGATTGAACCCAAGGGTATTGTACCTCCAAACTACACCCTCAAACTGATTTTTAAAAATTTTTATTTGAAGCCGGGCGTGGTGGCGCACGCTTGTCATCCCCGCGCTTGGGAGGCAGAGACAGGAGGATCGCGCAGGTTCGAAGCCAGCCGCGTGCGCTGGCTTAGGAGACCCTGTTTCCAAATAAAAATGTAAAAATAGGTCTGGGAGTGTAGCCCGGAGGTAGAAGGGCTTCCAGGAACCCCAGTACCACCAAAAAAAAAAAAAAAAAGAAAAAAAAAAAAAAGAAAATACAGTATCCCATAGTGGTGCATGCTTGTAATCCTACCATTGGGAGGCTGAGACAGGAGGATCGCAGTTCAAGGACAGCCTCAGCTATTTTAGGCCTTTGCAACTCAGTGAAACCTGTTTTAAAATAAAGAATAAAGAAACAGGGCTGGAGTTGTAGTTCAGAGATAGAATGCTCCAGTGCTGCAAAAAAAAAAAAAAAAAAAAGGAAGAAAATGAAAACACAGTATCCCATACAGAAGGTAACTCTGAGCCGGGCGGTTGGCGCATGCCTGTAATCCCAACACTTGGGAGGTTGAGACAGGAAGGTCACGGGTTCGACGACGACAGGTTCAGCAACACAGCGAGCTCAGCAACCTCAAAACAAATGCCCTTCGAAGTGCAGCTCGGAGGTAGAATGCCCCTGGCTTCAACCCCCAAAACCACAAAGAAAAAAAAGAAAAGAAACAAAAGTTAAATATACAGCAGACACCTTAAGGAGAAAAGCGAAGGTGAAAGACGCACCCGGATCACCGCGCTCCCAGGCGGCGGAGCCCCCGAGGGCCGTTCGCGGCCGACCAGCGCGCCCGCACCCAGGGCCGACCGGCCCGCGCCGGCCACCGCGCCCGCCCTCGCCCTGCCGACCGCGGCGCTCCGGCCCCGAGGAGCGGCCCCGCCCCCAGAGCGCAGACCCCGCCCCGAGCAGGGCCCCGCCCCAGGGCAAGGCCCCGCCCCCAGAGCACAGGCCCCGCCCCAGGGCACAGACCCCGCCCCCAGAGCAAGGCCCCGCCTCAGGGCGCAGGCCCCGCCCCAGAGCGCAGGATCGCTCCCAGAGCAAGGCCCCGCCCCAGAGCGCAGGCCCCGCCCCCAGAACGCAGACCCCGCCCCGAGCAAGGCCCCGCCCCAGAGCAAGGCCCCGCCCAGAGCACAGGCCCCGCCCCAGAGCACAGAGCACAGACCCCGCCCCCAGAGCACAGACCCCGCCCCAGGGCGCAGGCCCCCGCCCCCAGAGCGCAGGATCGCTCCCAGAGCAAGGCTCCGCCCCAGGGCAAGGCCCCGCCCAGAGCACAGGCCCCGCCCCAGGGCAAGGCCCCGCCCCCAGAGCACAGGCCCCGCCCCAGGGCGCAGGCCCCGCCCCAGAGCGCAGGATCGCCCCCAGAGCAAGGCCCCGCCCCAGAGCGCAGGCCCCGCCCCAGAGCGCAGGCCCCGCCCCGCGCTCTAAGCGCGCGCCCCCGCCCCGCCGCGCGCGCGCCCGCCGCTGCCGCCATTTTGGAGCGACCGGAGCGCCGCCCGCGGCCCCGAGCCGGTCCCGAGACGCGGCGGCCGCGCCCGGGTCCAAGGCGCCGCGCCCCGGCCGGGCCCATGTGCGCGCCGCACGCCCCAGGCCGCCCGGCTTCGCCTCCGCCCGGGCCTCCGAGCAGCCGCCGCGACCCCCGGCCCGCGGGGCAGGTGAGTGCGGGGCGCCCGCCCTGCCTCCAGGCCCTCGGCCGCGCCCGCCGCCTGCTCGGGAGCCAGAGCGCCGCGCCGCGGCCCGGGCCCGCCGCCGCCGGCCCGCCAGACCCTCCTCCCGGCCCGCCGCCGCCACCTCCCCGGCCCAGCTCCTCGGCCCTCCCCGTGGCCACGGCTCTGCACGCCTGTCACCTTCCCCGGGCGCCCTTTTTATGGGAGGGTACGGGATGGACCCAGGGACGCCGACTTCCCCCCGGCCCCAGCCCCTTTATGTTTTATTTCAAGCAGTCCTGTTAGGTTGCTAAGAGTTTCTCTAAGTTGCTGAGGCTGGTCTTGACTTTGCGATCCTCCTGTCTCAGCCTCCCAAATACTGGAATCACAGGTGCGCGCCACCACGCTTGGGCTGCCCCATGGTGTCCCCACACCTGCTGCTTTGAGTCCTGACCGCCTACCACTGTTTTTCTTTTGTACTGTATATTGAGCCCAGGGGCATTCTACCTCCGAGCCGCACCCCCCAGCCCTTCTCCAATTTTTTAAATTTGTATATTTATTTATTGTGTGTGAGTGTGTGTTTTGATTGAGCTCAGGGGCATTCTACCTCTAAGCTATGTCCCCAGCCGTTTTATTTTTTATTTTGAAAAAGGGTCTTAGCCGGGCGTGGTGGCACACACTTGTAATTCCCCGGTTCGCGGACAGCCTCAGCTACTTAGTGAGGCCCTCTGCAACTCAGTGAGACCGTTTCAAAATTAAGAATAAAAAAATAGGACTGGGGTATAGCTCTGAGGTAGAATGCCCCTGGAATCTATCCCCAGTACAACAACAACAACAACAACAACAACAACAACAAAAGGGTCTCGCTGTTGGGCATGGTGGTGCACACCTGTAATCTCAGTCCTTGGGAGCCTGAGACAGGAATATTTAAGGTTTGAGGTCAGCCTCAGCAAGCAGTGAGATTCTCATCAACCTAATCAGACCCTGTTTTCAACTAAGAAGTAAAATTGGGCTAGAGGTGTTGTTCGAAGGTAAAATGTCTCTGGGGTCAATCCCCAGTACAAAAAGAAAAAAAGGGTCTTGCTAAATTGTTGAGGCTGGCCTCAAACCTGTGATCCTCCTGTCTCAGCCTCTCAAGTACTGAGATTACACCTGTAATCACACCCAGCTCCTCGCAGCCTTTTAATTTAACATTGCTGAGGCTGGCAACTTGGCCTTCTGCCTCTCACCACGACCCACTTCTCCACTTGTGACTCCTCGCAGACCCGTTGCCCTCCCCCATGGCCTCTCCATGGCCAGCCCTCAGCCTTCCAGTGCATCTCACGTTGCTGATGCTCAGCTGTTCACTCCTCTTGATGTCCCCTCTTTTCTATTTCTCTTCCTTTTGACTTCTTTGATTATCATGTCAGCCAGGCTCTGGAAAGTACGAATTGAGCTGTGAGAAAAGTGGGGAACAGAGCCCTTGAGGCTGAGAGGACGGCAGATGTGGAGGCCCTGAAGTGGGAACGGGCCGAGTCTCATCCAGGAGCCTGGTTGGAGTTAGACTGCCAGTGCAGCTCTTGCAGGCACTGGTGAGGAGTTGGGCCTTGCACTGTGGGGGAAGCTCAGGCTAGAGATTGAGCCAGGAGCGCTGTGATCATGAGTGTGGCCCGGGGAGAAGCGGAGACTGGTGGGAGTTTAGAGATGTTTTGGAATGCAGTAGTCGGAGCTTGATAGGGGAGCGGGAGGAGGGAATGAGGACTCAGCCTGCTTTCTAGGGTTCTTGATGGGCATATGGCTGGACAGTAGCACTGTTTACTGAAATGAGGACGTCGGCTCCGGGGAGTAAGAGGCACGGGGAGTTGGTGTATGTTGGGGGAGGAAAGCAAGGTTTTCTTTCCACTGAAAGTACTGGGAGAAGTCAGAGAAGTCCAAGGCCCCCTGGGAAAAGGTATGTTGCAGAAGAATTGAGAGCCTGAAGAATTGAGAGGTCAGGCTGCAGGTATACAATTTTAAGCAGGAACATAATGTTTAAAGCTTTAGGAATAGCTGTTTACAGTCAGGCGCAGTGGTGCATGCCTATAATCCCAGCACTTTGGAGGCTGAGCCAAGAGGATTGCAGGTTCACGGCTAGCTAGCCTCGGCAACTCTGAGGCTTCCATCAACTTAGCAAAACCCTATTTCCAAATTAAAAAAAAAAAAGCCGGGCTTGGTGGCGAACACTTGTAGTCCCAGCATTTGGGAGGCTGAGGCCGGAGAATCGTGGTTTGCGGACAGCCTCAGCTACTTAGTGAGGCCCTCCACAACTCAGTGAGACCCTGTTTCAAAATAAATAATAAAAGCCAGGCGTGTTGGCACACGCTTGTTATCCCAGCATTCGGGAGGCTGAGACCTGGAGGTTCGCGGTTCGCGGACAGCCTCAGCTACTTAGGCCCTCTGCAACTCAGTGAGACTTGGTTTCAAAATAAAGAATAAAAAATAGGGCATAGGGTGTAGCTCGGAGGTCAAATGTCACTGGGTTCCATCCCCAGACCCCCAAAATAAAAAATAAATAAAAAAACAAAAAAATTGGTCAGGGGGTGTAGCTTGGAGGTCAAATGCCTCTGGGTTCCATCCCCAGACCCGCAAAAAAATAAAAAAATAAAGTAGGGTTGAGGATGTAGCTCGGAGGTAGAATACCCTTTGTTCAATCCCCAGTTCCACAAAATAACCATACATATACATACCAGAATTATTCAGCATTTATCATGTGCCATTGCATTAAATGGTTTGTGTGAATTGCTTCATTTACTCCCTACAGTTACATAGGATATATATTGTTTCCTGTTTCATGGGTAAAGACTGGAGTATACAACAAGTAAATTAGATCCAGGATTTGACTCTTAACTTCCACTACTTTTCTTGGAAAAGCTTATTTATGGTTTTTTTTTTTTTTTTTTTTCAAGTCTGGGGGTGGAATCCAGGGGCATTTTACCTCCAAGCTACAGCCCCTGCCCTATTTTTTATTCTTTATTTTGGAACCGGGTCTCACTGAGTTGCAGAGGGCCTCACTCAGTAGCTGAGGCTGTCCACGAACCGCGATCCTCCGGTCTCAGCCTCCCGAATGCCGGGATTACAAGCGTGCGCCACCATGCCCGGCTTATTTATGTTTTTTAGTGGGGTTAGTGGAGATTGAACCCAAGGCGTTCTACTTCTGAGCTATACTCTCACTCTATTTTTTTTTTTTCCTGGTACTGGGGATGGAACCCAGGGGCATTCTACTTCTGGGTGACACCCCCAGCCCTGTTTTTTATTCTTTATTTTGAAACAAGGTCTCGCTGAGTTGCAGAGGGCCTCACCAAGTAGCTGAGTCTGTCCGTGAACCGTGATCCTCCAGTCTCAGCCTCCCAAATGCTGAGATTACAAGCATGTGCCACCATACCCAGAACTCTCACCCTGTTTTATATTTTATTTTGAAACAGGCTCTCAGTGAGTTGTAGAGGGTCTCACTATATTGCTGAGGCTGGCCTTAAACCTGCAATCCCCCGTCTCAGCCTCCCAAGTACTGGGATTGCAGGCATAAACCATCATGTCCAGCTGGTTTTTTGGTTTGAAATGGTCTGCTAGGTGCTGAAGTCTTGCTAAATTGCTGAAACTGGCCAAACCTGTGATCCTCCTGTCTCTGCCTCCCAAGCGCGGGGATTACAAGTGTGCGCCACCACGCCCGCATCCAAGTACTGGGCTTGCAGAGGTCTGCCGCTCTCTCCACCGGCAGGATGGTGTGTTGGTCTGTTTGTACTGTTCCACCTGGGGTAGAACCCAGAAGCATTCTACCTCCATGCTACACCTCCAGCTTTTTTTTCTCTTTGTTTTGAAACAGGGTCTTGCTAAGTTGTTGAGGCTGGTCTTAAACAGTACTGGGATTGAACCCAGGGGCATTCTGCCTCTGAGCTATACCCTCAATTCTATTGTATTTTATATATATTTTTGCAGTAATGGGGATCGAACCTGGGCATTCTACTTCCGAGCTACATCCCCCAGCCCTATTTTTTATTCTGTGTGTGTGTGTGTGTGTGTGTGTGTGTGTGTGTGTGAGAGAGAGAGAGAGAGAGAGAGAGAGAGAGAGAGAGAGATAGGTACTGGGGTTGGAACCCAGGGGCATTCGACCTTTGAGCTACACCCCCAGCCTTACTTACCTTTAATACCTGGGAGGTATCCCAGGATTACAGGTATGTATCACTCCATACCACTTAACCAGTAGTTAAAGTCTTGAAGTCAGATAGTCTAAAACCTCCATTTTAGCACGATGTGGTGGTGCATGCTTGTAATCCCAGTTCTTGAGAGGCTGAGACAGGGTGATTATAGGTTTGCAGTTAGTCTCAGCAACTTATTGAGGCCCTGATTCAAAATAAAAAGTAAAATAGCTGGGGTGCATTGGTCCCAAAACTTGGGAAGGTGAGACAGGAAGAGCATAGGTTCATAGCCAGCCTCAGCAACTTAGCAAGGCTCTATACAACTTGGTGAGACCATGTTTCAAAAAATAAAATAGGGCTGGGATGTAGCTCAGAGGTAGAATGTCCCTGGGTTCAATCCCCAATACTCCCCCCAACAAAAACTCCCATTTACATTTCTCTACATAGTGGGCTTGCTAGTTTTAGTAAAAGCTCTTCAATTTGTACAATAATTTTGCTGGGAGTTTGAGATTGCATTGAATTCATAGATCAATTTCATTTCATTTATTTATTTATTTATTTGCGGGCCTGGGGATGGAACCCAGGGGCATTTGACCTCCGAGCTACACCCCCTGCCCTATTTTTTATTCTTTGAGACAGGGTCTCACTAAGTCGCAGAGGGCCTCACTAAGTAGCTGAGACTGTCCGCTACTGCAATCCTCCAGTCTCAGCCTCCCAAAAGCTGGGATTACAAGTATGCACCATCATGCCTGGCTCATAGATCAATTTTATTTAAAAAAATTTTTTTTTAGGCCAGATGTGGTTGTGCGTGCCTGTATCCCAGTGCTTGGTAGTCTGAGACGGGAAGATCAAGGTTCGAGATTAGCCTCAGTAACTTGGTGAGGCTCTCAGCAACTTAGCGAGACCCTTTTTCCAAATGAAAAAATAGGGCTGAGGGTTTAGCTTGGAGGTAGAGTGCACTGGATTTATTCCCGAGAACCACACACAAAGAAAATTATTAGTGCATTATAATTACACACACTACTGAGTTTCAAAATGGTACATTCATATACACGCATCTTTTTTTTTTTTTCTTCTGCAGAACTGGGGCTTAAACTCAGAGGCATTCTACCTCTGAACTATACCCTCAGCCCTATCTTTTACTCTTTATTTGAAACAGGGTCTCGCTAAGTTGTGGAGGACCTCACTAAGTTGTTGAGACTGGCTGTGAACCTGCGATCCTCCTGGCTCAGCCTCTCAAGTACTGGGATTACAAGCGTGCCCACCACTCCCGGCTACATATCATTATTTGATGTGCTTCTTTCCCCATGCCTCCCTTTTCTTCTTTTCCTTCTCCCTCCCCATCTCCTTCTACTACTATACTGGTCTCTCTCCTATTTCCATGAGATTTTTTTTTCCCCCAAGTACAGGGGATGGAACCCAGGTACATTCTACTTCTGAGCTATACCTCCAGCCCTATTTTTTATTCTTTTTTTTTTTTTTTTTTTTTTTGGTGGTACTGGGGGTGGAACCCAGGGGCTTTCTACCTCTGGGCTATACTCCCAGACCTATTTTATACTTTATTTGGAAACAGGGTCTCACTAAGTTGCTGAGAGCCTCACTAAGTAGCTGAGGCTGGCTTTGAACCCGTGCGAACCTCCTGACTCAGCCTCCCAAGTGCTGGGATTACAAGGATGCGCCACCACGCCCAGCTTATTCTTTATTTTATAACAAGGTTTCACTAAGTTGCTGAGGGCCTGACTAAGTAACTGAGTCTGTAGGGAACCCTCCCAAGTACAATTGGGATCACAGTCATGTGCCACCACGCCCAGATTTCCATGAGTTCTCTTTCCTTTTTTTCTGAGTCGGGTTTATCTTACTTAGCATAATGTAGAAGTATTATATGCTTCATGAATTTGTGTGTCATCCTTTCCCAGGGGCCATGCCAATCTCTGTATTGTTCCAATTTTATTTTATGTGCTGCTGAAGCGAGTATGATAGATCAGTTTAAAATTAGCAGTGAGTCTTCTAATCTGCACATCTCTCCATTTATTTATATTTTCTGTAAGATTTCTCAGCAATGTTTTGTAAGCTTTCACTGTAAAACACATTTTATAAGTATGTGATCTTTCGATGGTATTGTAAATTTTTAATATTGCTCAATTATTTATTGGTGTACAAAAATATAGTTGGACTGGGCATGGTGACATGCGCCTGTAATTCCAGTACCTGGGAATCTAAGACAAGAGGCTCTCAGGTTCAAGGACAATCTCAGCAGTGTAGCAAGACTCTTTTTTTTTTTTTTGTGGTATTGGAGATGGAACCCAGGGGCATTCTATCTCAGAGCGACACCCCCACTCCTGTTTTTTATTCTTTATTTTGAAACAGGGCCTCACTGAGTAGCTAAGGTTGTCTGTGGAGGCTGAGACAGGAGGATTGCAGTTCGCAGCTCAGCCTCAGCTACTTAGGCCCTTTGCAACTCAGTGAGACCCTGTTTCAAAATAAAGAATAGAAAATCGGGCTGGGGGTGTAGCTCGGAGGT
The DNA here is from genome assembly GCF_963383645.1 of Muscardinus avellanarius. Classification (NCBI taxonomy): domain Eukaryota; kingdom Metazoa; phylum Chordata; class Mammalia; order Rodentia; family Gliridae; genus Muscardinus; species Muscardinus avellanarius. The sequence goes on along the minus strand of NC_137797.1, from coordinate 466,572 downwards.
AGAATACCTGTGGGTTTCATCCTCAGTACTGCAAAATAAATGAATAATAAATAAGTAAATACATAACAAAATAAAAAGGAGCCGGGCTTGGTGGTGCATACTTGTAATCCCAGTATTTGAGAGGCTGAGACAGAGAGAATCCCAGGTTCGAGGCCAGCCTCAGCTACTTAGTGAGGTCTTCCACAAGTTTGCAAGACTGTCAGAATAAATACCAACAGGGCTGGGGTAGCTTTAAAGTAGAATGCCTGAGTTCACTCCTGGTTGCCAAATAAATAAATACATTTGGTTTGTGTATGCTGATCCTGCATTTTGCAACCTTGTATAATTTACTTTTTAGTTTTATATTTGTATATTCCTTTGGATTTTCTAACTACATAGTTATATCTGCAAATAAAGACAGTTTTATTTTCCTTTTCAATTGTTATGTTTTTTATTTCATTTTTTTTCTTTGCAGTGTTGGGGATCAAACCAAGGGCCTTGCTAGTCTAGAACACTATCATAGATATATTCCTGTCCTCTCATTTTCTTTTCTTTTCTTTTTTTTTTTTTTAGGTACTAGGGATGGAACCCAGGGCCAGGGACATTTCTACCTCTGAGCTACACCACCCCCAGCCTATTTTTTTATTTTTTTATTTTTATTTATTTTTTTTTTTTGCGGGTCTGGGGATGGAACCCAGGGGCATTTGACCTCCGAGCTACACCCCCTGCTCTAATTTTTATTCTTTATTTTGAAACCGGGTCTCACTGAGTTGCAGAGGGCCTCACTAAGTAGCTGAGGCTGTCCGCGAACTGCGATCCTCCAGGTCTCAGCCTCCTGAATGCTGGGATTACAAGTGTGTGCCGCCACACCCGGCTTATTTTTTTATTCTTTATTTTGAAACAGGGTCTCACTGAGCTGCAAAGGGCCTCATAAGTAGCTGAGGCTGTTCGTGAACTGCGATCCTCCTGTCTCCGCCTCCCAGGCGCTGGGATTACAAGTGTGCGCCACCATGCCCAACCTCTCGCATTTTCTTAATTTATTGCATTGACTTGAACCCCTAATACAGTGTTGAATAGAAGTGATAGTACAAGGCAAAGGACTTGTGTGATCTGAAGAGAAGCTAGAGTATTACAGTGTTGGGTAGAAGTGATGGCGGGGAGCCAGACATGGTGGCTTGCTATATATATATATATAATTATTTGTTTTTTGGCGGGTCTGGGGATGGAACCCAGAGACATTCGACCTCCAAGCTATACCACCTGCCCTATTTTTTATTCTTTATTTTGAAACAAGGTCTCACTGAGTTGCAGAGGGCCTCACTAAGTAGCTGAGGCTGTCCGCAAACCACGATCCTCCGGTCTCAGCCTCCCGAATGCTGGGATGACAAGCTGCGCCCCTGTGCCCCCGTGCCCGGCTGCATTTGTAATCCCAGTACTGGGAGGCTGGGTCAGGAGGATGGCAGGTTTGTGGTCAGCCTCAGCAACTTAGGTCATCTACAGCTTAGTGAGTCCCTGTTTCCAAATAAAAGAATAAAATAGTTTTAGGGGTATAGCTTGGAGGTAGAATGTTGCTGGGTTCTATCCCCAGTACCAAAATATAAAAAAAGTAAATAAAAACTAAAAGTAGAGCTGAGAGTGTATCTGAGGTGGAATGCCCGTGGATTCAGTCTCTAGCATCACATACACACAAAACAATTTGGAAAACATTTCTGCCATTACCACCTTAAATATCTTTTTGGCCCCATTTCCTTTTTTCTTCTCTTTTGTTCTCCAATCTTGTCTATTTTAGATCATCTGATAATGTCCCACAGGCTTTAGATATATTAGGGCTTTTTTTGTGTGGTACTGGGGATTGAACCCAGGGGCATTCTACCTCTGAGCTACACCCCCAGCCCTATTTTATTTTTGTTTTGAAACAGGATCTTGCTAGGTTGATGAAAGTCTCACTAGCTGCTAAGGCTGGCAGTGAATCTGCAGTCCTTCTGACTCAGCCTCCCAGGTACTGGTATTACAGATGTGGGCCACCACACCTGGCTTGATATGTTTGTGATGTTAGTTTTTTTTTTTTTTTTTTTTTTTTTTGCGAGTCTGGGAATGGAACCCAGGACATTCGACCTCCGAGCTACACCCCCTTCCCTATTTTTTATTCTTTATTTTGAAAGAGGATCTCAGCAAGTTGCAGAGGGCCTCACTAAGTAGCTGAAGCTGTCTGTGAACTGCGATCCTCCAGTCTCAGCCTCCCAAATTCTGGGATTACAAACGTGTGCCACCAGGCTTGACCGATATATTAGTATTTTAAAATTACTTTTTTCTCTTTTATTAAGCTTATTTGGTGACATTTTTATTTCAGATATTGTATTTTCACTTCTAGAATTTTCTTTGGATTTTTTCCCCAAGTGTGCATTTCTATGTTGTATTCTTCATCTGTTCTTTCCAATGTTCCTTTAACACTTTTTTTTCTTGTGTGTGTGTGGTACTGGGATGGAACCCAGGGTCATTTTTCCTCCAAGCTATACCCCTAGCCCTTTTTTATTTTTTTTATTTTGAAACAGGATCTCATTAAATTGTAGTTGTAGAGGGCCTCACTAATTGAACCATGCCCGGTTTCCTTTAGCACATTTTATTTATTTATTTATTTACTTTTAGTGGTACTGGAGGTGGAATCCAGTGGCTTTCTACCTCCTGACTGTACTCCTAGACCAATTTTATACTTTATTTGGAAACAGGGTCTCACTAAATTGCTGAGAGCCTCACTCAGTAGCTGAGGCTGGCTTCGAACCTGTGTGATCCTCTTGTCTCAGCCTCCCAAGTGCCGGGATTACAAGCGTGCGCCACCACGCCCGGCTCTTTAGCACATTTATAACTGCTGTCTTGAGGTTCTTACCTGCTACTTCAAATGTAGGCATTTGTGGGTCTTACATACTGTTTTTTCTCTTGGCAAGGGTCACATCTTCCTACTTTCATGTTTAGTAACTTTTTCTGGTGCTAGAAGCCTGGAGGCACTGGGTTCAGTCTTCACTACAGACACACACAGGAGGAAAAAGCCAGTTGTGTCCTCTTGCTGCTCGGCAAGCTGCCCCAAGGGTCTGTGGCACAAGGTGAGCCTCTCCTTTTGGTCACCGTCTGGCTTGGCAGCGTGAGGTCCTCTCTGACCTGTGTGTGTTACCTCCGCAGCTTAGCAGAGTGGGCCTCAGCTGGCTGGGCAGGCATTTCTCCAGGTTCCTGCCATGCGCAGCGAGGCTGCACTGGGCTTGTCCGCACAGGCCACGGGATTCCTGCAGGACTCCAAGACAGCAAGCACGGGCGCTGTGAAGCCTCTGAGGCTGAGACTTGGAATGGCACCTGCACTTCTGCCACGTCTGGTTGGTTACGGGGGTCACAGGCAGCCCACAGTCAAGGCATGATGAAAGAGACTCGAGATGAGGCACTATATAAAAATGTGTGCCCAGTTAAAATTTATATCACGTTTGTTAAGAGAGGGAGACCAAGCCGGGCGTGGTGGCGCACACTCGTAATGCCAGCGCTTGGGAGGCTGACACAGGAGGATCAGACAGATTCAAAGCCAGTCTCAGCTACTTAGACTCTCAGCGATCTAGTGAGACCCTGTTTGCAAATAACACATAAAAAGAGGTCTGAGAAAGCCGGGCGTTTGGGAGGCTGAGACTGGAGGATCACGGTTCGCGGACAGCCTCGGCTACTTAGGCCCTCCGCAACTCAGTGAGACCCTGTTTCAAAATAAAGAATAAGCCGGGCATGGTGGTGCATACTTGTAATCCCAGTACTTGGGAGGCTGAGACAGGAGGATCATGGTTCGCGGACAGCCTCAGCTACTTAGTGAGGCCCTCTGCAACTTAGTGAGACCTTGTTTCAAAATAAAGAATAAAAAATAGGGCAGGGGGTGTAGCTCGGAGGTCGAATGTCCCTGGGTTCCATCCCCAGACCTGCAAAGAAAGAAAGAAAGAAAGAAAGAAAGAAAGAAAGAAAGAAAGAAAGAAAGAAAGAAAGAAAATTAGGGCAGGGACATTTGGGAGGCTGAGACTGGAGGATCGCGATTCGCGGACAGCGTCAGCTACTTAGTGAGGCCCTCCACAACTCAGTGAGACCCTGTTTCAAAATTAAGAATAAACTGGGCAGGGGGTGTCGGAGGTCAAATGCCTCTGGGTTCCATCCCTATACCCGCAAAAAAGAAGAAAAAAAAAATAGGACAGGGGTTGTAGCTTGGAGGCCGAATACCCCCGGGGTTCCAGACCTGCAAATTAAATAAATAAATAAATAAATAAATAAATAAATAAATAAATAAATAAATAAGTCTGGGAGTGTAGCCTCGAAGTAGAAAGCCCCTGGGTTCCATCCCCAGTACCACCAAAAAAAAAAAAAAAAAAAAAAAAAAAGCCAGCTGTGGTACCACACACCTATAATCCCAGTAAGTACTTGGGAGGCTGAGACAGGAGAATCACAGGTTTAAGCCAGCTACATAGACCTTGAGCAACTTAGCAAGACCTTGTTTCAAAATAAAAATAAAAGCCAGGCATGGTAGTACATGCTTGTAATTCCAGTACCTGGAAGGCTGAGACAGGAGGATTACAGGTTCATGGCCAGCCTCAGCTACATAGTGAGTCCTCTGCAATTTAGTAAGACCCTGTTTCAAAAATAAAGAATAAGCCGGGTGTGGTGGTGGATGCTTGTAATCCCTGCGTTTGGGAGGCGGAGACAGGAGGATCGCGCAGGTTCAAAGCCAGCCGCACAATAGCCAGGTGTGGTGGCGCACGCTTGTAATCCCCGCACTTGGAAGGCAGACAGGAGGATCATGCAGGTTCGAATCCAGCCGTGTGCGCGGGCTTAGGAGACCCTGTTTCCAAATAAAAATGTAAAAGTAGGTTTGGGAGTGTAGCCCGGAGGTAGAAGGGCTTCCAGGAACCCCAGTACCACCAAAAAAAAAAAAAAAAAAAAAAGCCAGCCGCACTGGCTTAATAGATCCTGTTTCCAAATAAAAATAAGTACAAAAATAGGTCTGGAAGTGTAGCCCGGAAGTAGAAGGGTTTCCAGGAACTCCAGTACCACCAAAAATAAAAAAAAAATAAAAAAATAAAAGCCGGGCGTGGTGGCACACGCTTGTAATCCCAGCATTTGGGAGGCTGAGACTGGAGGATCACAGTTCACAGAGTACTTAGTGAGGCCCATTGCAACTCAGTGAGAACCACTTTCAACATAAAGAATAAAAAATAGGGCAGGGGGTGTACCTCGGAGGTTGAATGCCCCTGGGTTCCATCCCCAGACCAGATCCGCATTAAAAAAAAAAAAAAAAAAAGAATAAAAAACAGGGTTGGGGATATAGCTTGGAGGTAGAATGCTCCTGGATTCAATCCCCGATGCCACAAAAACAAATAAGAGATAGGTCTGGGAGTGTAGCTCAGGTAGAACGCACCTGCACTTGACCTCTAGTAGTGTGCACACGCGCGCGCACACGAGGGGAAGCACTTTCCTAGAGACAGAGTAGGACTGCTGGGCTGTATTTAGTGTCCACTTGAGGTTTGTGGTCACTCATATAAAGTGAGTAAAGCTCAGCCGGGTTTCCTCGTGGGATCCTTCTCTGCTGACTTGCCCTTTACCCTGGCCCTGGGCAGTGGCGCAGTCGCTCGTGTTCATAGGTGCCTGGTGTTGGCGGGCATGTGTTGAGCGCGGCTCATGGGTCATCTTGTTCAGTGTTTGCACTCTCCTCTCCTTTGAGGTATATCCTGCTTCATCTACCTCTCTCTCTCTTGTGGTGCTGGGCTGGAACCCAGAGGCTTTCTACCTCTGGGCTACACTCCCAGACCTATTTTCTATTTTATTTGAAAACAGGGTCTAAGTTGCTGAGAGCCTCACTAAACAGCTGAGGCTGGCTTCGAACCTGTGCGATCTTCCTGTCTCAGCCTCCCAAGCGAGGGATTACAAGCGTGCACCACCACGCCCGGCACTTCATCTACTTCTTACAGTAGAGGAATCTGAGGCAGACCCAGGTTTGGCTGATGGCATAATCCTTATTCTCAAACTGTACCTGACAACCAGAATCTGGCCCAGTTAATAGAAAAAGAAAAAGGAGTTATCAAAGTAGGTGCAAGGAGTAATCAAGTTGGTTATAGTAGCGCGCTCCTGTAATCCCAGTTCTTGGGATGCTGAGACAAGAGGATCATAGGTTCAAAGCTAGTCCAGGTGACTTAGTGAGACCCTGTTTCAAAATGAGAAATAAAATGAAGCTGGGTATGGTAACATGCATAGCAATGCACGTGTAATCCCAGGATTTGGGAGGCTGAGACAGGAGGATCGCAGGTCTAAGGGCAGCTTCAGCAACATGGTGAGCCCTTTTTATTTTGGTGGTACTGGGGATAGAACCCGGGGGCTTTCTACCTCCAGGCTACACTCCCATACCTATTTTATATTTTATTTGGAACCAGGATCTCTTAAGCCAGCTGAGGCTGGCTTCAACTTGCATGATTCTCCTGTCTCACGGCTGCCGGCTTCATAGTGAGACTCTTAGCAACATAGTGAGACCTTGTTTCAAAACAAGAAATAAAGCTAGGCTAGTGGCCCATGCCTGTAATCCCAATACTTAGGAAGCTGAGACTGGAGGTTTGCAGCTAGCCGTAGCAACTTGGTGAGACCCTCCACAACTTATTGAGACCCTGTTTCAAAATAAAGAATAAAAAATTGGGCTGGGCTGGGCGTGCTGATGCAAAATCAGCATTTGGGAGGCTGAGACAGGAGGATCGCGGTTTGCGGACAGCCTCAGCTACTTAGTGAGGTCCTTTGCAGCTCAGTAAGACCCTGTTTCAAAATAAAGAATTAAAAAAAAAAATAGGGATAAGGGTGTAGCTCGGAGGTAGAATGTCCCTGGGTTCCATCTTCAGTACCAAGCCAAAAAAAAAAAAAAAAAAAAAATTGGGCTAGGGATGTAGCTTGGAAATAAAATGCCTCTGGGTTCAATCCTCAGTTCTGCAAAAGTAAAAATAATAAAATAAAATAGAATGGAGCTGGGCACTGTGGCCCATGCCTGTAATCCCAGTACTTTGGAGGCTAAAACAGAAGGGTCCCAGGTTGGATGACAGCATCAGCAAGTAATGAAACTTTCATCAACCTAGTTAAGCTGTGTTTCCAAACAAAGGACTGGGTGTAGCCTGGAAGTAGAATGTCTCCGAGTCCTATCCCTAGTAACAAAATAAATAAATACATACATGTATAAATACATAAAAAAAAAGTGGCTGGTGTGATGGTGCACACATGTAATTCCAGTACTTGAAAGGCTGAGACAAGAGGATCACAAGTTCGCAGCCAGCCTCACTAAGTAGCTAAGTAAGACAACTTAGACCCTGTTTCAAAATAAAGAATTAAAAAATAGGGCCAGGAGTGTAGCTTGGTAGAATGCTACTGGATTCAATCCCCAGTTCTGCAAAATAAAAATAAATAAATAAATAAATAAATAAATAATACATTTGCTGGGGTGTAGCTCAAAGATAGAATGTCCCTGGGTTCAATCTCTAGTACCCCTCCCCCCCACACATACAAAGAATGATTGTGGGGACCTTGGGTTGGGTAATTCTTTTCTTTTTTGTACTGAAGATTAAACCCAAGGGCGTTCTGCCTCTGAGGTATCCCTCCCATCCATCCTTCCGTCCGTCCGTCCATCCATCCATCCATCCATCCATCCATCCATTATACTGGGGATTGAACACGGATGCTTTCTACCTCCAAGCTACACCCCCAGCATGATTTTATTTCTTTTCCTTTTTTTTGGTATTGAGGATTGAATCCAGAGGCATTCTGACTGCAAGTTGTACCCCTAGCCTGATGTTACTTCTTATTTGGAAACGGTCTCACTAAGTTGTGGAGGGCTTCACTAAATAGCTGAGGCTGGCCCCGAACCTGCAATTCTCCTGTCTCAACCTCCTAGGTACTGGGATTACAAGCGTGCATCACCACATCTGGCTATATCTTTTTATTATTTACTGTGTGTGTGTGTGTGTGTGTGTGTGTGTGTGTGTGTGTGTGTGTATCTGGGGATGGAACCCAGGGATATTCGAATTGTGAGCTACACCCCTGCCTTATTTTTTATTCTTTATTTTGAAACAGGGTCTCACTAAATTGCAGAGGGCCTCATTGAGAAGCTGAGGCTGTCCACAAACCACAATTCTCCAGTCTCAGCCTCCTGAATGCTGGGATTACAGGCATGCGTCACCACGCCTGGCTATATTTTTGTTTTGAAACAGGGTCTCCCTAGCATCTGCGTCTGTCCTTGAACCTGCGATCCTCCCCTCTTGGCCTCCCCAGTACTGTATTACAGGTGCGCCCGGGCCTGCTTCCTTGGCTTTTGACTGTCTTGTGCATCTTGCTTGCGCAGGCAGAGCTCTGCCCATTGCCCCAGCTCCTCCGGCGCTCCTCAGAGCTGCTTGCTCTGTCTTTGTCAGTGCTGTGTCCAGCTTGTCCCCAGCTCTGTTTCCTTCCAGTCTCATCCCAGAATATGTCCTGCTCCTGGCAGCCTTAGCAGAGTCCTCGCAGAGAATCCGTTCTGTCTGGTTTCTCAGGAGTACAGAAGACAAATACCGTAGGGGCACTTTGTTGGGTGTGGGTGGTGGGTGTCCTTGGCTCCCTGTGGCTGCCTTCCTTTCCTCTCTGGGCCCCGGGGAGTTGTCTTGTGCTACCGCTGTCCGAGGTCAGCGGGGCAGTTGGAGCAGCTGTCTGTCAGGAGTTGCATGTTCACCCGCGCTGCACGTGCAGCGGAGCTGGTCAGCAGTGGAATTGGCTTTGGCATTCAGGCCTTTGCATCCAGAGAGCAGCCAGCCCTGGGCAGGCCTGCCTGCCTACAGGGGTCTCTGGATGCTTTGGGGTCTGTGTCTGGCTCCTGCCTACAGGGGTCTCTGGATGCTCTGGGGTCTGTGTCTGGCTCCTGAGCAGAAGAGCTAGGGCCAGGGTCCACGGCACTAGCAGGCGTGTGTCCTTAAGGTATGTGCCTGCTGTGTCCAAGGGGAGAGCTGTCACAGTTCCCAGTGATGAGCAGGTAGTGGGTTTCCACCTGTCACTTGCATCCTCATTATCTCTAACACCCAGCAGGATGCTCTTTTGAGAACCCGGCGTTGAAGGCCTGGCCCAGACCTGACACAGCCTTGGCCAAGGTGTCTAATGAGGCGGTGTTCTGATGTCACCTTCCTGAGACTTTGCTTAGGTGAAAGTTGCTATCGTGGGGTTTGAAGCCCCAGCTCCTGTGGATGGGCCTGGAGTCCCCGGGGCTCACGGGGAGGGTCCTCGCCTCCCAGGGTTAGTCACTGGCACCTGTTCTGGGATCCAGTGTCTGCTTTTTCTTCATGAGTTTGCTTTCATGTATTTGTTTTGCTAGAAAATGGTTTTCTGAAATTTCACCTGTTTTCATATATTTGTGTATATTATTGTATTGCAGGGAATTTAATGAAATGACTCTAACAAAGTAATAAGTATATAAGGCTTCTCATTTAAAAATCCATGTTTACGAGCAGCCCTATCCATTTCCTATTCCTACTTCATAGAAGCAACCACTGTCATTTTTTTTTTTTGCGTGTCTGGGGATGGAACCCAGGGGCATTTGGCCTCTGAGCTACACCCCCAGCCCTATTTTTTATTCTTTAATTTGAAATAGGGTCTCACTAAGTTGTGGAGGGCCTCAGTAGTTGAGGCTAGCCAAGAACCGCGATCCTCCGGTCTCAGCCTCCCGAATGCTGGGATTACAAGCTGTGCCACCATGCCCAGCTTCAATTTTTTTTATATGTGTGTATATATGTGGTACTGGAAATTGAACCCAGGGGTGTTCTGCCTCTGAACTATACCCCCCAGCCCTATTTTATTTTGAAACAGGGTCTCACTAGATAAGAGTCTTACTACTTGTTGAGGCTCCTGAAACCTGCAATCCTCCCATCTCAGCTTCCCAAGTACTAAGATTACAGGTGTGCACCACTGCCCTGGCTTTTGAAATACCTTTTTTTTTTTTTTTTTTTTTGAGGTACTGGGGGAGGAACCCAGGGGCATTCTATCTCTGAGCTATACGCCCATCCCTATTTTTTTATTTATTTATTTATTTAATTTAATTTTTTTTTGTGGTACTAGGGATAGAATCCAGAGACAGTCTATCTCTGTGCAACAACCTCAGCCCTATTTTTTTTGGGGGGGTGGTACTGGGGTTCATGAAAACCCTTCTACCTCTGGGCTACACTCCCAGACCCATATTTATATTTTTATTTGGAAACAGGGTCTCTTAAGCCAGCGAGGCTGGCTTCGAACCTGTGCAATCCTCCTGTCTCCGCCTTCCAAGTGCAGGGATTACAAGCATGCACCACCACTTCTGGCATCAGCCCTATTTTTTATTCTTTATTTTGAAACAGGGTCTCACTGAGTTGCAAAAGGGCCTCACTAAATAGCTGAGGGTGGCTTCGAACCTGCACAATCCTCCTGTCTCAGCCTCTCAAATGCTGGGATTATAAGCATGCACCACCATGCCCTTCCTATTTTTTATTTTTATTTTGAAGCAGGGTCTCACTAAGTTGCCGAGGGCCTAGGTAGCTGAGGCTGGTCTTGAACCCACGATCTTCCTGTCTCAGCCTTCCAAGTACTGGGACTACAGGCGTGCACCAACACACCTGGCTCATCAAAATACCATTTCTTACTTACCTTATTGGTAGAGTGACCGACTTTTCCGATTTGCCCAGAACTTTTTCTTTGTCACCAGGCATGGTGGTGCATGCCTATAACCCAGGAGTTGGGGATGGAGTGAGGTACAGAAAAGGACACAAGTTTGTCACTGCGTCTTTCTGTTTATTCCCTTGAAGAAGGTAGCCTTCAGACGGGCTTGGTGTTCGTGCCTGTGATCCTGGGTGAGACAAGGAAGTCACAGTTTTTAAGGCGAGCCTGGGTAACTTAACGAGGTCTGTTTCAAAATAAAAAGGGCTGGGGATGTAGCTCAGTGGTAAACACACCTGGGTTTACTCTCCAGCACCACAAAAATTAAAAAGAAGAAGGTAGATTTCTGGGGGTGCACTGTGTAAAGGAAACAATGTTTTTCCTGAAAAAGAGGTAGTAAGCCAGACCAGTTTGGGGACATTACTGACGTGTCCTCTGTGGACAGGGCTGTGGGAGACTAGCTGACTTCTTGCCAGTGGGAACAGGCTGGTGCAGCTCTGGCGGAGGCAGGTTCGTCTATGCTCTGCCCTTTGACCCAGGAGCCCACAGGTAGGAATCGCAGTGGTTCACTGGCAAAAGTAGGAAACGATTATGCAAAAGGATGTTCGCTGTAAAACTCCTTATGGCAAACACCAGCCCATGCAGTAGATTGTCATCACCAGGACATGGCTGAGCCCACTTTGGTACGTGCACGCACTGGGGCCCGTGCAGCCCCCAGACAGGACCGGGCAGCACAGTTGCTAACTATCTCAGGAGCTTGAGGTCAAGCCCTGGGTGTTGGTGACGTCCATTGTTGAACTGGATGGTAGTTTCATGATGGCATTATTTAATGAAGATTCAGTAGGCTTAATTTGGGTACTTTTATAGTTTATTTATTGTGTGTGGTACTGAACCCAAGGGCTACTCTGAGCTATACCCTCAGTCCTATTTTGTTTTAATTAATTAATTAATTATTTATTTATTTATTCGGGAACTGGGGATGGAACTCAGGGACATTCTACTTCCAAGCTACACTACCAGCCCTATTTTTTTTATTCTTTATTTTGAAACAGGGTCTCACTGAATTGCAAAGGGCCTCACTAAGTAGCTGAGGCTGGCTGAGAACCCAGATCCTCCTTTATTAGCCTCCCAACTGCTGGGATTACAAGTGTGCACTGCCACTCCCGGTTTATTGTTTATTTTGAAAAAAGGTCTCAGCCGGGCATGGTGGTGCACGCTTGTAATCCTAGCATTTGGGAGGCTGAAACAGAAGGATTGCAGTTCATGGCCAGCCTCAGCTACTTAGTGAGACCCTGTTTCAAAATAAAGAATAAAAAATAGGGCAGGGAGTGTGCTTGGAGGTCAAATGCCCCTGGGTTTCATCCCCAGACCCGAAAAAAAAAAAAAAAAAAAAAAAAGAAAAAGGGTCTCATTATGTTACAGAGGGCCTTGTGTTGTTGAGGCTGACCACAAACCTGTGATCCTCCTGGCTCATCCACCCACGCACTGGGATTACAAGCATGCACCACCATGCCCGGCTCTAGTATATTTAAAGTCAGCAAAAGCTTGTAATTCCAGCATTCGGGAGGCTGAGACAGGAGGATTGCACAGGTTCGAAGCCAGCCTCAGCTACTTAGTGAGGCCCTTTGCAACTCAGACCCTGTTTCAAAATAAAGAATAAAAAAATATGGCTGGGGGTGTTGCTCAGGTGTTGCCCCTGGATTCCACTGTCAGTACCGCAAAAAAAAAAAAAGAAGAAGAAGAAGAAGGGAAAAGAGATCCGACAGGTTTGAAGACAGCCTAAAGTACTTAGGCTTTCTGCAACATAAACCCTGTTTCAGAAATAAAGAAAAAAAATAGGGATAAGGCTGTAGCTGGGAAGTAGAATGCCCCTGGATTCCAACCCAGTACTGGAAAGAAAAAAGAAAAAAAAAAAAAAAAGGGAAAAGAGCCAGGTGTGGTCTCTTATGCCTGTACTCCCAGTGCTTGGGAGGCTGAGACAGGAGGATCGCACAGGTTCGAAGCCAGCCTCAGCTACTTAGTGAGGCTCTCAGCAACTTAGTGAGACCCTGTTTCTAATATAAAAATAGGTCTGGGAGTGTAGCCCAGAGGTAGGAAAGCCCTTGGGTTCCACCCCCAGAACCAAAAAAAAAAAAAAGACTTGCGTGGCAATTTAGTGAGACCCTGCTTCAGCATAGTTAAATAAGTAAAATAGGGCTGGGGTTATAGCTCAGAAGTAAAATGCCCTGGGTTCAATCCCAGCACCGAAATAAGAAGAAGAAGAAGAAGGGAAAAAGAGGATCTCAAAAACAAAGAAGGTATAACACCAGGCATGGTGGCACATGCTTGTAATCCCAGCATTTGGGAGGCTGAGACAGGGGGATTGCAGTTCTCAGCCAGCCAGAGCTACTTAGTGAGGCCCTCTGTAACTCATAGAAACCCTATTTCAAATAAAGAATAAAAAATAGGGCTGGGGGTGTAGCTTGGAGGTAGAATGCTCCTTGGATCCATCCCCAGTCCCGCAAAAAAAAAAAAAAAAAAAAAAGTATAAAATAGTATTTTATCTTTCTTTTTTTTTTTTTTTTTTGGCAGGTTTGGGTTGGAACCTCCGAGCTACACCCCAACCCTATTTTTTATTCTTTTATTTTGAAACAGGGTCTCACTAAGTTGCAGAGGGCCTCACTAAGTAGCTGAGACTGCCTACCAACTGTGATCTTCTTTACTTTTTTTTCCAGTAAATTTATGAAGACTCAGCAACCTAACAAGACCCTGTTTCAAAATAATAAATGAAAAGAAATGAGTAGGCATGGTGGCACATGCTTTTTTTAAAAAAAATTCCAATATTTGGGAGGCTGAGATAGGAGGATCGCAGGTTTGTGGCCAGCCTCAGCTACTTAGTGAGGCCCTCTGCAACTTAGTGAGACCCTGTTTCAAAGTAAAGAATAAAAAAGCCTGGCTTTTTTCAAAACTCTGATCCTTCTTTCTCAACCTCCTAGGGATTGAACTCAGGGGCATTCTACCTTGGAGTTATACCTTGGGTTATAGCCATGTGATACCATACCCAGCTCCCAGCCCTTTTTATAATAATAATAATTATTATTATTATTATTGCCGGGTGTTGTGGCACACACTTGTAATCTCCGCGCTTGGGAGGCTGGGACAGGAGGATCACGCAGGTTCGACAGCCTCAGCTACTTAGTGAGGCTCTGAGCTACTTAGTGAGACCCTGTTTACAAATAAAATATAAAATATGTCTGGGAGTATAGCCTGGAGGTAGAAAGCCCCTGGATTCCACCCCCAGTACCACCCCCCAAAAAATTCATTTATATTTGTGTGTTGTGCTGGTGATTAAACTTAGGGGACACTCTACCTCTGACCTACATCCAAGCCATGTCTTGTTTTGTTTTATTTTTTGTTGAGGATTGAGCCTACAGGCATTTTATCTTTGTGCTGTACCCCCAGCTCTATTATTTTTTAATTTGGAACAGGGTCTCACTACGATGCTAAGGCTAGCCATGCATGAACCTGTAACCCTCCTGTCTTGGCCTCTAAGTACTGGGATTATAAGCATGCACCCTACACCTAGCTTTGTTTTATTTTTTATTTGAAAATAGGATCTTAGCTGGGCATGGTGGCGCATGCTTATAATCCCAGCATTTGGGAGGCTGAGATAGGAGGATCCAGGTTCACTACTTAGTGAGGCCCTTTGCAACTCAGTGAGACTCTGTTTCAAAATAAAGTATAAAAAATAGGGCTGAGGGTGTAGCTCGGAGGTAGAATGCCCCTGGGTTCCATCCCCAGTACTGCAAAACAAAAACAAAAACAAAAAACCAGGATCTTGCTAAGTTGTTGATAGCCTCACTAAATTGCTGAGGCTGGCTTCGAACCGATGATCCTCCTTTCTCAGCCCCTCCCATCATGCTTGGCATAACCCTATTTCAAAAAGGAAAAAAACAAAACAAAACAAAAAAACACTTGGGAGGCTGAGACAGGAGGATAGTGCAGATTCAAAGCCAACCTCAGCTACTTAGTGAGACCCTGTTTCCAAATAAAATATAAAATAAATAGGTCTGGGACTATATCCTGGGGGTAGAAAGCCACTCGGTTCCATCCCTAGTCCCCTCCCACACACACACTCAAAAAAAAAAAAAAAAAATCAGTAAAATAGGGCTGCAGGTGTAGCTCAGAGGTAAAATACCTTTGGATTCAATCTTCAGTATCAAAAAAGAAAGAAGAAGAAAGTCCAGGTGTGGCACACAAGAGTAATCCCAGTACTTAGGAGGTCGAGACAGGAGAATCAAGGGTTTGTGGCTATCCTCAGCCTTCTAGCAAGGTCCTTCAGTATCTTAGTGGAACCCTGTTTTCAAATAAAAAATAAAGTCTGGAGGTATAACTCCAAGGTAGAATGCCCCTGAGTTCAATCCCTAGTACCAGAATATATAAAAAAAAAAAAAAGAAAGAAAGAAAGAAAAAGAAAAAAGCCAACTTGTGGTCAGAGAGGTAGTACTGTGTGGTTTATTCATTCACTCATGGTGCTGGGGATTGAACCCAGAGGCATTCTATCTCCAAGCTTCACCCCAGCCCTATTTTATTTTTAATTTAAATTTTTTTTTTTTTTTTTTTTTTTTTTTGCAGACTGGGGATGGAACTCAGGGGCATTATACCTCTAAGCTAAACCCCCAGCCCTATTTTTTGGTCTTTTTATTTCTTGAAACAGGGTCTCACTGAGTTGTGAAGGGCCTCGCTAAGTAGCTGAGGCTGTCCACGAACTGCGATCCTCCAGTCTCCGCCTCCCAAATGCTGGGATTACAAGTGTGTACCACCACACCCGATCCTATTTTATTTTTATTTGGAAACAGGGTCATGCTAGGTTGCTGAGAGTGTCACTACGTGCTGGGGATGTCCTGGAACCTGTGATCATCCTGTCTCAACCTCCCAGTTACTGGGATTACAGGCATGTGCTACCATATCTGGTTTATTTTTATTTTTATTTTATGGTCCTTGGGATTGAACCTAGAGGCATTCTACCTCCAAGCTATAACCCCAGCTCAATTTATTTATTTTTATTTTGAAACAGGGTCTTGCTAAATTGCTGAAAACTTTGCTAAATTGCTGATGCTGTCCTTGAACCCACAATCCTCCTGTCTCCTGTCTCAGATTAATGGCAAGCACCACCCTGTTTTAGCAGTAGTATGCAGCTTAGATTTTTCTTTCTTTCTTTCTTTCTTTTTGTGGTACTGGGGGTGGAACCCAGGGGCTTTTCTACCTCTAGGCTATACTCCCAAACCTATTTTATACTTTGTTTGGAAACAAGGTCTCACTAAGTAGCTGAGGCTGGCTTTGAACCTGTGCGCTCCTCCTGTCTCCGCCTCCCAAGTGTGGGGATTACAAGCGTGCCCACCACGCCCGGCTCTAATTTTCTTTAGCAACACTTTCTACCATAGAATGTTCTGTTTTAAAGGATTCTTTTGTGGAACTATAGGATCATATGGGCAGTGTTTTGTTTGAAATCTACTACCTTTCTGATGGTTCTGCCACCCTGAAGGAGTAAATAAAAAAGCAGAACTTGAAGTTCCTTTCGTTTGGCTGCTGGGTAAGAGCATACACTGGCGTGGGAGCACTGAGGGACTGCTGAGGCAGTCGCTAGGATGGTCGGGTCCCTCCTGCTGTGTTGATGCTCCGCGAAGGCCAGGGATGCCTTCGACCGACCAGCCAGTCCACGGCCCAGCATGTGGTTGTAAGGGTACTGGCTGGTGATCTGGTCACCCGGGGAGGGAGATCAGGAAAAGGAGAAACCTTGGGAAAAGCAGTGTACAATGTTATCCAGTGCTAGAGAATTAGTTCAGTCTGGTTCCCGTGACAATGAAATTGGCGGCAAGGGAACCTAAGCTCTTGCAGTGAATCCTTATAGATTGCCACTGAGAGCCTTGTGTGATGTCACATGCTTCTAATCCCAGTACTTGGGAGGCTGAGATAGGAGGATTGCATGTTCAAGGCCAGCCTCAGCAATTTCGTGAGGCCCTTGAACTTAGTGAAACCTGTTTCAAAATAAAATAGTAAGGATGTAGCTCAGAGGTAGAATGCCCCTGAGTTCAATCCCTGTCTCACACACACACACACACACACACACACACACACACACACACACACCAAAAAAGATGCCACGGATACATTTGTTTTGTTTTGATTTTTGGTACTTGGATTGAACCCAGGGACATTCAAACTTCCAGCTAGTCCTTGGGAGGCTGAGACAGGAGGATAGTAGATTTGTGGCCAGCCTTAGCAACTTAGGCCCTCTGCAACTTGGTGAGAACCTGTTTCAAAGTAAAATAATAAAATTGGGCTTGGGGTATAACTTGGAGGTAGAATGCCCCTGGGTTTCATCCTGAGTACCACACACAAAAAGTTATGAATGACCTGGCATGGTCATACCTGTAGTCCCAGCTACTCCGGAGCAGAGGCAGGAGGGTCCCTTCACTTCAGAAGTGTGAGATCAGTCTTGACAAATAAACCCTATCTCAAAATAAATGAATAGAAAGTAAGTTAGTTACAAATGGAATCATAACAGGATGTGAACCTCGGGATTAGTTCCCTTGGTGGGAGGACAGCTCCCTGGAGACTCATCTCAGCTGCCGCCGACATTGCTTTCCAGGGCACTTGCTGCCTGAGCGAGGGTCTGGCTGAGGTCAGCTCTTGCCTGGCTGTTAGAGAGGAAGCTGCTGTGCCGCTCCTGTCCAGGTCCCTGTGTGATTTAAGTTTTTGTCTCTCTAGGATCAATGTCCAGGGCCGAGGCAGTTTTTATTTATGGATTTCTATCAGCTGCTGCCTTATAGAGGTTGAAGATTACTGTAAGAACACTCTAAGGTAGGTATGCATTCATGATGGTTACACGGTCTTGTCCCTTTTATCTGGTTGTAGCATTTGTCATTTTTCTCATTATTTTTTCCTTAAACTTAGTCAGCTGGGCGTGGTGGGCACGCTTGTAATCCCAGCACTTGGGAGGCTGAGACAGGAGGATCGCACAGGTTCGAAGCCAGCTTCAGCTACTTAGTGAGGCTCTGGGCAATTTAGTGAGACCCTGTTTCCAAAAAGTATTTAAAAAAAAAAAAAAAAGTAGATCTGGGAGTATAGCCAGGAGGTAGAAAAGCCCTTGGGTTCCAACCCAGTACCACCAAAAAATAATAAAATCTATTTTTATTTATTTATTTATTTATTTATTTATTTATTTATTTATTTATTTATTGGTGGTACTGGGGTTCCTGGAAGCCCTTCTACTTCTGGGCTATACTCCCAGACCTATTTTATTTTATTTTTTTTTAATTTGGAAACAGGGGCTCTTAAGCCAGCATGGCTGGCTTCGAACCTGCGCGATCCGCCTGTCTCCGCCTTCCAAGCGCGGGGATTACAAGTGTGCGCCACCACGCCCGGCCTAAAAAAATAATAAAATTTAAAAAAAAACTTAGTTTGTCAGATATTAAGATTGTACCTCAACTTTCTTTGGGTTTCTATTCGCCAGTTGTATGTTTTTCAGTTGTCATATTTCTACTGCTCTGAGTTTTTTGTTTGTAGGTGGGGTTTTTTTTGTTGTTGTTTTTGGTTTTTTGGTGGTACTGGGGTTCCTGGGAACCCTTCTACCTCCAGGCTACACTCCAAGACCTATTTTTTTATATTTTTATTTGGAAACAGGGTCTCTTAAGCCAGCAAGGCTGGCTTCAAACCTGTGTAATCCTGCTGTCTCCGCCTCCCAAGAGTGGGGATTACAAGTGTGCGCCACCATGCCTGGCTATAGGTGTTCTTTTGTGGTACAGTGGATTGAACTGAGGGCCATTCTGCTTCTGAGCTACACCCCCAGCCCAATTTATTTTTTTATTTTGAAATATGGTATCACTCAGTATACCCTAATTTGCTGAGTCTGGTCTCAAACCTGTGATCCTTCTGTCTCAGCCTCCTAAGTACTGGGATTACAAAGGTGTGTCACCACACTCGGCTCAAAGTATATCTTTTTTGTGTGTGTGTGTGGTACTGGGGGTGGAACTCAGGGGTTTTTCTGCCTCCAGGCTATATTCCTAGACCTATTTTGTACTTTATTTGGAAACAGGGTCTCACTAAGTTGCTGAGAGCCTCACTCAGTAGCTGAGGCTGGCTTCCAACCTGCGATCCTCCTGTCTCAGCCTCCAAGCGCGGGGATGACAAGCGTGCCCACCACGCCCGGCTCAAAGTGTATCTTTTGTAGTAAACATATTGTTGGATTTCTTTTGACCCAATATGAAGTTTTCATTGATAAGCTTATCCCATATGCAGTTCTTTATATTAGTACTAATTCCTGACATTTTATTTCCTATTTTCCATTACCATGTAATTTACTTTTATTGGTACAGTGTAATATATATCATAGTGACATAGAGATGTCACAAAGATACATAGCTTGGTACTAATTGTCGCAGTCAGCATTTTCACCGCTGTGACCAAAAGACCAGACAGGTACGACTTAGAGAAAGGAGGATTCCCTGCACTTGGGAGGCTGAGACAGGAGGATCGCAGGTTGGAAGCCAGCCTCAGCTACTGAGTGAGGCTCTCAGCAACTTAGTGAGACCATTTCCAAATAAAGTACAAAATAGGTCTGGGAGGATAGCCCGGAGTAGAAAAATTCCCTAGGTTCCACCCCCAGTACCAAAAAAAAAAAAAAAAAGAGAGAGAGAGAGAGAGAGAGAGAAAGGAGGATTTATTTAACTTACAGTGCTGGAGGGTTCAGCGCTCAGGTGGACCGCAGAGCTCAGGCTGTGGCCTACTGGACCAGGCCTTCAGCCATGTACCACCTCCAAACCACACTATTTTAGTCTTTATCCTCAAACAGGCCTTATAAGTTCCTGAGACTGGCCACAAACCTGCCTCCCAAGTAGTGTGCACAACCATGTCTAGAGGGGACAGGCTTTTACCGTGAGCCTTTGGGAGACACTCTGAACCCAAACCATAACACTAACACTACTTTTGTTCTTATTTCTCTTTTTTTTTTTTTTTGTGGTATTGGGATGGAACCCAGGGTCCTTCTACCTGTGAGCTACCTATTTTATATTTTATTTGGGAATAGCGTCTCACTAAGTAGCTGAGGCTGGCTTCAAACCTGCAAGATCGAGCCGGGCGTGGTGGGCACGCTTGTCATCCCAGCATTTGGGAGGCTGAGACCGGAGGATCACGGTTCGTGGACAGCCTCAGCTACTTAGTGAGGCCCTCCGCAATTTTAGTGAGACCTTCAAAAATAAAGAATAAAGCCGGGCGTGGTGGCACACACTTGTAATCCCAGTATTCGGGAGGTGAGACCGGAGGATCACAGTTCAAGGACAGCCTCAGCTACTTAGGCCCTTCGCAACATAGTGAGACCCTGTTTCAAAAGAAAGAATAAAAAATAGGGCAGGGGGTGTAGCTCAGAGGTCAGATGCCCCTGGGTTCCATCCCCAGACCTGAGGGGAGGGAAAAATAAATACCTGCAAGATCCTTCCGTCTCAGCCTCCAAGTACTGGGATTATAAGTGTGCACCACCATGCCCAGCTTCCTTTTTTTTTTTTTTTTTTTTTGAGTGTGTAGTAATGAGAATTGAACCCAAAGACATCTACCTCCAAGATACACCTTGACCAGTTTTTTTCTTTCTTCCCCCTGTGGTACTAGGGATTGAAACCAGGAGCATTCTAGCTCAAAATTATACCCCCAGCCCTATTTTTTATTCTGTGTGTGTGTGTGTGTGGTACTAGGGATGAAACCCAGTGGCATTCTACCTCTGAGCTACTACACCCCCAGTCCTTTTTTTTTTTATTATTCTTTTTTTTTTGCGGGTCTGGGGATGGAACCCAGGGGCATTTGACCTCCGATTACACCTCCTGCCCAATTTTTTATTCTTTATTTTGAAACAGGGTCTCACTGAGTTGTGGAGGGCCTCACTAAGTAGCTGAGGCTGTCCGCGAACCGCGATCCTCCGGTCTCAGCCTCCCGAATGCTGGTATTACAAGTGTG
This sequence comes from Muscardinus avellanarius, assembly GCF_963383645.1. Taxonomy (NCBI): domain Eukaryota; kingdom Metazoa; phylum Chordata; class Mammalia; order Rodentia; family Gliridae; genus Muscardinus; species Muscardinus avellanarius. The sequence goes on along the minus strand of NC_137797.1, from coordinate 445,932 downwards.
CACCACCACACCCGGCTTTATTCTTTATTTTGAAACAGGATTTCACTGAGTTGCAAAAGGCCTCACTATATAGTAGCTGAGGCTCTCCATGAACCCAGATCCTTGTCTCAGCCTCCCAAATTTTGGGATTACAAGCATGTGCCACCATGCCTGATTTAATGGATTTTTTTTTTTTTTTTTTTTTTTTTTTTTTGGTGATACTGGGGTGGAACCCAGAAGTTTTTTTTTTTTTTTTTTTTTTTTTTTTTTTTTTTACCTCCGGGCTACTCCCAGACCTATTTTCTATTTTATTTGGAAACAGGGTCTCACTAAGTTGCTGAGAGCCTCACTAAGTAGCTGAGGCTGGCTTCAAACCTGTGTGATCCTCCTGTCTCAGCCTCCCAGGCACAGGGATTACAAGCGTGCGCCACCACGCCCGGCTTTAATGAAATTTTTTTTAAGAACAAGCTTAGCCAGGCATGTTACCACATGCTTGTAATCCCAGCATTTGGGAGACTGAGACAGGAGGATTGTGGTTTGCGGACAGCCTCAGTTACTTAGTGAGGCCCTCTGCTACTCAGTGAGACCCTGTTTCAAAATAAAGAATAAAAACAAATAAGGCTGGGGGTGTAGCTCGAAGATAGAATGCCCCTTGGTTCCATCCCCAGTATCCCTCCCACAAATGCACACGTGCGCACGTACACACACACACATACACACACACGCGTGTATGTCCATATATATAACAAGATATTTTGAAAATTAACCATTCTGTGCTAATTAACCATTTTAGATGCTATGGTTGAATTTCTTCAGCAGTATAAATAACTAAAACAGAAACAAGAAATAGAAGATAGAAATTACCCTAATGTACTAAAGAAATAAAGTTCATCATTGAAACATCACTACAGAACATTTAGGACCCATGGGGGTCAGTGTGAGCCCTGTCGAGCACTGGAGGGAACCCTTGCAGTCCTGCGTAGAGGTGCTGGTGTGGAGGACAGGGCCCAGCATCATTTTTTTGTCTTGTACTCCTAGGGACTGAACCCAGGGCCCCATACATGCTGGTAAGCACTCTACCACCAAGCTATACCCCCAACCCTTTAAAATTTTTATTTTGAGACAAGTCTGGCTACATTGCTCACGCTGGCCTTGAATCTGCCATCCTCCTGCATCAGCCTCCTGAGTAGCTAGGGGTTCTAGGCATGTGCCACTACCCAGCTTACCAAACCTTTTTGTTTTTGTAGTACCAGGGGTAGAACCCAGGGGCATTCTGCCTCTGAGCTACACCCCCAGCCCTATTTGAAACAGGGTCTCACTAAGGGTTGCGAAGGGACTCACTAAGTAGCCAAGGCTGGCCCGGAGCTGCCGTCCTCCGGGCTACACCTCCGGACCCTGGTCCAGAGCAGGCCGCAGCAGTGGGGCAGGGCTGCACACCAACCTGCTGCAGCCACTTGGCCCCCTTGGAGCTGGCGGGGACGTGCCTTTTCTCATTCTTTCCACTGTGTGGGGGGTGCTGGGTTTATGTTTTTCTTTTTATAGTTTTGGTCCTGGGGTTTGAGCCCAGGGGCATTCTGCCTCTGAGCTACTTGGTCCTGGGGTTTGAGCCCAGGGACATTCTGCCTCTGAGCTACACCCAGCCTCATTTTATTTTATTCTGAAACAGGGTCTCACTAGGTTGATAAGAGGCTGACCTTGAGCCTGTGGTTCCGCGGTCTCAGCCTTCCAAGGACTTGGATCACAAGCATGTGCCACCACACCCAGTTTTGCTCCTCTTGACCTGCGTCTTTATAGTTAAAGTGAAGTTTTTCTTTTTTTGGTACTAGGGGTTGGACCCAAGGGTATTTTACCTCCAAGCTATACCCCTTGCCCGTAGGTTGTGTTTTGAAATAGAGTCTCGCAGAGTAGCTGAAATGCTGGCTAAGTTGCTGAGGCTGGCCACGGGTACTTGAGGTTCTTACACTCAGCATATAGGTAGCTCTTGTCGGGGTGGGGGGGGTACTAGGGATCAGACTCCGAGGCATTCTGCCTTCAAGGTCCACGCCAGCCCCCTTTTTGATACTGGAGATGGAACCCAGGGACATTCTATCTCCAAGCTATATCCCCAGCCCTATTTTATTCTTTTATTTTGAAACAGGGTCTCACTGAGTTGTGGAGGACCTTACCAAGTTGCTGCAGCTAGCTGTGAACCTGAGATCCTCCTGTCTCAGCCTCCCAAGTGCTGGGATTACAAGCATGCACCACCACGCCTGGCTAGTCTTTCATTTTTTTAAAGTAAAAATGTCAGTTAGGCTGGGTATGGTGGTGCACGCCTGTAATCCCAGGACTTGGGAGCCTGAGACAAAAGAATTATAGGTTCAAAGCCAGTCTCAGCAACTCAGTCAGGCTGTCAGCAACTTGGTGAGACCCTGTTTCAGAATAAAAAAATAAGCCGGGCGTGGTGGCACATGCTTGTAATCCCAGCACTTGGGGGGATGAGGCAGGAGGATGGCACAGGTTTGAAGCCAGCCTCAACTCCTTAGTGAGGCTCTCAGCAACTCAGTGAGACCCTCTTTCCAAATAAAAATATAAAATAGGTCTGGGAGTGTAGTCCAGAGGTAGCCCCTGGGTTCCATCCTCAGTAGTGCGTGAGCGCGTGTGCACGCGCACGCACACACACACACACACACACACACACAAGTTAGGTAAACAAATCCTGCCTACTATTAACATAAATTTGTAAATAGCTTTATGTAACATTGAAGATTCCTAATTGTAAAATAAACATTTGACTGTTAAAGATGCTGGTTTCTTGTTTTCTCTTTGTATCAACAGTGGAAACTTTGTTGCTGACCTTCCCTGACCTGCAGACTGACAGTGAGACCACAGGGGTGGACGCTGGGGTCTAGTCCAGGCCTGGAGGAGGGTTGAGAAGGCAGAGGAAGGGCGGGGGCAGTGGTGAGCCGCAGTTGCCGGGGCAAGACCTCCTGCCCAGTTGGTGTGGGTGTGAGAGAGGCTGCGGTTTCATGGCAACCCTGGGTGCCGTCTGCCTAGGTGAGGATAGTGTGAAGGGCGGCGGCAGAGCAGGCAGGTGAGCAAAATTAGCTGCCCGCCTTCCGCTTGAATCACTGAGGCTGAGCTCTGAGAATCCAGGGCACCATGCTCCTTCTCCACTTGAGGGGGCTGGGCATTATGCAGTTAGGTTTGTGTGGAGTTACTGACTTAGGGCGGAGGGCCTCCCTATCGCTGACACGTGGAGGCGTGGGGATGGGTCACCCTCACGGAGCCCAGAGCAGGTGAGAGCATCCAGGCGTGCTGTCCACTGTGGGTGTGAGCGGGGAAGGCGAGTCAGTCAGGGACAGTGCAGAGGGGCCTGGGGTAGGGTGTGTGTAGTGACTTTGTGAGTCCAATCTGCAGAGGTCCGAAAAGAGCAGTTCCTGGCAAGCACCTCCCCATCCTGTGCCCCAGGACCCATATGTTTGTGTTGGGGGTGGACTTCTTGAACTTTGGTGTAGTCAGCTGTGTCCGTCAGCTTTCTGTCACTGTGACGCCTGACAGAGATCAACTTAGAGGCGTTTTCTTTGGCTCATGGGTCCAGTGTTTCAGTTCATGGCTGGCCAGCTGCAGGCCGTGACAAGGCAGAGCATCTTGGTGAGATGTGTGCTCACCTCGTGGCAGCAGAGGCTGGGGACAAAACGCGCCCTCCAAGGCCCGCGCCTCCCTCCACCTTCCAGCAGCGCCACAGATTGGCAGCAGAGCCTCAGCATGGGCCCTTTGGGTGACGGTTCAGATCTCGAGTCGCAGGGTGGGGAGGAGTGAGTGACCTCTTGTCCTTGCTTTCAGCTCTGTGGCTACCACAATGTTCTGGAAATTTGACTTGAACACCACGTCCCACGTCGACAAGCTGCTGGACAAGGAGCACGTGACGCTGCGAGAGCTGCTGGATGAAGATGACGTCCTGCAGGAGTGTAAGGCCCAGAACCGGAAGCTGCTGGACTTCCTGTGCAGGCAGCAGTGTATGGAGGAGCTGGTGAGCCTCATCACGCAGGACCCACCCCTGGACATGGAAGAGAAGGTCCGCTTCAAGTATGTACTGAGGCTGTGACAGGGCAGCGCTGGGCAGTGTCTGAGGAAGCCAGAGCCAGGGCTTTCTGTTGGAGATACGAACCCTAGACACTCACCCCACCGGAGAAGTGGGTTGTGAGGCTTAAGGGTTCAGATCTAGGCAGGGCATGTGGCACACACCTGTAATCCCAGTACTTGGGAGGCTGAGACAGGAGGATTGCAGGTTCGAGGCCAGTCTTAGCACTTACCCTGTTTCTAAAGTATATAATTAAATTCTTTGGAGGTGTTTCCCCAGGAAAACACACACATTACACACACACACACACACACACACACACACACACACACACACACTTCAGAATTTCTTGGTGTTTCTTCATTCTGAGTTTGTATATATAAATAAGTGTATATTAACTTGGTGTATACCAGAGCATTTTGAGCAACAAAGACTGATTCTGTGACAGAGGCAGATGGGATTGCAGTGTGAGGCCATGCCATCAGTGGAGTTGGCCCAAGGCCTGGCAGAAGGGCCAGGCTGGAGAGATGTGCAGGCCCTGACTCCAGAGGCCTAGAAAGTGCTTCACTTTGAGTCTTCGGCTTGAAGGAAGCATGTCATTATCATTTGTGGGTCTGGCCGTTCAAAAAGTTTTCCCTAGCCGGGCGTGGCGGCGCTCGCTTGTAATCCCCGCGCTTGGAAGGCGGAGACAGGAGGATCGCGCAGGTTCAAGAGACCCTGTTTCCAAATTAAAAAAAAAAAAAAAAAATAGGCTGGGCGTGGTGGCGCACGCTTGTCATCCCAGCATTCGGGAGACTGAGACCAGAGGATCATGGTTCGCGGACAGCCTCAACTACTTAGTGAGGCCCTCTGCAACTCAGTAAGACCTTGTTTCAAAATAAAGAATAAAATATAGGGCTGGGGGTATAGCTCAGAGGTAGAATGCCCCTGGGTTCTATCCCCAGCCCTGCAAAAAAAATATGTGTGTGTGTGTGTGTGTGTGTGTGTGTGTGTGTGTGTATGTATATGTATGTGTGTGTGTGTATGTATGTATATATATATCTGGGAGTATAGCCCGGAGGTAGAGGGTTCCATCCCCAGTATCACCACCAAAAAGTTTTTCCTAATGTGATCCATTCAGCACTTGGCCAGAATGTTAGGGAATGTCGGGTAAGGGCAGTGTAGCAAGAGGTCTGGTGTGAGAGAGTGTGTGAGTGTGTGTGGTTTTACTGGAGATTGAACCCAGGGGCATTCTCTCTCCTTGCCATATCCCTGGCCCTGTTTTCATTTTGAAACAGGGTCTAAGTAGCCGCGGCTGTCCTTGAACTCACAGTGCTCCTGTCTCAATCTTCCAAGTACTGGGATTACAGGCATGCGCTATCTACCAGCTGAGGGTGATGGTTGAGTGAGGACAGCAAGTGTACCGGGGGATGCCTCAGGCAGCAGAGCGGGAAGGGCAGACTCAGCCCCTCGCCTCTCAGTATGCGGCTGTGGAGAGGCCACGTGGCCTGCTGTGCCCCGAGGAGAGCTGGGTCGAGTGACAGCAGGCATGCGGTCCAGCTGCTTCTCAGGAAGTGGAGAACCTGTGTGTGGGGAAGTCTTGCAAACAGGCTTTGCAAATTGAGACTGGTCTTGTGTGGTCTTTGAGCTAAGAAAAGTTTAACATTTTATTTTATTTTCAATACTGGGGAAGGAACCCAGGGGCATTGTACCTCCCAGCTACACCCCCCAGCCTTTTTTTTTTTTTTTAAACAGGATCTCATTGAGTTGCGAAGGGCCTTGCTAAGTAGCTGAGGCTGTCCATGAACCACAATCCTCTGGTCTCAGCCTCCCAAATGCTGGGATTACAAGCATGCACCACCACGCCCAGCAAGTTTTACTTGTTTTGTGTGTGTGTATGTGGTACTGGGGATGGAACTGAGGGGCATTCTACCTCCAAGCTACACCTCCAGTCCTATTTTTTATTCTTTTTTTTTTTTTGGTGGTACTGGGGGTGGAACCCAGAGGCTTTCTACCTCCAGGCTATGCTCCCAGAGCTATTTTATATTTTATTTGGAAACAGGGTCTCACTAAGTTGTGGAGAGCCTCACTAAGTAGCTGAGGCTGGCTTGAAACCTGTGGAATCCTCCTGTCTCAGCCTCCCAAGCACAGGGATTACAAGTTTACAAGTGTGTGCCACCACGCCCGGCTCTTTTTTTTTTTTTTTTTTTTTGCGGGTCTGGGGATGGAACCCAGGGGCATTTGACCTCCGAGCTACACCCCCTGCCCGATTTTTTATTATTTATTTATTTATTTATTTATTTATTTATTTATTGGTGGTACTGGGGTTCCTGGAAGCCCTTCTACCTCTGGGCTACACTCCCAGACCTATTTTTATATTTTTTTTATTTAGAAACAGGGTCTCCTAAGCCAGCGCGCGCGGCTGGCTTCGAACCTGCGCGATCCTCCTGTCTCCGCCTCCCAAGCGCGGGGATTACAAGCGTGCGCCACCACGCCCGGCTTATTATTTATTTTGAGACCGGGTCTCACTGAGTTGCAGAGGGCCTCACTAAGTAGCTGAGGCTGTCCGCGAACCGCGATCCTCCAGGTCTCAGCCTCCCGAATGCTGGGATTACAAGCGTGTGCCACCACGCCCGGCCCAGCTCTTATTCTTTATTTTGAAACAGGGTCTCACTGAGTTGCAGAGGGCCTCACTAACTAGCTGAGGCTGTCCTTGAACTGCGATCCTCCTGTCTCAGCCTCCCGAATGCTGGGATTACAAGCATGTGCTACCACACCGGGCTCCTACTTTTTATTCTTTATTTTAAAAAGGGTCTCACTGATTCCCAATGGGCCTCACTAAGTAGCTGAGGCTGTCAGGGACGGAGCTCCTCTGGTCTCTGCCTCCTGAATGTTGGGATTACAAGTGTGCACCTCCATGCCCAGCTTCGTATTCTTTATTTCGAAACCGAGTTTCACTAAGTTTCAGAGGGCCTTACAAGTTGCTGAAGTTGGTTGTAAACTTGTGATCCTCTTGTCTCACCCTCCAAAGTGCTGGGATTACAAGCATGCGCCACCACACTTAGCTCCAGTTTCGTTTTTGCCACGTTCCTTCTCTGGACAGCATCTTACTACCCTTCAGCTGTGCCTGGTGTCCCTGGTCAAGGCTGAGGTGCCAGCTTTTCCTGGGGATGAACCTCCCAAGGCCAGGAGGGACCACGTGCCCTGTTCTGTGATAGCCCCCCATCACCAGATGCCATTGGTCAGGCCTCCCTGGGGTGTTTGGTTTGAACCTCGGCTTCTAGTTGGCACTGACCTCTGTGGAGACCTGAGATCCCGCTTTCCCTGGCTACCCTCAGCCTTATAGACCGCTCCAGCATCATTTCCACTTCTCTTTTCTTGTTTTTGTAGCTTTACACTATTTGAGTAGTGGTTTGAGAGGGAATATCAGCCTGTGTGCTCTCTCTGCTGTTTGACTGGCATTCTTGTTCCTTGTATACATTTTACAAACCACTAAAGCAGTATCTGTTTATTAATGAGTAATTAAAAACGCAGATGAAGCTAGGCGTGGTGGTGCACACTTGTAATCCCAGCATTTGGGAAGCTGAGACCAGAGGATCGTGGTTCGCAGACAGCCTCAGCTACTTGGTGAGGCCCTTTGCAACTCAGTGAGACCCTATTTCAAAAATATAAAAGACTAGCTGGGCGTGTTGGCACACGCTTGTAATCCCAGTGCTTGGGAGACTGAGAAAGGTGGATCGCACAGGTTCAAAGCCAGCCTCAACTATTTTTTTTTTTTAATTGGTGCACTGTATTCATACATCATAGTAGGATACATACTTTTGTAGACATACATGCACACTTTTCCCAGTCAGCCCCCACCCAATCCCCACCCCATTCTCTCCCTATCCCTCCCTCCCATGCTTGGCTTAGTAGTTGACATCTAGTATTATGGCAATTTATCTAAAATTAAAAATGATAATCTCACATAACAGTTTCATTTGTCTGATACCAAGCTTTTGATGACTTAAAGATAACATTTCAATATTTCTTTTTGCTTTCTATCTTACCAGAGAATATTTTTTTCTATTTTTTAGGTGAAACTATCATATATTTATATATTTATTTTTCAGAAAAAAATCTATCCTAATATGGAATATGGAGTCTAGGTACCCAAAACGATCTTGAAAAAGAACAAAGCTAGAAGATATATATTTTCTGTTTTCAAACCATATAAAGCTACAATAATTGAAACAGTGTAGTACTATTCTAAAGGCAGATATATAAACCATTGGAGTTAAATAAAAGCCTAGAGCTAAATTCTTCCCTATATTGTCAAGTTATTTTTGACAAGGTTTCCACGAACATTTGGTGGTGGAAATGATAATCTTTTAACTAAATATTGTTAAAAAATAATAATTACATGGAAAAGAATAAAATTGGACCCTTACCTAATCCCATATACAAATATTAACTCAAAATAGATAATAGACCTAAATATAAATCTTAAGACTATAAACTTTTAGGAGAAAATCTGGGTCATAAAACCTCACAACATTGAAATTGGCAGTGATTTCTTGGTTATGATTTCAGTGGCACAGGCAACAGAGGAGTATACAGACTCCCTAAAAAATAAAAAAATAAAAATTGTATATCCAAAGACAATGTAAACAGAGTTAACAGTTACTAATAGAATGGGATAAAATATTTCCAATTGCTATATCTGAAGGTATATTAATATTCCAACTAGAAATCCTAAAAATTAACAACAATAAAGGCAAACAATACCATTTAGAGATAGGTAAAAGACTAACATAAATAATGAATCTCCACAGATAACCAATCTTAATTGTCTGTTGGATGGAAACTCCTGTTTCTCTGGTTCTGGTGTATGTCTCTTTGAATATTTTCTCTAGTGCTGGTTTTGAAGACATAAATTCCTTCAGTTTCTGTTTGTCATGGAAGCTTCTTATTTCTCCATCTAATTTGATAGAAAGTTTTGCTGGGTAGGAAATTTTTGGCTGGAAGTTGTTTTCTTTCAGAGTTTGGAATATGTTACTCCAAGCCCTTCTGGCTCTCATGACTTGGTTTGGGAAGTCTGGAGTGATTCTAATTGGTTTGCCTCTGAATGTCACTTGGCCCTTTGTTTTTGTTGCCTTTAAGATTCTCTGCTTGGCTTCCACATTGGTCATTTTGACAATTATGTGGCGTGGGGATCCTCTTCTCCGATCCTGTCTAAAGGGAGTTCTATAAGTTTCCTGGACCTTTGTATCGACCTCTTGCTCTATGTTTGGAAAATTTTCTGCTATTACTTCTTTGAAGAGATTGTTGATCCCTTTAGTTTTACTTTCTTTTCCCTCCTCTATTCCAATTATTCTTAGGTTAGCTCTCTTAAAATGGGCCCATATTTCTTCAATATCAGATTCCTGCTGTCGGATATTTTTTTCTAGATTAGAAACTATGAGTTCATTTTTGGATTGCTCATCTTCTAAGAGCGAGATTCTGTTCTCCATGTGGTCTAATTGGTTGTTTGTGCTTTGAATTGAGGCCTTTACTTCATTAATTGCATCCTTTATCTCTTTTTGGCTCTCTCTGAGTTCTTTTCGAAGCACCTCTATTATTTCTACAGTTATTTTCCTGATTTGATCTTCTAGAAATCTCTGATTTTCTGTTTTATCGGGTTCTGATGTTGTGGGGTTGTGGGCATTAATTGCTCCAGTATTATTCCTCTTTCCCATGATTTCCGATGTTTGTGCCTTCTCTGGGTTCTTCCCTTGGGTCACTATGACTTCACTTAAGGTGTTCTGGATCTCGAGTCAGTAGTATCTCAGACCCCACTACTCCTTTACTGGGTTTTATCACAGAGTCTCCGACCCAGAGAGTCGATAGAGGCTGCTTTAGACTGTGGGGGGTGCCAGGTTGCACGTTCTCCTATGGTGTGATATCACTGCCACCGCCCCTCCCTCACTGGGTCAAGTCCCAGGGAGTACAGTACTGGGATTTCTCCGCTGTGGCCCGCAATTTGACTCACTGTTCTTGAGTACGCAGATGTAGCTGTACTGGCCTCGCTGAATTCGCTGCTGCTGCCGCCGGTGGCAATATGGCGCCGCTGCTACACCCTCGGCTATGGGGCTGGCGTTTTTCTTCTTGATTTTGATTTCTACTTTGAATCCCTGCAGCGTGTGCTGAGCTCGGCCACTGGGAGCTTTAGATGCTCTCTGCGCGGAGAAATCCCGCCTAGCTGTTCCGCAGTGGCTCACCTCGGCTTGCTGTAGCCGTCCCGTGAATTCGCCGGTGCCTCCGGCAGTATGGCGCTGCTGCCGCGTCTATCGCGGCCTCGGGCGCGAGGCCGGTGTATCTCCTCTGTGGCTCTGTTCTCAGTCCGCTTTCTCTCTGGAGCCTGGTGATTTTTTTGTTTCACTGGTGATGGTGTTTTCTGGCTATGAAAGGTGCTGATTTTGTGGTAATGGAGATTTGTTGTTAGCGGGGCTCTTAAGCCCCGCTTTTCTCGGTCGCCATCTTCCCGGAAGTCCCCAGCCTCAACTATTTAGTGAGGCTCTCAGCAACTTAGTGAGACCTTGTTTCCAAATAAAGTATAAAATAGGTCTGGGAGTATAGCCTGGAGGTAGAAAAGCCCCTGGGTTCCACCCCCAGTGCCATAAATAAACAAACAAACAAATACATACATACATACATACATACATACATACATAAGACTAAAAAAATAGGACTGGGGGAATAGGTGGGCTGCTGGTCACATGTGTCCTTCCTGGGCCACTGGTCATGTGTGTCCTTCATGGGCTATTGGTCAGGTGTGTCCTTCCTGGGATGCTAGTCACGTGTGTCCTTCCTGGGATGCTGGTCACGTATGTCCTTCCTGGGCCGCTGGTCATGTGTGTCCTTCCTGAGCTGCTGGTCACGTGTGTCTTTCCTGGGCTATTGGTCAGGTGTGTCCTTCCTGGGATGCTGGTCACATATGTGTGTCCTTCCTGGGCTGCTGGTCACATGTGTGTGTCCTTCCTGGGCTGCTGGTCACATGTGTGTGTCCTTCCTGGGCTGCTGGTCACATGTGTGTGTCTTTCCTGGGCTGCTGGTCACATGTGTCCTTCCTGGGCCGCTGGTCATATGTGTCCTTCCTGGGCTGCTGGTCACGTGTGTCCTTCCTGGGCCGCTGGTCACGTGTGTCCTTCCTGGGATGCTGGTCACATGTGTCCTTCCTGGGCCGCTGGTCACATGTGTGTGTCCTTCCTGGGATGCTGGTCACATGTGTGTGTCTTTCCTGGGATGCTGGTCATGTGTGTCCTTCCTGGGCCGCTGGTCACGTGTGTCCTTCCTGGGATGCTGGTAACGTGTGTCCTTCCTGGGATGCTGGTAACGTGTGTCCTTCCTGGGATGCTGGTCACATGTGTGTGTCCTTCCTGGGATGCTGGTAATGTGTGTCCTTCCTGGGTTGCTGGTCACATGTGTGTGTCCTTCCTGGGCTGCTGGTCACATGTGTGTGTCCTTCCTGGGCTGCTGGTCACATGTGTGTGTCCTTCCTGGGATGCTGGTAATGTGTGTCCTTCCTGGGTTGCTGGTCACATGTGTGTGTCCTTCCTGGGCTGCTGGTCACATGTGTGTGTCCTTCCTGGGCTGCTGGTCACATGTGTGTGTCCTTTCTGGGCTGCTGGTCACGCGTGTCCTTTCTGGGCTGCTGGTCAGGTGTGCCATGTTGAGGTGACGGCTGTTTTCCACCTGTGTCTGCCATGTCTAGTGAGGGAACACAGTGATATCATAGGATCACACAGGATGGGCTAAGGATTGTTTTATATGTAGTCATTTTTATGTTTGTTTGGTGTTAGGAATTTGATTTTGTGTGTATGTGTGTGATACTAGTGATTGAACCCAGGGACATTCTACTTCCAAGTTACACCCCAGCCCTATTTTTTATTCTTTGTTTATTTTATTTTTTGTTTTTTTATTTTTATTTTTTGGTGGTACTGGGGTTCCTGGAAGCCCTTCTTCCTCCGGGCTACACTCCCAGATCTATTTTATACTTTTTTTAATATTTGGAAACAGGGTCTCTTAAGCCAGCGCGGCTGGCTTCGAACCTGCGTGATCCTCCTGTCTCCGCTTCCCAAGCATGGGGATTACAGGTGTGCACCACCACGCCCGGCTTTATTCTTTATTTTTAAACAAGGTCTCACTAAGTTGTGGAGGGCCTCACTCAGTAGCTGAGGCTGGCCACAAACCCATCATCCTCCTGTCAGCCTCCCAAGTACTGGGATCACAAGCATGCACCACTATACCTGGCTCTGGTGCTGGGTATTGAACTCAAGGGCATTCTATCTTTGAGCTACCCCCCAGACCTATTTTCTTGTATTTTTTTTTTATTTTGAAACAGGTCTTACAAAATTTCTAAAGCTGGCCTCAAACCTGTGATCTTCAGCACAGTTTCAGTCTCTCAAGTACTAAGATTATAGGCATGCACCACCACACCCTGTATATGTGGTCATTTTTATAAAATGAAAAATATGTTATTCACAAATATTGTTTTTTGTTTCAAAAGAGATTTCAAAGAGATTAGATTACTTTTATTGTATTTATAAAACCAAAACAAAATTGAGGTAATTCAGGTCCACCCCTCCAAAAAAAGTATATACATCTAATATAAAATTTAGATGGAAGACTTATATTCAGATTATATTATCATTATTATTTTTATTATTATTTTTGTTGTACTGAGGGTGGAACTCACGGGCTGTTCTATCTCCGGGCTATACTCCCAGACCTATTTTTTATCCTTTATTTGGAATTAGGGTCTCACTAAGTTGCTGAGAGCCTCACTAAGTAGCTGAGGCTGGCTTCGAACCTGTGCGATCCTTCTGTCTCAGCCTCCCAAGCACTGGGAATACAAGCGTGTGCCACTACGCTCGGCTTCAGATTATATTTACTCAAATATTTTGAATTAACCGGAATTACAGAATGGGTTGCTTAAGCCGGGCATGGTGGCACACCCTTGTAATCCCAGCATTTGGGAGGCTGAGACAGAAGGATCCTGATTTGAGGACAGCCTCAGATACTTAGTGAGGTCCTTTGTAACTCAGTGAGACCCCGTTTCAAAATAAAGGATAAAAAATAGGGTTGAGGGTGTATATTAGAGGTAGAATGCCCCTGGGTTCCATCCCTAGTATGGCAAAAAAAAAAAAAAAAAAAAAAAAAAAGGATGTATTGCTTGTTCTTTACATTTAACAGAGAAAAATAATGAAGGCTGAATTACAACTAGTTTATTGGTAAATACATGGTTTCAATTGTAGTAATAAAATTTACTTGAACAAGAGAAAGTAATCAAAAGAATAAATGCTTGCTAATTAGTCATCAGAAAATCTGGCAGCCCGGCGTGGTGGCGCACGCTTATAATCCCAGCATTTGAGAGGCTGAGACAGGAGGATCAGTTCACGGACAGCCCCAGCTACTTAGGCTCTTTGTAACTTGGTGAGACCCTGTTTCAAAATATTTAAGAATAAAAAATAGGGTTAGGGGTGTATCTCAGGGTAGAATGTCTCTGGGTTCCATCCCTAGTACAAGAAAGAAAGAAAGAAAGAAGGAAAGAAAGAGAGAGAGAGAGAGAGGGAGGGAGGGAGGGAGGGAGGGAGGGAGAGAGAGAGAGAGAGAGAGAGAGAGAGAGAGAGAGAAAGAAAGAAAGAAAGAAAGAAAGAAAGAAAGAAAGAAAGAAGGAAGAGCCAGGCATGGTGGTGCATACTTGTAATTCCAGCATTTGGAAGGCTGAGACAGGAGGATCGTGATTTGTGGACAGACTCAGCTACTTAGTGAGGCTCTTTGCAACTGAGACCCTGTTTCAAAATAAAGAATAAAAATAAATAGGGCAGGGTGTGTAGCTCAGAGGTCGAATGCCCCTGGCTTCCATCCCCAGACCTGGCAAAAAAAACCCCAAAAAACAAAAATATCTGTGGCCATTTGGGCTGTCATGTAGAAATCCAAAATCACTCAAAGGCCAAATCTTAAAGATTGTCCTCAGCCGGGCGTGGTGGCGCACGCTTGTAATCCCAGCGCTTGGGAGGCTGAGTGAGATAGGAGGATCGTGCAGGTTCGAAGCCAGCCTCAGCTACTGAGTGAGGCTCTCAGCAACTTAGTGAGACCCTGTTTCCTAATAAAATATAAAATGGGTCTGGGAGTATAGCCCGAAAGTAGAAGGCCTCTGGGTTCCACCCCCAGTACCACCAAAAAATAAAAAAATAAATAAAAAATATAATCCCCACGCTTGGCTGGACTTGGTGGTGCACGCTTGTAATCCCCGCACTTGTGAGGTGGAGACAGGAGGATCACGCAGGTTCAAAGCCAGCCGCGCTGGCTTAAGAGACCCTGTTTCCAAATAAAAGAGTATAAAAATAGGTCTGGGAGTGTAGCCTGGAAGTAGAAGGGTTTTCAGGAACCCCAGTACCACACACACACACACACAAATTCGCACGCTTGGGAGGCTGAGACAGGAGGATCGCACAGCTACTTAGTGAGGCTCTCAGCAACTGAATGAGACCCTATTTCCAAATAAAGTATAAGAATTAGTTCTAGGAGTATAGCCCAGAGGTAGAAAGCCCTTGGGTTCCACCCCCAGTACCACAAAAAAAAAAAAAAAAAAAAGATTTTCCTCTTATTAGTTCATATGGAATAGGCCCATAGCATCGGGAATGTGTAGAATTCTGCAGATTATCACTTTCTAACCAAACCTGGCCCTTTGGCACATAACTGTGGCTTTTAAAGAAATCTGATTGACTAGTGGTGAGGATCTCGTCTCCTTCCAAACCATTTCTCTTTGACACATATTTGATTTGCGGTCACTTGGGCTTTTTGCACTCACTGTCACGTCTTTGGGTACCATAAACATGTTGGCTGAGATTTTCTGCAAAGACAGTATGCGAATTGAGCTGTAGGCTTCTTTGGTGTCCAGAACACCTGCGACCCCAGCGTATCCAGAAGCGCAGTGGGCTGTGAGCCATACTGGGCAGTGCAGCCAACAAGACTAAGTTCTCCCAGAACAGCAGGGAGCACAGTCTCCATCATCCCTGCCACCACTGGCCATGGGCTGCTCTCTAACACATTTGCTTCAGGGTAGCTATGGGGCTTCCATAGAAGTGTCTCCAGCCTGTCTCATAGCATGTGGGTGATCCATGGCTTCAGGGTTCCCCTGGCCATGGAGTCACCCAGGCTCAGGTGGGTCTTTCTCACAGATATTGATATTTCTTTTTTTTCTTCTTCTTTTTTTCGGTACTGGGAATGGAACCCAGGGGCATTCTACGAATCTCCAAGTTATATCCACAGCCTTACTTTTTATTCTTTATTTTGAAACGGTCTCACAGCGTTGCAAAGGGCCTAAGTGCTGAGTCTATCTTTGAATCGCGATCCTCTTGTCTGAGCCTCCCAAATGCTGGGATTACAAGCGTGCGCCACCATGCCTGGCAGTATTTCTTTTTTTGGGTGGGGATGGAACCCAGGGGCATTCTACCTCCAAGCTACACCCCCAGCCCTATTTTTTTATTCTTTATTTGAAACAGTGTCTCACTGAAATTGCAGAGGGCCTCACTAAGTACCTAAGGCTGTACGCGAACAGATCCTTCTGTCTCAGTCTCCCAAATGTTGGGATTACAAGCATGCATCACCACACTCAGCTCCCAGATATTGGTATTTCTTAATAACATATTACTCACACAGTTCCTTACAATCAATCCTGGATCGTGAACTGCAAGTGTGGTATTTCTCCAGACTAGGATAGTTTGGGCCTTTGCTTGTTGATATGTAGGGACGAGGACACAGGGAAGAGAGGGAAGGAAGACTCCGAGGGAGAGGGAGGCCAGGTGTGCTTGGTATGGTTGGCAGGAGGTGAGAGGCCCGGAGGAGGATGTAGAGAGCGGAGTAGAGCAGATGTCAGGGGAGAGTGTAGGGCAGGAGAGTCCGTAAATGTCTGCTTCAGGCTTCCGGCTTCTAGTAGTGAAAGTACCAGCTGGTCACAGATAGTGCTGTGTTTACTGTGTTCTGAAGTGTGGCCGGTGCCTGGTCCTTGTCACATGGCTCTGCTTCCTAAGAAGCAGGTCACTCAAGGTGGGCACCAAGACCACGCTTGTGATTCTCGTACTTGGGAGGCTGAGAGAGGAATACAGGCCAGCCTCAACAATCCAGCAAGACCCTCAGCGACTTTATTTAGACCCTGTTTCAAAATAAAAATAAAAAGGGTTGGGGATGTAGCTCAGAGGTAGAATACTCCTAGGTTCAATCCTCAATATCAAACAAACAAACAAACAAATAAATTAGTGGGCTGGGGGTGTAGCTCAGAGGTAGAATACCCCTGGGTTCAATCCCCAGAATGAAATAAATAGCCAAGCATGATGGAATATGCTTATAATCTTAGTACTTGGGAGGCTGAGACATGAGGATTGCAGGTTTGTAGCCAGCCTCAGCACTTATTGAGGTCATTTGTAGCTTAGTAAGGCTCTATTTAAAAAATAAAATAAGGTCGGGTATGGTGGTGCACACTTGTAATCCCAGTACTTGGGAGGCTGAGACAGGAGGATTGCGTAGGTTCGAAGCCAGCCTCAGCTCTCAGCAACTCAGTGAGACCCTGTTTCCAACTAAAGAATAAAAAATACGGCTGGGGCATAGCTTGGAGGTAGAATGCCTCTGGGTTCCATCCCTAGTACCACAAAAATAAAATAAGAGCCAGGTGTGGTGGCACATGCTTCTAATCCCAGTACTTGGGAGGCTGAGGCAGTAGTACTGCAGGTTTGTGGCCAGCCTTGGCTACTTATGCCCTCTGCAACTTAGACCCTGTTTCAAAATAAAGAATAAAAGTGGGGTATGGTGGTGCACGCTTGTAATCCCCGTGCTTGGGAGGCGGAGACAGGAGGATTGCGTAGGTTCAAAGCCAGCCTTGCTGGCTTAAGAGACCCTGTTTCCAAATAAAAATATGAAATAGGTCTGGGAGTGTAGCCCGGAGAAGGGTTCCATCCCCAGTACCACACAAAAAATGAATAAATAATAAAATATAGGGCTGAAGGTATAACTTGGAGGTAGAATGTCCCAGGTTCAGTCCCCAGTACTGCAATAAATAAATAGATTAATTAAATTAAATAGCCCTGGAGGTTTAGCTTGGAGGTAGAATGCCTTGGGGTTCCACCCCCAGTACCATGGGTGAATGAATGAATGAAAAGGCTGGGGGGTAGCTCAGAGGTAGAATACCTCTTGGTTCAATCCCCAGCACCACCAAAAAAAGGAACAAACAGAAAAAAGGAAGCAGCAGGCTGTGGCGCACAGTTTCCTGAGTCGGGGAAGTCTCACTCACTGGCGGTGCTTGGACTGTGCCCTTCTAGATACCCAAACACGGCCTGTGAGCTTCTGAGCTGTGATGTGCCACAGATGAACGACAGGCTGGGCGGGGACGAGAGTCTGCTGAGCCTCCTGTGTGGCTTTCTGGACCGAGAGCCTCCGCTCAACCCGCTGCTCGCCAGTTTTTTCAGCAAAACCATTGGCAGTCTCATCGCGAGGAAAACCGAACAGGTAACGTGTGAGCACATGTTTTGGTTGCTTGCAGCATCACCAGGTTGTAGAGACAGTGCTTTGATCGCTCACTGGGGATGGGTGGAGCTGTGTCATTGGAGGCCACTTGAGAATGCTTGAGTAAGAAGATAAGACAGCTTCTCCTGCAAACTGGAGGCTGGTGCAGCTGGGCTGCACGCAGGGCTCAGGTGTGTGTCACCACACCTGGCTCCACCTTTTTCTTTTCTTTTTTTTTTTAGGGGGGGTTGCCAGGACTGAACCCAGGGGCATTCTACCTTCGAGCTATACCCACAGCCCTATTATTTATTCTTCATTTGGAAACAGGGTCTCACTAAATTGTGGAGGGCCTCACTAAGTAGCTGAGGCTGGCTGTGGACCTGTGATCCTTCTGTCTCAGCCTCCCAAGTGCTGAGATCACAAGTGTGCAGTGCACTGCCTGGCTTTCTTTTCACTTTTCTCTTTTTTTTTCTAATTTTTTATTTATTTTATTTTATTTTTTTGGTGGTATTGGGAATGGAACCTAGAGGCATTCTATCTCTGAGCTACATCCCCAGCCTTATTTTTTTATTCTTTTTTTTTGGGGGGGGGGTCTGGGGATGGAACCCAGGGGCATTCAACCTCCAAGCTACACCCCCTGCCCTATTTTTTATTCTTTATTTTGAAACCGGGTCTCACTGAGTTGCAGAGGGCCTAAGTAGCTGAGGCTGTCCGGGAACTGCGATCCTTTGATTTCAGCCTCCCTAATGCTGGGATTACAAGCATGTGCCATCACGCCCAGCCCTTCTTTGCTTTTCTTTGCTTTTCTTTGCTTTTCTTTCTTTCTTTCTCCCTTCCTTTCTTCCTTTCTTCCTTTCATTCTTGTCTGGGGATGGAACCCAGGGGTATTAGACCGCCAAGCTACACACCCCCAGCCCTATTTTTTATTTTTTATTTTGAAAAAAGGTCTCACTAAGTTGCGGAGGGCCTCACTAAGTAGCTGAGGCTGTCCACAAACTGCGATCCTCGAGTCTCAGCCTTACAAGCTGCACCACCAGGCCCTGAGGTAAAATGCCCCTTGGGTTCAATTCTCAGTACAACAACACTTGGTGGAAGTACCCCTGGTTTTCAGGGTCGGCCCTGCTTGCTTACTAGGTGTGCTTGGTTCCAGGTGATTCTGTTTTTGAAGAAGAAGGACAAGTTCATCAGCCTGGTGCTGAAGCACATGGGTACCTCGGCCCTCATGGACCTGCTGTTGCGCCTGGTCAGCTGTGTGGAGCCGGCTGGGCTCCGGCAGGAGGTCCTGCATGTGAGTGCCTGGGAGAGTGAATGCCCTCCCACTCCGCCACCACCCTGCTTTCCCCCAGCAGCCCAGCACCAGCAGGGTTCCGGTGTGCGTCTCCACCCTCCTCAGCCTGCTCAGAAGCAAGGAGCACAGAGGCCCCTCTCCCCAGCCCTCCAGCCTCCTGCTCCTGCAGAACAGAGTGGGTTTTCCACCTCTGCCCTTTCCCCAGGGCGCCTTGAGGTGTGCACAGGCGCCTGTGAGGAGAACACGCGGTGCTGCGGTGTCCCACACAGAGGCCCAGGGCTCCGTGCATTGTGTCTGTCCTGATGGCCAGTCAGCAGAAGGAGCTTCCTGTAGTACTTGGAAAGAGAAGCGCCCCTGGCCCAGATTTGAGCTGTGCCCATTGTTGTTTGACAGGCTTTGTTTTTACTGCAGGTTTTTTGTGTGGCATTGGGAATCAAACTCAGGGTCATTCTTCTGCGAGCTATACCCACAGCCCTTTTTTTTTTTTTCTGGAACTGGGGATGGAACCCAGGGGCATTCTACCTTCAAGCTATATCCCAGTCCTATTTTTTTGTTCTTTATTTTGAAACAGGGTCTTACTAAGTTGTGGAGGGCCTCACTAAGTAGCTGAGGTTGGCCGCTAATCTGTGATCCTTCTGTCTCAGTCTCCCAAGTACTGGGATTACAAGTGTGCGCCACCACACCCAGTTCCTATTTTATATCTTATTCTTTTTGTGTGTGTGTGGTACTGGGGATTGAACCCAGGGACATTCTACCTCCCAGCTATACCCCGAACCCTATTTTTAATTGTTTATTTTGAAACACGGTCTCAGTAAGTTGCAAAGGACCTCGCTACGTTGCAGAGGGTCTCACCAGTAGCTGAGGCTGGCCTTGAACCTGCGATTCTCCAGTCTTAGTCTCTCAAGCACTAGGATTACAGGTGTGCGCCACTATGCCTGGCCTTTTTTTAAAATTTTGAAACAGGGTCTCACTAAGTTGTAGAGGGCCTTACTTAGTTGGTGAGGCTGTCTGCTAACCTGTGATCCTCCTGTCTCAGCCTCCCAAGTACTGGGATTATAAGTGTGCACCACCATACCCAGTGTAGTCCGTGTAGTCCTTTTTGTTTTTTGTTTTGAAACAGGGACTCATTAGGTTGCTGAGGCTGGCCTCAAACCTGATTCTCCATTTCAGCTTCCCAAGTACTGAGATTACAGGCATGAGCCACCATGCCCGGCTCCTTCAGCCTTTTTCTTCCTCTGGGAAGGGAGTTCTGTCAAGGTGGTTCTTCTCACTCTAAGGTTGCTAGCTCGTTTCATTATGGCGCTCATGCTTACACAGTGAGCACAGCGTCCAGCTCGGCCCTGTTACCAGCTGCAGTGGGAGCTTGGGTACCATGTGCCATGCAGCTTGTCCTGCATTACACCGCTCGGCTTGCAGAGCGGCCCGTGGGGCAGCACCCGTCTTCGGATGAGGAGTCTGAGGCCCAGGGCACCAAGTGCACGGAGGGCCGGTGTGCCGGTTTGCCTGTGCCCTGACACCATCGCTTGGACCCCCATTGCCCTTAGCCTTGAGGAGTGTCACCTTCAGCCTGCGCATGCCTGCACACACCAGGGCCTTTTGCTTGTCCTGGTTCTGGGAAGGCTCCAGCACTGCAGGGGGCTGGGTCCGCGTGGCATATCAGTATCCAGTTCTTCTTAGATGTCCTGAAGACAGAGTGCATGTGTGCCGTTAAGGCGGGTCAGTAGTCCAGCTCTTTAAACTCTTTGGGCTTCTCCCAGTGTTTCTGGGCCTTGGTGCACAGGTGTGTCCGGTAGCATCTCTGTCCCAGGAAGCGTGGGTTTCTGCTGCACCAAAGGACTTTCCTTCACTTTAGTTAGATGCAGGCAGAGATACTGATGGGCCTTCTTTTTTCCCTTTCAGTGGCTTAATGAAGAGAAAGTCATCCAGAGACTTGTAGAACTGATCCACCCACATCAGGATGAAGATGTGAGTGTGATGCCCAAGAGCCCGCCTTCCCTCGGGGACTGCTCCTGGGCTCTGGGGCACTTGCTGCCGCTGTTTGGAGGGCGAGTCACTCCCTTCCTCTGCTGAGAACCAGTTAGTTGCTTCTCTTCCTTTAATCAAGGACTAATCTCTAGGCGGGCAGGTCTTCCTTCTTCCCTTTCGTTTGTTTACTAAAACTCTATACCAGCCAGGTGGTGTGTAATCCCAACACTTGGGAGTCTGAGATTGGAGAATCCTGGGTTGAAGGACAGCTTCGGCATTGTAGGACTCCCAGCAGCCTCCTGAGAGTTTCAGAACGAAAACGTAGCTGGGCGTGCTGGTGCACACTTATCATCCCAGCAGTTGGAGGGCCGGGGCAGGGGGATCACAGGGTCACAGCCAGATGCAGCACCGTAGTAAGCCATCCACAACTTAGTGAGACCCTGCAGTAAAACAGGGCGAGGGGTGTAACTCAGAGGTAGAATGCTTCTGTGTTCAACCCCCAGCACCAAAAACGGGCTGGCATGGTGACACGTGCCTGTAATCCCAATACTTGGAAGGCTGAGACAGGAGGATCGCAGGTCCAAGGACAGCTTCAGCAACATAGCAAGAGCCTCAGCAACGTAGGGAGACCCTGTTTCAAACAAAAAATAATATCTCTTTTTGGGGTATTGGGGCTGGAACCCAGGGGCATTCTACCTCTGAGCCACACCCCCAGCCATATTTTTTTATTCTTTATTTTGAAACAGGGTCTCACGGAGTTGCAAAGGGCCTCACTAAGTAGTAGCTGAGGCTGTCCTCGAATCGCGATCCTCCTATCTCAGCCTCCCAAATGCTGGGATTACAAGCGTGTGCCACCATGCCTGGTAAAAAATAATATTTTTCAAAAAGGACTGAGTGTATAGCTTAGAGATAGAATGCCCCTGGTCTCATATCTATCTCTGTTTCTTTCTCTCTTTCTCTTTCTGTCTCTGTCTGTCTGTCTGTCTCGCTCTCTCTCTCTCTCTCTCTCTCTCTCTCTCACACACACACACACACACACACACACACGCCTGGCGATTGCCAGCACTTTAAAAAGAATAAAATTACGCCGGGCGTGGTGGTGCACGCTTGTAAACCCCGCGCTTGGGAGGCTGAGACAGGAGGATCGTACAGGTTCGAAGCCAGCCTCAGCTACTTAGTGAGGCTCTCAGCAACTTAGTGAGACACTGTTTCCAAATAAAATATAAAAAAGGTCTAGAGCCGGGCGTGGTGGCGCACGCTTGTAATCCCTGCGCTTGGGAGGCTGAGACAGGAGGATCGTACAGGTTCGAAGCCAGCCTCAGCTACTTAGTGAGGCTCTCAGCAACTTAGTGAGACCCTGTTTCCAAATAAAATATAAAAATTTGGTGTGGGGGTATAGCCCAGAGGTAGGAAGCCTCTGGGTTCCACCCCCAGTACCACCAAAAAAAAAAAAAAAAAGTCTAGGAGTATAGCCCGGAGGTAGAAAGCCTCTGGGTTCCACCCCCAGTACCACCACCAAAAAAAAAAAAAAAAAAAAAAAAAGTATAAAATAAGTCTGGGAGTGTAGCCCAGAGGTAGAAGGGCTTCCAGGAACCCCAGTATCACCTAAATAAATAAATAAATAAATAATAAATAAATAAAATAAAAAGAATAAAGTTGCATATAATTTTAGTGTGGCTAGTGAGGTCTAACCAGCCCAGTTCCGAGTTGATAAAAGTCAAATATAAGCCAGGTATTGTGACTATACCTGCAATCACAGTGCTTAGGAGGCTGAGACAGGAGGATTAACCATGTAGCTAAGTGGTAGAACTCTCTGGGTTGAATTCCCAGTACAACAAAAAAACAACCACAACCAAAACCAGTTCTAAGGCCAGGCATGGTGGCACGCATGCTTGTAATCCCAGTACTTGGGAGGCTGAGACCGGTGGATCACTGTTCGTGGACACCCTCAGCTACTTAGTGAGGCCTTCTGCAATTTAGTGAGACCCTGTTTCAAATTAAAGATGCCACAGTGAGGAGGAACCAGCACAGAAGTCATCCCAAGCTTCTGTCTCAGTCTTGGATGTCGGGTACAGTCCTACATGAAATAGAGGCTGGAGTCCCTGTGACGAATATGTTCACTTCCTATTTCTTTTCTTTTCTTTTCTTTTTTTTTTTTTTTGCGGTACTGGGGATGGAATCTAGAGGCATTCTGCCTCTAAGCTACACTCCCTGCCCTATTTTTATTCTTTATTTTGAAACAGGGTCTCATTAAATTGCAGAGGGCTTCACTAAGTAGCTGAGGCTGTCCGCAAACTGCAATCCTCTGGTTTCAGCCTTCCAAATGCTGGGATTATAAGCATGCACCACCACCCTGGCTGATTCTCTGTATTTTTTTTTTTTTTTGTACTTTTTTGCAATATTGGGGATGGAACTCAGTGGCATTTTACCTCCAAGCCTTGCCCCCAGCCCTATTTTTTATTCTTTATTCTTAATTTTTCTATTATTTATTTATTTATTTATTTATTTATTTATTTATATTGCGGGTCTGGGGATGGAACCCAGAGGCATTCAACCTCCAAGCTACACCCCTGCCCTATTTTTTATTTTTATTTTGAAACTAGGTCTCACTGAGTTGCAGAGGGCCTTACTAAGTAACTGAAGCTGTCCGTGAACTGTGATACTCCTGTCTCAACCTCCCAAATGCTGAGATTACAAGCATGTGCCACAACGCCTGGCTTGACTCCCTGTATTTTTGAGGATCATGGCAAGACCCTGGTGTGTGTGTGTGTGTGTGTGTGTGTGTTTTGTGGTACTGGGAATTGAACAGATGGAACCCTTCAAACTACACCCAGCCCTATTTTGTATTTTGAGACAGGGTCTCACTAGATTGATGTGCGTCTCACTACTTGCTGAGCCTGTCCTTGAACCTGCCATCCTCCTGTCTCGGCCTCCAAATTCTGGTAATATAGTTGTGCACCACCACACCTGCCTGAGACCCTGTTTTAAAATAAAAAATAAAGCCAAGGGTGGTGGTACATAATTTTAATCCCAATATTTGGGAACCTAAGACGGGGATTATGGTTCTCTGACAGCTTCAGCTACTCAGTGAGGCCCTCTGCAACTCAGTGAGACCCTGTTTCAAGTGAAGTATAAAAAAATAGGGCTGGGCCGGGCGTGGTGGGCACGCTTATAATCCCAGCACTCAGGAGGCTGAGACCAGAGGACCGCAGTTTGCGGACAGTCTCAGCTACTCAGTGAGGCCTCTGCAACTCAGTGAGACTCTGTTTCAAGTGAAGTATAAAAAAATAGGGCTGGGGGTGTAGCTCGGAGATAGAATGCCCCTGGGTTCAGTCCCTAGTACCACAAAAAATAAAGTATAGCGGAACATTTGTTTAACATATTTGGGTGTTTGGGGCCCCATTTATACTTCGTGGGAATGAACCAGTCATAGTGGCACATGCCAGTGCTTGGGAGGCTGAGACAAGAGGATCGCAGGTTCAAAGTCAGCCTCAGTGACTTAGCAAGGCTCTCAGAAACCTAGTGAGAAGCCTGGAATAGTCACACACACTTATAATCCCAGCATTTGGGAGACTGACACAGGAGGATCGCGGTTTGAGGACAGCCTCCCTTACTTAGGCCCTTTGTAACTCAGTGAGACCTTGTTTCTTCAAAATAAAGAATAAAACAAAATAGGGTGTTGGCCTGGGGGTGTTGCCTGGAGGTAGAATGCCCCTGGGTTCCATCCCCAGTACAGAAAGAAAGGAAGAAAGAAAGAAACCAACCTAGTGAGACCCTGTTTTCAAATAAAAATAAAATTGAGCTCGAGGTGTAGCTTGAAGGTAGAATGCCTCTAGAATCAATCTCCAGTAACAACAAAACAAAACAAAACAAAAAACAGTCCTGGGGACGGTTTAATAGGTTCAATACAACCCAAAAGAAAAAACAACCATGAAACTCCACCTAGCTCTACATCTTGATAGGCATAGCAAGCAGAAACAGGCCGCTTTGACATGAGCCTGGTGCTCTGGAGTCTGTAGGAGACTCAGAGTCCAGATGTGTGGGTGACGGGGCACAGCCCACCCGAGGCTGGTCCCACTGGCAGCCTTCCTTGACTGAGGGGCTGTTTCCCTGTCTTTCCAGAGGCAGTCGAATGCTTCCCAGGCACTCTGCGACATCGTCAGGCTGGGTCGAGACCAGGGCAGTCAGCTGCAAGAAGCTCTGGGGCCGGATCCACTCCTTGCAGCGCTGGAGTCGTGAGTGCCGGGGACCGCGGTGCGACGGGCCTTGCTCTGGGGCGCAGGAGTGTCTTGGAGCCTCTCTACGCACCAGATGTCACTGCTCCCCCTGATTCAGTCTGATGAGCACCCAGGTTCAGAGCCCAGGGAGGGGTGTCCAGGGGAGAGCTGGGCAGGAGCACTGCGAGCCCTGGGCCGTTGTGACACACGCTACTTGTCTGTGCGCTTGTATCCCATGCAGGGCAGGGAGCACGCTGTTTTTGTCTCCTCTGAGCGAAGTCAGAGGCTGCTCCTGGCTCAGGGTGCTGTGGGAACCTCCTGGGAGGATGGCGCTCACATCGTGTCTGTACTTGTTCTGATGTACGGTGGGTGACCTTCGCATGTGCCCGACAGGCAGGACTGTGTGGAGCAGCTCCTGAAGAACATGTTTGATGGAGACCAGACGGAGAGCTGCCTGGTCAGCGGGACGCAGGTGCTGCTGGCCCTGCTGGAGCCAAGGCGGACAGGGTGAGCCTCTCCCTGTAGAGTGGTGGGTGCTCAGAGTGGCCAGACTGACTTGTGTTGACTCCTTGCTTATGATACAGCGATAACGTGGACAGACCCCTGTTTGGAAAGGTTAGCCTTATGCTTTGGGCTGGGCTGTGACCACTGCTGCCAGCGCGCAGTGCATCGACAAGTGTGTAGAATAGGTGTAGTTTTCCCCAAAATGTGTGGCACACTACAGCTCGTGTGTGCTGTGTGCAGTGTGTGTACCTCCCCCAGGGCCTTCAGCTCTGACATGAAGCTATTGCTAACGTGTATCTCCCATGCCAGGACAGGGAGACTCTTTGTCGTGTCTCCAAAGCTCCTTGGACACATGCTGATCTAGCTGCTGAGTGTCGAGTCAGGTGCTCTGTTTCAGGGATTCTCCTCTACCTCTTTCCCATTTATCAGATATTACTTGAATACCTACCGCAATAGCTGGGCGTGGTGGCGCACGCTTGTAACCCCCGCGCTTGGGAGGCTGAGACAGGAGGATCACACAGGTTCGAAGCCAGCCTCGGCTACTGAGTGAGGCTCTCAGCAACTTAGTGAGACCCTGTTTCCAAATAAAATATAAAATAGGTCTGGGAGTAGCCTGGAGGTAGAAAGTCTCTGGGTTTCACCCCCAGTACCACAAAAAAAAAAAAAAAAAAAAAAAAAAATTGCCTGCCAGATTGCTAGCATAGGATCCCTGGGAGGTGAAGGTAACTGAGGCAGCCTCTCCTTGGCTTGCAGTCTGACCCAGGCAGTCAGCTGTGGTCAGTAGGAGTGATGCGGTAGGGGACATACTAGACAGGCGCCGGGTGTCTGGGTCCCTGAGAAGCAGTTCACACGGGCCAGTGGGTGGAGCCTCACTGGTCAGGGAGGTTAGCCCTAAGAGGCCCCACATACTAAAGACATCCTGACAGCAAGGGGTCCTTGGGTGGGCTTGCTTAAAGGCACTTCTGTCATGTGGCCCCAGGGGAGGTCGCCATGCTGGTTGTCCTCAGAGGCTTGCTGAGGCAGAGGCAAGGAAACAGCACTTCCTAGCCACGATGGGAGGCAGAGGAAACAAGTTTGGGTGGGAGGTTGAGTTTGTTTGGGTATATATATGCTTGAAACCCTTCTAGAATCCCAGGTAGAAACTTCAGGAAGTTTTCAAAATTTGCTTGGAGAACCGGGCGTGGTGGTACATGCTTGTAATCCTAGCATTTGGAAGGCTGAGACAGGAGTATAAGAGTTCACAGAAAGCCTCGGCTACTTAGTGCGGCTCTTTGCAAATCAGTGAGACCCTGTTTCAAAATAAAGAATAAAAAATAGGGCTGTGGTTCGGAAGTAGAAAGCCCCTGGGTTTCATCCCCAGTACCACCAAAAAAAAAAACAAAAACTTGCTTGGAGCGCATGATGCCAGGCTGGCTGTTGGGTCCCAGCAAGCCTATGGCTGTGAGCTGTGAGCTTCAGATGAGAGAGCCTGGATCCTCCTGTCTCAGCCTCCCAAGTACTGGGATCACAGGTGTGTGCCACCACGCCAGGCTCACGTACTTTTGTTACTGGAAAGGGTGTTTAAATCTGTGTCTCAGAGAAACTGGCTTGAACAGGCAAAGACAGTGTGGCCATTCTGAGGACTGGAGACAGCGTGGGTTTATTATTTTGTTTTGCTTTTATTTTAAAAAAATTTTTTTAAACTGGGAATTGAACTCAGAGGCAGTCTACCTTCAAGTTATACTCCCAGCGCCCCCCCCCTTTTTTTTTGCTACCGAGGATGGAACCCAAGGGCAGTCTACCTCCAAGCTATATCCCATATTTTTTAGTCTTTTTAGTTTTTGAAACAGGGTCTCTCTGAGTTGCAGAGGGCCTTACTAAGTAGCTGAGGCTGTCCATGAACCACGATCCTCCCGTCTCAGCCTCCCGAATGCTGGGATTACAAGCGTGTGCCACCATGCCTGGCTCTGAATGTTCTTAACATAGGAGAGGCAAGCCAGGCATGGTGGCACACGCTTGTAATCCCAGCATTCGGGAGGCTGAGACAGGAGGATTGCACAGGTTTGAAGCCATCCTCAGCTACTTAGTGAGGGCTTTTGCAACTCAGAGAAACCCTGTTTCAAAATAAAGAATAAAAAAAATAGGGCTAGAGGTATCGCTCAGAGGTAAATTGGCCCTGGGTTTCATCTCCAGTACTGCATAAATAAATAACACATACATACTTACATACATACATACATACATACATACATACATACATCAGTGTTACCTGGGTGGACATGGTGGTGTACGCCTGTAATCCTGGTACTTGGGAGGCTGAAAAATGAGGCCAGCTTCAGTAATTGAGCAAGACCTTGTTTCAAAATAAGAACAATTATTTTATCTTATTTTTGCAGGGGCCTCACTAAGTAGCTGAGGCTGGCTGTGAACCTGCCATCCTCCTGTCTCAGCCTCACAACTACTAGGGATGCAAGTGTGTGCCACCACATCTGGCCTTCAAAATAATTTTGTGTGTGGGGGGGGCTGGAGCTCAGAACATTTGGGAGGCTGAGACCAGAGGATCGTGGTTCGCAGACAGCCTCAGCTACTTAGTGAGGCCCTCTGTAACTTAGTGAGACCCAATTTCAAAAAATAAAGAATAGCTGGGCGTGGTGGCATACGCTTGTAATCCCCACGCTTGGGAGGCTGAGACAGGAGGATCGCACAGGTTCGAAGCCGGCCTCACTGGCTTAAGACACACTGTTTCCAAATAAAAATATAAAATAGGTCTGGGAGTGTAACCTGGAAGTAGAAGGGTTTCCAGGAATCCCAGTACCACCAAAATTAAATAAATAAATAAATAAATAAATAAATAAATAAATAAATAAAAAGCCAGGCATGGTGGCACCCGTTGTAATCCCAGTACTTGGGAGGCTGAGACAGTAGGATCACAAGTTCAGCCTCAGCAACTTAGTGAGGCTCTCAGCAATCTAGTGTGATTCTGTTTCCAAATAAGAAATAAAATTGGAGCCAGGCATCACGGCACACACTTGTAATCCCAGCACTTGGGAGGCTGAGACAGGAGGATCACACAGGTTCGAAGCCAGTCTCAGCTACTTAGTGAGGCTCTCAGTAACTTAGTGAGACCCTGTTTCCAAATAAAATATAAAATAGGTCTGGGAGTATAGCCTAGAGGTAGGAAGGCACTGGGTTCCACCCTCCAGTACCACAAAAAGAACAAAAATAGGGCAAGGGCTGTAGCTCAGAGGTTGAATGCCCCTGGGTTCCATCCCCAGACCTGCAAAAAAAAAAAAAAGGAGGGGCGGCCTCAGCAGGGCCAGGGAGCACAGGGCAGCGAGTCCGTGCCGGTGCCAGCCTGCACTCTTGGCTCTCACCAGAGAACCTTTCCAGAGAGCCCTGGGGGCCTTTGTCATATCATCGTTACTAAGTCTTGTTCGGAAGTCTTGAGTAGTGCCACTTTTGAGATTCTGTGTGTGTGTCTATGTGTGTTACTAGGTTTGGTTGATGAGAGTCAACTACTTAGGCCCTTTGCAACTCAGTGAGACCCTGTTTCAAATCAAGAAAAAATAGAGCTGGGTGGGTAGCTTGAAGGTAGAATGCCCCTGGGTTCAATCCACAGTACCTTAAAAAAAAAAAAGAGCTATTTTGGGAAGAGGAAGACGAGCTAGACTCTGGCAGTGGGCGAGGTGAGCGGGCACAGTGTCTTCTGAGGCTCCATCTGCTGTCCTCACCCACAGGACAGAGGGCTTGGTAGACTCCTTTTCTCAGGGACTGGAAAGGCCACACACTGTCAGCAGCAGCGTCCTGGACGGAATTGAGCCCCGGCTGAAGGACTTCCACCATCTCCTGCTCAGCCCGCCAAAGGTACCTGTCTGCGAGCGCTGTGGGGTCTCTGGAGACACTGCAGGACCGGGCCGTGTGCAGGGCGGGGACTCCACCCCTGGGTCTCCCACAACGCACACAACAGTGACGTGCATATGCCGCGTCCTTCCTCGGGCCCCTAGAGGGCCCTGGGCGGAGGCCAAAACAAGTGCTTGCTGTATGCCCGGGCCCCTCTGTGAATATCCACTGGCCTCCCTAGGCGGCAGAGCCTGAGGCACTGTAGCTCAGCCTCGGGCTGCGGGGGCTCACTCAGGCTGTGGGCAGTGTTTGGGTCATGCAGAGTAGGGCTGGGGCCACCGGAAGCTGGGGTTCCCCCATCCCTCCTGCCTCGTGTTCAGCCTCTCTCCTGCCCTGATCTACCCCGTGACTCCCGTCTCACCTGTCGGCTTCCTGGCCGCCTCCTTTGCTAGCAGGGATGCTTCTTGGAGGCGGGGTTCTGCTGTTGGTTCCTTCTGAGCACGCTGCAGGTGGGGAATCAGGAGGCTCAGTCCTGCTCCTGGCACGCACTGCGGGTGGTCTTCTCTAAGTGCTCATGAGCCTCTGTTGAGCCCCAGAGAGGCTGAGGGTGTGTGTGTGTGTGTGTGTGTGTGTGTGTGTGTGTGTGTGTGTTAGTGGTGATTGAACCAGGGACATTCTACCTCTGAGCTACACCTTTAGCCCTATTTTTGTTTTTATTCTTTATTTTGAACAGGGTCTCACTAAGTTGCGGAGGGCCTCACTAAGTAGTTGAACCTCTGTGACTTAGTAAAACCTTGTTTTAAAATAAAGATAAAAAATAGGGTTGGGGGTATACCTCAGAGGCAGAATGCCCCTGGGTTCAGTCCCCAGTACTACAATAAAATCAAATGAAATAAGCAAACTGCCCAAGTCAGAGATGGTGGCAGTGACATGCTTGTAACCCCAGCACCACAAAACAAAACCAGGCCCCAACTCGGTGGCACCTCTGTTTGCAGAAGGAAGCCATCCTGACCACCATCGGGGTGCTGGAGGAGCCCCTGGGGAGTGCCCGCTTGCATGGCGCGCGTCTTGTGGCGGCACTGCTGCACACAAACACACCCAGCATCAACCAGGAGCTCTGCCGGCTCAGCACCATGGACCTGCTGCTGGTGAGTGGTGCCACGGCAGCCGGAAGTGTGCACCGGGCATGCAGATGGGCTGGGGGCAGCGGAATGGGGCTCAGCGGGACAGGCAGCTGGAATGAGCACCCGACAGAAGCTCGCTAAGGAGACGTGCCAGCCTGCGTCCTGGGGCTGGAGCGCACTGAGCACCAGGGACCGCCCTCACAGCAGAGGCAGACATCCAGGCCTGCAGCTCCTCCTCAGGTTCTGACTTCACCTTAGGGGACTGCAGGCAGCTCTTAGGTAGCAGTGTCCTGAATGAGAAGCTCCTCCTCTGCCTCAGAGAGCCCCCTTGCAGCTCCTGTCACAGCGGTGGCAGTGCCCTGCACATGGCACAGGCTGCCCTGGCTGCAGCCCCGGGGTGTGAGGAGGCGGCAGCGGCCAGGGACAGCTGCTCTGAGGAAGAGCCTTAAGCGGCCACTGTAGGCCAGCACAGCCGCCTCCCTCCTGCCTGGCCTGTGGCCTCTGCTCTGAGGAAGCTCCCTGCAAGTTTAGTCCCAGAGGAGGACTTCTCCGTGGGAACCAGGCCTGGAATGCTGTCCACCTCGGAAATTATCCCTGGAAGTTGTTGATCACAGCTGTGGCCGAGATCCCAGTCTGAATCAGGGAGCTTTGCACAAGACTCGCTTTCCTCTTCCTCTCTCTCTCTCTTTTTTTTTTTTTGTACTGTGGATGGAACCTTTCTACCTCCCAGACCTATTTTATATTTTATTTGGAAACAGGGTCTCTTAAGCCAGAGAGGCTGCTTTGAACCTGCGTGATCCTCCTGTCCCTGCCTCCCAAGCGCGAGGATTACAAGTATGCGCCACCACGCCCGGCTTGTGTCTTATGTTTTTATTGTGATAAAGTTCTATTACATAAAATTTGCCATTTTAACAATTTTTTATGTGTGTGATACTGAGGACTGAACATTGAACCCAGGGAAATTCTTTCTCTGAGCATGTCCTCAGCCTTTTTTTTTTTTTTTTTTTTGGTGGTACTGGGGTTCCTGGAAGCCCTTCTACCTCCAGGCTACACTCCCAGACTTATTTTTTTACATTTTTATTTGGAAACAGGGTCTCCTAAGCCAGCACGCGCGGCTGGCCACCACGCCCGGCTTTCCTCAGCCTTTTTAAAAATTTTATTTTAAAGCTGGAAATGGTGGCGCATGCATGTAATCCTGGCATTTGGGAGGCTGAGACTGGAAGATCGCGGTTTGTGGCTAGCCTCAGCTACTTAGTGAGGTACTTTGCAACTCAGTGAGACCCTGTTTCAAAATAAAGAATAAAAAATAGGGCTGGGGGTGTAGTTTGAAGGTAGAATACCCCTAGGTTCCATCGCCAGTACTGCAAAAAAATAAAAATTTGTTTTTAAGGCCAGGTATGGTGGCGCACGCTTGTAATCCAGTACTTGGGAAGCTGAGACAGAAAGATCGCAAGTGCATGGCCAGCCTCAGCTTCTTAGGCCCTATTTTAAAATAAAGAATAGGAAATATGGCTGGGAGCTAGGCATGGTGGCACACACTTGTAAACCCAGCATTCGGGAGGTAGAGACCTGAGGATCTATATTCGCTGACAGCCTCAGTTACTTAGCCCCTTTGCAACTCAGTGAGACCCTGTTTTATTATTTTTATTTTTTATTTTGTTTTATTGTGGTACTGGGGGTGGAACCCAGAGGCTTTCTACCTCTGGGCTATACTCCCAGACCTATTTTTGGAAACAGGGCCTCACTAAGTTGCTGAGAGCCTCACTAAGTAGCTGAGGCTGGCTTCGAACCTGCGCGATCCTCCTGTCTCAGCCTCCCAAGTGCGGGGATTACAAGCGTGTGCCACCACACCCGGCTCAGTGAGACCCTGTTTTAAAAATAAAGAAATAAAGAGCTGGGCGTGGTGGGCACGCTTGTAATCCCAGTGCTTGGGAGGCTGAGACAGGAGGATCGCGCAGGTTCGAAGCCAACCTCAGCTACTGAGTGAGGCTCTCAGCAACTCAGTGAGACCGGAGGTAGAAAAAAGCCCCTAGGTTCCACCCCCAGTACCACAAAAAAAAAAAACCAAACAAACAAAAAACTAAAAGAAATAAGGCCGGGCGTGGTGGCGCACGGTTGTAATCCCTGCACTTGGGAGGCAGAGACAGGAGAATCGCTCAGGTTCGAAGCCAGTCATGCCGGTTTAAGAGACCCTGTTTCCAAATAAAAATATAAAAATGGTCTGGGAGTGTAGCCCGGAGGTAGAAGGGCTCCCAGGAACCCCAGTACCATTAAAAAAAATTTTAAAAAAAGAGAGAGCCAGAAAACCTGGTTATGCTGCTCAAGCAGGATGTATCACCAAGTGAGAGGAGTGGGCTGGGGTGCTCAGGAGAGATGCTGCCACCCGGCTCTGCAGGGCTCATTCCCAAGTCCTGTTGCCTTACGTCACGAGGACCAGGGCTGGCAGCTAGAGCTGGCCAGCAGTGTCTCAACAGGTATGTCTATCAGTGACTGGGCGAGTGACGCGTGTTTCTCAGTCCCCCTTAAGTCCCAGTTTCTGTAACCCTTTAGGCCCCTGTGTCTCCATTTATTTTATTTTGTTGCTAGGCCAACAGCCTGCCTGATGCAACAGAACATGAATTATCTGCCGTGACCAGTTCCACCATGCCTACACTTCTAGCCCTATTTTTAAAATTATATTTTATTTAAAATTACTATATTAAGCTGGGTGTGGTGACGTATGCTTGTAATCCTGCATTTGGGAGGCTGAGACAGGAGGATTGTGGTTTGTGGACAGCCTCAGCTACTTAGGCCCTTTGCATCTCCGTTAGACCCTGTTTCAAAATAAAGAATAAAAATAGGGCTGGAGGAATAGATCAGAGGTAGAATGCCCCTGGGTTCCATCCCCAGTACCACAAAATAAAATAAAATAAAATTACTTTATTAAGCCAGGCATGATGGCACACTTGTAATCACAGCATTTGGGAGGCTGAGACAGGATTGTGGTTCGCGGCCAGCCTTAACTACCTAGTGAGGCCCTTTGCAACTCAGTGAGACCCTGTTTAAAATAAAGAATAAAAAATAGGGCTGGGGATGCAATTCGTATGTAGAATGACCCTGGGTTCCATCCCCAGTACCACAAAATAAATAAATAAATAAGTAAATAAAAATTACTTTATTTCTTGAAACAGGGTCTCACTGAATTGCAGAGGGCCTAAGTATCTGAGGCTGTCTGCGAATCACGATCCTCCTGTCTCAGCCTCCCAGTGCTGGGATTACAAGCGTGCACCACCATGCTTGACTTGGTTGGCCCTATTGTAATATGTAAGAATTTTGTTATTTATTTATTTTTGTTGTGCTGGGGATGGAACCCAGGGACTTTTCTACCTCCAGGCTATGCTCCCAGACCTATTTTTAAAAATACTTTATTTGGAAACGGTTTCACTAAGTTGCTGAGAGCTGAAGCTGGCTTCGAACCTGTGCAATCCTCCTGTCTCTGCCTCCCAAGTGCGGGGATTACAAGTGTGCGCCACTACGCCCGGCTATAATTTATTTAATCAAATATAATTTGATTAAATTAAAAATAATATTTTGTGTGTGTGGTACTGGGGATGGAACCTCTGAGCTACACCCCAGCCCTGTTTTTTTATACTTCATTTTGAAACAGGGTCTCACTGAGTTTCAAAGGTCCTCACTAAGTAGTAGCTGAGGCTGTCCACGAACATGATCCTTCTGTCTCAGCCTCCCAAATGCTGGGATTACAAGCGTGCGCCAACACTTCCGGCTGAAATACTTTTTCTTTATGAAATGAGATGGTCATTTTTTTTCCTTTTTGCTCTGGAATCTATGTTACATTGGTCCTCATACATTGACACAACCTTGTATTCCAGGAATATATCCCACTTTATTACTATTATTATTATTATTATTATTATTAATTATTCTTGTTATTTTGCATACTGGGAATGGAACTCAGGGGCATTCTATCTCAGCCACACCCCCAGCCCTATATAATTTTTTAAATTTTGAAACGGTGTCACTAAGTTGCAGAGGGCCTCATTCATTTGCTGAGGTTGGCTGCGAACCTGTAGTCTTCTTGTCTCAGCCTCCCAAGTACTGGGATTACAAGCATGTGCCACCATGCCTGGCTTGTAATTCTTTTTTCTGTAGTGCTGAATTCAGCTTGCTGGTGTTTGCATCCACGTTCGTAAGGAATGGTGTCGTTTTCATTTTTATAGCGTCCTTGTCTGGCTTTGTTATTAGGGTAATGCTGGCCTCCTGGGATAAATTAGGAAGTGCCCTTTGCTCTTTGGTGACTGGGAAGGTATTGGTGTTGTGCCTTCTTTAAGTGCCTGGTAGATTACACAGCGAAGCCCTCTGCCTGGCTTTACTCTGAGGACAGGTGTGTCTGAGTGCACGTTGCAGGTAACGGGAAACACTCTGCCACCTCTAAGGTGACTCAGGGTGAGCAGAGGAGCTCAAGCTGAGATCTGAGACCTTCTTGTGGGGAAGAAGTACATCAAGCAGGTGGGCTGCCAGCATTTCTCTAGCTGCCATATCCCTGCTTGAAGGGATTTGGGGCCCACACTCTGCTGGAGTGGACTCTACGGGGGTCCCATCTCTACCCAGCATACGCCTCTTCTCCATGCTGGCAGCAGGGAGACTTGAGGTACCATGATGGGCAAGGAGGTGCTTAGGGTCCTGTGGTTCAGCTCGTGCCTTTCTTCCCTCCCTGCCCTGGTCTGGAAGAGGCCTCTCTCAGGTGCCCCTGTCCCCCGACAGTCCCGAGAGGGCCAGAACTCTCTCAGGCTTTGATGCTGCTGCTTGGGTTCAGGCCCCGTGGGTGTGCTGGACAGTCCCATGTCTCTCTTGGGTGCTTACGGCTCATCTTGGGCAGGTCCCTGTGGAATTAAGGGTATAGCACATTTTCAGCAACTCCCAGGTCAAAGACAAAATTGTCAAGTAAAATTTCAAATAGAACTGAAGAATAATACAAACACTACTTGGCAAAAGTGTAGAGTGTAAGCCGGACATGGTGGCACACTCGGGAGGCTGAGACAGGAGGATCGCGGTTTGCGGACAGCCTCAGCTGCTTAGTGAGGCCTTCTGCAACTCAGTGAGACCTTGTTTTAAAATAAAGAATATAAGCCTGGCATGGTGCCACACGCTTGTAATCCCAGCATTCGGGAGGCTGAGACCGGAGGATCGCAGTTCGCGGACAGCCTCAGCTACTTAGGCCCTCCACAGCTTAGTGAGACCCTGTTTCAAAATAAAGAATAAAAAACTTGGGCAGGGGGTGTAGCTCGGAGGTCAAATGCCTCTGGGTTCCAGCCCCAGACCCGCAAAAAAATAAATAAATAAAATAAAGAATATAGCCGGGTGTGGTGGCGCACGCTTGTAATCCCCGCACTTGGGAGGCGGAAACAGGAGGATCGCACAGGTTCGAAGCCAGCTGCGCTGGCTTAAGAGACCCTGTTTCCAAATAAAAAGTATAAAATAGGTCTGGGAGTGTAGCCTGGAGGTAGAAGGGTTTCCAGGAACCCCAGTACCACCAAATAAAAGAGGGGGGGGAGGGAGAGAGAGAGAGAGAGAAAGAAGAAAGAGTAAAAATAATTGGGCTAGGGGTATAGTTCGGAGGTATAATGCCTCTTAGTACTGCAAAAATAAAGTATAAAGTGGGTGTTTTTTATGGTACTGGGGATTGAACCCAGAAACATTCTACCTCTCAGCTATACCCCAGCTTTTGTGTGTGTGTGTGTGTGTGTGTGTGTGTGTGTGTGAGAGAGGGGGTAGTAGGACATTTTGCCTCTGAACTACACCCCAGCCCTATTTTATTAATTTTTTATTGGTGCATCCACACACCCACACATCACCTGCTTAGCCCTTCCCCAGTGCCCACTCCATTCCCTCCTCCTGGTTTTTTGTTTTTGTTTTTGGTACTATTGGTTGAACCCAGAATAAGCCTACAGAAAGTGAAAAGAAAGAGGCCTATAATTTCATCTACTTGGGAAGCTAAGGCAAAAGGATTGCAAGTTTGAGGCCAACCGTAGCAACTTATAGTAAGACCCTGTCTCAAAAAATAAAAAGGGTCAGGGGTAAGCTGGGCATGATGGTGCACACCTGTAATCACAGCGCTTGGGGGCTGAGACAGGAGGAGTGCAGGTTTGCAGTCAGTTACTTAGTGTGGCCTTCCATGACTAGTGAAACCCTGTTTCAAAATAAAGAATAAAAAATAAGGCTGGGGGTTTAGTTCAGAGGTAGAATGCTATGTTCTTGGTTCAGTCCTCAGTACCAACAAATTGAGGCCTTGGGAGTAGCTCTGTTAGAGTACCCCTGAGTTTAATTCTGGGGGGCAGAGTGGAAAGAAGACATTTATTTGTGGGAGACACACACACAGTCACAGGCAAGATGCAGAGGCTTGGCAGCTCCTCACGTTACCGAGAGAGACGTCGATCTTGGGGACACATGGGGCCAGATGCCTGGAAGTGAGCAGAGGAGGGGGTCGTCCCTCCGCCCCTGTGGTTCAGCTGTAAAGAGAGGACCTGTCTAAGAACTCTCTTCTGCCCTCTGTTTACTCAGGACTTGTTTTTTAAGTACACGTGGAATAACTTTTTGCACCTCCAAGTGGAACTATGCATAGCCGCTATTCTCACCCATGCTGCCCGGGAGGAGAGGGCAGAAGCCAGTGGGTCCGGAAGCAGGGCAGAGCCTCCGCAGCAGGGGACTGGGAACGGAAACAAGAGCCTGGAGCCCCCGCCGCCCGCCGCCAGCCCCCCTGAGAGCACGATGGTGACCCACGTAAGTGCACCGGTGTCTCGCCGCCCAGCCGCGGGGTCTGGGGCGG
The DNA here is from genome assembly GCF_963383645.1 of Muscardinus avellanarius. Taxonomy (NCBI): domain Eukaryota; kingdom Metazoa; phylum Chordata; class Mammalia; order Rodentia; family Gliridae; genus Muscardinus; species Muscardinus avellanarius. Next base: position 408,653 of record NC_137797.1, on the reverse strand, counting down.
CAGTGTCCTCCCGGCCTGGCCATGAGGGAACATCTGCGTTTGCCAGGATCGCACTCGCACGCGCTTCTCGGAGACTGAACGGTGGGCCTCAGGCCACCCTCGCACTCCCGGTCGCCCACGGTCGGCACCAGGGGCAACTGGAGAGCTCTGGGCCCTGGGCCTGGGCGTCGCCCTGCCTCATTCCTTCCCTGACTCTCAGCTGAGTCTGGCGCCTGCTCTGCTCTCAGCATCCAGCATCGCCCCTGCGTGAGCAGCCATGGTCAGTGCTTGTCAGGGAAGGAGGGAGGAGCCACGTGTACCCTGAGCATGAAGAGGCGCCCTGAGCTCAGACCCGCTGTGACCACCTGCACAGGACGGCGGGGCTGTAGGAGGCCTGGACCGTGCTGTGCAGCCAGTAGGGCTTCTTGGGAAAGGCCTTATGGATGGTGGGGTTTGAACAGCTCCAGGTGGCCTCATTCCCACTTGCCTTGATGGCCTACTGGGTAAACAGCCAGGAGCAGCGGTTTACACGGTGTTGGGTCAGTGCAGGCTAGACAGCGAGGATGAGGGTGTGCGTGGGGTGTGATAAACATCCCAGGTACAGGAAACAGTCTGTCAGGGCCTGGAGCTGAGAGAGCGCTACGTGGGCCAGCCCATCCTTCTGGAGACTGAAGTAGTGGGATAGTGGCCAGAGGAGGCGCTGCGGGGCCAGGGGGCCACCGGAGGGGCCAGCTGGCCAGCCGGAGCCGAGGAGAGCCTTGGACAGCTCCTGCTGGGGTCACAGCAGTTGGGCTGTGAGGGTATCACAGCCACAGGGTCCTCGGTGCTGATGGACTGGCTTACTCCTGCAGTGTCTGGGGAAGGGGGCGTATGCAGCCCTGAAGGCCCCAGCTCACACTGCCTGCCCGTCCCCAGCTGTTCCAGAAGTGCTGCCTGGTGCAGAGGATCCTGGAGGCCTGGGACGCCAACGACCACACACAGTGAGTCCCGGGGGCTGCCTGCCACACCAGGTGTCAGCAACAACGTGTAGGACTTGGCATGGCAGGGGGTGTGCAGGTATATGACGGGTCCCATGCCTTTTGCTGCCCAGGAAGGGATCTTGCTCCTGGGCAAGCAGCTGTTAAGGGCAGCTCGGGAAGGAGGAGGCAGGGAGGCGGTGGAGGCCTGGACAGTGGCCTGGTGAGCCGCCTCTTCCTTCCAGAAGCCCACACAGGGCCTGGCACACTCTGTGGGCACTTGCACCCATTTGCATTGGTGCGTTTCTGTCTTCATGTCTCCCTCCAGCCCGGGAAGCATGTCCTGCGTGCTGTCCAGAGCCCAGGCCGCCCATCCTTGGCTGTCCTGCGAGGCAGGGTGGGGAGGGATCCGAGCACAGTAGTGGGGCTGCTGCCCCACATCTGGGCAGCCAGCTGGAGCAGCCTTGCTCTATGGGACTTGGCAGCACCCTGGCCTTTCTGCCTCTGTCTTCTCACCATACAGCGAACATTTCTTGGTGGGGAGGTCGGCTGAACGTGCTGTGCATGGCAGGTGCTCTGTAGGCACCAGTACCCTGGAGGCAAGGCTGCCAAGGTTAGCCCAGAGAGCCCAGAGGAGGCCAGGGCCGGAGGCCACCCTAACTGTCCCTGTCACTTTCAGGGCAGCAGGTGGCATGAGGCGTGGGAACATGGGCCACCTCACGCGGATCGCCAATGCGGTCGTGCAGAACCTGGAGCGGGGCCCCGTGCAGACCCACATCAGCGAGACCATCCGAGGTGAGCCTGCCCATCAGGGTGCACCGTGCAGCTTCCTCGCCTGCCACCTCAGCTTCCCACCGCAGCAGCCTTATCGAGCGGGCCCAGGGACCCACTCTGAGGAAGATGTCTGCCAAGACTCAGCCCCTGCTGGTGCTCAGAAGCCACAAGCCACCCAGCACCCTGCCTGAGGAGCAGTCCTCACCTACACTCTGGCTTCCTCGGGGGTTCCCATGCTGGCCCCAAGCAGAGCCGCTGAGTGCACGGCGCTCCAGGGCACGCCTGCCAGTCCCTTCTGAGGGTCTGGCTGCATGGCCGGAGCCACAGCTCCATGCTGTGGGCCTAAACTGAGTGGGGAGACTGAAGAGAACGTGGGGAGGATGGAAGAGTCCCCACAGCCCGAGGGGGCCAGAGGCCCTTGATGCTAGGCTGGTGGACGCGCAGTGGCCTTGCAGGTGCATGGATAGGTAATGACCCTGGTTGCTGGAGTCTGGCCTGCCTGAGGCCTGGCTCTCAAGGTGAGGAGGTGGTCTTGCTGTGCAAAGGGCACATGAGGGTCTCACCCACATAGCTCTGGCATTAGTGCAGCAGGTTAATAAGCCAGTTATGCATAGAATGTGTGGCTAAGGAAGTACATGCTGTGCCCTGCCAGACTAGCCTCCAGCCCCCTTTGCAGTCCCTCGTGAGGTGAGACAGGCAGTGCTCCCTGCCCCGGACCTGGGGGGGGGTCTTTTACGTCCTATTGAATAGCCTCTGCTGAGGTGGAGCCCGCTGGTCCATTGTAGCATGGCGCAGGTGTGGGCCCATGTGGGCAGCAGGGGAAGTCCTATGCTACTAGAGGAGCACAGCAGATGGGGTGGATGCCATTCAGGCTCCCCAGGGTGGGGTGTGGGGGTGAGGGAAACAGGCAGCTCAGCCGGGCGCGGGGGCGCAGCTTGTAATCCCAGCATTCGGGAGGCTGAGACTAGAGGATCACGGGTTCGTGGACAGCCTCAGCTACTTAGGCCCTCTGCAACTTGGTGAGACCCTGTTTCCAATTAAAGAATAAAAAATAGGGCAGAGGTCGAATGCCCCTGGTTTCCATCCTCAAACCGCAAACAAAACAAACAAAAAAAACCAGGATGCTGTCCTGGCCCTCCCTCACTGCAGGCCTGCAGGCAGGCTGAGCTGGTCCTGGAGGGTGGGCAGGAGGGCAGTTGCCTTCCATCACATCCGCAGTGGGATCTCGAGCTCCTTGGGATGTGCATGTGTCAACAAAAGATGCCCACTGAGACCCATTGCCCGTCACGGTTGTCCTCCCCAGGCCCACAGGGCACACCCCCGCCGGGCTGCCTCGGTCCATCAGTGAGCTCCGCTTTGCTCAGGGACTGATCTGCCAGTGCTCCCGGGTGCCCAGTGCTGTCCACACAGCCCTGAGGGCTCACCAGCCAGCTCTTCCGTTGCAGGGCTCCCTGCAGATTGCCGTGGGCGCTGGGAGAGCTTTGTGGAGGAGACGCTGATGGAGACGAACCGCAGGAACACCGTGGACCTGGTGAGGACACTGGGCTGCTCCTGCAGCCACTCAGCACTCACACAGCCCCTGGTCCCATGGCACAAGCCGCACGGGGCGGGCAGGACAGTGCCGGGACTGGGTCGCATGCATGCACCTGCTGTGCGTCCAGCCTCTGGCCTGCTGTGTGTCCCACTGGCCCCTTCTGTGTCAGGAAACCAGGGCTGGCTTCCTGAGGGCCTCTGCAGAGCGGTGCTGACCCCTCATTCCTCCCTTCCTATCGGGAGCTGAAGCTCGCTGGGAAGGGCTCCTCATGCCTGGACCTGTGAGGTACCCTGCACAGGCAGGTCAGGCTGCACCTGCTCGGCCTCGCTGGCCTCCCTGCAGTACAGCCTCCTCGGCCAGGCGGGGCGGGGTCCGGGGCCCTGGCCGGCTCACGTGCCTACCCCATCTGGCCTGTTTTAGGTGAGCGCTCACCACCTTCACTCCTCGAGTGAGGACGAGGACATTGAGGGTGCTTTCCCTAACGAGCTGTCCCTTCAGCAGGTGAGGGCACGGCCGGCACTCTGCACCCCGCCAGGCCCTTCTTGGACCTGCGCCCTCAGTGCACTGAGTGCCCACTGCATCTCACAGTGAAGGGGAGCATGTGGGAGGAGGTGGGCCTGGTGGGGAGACCCCCAAGTCATGTCACGTCGCTCAGGCACTCAAGAAAGGAAGGCGGGCCTGGCGGCCCTGAGCACAAGCCTGAGTGTGCGGCTCCAGCCTGGCCACTTTTGCCAGCGGCTCCGAGCACCAGGGTGCCCAGGTTTTCGAGGCGCACCTCTGGGCGAGGCTCTCCCTCACAGCGTCCGCTCCGCCCAGGCGTTCTCCGAGTACCAGATCCAGCAGATGACAGCCAACTTCGTGGATCAGTTCGGCTTCAATGATGAGGAGTTTGCAGACCAGGACGACAACATCAAGTGAGTCTGGGCGTCTCCTGCCTCGGGCTCCGGTATCCTGAGGGCACAGTGGAGGCGGCGCTGAGGCACCTCGTTCTTGCAGTGCCCCATTCGACAGGATGGCAGAGATCAACTTCAACATCGACGCCGACGAGGACAGCGTGAGTGGTCAGGGCTGCTGGGCACCATGGGCATGGGCGTCTTATACTTGTCCAGACAGCTCAGGCCATGCCCTCAGCCTGTTCTTTGCGTCGGAGGTGGATGGGGCCACAGGGGGTCGGAGCCAGCGGGGGTCAGGACTAGAAAGGGCTCCTCTGTGGAGCCTTGTCCCATCCCATCTCCAGCCAGGTGGGGCCCTGGGCTGTGCGCTCCACCTGCCAGTGCCATGGGAAGCCGAGAAGCCCTGAGCTCTGCAGAGGCCCATTTTCTTACAGCCCAGCGCAGCGCTGTTTGAAGCCTGCTGCAGTGACCGAATCCAGCCCTTTGATGACGACGAGGAGGAGGACATCTGGGAGGGCGAAGAGACACACTGCGCGGCCCGGGTGGTGGCCAGAGCCAGGTGCGGGCGCCCCGCCCCCAAACCATGCACTGGACACCGGCTCAGCAGCTTCCCCCGGAGGCTGAGGGGAGCACCCTGTCCTCATGCTCGACGCCTGGGCACACTGGCCCTCCAGTTCAGTGTCTGTCCTGGGCCACCAGACATCTGTGTTCTCATTTCCCCCAGGTTTGGAGCTCCCCATCCCTCGGAAAACGTCGCAAAGAATGGCCTGGAGCGTGGAGGCCAGGACAGAAAGGCGGGCTCGGAGGCAGACATGAAGGCACCTGGGGCAGGCACCTCCCCAGACCCTGTGCAGAGTGAAGGTCCCTCCTCAGAGCGTGACTCAGAAGGTGGCCGTGGGGCCAGCAGGGAGCCAGGGGAGTGGGGCGGCATGTGGTGCCTCGGCCTGTGCATCGCTGGGGCTGCCTTTGAGATGCTGTGTCCCATCTGCACAGGCCCCTCTGCCCAGCACATGGTGGTGTACACACACACACAGAGTACAGGGTGGTGTACACACACACACACACACACACACACACACACACACTCACGCACACGCAGTACTCAGCTGCACTGCGCGGCTGGCATCCACCTAGCCGAGCTCCCCCTCAGGTGTGCTCAGCAGCACGGCCCACCCACACACGCCCCCTCTCAGGAGACTCCTCTCAGCCAAAGCCAACGAGAACTAGACAGCAGCAGAGGGCACCAGAGCAGGGAGTGGCCCGGCCAGCCCCCGCCTGCCAGTGCCCTGCGCTATGACAGGCGGTGGCAGCCCCAGCGGCCCCCCCTGGCCCGGCTGGAGGCTCATGCAAGCAGGCACCCTAGTATCCCGCTGGCATCGTGCACGTTAGGATGAGCCTCACCTTGCTCCTGTCCTGGGGCCACACGGCCCTCTGGTGGGTGCTCCTCCTGGGGGCTGTGAGCACCCTGGAGAGTTGTGCTGCCCGCCGGGCCTCCTGAGAGAGCCCTTTGTCTTGTGCATATGGCACCACACCAGGCCTGCCCGTGACTGACTGCTGTGTGTCTCCTGCAGGCGCCGCGTGGACGGCGGTGTTTGACGAGCCAGTGAACCCTCTGAGCCCAGCTCCAGGAGCCGTGAAGGACGTGGGCTCCAGCGTGTGGGCAGCCAGCAGCTCAGCTCCGGAGGAGAAAGGCTGGGCCAAGTTCACAGACTTCCAGCCTTTCTGCTGGTAACAGACACATCAGCCTGCGGGGTCTTGCCGGGAGCTGCCCGTTGAGGTCGGGATGTCGCCGACCCTGATAGCTCAGCACGCCTCACCCTCACTTGCAGCTCCGAGGCCGGGCCCAGGTGCAGCTCGCCCGTGGACATGGACCGCAGCCACGTGGAGGGCGGCCAGAGCCCAGGCCCAGGGACAGCCTGTGAGTAGGAGTGGTGCGGCTGAGCCAGGTGGCTGAGCCAAGCTCCCTGTTCCCAGCCTGAGGCAGCGGGTCCCACCCTGGGTGGGAGGGAGTGACCAAGGTCCCGGGTGTGCCTGTGTTTGGGGTTCATACCCACTTGCAGGATTAGGGCTGTTGTGCAAAGGGGGTCACAGGAGGGGTACCGGAGGAGCCACAAGTCCACTGGCCTGCCTCCAGGGCCAGGTCTGCCAGTCTGCACAACTGGGATATGTACCCTGCATCCCGGCAGCAACTTTGGGGGCCAGGGTGAAAAGTGTGGATGGGCCATTGGCAGGAAGCCAGCCAGGGGCTGACCAAAGCCGCTAGGCCCCTTTCCCCTTCTCCCTTGCCAGACATCCCTGCCTGAGACCTGGCTTGAGAGCTCCAGGTGGGCAGTAGCCACCACCTGATACATCCATCCATCCTGAGATGGTGCAGGTCACTCAGGGATGATTGGGGCCCTTCCTGGGCCTCCGCTTCCTTGCCGAGAATTACACGCCTGTCTTATGGGGCGGGGACACTCCATGTGGAGTACACGTAGCAGTTCCTGCAGTTCCCATGCACGTGGACAAATGGGACTTGGGGGTGTGTGCCGCTTACCGTGCACATGGCCGAGTCTGAGGCCACTGCGGCCATGCTCTGGGTCCTCCGCCTCCCCACGTGTCATAGGAATTCCTGTTTGCAGTTGGTCCTGCCTCCCCATGTGCCTGGAATGCCTGTGTTGCCCGGAAGGCCCCCCTGGTGGCCTCCGACAGCAGCTCCTCTGGGGGCTCCGACAGCGAGGACGACGAGCAGAAGGTGCCTGGCACTGTGGAGGCTGTCAGCAGAGGCCCTGGCCGGGAGGCCCCACTGCTACCTAGGATGGAGGAGGCTGCTGCTGGCAGGTGTGCAGGGGCCGGCAGGCAGCTGGGGCCCCGGTGCCGTGGTGTGGCTTTGAGGCTGAGGGCCAGGGGTCCAGGTTCTTGGTTGCCAGCTCTCAGCTCTGAGAGCAAAGGGCAGGGCCCCTTGCTGCTGCCCTGCTGACCCTTGCTGCTGTCATGTGACCCATAGGGCCAGCTCTGGGGAGAGAGAGGCCCAGCCTGTTCATTAAAGCGGAGGCTGGACGGGAAGGTGCAAGGCTTTCTGCTTGGCACAGCGCCTCTTTCTTGTGAGTGGTTAGGATGAGAAAACGGCCTGGGGATCCCAGGAGCTCCCCCCCCCCCAAAGAGAGCCCGTTGCAGAGAACAGCCAGGTGCTGCGCTGCCTGGGGTCAGGAATTTCTGTAGATGGTGTGTAGGGCCATCTTATGGGCCAGCTATGGTACCTTAAGTTAACTGCTGGCAAGTGTCATCTGTGGGCTCACCAGCGCCACCTCATGTGGCACCAGTACACTAGGGCACCAGTACACTAGGGCAGGGCCTAAATCAGGACTGCACTGGCCCACCAGAGCCCTGGCTGGGGTGCAGGACTCTTACACATGGACAAGCTGAGGCTTTCTGGGCACCCCAGATCCTCCCTAGGGGAGAGGGACAGGTGTGTCCTCCCTTGGCCCATGCATCTGCCCCCACAAGAAGGTCCCTGGGTCTGTCAACAGCTGGATCCCAGCCTCAGGGGAGAGGTGGGCCACAGGAGCATAAGAAACTCTGCTAGCTAGGGACAGAGACAGACCAGAGCTGTGCAAAGCCCCGAGACAGGAGCTCCTGGGGCTCAGTGTGCAGTGGAGAAGGACCTGGCCTGGACCCCACTAGGAGAGGACTCGGTGCCACTCATGAGGCCCTAGGTCTGAGGAGGGCTTCATGTCTGCCAGTGTAGGGAGGCTCGTCCTGTCCATACCTGCCCTGATTCTGGGGAGGGCCTAGCCTGCCTGCCAGCAGCACAGCCCTGCCTGCCTGCCCTGCCCTGCCCTCCAGGCAGAAGCCTCACCCAGTGCTGCTCACAGCTCATCCCTGGGATGCTAGACAGCACGTGGCCCATCTGGCTAGCCACCCTGCCCTCTGGGAGAGCCAGGGAAGGGGCCCAAGCTCACACCAGTGCCAGTGTGATGAAGCCAACTCAAGGAAGCCTGTGCTGAGGGGCTGCGCTCAGCATTCTACCACAGCTACAGCCTCAGCCCTGTTTTTATTTTGAAATAGGGGCTGTCCAAGAATAAGTTCCTTTGTGTGTGTATTTGTGGTACTGGGGATTGAGCTCATTCTACCTCTGAGTTGTACTCCAAACCCTATTAATTAAAAAAATTTTTTTCCCGGGCATGGTGGCGCACGCTTATAATCCCCGCACTTGGGAGGTGGAGACAGGAGGATCGTGCAGGTTCGAAGCCAGCCGCGCTGGCTTAAGAGACCCTGTTTCCAAATAAAAAAGTATAAAATAGGTCTGGGAGTGTAGCCCAGAGGTAGAAGGGCTTCCAGGAACCCCAGTACCACCAAAAAAAAAAAAAAAAAAAAAAAAAAATTTTTTTTTTTTGCAGTACCTGAGATGGAACCCCAGGGGCATTGTGCCTCCAAGCTACACTCCCAGCCTTATATTTTAGTCTTTTTTTTTTTTTTAGGTGGGTCAGGGGATGAAACCCAGGGGCATTTGACCTCCCAGCTACACCCCCTGTCCTATTTTTTCTTATTTATTTAATTTATTTATTTATGGTGATACTAGAGGTGGAACCCAGAGACTTTCTACCTCCGGGCTATGCTCCCAGATCTACTTTATATTTTATTTGGAAACAGGGTCTCACTAAGTTGCTGAGAGCCTCACCAAGTAGCTGAGGCTGGCTTCGAATTTGTGTGATCCTCCTGTCTCAGCCTCCCAAGCGCGAGGATTACAAGCGTGCGCCACCACGCCCGGCTTTCTTCTTTGAAACCTGGTCTCACTGAGTTGCAGAAGGCCTCACTAAGTAGCTGAGGCTGTCCGCAGTTCGCGAACCGCGATTCTCCATCTTAGCCTCCCAAATGCTGGGATTACAAGGGTGAGCCACCACGCCCAGCTCCTGCCCTATTTTTTATTCTTTATTTTGAAACAGGGGCTCACTAAGTTGCAGAGGGCCCAACTAAGTAGCTGAGGCTGGCCACGAACTGCGATCCTCCTGTCTCAGCCTCCCAAATGCTGGGCTTACAAGCGTGCGTCCACCACGGCTTTGTCTATTTTTTGAAACAGGGTCTCAGTGAGTTGCAAAGGGCCTCGCTAAGTAGCTGAGGCTGGCCGTGAACCGTGATCCTCCTGTCTCTGCCTCCGGAATGCTGAGATTACAAGTGTGCACCACCACACCCAGCCTTATTTTTATTTTGAATAGGGTCTTGCTAGGTTGTTAAAAGTCTCACTAGTTGCTGAGGCAGTCCTCAAACCTGTGATCTGTTTCAGTCTCCCAAGTACTGGGCTTATAATCATCCACCATACCCAGCTCTGAGTTCTTTCCTGGAAGTATAGAATTGCTAAAATATTTTGGGGGGGTAGTACTCAGGATTGAACTTGGGACTCCACAGAGCTATACCCCAGACCTTTTTATTATGATACAGGGTTTGCTAAGTTGCCCAGGCTCTTTGAATTCGTCACCTTCCTGCCTCAGCCTCCCATATTGCTGAAATTACAGGCATGGGCACTGTACCCAGCTGAAGACCACTGAATTCTCAAGACCTTCACGCTCTCCCTACATGCCTCCTAAGAAGTAAAAACGCTCGCCTCTAACTGGGCATGGTGGGCACGCTTGTAATCCCAGTACTCAGGAGGCTGAGACAGGAGGATCGCAGGTTCACAATCAACCTCAACTACTTCGTGATGTCCTCTGCAATTTAGACCGTTTCAAAATAAAGAACAAAAAATAGGTCAGGGGCTGTAACTCAGAGGCCGAATATCCCTGGGTTCCATCCCCAGACCCGCAAAAAAAAAAAAAAAAAAAAAAGCTCTGCTGTCAAAGGCAGGTGTCGTTCTGTGACGGGGCTTCTGCTACAAGTTGCTCGTTGCCATACACTGCAGTGCTCCCGGCAGCCTGCGGGGCTTACTTGCTCTCCCATGCAGGAAGGTGGCTAGGTACCTGCCAGGCCTCTGCACCAGGCCCTCCTCCCACTTCAGGTGGTTCCCTTGCCCCCAGGCACAGTGCAAGATTGGAGTTGAAATCAAGTAGCTGGGGCATTTTACAATTAGAGGGCCAAAGTGTACCTTTTTTGGGGGTAGGGGGTTTACTGGAGGTGGAACCCAGGGGCTTTCTACCTCCGGGCTATACTCCCAGACCTATTTTCTATTTTATTTGGAAACAGGGTCTCACTAAGTTGCTGAGAGCCTAAGTAGCTGAGGCTGGCCTCAAACCTGTGCAATCCTCCTGTTTCAGCCTCCCAAGCACTGGGATTACAAGCATGCGCCACCACGCCCGGCCCCCAAAGTGTGCTTTGAAGGAGTATGGAGGTCATGGTGGACAGGGAGCTTGTCCCACTATCTGGAACTCCCCAGGCAGGAGCAGGAGAGGGTGGCACTGTGTTTCCTGGCCACCTCCTAAGCAGGTGTGCCCTGCTGATGCCCTGCCCTGGGTGCGTTAAGTGGGGCTCATAACTGCAGCCCATGCCTGCCTACCACACAGGGCCGAGCGTGCTGAAGGCACAGTGCCAGCCCCTGCGTGTCCCGCACTCTCACAAGTGACCACCTCCCCAGCTATGGCCAGGCCCCTTGAGGCTCCTGTGGCTGCCACCGCACTGGACAAGACAAGTCCGCCCACTGCAGCCCCAGCCACAGTGGCCAGCCCGGGAACAGCAACAAAGGACAGGTGAGCCAGGGGCAGGGGCAGCAGTGGGGCTGGGCGACCGCAGGCCCAGTGCCTCTAGCTCTACACCCATTTCTGCAGGAAGACAGATGCCCCGCCAGAAGGAGCTGCCTTAAATGGTCCTGTGTGATGCTGCCGCCACTGGCCATGGCTCACCTGGCCAGGCTGCACCCTTAATCAAGAAGACTACCTGGTGATGCAATTTGTTTTAATTTAATTTTAAAATAAATGCTGCATTGGTAAAGCTGGCCTTGGAACCAGCTGGACGCCCCACCTTGTGTCTCCCCTACCTGACACTGAGTCACGTGGGCCCTGCTAGAGAAGAGGATGCACCTGGCTGTCCCCTAGGTCCAGGCCCCAGCACCGCAATAAGGGCCCAGCCATGCGCCCTCTGCTGACAGGAATCAGGTGGGAGCAAGACTGAGGTGGCACCAGGACCTGGTGGGCAGAGGGTGTGGACGCCGAGGCTGTTACCATCAGTGTGTAAAGCATGCAGGAAGAGTGGAGTTTTTTGCACTTTATCTCCAGCTATAGCACAGCATCTACCCTGGCTCATGGCAGAGGTTGAGGTATGGGTCGGGGAGATCTGACCCCCACAAATGCATGTGGGTCAGGGCCTGGTTTGCCCACATGGGGTCAGACCCAGTTATAGCTGCTGCCCATGGTGGCTCTGCTGGCACCAGGTATCGAACCAGGCTGTAACTTTTGACTGCCTTAAAAGACCCTCCAGGCCTGGGGGTGTCCCTGCAACCCAGCACCCTGGAGTGTACATGTGGGGTGCCTGGCAGAAAGGACCTCAGGCATGTACAAGTGGCCACAGCAGGGTGCTGGGGGCTTGGAAATGGCTGCCACATTGTCCTGGAAGGGTCTGAAAGGTTTTTATGTTGAGCCCTATTTTAATGTTCTGACAGGGCGCCCTAAACTCCCAGCCCCTAATAAAAGTCGCATCATTCTTACTGAGGACCTGTGTGGTGGTAAGCTACAGGCCTGGAGCCTGGCCAGAGAGAGGGGTGTCTCCAGCATTCTTTCTGTTGCCCGGGCCCAGCCTCCTGCAATGAGGGTGGGAAACAGGCCACCTGCTGCTCTGGGTTCTAGTGGACACTGAGTGCACCAAGAAACTGATGCTCTGCCGGAAGGAGCGCAGGTGACCGCCACAAGGCCTCCCCGCAGGGCATGGTGGGGAGCCAGCTACGAGGATGCACCTCCCTGCCTAGCTCATCCTCCCTGGCCTCTGGCTAGGGTCCTTGCGCTCGGGAGCCTGGTGCCACTCCTTCAGCCGCTCCCCCAGTCTGCCCTCAGCCCTGGCTCCAGCCTGTGAGCGCAGGAAGACAAGCCTTCCTCCGCTACCCGACCCGGGGGTTCTTGGGTACCCGGAAGCTTGGTCGGGGTCCATTTGGCCCCAGGAGAGACCTGGGTGCCCCTCATGACCCACCTGTGGCCAACCCGTGTCTATTGTCTATTCTTAGCCTCACCTCACCTCACCACACGGGGTCCCAGTCCCACCTAGCCGGCACCTGAGACCTTACTCTCGCCTGCTACTCTGACCTGAGAGCTGCAGCCACAAGCTGGTTCTCCCGTACCACCAGCCCCTCTGGCCGCCTCTGCAATACCCACACCCCGATGCCCAGCAGCCGAGCAGTGGAGCCGTCCTCAGGGAGCAGATGGGAAAGAAGTGTGCATCGCAAGCCCAGGAGCAGTCACCACAGTGCCGAGGCTGGGGGCCTGACTGCATCCAGGGTAGGAGGAGGGCTGGCCACCAGCAGCCACATTCCCAGCTGACCCACAGGCCCCTGCCCCTCCTGGGTGTGGCCTTTGTCCTCTGAACCCAGAAAGGCCTCCCTGGAGCAGGACGCAGGACCCTCTGGAGCGTCCTGATGCCCTAGGGCCAGTGGGGAAGGACAAGGCACCTTTCTCTCTGGCACCCAGCCCCAAGACCACCCCCTTGGCTGAGCAGTCAGGGGCCCAGTGAAGCTGCCTTCCCAGGGCAAAGCTGCTCCTTTAGCCACAGAAGCTGGGAGGAGAGGGCCTGGACACTAGGAAATGAAGGCGCCGACCCTCCACCTGTGGGGGGCCAGGGAAGGGCCAAGGGGGAGGTGGAGGACGCGCAGAGTGCTGACTGACGCTGGGGAGAGGGCAAGGTAGACACAAGCGAGTCGTTAGCTCTCTCTTTATATAGACTCTGGTTCTAGAAACAGTTCACCTGCGGCTGGCCGGCTGGGGCCAGCACGCCAACAGGGCTGGGCAGGGGTGGACTATTTACAGGCCCATCACAGGGCCGTACCATGGCCACGTCCCGGCATGGCACTCAGCCATGACACCACAATAAGTTAGAGCCGGGCGGGCGGGCGGGCAGGCGGGGCTGTACACACAAGTGCTGGGGGCTCGGGGCCTCAATACTGTCGAGGGCCAGGGCTGTAAACATGGCCGGGGCGGCCCTGCCCACCCCTAGTGGTCTGTAATGACTGGAAGCAGAGCAGCCTGGGCAGGGCCGGGAGGGTCAGGCATCCGACAGGCAGCTCTGGATCCGGTCCACCCACTGCTGCGCCGAGGGCACATCCTGGGCACAGAAGTTGTAAACACGACGCGTCGTCTTCACCTGGGAAGGGACGGGTCACTGACTCCAGGTCCCCCACAACAGAGCACTTCCCTCCCGCTCCTACGCCCTGGCAGAAGCTCACGTCAAAGAAGGCCTTCTCATCCACAGTCTTAGGGGCACCCATAGTGGGCGTGCCAGCTGCCACAGCCTCCACTTCCGCCAGGTCAATGACACCCTTGCACTCTGTGTCCGCTCGGTGGTCGTAGTAGCGCAGCTGGGTAGGGACAGAGCATCAGGGCGGCCGCCCTGCGTTTCCTCTTCCCCTCTGGTGGCACCCATCACTCACCTGGTGCTTGGTCTTGTCCAGCACGAACCAGCGGGCCTTCCAGGGCTTCATGAAGGCCCCCTTCTTGTACAGGGTGCCCTCGTAGGACCTGCCAAGTGGGCTGTCAACACCCAACCACGCCTAGCCTTGGCAGCCATCCCCACCTGCTGTCCAGCCTGGGCAAGACCAATGCCCAGGTCCCCAGAACTGACCAAGGTGAGAAGGAGCCCCCACACAGGACAAATCCCCCCCAGGAGTGGGAGGAGCACTCAGCAGGCAGGTCTGGGAGCCAGCCCAGAGAGGTGGCCCCTCGGCCTGAGGTGGAGCGTGCATCGCTGCTCCCTCCCAGCCCTCAACACCACTGTCGCCAGTGTCGCATCTTAAGCGCCTTCTAATACCAGCTAATACAAGCTTGGCTGCTGCGGTGGCCTTCCCACAAGTCCTGCCACCCAGAGAAACCCTAGACCCCCTTGAAGGCACCCAGGACTCCAGACCCAGCGCGGGTGTCAAGCGGTGGGAGGGGCCTCACACCTGTTCTCACTCTCCGCTGTCTGGAACTGGCTGTACAGGGTGCTGGTGCTGCGGCGGGCGGCCTGGCGGGAGCCGGATGTGGTGGAGCCACTGCTCTGGTCACTGTCCAGGCTAAGGCTCAGGGTGGAGCCCACGGGCCCCTCCGGTAGGTACACACCCAGCGAGCGGCGGTGGTGGGGCACACTGGACACCAGTAAGGAGCTGGGGGTACCCTGAGGGCAGGAGAACGGGGTTTGCCTCTGGGCTGAGCAGCCTCCATGGCTGGCCAGCAACGCGCTCCCCACCCCAAGCCCACCCCTCTCACACGTCCATCTGGCCGGCTTTCCAGGCGCTGCACAGCCTTCACCCGATCCCAGGTGTCCTTCCAACGCTCAGGGGGTCGGCCCAGCTCTGTCTCCAGCCGCTGCAGCTCCTGGAGAGAATAGGTAAACAAAATGTTGTTCAGAAGAGAACAGCCAGGTGCAATGGCACACACCTGTCACCCAGCACTTGAGAGGCCACAGGAGGATGGCAGGTGCGACTTAGTGAGCGAGGTCCTGCTTCTAAATAAAGAATGAAATAGGGCCGGGAGTGCAGCTCGGAGTAGAAAGCCCCTGGGTTCCATCCCTAGTAAAACACACGAGGATCCCAAAACCAGGGTTGGGGGTGTGGCTCAGTGGTAGAGCACATGCTCAGCATTAGTAAGGCCATAGGTTCCATCCCTTGCACTGCAGAAAATTTAAAATACTTTTTTTATTTTGTGATACTAGGGATGAAACCTAGGGGCATTCTACCTCTGAGCTATACCCCCAGCCCTATTTTTTATTCTTTATTTTCAAATAGGATCTAAGATGCAGAGGGCCTAAGTATCTGAGGGTGGCTGCAAACCTGTAATCCTCCTGTCTCAGCCTCCTAAGTAGTAGGATTACAAGTGTGTCTCACCACACCCAATTAAAATACTTTTTTTTTTTTGCAGGTCTGGGAATGGAACCCAAGGGCATTCTACTTCCAAGCTACATCCCCAGGCGTATTTTTTATTCTATATTTTGAAACAGGTCTCACTGAGTTGCAAAGAGCCTCACTCAATAGCTGCGGCTAGCTTCAAATCTGGGTGATCCTGTCTCAGCCTCCCAAGCACTGAGATTACAAGCGTGCCCACCACGCCTGGCTATTTTATTTTTAAGTAAAGTCTCACTGAGTTGCTAATGCTGGCTGTGAACCTGTAATTCTCCTATCTCAACCAAGTTCTTGGGTTACAAGGGTGTACCACCATTCCCCCAGCTAAAAAAAAAAAAAAAAAAAAAATAGAAGCCAGGCATGGCGGCACACGTTTGTAATCCCAGTACATGGGAGACTAAGATTGGAGGATCCCAGGTTTGCCGCCAGCCTACTTAGTAAGGACCTCTGCAACTTAGTGAGATACTTTTCAAAATAAAAAATATGGCTGAGGGCATAGCTCGGAGTTAGAATACCTCAGGATTCTACCCCAGTACTGAAAGAAAAAGAAAAGGAAATGTCATCCCAGGGGCTTCCTCCCTCCAAGCTGCACCAGCCCTTCCTTTCTTCCTTCCTTTTGTTTTTCCAGCTGCTCAGGAGGCTGAGGCAAGAGGATCTCTTGAGCCCAGGAGTTGAAGGCCAGTCTGGGCAACACAGAAAGACCCCATCTCTTAATAAACGAGCCAAACTGGGCTTTGTGGTACATGCCTGTAATCCTTGTACTTGTGAGGCTGAGGCAAGAGGATCTCAGATGTGAGGCCAGTGCATGATAACTTAGCAAGACTATTTCAAAATAAAAAGAGTCAGGCGTGGTGGTGCACACTTGTAATCCCAGCATTCAGGAAGCTGAGACCGGAGGATCGCGGTTCATGGACAGCCTCAGCTACTTAGTGAGGCCCCGTTTCAAAATGAGGAATAAAAAATAGGGCTGGCAGTGTAGCTCAGAGGTAGAAGGCCCCTGGGTTCCATCCAATACAACACACACAAAAAAACAAAGTTGTCTAAAATAAAAATAACATACCCAGTGTATTTGTGTCATAAAAGCTGAGCAGGTCCAATGACATCAGACCCAGGCACCTCCCATATACCAAGGCTCACCAGAGATACGAGGAACCCTTCTCCAGCTCTCAGTGCGTGGCTCACACAGTGACCCCTGCCTCTGCTTGCTAATGGTACGCCTTTTGAGCCAAGCCCGGTCCTGGGCCAAAGTATGTATCTGTATAGTTATGTACACCTCACTACCACCCTGTGAGGCAGAGACAGGCAGCTCCAAGGTCATACAGCAAACCCTGGGAAGCAGAACCAGGATGCATGTGGCCAGGACCTGACCCTTGATGGCTCAGCCCCCGTGAAGCGCTGCCCAGGGAGGCCGAGGCAGCACAGGACACCGTCCTCTGCACTGCCCAGCAACCACGCGGCTCACCAAGGACGGCAGAGTGAGGGGCCACAGAACCTCAGTGTCACCTGAGCTTCCGGGCAGAGCCCAGAACTGCGGCCTGAGGCGGAGGCGCAGGACAGAGGGAGGAATGGTTCCTGGGGATGCTACCTGCCCTGAGGATAGACACCCGAGGTACCACCTAAGCCACTCAGAAGACCAGTGCTAGGGAGTAGCCACGGCGTGCCCTTGAGGTCCTTGTGTGGAAGCGTGGTCCCAGGTGGCAGCCTGGGAAGTGGTGGGACCTTTAAGAGGTGGGCCCTGAAGGGTTAGGTCCTGGGGGCCTGCCCACCAGCTCCCAGGCTCCTGTGGGTGTGACGGAGCTGCCTGCCAAGAGTGCTGCTGCTGAGAGTGCCCTCAGCATAACTGAGCTGATGCAGGCGCTGCCCATGAACCTCCCAAACTGGCAGAAAATCCCCTCACTTTACAGTCAGCCTGTCCTCAGCACCTCATGGAGTAACAAAGCTGACCAGCACAGCGGGCCAGGGAGGTACACGCCTGAAGCAGAGCAGCGTCCTGAGACCTGTGGGCTCGTGACAAGACCTTCCTCTTCAGCACTGTTCACACACATCCACCGGCACGGGGCAGGGACACAAGCCACGAACACCCAAGCCCGAGGACTGGACATGCACAAGGCACGCGCAGCACACAGGACACCCCTGGAGTCTGAGTGAGCAGGGAGGCTGGGCCAGGCCCTGCTCTGGGCAGCACGCACCTCCAGCAGGCGTGAGATGGCGTCCGGCTGGGCTCGAGGGCGACTGTCGTAGCACGGCCAAATCACGCGGCGCCTGCTCTGGGGGGCACCTCCATCAGGCCGCTCCTCTTCCGGGGGCTCAGGGGGGCCCTGGGCCAGCTCCCAGTCATAGGGGGGGCCCTCAGCCAGTGTCTCCTCAGTGTAGAAATCCCACACCTTCAGGTTGGACACGTTGCTGTAGGGCCGCAGGACCTGGGGGTGAGCCTGGTGATCAGAAGCTGGCAGGACAGGAGCCACCTGCCCGGCCAGACCCCAGCTCACCTCTGTGTCCTCGGGGGCATACATGTAGTTGTAGAACACAGGCGTCCTTTTGCTCAGCCGGTCCACGTACTCCCACACAGACCTGCATGCCAGCTGACCCCTGCGCTCGCCCTTCTCCTCGTACAGCAGCCCTGCACAGGCACGGTGCTGAGTCTGGGCCCCCTGCCCGTGCAGCCGCCCAGGTCCCACCGCCACATACCCAGTTCAATGCGCTCATAGTCAGAGTCGAGCAGGAAGGTCCGGAAACGGCGGGATGCGTGGTGGTAACCAAGGAACTTGAGGTAGAACTGGCTAAACTCAAACTCCATGGGGAACTGCAGGTGGATCTGTGTGTGGTAGGGTCAAGAGGTCAGAGGTGAGGGAGCACAGCCAGGCCCAGCTACACAGGCACTACCCACCTGGTACACACAGTCCAGGAACTGCAGGAAGACAGGCGTGAGGCCGCTGCTCTGCACTGCGAGGGTGTGGGCCCCACGGTGGCTAAAGCGATGGCCAAAGGACAGCCACTCCTTCTCCACCAGCAGGCGGAAGCCCTCCAGGGTGCGGTAGAAGGGGTCTGAGAGCAGCTGCACCAAAGACACCACCTGCCGGCACCACCAGCTGGTTAAGGAGGCATCCTGGGCCCTGGCCAGCCCTACCCCAGTACCTGCCACGCACCTGGGTGGTGATGTCCCAGCCGTCCTCCAGGCTCACCAGGACCGAGGAGCCCGAGTCCAGGAGCTCTACCACCAGCACCGATATCTGCAGCAGCTTGTGGATCTGGAGGGACAGGCAGCCCTCAGACCCCATGGCCACAGCATGTGGGAAGCCAGCAGAGCCCATGCACGGCCATGCCCTGCTCTGCTTGTGTGAACCACTGCTTCCTCGGCCCTAACTCCACAGCCTATTCCCATCCTCGAGGTGCCTGGCAGCCCCATCTCCCAGTCTTCGACTGTTCACAGGACACCAGCTAAGCAATGCTGCCGACCCCATGAGAGAGAAGCAGAACGCCCCACAAGCCAAGCTCTTAGCCCACGGGAGCCCGGCAGGCTATGCCACGTCGCAGGGAGGGTGTGCTGTGTTGTGCTCACTGCTGGACTGCCCCACCACACCAGTCCAGACCCCAGCTGCCTCCTGGCACCAAGCCCCACAAGGGAAGTGGCCCTGGGCACCTCATCCCAGTGCCTAACAGTGCCCAACACTGTCACACAGTCACCATCAGAGCCCTGTTCACTCAGCGCTAGCAGAACGGTAGGCCTAGCCCCCAGACGGGCAGCAGGGCAGAGACCTGGGTCAACCATTCCGAATCCTCCAGGGAGCGTAGGAAGGAGGCCGGGCCAGGCTCCGCAGCGGCACATCCGGGAACACAGGCCTTCAGCAGCTTCTTGAAGCTGGCCTTCACCTGCCTTGCCTCAAACACCTCGATGGGGACCAGCTCCCACTGTTGCAGGGGATCTGGCCGCACACCCTGGGGGAGACCAGCCAGACACCATGAGACATGCCCAGCCCCAGGTCCCCGGCCGCCCACTCCCAACCTCAGGCACCTTTAGCTGGGCTTTGTCTCCAATGATATAGAGGGCTGCACGCTGGGGCCGCAGAAAGCCTGGGTCAGGGGGAGCCCCATTGGCCTGGGGAGGGCTCAGGACATCTCTGCCGGCTAGCCGGGAGCCCACGTCAGCACCGAGCCCACCACTGCGCCCGCCAGCCCGGACGCTGCCCCACTTACCTGTGGAGGAGAGACCAGGTGAGCACTGGAGTGGGCCAGGGCATACTTACCTGGGGCCGGCTGGGCCCAGCCTCCCTAGAGGAGACCAGGCTTCTGGGGGAAGGGGTAGCTAACGGCCCCCAACAGGGCCACACAGGGAGGGCTGGAACACACAGATGCTGAGACACACAGGAGCCTGTGTTAGTGCCAGGGGTAGGGCGTGGATGTCAGGAAGGTAAGTGGTAGGCTGCAGGGAGGGTTGGTTATGCTGGTCTGTCACAAGAGGCTATTAGTGTCAAGTGGAGGAGACATTAGTGCCCGAGACAGCTCAGTTCACGCTGGGGGCCGTCAGTGCCAGATAAGAGAGAAGGCCCGGTACAATACCTCGGGGCGCAGTCCGTCTGGAGGCCGAGGCCGCCATGGGGTTGGACAGCGTGGTGACCCTGGCTCTGGGGCTGGGCACTGAAGGCACAGCAGAGAGACGACTCAGGTCTGGCCCCAGGCCCGGGGTCTGCCCAGCTTGGGGGAGCCTACAGACCAGAGGTTCCCACCAAGGACTCTCCCGGGGAGCCCGGGAGACAGCAGGGATGGGTGCTAGGCCCTTGTCTCAGGAGACCGGGGGAGGGCCCTCCCTAAGAGGGGCGACCAGGCAGTAGCTGGCCCCCGGGTGGTAGGGATGGAAAGAGCTTGGAGTCTGGGCTCTCCTGGGAAAACCCTCTCCCTACTCAGGAAAGCCCAACCTCGACACAGGGCAGGGCCTGACTGATGGACACTGGCCAGCAGGGCTCTCAAAACACGGCCATGCCGTGGCCTCACCCAGGACGTCACAGAGAGGAGCCTAAGAGGCCCAGAGCCTTCCAGAGCAGCCCAGTGGGAGAACAGGACAGAGGGACAATCTAGGAGACAGGCAAGGCTAAGCCTGAGGTAGTGCTCAGGGATTTACAGGCTGGGACAATGTGGCCAGGAAGACTGGCGGTGTGGTGCGCCAGTGACTGGGAGGCGCAGACCACGAGGTAGGCCTAAGCACCACCTGCCTGGCTCAGGCTCACCCACCTTCACACAGGTCTCATACAGAGAGAGGGTGCTGGGCAGCGTCCCATCCACTGCTGTGGTCACCACAGCCCTGCAAAGGCTGCCCACCACACCTGCGGGCTCCTGCGGCCTCGCTGTGAGCAGGCAGTCACCAGTTTACAGTGTGCCTACAGAGGGTGCTGCCTGGAACCTGGCTACAGCTGTCTCTCTCCACCCTGGGCAGCACCAGGAGGGCTGGAGACAGTCAGAGATGTCCAAGGGCATTAGGGGAAGTGCAGGCCTTGGGAGCCGACGCACCCTGAGGCGAAGGTGCTCCGTACAGGACACTCAGGACTTTAGGCTGGAGTAGGAAGCCAGGAAGAGGTGTCACTGCCTTGGCCCTGGGCCCCAATGCCCAGCAGCCTTTCTCTTTTTGGTGGTATGGAGGATTGAACCCAGGGTCACTCTACCTCTGAGCTATACCCCCAGTCCTGTTTTATTTACTTTTTGTGTGTGTGTGTGGTACTGGGGTTCCTGGAAACCCTTCTTCCTCTGGGCTACACTCCAAGACCTATTTTTACATTTTTATTTGGAAACAGGGTCTCTTAAGCCAGCGAGGCTGGCTTCGAACCTGCGCGATCCTATCTCCACTTCCCAAGTGCAGGGATTACAGGTGTGCGCCACTACGCCTGGCCTGTTTTATTTTTTTATTTTGACACAGAGACTAAGTTGCTGGGGCTGGCCACAAACCTGTGATCCTCCTGTCTCAACCTCCCAAGCACTGGTATTACAGGCATGAGCCACTGTGCCTGGGCTCAAGCAAACGTTAACAAGGGACAGAAGTGGGTGTGGTGGCACATGCCTTTAGGCCCATATTTGGGAGGCTAAGAGAGGAGGATTGTAGGTTTGAGGCCAATGGGCAATAACCTAGTGAGATCCTGTCTCAAAATAAAAAATAAAGGCTGGGGTGTAGCTTGGAGGTAGAACGCCCTTGGGTTCAACTGTCTATGGAGCACCATGAGTGTGGGTGAAAGCTACAGGTTTAGCAGGATGAGGAACCCCAAGGTGGATGCGGAACGGACTGGAGGCCTGGCTGACGGGCTAACGACGACAGGGTAGGCAGACTGACTCAAGGACACCCTGACACCACCATGTGGCCTCCTGTGTTCCCAGGAGCCTAGGCCCAGCAGAGCAAAACATGGTACCATGAACTCCACGGCAGGGAGCAAGGGCATGGGCAGAGTCGCCTGCGCTGGCATCCACCATCTCCTGAGCACACAGGATAGGCCAGGACAACTCCAGGTTTGTGTGAATGGCTCGTCCCCACACAGGCCCCAGGTGGGCACTGTCGCCACATCAGCAGAGGGACCACGGTGGGCATGGTGAGGTGGTTTCCCAGGGTCCAGCACAGGAGCCTCTCGGATCTCACACCACAGATGCCAAGAAGAGACGTCCAGGCAGAGAACCGGAGTGTGGGTGGCACATACTGGGCTGAGTTATCAGCCCAAGAACCGAACCTCTAGGATCTCAGCACCTATCAGCTGGGCCAGGAGGATCAGCCAGACAGGCCAGAGCCCCAGGAGGGACTGTGAGGAAGGCGGGGCTAGCCTGGGGCCAGGTGGGGCTGGATGGTGAAGATGGGTCAGGTGTGGGGAGAAGGCAGCTGCCTAGGAAGGACAGCCGACTTTTGTTCTGACAAGCCTCTTCTGCCCTACATAACTCCCACATACCTTCAGGCCTGATGGGCTTCCTCTCCTGCCTACAAGTTTCTCCCAGTGCCCTGAACCCACAACTCACATCCCAGCCACACTGGACACAGGCTACCTGTCCCACACGGACAGTGGGTTTTTAGAGCAGGACACACATGTGCTCAGTACTGTGAAGACACAGCCCAGCCCAGAACCAGAACAGCAGCTCCCAGGCAGGGAAGACCGTGGATGGCTCATGTGCAGGGCTCAGCAGGGTCAGAGGCCAACCTGCACCCATCTCCATGTGTGTGCAGGGTACCATGGAGGTGTGCGTAAGGGTGGGGACGAGAGCGACAGTGAGACCAGCAAGGACAAGACCCAAGGAACCAGAAGCTGAGGATGAAGCCAAGTAGTGGGCAGAGATGCTGGGAAGGGGGTAGGCTGGAGGGAGGATGGGAAGGCCAGGTCTGAGGCTTCAGGGCTCCAGGCAACATCAGACATGGCTGCGTGGGCAGTGTCTGGGCTGCCTGGAGGCCTGTGGCAGAATGTTGTGGTTGAAGATGAGGAGGGCCCCAGGCTTGTGGTCAGAGCAGGCAGGGCCTCAGGACACGCACTGGTCTGGGTGGACTTCCCACACTGCAACTCGGTCCCCAAAGGGACCACTTTGGGGACCGAGGCCACTTCTGAACTGTCTGGCCTGTCTACCATAAGCACAGCCACAGTACCCTCAACACTCCTCTTTGCCCCATGCTCACCCTCCCACCCTCTCACCATGACTACCCATATGGGCTGAGGAAAAGCCACTGAGTGTGTTCCGTCCTGAAGCATCGGCATATCGGGGCATGGAGCTGACCACAGCCTGCAGGTATTTCTCCTGCTCCAAGCTGCTGGAGTCTGCCTGGGACTGGCCTGAGAGAAGAGCAGGAACTGTAGTGGGTGGGGGTAGGATAGGGAGGGACAGACCCCAGGCAGAGCCAAGGAAGGTTACCTGGAGAAGGTGCATTCTGGGCCTTGAAGAGGCCCACAACTCCCTTGCCGTGCAAGCCCCCAGAGCGCAGTAACACAGCCTTGGAGCGCCCGCTGCGCCAGCAGACCACAGGGAAACGGTTCTGGCGGTAACAGCGGGACACACGCTGCAGGGCATTGTCCTGGATGCTCTGGGGAACAATCAGCAGCCCCGGGTAGCTGTAGAAGGCAAGAGGCCTCGTGAGGACACTTGAGGCCTTGCCCCCCCACCCTGCATGCCCGCAGGGGCTCAGATCAGGGCAGTAAAGAGGGGTCAATCGTGGCAAAAAGACTCCCAGCACAAGAAGGTCAAAGGTATTTTCTAGATCCTTGTGCCCAGCAGGTGCCTCCCATCAAGCCTGCCAGCCTAGCCCACTAGCCTCTCCTCCTCCACCTTCCTTGGGCGAGGAGACAGGGCCAAGGCCACAGCAGTCACAGGCGCTGCCCACCACCCCAGCCTGCACTGACCGAGCCTTCCTGGCATGTCCTAGCCAGCCCTCACCTGCGGCAGATGGCATACATGCGGTTGACTGGGGAGATACGGAAGGGCTCAGACTTGGCCCGGCTCAGGCTGCTGCTCAGAGTGCCCAGGCCAAGGCGCTGGTAGTCACGGCAACATGCCCGCTCCACCAGGCTGCTCATGGTCATGCGGTCCGAGGGCTTCAGGGCTGAGGACGGTGTCAGTGTGCTGGGCTCCAGCTCCTCCGACACTGCAGGCCAGCACACAGGTTGTTATCCAGAGACCACCCAGCCTGCCCCCAATCTTCCATGGGGGCCGGGACTCCCCCAGCCCACCCTCACCTGAGATTTCATCCTCCTGGTCCTCAGGGGGGGGCTGGCCCCGGTGCTCCCAGCCAGGGGGGTTGTACTTCTTCCGAGTGACATACTGCCGCCCAATGGTCTTCTTGGCGTTCTTCACCAGGTTCCGGGACAGAGTTCTAGGGCGCATGGGTCCAGCAGAAGTGAGAAAAGATGCAAGGGCCTGGAAGGACCAGGCAGGCACATGGTGCTCACACAGCTGCCTGCCCTAGGACCTGGCTCCATACCTAAGAGAAGGACCCTTGTCCTTGGTAGCCCGGGATGACCGGCCAGGCGTGTGGGTGGAGCCCAGGGTGAATGCAAAGGTGCCCCTAATGTCCGGCGGGTACCGAAGTTTATGCAGCTGCTTGCGGAAGAGCTCAGCACTATCAGATCCCACCTCCTCATCAAAGGCCATTTTCAGGAGCTGCATCAGACAGAGAAACCCCAGAGGTCTGAGTGGCCACCAGGCCTCTCCCTAAATCCCATGCTGCTGGAAGCCATGGCCCCTTCCCATGGCAGCCATGCCACAGAAGTGGGCGAGCCTTAAGGGGGAAAGCCTGTGGGGGGTAGAGGAAGCGTGTGTGTGTGTGTGTGTGTGTGTGTGTGTGTGTGTGTGTGTGTAAGTAAAATGGGTAAAGTTCAGTGGCTACCTGGCAAGGTCTCAGCTTGTTCAGCACACCCAAGACACAGACCCAAGCATCAGCACTCCAAGGAAACACAAAGGCCCAAAGACTAGCATGTCAAATGGTAGATGATGCCAAGCAGAAAGCCAGAGTGAGGGCCTTACACTAACAACCCACTTGCAGAGCCACAGAAGAGACCAGATCAATGGCTTGGCTAGCTACCGTGGGCTAGTGCCAGAGCCAGCCCCACCTGGAATGTGCAGGAGCGTAGCTGCAGCCCATCCTGCAGAAGCTGGTCCACAGGGGTCTGGACACTGATGCGCTTCTCCTTGGTCAGTGCAGCCACCGGGAAGGAGCGGATCACCACCTGCTCCCCCACTACAACCGGCAGGAAGAGTTAAAAGGAGAGGAAAGAGGAGGCGCGGGGTCACGGGTCTCGCGCTACCACTATGGGGATCCCGGGGGGTGGAAGGGAGCAAAGGCCCATCTCCCACAGGAACCCCACATCCCTGAGAAAGGAGGAAGAGGCAGGGAAAGTACCACCCACCCTAAAGACCTGGAAAGGAGGGGAGGGCAAGGCGGAAAGGGTCTGAAGGCTCACCCAGGGGGTCGGTGGGCATCCCCGTGAAGATGACCCGGTACGTAGTGAGGAAGACAGCGCCCTCAGCTGGGAGCAGCGCAGGGCCCCCTCCACTGCCCCCGGTGCCCTCCTCACGGCCATCCGGCAGCAGGTAGACGCGCAGGCCATCCAGAACACACTCCTCACCAGGCAAAAGGCGTGGGCGCAGCAGCTTGGGCTGCTCGGAGACAGAAGCAGTGCCTCAGGCCCCAGCCCAGGTGCCTGGCGACCATGGCCTTCCCGGCCCCAGCTCACCTTCTGGATCGGGGGCAGCCTCTTGCTCTCTCGGTGCACGGCCTCCAGGGTCTCGATGTGCATCTGGACAATGTCTGGGGGAGAGCAATCCTCATGCCCTTGCCCTCCACAACCACCTGTGTGAGGAGATGCTCCACACCCGGGCCCCTGTACCTGGCACCATGACATGCAGCCCCTTGAGGTGGTCACTGGTGACTCCGCTCTCTGTGCAGACCTTGTCCACAAAGCGGTTGATGAAACGGACCACAGCCCCCGCCACGTCACAGGTCTCTGCATCCTCAAAGCCGCTCTCTGTGTCGTAGCTCTCAGCCACACTGCCCGCCATGCTGGGCAGGGAGGGGTCTGTGAGATCGGGCCCCAGCCGCCGCCCCGCCCCCTGGCCCCGCCGCACCTGTTGGTGACCAGGCTGTTGCTGGCGCTCTCCAGGTCCCCCAGCCCAGCCCGCTCCCGCAGGAGGCGGCTCTTGCTGCTGTCCAGAGGCAGCAGGAGGTAGCTCATACGGTTGGCATAGTGAATGGCCTGGCTGAACACTGTGCTCTCCTCCTTCTGCACCAGCTCCTGCTGCTTCTCGCGGCTCAAGGTTGGCCACAGGCGCCGCTGCTCTGAAGCCACATCCAGGGCGGAGCGCTCATCCTCCTGGGAGAGTGCCTCTCCAGCCTCCTGCCGTGGCAACACTAAGTTAGCCGGGCCACACTGGAGCCCACCTCCACTCCAGTCTAGGGCATCCTACACACCTGAGAGGGGTCTCTGTCCTCAGAGGGCTCCAGGTAGAGGGCCCGGATATGGGTCTGCACATCCCCATAGAACATGGCCTCCCAGAATTGCGGCGTGCTCCACACCACGTGCTCCTGCACGCAGCTGTATGCAAACTGCGTCACCCCTGGGCTCAGCTTCTGCAGAAGCAGGTTGGGAGGTCAAGGGGACACAGCCAAGGAGGAGGCAAGGAGGAGACCCAGCACCTCAGGCCCTTACCCGGCAGAAGGCGGTCACGAGGGGCAGCAGAGCAGCTGCAATACCATGCTCATCCAGGGAGGTGCAGTCCTGTGGGCAGAGCAGTGAACCAGGGACCACCACGGCCGCTCCTTCCACCAGCCACCCTCAAGGCCAGTCCTGTGCCCACCTCCCTGCCACTCCCTGAGTGGCCAGAGACCCTGCACCACTCTTCACTCTCACCCAAAGATCAGTCTCCTGCAACTGTGAGTCACAGTGAGACTCTGACACCCCTGCCCACCCACTCATGGCCACATCACTGGCAGGACGGAAACCGGCCTCACCTGCAGGCAACAATTCATCATGCGGACGACAAAGTCGAACTGCTGGTGGTCCAGGACTGCTCGGTTCTGCTGCACGTGCAGGTGCAGCTCCTGGGCGAGGCAGCGGCGGGCAGCTCGCCCCTTCAGAGCCCTGAGCACAGCTGGGAGCAGCTGGGGTGGGGTAAGGGGAACATGGGCTGAGGACAAAGAGGGAGGCACGGGAAGAGTCCCACACGGGGCTGAGGAGGGGAGGACCGCAGGCGGTGGAGTCCAGAACTTCCACTCCAAGCACAGAGAAGACACAAAGCCACAGAGTCAGATGTGCCCCGACTCTGGGCTTCAGGGCCAATCAAGGCTAAAGCTTCCAGGAGACCCCAAACGAAAGTGAAACTCAAGGGTGCAGGTGCCCATGCTACCTGCTCCTAGCCCACTATGTGCATACGCTCCAGAGGGAGCTGAGTGGACTGCCAGGACCAGAATCTGGAAAGCACAGGCCCACACACAGGTGTCACACAGCAAGGGCCAGGCCACAGGAGGGTACTCATCATGAACCACGGGGCAGACCACACCACCTTAAGTGAAACAAGACATCCAGCCGTCCTGAAGGACCCTAGAGGTGCCACTTCAATACCACGAAGGGCAGAACAGCAGGCAAGGGAGTGGGTGGCGTGTGTGTGTTACTGGGGACTGAACCCAGGCATATTCTACCATCAAGCTACATCCCTAGCTCCCCAGCCCTTTTTTAAAATTTTTATTTGGAAACAGGGTCTCACAAGGATGCTGAGTCTTGCTGTTGCTAAGGCTGCCCTCAAACCTGCAATCCTGTCTCAGGTTCCCAAGTACTGAAAAACAGTACCACTATGTCCATCCCTTATCCTGTGTGTGTGTGTGTGTGTGTGTGTGTGTGTGTGTGTGTGTGTACACATATACACGTGTGTAGGTGTGTGTGTGTGTAACTGAGGACTGAACTCAGGGACAGTCTACCACTGAGCTACACCTCCACAGCCTAATTTTATTTTTTATTTTTAAAACAGAGCCTCACTAAGTTACCAAAGTTAGTCTCAAACCTGTGATCCTTCTGACTCAGCCTCTCAAGTACTGGGATTATAGTTGTATGATACCACACCTGGCCTGGCCCTTTTTATTATTATTATTTTTTTTTTTTTTTGCGATACTGGGGATTGAACCCAGGGGAATTCTACCTCTGAGATACCCCCCCCCCAAGGCCTACTTTTTATTCTTTATTTTGAAACAGGCTCTCACTAAGTTGCAGAGGGCCTTACTAAGTAGCTGAGGCTGTCATGAACCTGTGATCCTCCTGTCTCAGCCTCCTGAATGCTGGGATCACAAGCGTGTGCCACCACACCCAGCATTTATATTTTATTTTGAGACAGGGTCACACTAAACTGGTGAGGCTTGCCACGAGCTTGTGATCTTGCCTGAGCCTCCCAAGTTGCTGGGATTATAGGCACGAACCACCGTGCCCGGCAGGTTCCATTTTCTAAATTAAAAAAACACAGCACACATAGGTCTACACTTTTTCAGGAGAAATTTAATGGAAATCCTTTAAGGTCTTCTAATTTCTAAAAGTTGACATCAACGCCCCTTTCTGCACCTTCCCAGAGGCCTGTTCTGCTGCTCACCGAGACCAAGGAGAAGGCCTGGCCCCCACCTCCCCTCCAGCCACCCAAGGTGACCAGGGCCAGCCCCCAGGACAGGCCCAGCAGCCACAGCACCAAAGGTGAGGCCTGAGCCTCCTCTGAAAGCTGCCCTGTCCCCAGGCCATGGCCCTACCTTACACGCCTACCTTCTTGGCCTCAAGCATCTTCCCCTCGAACACATAGGAGATGCAGTTCCGCACCACCTCCAGCCGGCGAGCGCTGTTGACATGTGGCCCGCTGCAGCGCTCTAGGATGGCCGCTGTGAGACAGGTTACACTCGCCTGACCCCCAGCTCCACACACACCAGAACCAAGCTGAGGCCTGCCCTTCCCGCTCCATTACGCACTCATGGGGGGCCCTGAGGGCACGGTGGTCCTCCTCTCAGCCTTCACAGCTGGGGGTGCGCCCTGCATCTTGGCCGCAGCCTGGTCCACAATCCACTGCACAGTACTCTCATCCAGCCGGGGGAAAGGCCTGGGTGCCCGCCGCAAGTGACTGGCCTCACCTGGCCTCTGCACCTTGTGCATTGCCACAGCCGGGTACGGGTTCTCCTGGAAAAAGACAGGCAGCAGTGGCCAGCAGGTGGGGGCCGAGGTGGCACCACGCCCTCCCCTCAGGTGGCCCCCATACATTCTTATAGAGCTGCTCTGCCAGTTCCTGGACATGGCGCAGGACACGCTGGGGATGGTTCTCATCTGCACGCATCCGTGCCACCTCGTGGGCCACCAGCTAGGATGGAGGCACAGGCAGAGTAAGACTGGGTTGAGTGTACAGGCAGGGGAGGGCAGGTAAGCAGGTGGGGGTGAGGTGTACCTCATCAAACAGGTCCGTGGGGCGGTAGGGGACCCCGCGTTCTGAAACAAAGCCTGCAAAGGCCATGCCCTCTAGCACCTTCATCAGGAAATCATCTTCCACCAGCCCGCGCTGGCCCAAGAAGGCTGCCTGGGGGAACACCAGGAGGTCAGCCCCTCAGAGGTACACCCAGCATCTGCCTCCCGCCCACCCCAACCCACCAGCCCACCTTATGAAAGCGGATGACAGGCTCGGGGTGGATGCGCACAATATGCAGGCACCAGCGGTAGCCCTGTAGGAGCTGAGCAAAAAGCCGCAGAAAGACAGCACGCAGCTCCTTGTCCTGGGAGCACAGAAAGTGTAGGTGAGTGCCAGGCCTATGGGCCCCACCCAGGCCCCCTGGGTGCTTCTCCCTGCTCCCGCCCAAAGCCAGGAATGGGGCTTCCCAGGCGCCTCCCCAGCGCCCTCCCGCCCTCCTCCAGTGTTCCATTCCATCTAGCGCCCTCCACAGTTGCTAAACGAGTCATTCCTGCTCAGGACCACAGACACCAAACCCAGGCTCCCTGCGGGCTTGTCCAAGCCCACGCGTGACTGCCACCCCTCACTGCTGGCAGCTCCTTCCGGCCTGCACTCAGGAGCCTGAGGCCAGCCTGCAGCTGGAGCTGCGATGTGCTCACACCATCAGTCTGAGGCCAACGCAGCCAACTTCAGTGGAAGGGCAGGCAAGGTGTGAGTATGCCCACAGCAAGGCAGCAACGACACCCACCTGCATCTTGAGGGAGGAAGCTGACGTCGTGGGTGGGGGGAAGGCGAGATCGGCCAACTCCAGCTCTGGATCCAGAACCTGCAGAAGCAGAGGGGAGCTGGGCTGACAAGATGGCTCCCACAGGCCCCAGGCTCCAGCGTCACCCTGGCTTCCACACTCACCATGCTCAGAATGCTGTGGGTTTGGCTCTGCAGTGGCTCCGGCAGGGGTGGAATGTGCACACACTCAGGGACAGTCACTGTCCCTCCATCAAGATCAGCAACAATCACGTCCAGCTACGGATCAGAGGAGCAGGGGTCAGGGCCCATGGCCTGAGCTGCAAGGCAGGCAGATGCGAACCGCAGCCCTTACCAGCTCCTGTGTCTCTGCCTGGAAGGCTGCGTTGACCCCGATGATGAAGGGCGTGGGTGTGCTGAGGACCTCCAGGAGCTGCGCCGGCAGGATGGGCACATAGGTGAAGCTGCAGCAGGCCCCAAAGGACACAGTGAGCCCGAGGACAAGGCTGGGTGGGGGGCGGGGTGGGGGCTGGGCGAGGAGTACCTGTATCTGAGAGGGAACAGCAGTGCCAGGAGGCCCCTGCAGGCATCTGCAAGCCTCTGGTAGCTCCGGGACAGGAAGAGGACCTTATGCTCCGTGAGAGCAGCACAGAACAAAGCCAGCACGTTGGTGATGCCTGGAGAGAGAGGCCAGCTTGGCGAGGGCACTATGTCCCCACCCTAGGCAGAGTGAAGAACCCACACCTCTGACCACCAGCCCTGGGGCAGGAAGACAAGAGGCGCGCTCACCAAGCTGGCGGAAGAGCAGGGCTACACTACAGCGGCTGACAGGCAGTGAGTCGGCCAGTGGGGTCTGAATGACCTGCCGGTCACCAGCCCCCAAAGAGATGGTTCTCTGTGGAAAGAAAAGGACCAAAACTCAGCAGCTTGACCAGATGAGGTCAGCCCAGAGCTCTGTGTACCAGGTGGGCCCTGGTGGACTGAGAGACCCCAAGACAGGGCAGGCTGGAATGGCTGGAGGGAAGGTCACCCTGCCTCTGTCGGCCAGCAGTGCTGCAGAGAAAACCCAAGGCAGGGGGTAGCTGCCTCTGACCTGGGGCGGGGGCAGGGCCTGGGTGGGCAGAAAAAACAAAGTGTTCATACCGCTCCTTCCTCAACAGAGTCCAGCTGCACAGGACAGACAGGCAGAGAGACACCATTAGACACCCCTGGCACACAGGGCACAGAGCAGGGAATCAACAGGTACATGGCACAGACATCCAGAGACGAGCACACACCCAAGAATCAAGAGGAAGAAAGATGCCAGGCCCAAGGGAGCAGGTAAAAGAGCCAGGTGAACAGGCAGGCCCAGGAACAGATGACAAGCAAGGACACCAAGCGCAGGAGGGAGTGCCCAAGGCCACCTGACACTCAGCCAACCAGGCCTAAGTGCCCCCACAGGCCCCATCACTGCCCGAGGGCCTGTGGCTGTGCAGACATCGGCTGTCCCCAAGCCCTACCTGTGAGCCCCCAGCCAGGGGCACGGTGCATGTCAGCAGGTTCCCAATCACGTTCTCCAGACACACGTTCAGGCCCTCCACGTGGATAGCATAGATGAGACCGAGGCTATTCTGCAATGACCAGGCAGAGAATGGTGGCCCAGCCAGCAGGAACACCCCACATCCTGCCTCACTGCCACGGTGGCCTGCCTCACCCTGAAGACCTCTGCATGGTCCAGTCGTGACACCAGCACTAGAGTCTTGGGAGCAAAGAGCTGGCCAGGCTGGGCTGGCACTGCAGATGGCGGCCGCGCCCGGCCTCCTTCCTCCGCCTCCTCCTCCCTCTCCAGGGCATCCTCGGTGCACACTGTGTCCTGTAGACAGAAGCCTGTTCTTGCTCTCATCAGGTTCATCCCACAAACCCAGGGAGATGATGCAGGTGACTTAGACAAACCCAGCCCACTGGGGACTTTGGCCTTTCTGGGGTGGGAGATGGCCCAGAGCAGAGGGAGCTGCCCACAGCCCCAGGGGTCATGCTCAAAAGTGCTGCGCCCATAGCCCCCTGGCTGACCTGTGAGGGCTCCACTGGCTCCCAGAAGGTCAAGCAGGCGCAATAGTGCCGCTCAGAGTTGATGTCGGTGAGGACAGCAACAAAGAAGGTCGGTGGATTCCTCTCGGGACACAGCTGCCACCCACTGGGCTGACAAAACTGCAGGGAGGGCTCAGTGTTCAGCTGCCTGTGCCCATACCTGCAGCAAGAAGAGCCCTCCTGCCCTGCCCCACCTGCCCACAGCATCCGCAGCTTCCAGGACACGCAGGCGGCACCTCACTGACACCGAGGCCCTCGCCTGCTGGTCCTCAGAAAGAACAGCCTCTGCCCTCACCAGGAGGGCAGGGTGCCCACCACCATAAGCAAATAACAATGTGTCTAGTGGCAGGGGCACCAGGTACCCTGCCACTCAAACCAGCCACCCCACCCTCCCCAGAGGGTCTCACTCACTCACCAACTCAATGCCCTGGGGGAAGGGGTTGTCCTCCCAGTCCTTCTCTGGGAAGCGCTGCAGGATCTGGCCCTGGCCTTCCCCGTTCCCTGAGGACAAGAACAGGTGGTCAGAACACCCTCTCACATCCCTTTGCCCCACCCCCCATGCCCCACCAGGACTGGCCCAAGCCACATGGCCCAGACTGGAAAAGTCCCTTCCTCATTTGGGCACCAGACTAGCTCTAACCTAACATTTCCCTTTAAATAGTTCTGGTAGAGAGGTGACCAGGCAACACAGAGCCGGGTCAGCCAGAGTGCAGAGAGGTGCCCTAGATCCCTTCAAGTCCCACTGCTCCCACCTCTCTCCTGGGCCCTGTCTCCCTATCAGCACCACAGAGCAGAGCTCTCCTCACCACAGACCAGCCTGGCCTCTCACTAACAGGCCTCCATGGGGGCAGCAGCTCCATCCATCCTATAGCCCCCTCAGCATCTGTCACCACAGCAACCCTAACTTAGCCAGCTAACTCTCAAGGCCAGCTCGACAGGGGTCGCCATGCAGACAATGTGCGTGTTTGGTATACAAGACTCATACTTGTTACCTGTGCGGGGTTCAGGAAGCTTCAGCCCCCTTGTGCAAGTGGGGAGAGGGCCATCCAGGCCCACAGCCCCAAACTCCTACCTATCTCCAGCATCTCACAGGCAGGCAGACCCAGCACTGGAATCAGAAGACAGTTCAGCAGCACCTGCTTCCTGGGACCCATGCTCCCTCAAGCCCCTCTGGTCTGCACCCATTCACTTCCATGCCCTGGGCACTGTTTCCAGGTCCAACTCATGCCAGGGGGCTGGGGAAGAGGCCATTCCTGTAACTCCTCCCTACAGAGCCAAACCAGGGTGTGACAAGGGTCACAACAGGGGCCTCTCAGGACCCAGATTCTGCCAGGTTTGGCTCCACTTGCCAGACAAAAGCCTCCTCACTTTCACTTCTCACACATACAACTCACATGCCCCCAGGGCAATGTCCCCCACCAGGGGAAGCACCAGAGGCAGACAGTAAAGGAAGGATGGCCAACATGAAACTTCTCTCTGAACCCCCAGCCTGAGTCCCAGTAAGTCACAACACAGTCTCTCATGGTATGCCAGAATGGAGCCCCACGTCCTTCCAGCCTGGTCCACCTGGACACAGCGAGCCAACCCCAACAACCTAACAACATCCACCCCCCCAGGTCCTCTAAAGACAGAGGAAGCCAAGAATGGTAGTACAAGCCTGTAACCCCAGTACTTGGGAGGATAAGACAGGAGGATCCAGGTTTGAGGCCAGCCTCTGCAACTTAGCAAGGCCCTCGGCAATTCACAAGACCCTGTTTCAAAGTTAAAATAAAGTTGGGCCAGGCGTGGTGGCGCACACTCGTAATCCCCGCGCTTGGGAGGCGGAGACAGAAGGATCGCAAAGGTTCGAAGCCAGCCACACTGGCTTAAGAGACCCTGTTTCCAAATAAATAAAAAGTATAAAATAGGTCTGGGAGTTTAGCCCGGAGATAGAAGGGTTTCCAGGAACCCCAGTACCACCAAGAAAGAAAGAAAGAAAGAAAGAAAGAAAGAAAGAAAGAAAGAAAGAAAGAAAGAAAGAAAGAAAGAAAGGTAGGTAGGTTGGCCAGGGGTATAATTCAGAGGCAGAATACCCTTGGGTTCAATCCCCAGTATTCCTCACACACACATTCACAGCCGGGCATGGTGGCACACGCTTATAATCCCAGTACTGGGGAGGCTGAAAAAGGAAGATCACAATCAGCCTCAGCTACTTAGTGTGACACACCACAACTTAGTGAGACCCTGTTTCAAAATAAAGAATAAAAGCCAGGCGTGGTGACGCACGCTAACAAACCCTACGCTTGGGAGGCTGAGACAGGAGGATCACACAGATTCGAAGCCAGCCTCAGCTACTTAGTGAGGCTCTCAGCAACTTAGTGAGACCCTGTTTCCAAATAAAGTATAAAATAGGTCTGGGAGTATAGCCCCAGAGGTAGAAAAGCCCCTGGGTTCCACTGCCAACACCACCAAAATAAATGAATGAATGAATTAATAAATATAAAAAATAGAGCAGGGGGTGTAGCTCCAAGGTAGAATGCCCCTGGTTTCCGTCCCCAGATCCGGAAAAAAAGAAAAAAAAAAAAAAAAAAAAAACAGGCCAGGTGTGGTGGCACAAGCTTATAATACCATTACTTGGGAGGCTGAGACAGGTTCATGGCCACCTCAGCTACATAATGAGGCCCTCCACATCTTAGTGAGATGCTGTTTCAAAATAAAGAATACAGCTGGGCATGGCGTAATTCCAGTACTTGGGAAGCTGAGACAGGAGGATTGCAGGTTCATGGCCACCCTCAGCTAACTAGTGAGGCCCTCTGCAACTTAGTGAGACCCTGTTTCAAAATAAAGAATAAAAAATAGGGCTGGGGGTATAGCTCAGATGAGTAGATTGCCCTTGGGTTCAATCCTCAATACTGGGAAAAAAATAATAAAGGACAAAAAACTGTGAGTATTTCCCAGTGGTAGAATGTTCCTGAGTTTTCAACCCCCAGTAGCAAAAAACAACAAACACACACACACACACACACACACACACACACACACTACATACATCCAGAGAGAGAGAGAGAGAGAGAGAGAGAGAGAGAGAGAGAGAGAGAGAGGGAACGTGCATGTGTGTGTGTGTATGGGGGTGGAAGAGTGGGCATGGCAGCTTGGGAGACCCCAAGGTCACAGAGGCCATGCCAAGGATGTGAGAGCATCAAGTAGGCTGCTGAGCTGGAGGTGGAGGGGATGATGAGGGGCCAATTCTGACTCACAAAACCTCAGCTTCCTGCTCCCCTCCCCCTCGCTACTGACACCCTCCAGACAGCAGACAAGGAGGGGACAGGTGCCTGCTGGTGCCACACCCACCTCACACACCCATGCACCTGCACCTGCTCCACCAAGACAAAGCCCCCATAGGGTCCCTCCATTCTCACCCCAAAAACCACGCTCAATAGGCCAGCTCACCAGCATGTGTGCACAGCCATGGCTCCTCCCCCACCCACTCTGCCAAGGGCCTCCTTGTGCTCGGCCCCAAACCACCATCTGGGCCCAACCCTGGCTGGCACCCAGGGCTCACCCAGTTCTTGCCACAAGGCAGCAGACGGAGGAAAGAAGAGGGGGCGTGAGGACAGGGACAGCAGCTCCCCCCCAAGGCCAGTCAGGGTGGGCGGGCTTCAGAGGGTTGTTCTCAGCAGCCTCCCCCTAAGGGAGTGGGCACAGGGAGGATGAAAAGCACCCACCACCATCCTCCCCATCCCATTCCTTGTGTGAAATGCCAACCTTCTTGCTGCCGTCAAGTCCTCTGAAAGCTCCATCGCGTGAAGAACTGACTCTGAGCTCCACTCTCCTGAGTGCCCATTGCCAGGGGAGGCTGGGTGGGTGGGCCACACCGGACAGCCCAGTGGGCACCTCTCCTGCTTCTCCGCTGTGCCTCCATGCCCCAGACTTGCCCTTCCAGTCTCAGCCCCGTGTTCTTTCCTGAGAAGCTCTGTGCCCAAGCCTGGGGCCTGCAGCAGGACCTTGGGGACCTTCCTTCCTCCATCACAATCTACCCCTCCCCATGGCAACTGAGGCACCTGTCAGCAGGCTGGGCTGGACGGCCAGCTCCAGTGCCTGGCATAGACCACAGCCTAACTAGGGCTTGCTGGATGCACACCGCGGCTACATGACCATCCTCCACACACCCAGCCCTACTCACGCCCCACAAGCAAACAGGCTTCTCAGCTGGAAGTGCAGAGCAGCTTCCGGCGCCCGGGGAGCACCAGGACACAGCCAGCCCTCCCAAGGGACACTCTAAGAGGCCCTGCAGCTCTGGCCTGTGAGCACCCTCCTCCCTCCAGACCACTCCTCCGAGACCCCAGCCTGTAGCTCAGCTCTGTACTTCCAGTGGCCAGGCTGCAGCTTAGCTAGTGGCCTGCATGGGGGAGTCCCTCCAGTGTTCCCAACCGCTCAAGCCCTGTGGCCATGAAGATGACCGGCACTTGCTGACCTCGTGGCTCAGCCAGAGTGCTGCTCCCACTTCAGGGGTAGACAGGAGGGAGGGTGCCCCCACACCACAATGACAAGACTAATCCTATCAGCAGCACATCCAAGCACCACAGGGCAGTGCTCTTTGTGGGCTCCACAGGAGAGGCGCTGAGGTCCCCTGAGGCACAGTTGGGAAGTCTTCTCTTGAACCCCAGGTGGGGGCGTCTCCTGTTCTCAGAGCTCCTCAGCAAGAGCATCCTCCTGCAGGCAGCCCTGTGAGGGCTGCGGGCCTCAGCGGCAGGCTGGCCAGCAGGAGAACACAAGACATGTGTTGTCATCTACTGGCAGCACCCCATCATCAGTGCCAGGCTCCGGTGCCTGGAGGCCAGCCTAAGCCAGTGGGCACTGTGGAGAGGCAAAGAAAGGACAGCAGCCTCTTCTGCCCAGCTACAGGAAGAGGGAGAAGGACAGAACTTCCCCCTCTTCAGGCTTGCTGCTCCACTCAGGGGACCTGAGCATGCAGGCATGCCGAAGACATCCTTCAGTCAGCCTACCCATCCAGTCAGACCACAGCTCTGACCCCAACCCTGGGCCCTTTGAACGCCAGGGTGAAGGGTGGGAAACAAAGTGAGGCATCCTCACAGCCCCAACCTGCTCCGGAGGAGGAGCCAAGCATGGGTGTGGACGGCAGACGGGGCTCAAGAACGCAGCCAGTGCGTCACCAGCAGGAATGAAAGAGGAGAGGCCATGGGGGTAGAGCCTCTTCTCTCAGACACTCAGGGTCTGCTAGCCGGGTATAGGCCAGCTCAAGTGTCTCCAGCTCGCAGACACCTCAGCACTGGACATGCTGCGTTAAATCAGTCGGGCACTACTGAAAGCTGGGCAAGGAGAATCAGCCTGGTTCTCATGCTGGCCCGAGTCAGGCCCCGGACACAGGAGGTGCTGCAGACTCACCAGGTAAGGAGCCTGCCATAAGGCAAAACCCTGAGGTGAGAGGGCCACACACAATCCGGGCATTTACCTTCTCCAGCCCCCTTTCTACCCTCCATGAGAAGTCAGCACCTGGTAACCACTAGCAACCGGGATGCTGCCTCAGGCACAAGCTCTGGACCCATCCCAAGCAGCTAAGACAAACTTTTAGCACCCAGGCCCTGTACCCAGCAGTTTCAGATAGCATGTTCAAATCCAGACTCATAACCCTCAACCAAAAAAGACCTATATCCCTACCTCATGTCCCAGGCCTGCCAGTACACAGGGGCCCTTCACCTCCCTCTGGGGCACCTTGCATTCTGTGCCTATGCTCGTTGATAAGACACCCATCACTTCCTGGGGCCTCTGTGTGTGCTACTGCTTACATGTGTGTGTCCACCATAGCCGCACAGCAGCCTAGAAGCTTAGTGTGACTCATCCTGGTTCCCAATGAGGAAACTGAGGCACAGGGAACCTCCAGAGAGGACACCAACACCCACACATGCTCATCTGCTTCAGACACCTTTTGGCCCCCCAAACCCAGCCCAGCCCTATCACCTAGCTTTGCCTTCAGCCCATGGCCAGGATCCCAGCCGGGGCCTGTTCCTCACAGAATGGATGAGTCCTTCTAAGAGATGCCCTGAG
The DNA here is from genome assembly GCF_963383645.1 of Muscardinus avellanarius. NCBI lineage: Eukaryota > Metazoa > Chordata > Mammalia > Rodentia > Gliridae > Muscardinus > Muscardinus avellanarius. The sequence continues at coordinate 370,781 of NC_137797.1, read as the reverse complement.
GCCTGTGGCCAGCCTGCAGTTGACCAGTTCCAAACCCAGAAGGCAGTGATTAGGGGCTCCATGGCACTCCACTACCACTGAAATGAATAGCTTGGAAATCACCCCTTCCCACCATCCAGAGTAAATGGGCCTGAGCCACCTTCTACCCTGTCTTACTCAGAGACTACACACACCAGAGTTGCCTACCTCTCATACAGCTCTGCTGGTGAGTGCACACGCGTCACAGGCAGCTTCCAACGGGGCCACCCAGACCTCCCTCACATTCACCTTCAACTCTCACCCCATTGCCGCCACGGCCACCTGTCCTCTGTCTGCACTCTCCGCCTCTCAGGGTCTCCCTTCCGATACTCCTTCAACATTATCACCTCCAGACCTGTCTCTTCCTGCAGCCCTTACTCTGGAACTCAGGCCCAGGGCCCTCAGAGTAGAGCAACCCTCAGCCAGCCTGTTTCCCTGAATTCCTGTGTAAGTCTCTGCCTAGGTGGCTTCAACATGTGCCTCAGAACAGACAGCACTGCCTCTAATGGTGCTGATGGCAAGTGGTGAGCCTGCTGCAGAGAGAACAAGGGGACAAGGACAGTGTAGTTTTTGCTTTTGGGAACTCCCTCTGGAGGGAAAGACAGATGTTCAGGACTGAAGGTGCCAGAGACATATACTTGGATAGATGAGAGTAGAGAGAAGGAGCAAGAGCTGAGTAAGAGGGCACTGAGTAGGATCTGGAGATGAGGAAGACAGTGACGAGGCTTCAGAGTGTGTGCAGGGTCCAGCAGGTAAACACTGGACAAAAGAACAGTCCAGGTGGAGGCTCTGGAAAAGAAAGACAAAGTCAGGGATGGTGGTAAATGCCTGTAATCCCAGTACTTGGGAAGCTGAGATAGGAGAACTGCAGGTTAAAGGCCAGCTTCAGCAACTTAGTGAGACCCTGTTTCAAAATAAAAAAATAAAAAGGCCAAAGTGTGGTGGTGCATGCTTGTAATCCCAGTACTTGGGAGGCTGAGATAGGAGGATTACAGGTTCACAGCCAGCCTTAGCAACTTAATGAGGTCCTCTGTAATTTAATGAGACATGTTTCAAAATAAAAAACAAAATAGGGTTGGGTGTAACTCAGAGGCAGAATGCCACAGAGTTCAATCCCCAGTAACACAAAAATAAATAAATAAAAGCCGGGCGTGGTGGCGCACGCTTGTAATCCCAGCATTTGAGAAGCGGAGACAGGCAGACACCCTCAACTACTTAGTGAGGCCCTCTGCAACTCAGTAAGTAAGACCCTGTTTCAAAAATACAGAATAAAAAATAGGGCTGGGATTATAGCTCAGAGGTAGAATATCCCTGGGTTCCATCTCTAGTACCACAATAAATAAATAAATAGGGCTGTACCTCTGAGGCAGAATTCCCCGTGGTCAATCCTCAGTAAAAAAAAAAAAAAAAAAGGAGGAGGAGGAGGAGGAGGAGGAGAAAAAAGAAGGGCAAGGAGGAGAGAAAGTTCAAGACCTGGATGCACCAGCAGCAGGTGGACTGATGGGACCGGGACATAGCCCGGTAGTAGAGCTCTTGACTAGCATGCATGAGGCACTGGGTTTGGTCCCCCACACCAGACACACATAAGATGAACCCGAAGCAGCAGCACTGGGATTTGAGAGCCTATGTGCAAGTCCCAGCCAGCTTAGACCAGGCACTCAACCTCCCTGCATCTGACTCTGCTCTGCTAACGGGGGCAACCACTGGGCAACCTTGGTGGGCTGGTGGAAGGAAGTGAGATCATGCACACAAAGGGCTGTGCAGGGCCTGGCACACTGAGCACGCGGGCCATACCCCAACACCACTGTCTCCACGGCTGTTGCTGATGTCATCGTCAGGCATTTCTCCTACCCCTGAACTGAAAGGGTTCTCAGACACAAGTGCTGACCCCAAACCTGTACCTCCTCAACATCAGCACCAATAATCACACGGATCCCCCAACCAAATCTTGGCTAGCATGATCCAGGAATTGCCAGGAATGTTCTTTCCGTACACTTCCTCCTGACAGTCCCCAAGTTCCAGTTCAAAAACCTCTCCAAGGGGCCGCCCCTGAAGTCCACTCCTTCCTCTGCACCCCACCCAGCCAGTGTTGACACTTCAGAACCAGCTGGTGGGCCAAAGGACCTGTGCCCCGAGGTACTGGCCACTCGCACTCGGCCAAGGTGCAGAGCGCCCATCCCACCCAACTGGAGTGGAGGAGGCCGAGACGCCCCGGGGCCCTCCCACCTCTCTGACCGCGGCCACACGCTCCTGCCCACCTCCGCAGCCAGACGCAGGTGTCCGGGGGCGGACCTCGCACAGCCCAGCGCCCCGGCTTCTCCTCGGCTGCGTCTACCGCTGCCTCCACCAAGCAGCCGCCGGGGCCGCTTTCTGGGCCCTCCGCACTGGGCCCGGCCCGCGGCTCCCCGCCCGGGCCCCGGGCCCCTAACACTCGATCCTCAGCCACGGGCCTGGACGCCGAGGCCCCGGGCCCGTCCCTGAGTCCCGGCCCGGTCCCTCGGCCCCCGCCCAGTCCCTCAGCGCTCAGCCCCGGCACTCACCGCGCGGGTGCGGCCCGAACGCCACCAGCACGAAGTAGTCCGCGAGCCGCGCCATGGCGAGGGGCGCGGGCGGGCTCCGCGGCTCGGGAACTCGAGGGCGGCGCGCTCATGGCCCGGCCCCGGCCCTGGGCCGCACACCCCGGGTACCCCGGGCCCGCTCCGCCGCGACCAGGGCTTCCGCCGCCATCTTCCAAGCCAGCCGGCCCGCCCGGCCGCTCCGTGCGCCTGCGCAAGCACCGCCCATATGGGCGGGGCCTGACGCGGCGGGCCCCATTGGTTTACCCCCGAGGGCGGGGCACGGGTGTAGCCCCGCCCCACTCGGGTCCCGGCCACCGCCCCTTCGGCGGGTGACGCAGACGGCGGCTAGCGGGTCAGCGGCCCTGGCTGGAGTCGCGGTGGGGTTAATGCCCGGCGCCGGTCAGCATCGGGGCTCGCCTCGCCATCCGAACTCTCTCACCGAGGCGGAGAGAGGCCGGACCCCGCTCCTGCGAGCTCCCAGTCTAGAGGTCGGGGTGGGGTCCCCAGGCTCCTTGCTGTCAGGCGGAAGCGAGTGGGAGGGGCTGTCCCTGCCAACCCAAGCTCCCAAACTGGAGGCCGAGGGGCTAGAACTGTCTCGGCCAGGGCCATCGCCTCCAAAATGAACTGCCAGCCAAATGATGAAGGAAGGCAGAATGCACAAGTCGTGCCCTCGGGCTCCCAGTCAGAGGAGGGCTTGGGCCCACCTGGGAGCCCCCAACTAAGTGGGTGAGACATTCAACACATGTCTTTTGAGGTGATTGAACCCAGAAGGGTTCTACCTCCGAGCTGAACCTCTGAGCTTTTCATTTTTTGGTTTTGAAACACCCCAGCCCTTTTCATTTTTTGGTTTTGAAACAGGGTCCTTCTAGATTGCTGAGTCTTGGGGGCTGGCTTTGAACCTGTGACTCTCCTATCTCAACCTCCCAAGAACTGAGATTACAAGCATGCGACACCACCCAGCAACACGTGTACTTTTAAAAAAGGCTTGAGGCAAGCATGGTGGCACACGCTTGTAATCTCAGCATTTGGGAGGCTAAGACAGGAGGATCATAGTTCTCGGCCAGCCTCAGCTATTTAGTTAGTGAGGCCCTCTGCAACTCAGTGAGACCCTGTTTCAAAACAAAGTATTAAAAAAAAGGGCTGGGGGTGTCACTTGAAGGTAGAATACCCCTGGGTTCCATTCCCAGTATTGCAAAAAAAATAAATAAAAATAAAAATAAAAGCTCGAGCGGATACAGTGACCTATGCCTTGTAATCTCAGTAACTTGGGAGACTCAGACGGGAAGATTGCAAGCTCCAAAGCCAGCTCATGGTCACTTATTGAGACCCTGCTGCAAAATAGAGAAAGTAAAAGGGCTGGGGTTGTGGCTCAAGGGGAGACCACCACTGGGTTCAATCCCCAGTAAAACACACACACACACACACACACACACAGAATCCCGGCTTGCTCTGCTTCTGCAGCAAAGAACTTCAGGGGGCGAGGAGCTAGCTGGGGCTGGGCAAGGGACAACAGCTAAGAGCAGGACACACTGGGAGAGGGAAGGCTAAGGGACAGCCTGGCATTTTCTCCTCTTTCTTTTTTCTTTTTTTTTTTTTTTTCCTGGTGCTGGCGATTGAGCCCATGGGAATTCTACCTCCAAGCTACACCCTCTAGCCCTAGTCCTAGAGTGTGTGTGTGTGTGTGTGTGTGTGTGTGTGTGTGTGTACCAAGGAATGAACCCAGGAGTATTCTACCTTTGAGCTACACTCTCAGCTCTATTTTTATTTTTTATTTGGAAATAGGGTCTCACTAAGTTACAGAGGGCCTCATTCCATTTCTAAGGCTGTCCACGAACCTGTGATCCTCTTGTCTCAGCCTCCCAAGTACTGGGATTACAGGCCAGTCTCACCATGCCCAGCTGCAATTAGACTTTTTGGATGAGTTTGGCTGCAGCAAGACATGATGGAGAGGTAAACCACTAGCAACTGTTTTCTCTCCATCAGCAAGAGCATCCCAGAAGGACAGATACAAACCAAACTCAGGGAGAGCTCAGAGAAGCTCCAGGGTCTGGCCTTCGCCCTAGTCATAGTCCCAGCCTGGCTCTGGCTGTTTCTACCACTAAGTATGGTGGCGCATACTTGTAATACCAGTACTTGAGAGGCTGAAACAGGAGGATTGCAGGCTCGCAGCTTGCCTCAGCAACGTAGTGAGGCCCTGTTCACAATGAAGAATAAGCCAGATATGGTGGCGCACACTTGTAATCCGAACATTCAGGAGGCTGAGACAGGAGGATCGCGGTTCGCAGCTAGCCTCAGCTATTTAGGCCCTTTGCAACTCAGCAAGACTCTGTTTCAAGATAAAGAATACAAAATAGGGCTGGGGGTGCAGCTCAGAGGTAGAATGCCCCTGGGTGCCATCTCCAGTACCGCAAAAATAAGAAAGAATAAGAAGAGAGAGAGAGAGAGAGAGAGAGAGAGAGAGAGAGAGAGAGAGAGAAGAACCAGGAGTGGTGGTGCACATTTGTAATCCCAGCATTTGGGAGGCTGAGACAAGATGATCATGGTTCTCAGATGTTTCGAAGCCAGCCTCAACTACTGAGTGAGGCTCTCAGCAACTTAGTGAGACTCTGTTTCCAAATAAAGTATAAAATAGGTCTGGGAGTATTGCCCGGAGGTGAGAAAGCCCCTAGGTTCCATTCCCAGTCCCCCCCCCAAAAAAAAAGTATTCTCCATACCCTGGTGCATGGGGCGGGGGCTGTGCACCACAGAGTCCCTAGGCAAGTCTGGCCTGGTACCTGAGTCCAGGACTGCCCCTCCCTGGAGCCTGTGAGGGCTGTACTTGCCACTTTATTCCTTCCCCATGCCCCAAATCCTCTGCCTAAAGGGTCACTTCCAGCTTCCAAGTTTCATGCTGCTCAGTTGAGCACCCTTTCCACACTTCTGCTCAGCCCTCAGGAGCACCTGCTTCTAGCCAGGCCTCTTCCCCTTCTTGAGGGTCAATGGTCTGGCCAGAGCCTGCTTTTTTTTTTTTTTTTTTTTTTTTTGCGGATCTGGTGATGGGACCCAGGGGCATTCAACCTCTGAGCTACACCCCCTGCCCTATTTTCTATTCTTTATTTTGAAACAGGGCCTCACTAAGTTGCAGAGGGCCTCACTAAGTAGCTGAGGCTATTCGTGAACCACGATCCTCAGGTCTCAGCCTCCTGAATGCTGGGATTACAAGTGTGCACCACCACGCCCGGCAAGAGCCTCCTCTTCTGTCAAACAGATTTAGGCCTCCTCCAGGATATCACTTTCCTCAGCCCACAATCCCCATAGCTTCACCCACCAGTCTTTTTTCTTTTCTTCTTTCTCCTTTTCTTTCTTTCTTTCTTTCTTTCTTTCTTTCTTTCTTTCTTTCTTTCTTTCTCGGTACTGGGATTAAACCCAGGGGCATTCTACCTATGACCTACGCCCCCAGCCCAGCCCAGCCTTATTTTTTATTCTTTGTGTGTGTGTGGTATTGGGGATGGAACCCAGGGACTTTTCTATCTTTGGGCTATACTCCCAGACCCATTTTATATTTTATTTGGAAACAGGGTTTTACTAAGTAGCTGAGGCTGGCTTCGAAACTGTGTCATCTTCCTGTCTCACCCTCCCAAGTGTGCCACCATACCCAGCTTATTCTTTATTTTGAAACAGGGTCTCATTGAGTTTTGGAGGGCCTCACTAAGTAGCTGAGGCTGTCCGCAAACTAGGATCCTCCTGTCTCAGCCTCCCAAGTGCTAGGATTACAAGCATGCAGCCTCAGCTACTCAGTGAGGCTCCCTGCAACTCAGTGAGACCCTGTTTCAACATAAAGAATAAAAAATTGGGAAAGGGATGTAGCTTGGAGGTCAAATGCCTCTGGGTTCCATCCCCAGACCCACAAAATAAACAAATAAATAAAGTAAAATGGGATATCTTGGAGGTAGAATGTCCCTGGGTTCAAATCCATGTACACACACCAAAAAAACAAGGTTTCACTAAGTTGCTAAGGCTGAGCCGGGTGTGGTAGCCACACTTGTAATCCCAGCATTTGGGAGGCTGAGACCTGGAGGATCGTGGTTTGCGGACAGCCTCAGCTACTTAGTGAGACCCTCTGCAACTCACTGAGACCCGGTTTCAAAATAAAGAATAAAAAATAGGGCAGGGGGTGTAGCTCAGAGGTCAAATGCCCCTGGGTTCCATCCCCAGACCTGCAAAAAATAAAATAAAATAAAATAAAATAAAATAAAATAAAATAATAAAAAAATAGGGCAGGGGTTGTAGCTCAGAGGTCGAATGACCCTGGGTTCCATCCTCAGACCGCAAAAAAAAAAAAAAAAGTTTCTAAGGCTGGCCTTGAACCTGTGATCCTCCTGTCACAGCAAGTGCCATAAGACTTGCAGTGTGGGAAGCTGTGGGGCCACAGTAAGAGCCTCTAATTCAGCTAGATGGGGCAGGCTGCAGACCTGAGGTCCAGGGTCCCCCCACACACACACCATGCAACCTTCAGAGTGGTGACTGTCCTGTTGTCCCAGGATCTGAAAGAAAGAACACGGGCCTTCTGGCCCGTGACCCTTGCCATGGCTTACCTCCACCTGTCCCAGATTAAAAGCCTGTTGAAGACAAGGAACTTTACTTTCCCCTTCCTGGTGGGGCAAATGACATGATGGCATTTGTGCCTTGGAAAGGTGGTGCCGGCAGCAATGTGGACACAGATTGGAGGGAGGAGGCAGAGCTGCAGACTTGGCTCTGCCTAGGGTCCTCTGTTTGCCCCTTCTTGGCATCCCAGAGCTGGCATGCTGACTGCCCTCAGCCACCAGCCTCCCTCTGCATTCTCCCTCGACGGTGCTCACCATAGCTCCCAGAACCTCGCCATCTCTGACCCCTCAAACTGTTTATCAGCCTGCCTTCTCTTTCACCCCAGAACCACACATGAGGCTGGAGGCTGTCTGCACAGATGCTTCTCTGCCTCGGTGGCCCACAGACAGCTCAGTCTTTGCATTTTCAAACCTTACCGTCTTCCAGCAGCACCCTGCATCAGCAAGCAAGAGGGCTGTGCCAGAACTGGAGCCTCCCCATCCACTCCCTGCCTTGCATGGTCTTCCTCTGACCTGGCCACAGCATCCCCTCCTGCCAGCCTCCTCAGCGACTGCCTTTTGGGCCCATGCTCACCTGCCTTCTGGGCCACCACACCACTTTTCTTTTTCTCTTTTCTTTGTGATACTTGGTATTGAACCCAGGGACATTCTACCTCTGAACTACATCCCCAGCCTTATTTCTTTTCTTTTCTTTTCTTTCTTTCTTTTCTTTCTTTTTTTTTGGGGGGGGGTCTGCGGATGGAACCTAGGGGGATTCGACCTCCGAGTTACAGCCCCTGCCCTATTTTTTATTCTTATTTTGAAACCGGGTCTCCCTGAGTTGCCAAGGGCCTCACTAAGTAGCTGAGGCTGTCTGTGAATCGTGATCCTCCTGTCTCAGTCTCCCGAATGCTGGGATTATAAGCGTGCGCCACCACACCTGACCTTAATTTTGAAACATGATATTGCAGAAGGCCTTGCTAAATTGTTGAGGCTGGCCACCAACCTGCAATCCTCCTCTCTAAGCCTCCCAAGTACTGGGATTACAGGTGTACACCACTGTGCCCGCCTTTATTTTTATTTTGAAACAGTCTCGCTAAATTGCTGAGACTGGCCTCAAGCCTGTTATCCTCCTGTCTTGGCTTCACAAGTATTGGAATTATAGGCACATACCACTTGATCTGGCCTTGTGGTGATGTAGCTCAAGGGTAGGATGCCCCTGGGTTCAACTCCTGGTAACACACTTGTACACACTCACACACACTCACACACGCAATTAGTGTGAAATTAGGTGATTTCCAGACTTTCCACAGCAAGAATTCTGCTCACACATGTGCTGAATTGTTTTCCAGTTTGTCGCGATCCACTGTTGGTCCATAATGGGCTCTTTGCTAGTCTGAGAAGAGCCCCTTACCTTATCACCCCAGTGGATGTTTCCTTGACTTCTGAGCATCTCTGTGTTCCTTTGTGCTTGCTCTTCTTTCTCACCCTGCCCACCCTCCTCCCTTCGGTGAGGTTCGTCCAAGACCTGGCTGGCCTGCCAAGCACACAGGATGGGTGTTCAGTAAACATTTGCAGGTGACTAGTCAAGGAGTGTGGGAGCTGAGGGGTTGGCTGGCCTCCTGAGGGGCACAGAGGCATCAGCTCACAGTCACCCGACTGTTTACTTTTACCAGTGGGGGCAAGAGTGACCTCATCTATGTAAGAAAAGTGGACTGGAGCTGGGTGCGGTGGTGCACACTTGTAATCCCAGTACTTGGGAGGCTGAGACAGGAGGATCACAGGTTCATGATCATCCTCAGCTACTTAGTGAGACCTTGTTTCAAAATAAAGAATAAGCCGGGCATGGGGGCGCATGCTTGTAATCCCAGTATTTGGGAGGCTGAGACCGGAGGATTGTGGTTCGCGGACAGCCTCAGCTATTTAGTGTGGCCCTCTGCAACTTAGTAAGACCGTGTTTCAAAATAAAGAATATAAAATAGGGCAGGGGGTGTAGCTTGGAGGTCAAATGCCCCTGGGTTCAGCTGGGCGTGGTAGTGCACGCTTGTAATCCCCGCGCTTGGGAGGCGGAGACAGGAGGATCGCACAGGTTCGAAGCCAGCCGCGCTGGCTTAGGAGACCCTGTTTCAAAAATATAAAATAGGTCTGGGAGTGTAGCCCGGAGGTAGAAGGGCTTCCAGGAACCCCAGTACCACAAAAAAAAAAAAAAAACCCAAAAAAACAAAAAACAAAAAATGCCCCTGGGTTCCATTCCCAGACCTGCAATAAATAAATAAATAAATAAATAAATAAATAAAAAATAAATAAATAAATAAAGTAGGGCTAGAGGTTATAGCTTGGAGGTAGAATGCTCTTGGATTCAAGTCCTAGTACTGAAAATAAAATAAAGCTGGGGTATAGCTTGGCACATCCCTGGGTCCAATTCCCAGTACTACAAAAATAAAAAATAAATTAAAAAAAGGACTGGGGGTGTAGCTTAGAGGTAGAATTCCCCTAGGTTCAATCCCCAGAACCAAATAAAATAAAGTACATAATAAAATAAAATGAATTTGGAGCGAGACATGGAGGCACATGCTTGTAATCCCAGTACTTGGGAGGCTGAGACAGGAGGAACCCAAGTTCACAGTCCAGTCAGCCTCAGCAACTTAGTGAGGCCTCCACTTAGTGAGACTCTGTTTTCAAATAAAATATAAAACAAGGCTGGGGGGGGTTGTAGTTCAGAGGTAAAATGCCACCAACAATAAAATAAATAAGTAAATAAGTAGGCTGGGGTATAGCAAGGAGGCGGAATGGTGCGGGATTCAACCCTCAGTATTGAAAATCAAAACCAAAAACGGGCTGAAGGTGGAACTCAAAGGTAGAATGCCTGGGGCTCCATCCCCAGAACCACACGCACACAAATGACTTTGACACAAAAACCACACAACAGTTTGGTGATGAGGCTGTAGAAAGGGGCCCGGGGGATCCGGAGGAGGATGGGGACTGCCTGGCAGGCCAGGGCACGGTGACCAGCCTCCCCTGACTCTCTGGCCATTCTCGTAGGTACTGGCTGAGTGGGGCCACTCCTCGCTCCTCGGTCACACACAGGTGGAGGTAGCCGGCGAGGTGGGCGCCAGGTCGACTGCGTCCCCACCCAGCACCCTTCCCTTCAGCCTGGGAGGTCTGTCTGCACCAGGCTCCGCGACGGTGTGGAGCACCAGAAGGCTCCAGGAGCGAGGCCGGTAGCCCCCGGGCATCCTGGCCAGGCGCCGAGCACTTCCCAGCAAGGATGGGCCCCCTAGGTGACCTCTGCCACGCTGCCCCTTCCTGACCCAGAGCTGCCTAGCGGGTGGGATGGCTGCAGGGTCTGGGAAGGCGTCCCGCCCCGTCGGCGGTCGAGCTCCGCCTCCTGCTGGAAAGCCTATTTAGTGCTCTAAGTGCCGCGGAGAGCGGAGGCTCAGGTCCCCGGCAGGACCCCACGCCGCCAGCTGGCCTCCGACCCATCTGCTCCGCGCTCCAGGACCCGCCAACAAATCCTAGACTCGCCGTCTTCTCCGCGCGCCCCGAAGTACGCAAGTACTCAACATGCCTAAGCCCAGGGGTCACCGAGGGCTCCCGAGCCCGCCGGCGCGGGGGGGGGGGGGGTGGCTAGAGGCGGAGGCCGCCCCCACCTGCCAGCCTCACCGCTTCCTTCCTCTGCAGCTCCGCCCGCCATGGCCCGGCCCCTGGCCGTCACGGTGGCCCTGGGTTGCATCAGCCTCTTCTACCTGCAGCTCCCAGGTGCACTGTCTGGTGGCCTGGGAAGGGGCCCCTGGCCAGCCAGAGCCAGGTGAGTGCGGGTTGGGACCAGCAGGAGCCCTGGTCCAGAGAGCAGGTGTTCCCCACCTCTCCCCCTGGGACTCCCCTGATGGGGCTAACCTTCCAAATCAAGAGCTCCACCCCACACCTTCAGCTCTCCTGAGCAGAACTTCTCTTCCTTTGCTCCCCACTACCTGGGGTAGTTGCCCCTCACATGCTGGCAAAACCACCCCTCCACAAGAGGGGGCTGTTGGGAGAGGGGAGACTGAAGGCATCCCCAGGCCAGCAGGCTGGCTGCTCATCACCCTAAGGGAAGGGCTGAGAGGGGTCACTCTGAATCCTGGGAGTAGTGGCCCACAGAGGCCAGGCTGCCTGTGTGCCCTTTGCCCAGGGAGACGCTGCAGGGACATGTGATCTGGGCTCCTGAGACAGCCAGGCTGCTGGGACTGAGCTCCCGAGTGGTGGGCTTCCCCTGGCTGCGCTCCAGGCTGTATGTAGATGGGGGCCGTGGGCTTCCCCTGGTCCTGAGCCAGGCTGTTAGGGAAGCCGTGGGCTTCCCCAGCCATTGGCCCCAGGCCCAGTGGAGGAGAAACTAGGTGGGACTTGGCTTTGAAAGATTTACATTCTCCCCTCCTCCCCACAGGGAGCCCTCAGCTCAGACCCCTTCCAGAGGCCTGCGACCCCAGCACTCTGCACGCCAGCCTGTGGTCTGGAAGCCTCGTCAGGTTCCCCATTCACAGGGGAAAGCCAGCCTGACCTCCATCATAGGTCAGCCTCTTCAGGATGGTGGTCGACGACACTCAGGCCACCGGAGACCTCTGGGGCCCCGAAGACCCCAAGCCCAGCTCCTGAGGGTGGGCTGTATGCTGGGCACCTGTCAGGTGCAGAACCTCAGCTACCGCCTATGGCAGCTTGTAGGGTCAGCCGGCCGGCGGGACTCAGCTCCTGTAGACCCCAGAAGCCCCCACAGCTATGGCTGAAGTGGGCTTGGCCACACCCCTGCCCATCCCATCCCAGCTGGAGTGCTGCGCCCTGGAGCTGCAGCTGAGCCCCCACCCGGCCCTGTCCTCGGAGCCCTGGCAGGCAGCAGGTCCCACAGCAATAGCACCCATGGGTCTTTGGCCACATAAACCCACCCAGATGTGTAGACCCAGTCAGTCTACTCCCAGCATCTGCTGCCCAGGGTCCCTGCACCTCAGAACTGTACACACTCCGGGGGCAGGTGCTGGGCAAAGGTGGCTAGCACCAGATGCCAGAAGACTTCAGAGAGGAGGGGTCTGCTTGAGAACATGGAGGAGAAGCCAGGGTGATGACCACCAGAGCCACCTCTGAACAAGTGGGCCCCAGGCGGCCCCCCAGGAATCAGGCCCTGCTGGGGCCTCGCCAGTGAGGCACCATTTGCCCTTCTGTGTGTGTGAGACTCACTGGAGGCCCGCGACATCTCCCTGACTGTGCCAGGAGACGGCACTGGGCTGCTATGCTGAGCACCCTCAGCGGGGAGGGAGGAGGTCGTGAAGGAACCTCTGCAGATCCAGTGGAGACTCCACCTGGATCCCCTGCGGGCAGCCACGGAAAAGGGCTCAAGGTCACTGCTGGACAGGGCAGAGACACCCCTTCCTATCCCCAGCACAGGGTAGAACTGGGGTAGGGGCAGGATTCCCCTAGCCCAAATAAGCAACTTAAGATTCACCCCTGCAAGCTGGGCTGGCGCACGCTTGTAATACCAGCATTTGGGAGGCTGAGACAGGAGGATTGTGGTTCACAGACAGCCTCAGCTATTCAGTGAGACCCTGTTTCAAAATAAAGAATAAAAAAAAAAAAAATAGGGCTGGGTTCCATCCTCAGTACTGCCAAAAAAAAAAAAAAAAAAAAGATTCATCCCTCCAAGCTGGGCGTGGTGACGCAAACCCTTTATTCCAGTACTTGGGAGGCTGAGACAAGAGGATTTCAGGTTCAAGACCAGCCTCAGCAATTTAGATCCTATTTTCAAAATAAAATAGAAAGTGGGCTGGGGGTATAGCCCAGAAGTAAAAGACCCCTGGCTTCCACTTTCAGTACCACATTAAAAAAAAAAAAATCCACCATTGTACTGAACTTGGTGGTACAGTCCTAAAACTTGGGAAGCTGAGACAGGAGAATCGCAGGTCCAAAGCAGCCTCGGCAATGTAGCGGGGCTCTCAGCGACTTAGCAAGACCTTGTTTGCAAGACCTTGTTTCCAAATAAGAAATAAAATGGCCGGGCATGGTGGGCACGCTTGTAATCCCGGCGCTTGGGAGGCGGAGACAGGAGGATCGCGCAGGTTCGAAGCCAGCCGCGCTGGCGTAAGAGACCCTGTTTCAAAAATATAAAATAGGTCTGGGAGTGTAGCCCAGAGGTAGAAGGGCTTCCAGGAACCCCAGTACCACCAAAAAAAAGAAAGAAAGAAAGAAAGAAAATGGGGATGGGATATAGCTCAGAGGTAAAATGCCCCTGGGTTCAACCCATAATTCACACTCATGCACGCGCGTGTGCGCGCGCGCGCACACACACACACACACACACACACACAATGAAAAGGTCCACCCCTGCAAACCAGGTATAGTGGTACATGCCTGTAATCTCAGTACTTGGGAGGCTGAGGCAGCAGAATCTCAGGTTTAAGGCCAATTTACTGAGACCCCCAGCAACTTTGTGAGACCCTGTATCAAAAATCAGCAATGAGAGCCGGGCATGGTGTCACACGCTTGTAATCCCAGCATTCGAGACGCTGAGATGGGAGGATCACGGTTCACGGACAGCCTCAGCTACTAAGTGAGGCCCTCTGCAACTCAGTGAGACCCGGTTTCAAAATAAAGAACAAAAAATAGACGCTGGGTTGGGAGGCAGAGACAGGAGGATCGCGCTGGCTTAGGAGACCCTGTTTCCAAATAAAAATGTAAAAATAGGTCTGGGAGTGTAGCCCGGAGGTAGAAGGGCTTCCGGGTACCCCAGTACCACCAAAAAAAAAAAAAAAAAAAAATAGGGCAGGAGGTGTAGCTCGGAGGTCGAACGCCTCTGGGTTCCACCCCCAGACCCACACACACACAAAAAATCAGCAAGGGGCCAAATGTGGTAGTGCACACTTGTAATCCCAGCATTTGGGAGGCTGAGACAGGAGGAAGGAGGTTCGAGGACAGCCTCAGCTACTTAGTGAGGCCCTTTGCAACTCAGTGAGGCCCTGTTTCAAAATAAAGAATAAAAAATAGCTGAGTGTGGTAGCTCACACTTGTAATCCTGCGCTTGGGAGGCAGAGACAGGAGGATCACACACAGGTTCAAAGCCAGCTGCGCTGGCTTAAGAGACCCTGTTTCCAAATAAAAATATAAGAAGTAGGTGTCTGGGAGTGTAGCCTAGAGGTAGAAGGGTTTCCAGGAACCCCAGTACCACCAAAAAAATAAAAAATAATAAAAAATAAAAAATAGGGCTGGAGGTGTAGCTTAAAAGTAGAATGCCCCAGGGTTCCATTTCCAGTACTGCAAAATAAATAAATAAATAAATAAATAAATAAATAAATAAATAAATGTACTGGGGTGCAGCTCCTCAGAGATAGGCCTCTGTATTTAATACCCAGGATCAAAAAGGAAAGAAAGAAAGAAAGAAAGAAAGAAAGAAAGAAAGAAAGAAAGAAAGAAAAAGGTAGAATACCTCTGGATTCAAGCCCCAGCACCAAAAAATAAAAATAAAAAAGAAAGAAAGAAATTTACCTCTGGGCTACAGTGTCCATCCGTAATTCCAGGGATGCTGGAGGTTGAGGTTATAGGATCACAAGTTCAAGGCCAACCTGGGCAACTTAGCAAGACCCTGACTCAAAAAATAAAAAAAGGGCTCCAGTAGAGCCGGGCGTGGTGGCGCATGCTTGTAATCCCTGCGCTTGGGAGGCTGAGACAGGAGGATCGCGCAGGTTCGAAGCCAGCCTCAGCTACTTAGTGAGACCCTGTTTTAAAATAAAATGTAGAAAAGGTCACGCCGGGCGTGGTGGCGCACGATTGTAATCCCCGCGCTTGGGAGGCGGAGACAGGAGGATCGCGCAGGTTCGAAGCCAGCCGCGCGCGCTGGCTTAGGAGACCCTGTTTCCAAAAATGAAAATGTAAAAATAGGTCTGGGAGTGTAGCCCGGAGGTAGAAGGGCTTCCAGAAACCCCAGTACCACCAAATAAAGAAAAAAAAAAATATATATATATATATATAAAAGGTCTGGGAGTATAGCCCGGAGGTAAAAAGCCTCTGGGTTCCACCCCCAGTACCACCAGAAAAAAAAAAAAAAAAAAAAAAAGGGCTCCAGTAGAGAACTCCGAGGTTCAATCCCCAGTAGTACAAAAAAGACAAGAAAGACCTCAGGTCTCAAGGGGGTGGGGCAGCCACACAAGGATGGGCTCCCTCCACAGGCAACGCAGGCCCCCCCCGTGCAGGCACCCAGCAGAACCGAGGTTGGGACAACATGGGTAGACAGGCTATTCCTCTGACCCCTGCGAGAGCACGAGGAGGTGAGACCAGCCAGGGAGCAGAGCTTGGTATGTGTGAGCTCTGTAGGTGCTGGCTGGCACAACTGGAGTTCAGAAGGGTAGTTATCACTTAGCAGTCACTCCAGCCGAGGCCAGCCATGTGCCCCTGGTCACGGCAGTGCCCACCGCAGAGCCCAATCTTAGAGTCTCTGCAGGCCTGCATCAGGCTCCCGGCCCCAAGGTAGGAGGGTCCTGGAGTTGCCCAGCTGTGCTCCCATTCTGCTCAGGAACCACCTGGATCAGGTAACTCATTTCCCTCCACTGGGCTGTGGGGGAGAGTGTGCTGGGGAGCACAGAAGGCAAAAGGCAGGCTGCCTTGAGAAGCCACGGCTCCACCGGGACTGGGGCTCCCTGGGCAAGGAGCTGGAGGCCCTGCCCACAGGAGGTGTGGCTGGAGCCCTGAGTGTGAGCTGAGCTGGATGGCAGCCTGCGGAGTGAGGTGCCCTGTGGCCACTGGAGGGTGCTGGCGGAGACAGGTGGGCAGTGAGGATGGACCTTGGGGTTCTGGGAGCAGAGGTGGGGAGGAGCCAGCCAGCTGGAGAGAGGCAGGAGCTCAGTCCCCATGTTCAGCTCTGCCAAGACCCTCCCAGGCTCCCTGGGTGCTGGGCAAAGTCCAGCCTTGCACCCATCCTGCGCCTGCTGTGGTCAGTTCATCAGCACAGGCTGTTCCCTCTTCCAGGAACATCCCCTCCCCCTTGGCCCTTCGTGCTCTCTGCCTCCTCCTGACCCAGACCCCTGGGTGGTCTACGGTCCCCAGAGTTCCGTCCACAAGTGGCCTCGGCCAGGGCCCCGAGCCTGCAGTCAGGAGGTCGCCTGTCACGGATCGCAGCCTCGGATGTTGCATGGTACACAGCCACACTCGGCTGCCACCTGATGCCTCCACCATGCAGAGTTCCAGCAGCAGTGCCCTGCACCCCGGCGGCCTCCCAGCCCCCCTCCCACCAGGTCTTCCTCTCATAGCCACATCCAGATCCTCTCGGCCCCTCCTAGAGAACCTTCCAGACAGGCCCTTTCCCTGACTGAGGAGCCACCGCTGTGGGGGTGATGGCCCCAGCCAGGTCAGCAGTCCAGCCTGCCTCGTGGGGCTGCCCTTCCAGCAGGACAGCGAAGCAGAACGGCAAAGGCAGAAGAGGGAGGACGGGCCGTTTTCAGTAGCGAGTGTTGGCTGGGTGTCCCCCACAGTGTCCTCTCTGCACAGCCAAGGAGGGCCCTTTGAACAGAAGCCAGCTCCAAAGCTTCGTGCCCAGGGCTGGCCTTCAGCTCCTCTGCTCTGCGCTCTTCTGTCCCCAGCGGCCCGCACCTGTGGCTGCCTGGCAGGCGCTTCTGTCTGCTTGGTCACCACTGTGTCCTCAGAGCTAGCGGACCAGAGCTGTGTTGCTTTAGCGCTGGTCAGTGCTGGCTGGCTGATGGAGCCCTTGGTCCAGAAGCCTGGCCAGACCTCAGACAGGCTGCCCTCGGGCCTCTTCAGGACTAGGCCAGACCTTGGCCCTATCCTCGCTGAGCCTGCCTAGCCAGGGCCAGCAAGAACCCTAAGCGTGTTTGTGGAGACCCCCTCCTACCCACCGTGTCTGATCACCGCCTCTGGTAAGGGTCCAGCAAGGTGGCTTCCCCAAAGCCCATCTACCCTTTAGTCTCGGCAGCTTCCCACTCAACCACCCGCCCAGTGCTCCCTGGCTGTACAGACCCAGCTGTTTGGGCTGTATTCTGTTCCACTTCTCGGTTGCCACAGTCTCAAATAAAATTCTCCTTGCCATCTTGAAAGTGTCAGAATAATGTATTTTCTCTTCCTCCCTCCCATGGTCCCTTCCTTCCTTTCAGTGTTGGGAAGCATCCTGGCACTGAGCTGTACCTGCAACCCTAATAATTTTCTTTTCTTTTTCTTCCTTTCTTTCTTTCTTTTTTTTTTTTTTTTGTACTGAGGTTTTACCTCTGAGTTATACTTTCAGCCTGTGTGTGTGTGTGTGTGTGTGTGTGTGTGTGTGTGTGTGTGTGAGACGAGGGATTGAACCCAGGGGCGGCCTACCTCTGAGCTACATGCCCAGTCCTATTTTATTTTACCTCTTATTTATTTGTTTAGTTTTACTCTATTTTTTATTCTTTTTTTGTATGTGTGTGTGGGTCTGGGGATGGAACTCAGGGGCCTTCTACCTCTGGGCTATACTCCCAGACCTACTTTATATTTTATTTGGAAACAGGGTCTCTTAAGCCAGCTGAGGCTGGCTTCGAACCTGCGCGATCCTCCTGTCTCAGCCTCCCAAGCGCAGGGATTACAAGCGTGCACCACCACGCCCGGCTTTATTCTTTATTTTGAAACAGGGTCTCACTGAGTGCAAAGGGCCTCACTAAGTAGCTGAGGCTGTCTGTGAACTGCAATCTTCCCATCTCAGCCTCCCAAATGCTGGGATTACAAGCTTGCTCCACCACGCCCATCTTATTCTTTATTTTGAAACAGGGTCTCACTAAGTTGCAGAGGGCCTCACTAAGTAGATGAGGCTGGCCATGAACCTATGATCCTCCTGTCTCAGTCTTCTAAGACCTGGGAGTTTCCTTTTTTTTTTTTTTTTTGGTACTGAGGATTGAACTCAGGGGCATTCTACTTCTGAGCGACAACTCCTTCCCCTTTTTACTTTTATTTTGAAATAAGGTCTCACTAGATTGATGAGAGTCTCTGAGAGTCTCATTACTTGCTAAGGCGGTCCTCGAACCTGCAATCCTCCTGTCTCAGCCTCCCAAGTACTGGGATTACAAACATGAGCCACCATGCATTCAGTCTCCAAGCCACACTCCCAGCTCTATTTATCTATTTATTTATCTTTGTGCTGCTGGGGATTGAATCCAGAAACATTCTACCTCAGAACTGCACCCCCAGCCCTATATTTATTTATTTATTTATTTATTTATTTATTTATTTATTTTTTGTGTTTGATACTGGGGATGGAACCTAGGGCATTCGACCTCCAAACTACACCCCCAGCTCTATTTTTTTTTAATTTTTTTATTGGTGCACTGTATTCATACATCATAATGGGATAAAAAAAACTTTTGTAGACATACATGCACACATCGCCCAGTCAGCCCCCACCCGATCCTCACCACATTCCCTCCCCATCCCTCCTTCCCATGCTTGGCTTAGTGGTTGACATCTAGTATTATAGCAATTTATCCAAAATTAAAAATGATAATCTCACATAACAGTTTCATTTGATTGATACCAAGCTTTTGATAACTTAAGATAACATTTCAATATTTCTTTTTGCTTTCTTTCTTACCAGAGAATATTTTTTTCTTTTTTTTTTAGGTGAAACTATCATATATTTATATATTTATTTTTCAGAAAAAAATCTATCCTAATATGGAATATGGACTCTAGATACCCAAAACGATCTCGAAAAAGAACAAAGCTAGAAGATATATATTTTCTGATTTCAAACCATATAAAGCTACAGTAATTGAAACAGTGTAGTACTGTTCTAAAGGCAAATATATAAAACATTGGAGTTAAATAAAAGCCTTGAGCTAAATTCTTCCATATATTGTCAAGTTATTTTTGACAAGGTTTCCACGAACATTTGGTGTGGGAAATAATAATCTTTTAACTAAATATTGTTGAAAAATAATAATTACACAAAAAGAATAAAATTGAACCCTTTCCTAATCCCATATACAAATATTAACTCAAAATAGATAAAAGACCTAAATATAAATCTTAAAACTATAAACTTTTAGAAGAAAATCTGGGTCATAAAACCTCACAACATTGAAATTGGCAGTGATTTCTTGGATATGCTTTCAATGGCACAGGCAACAGAAGAGTATACAAACTCCCTAAAAAATTAAAAAAAATATTGTATATACAAAGACAATGTAAACAGAGTTAAAAGTTACTGATAGAATGGGATAAAATATTTCTAAATGCTATATCTGAAGGTATATTAATATTCCAACTAGAAATCCTAAAAATTAACAACAATAAAAGCAAACAATACAATTTAGAGATAGGTAAAAGACTAACATAAATAATGAATCTCCACAGATAACTAATCTTAGTTGTCTGTTGGATGGAAAATCTTGTTTCTCTGGTTCTGGTGTGTGTTACCTATTTCTTCTTTGTAGTTAATCTCTTTGAGTATTTTCTCTAGTGCTGGTTTTGAAGACATAAATTCCTTCAGTTTCTGTTTGTCATGGAAGCTTCTTATTTCCCCATCTAATTTGATAGAAAGTTTTGCTGGGTAGGAAATTTTTGGCTGGAAGTTGTTTTCTTTCAGAGTTTGGAATATGTTACTCCAAGCCCTTCTGGCTCTCATGACTTGGTTTGGGAAGTCTGGAGTGATTCTAATTGGTTTGCCTCTGAATGTCACTTGGCCCTTTGCTTTTGTTGCCTTTAAGATTCTCTGCTTGGCTTCCACATTGGTCATTTTGACAATTATGTGGCGTGGGGATCCTCTTCTCCGATCCTGTCTAAAGGGAGTTCTATAAGTTTCCTGGACCTGTGTATCGACCTCTTGCTCTATGTTTAGAAAATTTTCTGCTATTACTTCCTTGAAGAGATTGTTGATCCCTTTAGTTTCACCTTCTTTTCCCTCCTCTATTCCAATTATTCTTAGGTTAGCTCTCTTAAAATGGGCCCATATTTGTTCAATGTCAGATTCCTGCTGTCGGATATTTTTTTCTAAATTAGAAACTATGCGTTCATTTCTGGAGTGATCATCTTCTAAGAGCGAGATTCTGTTCTCCATGTGGTCTAATCGGTTGTTTGTACTTTGAATTGAGGCCTTTACTTCATTAATTGCATCCTTTATCTCTTTTTGGCTCTCTCTGAATTCTTTTTTGAAACACCTCTATTATTTCTACAGTTATTTTCCTGATTTGATCTTCTAGAAATCTCTGAATTTCTGTTTTATCGGGTTCTGAAGTTGTGGGGTTGTGGGCATTCATTGCTCCATTGTTATTCCTCTTTCCCATGATTTCGGAAGTTTGTGCCTTCTCTGGGTTCTTCTCTTGGGTCACTAAGACTTCAATTAAGGTGCTCTGGATCTCGAGTCTGTGGTATCTCGGTCCCCACTACTCCTTTACTGGGTTGTATCGCAGAGTCTCAGACCCAGGGAGTTGATAGAGGCTGCTTTAGACCATGGGGGGGTGCCAGGTTGGGTGTTCTCCTATGGTGTGATATCTCTGCCACTGCCACTCCCCCACTGGGTCAAGTCCCTGGGAGTCAGTACTGGGATTTCTCCTCTGGGGCCCGCAATTTGACTCACTGTTGTTGAGTGCGCAGATGGAGCTGTAGTGGACTTGGTGAATTCGCTGCTGCTGCTGCTGCTGGTGGCGATATGGCGCCACTGCCACGCCCTCAGCCGTGAGGCTGGCATATTTCTTCTCTGGTTTTGAGCTCTGCTCTGAGTCCCTGCAGCATGTGCTGAGCTCAGCCACTGGGAGCTTTAGATGCTCCCTGCGCCAAAAAATCCCACCCGGCTGTTCCGCAGCGGCTCACCTCGGCTCGCTGTAGCTGTTGGTGAGCTCGCCGCTGCCGCTGGCAGTAAGGCGCTGCTGCCGCGTCCTCGGGCGTGAGGCCAGCGTATCTCCTTTATGGCTCTGAGCTCCGTTCTGAGTCCCCTTCCTCTCTGGAGCCTGGTGATTTTTTTGTTTCTCTGGTGATAGTGTTTTCTGGCTATGAAAGGCGCTGATTTTGTGGTAATGGAGATTGGTTGTTAGCAGGGCTCTTAAGCCCCGCTTTTCTCGGTCGCCATCTTCCCGGAAGTCAGCTCTATTTTTTTTAAGTCCTTTTTATGTTTAAAACAGGTCTCACTGAGTTTAGAAGGGCCTTACTAAGTAGTAGCTGAGGCTGTCTGTGAACTGCGATCCTCCTGTCTCTACTGCTGGAATGCTGGGATTACAAGCATGCACCAACACGCCTGGCTCCTATTTTATCTTTATTTTAAACAGGGTCTTTCTAGGCTGATGAGAGTCTCACTACTTGATGAGGCTGTCCTCAAACCTGCGATCCTCCTGTCTCAGCCTCTCAAGTACTAGGATTATAGATGTGGACTGTCACACCTGGTTTTTGGTTTTTATTTTTTATTTAATTTAATTAATTTATTTATTTATCTATTTATTTATTTATTTTTGCGGGTCTGAGAATAGAACCCAGGGGCATTTTTATTCTTTCTTTCTTTCTTTCTTTCTTTCTTTCTTTCTTTCTTTCTTTTGCGGGTCTGGGGATAGAACCCAGGGGCATTCGACCTCCAAGCTACAGCCCCTGCCCTATTTTTTATTCTTTATTTTGAAACCGGGTCTCACTGAGTTGCAGAGGGCCTCACTAAGTAACTGAGGCTGTCCGTGAACCGCGATCCTCTTGTCTCAGCCTCCTGAATGCTGGGATTACAAGCGTGCGCCACCACACTCGGCTTATTCTTTATTTTGAGACAGGGTCTCACTAAGTTGCAGAGGGCCTCATTAAGTAGCTGAGGCTGTCTGCGAACCATGATCCCTCTGTCTCAACCTCCCAAATGCTGGGTTTGCAAGCATGTGCCACCACACCCAGCTTATTATTCTTTATTTTGAAACAGGGTCTCACTGAGTTGCAAAGGGCCTCACTGAGTAGCTGAGATGGTTTGTGAAACACAGTCTTCCTGTCTCAGCCTCCCAAATGCTGAGATTACAAGCGTGCACCACCAGGCCCAGCTCCTCCAAACCTCTTTTTTTTAATTTTTTATTTTGAAACAGGGTGTCACTATGTTGCAGGAGGTCTTACTAAGTAGCCGAGGCTGGCCACGAAACTGTGATCCTCCTTTCTCAAGCCTCCCAAATTACTGAGATTACAAGTATGCATCACCATACATACCTGGCTCTGGTTTATATTTTTTATTTTGAAACAAGGTCTCAGCAAATTGCAGAGTGCTTCACTAGGTTGCTATTTGTCTTGGCACTGATACTTGAACTCAGAGGCATTCTACCTTTGAGCTATCCCCACAAACCCTGTTTTATTTTTATTTCTTTTTTATTTTTTATGGTGCTAGGGATTGAACCCAGGGGTATACTACCTCTAAGCTACACTCCCAGCCTAATTTTTTTATTCTTTTTTTTTTTTTTTGCGATACTGGGGGTGGAACCCAGGGGCATTCCATCTCCGAGCTACACCTCAGCCTATTTTTTATTCTTTATTTTGAAACAGGGTCTCATTGAGTTGTAAAGGGCCTCACTAAGTAGCTGAGGCTGGCCACGAACCATGATCCTCCAGTCTCAACCTCCCAAACGCTGGGATTACAAGCGTGCGCCACCACGCTCCGCTTTATTTTTTATTTTGAAACAGAGTCTCCCTAAGTTGCGGAGGGCCTCCCTAAGTAGCTGAGGTTGGCAGCAAATCTGTGATCCTCCAGTCTAAGTCTCCCAAGTACTGGGATAACAAGCATGTACCACCACACCTGACTTTTTTTTTTGGTGGTACTGGGGTTCCCGGAAATCCTTCTACCTCCAGGTTACACTCCCAGACCTATTTTTATACTTTTTTATTTGGAAACAGGGTCTCTTAAGCCAGCGAGGCTGGCTTAGAAACAGCACAATCCTCCTGTCTCCGCCTCCCAAGCTCAGGAATTACAAGCGTGTGCCACCATCCCCGGCTGCACCTGACTTTTTTAAAGCTTATCTTTTATTTTTTATTTTTATTTTTGCGGTATTGGGGATGGAACCAAATGGCATTCTAACTCCGAGCTATACCCCCAGCCCTATTTTTTTTATTCTTTATTTTGAAACAAGGTCTCACTAAGTTGTAGAAGGCCTCACTAAGTAGCTGAGGCTGGCTGCGAACCCTGATCCTTCTGTCTCAGCCTCCCAAATGCTGGGATTACAAGTGTGTGTCACCATGCCAGGCTCCCTTTATTCTTTATTTTGAAACAGGGTCTCACTCTAGTTGCGCAGGGCCTCACTAAATAGCTGATGCTGTCAGAGAACTGTGTTCCTTCTGTCTCCGCCTCCCAAATGCTGGGATTACAAGGGTGCGCCACAATGCCCAGTTTTGTTTTTTATTTTGAAACAGTCTTGCTTAAATTGCTGAGGCCAGCCTTGAACCTGTAATCTTCCTGTTTCATCCTTCCAAGAACTGAGATTACAGGTGTGTACCACCACACCCTGCTGAGTAATTTTTTCTTTAACAGAATCCTGCTTTATCATACCACACAGGCGCCCTGAGGACACATTTTTGCTTTGAGAGCTATGGCCCCAGGAGAATATGTGCTTTAGGGTGGGGTCTGGGGTCTGCACTGGGAGGGGCTGTGGCGAGGATTTGTTGAAAGCTGGGGGCAAACAGAGAGGCTGGCCATGGAGTTGTGTTCCGACGTTGAAGCAGGTCAGTTGCTGAAGGACAGGAGATACTGAGAGCAGGGAAAGGGCTGGGGCCACTGGGGACTGCTCTGTGCTGACACATTAACTTGCCGAGGCCAGGAGGAGGACAATGGTCACTCATTACCAAAGCCCAAGGCCAAGGGGTAGGTAGTACCCGGTCACTTATGTAACCTGTGGGCATATATAGGGGCACCTGGGCCGTGGACTCTCGTCCACCTGCGAGATTCTCTTCTGAGGGGCACCTGGACCGTGGGACTCAATCCGCAAGCCTTGTGTCTGAGTGCCGTCCCCTCTCAGGATGAAGGTGGTTATGGTGAGTACCCAGGACAGGGCAGGAGCAGCTCCCAACTGCTCACCAGGGAAGCAGCAGCCATGCCCCCTGCTTCCTGTTGGTCCAGGTCAAAGGGCTCCCTCTTTCCTGTTGGGGTCTACCTGGGGCAGGGCCAGCAGTCCTCATCTCCCTTGATGGACTCAGACGTCCTCCTAAGAGCAGCTTCCATTCTGCAAGGATGCCGAGTGGAGTTGGCAACCCCTGCTCTGGAGGCAGGCATGGGGACAAGGCCTGGCAGATACGAACCCGGGGGGTGAGGGCGCCTCAGACCTGCCAGGGCTGTGCAGGGGCTGGGCCGGTGCTCAGGCGTACTCAGCCCACCACCTGCCTCCAGTGAACCCAAGGGTCCAGCCCGAGGAGGCCCTGGTTTCCTCTTGGCGCAGCACAACAGTGAATGGGACAGACTCCCCATCTTCCTAGGGCCCGGACCCTTCTCTGGTCTATCGACCTGATGTGGACCCAGAGATGGCCAAAGACAAGGACAGCTTCCGAAACTATCTCGTGAGGACCCCTCTCCGCCCCCTCGGGCCCAGCCCTCGCCATCCCTGGGGTAGCAGCCCTGCCCCTTCCCACAGCTCCAGGGGTGCCCTGGGGACGCCCCTGCTTATTCACCCCCAGGGGCCTAGCCTGGGGGTGGGGGCCAGCATTCTGGAGGCCAGCCAGCCTGGCACAGCCTCTGCTGCTGTCTGGCTTGCAGTCGGGCCCCCTTCTGGACCGGGTCTTCAGCACCTACAAGCTCATGCACACCCACCAGACAGTGGACTTCGTTAGAAAGAAGGTACGCATGTCTGCTCTGGAGCAGGCTCTGAGGGTGGCCCTGGCCTCAGCCCCGTGTGCCAGGGTAGAGACAGAGGCCTCTGTGGATGTTTCTGTGGACATGCCTCAGCCAGTCCCAGTCCTTCTGTCCTGCGAGGGTCTAATTTCTCCCTTCCCCTTAGCACGCCCAGTTTGGGAGCTTTTCCTGCAAGAAAATGACTGTCATGGAGGCTGTGGACATGCTGGACGGCCTAGTGGACGAGTCGGACCCGGACGTGGACTTCCCCAACTCTTTCCATGCCTTTCAGACAGCGGAGGGCATCCGGAAGGCCCACCCAGACAAGGGTGCGCCCTCTTCGAGTGGTGGCCCCGCCCTCTTCCAGGGGCCCACTGGGGGAGCCGGCCTGGGCTCCGGCTCTCTGGCCAGCATGGCCCCTGCGGTCTGATGACCCCTCTTACCTTCTTCAGACTGGTTCCACCTCGTTGGGCTCCTGCATGACCTGGGGAAGGTCCTGGCTCTGTGGGGCGAGCCCCAGGTGAGGGCCGGGAGAAGGTGAAAGGAGGTGGCCTCGGGTCTGGGCCTGCTTGGGATACCGCGCCGGGGGTAGGCTGTCAGGGGTAGGGCGCGTGCCCCCACCCACGGCTGCCTGTCCCTCGCTAGTGGGCAGTTGTTGGAGACACCTTCCCTGTGGGCTGCCGACCCCAGGCCTCCGTCGTGTTCCGTGACTCTACTTTCCAGGACAATCCTGACCTCCAGGATCCTCTATACAGGTGACCCCCTGTCCCACAGCTGGCTCTCCCCCTCCCCAGGCCTCTGGGTCCCTCATCCGCCTCTCTCTCTACAGCACAGAACTCGGCATGTACCAGCCGCACTGTGGGCTAGAGAACGTCCTCATGTCCTGGGGCCATGATGGTGAGGCCAGTCAGGGGTGAAGGGAGACTGGGTGGGGACAGGTGAGCCTGAGCCTTGGGGGCCGTGACACCCTCTCTCCCGCAGAGTACTTGTACCAGATGATGAAGTTCAACCAGTTCTCCCTGCCTGAGGAGGTGGGTGGGGAGCGTGAGGGAGGGTCCAGCCAAGCCCCGCCCATGGGCCTGAGCCTGAGCCCGAGCCTGGTGTGACCTCTGCAGGCCTTCTACATCATCCGCTTCCACTCCTTCTACCCGTGGCACACTTCGGGCGACTACCGGCAGTTGTGTAGCCAGCGAGACCTGGACATGCTGCCCTGGGTGCAAGAGCTTAAGTACGTGCTGGGGGAGGCAGTGGCGGAGCCCGGGGGCCTGGGGGCTCCTTCTCCAGGCTCACCGCCCCTCCTCTGCTGCAGCAAATTTGACCTCTACACCAAGAGCCCCGACCTGCCAGACGTGGAAAAGCTGCGGCCCTACTATCAGGGGCTCATTGACAAGTATTGCCCCGGCGTCCTGAGCTGGTGAGCTGTGACCAGCCTGCCAGCCCTTGCTCACCACCTACCCAGCCCGGGCACTGGCTGGCACAGTGAAGTCCAGCCAGCCTTGCGGGGGACCCCACACCCAACCTTCAGTCACCACCTCCTCTGGCCACCAGCCTGGGGGAATAAAGACCATGAAAGAGCCCACGGGTCTGACTCTTCACGGGACTCTGGGCGTATTGTGTGGCAGCAGAGATAGCTGCAGTAAAGGGGCAGAGCCACATAAGCATCCTGCGCATCCTCCTGACTCCTGGTTTAGAGCCTGAGGAAACATCGCCTGGCTCAGACCAACATTCTATCTATCTATCTATCTATCTATCTATCTATCGGTACTGGGGATGGAACCCAGGGGCATTCTATCTCCGAACTACACCCCCAGCCCTATATTATTTATTTATTTATTTATTTATTTATTTATTTATTTTGGTGGTACTGGGGTTCCTGGAAGCCCTTCTACCTCCGGGCTACACTCCCAGACCTACTGTATATTTTTATTTGGAAACAGGGTCTCTTAAGCCAGCGAGGCTGGCATCGAACCTGCGCGATCCTCCTGTCTCCGCCTCCCAAGCACGGGGATTATAAGTGTGCACCACCACGCCCGGCTATTATTCTTTATTTTGAAACAGAGTCTCTCTAAGTTGCAAAGGCCCTCACTAAGTACTTGAGGCTGTCCATGAACCACGATGATCCTCCTGTCTCAGCCTTCCAAATGCTGGGATTACAAGTGTGCACCATCATGCCTGTCCTAGCCCAACATCCTAGAACTAGGCAAGCTTGGTGTCATAGTTCACCCCTATAACCCTAGTATTTGGGAGGCAAAGACAGGAGAGTTGAAGATTCAAGAACAGCTTCAGCAAGTAGCAAAACTCTCAGCAACCCAGTGTGACCCAGTTTCAAATCAAAAAGTTAATGCTGGGCGTGGTAGTGTGCACTTGTAATCTCAGCATTTGGGAGGCTGAGACAGGAGGATCACAGTTCTTGGACAGCCTCAGCTACCTAGTGAGGCCCTTTGCAATCAGTGAGATCCTGTTTCAAAATAAAGAATAAAAAAAAGAGCTGGGAGTGTAGCTCAGAGGTCGAATGCCCCTGGGATCCATCTCCAATACCGGGGGGGAAAAATAGGGCTGGGGAGCCTGGCGTGGTGGCGTGCAATTGTAATCCCAGAATTTGGGAGGCTGAGACAGGAGGATCATGGTACATGAACAGCCTCAGCTACTACTCAGTGAGGCCTTTTACAACTCAGTGAGACCTAGTTTCAAAATAAAGAATAAAAAATAGGGCTGGGGGTGTAGCTTGGAGGTAGAATGTTCCCAAGTTCAAGTTCAATCCCCAGCACCACACACACATACAAAAAAAAAAAATGTTGAGGCATGCCTGTAATCCCCAAACTTGGGAAACTAAGATAGGAGGATCGCAGGTTTGAGGCCAGCCTGAGCAATTTAATGAGGCTCTCAGCAATTTAGTGAGACCCTGTTTCCAAATAAGAAAGTAAATTGGGCTGGGAAGTATAGCTTGGAGGTAGAATGCCTCTGGGTTCAATACCAGTACCAATAAATAAATAAATGGAGCTGAGCATGGTGGTGCACACCTGTGATCCTAGTACTTAGGAGGCTGAGACAGGAGGACCACAGGTTTGAGGACAGCCTCAGCAAAACAATGAGACTCTCATCAACCCTGTGAGACCCTGTTTCAAAAAGAAAAACAAAAATAAAAACAGAGCCAGGCGTGGTGGCACACGCTTGTAATCCCAGCATTCAGGAGGCTGAGACAGAAGGATAGCAATTCACAGGCAGCCTCAGCTACTTAGTGAGGCCCTCTGCAACTCAGTGAGACCCTGTTTCAAATTAAGAATAAAAAATTGGGCAGGGGGAGTAGCTTGGAGGTCAAATGCCTCTGGGTTCCATCCCCAAACCTGAAAAAAAAAAAAAAAAACCCAAACCAAAAAACAGTTGGGGATGTAGCTTGGAAGTAGAATACTCTTGGGTTCAATCAATCCCAAATACAAAAAGAAGAAGAGAAGGAGGAAGAGGAGGAGGAGGAGGAGGAGGAGGAGGAGGAGGAGGAGGAGGAGGAGGAGGAGGAGGAGAAAATAGGTGTGAGTTGGGCATGGTGGCGCACACGTGTAATCCTAGCATTTGGGAGGCTGAGACAGGATTGCAGTTCGTGGACAGCCTCAGCTACTTAGTGAGGCTCTTTGCAACTCAGTGAAGTCCTGTTTCAAAATAAAGAATAAAAAATAGGGCTGGGGGTGTCATTCACAGATAGAATGCCCCTGGGTTCTATCCCTAGTACCCTTCCCCCCCAAAAAGCCAGGTGTGGAGGCGCTGGGCTGTAATCCTGGTACTGCTACTTGGGAGGCTTAGACAGGAGGACCACAGGTTCCAAGGGCAGCTCCAGCAGTGAACCTAGCAAGACCCTGTTTCAAAACAGACCAAAAAGGGGGGCAGGCCAGGGAGGAGGAGTCAGATGAGGCCACTCCCCTTCTCCTTAAGGAACAGCCCAGCTCAGGTATATGGAAGGAGAGGGCTGTGAGATCAGGGCATGTTCTTTGGGGATCATAGACTTGCCCCTGCCCTGGGGAGGAGGAGGAGACAGGTTGAGGTCCTACCCCTTGCCCTAAGGACTGGCCTAACCAGATCTCCTGGAATAAGATGTTGGGTCTCTGGGAACTGCCAGTCTAACCCATGCTGGCTCTGGAAAAGGAGTCAAAATGATGGTGGTCCCATCATTTTGCCTGGGCTGCCTAGGCAAGGTACAGAAGTGAGATGTGACCCAGCCCCTTGGCCTGAGGCCTCAGACCTGGCCTTATAGAAAGGGAGGCCTGAGCAGCCCCTTCTCCAGAGGAAGAGCCCAGCAGAGGTATTTCAGGTGTGTGGGAAGCAGTAGGATGTGGCACCCCACTTGGAGATCACAGCCCCGCCCTAGGTCCTTAGCAGCCTCCCCTGCAAGCATCCCACACCGCAGGGGGAGCAGTGTGGGGGTCAGGCCTCAGACCTGACTAAGTTCTGCGTTCCTCATTTAGGGAGAGTTTGGGGAGGGAATGGGATTATTGAGGCCTCAGTCCAGGGGTCCAAAAACATGTACCCCGGTATTGTCCCACATGTAGAAGACCAGGGAGGAGGGAGGATTCTTCTGAGTAGTCCTCTAGCCAGGAAGGAATAGAAGTTTCCCTTGTGAGACAGAGCTTGCAGGAAGGAATGCAGAAGTGTATTGTCACCCCCAATTTGTTAATCTGAGTTTTTCTGTGTGTATGGTATTGGGGATTGAACCCATTCTACATTTTTTTTTTTTTTTGCGGGTCTGGGGATGGAACCCAGAAGCATTCGACCCCTCTGAGCTACACTCCCTGCCCTATTTTTTATTCTCTATTTTGAAACAGGGTCTCACTAAATTGCAGAGTCTGGCCACGAACACCGCACGATTGTAATCCCAGTATTCGGGAGGCTGAGACAGGATGATTGTGGTTTGCGGACAGCCTCAGCTACTTAGTGAGGCCCTTTGTAACTCAGTGAGACCTTGTTTCAAAATAAGAATAAAAAATAGGGCAGGGGGTATAGCTTGGAGGTCGAATGCCCCTGGGGTGCATCCCCACACCCGCCAAAAAAAAAAAAAGAACAAAAGTTAAAAATAAACCAAAACTGGAGGTATAGCTCAGAGGCAGAATTCACCTGTACATCCTGGCCCTATTTTATTTTATTAAAAAAATTTTTTTGGCCGGGCGTGGTGGCGCACGCTTGTAATCCCCGCGCTTGGGAGGCAGAGACAGGAGGATCGCACAGGTTCGAAGCCAGCCGCGCGCGCTGGCTTAGGAGACCCTGTTTCCAAATAAAAATGTAAAAATAGATCTGGGAGTGTAGCTCGGAGGTAGAAGGGCTTCCAGGAACCCCAGTACCACCAAATTAAATAAATAAATAAATAAATAAAATAAAAAATAAAAATTTTTTTTGTGGTAATAGGGATGAAACCCAGGTGCATTCTACCTCTGAGCTACACCCAGCCTTATTTTTTATTCTTTATTTTATTTATTTACTTATTTATTGTGGGTCTGGGGATGGACCCCAGAGGCATTTTACTTCCAAGATACCCCCACCCTATTTTTTATTCTTTATTTTGAAACAGGGTCTCACTAAGTTGTGGAGGGCCTAAGTAACTGAGGCTATCTGGTCTCAGCCTACTGTCACTGCATCATGCATGCCCTATTTTTATTTTTGAAACAGTGTCTCACTAAGTTGCTGAGGCTTGCTTGGAACCTGCAATCTTCCTAAGTACTGGATTGCAAATGTTTACCACCAGCCCTGTGGGGCTGGGGATCCTTAGCTTAGACTTAGTGCACCCTTAGGCTCAATTCCCAGTAACACACCCACACCCACCTATGGACATGTGGGGAATGAACACTAAATCAACCATTCCCCCCCCACCATGGAGCTGGGGGGTGCTAGAACTCAGGGTCTTATGCATGCTGGGCCTCAAAATCAATCATCTGAATGTCCACCTACATTTAATTTTTTTCTTTTTTTGTAGTATTGAGGGTTGAACCCAGGAGCATTCTACCTCTGAAATACACCGCCAGCCCTGTTTTTTATTCTGTTATTTTATTAATTTATTTTGGTGGTACTGGGGGTGGAACCCAGAGGTTTTCTACCTCTGGGCTATACTCCCAGGCCTATTTTATATTTTATTTGGAAACAGGGTCTCATTAAGTTGCAGAGAGCTTCACTAAGTAGCTGAGGCTGGCTGAGAACCTGCCATCCTCCTGTCTCAGCCTCCCAAGAACTGGGATTACAAGCATGTACCACCATGCCTGGCACCAGCCCTACTTTCCTCCCTCCCTCCCTCCCTCCCTTCCTTCCTTCCTTCCTTTTTCTTCTTCCTCTGTCTCTCTGTTTCTGTCTCTGTCTCTCTCCTGTACTGGGGATTGAACCCAGGAGTGTTTTATTCTGTATTTGAAACAAAGTCTCACTAAGTTGCAAGGAGCCTCACTAAGTAGCTGAGGATGTTTGTAAACCAAGGTCCTCCTGTCTCAGCCTCCCATAGACTGGGATTACAAGCATGTGCCATCAACCCAGCTCCGCGCGCGCGTGTGTGTGTGTGTGTGTGTGTGTGTGTGTGTGTGAGTGCGCGCGCCCCCGCACATGGTACTGGGGATATAACCCAGGGGCATTCCACCTCTGAGCTGCAGCCCCAGCCCTATTTTTTTTTTTTTTTTTTTTTTTGGTGGTACTGGAGTTCCTGGAAACCCTTCTACCTCCAGGCTACACTTCCAGACCCATCTTATATTTTTATTTGGAAACAGGGTCTCTTAAGCCAGCAAGGCTGGCTAAGAACCTGTGTGATCCTCCTGTCTCTGCCTCCCAAGCACGGGGATTACAAATGTCAGCCACCACGCCTGGCCCCAGCCCTATTTTCTATTCTTTATTTTGAAACAAGGTCTCCCTGAGTCGCCAAGAGCCTCACTAAATAGCTGAGGCTGTCTGTGAACCTCCAGTCTCAGTCTTATTTTATTTTATATGTTGAAACAGGGTCTCACTGAGATGAGAGGGCCTCACTAAGTTGTAGAGGCTGGCTGCAAACCTGTGATCCTCCTGTCTCAGCCTAAGTACTGGGATTACAGGTGTGTACCACCACACTCAGCTAAAAGGAAATTCTGACTTGTATTATAACATGGGTGAGCCTTGACGATATTATGCCAAATAAGATAAATGAGATTTAAATGGAAAAGAAAACATTGTGTGACTTGCCTTGAGGAACCTAGGATAAAATTCAGAGACAGAAAATGAAGAGGCTGCCAGGGGCTGAGGAAGAGCCACTGTTGAGTGGGTTAGGGCTTCTGTTTGGGGCAAGAGAAAAGTTCTGGATGGTGACTGATAGCCACATGGGACTTCTTCAGGTGATGAAAAGCCAGACATGGTGGCACACACTTGTAATCCTAGTACTTGGGAGGCTGACAGGAAGATCATAGGTTTGAGGACAGCCTCAGCAAGTAGTGAGACTCTCATTAACCTAGTGAGACCCTGTTCAATGCCCCTTGATTCAATCCTCAGCACCATTAAAAAGAAAGAAAGAAAGAAAGAAAGAAAGAAAGAAAGAAAGAAAGAAAGAAAGAAAGAAAATTCAGGCGATGAAAAAATTATAAATTGGCCAGTGATGAAGACACAACTCTGAGCCGGGCGTGGGGCGTGCACTTGGAATCCCAGTGCTTGGGAGGCTGAGACAGGAGGATCGCAGGTTTGCGGCCAGTCTCAGCTACTCAGTGAGGCCCTCTGCAACTTAGTGAGACCCTGTTTCAAAATAAAGAATAAAAATAGAGCTGGAGGTGTAGCTTGAGGTAGAATGCTCTGGGTTCAATCTCCAGTACTGTGAGAGAGGGGGGGTGGAGGGAGGGAGGGGAGGGGAGGGGAGGGAGGGAGGGAAAGAGAAGGGAAGGGAAAAGACAAGAGAGACAACTCTAGATACACCAGAAGTTATTCAACTGTGTACTTTACTTTTTTGTGGTACTGGGGATTGAATCCAGAACCTTCTATCTCCATGCTACACCCCCAGCCTATTTTATTTTTTATTTGGTAATAGGGTCTCACTAAATTGTTGAGGCTGGCTTTGAAGCTGCAACCCTCTTGTTATAGCCTCTCAAGTACTGGGATTACAGGTATTTGCCATCATACCCAGCATCACTAATGTTTTAAACCAAACCCAGCTCCTATCCTGTTTAGTGTGGGTGTAAGTGCCCTGTGAAGCCATCTGCAAACTTGCACCACAGGCTCTGCTGAGCATGGTACCACATCTGTCCAGATGGGGGAATGGGGGCTGCCAGGGGTCTGTGGTGAGAGCATGGGTGGGGTGGACAGAGGCCAGCTGCAAGGGAGGGTGGTGTGCCTTCCTGAATGACAACTGACCTCCAAGGGAAACCCTGACGTGTGAATTCCTGCCTCTACTGGCGTCCTTCCCAGGCCAGAGGCCGCCGGCTGCACCTTTCCTCTGCTCCGGGCCGGGGGCCTCTGCCAACCTACAGCCCCCTCCCTTCCTCAGGCTCTTTGTTCCCCTCACCCCTTGCCCACTCTGGACCTTTTGTCCTTTCTCAAGGCCAGGCAGTAGAGGAGGGAAACTCTGGGTTCTAGCAAGTTCTGTGGCCCCTGGATGGTTCTGGTAATGCCCAACTGTGCCACAGGACCAGGGTAGCAAGAACGCCAGGCTGTGCTGACCTCCAGGTTCCTCATGGCCAGGCCCTTGTGCCTACTGAGGGTCGGGAGGGCATCCATGAAGCAGATCGTGACACGTGCATGCGGGGCTGCGTCTTCAGGCCTCCCAGCAGGAAGGACACGGTAGGCACACAGCCAAGCATAAGGAATGCCTTTATTAGTGTATGGCTGGAGGACGAGGGGGCTGGGTGAAGCTGACACTGTAAGTGACCACTCTCCTCTCCTCAGTGAGTACACCTTACCCCTCCACGCCGGAGCTGGGCTTGGGGCCTCTGGCCTCAGACCCTGCAGCCCAGGGCAGGGGTGGGCCTTCCACAACCTGGTTAAAAGGTTCCAGGAAGGGTCCCCAGCTGGGCCCACATGCCCACCTGCTGGGCCAATCGCTGAGGCAGTGGAGTGACTGGGAGGAGTGTTGGGTGTGTGGGGAGGCCAGCAGGCCCAAGGTAACACTCGGCGCCTCTGGCAGGCGGCACTTCAGCCTAGGCCTGCCAGGCAGGACTGGCTAAGGCACGGTGGCTAGGCCATCTCCTGCAACAGGCTGGAGCTCTGCAGGGCCCTGACCCTGTGGGATGTGTGGCTGATTTAGGACTCGTGTGTGGCTACTTTCTCTGCCGGGGAGGCCGGGAATTGCTGCTGTAGTTGTTAGTAGCTGGGCTGGCCTGCTCAGAAATAGTTCCAGCGTCTTTGGGGACTGGCTTTGGCTTCTCCCCTCTGGCTGGCGGGGAGGACCGGCATGACCGGGGGGCCAGCAGGGCCTGCATAACTCTGACAGTCCCCACAGCCCCCAGGAGCCCCCAGAGCAGGGCGGGAGGCTCCATGGGAGACAGTTGCGTCCGGATCCAGTGGAGGGCCTGGGCCAGGGTGCTTCTGGGGCTGTGGGCCCGGGGTGGGCTCTTGTCCTGTGAGGGCAGGATTGAGGAAGACCTACAGGTTCAACAGGGGCCAGCCCTGTCACTGCCCGCAGCCAGGTGGACACCGTCCTACCTGAAGTCCAAACTGCTTGAGTAGGGTCTCCAGTATTGGGTCTCCAAGGGACACGGGCGGGAAAAACTCCTCTACCCACTGGCGGCGCCACCACCGGCTACAATAGGGCGGATGGTCAGTACATAGTTGGAACCCAGGTCCCAGACCCCATCTGGTGCCCAAGCCTTACCCCTGCTCCCCAGGCTGAGAGAACCAGTACTTGTAGCGCTGGGCTCGGATGTAGGTGGGTGGCTGCTTATAAAAGGGATACCTGGCGACGTGACTCTGGACCAGCTGGATCACTGGCGGTAGGGAAGGGACTCAGCACGACCCAGCAAGTGCCCTCTCCACTCTTCCCCACACTCCAGCCCCCAGCCCCAGTCCTCACCTGGCTCCTTGCCCTGCAGTAGGCGGAGCACCAGGCTGGTGAACCAGGGGCTATGTGTGTGGTGGCCCAGGGCTGCGAACCACATTTGCCAGTCCAGGCGTGGCTGGTGGGGCACTATGACAGGCGGCGGGCGGCTCATATTCCCAGGCTTGTACATGAACTCGATCTCCTGCCGGGGAACGTGTGGTCAGCTGGGCTGGCGGTACCAGGTCCCCAAGCCCCCTGACCAGCTGGACGCTCACCGTCCAGTGGTGTCCGTCGTAGCTGCCTTCAAGCACTACCTCAGGGCGCCCACCCAGGCCTGTCATCCGGCGGAAGAGGCCATACGAGTTGGCAAGCTGTAGGTGTCCCACGGCACCCGACAGGCGGTGAGCCCCTGTCCAGAGGCGCCCATGGGTCTCGGGCTCCACGTAGGAGTAGGGCACCTGAAGCGGGCAGGCAGAGGCTCAGGGCTGCCCCAGGCCTCTTGTGCCCTGTGCCCCCAGAGTGCTACCCACCAGGCTGATCAAGAACAAGGCCACCGTAGCAGTACCCATGATGGAAAGCTGGACGGCGGCACAGAGCTTCTGCGGCCATCCCCGCACCTGGGTCCACCTGTGGACAGGGAGCCCAAGTGTGGTCAGGCCTGCCCCGGAAGCTCTCGCACCCCACTACTCCTGAATGCCTACCTCCACAGGGAAGTCAGCAGCTCCCAAGCCAGGGAGGCCACCCCCAGCCACACGGTGGGCAGGGTCACCATCTTCAGCCACTGGGAGAACTGGTGGAAGGTGAAGGCTGCCGAAGGAGGAGGGTGTAAGGCAGGCTGGCCCAGTCCCTCCCCGCTGGGCTCCCAGTCAGCACTCACTGGTTCTGGAAAGGATGATGCGCTGCTGCCAGTCAACCTCCAGGCCAAAGTAGTGCAGGGTGCCATAGGCCAGCAGCCCGTAGACAGCCAGTTCCAGCAGCAGGGACAGTGTGGCCAGCAGGGCCTTGGGCCAGGCTGTAGAGCAGGACAGTCACAGTTTGGGTGAGGGTGCACAGCCAGGAGGCTACGTTGAGCTAGAGCAGGACTCTCAGGGGTTACTGGACGGAAGGAGAAACCCTGGGAGGGGAGCAGGAGTGGGGATGCCGGCCATCCTGATAGGCTGATGCTCACACGTAGCCATCCTCTTATGGCGGTTGAGGCCGGGTTTGGCAGCCAGGTGCTGGTCATCCAGGAGGGCAGTGGTGAGCACCAGGGTTAGAAGGTTGAAAAAGTTGTAGTTGCCAGTGATGATAATCAGGACTTGCAACAGCACCTGGAGGAGTGCCTGCATTCAGAGCTGCAGCTCTGTGCAACAGCACACACCTTTGCACCGGAGTGACATCCCTCTGCCTTCTAGGTATCCTAACGGCAGCCACCCGTCCCCGGGGTTGCCCTGTTCCAGTGCAACCCACTGGCCAGTGTTCAAGAAGCCCAAGCCTTGTCCCCTACCCACCTGGGCATAGAAGGAGGCCAAGCGCAGGCGGCGAATGGGGGCAAAGAACAGTGGGGGCACTGCGATCTCGATGAGGAAGGTGGCTACCACGCTGAGCTTATGCAGCCAGATGGGCAGGTGATGGGCAAACCAGGCCATGGGCGTGGGCAGGCACTGCGTCTCATAGTGGTAGGTGAGGGCTGTGGGTGATGGTGGGTGATCAGTACTGGGCAGAACCTCCAGACCACCCCAGGTCACACCAAGACTCTCACCAGTAAGTCCCCACCATGTGGGGCAGCGGCTGGTCAGCTTGACTACGCCTGAGGCAAACATGAGGCGAAACAGCAACCAGCGCACCAGCCAGAAGGGGAGGCCTTCATGGGGTGAAACACCTGCCAGCCTGCCCTGGGGGCCCTCCTTGTGTTTGGGCAGCTGCCTCAGTGGGGCTACCAGCACAGCCAGGAAGCCTGTCTCCAGCAGCAGAGAGTCCCTAGAGGGAGAGGAAATAGTGCAAAGGGCTCCTCCCCATCAAGGGTCTCCCCTTGAGGGTCCTCTAGGAGAGGCAAACAGTCCCATCAGCCCTGGCCCAGGAGTCACTCACCACTGGAAATAGAGGAACACCTGGCCCACCTGCAGGGAGAGGGCTGTCAGGGAGCAGGCAGGGCAGAGTGTAGGTGGGGCTGGAGGGCCAGGGTCACACTTGCCTGGTAGGCCGACAGGTAGGCAGCCCAGAGCAGCAGGTAGAGGAGGGGGTGGCGCAGTGGGCGCAAGAGCAGGGCACCCAGGGCCAGCACTGTGCCCAGAAGGCTCAGCAGCTCCAGGCCCTGGGCTGTGTCCAGACCCAGCCTCGGTGCCTCCCACAGCAGGGTCGGTGTCTCCCATAGTTGCTGCCAGCGCCCCTTGCCCTGGGGGCGCAATGTCCTCCGTGCAGGCAGGATGCCCTCTGGGCCATAGAGGCCTGTGGAAGAGCAGATTAGGGCCAGGCCCTGCAACTGCCCTCTCACATTAAATTCAGCCTGAATCGGGGTCTGCAGGTGACTCCCACCCCAGGCAGGGCCTGCAAATGCTCCGCCAGATGCCCCCACCCCGTCAGAACCTGTTGATATCCACCCAGGTCCAGAAGGACTGTCCGACTCTCTGGGTCAGCACCTCCAGAGTCAGGCAGAGCCCATTTCCCTCTCCTACGTGGTCCACTAGGTCTGAGCGGAAGTCCATTCCACCCCGGATAGGAATCACCCCCTACACCACCGCATCAAGGCTTAGACCTCGAGCCCACCCAGATGGCGCGGGGTGGGGCGCGAGGATGCAGTGCCCGGACCCGGGTTGGAGGGTGTCCCGCCCTTGGTGCCCTCACCCGGGATCTGCGTGTAGAGGGAGGCGAAGGCGAACATGAAGACGGCGGCCACGCCCTGGAGGAAGAGCTGCCGCGGGAGCCGGGAGCCCGCCATGTCAGCTACGCCGCCACCGGGAGCAGAGCTGGCGGGTCCTGCGGCCCCGCCCCGGACGGCCCCGCCCCTCCCCGCGCCCAGCCAGGGCCCGGCCCAAGCTCCGCCCCGGGATTCCACGCGCCCCGGGCAGGCCCCGCCCCTCGCCCAGGCTCCATTCGCTCGGCCTCGCCCAGGGCCCCGCCCCGAAGCTGGCCCCGCCCACCGGAGCCCGACGCCCCGCCCCGCCCCGCCCCGCCCCGCCCCCGGGCGCAGCTCCGCTCTGCTGGTGCACCTGGCGCTTCCGGGCGCGGGATTTTTAAGCCGGTGTGCGTCATAGATGCGCGCGGCGCCCAGCTTATGTACTTCCTGGGCGGGAACAGCAAAATGGCGCCAGAAGCAGTGGCTGGCTGAGCCGGCGGGCACCCACGGAACCCGTCCTGCAGCCCCCGCCCCGGCCGCCCGGCCCCTCCCGGACATGGAGGACGTGGAGGCGCGCTTCGCCCACCTACTGCAGCCCATCCGCGACCTCACCAAGAACTGGGAGGTGGACGTGGCGGCCCAGCTGGGCGAGTATCTGGAAGAGGTGAGCGCGCGGGATGCGCGGGCCGGCGCGCGAGCGTCCAGCCGCCTGAGGTCCGCGGCCGCCGGGCTCTCGGGCTGCGCTGGTTCTCAGGCTCGCTTCTTGCCCCGCGACTCCCTCCCGCCTCTTGCAGCCGTCCCGCCCCCGTTAGCCTGCGGCTGTCATTGCCGTGAGGTGGTCGGTGGGTGGCGACCGGCCCTTTGCTCCAGGGTTAACAGGACACACTAGGAAGCACGGTTGTTTTCGCCCTCGTTAATGTGCGCGTGTTTGAGATAATGGATCGCTGTGTAAGAGCCATTTCTTATCTCGGATGTCCAACCTGTTGCAAGCCGGTTGATTTCTGTCAGCATTTACTTTCTCCCACATTTGGCACCTGTGTCCATTCCTCTGCTAAGGAGCTGCCTGCTGCACTGCACAGGACTTTCACTTTTAAGCCCAGCACAATCCGGCTTCCGCGGCCTGTGCTTACACATGTCTTGATCAGTACTGACCTTCATCTTACCAAATCCAATAGATACCAGAAGTGTCATCTGACTCAATCGGCAGCATTTGACCACTTGTTTATAAAACAGTGTTGCCAGCCGGGCGTGGTGACACACGCCTGTAATCCCAGTATTTGGGAGGCTGAGACAAGGGTATCGCAGGTTCCGAGCCAGCCTCAGCAGGTTATTGAGACACTCAGCAAGCTAGTGAGACCTGTTTCAAAATAAAAATTAAGCTGGGCAAGGTAGCATATGCTTGTAATCCCAGTACTTGAGAGGCTGAGACAGGAGGATCACAGGTTCATGGCTAACCTCAGTTACTTACACCCTCCGAAATGTAGTGAGACCCTATTTCAAAATAAAAAATTAAAAACTAGGGCTGAGGGTGTAGTTTGGAGGTAGAATGCTTCTGAGTTCCATCCTCAGTGAAACACATACACACACACACACACACCCCATAATGATGTCATGATTTTCTTCCTATTTCATTGCTTACATTTTTTTTTTTTAACTTTTCAGTGTTGGGGATTGAACCCAGGTACAATCCCCAGCTACACTCTCAGACCTATTTTATTTTGAAATTGCTTTTTATTTTTTGTACTGGGGATTGAACCAAGAGCACCCTACTTCTAGAAACACTCTCAGATATTTTATTCATCTAGTGTTTTTGTGTGTGTGTGGTGTTGTGGATTAAACCCACACCTCTGAGCCACACCTCCCTATTTTATTTTTTGTTTGGAAACAGGGTCTTGCTAAGTTAATGTGAGCCTCACGGAATTGCTGAGGCTGGCAACAAACCTGCAGTACTTGGAATAGAACCCAGGGGCGTTCTACCTCTGAGCTACATTCCCAGCCCTATTTTTTGTTCTTTTTTTTTGTGCTTTTATTGGTGCATTATAGTTTCACATCATAATGTAAATCATGTTGACAATGACATACATGCACACACTTTTATTTTTTTTTAAACCGGGCATGGTGGTGCATGCTTGTAATTCTAGCACTTGGGAGGCTGAGACTGGAGGGTCGCAGGTTCAAAGACAGCCTCAGCAATTTATTGAGGCTTTCAGTAACCTAGAGAGTGAGACTGTTTCCAAATAAGAAATAACAGGTGGCTTTGGGCTTAGATGGGACGTCCAGCCTGGCGTCTGAAAAGGCTGATGGAGCGTGATCAGGCTTAGAGCTGAGGCCCACTTCAGGCCCCCTACACATTCCAGGCTTTCAGGGCCTGGCCACTGCAGCCCTCATGCTCTGTAGACTCGTGCTGCTCCCCACCTGGACTCCCTTTGTCCTTCAGGAACTAGTGGTGAAGGTGCTCCTTGGTGACAGCCTCCAGGCCTCCCTTGCTTTGTGCTCCCACAGTGCCGCCTTGGCGCTCTTGCCAGCCTGCCGCACGCTGTGGCCATGTTTGGGCATTGCTTGTATTTCTTGCTGTTTCTGTGGGCATTGCTTGTATCTCTGCTAACTGCTTCTGTTTGGATGGTTGCGCCTAAAGTACCATGCCTTTACTTGCCTGGTGAGCTTATATCTCCTTCTCACACTGACATGACCACTTCATTAGTTCATCAAATGTTTACTGGGGACCATCATCAGGCATTGAACCAAAGGCTAGAATTACCCTAATGCTGCTCACAGTCTGCCTCAGACTTTGCTCAGTTTGGGGCGCGAGTCCACTCACGATCGATCTCAGAAAAGATGGGGGAGGATAGGGTGCCCGTACTGCAGTCACTTATCTGCAGTGATTCTTTCCCTTCTAGGAAATAAATTTCTATAAGTTCCTATTAGTGGCGCTTCTGAAAAGAACCTGACATGGATCAATGCTTCTTGTGCAATCGAACACTTTATTCTAGACACAAGATTTTTTATATATTCCCATCTCCCAGTGATTCTCTAGTAAAAAAGTGTAAACACCCAAAATACAATAGAGGGATACACATGCAGATTACCAGCCCTGAACAAGACAAAAGTAAGGCCTGTGATATCACAGGTCTTTGTGATTGAAATCAGTCCCATGACCCCAGGTGGGTCTTGTGCTCTGATTCAGCCCCTTTGGCCTTGCAGCTGCAGAGGCTTTTAGTGGGCTAATTCCAGAAGAACAAAAGTCACACCCAAAATCACTTGAGGAGTCCGGTTTTTAAGAGTTTTCTTTAACCCTTTCGGAACTTTTATTCCTAGGGCTTAGTCCAATGTCCTTCTCTATCTAGCAACCTCCTTGAGCTGAATGGGGGACGAAGTCCGAGATTCCAGCTTTATTTCGATGAATGTCTGGGTTCATCGAAGAAAAATGGGTTTTTTCTGCAATACAATCTGCTGTCTGAAAGCTTAAGCAAACTCATAACACAGTTTAGCAGGTAAACACCAAGAAATAACATGAAGTTTTTAGATTTAGTTGTCAAATATACTTCTCTAGCAGCTGAGCACTTTTCCTCAAACGATAGGCTTATTAACCAGGTGGTGTGCAAAGGTCAAGATTCCTTTCAGCCCTTGGCTAATGAAGGTCAAAGATAGGGGAGGAGTTCTGCATTTGTAATTACTAACTGGAATGCTGCCACTGCATCTGAATTCTAACTAAATTTTTATTACCATTTGAACAAAGCCGAGGACGTTTACCAGAAAGTTTATTTTCCACGGACTCAGTTTCTCTCACAGTCCTGATCTTACACCACCGGAGCAATTCGTGTGGAGAGTTAAAAGAATCATTACCAAAAGAATAATAGTTATGAAAGAATATCTAAGAGTGGAGAATACTTTTGGCCAGCGACCACACCTTCTCTCGGGGCTATTTCTCACTTTGAGATTTTGCCTATGGACTGCATGAATAATTAGCATGTAGATGCCGAGAGGGCGTGGCTGTAGCTGGTATCTGCAACAGTCCACTAAGAAGAGACTTGAAAATAGTGCAACAGAGCTGGGTGCAGTGGCACACACCTGTAATTCCAGTATTGGGAGGCTGAGACCAGAGGACGGTAGGTTTGAGGACAGCCTCAGCAACGTAGACTCTCAGCAACTAAGTGAAAATGTTTCAAAATAAAAAAAAATAAAAGCTGGGCATGTGGCGCATACTTGTAATCCCAGCATTTGGGAGGCTGAGACAGGAGGATCATAGTTTGCAGACAGCCTCAGCTACTTTAGTGAGACCCTTTGCAACTCAGTGAGACCCTGTTTCAAAATAAAAGAATAAAAAATAGGTCTAGGGGTGTAGCTCAGACGTAGAATGCCCCTGGGTTCCATCCCCAGTACCACAAAAAATAGTAAGTAAATAAATAAAAAGAAAAGCAGTTGGGGTGTAGCTCAGAGATAAGATGTCCTTAGGTTCATTCCCTGGTATTCCCCCCAAACAAAACAAAACAAAAAACAGCGCAAGCTGGGCATGGTGGCTCAGGTTTGTAATCCCAGTACTTGAGAGGCTGAGACAGGAGAATTCCAGGTTCGTGGCCAGCCTCAGCTACTTAGTGAAGCCTTTTGCAACTAAGTAAGACCCTGTTTCAAGGTAAAAGAATAAAAAATAGGGCTGGGAGTGTAGCTCAGAGGTAGAATGCCCCTGGGTCCAAACCCTGTGCCAACAAAACAAAACAAAAACAACAAAAAACTCAGCATGTAGGTATGTACATGTAATCTTAGTGCTTGGGAGACAGACAGGAAGGATTGCAAGTTTGAGGCCAGCCTCAGCAATTTAGCAAGGCCCCTCAGCAACTTAAGCTTTGTTTCAAAATAATAAAATAGGGCTTGGGGTGTATCTTGGTGGTAGAATGCTTCTGGGTTCAATCTCTAGCACCCCCCCAACACATATACAAAAGGCTGGGGTATAGCTTGGAGTAGAATACCCCTGGCTTAAATCTTTAGGACCAAGAAAAAGGTGGGGGGCCTAGGAGATAGTACAGTCATAGAATCTAGCATATGTAAGGTCCTGGTCTCAATCCCCAGCACCTCAAAAAAAAATTCTGGGTCTGTTTGGTATCCCTGGAGATCCTTAGCAGTCAGCTGTCAAAGAGGTGCCACAGTTCCCGCAGCAAGCTGGTCTAGAGGTAGGTTTGGGAATCAGAAGGTGGTTGGTAGTTTGGGCAGGGGGGGTGAATGAATACATCGGTGGAAGGTATACCATGGGGGAAAGCAGATGCGGTTGGAGCCCCAGGACACTGGTGTTTAAGAGGACACAGAAACTGGGTTTGGAAGCTGGGCATGATGACACACGCTTGTAATCCCAGCA
The DNA here is from genome assembly GCF_963383645.1 of Muscardinus avellanarius. Classification (NCBI taxonomy): domain Eukaryota; kingdom Metazoa; phylum Chordata; class Mammalia; order Rodentia; family Gliridae; genus Muscardinus; species Muscardinus avellanarius. The sequence continues at coordinate 327,804 of NC_137797.1, read as the reverse complement.
TTTGGGAAGCTGAGACAGGAGAATCGCCGTTTGCGGACAGCCTCAGCTACTTAATGAGGCCCTTTGCAACTCAGTGAGACCCTGTTTCAAAATAAAGAATAAAAAATAAGGTTGTGGGGGTAGCTCGAAGGTAGAATGCCACTGGGTTTTATCCCCAGTACTACAAACAAACAAACAAACAAACAAAAAAATGGGTTTGGTGGCGCATATCTGTAACCCCAGTACTTGGGTGGCTGAGACAGGAGGATTGCAGATTCAAGACCAGCCTCAAGCCGGGCTTGGTTGCTAACGCTTGTAATCCTAGCATTTGGGAGGCTGAGACCGGAGGATCACGGTTCATGGACAGCCTCAGCTACTTAGTGAGGCCCTCCGCAACTCAGTGAGACCCTGTTTCAAAATAAAGAATAAAAAATTGGACAGGGGTTGTAGTTTGGAGGTCAAATGCCTCTGGGTTCCATCCCCAGACCCACACACACAAAAAAAGACCAGCCTCAGGAACTCAGCAAGACCCTGTTTCCAAATTTAAAAAGAAGGGTGGGAGCATAGATTGAAGTGCCCTTGGGTTCAGTCCCCAGTAAGGGGGGGGGGATTCAGGGGCCAGGGCTCAAGGGGCCAAGGGTTGTGGAGGAAGGAGGATGCTTGCTGGACTTGATTCTTAGTTCTTTGCTCAAAGGATGGAGTATGTCTGAGTTGGCCCTGACCCGCAGTACCTTCCCAGGGACCTAGTGCGCAGCTCCAGCCTTGTGGACAGTGTCCTCTAGGGCCCTACGGTCTAGAACCTGTATGGTCTCAGAGCACCCAGGAAGTCAGGGAAATCACAAGACCTGTCTCCCCACCAGGAGCACCCAGGGACAGCGGGTGTGCCCAGAGCAGAGCTAGAGCTGTCAGTCTGCCAGCAGGTGGGGCGGCCCCGGGAGGAAGTGGGTGGGCTTGGCCTTGGTTTTCCTTGCATGGGCATTATTTCTCGCAGCTGGACCAGATCTGCATTTCTTTCGATGAAGGGAAAACAACAATGAACTTCATGGAGGCGGCGTTGCTGATCCAGGGCTCAGCCTGTGTCTACAGTAAGAAGGTGGGCCCCGCCTAGCCACTGGCCTGGTGCTTTAGTGGCAAGTGGGTTGTGGTTTTGTCTTGTTGGGGCAGACGGCAGGGCTCATCCCGTGTGGCCTTACCAGATTCCTTCACATTTTTTAATATGAAATAAACTTGGGCCGGGCGTGGTGGCGCACGCTTGTAATCCCCACGCTTGGGAGGCCGAGACAGGAGGATCGCACAGGTTCGAAGCCAGCCTCAGCTACTTAGTGAGGCTCTCAGCAACTCAGTGAGACCCTGTTTCCAAATAAAGTATAAAAATAAGTATGGGAGTATAGCCCAGAGGTAGAAAGCCTCCTGGTTCCACCCCAGTACCACCAAAAAAAAAAAAAAAAAAAAAAAAAAAAAAGAAAGAAAATAAATAAACTTGGGGCCAGGCATGGTGGCACATTCTTGTAATCCCAGCCTTTGGGAGGCTGAGATAGGAGGATCACACGGGTTTGCAGCCAGCCCCAGCTACTTAGTGAGGCTGGAGGTAGAATGCCCTTGGTTTCATCCCTAGTACCGAAAGGAAAAAAAAAAAAGAATAAAAAATAGGGCTGATGGGCAGGCCAGATGTGGTGGTGCATACTTATAATCCCAATATTTTGGAAGCTTATACCAGAGAATTGCAGGTTTTGGCCAATCTCAGCTACTTGGTGAGGCCCTCTGCAACTTAGTGAAACCCTGTTTCAAATAAAGAATAAGGGCAGACTTGGTGGCGCATACCTGTAATATCAGTATTTGGGGGGCTGAGACAGGAGGATCACAGGTTTGTGGTTAGCTTCAGCTATTTAGTGAGGCCTCTGCAACTTAGTGAGACCCTGTTTCAAAGTAAATAATAAAAAAAAAAATAGGCCTGGAGGTATATCTCGGAGGTAGAATGCCCTTGGGTTCAATCCCCAGTACCACCCTCCCCCCAAAAAATGTTAATCAGGCTGGGCACCATGGCACACAACTGTAACCCGAGTGCTTTCGAGGCCAAGGCAGGAGGATCACAGGTTTCAGGCCTTCATGGTAACTTAGTGAGACATTATTCAAAAATAAAATCAGCCGGGGGGTGGGGGTGCACACCTATAATCCTGTACTTGAGAGACTGAGACTAGAGGATTACAAATTCTAAGCTAGCCTCTGCAATTTAGTGAGACCCTGTTTGAAAATAAAAAATAAAATAGGACTGGAGGTATAGTTCAGATATAGAACATCCTGAATTCAACCCTCAGAACCAAAACAAACATACAAATAAATATAAGAAGCCGGGTGTGGTGGTGCACACTTGTAATGCCAGCATTCGGGAGGCTGAGACAGGAGGATCACAGTTCGCAGAAAGCCTCAGCTACTTAGTGAGGCCCTTCGCAACTCAGTGAGACCCTGTTTCAAAAAAAATAAAAGAAGCTGGGTGTGGTGGCACACGCTTGTAATCCCAGCATTTGGGAGGCTGAGACTGGAGGATCATGGTTTACAGACAGTCTCAGCTACTTAGTGAGGCCCTCTGCAACTCAGTGAGACCCTGTTTCAAATTAAAGAATAAAAAATAGGGCAGGGGGTGTAGCTCAGAGGTTGAATGCCCCTGGGTTCCATTCCCAGTACTGCAAAAAACCCCCAAACAAATAAATATAATAAACAAATATACAAAAACAAAGCCAGACACACTTGTAACCCCAGTACTTGGGAGGTGGAGACAGGATGATCACAGGTTTGAGGCCAGCCTTAGCAATTTAGTGAGGCCCTCAGCAACTTAGCAAGACCCTGTTTTAAAATAAAAATAAGGCTGAGGGTGAATGCCCCTGGGTTTAATCCCTCGTACCACAAAAAATATAAAAACTAAGAACAGTTGACGGGTGTAGCTGAGTAATAGAGTGCTCTTGGGTTTAATCCTCAGTTCCATGCAGATATTTAAATAAGTAAATACCTAAGTAAAATGGTATGTCGGGGTTGGGGGCATAGCTCAGTGGTAGAGCAGTTACCTAGCACACAGGGAGCCCTTCCATCCCAGCATCGCACACATTCACAGTCAGTCAGTGGAGTGAAATACAGTGGTCGGGAAGAGCGTGAGGTGAGCTGCAGGCTCTCTGTCCCTGTGCACCTTGCAGTAGGCCAGAGGTGGCTGGTCTCCCTGTTCATCAGCATCTCAAAACTTCCCCTTCCACCCTCTGGTAGGCCCTCCTGTCCTGTGGAGGAGACACACGGGATGCAGGGGCAGCGACAGACTCGCCAGTTGGGCCCACTGTGGCTGGAGCGGGGCGAGCGCTCAGACTCCTGGGCTTCTGAGAGGAGCACCTGGCTTGGGGACTGCCGAGCTGGCTGGAGCGTGTGGGCGGAGTTGGGAAGGCCTCAGGGGAGGGCTGCTGGCCCTGGCAGGTGGGCCGCTCCTTTGCACATCCTCACTGCGTGAATCTGCTTGCTAGGTGGAGTACCTGTACTCATTGGTCTACCAGGCTCTTGATTTCATCTCTGGCAAGAGGTGAGTCCTAGCGCGGGCATGGTGGCACATGCCTGTAATCCTAGTACTTAGGAGGCTGAGATAAAAGGATCATAGGTCCCAGGACAGCCTCACAACCTAGTGAGACCCTGTTTCAAAACAAACAAAAAAAGGGCTGGGGGTATAGCTTGGAGGTAGAACGCCCCTGGGTTTAATCTTCAGGAGCACATGCCTGCATGCACACAGCCAACCCCAGGTGGGAGCCCAGAGGTGAGTCCTAGAGGCAGGAGCCGGGAGACAGGCCTGCCTTTGCACGGCTGCACCTGCTCAGGGCTCCGGAGGCCTGCACCTCCCAGGATGCCCAGTGTGTTCTTCTCTCAGGCGGGCCAAGCAGCTCTCTTCAGTGCAGGAGGATGGAGCCAATGGGACTGTCAACTCAGGGGCCCTCCAGGAGGCTGAGGACGAGGTGAGTGGGGCTCACAGACGCCGCCCGTGCGCTTGCCAGGGCCTGCTCCCATGAGCTCTCCCCATCTCCCACAGTTCCTGTCACTGGATGACTTCCCTGACTCCCGGATGAACGTGGATCTGAAGAACGACCAGGTGCCCAGTGTGAGTGTCCCAGCCTTCAGCTGGGTAGAGCAGCACTCCTCCGGGCTGCGTTCCAGCAGTGTGGGAGGCAGTGTTGCTCTTGTGGGTCCCCATCTGGACCTTGGCTGCACGGCTCACCCACCCCTGGCCTGCACACAGGAGCTGCTCATCGTCCCCCTCCTGCCCATGGCCCTGGTGGCCCCTGACGAAGTGGAGAAGAACAACAACCCCCTGTACAGGTATGGCCCTGAGCCCAGCACATGGGGAGGGAGGGAGGCCTGTCTGGAAAGGGTCTCCACAGAGGGTGCATTTTGCCCATGCAGCCGCCAGGGCGAGGTCTTGGCCAGCCGGAAGGATTTCAGGATGAACACATGCACCCCCCACCCCCAAGGGGCCTTCATGCTGGAGCCGGCGGGCATGTGCTCCATGCCAAGGAGCCAGAAGGGTAAGGGCTTGGGTTTGGGGCTTGGCAGGAGGGAAGGAGTAGGAGGTCTTCCGGTGGCACTCCTGCTGTTATGCTGCCCACCAGTTCTGTTCTTGGGAGCTACCTATTCCGAGTGGCCTGCTTGGCTCTGGTAGCTGAGCTGGAGCTCCCCCCCTTCTGTGCCTTCATTGCCAGTTTTGAGATAACAGCGGCTTCCAGTACTGGCACCTGACACCTGCTCCTCCTCCGCAGCCTGGGGCCTGCTGGGCTCTGTAGGGACCTTCTGGGAGCAGGACTGGGCTGATCCTGTCCAACTCATCTTTCCCAGATGCAGAGAGGGTGGAGGAGCAGCCGATGGAAGTCTCTGGGTACAGGAATCCTGTCCCTGTGCTTGGCTTCTCCCAGGAACCAGGTGAGAAGAAACCTCTCTGGTGGGACTGGCAGGGCTGAGGAGGAGGCCAGGGAGGCAGAGTTGCACAGATGGTGCTCTAAATGGGCTTCTCTCAGCTCCCCCAGCCTGCCGTGCCTGCTCCCCACTCCCTGCTCATGGTCTGCCAGCGAGGACGAGGAACAGTTGGAGCAGTCACGGTCTCAGAAACTGCCCTCCAGGCAGACCTAGATGGCAACCTAAGGAAGAATGTTTGCTAAGAAATGAGATGAACTGCCAGATGTGGTGGCGCGTCCCTGTAATCCAGCCACTAGGGAGGTTGAGGCAGGAGGATCACAGGTTCTAGGTCAACCTGGGCAATTTAGAACTAAGGTTGTATCTCAGAGGTAGAATACCATGGGGTTCAATCCATGGTACTGAAAAAACAAAGCACAGCACAGCACAGCACAGCACAGCACAGCACAGCACAGCACACTGATGTGATGGAATGTGACCCTGCTGAGCTGCTCCATGTACTAACGAATGAAGCGCGAGGAGGATTTGTCAGCAGGTTCCCTGGACTTCAGCTGAGGGCAGCCCCTTCTGCTGTCTGTTCTCTGGCTCTCTCTGCAGGCAGTTTTCCAGAAGACCCAGTACCCAGCAGTGGGTGTGAGGATGAGGATGCAGTGGAACTCCCCGAGGCCACAGCCCCCAAGGCTACTCTGGAGCCCGAGGAGCCCAGGAGCCCGCAGCAGGTGGGGCCCCTGAGGCTAAGAGCCTTGCTGTGGACCAGAAAAAAGGCTCTGGTCCGAGTCAGACTTGATGGGAGGACAGGGCAGTGAATGGCCTTGCTCCTGGGCCTGCTGGTCTTTGCCCCTTCTCTTTTTCTTTGTACATCTGGCCAGTGGGGGCCCTGCCTGGAAGCCCAGCCACTCTTCTGTTGGCCCCTAACCTTTGGACTGCAGCTTCCATGCCCCTCCCTCTTGAGCTGAGCAGCTGCTACTCAGGATTGGGCTGGTTTCCAAGGGTCCGAGCCCCAGGGAGTTCACAGTATCTGGGATGCCTGCTGGTCTCCAAGGCTGACCTCTCCAGGCCAGCAGGAGGGGACTGATCTGGAGGTCTTTGCTGCCTCCCTCAGGATGAGTTGAGTCTATCCAGTGTAGAGCTGAGAAGTCCTTAACTGTATGTTAAAAGACCCAACCTGCTGGGTGTGGTGGAAGATGCCTGTAATCCCAGTACTTGGGAGGAGGATTGCAGGTTTGAGGATAGCCTCGGCAACTTATTTAGACCTTATTTTAAAAATAAAAGGCACTGGACATCTAACTTAGAGGTAGAATGCTGCTGGGCTCAATCCCCAGTCCCCCACAACCCCCCCCCCCCCAAAAAAAAAAACAGAATAAAGTCTTCCATGATAGCTAGTTTATGTGTAGATTTGAGTTTTTCTTAAGATTTTTGTTTTACTGTTCAATCTTTGAACTATTTGAACTTCTTGCTCCAAAGAGGGTACCTGCAGGGTTCTTGACATGGACCCCAGGGCAGAGCTGTTGGGCACAAGAGCCTTGGGTGAACAAGGTAGGAGAGGGGAGCTTATGGGCTCTTTCTTTGCAGAGTACCACCCCGCCCAGGAGATACATGCTGCGGGAGCGAGAGGGGGCCCCGGAGCCTGTGTCTCCACTGAAGGTGAGGGGTGGCAGGCCCTGGCTCCCTCTTAGCACCTTGGCTCCGGTGGCCATGGGTGCCTTGAGCCCTGCTCCCGTGGCCTTCACACTCGCACTGTCCTGCAGCTCTGGCCGCCTTTGTCCCTGGAGGGTCACTCTGTGACCCTGGGTTTGTGGGTGGCCCCTCCCAGGGTCATTACTGGCCTTGGTTTCTGGGCTGGGGAGGGAAGGTGTGCAGTCCTACCCCCTCACTTTGCTCACGATCTGTGTTCAGGAGCCCCCAGACCCCTGGCAAAGCCTGGACCCCTTCAACTCCTTGGACTCTAAGCCCTTCAAGAAAGGTAATTGGCTGGGTGTGGTGGTACACACCGTAATCCCAGTATTTGGGAAGGTGAGACCGGAGGATCCCAGGTTCTAGGACAGCCTCAGCAACACAGTGACAGTCTCTGGATGTGATGTGGTGGCGCATGCCTGTAATCCCAGTACTTGGGAGGCTGAAACAGGAAGACCACAGGTTTGAGGACAACCTTAGCAAGTAGTGAGACTCATCAACCTAGTAGGTTCGTGTTTCCAAATAAGAAATAAAATCAGGCCGGAGATGTAGCTTGAAAGTAGAATGCCTCTGGGTTCAATCCCTAGTTCCACCAAAAAAAGGGGGATCTGGGGGTTAGCTTAGAGGTAGAACGCCCATGGGTTCAGTCCCCAGCACAACACACACACATAAAGGTAACTGGTGGGGAGCCATACGTGGTAGGGCACGCCTGTAATCCAGTACTTGGGAGGCTGAGAAAGGAGGATCACGGTTCGTGTCCAGCCTCAGCTACTTAGTGAGGCCCTCTGCAACTTAGTAAGACCTTATTTCAAAACAAAGAATAAACAGTAGGGCCGGGGGTGAAATTTGGAAGTAGAATGCCCCTGGGTTCCATCCCCACTGCCGGGAAAAAAAATGCCAACACTCAAACTGCCCTGTATTGGGGGTAGGCCCTGTCCCCAATCCATGGCTGCTCAAGACCCACTTTGCCCCCAGGTAGGCCCTACTCCATGCCCCCCTCCGTGGAGGAGGCCTCAGGACAGAAACGCAAGAGGAAGGGAGGTGCCAAGCTGCAGGACTTCCACCAGTGGTACCTGGCCACCTGTGAGTGGTGTGGGCTGGGTGGTACACCCCATTGCCTTGGGAGTGGGGTAAGCCAATGCCAGCACCTTCCTTGGTGCTTGAGCATTCCCGTGCGGGGCCCGGAGGCCTTGGCTTGGTTCCTGCTGACCCAGTTCTCCACAGATGCTGATCATGCAGACAGTGGGAGGCCCCGGCGGAAGGGTCCAACCTTTGCGGGTGAGGCTAGGGTCCTGTGGGAAGATGGCTGTACTCTGCTTCGGCCATGCCTGCCCAGGGTCACTCAAGCCTGCTGGGATGATGTGAGCCTGGGCAGCATGTGGAACCCCTCACATGGCCTTGTCTGCAGACATGGAGGTCCTGTACTGGAAGCACGTGCAGGGACAGCTGGAGACCCTCCGGAAGCTGCAGAGGCGGGAGGTGAGCACCCTCAGGGCGAGGTCTGGGGCCCCACAGGGCCCTGATGAGGTGACCAGGGTCTCCGGGATGTTCTGATAGATGGCTGAGCACTGGCTGCCTAGGGCCGAGGAGGGGCTGTGGCCTGCGGAGAATGACCGCCTGGAGGATCCCCTGGAGGACCTGGGGGCTGCAGGTGGGTGCTTGTGCAGGGCTGTGGGAGGGTGCAGCACCTACCACCATCTGACCAGACACTTCTCCCTTGTCTCAGAAGATGACTTTCTTGAACCCGAGGAGGATGTGGAGCCCGAAGGGGCAGGGCCCAGGGAACCTGCTGACTTGGGTAGGTCTGAGTGGGCAGCTGGCCTGGGTGTGCAGAGGGAGCTAAGCTTGGGAGGGAAGGGAGCGTGTGGCACTACAGCAGCTCAGCCCAGCTGGCCCTTCGCAGATGCAGAGGCCATGCCAGAGTCCCTGAGCTATGAAGAGCTGGTTCGAAGGAATGTGGTAGGTTTGGGTCAGAGAGGGTGGGAAGCTGGGTGAGGGTCCCCAGGCCTTGCAAGCAAGGTGAAGCTGGAAGCCACTGTGGTCCTCCCCTAGGAACTCTTCATTGCCACCTCCCAGAAGTTTGTCCAGGAGACAGAGCTGAGCCAGCGTGTCCGAGATTGGGAGGATACCATCCAGCCCCTGCTCCAGGAGCAGGTGAGGCAGGGCAGGTATCACTTGAGAACTAGAGCCCCTGCCTGGGGTCTGTCCCAGACCTTGCCTCTTCCTGCCGCCAACGTGTCCCCCACCTGCAGGAGCAGCACGTGCCCTTTGACATCCACACCTACGGGGACCAGGTGGTCTCACGATTCCCCCAGCTCAATGAGTGGTGCCCTTTCGCGGAGCTGGTGGCCGGCCAGCCTGCCTTCGAGGTGTGTCGCTCCATGCTGGCCTCCCTGCAGCTGGTGAGTGGCCTGGGGCACGGGGTGGGAGTGGGGCGGGGGTCCCCGAAGCCTGCTGACGCCTTGCCCTACAGGCCAACGACTACACGGTGGAGATCAGCCAGCAGCCGGGGCTGGAGGCAGCTGTGGATACCATGTCCCTGAAACTGCTCACCCACCAGCGAGCCCACAAGCGCTTCCAGACCTACGCTGCCCCCTCCATGGCCAACCCCTAAATGGGAATGCTGAGGTGGGGTGGGCCTGGGAGCCCTGTCCCTGTGTGCCGAGGAGCTGCCCATTCCTGTGCTGATTTCTGGCTGGCCCAACCCAATAAAGTAGTATTTTCATCCCACTTACCCTAAGAACAAAAACACCAGCCTTTAAAAGTGCCAGAGACAAGAGCTGCCCAGCCCCTGCACTCTCAGTTCCCTAGGCTGCTGCTAAAGACCATGCACTCACAGGTTAGCCACACCATTTAATGAGCCAAGCTGCGATGGTTCAGGGCAGGACGCTGCGGAAGGTAGCCATGTGCTGCTGCACGCTGTCTGCAATCTGCTCGGCGGACCTGCCTCTGTTGTAGTAGTCGGTGAAGAGGCCGTCAGGGTTGAGCAAGTAGATGGCGATGGAATGGTCGACAATATAGTCCTGGTCTTCGTCCTTGGGGCCGGCACTGTAGTATACTCGGTAGCTTCGGCTAACCTGGTCTACCTGCTCAGCAGAGCCAGTCAGCCCCAGCAGCCTGGGGTGGAAGTCCTGCACATATCGGGCCATGGCTGCCACATCGTCCCGTGCAGGGTCCACGGTGACGAAGACAGGTTGCACTGGGGGCAGGCCAGGCGTGGCTTCCAGTTGTCTCACAACCTGCACCAGCTTCTCCAGCTCATCTGGGCAGATGTCTGGGCAGTGTGTGAAGCCAAAGTACATCAGCACCCACTGACCCCGGAAGTCAGCCTTGCAGCGAGGCTGGCCCCAGTGGTCCAGGAGGCTGAAGTCACCGTGGCCCACAGCAGCCTGGCGCAGTGCTTCTGTCCGCTGTTGCAGCCGCCTCTGCTCCTTCTCGGCCCTGGCAGCCAACCAGGCTCCGCCCAGCCCAGCCCCAAACAAAACAGTGATAAGCAGCCTGGTTTGCAGCCCTAGCCTTGGGCCTTGGGGTCGGCCCTGCCCTGGCCCTGACAAGTGTCGGGGTCTCGGTTGCAGGGCCTCAACTCCCAGGGTCCTAGGGAGAAGTGGTGGCTTGAGCTGAGAGAGCCTGGGCCAGGCCTTTGGTCCCCAAGCCAGCAGCAGCATGGACCTGATGCTCCTGGAAGAGAACCAGAGGGAGGGGAATGAGGAGCCTGGGCCCCCACCACTAGAAAGCTGCTGCCCCACTCGGGTCTGCCAGCTGCCTGCACCTGTTCAGCTGAGCGAACTGCTGCAGCTTGTGTGGCACAGATGTCCACATCTGGCCAACTCCCATCTGTCATCCCGCCCTTCAGCCCTAGGGGCCTCAGCTGGTCTCCCCGGCCTGGTGCCTCCTGAACTCTGCAAGGCCCAGCCCTCTACTGGGAGCGCATTCCCAGCATGGCTAGCCTGGATTCTTGAGCACTTGTACCGACTTGCAATCAATCCATTTCTTTTTCTTTTTTTGTGGTATGGGGGACTGAAACTAGGGGCATTCAACCTGCAAGTTACATCCCCCAGCCCTTTCCATTTTTGTTTTGATCTTTTTGTTTTGTTTTGGTGGTACTGGGGATGGAACCCAGGGGCCTTCTACCTCCGGGCTACACTCCCAGGCCTATTTTAGATTTTATTTGGAAACAGGGTCTCTTAAACCAGCTGAGGCTGGCTTCGAACTGTGCGATCCAACTGTCTCAGCCTCCGAAGCACTGGGATTACAAGCGTGTGCCACCACGCCTGGCTTTCCATTTTTGTTTTGAAACAGTCACACCAGGTTGCTGAGAGCAGTTAAACTGCTGAGGCTGTCCTCTAACCTGAGATCCTCCTGTCTCAGCTTCCCAAATATTGGGATTACAGGCCTGTGCACCATGCCCACGACTGAGCCCAGAGGCATTCTATGTCTGAGCTACACCCCAGCCCTATTTTTTATTCTTTATTTTGAAAGAGGGTCTCACTAAATTGCAGAAGGCCTCATTAAAGTAGCTGAGGCTGAGGCTGGGCATGGTGGCGCACGCTTGTAATCCCAGCATTTGGGAGGCTGAGACCAGAGGATAGCGGTGCGCGGACAGCCTCAGCTACTTAGGCCCTCTGCAACTCAGTGAGACCCTCTTTCAAAATTTAAAAAAAAAAAAAAAAAATTGGGCAGGGGGAGTAGCTCGGAGGTCAAATGCCTCTGGGTTCCATCCTCAAACCCGCTCAAAAAAAAAAAAAAAAAGAAAGAAAAGGTAGTTGAGGCTGAAGCGAACCTGCGATCCTCCTGTCTCAGTTTCCCAAGTACTGGGATTACAAGCAGCCACCACCACGCCCAGCTCTTATTATTTTATTTGGGAACGGACTCATTAAGTTGTGGAGAGCCTCGCTAAATTGCTGAGGTTGGTTCCTCCCAAGTACTGGGATTACCAGCGTGTGCCACCACGCCCAGCAATAAACCATTTCTAGAAGGGAGGCAGATAGCTGGTTGGCAACCTTCAAGGGGTGGCCTCCAGCCCCTCCCGGTCACCCCGAGGTCACGTCCATCATAGCTTTCCCGCCCTTCTCTTGTGCACAGTACTGCAACTATGCCAAGGTCTCCGCCTGCTCTGCGGGTCGCCCCTAACCCCATGCTTGGCCTCCCCGCAGACCCGTGACCTCTGCACCTGCTCAGAGGCCCCGCTTCCCCGCAGGCTCGGCCTGGTGGCCTCAGCACCTTCCTCGCCGGTGCTACTGGGCTTGGGCTCTGCCGCCGGACTCGGGCACAAGGCTCCCCCTCCAGGAAGGTCCCAAGGATGGGAGCGCACGTTCGGGGCCACCTCGACTCGGAAAGTCCTCGTAAAACCCAGCGCGGGGTCGGCCAGACAGGTCCGCGGTCGCTAGGCCGCGCCACTGCCTGGGCCCGGAGAAGCCCCGGCTCCCGCGGCCGTAGCGTGCGCGTCGTCTCCGCGCCTGCGCACTGGGCAGTGCCCGCTCACGTCCCAGGTACTCTCGAGGTCCGCGGACGCCTCCGCGCCTGCGCACCAGGCAGCCCCCCCCCCCCCGCCGGTAACCCGAGGGCGGCGGCCGTCTCCGCGCCTGCGCACTGGGCAGCCCCTCCCGTCCCCAGTACTCACGAGGGCGGCTGCCGTCTCCCTCCCCGGCTGCGCGGCCGAGGGTGGCAGGATCAGCTCCGCGAAGGGCGAGGGCGCCGCGAAGGGCGCGCGGTCCGACAGCACCAGCGCTCGCTGCAGGCTCTGGAGCTGCGCGCCGCTGAGCGCGGGGCCGTCCAGGTGCACGCGGAGCCAGGGCGTCCCTGTGCGGGCCGGCGGAGCTGGGTCAGGGCGCGGCGCAGAGCGGCGGGACCGGGGCTCGGGTGCCCGCGGCACTCACCGCGGCTCAGCCTCTGGCCCACGTCCACCAGCAGCTCGGCGCCCACTCCCAGCCGGATCGGCTCCCCGGCGCGGCTGCGCCCCGCTCCGAGCTCGTGCAGCGCGCGCGCCAGCGGCAGCGCCTGCACCCGCTCCACCGTGCCTGCGGGAGAGGGAGGGCGCTGGGCAGCGGGGCGGGGAGGGCCGGGGAGGCGGGGCGGGCACAGGCGGGTCCCAGGCGCTCACCGTCCGCGGGCGACAGCAGCTCCTCCTGCCGGCGGGCGCGCGGCAGCAGCTGGCGGCGCTGCGCTGGGGTCCCGGAGCACAGGGCCCTGGCCAGGCCCGGGTCCACGCCTTGCCCTGCAAGCATCCGCTCGAATCGGCCCCTCGCGGAGCCGTCGTCCAGCGCCGCGGCCACACGATCGGCACCCTGGGCCTGGTCCGTGGAGTGTCCGCTCAGCCAGAGCAGGGCGCCCCCTGCCGACGGGAGCGGGGCTAAGGTGAGGCAGGGCCTGGGGCTGCTCTGTAGACCCGAGTCCCCGCTTTTCCTACTTCCCTCACCAAGTTTAGTGACCAGGTCCCGCAGGTCCGGCGGTCCCGCACCATCCAGGCAGAGCAGGGCTTCCTCCACTTCCAGGCTGTGGCCTACGCTGCGACCCAGGGGGTTGTCCATGGCTGTCAGGGCTGCCGCTACCCGAAGCCCCAGGCTCGCCCCCACACCGACCTGTAGAGGCATGGCGCTGTGTGGGCCCCTCCTGAAAGCCTCCCCCAGTAAGGCATCACTAAACTCCAGCCCTGCCATTGTAGGTGGCCAGCACCCAGGACAGGTCAGGAAAAGCTTGGGCTGGGCACCAGCAACCAGCACTATGCCAGACCACAGTGGTGGAGCCAGGAGGACGCCGTCCCTTCGCCTGAAGTTTCTCCAGGCCAAGAACAGGCTCCTTGATGGGGGATGGCTGGTGCAGGGTAAAGGAGGGAGGGACAGCCAGGTGGGATCCGCATTGCTGCTGAGTGGGTCCAGGCAGGGTGAGTGTGAAGGGAGGTCTGGCCCACATGGGGCTGCCTGCTGCAGAGAGGCCACGCCTCAGCTGTGCAGGGACTCACCAGCACCCTTGCCAGCTTCCGGGCTTGCTCCTGATCTGGAAAGACTGCAGCCCCGCCAAACTTAACATCCAGCACCAGAGTGGACAGCCCTTCCACGACCTTCTTGCTGAGGATAGAGGCTGTGGGTGTGGGCAGAGATGTCACAGGCTGGGGGGGGGGGTAGGGGCAGGCCCTGTAGGCAGTGTGGAGTGGTGGCCGTGATTGGTAGCCAAGCACCCTGTGATGAGGTTCGGATCGCCTGTGTTTGGAGGAGGTCTCACAGTAGTCACCCCTAGTGGGAGGGTCTTGGAGGGAGGGTCTGTTCCATGCAGAAGGTGGTCACCTGTGATGAGTGGCAGGCTGTCCACTGTGGCCGTCACATCTCGTGCAGCATACAGGACTCCATCTGCAGGGACCAGCTCCTTACTCTGACCCACAATGCAGCAGCCAACTTGCTCCAGTAGTACTTGCATCTGGTTAGACCCCCCCCCACCCCAGGACATCTGATGAAGGGCTTGTCATTGGCCCCAACCAGTGAGAAACCAGAGGTCCAAAACTCCCACCAGTTACTATCAGCGACCTTACCAGATGATGCCGATAAGTTATCAGCAGTGACTGACCTTTGACCTGACAGGGTCCAAATCAGTGTATAACTTGTAATGATTAGCAGTAACCTATAATTTTTTCTTTTTTCCAGTACTGGGGATGGAACCCAGTGGCATTCTACCGCAGAGCTACACCCCTAGCCCTATTTTTTATTTTTTATTTTGAAACAAAGTCTCACTGAGTTGCAAAGGGCCTCACTAAGTAGCTGAGGCTGTCTGGGAACCTATCCTATCTCAACCTCCCAAATGCTGGGATGACAATCTTGGACCACCACGCCCAGCTCCTATAGGTGTTTTTGACCCAAGTAATGATCCCTAAGTTCCATTGGCTCTGACCAAGTTCAGTGACTGTCAATCTTTGAATAATCAATATCCTCATTAGTGACCCAGATACATAATGATTCTGGCTAATGGCTCCAACCCGAACCAAAGATCATTCAGTGGCCTGCCTGTACCTGTTGCGGGCTCTGGATGACACTGAACCCCGGGATAGACTCCAGCTTGTCCAGGGTGCCACCTGTGTGCCCCAAGCCACGTCCACTGATCATAGGCACCTGGTAAACAGAGAAGCTAGGTGTGCCTGCAGGGTTCCCGCAGCCCCACCCCTACATGGCTCCTCACTGTCCCCAGTTAGGACTCTGGCAGGAAGTAAAAAGAACTAAAATATTCTTTGTGTGTGTGTGTTGGGGGGGTACTGAGGGTGGAACCCAGGGGCTTTTCTACCTCCGGATTATACTCCCAGACCTATTTTCTATATTTTATTTGGAAACAGGATCTCGCTAAGTTTCTGAAATCCTCAGTAAGTAGCTGAGGCTGGCTTCGAACCTGTGTGATCCTCCTGTCTCAGCCTCCCAAGCGCAGGGATTACTAAAGTATTTTAAGCTGTTAAAGTGGGTGTCTAGCAGGTGAAGAGGGAATGAACAATAAATTGTCCTGGTTGGGGAGGGAATATGGGTGCCAGTTAGGGAGGGGCTGGTACCCATCCCTGGGGACAAGAGAAAAGTACCTGGCTCTTCCCTTCCGGATTCTCTGGTGTAGAGGAGGAAGTGTCTGTGGAACTTGTTTCTGTTCCAAGACAACTCTAAGTCTAGTCTTAAGGAAGACCCAAGTTCTGTCCTGGGGGCCAGTTGGGACAAGCCTGGGTCTTGTCTTTGGGGCTCTATCTGGACCAGACTCATTGGGAGTTGTGGGTGGCCGAGTCCCTGGGGTCAGAGTGTTAGGAGAGGAAGTGGTCTCTAACCTTGCAGCCACACGCAGCCAGAGCAGGTGCTAGGACCAGGCTGACCTTGTCGCCCACACCCCCTGTGGAGTGTTTGTCCACAAGCTGCTGGTTCCAGGCCTCTGGCCACTCCAGCCGCTGTCCAGACTCAGCCAGGGCTCGGGTCAGTGCCGAGGTCTCCTCCAGATCCATGCCCTGCAGCCGGATGGCCATCAGCATGGCCCCTGGGGGCAGACATATTGGGAGGTGTCCCCACAGCCTGGGCAACTTGGGGCCAGTGGTGGTGGGGTGCTGTGCCATCCCTGGGGGCAGGCGTCTAGGTTGGAATCGGGGGTCCAAATTAGCCCTCCCAACACACCAATCTGTGTGCCCTGTGCGCCTCCGTCCACCACAGCGCGCACAAAGGCCCTGATGTCTGCGTCGGTGAGGCGGTCTCCGTCTCGCTTCAAGCGGATCAGGTCCGGGAGCTGCTTGGTCTCTGGGGTGGGGTCAGGAGGTCCCGCGCTCCCTTCCTCCAGTGATGGGGCCGGAACGACTGGGTCTGCCATCGCACTGGGGCTGCAGGGAAGTGAGACGCTCCTGGCCCGTGCCCTCCACTCCGCGCCACAGCTTACACTTGCCTGACCCTGCTCCTCTCTCTCCGACCCCCTGCCCGCACCCGTGTGGGTCTGTTCGGTTCCTCACTACTCAGCTTCACAAGCTTGACCCCGGCCCATACCTCTTCAGTAGCGCAGCCGGTCCGGTTCTGGATTCTGAGGCTTCCTCCTAAGGAGCCCAGGGCCACCGGGTTGCGTCGGCAGGTGCGGCGCACAACTGGCCCTGGCAGTGCCAGCGCTGGACGGTGTGAGCTGAGCAGGCGGGGCTGTGTGCCAGGCCAAAGGTCGCCCGGGGAGCCTGGCTCGCACACTGCGTCGGATCCCCAAAGCGCAGAGCCAACGCTGGACGTCCGGGACCTCGGGGCGCAGCCTCTGCGGGCGGGTCCCGCCTGCCCCGCCCGGTTCCTGGCAGGGGTGCGTCCTGACCGCCCTCTCCGCCCTCCTGCTGAGGCAGCGGTCCCGCCTGCCACGGCCCACGGCGCGGAGAGACAGACACAGGGCTAAGTCGGAAGCTTTATTGGTGCAGGGCCCGCGCCCGCCCATCAGTCGTCCACGTCGGTCACCATCGGGGCCAGGTACTCCGAATGCCGGATCCCGAAGCTCCAGCCCCCGGGCCGCCGACGCTGCGGGCCGGGAGAAGCCGCTGACCTCGCGCCACCCGCAGGCGGGTCCGCAGGGAGCCCCGCCCCGCCCGAGGGCCCAGGTCTCCGGCCCCGCCCCGAGCCTCGGCCCCGGACGCCCCGCCACCTGCTCCACGTGGTAGGCGGCGGGTCCCGGCTTCAGCGTGCTGTCCCGGGGCAGCGACGTCCGCGCCAGCATGGTGTACTGGGGCGCCCGGCTCTTGTAGACCCCGGGGTTGACCACGTGGTAGGCGCAGGGGCCCGGGGTCTGCGGGGGCAGGCGGGCTGGTGCGTCCGGCCTCCGGCCCCCGCGCGGCCCCGGCTCCCGCGCCCTCGTCCCGCTCCCACCTTGCTCAGGTCCTCGAAGCAGCTGCCCACCGTGCTGCGGCCGTAGATGGAGTAGGTGGGGGCCGAGACCTTACCGACGACGCGCGGGCCCAAGAGCGACGGCACGGTGTAGGCCGCCGGGCCTGCGGAGGAGCCCGCGAGGGGCCGGGCCGGTGGGTCCGCGGCGCGGGCCCGGGCCTCCCTGCGGCCGCGGCGGGGCCCCCCGCTCACCTGGGGTCGGCGGCGGCGCGTGCGCGCCCCAGTTGCGCGCGGCGAGGCTGTGCCGAGGCGCGCAGGGGAACGTCGCGTTCCCGGCCCTCTCCGGGAAGTACCTCCCTGCGGGACGGACGGAGGTGGGGCCGGGCCGGGGCGGGGGGCTCGGGCGCCCCCGGGGTCTGGGGGCTCGGGCGGGGGGCTCGGGGCCGGGCGCCCCCGGGGTCTGGGGGCTCGGGCGGGGGGCTCGGGGCCGGGCGCCCCCGGGGTCTGGGGGCTCGGGCGGGGGGCTCGGGGCCGGGCGCCCCCGGGGTCTGGGGGCTCGGGCGGGGGGCTCGGGGCCGGGCGCTCCCCGGGGTCGGGGGGCTCGGGGCCGGGCGCCCCCGGGGTCTGGGGGCCGGGCGCCCCCCGGGGTCGGGGGGCTCGGGCGGGGCGGGGGGCTGACCGGGTCCGGGCGTGCGGAAGGGCGCGGCGTGGCCCGGGCGGCCGCAGATGGAGAAGGCGGGGGCGCCGGCGGGGCCGCGCGCCGTCATGCCGGCGGGCACCAGGTGGCCGGGGCCGGGCCCGCACGCGGCCCGCGGCGGCCCGAGGCGCGCGCCGAAGGAGAAGGCGGGCGCGCGCGGCCGGGACGGGTCGTGGCGCGCGTAGCCTGCGGGGGGCCGCGGTCAGCGGGCGCGCTCCGGCCCCGCCCGGCCCCCCGCCCGGCCCCGCCGGCTACCGGTGTTGGAGGGCAGCTGGTACTTGGGCCCCGGTCCGCGGTAGAGCGCCGCGATGGGGCCGCGGGGCCGGTGCGGCCGCCACGGGCCGACCCACGAGTCCGAGCCCATGGCGCCCGCCGGAGTCCGTGGGACGCGCTCCCGCTCGGCTGCGGCCGGGAGCCCGCGCGCCGGGGGCGGCCCCGCCGGTGTCCAGGCCGGTGTCCAGGCGCCGGGAAACAAACAGCGGCTTTCCCGGGCCGCGGGGGGCCGGGCGGGGGCCGGCCGAGGAGCGGGGGGAGGCCGGGGGCAGCCTCGGGCGGCACCGACGCCAGGAAGGGCCCTGACCCGCGCGGGTGGACCGTGGCCTGCAGGGCCGGGTGGGGTCGCTGCACCCCCGCTCCCCACCCCACCCCTGCATTGTGCCCCCATCTGCTTCCTGGCAACCGGACTGATCCCCATCCTCAGCCCGGCCTGCGGCCTCCGCTCGGACGGCAAGACCCGGGCAGGACCGCGGGCTCGGCTGGGGAGCTGGCGAGCTCGTCTCGGAGCTCCGTACACTCCATCCAGAATCACCGATCTGCAGGCAAGCACGAGTGTCCCGCCTGGAGTGGTGGCCAGCACTGTCATCCCAGCACTCGGGAGGCCGAGACCGGAGGATCGCGGTTTGCAGACAGCCTCAGCTACTTAGTGAGGCCCTGTGCAACTCAGCGAGACCCGTTTCAAAATAAAGAATAAAAAATAGGGCAGGGGGTGTAGCTCGGAGGTCGAATGCCCCTGGGTTCCATCCCCAGACCCGCAAATAAAATAAAATAAATAATAAATAAAATAAAAGCGTGGGACTAAAGGAATTGAATAGTTCACACAGCAAGATCAGTATAATTATGTGTAGACTTTTCACCTGTTTAATCCCATGTAATATTTGCCAAAAAATCATGTATTCAGCCTGAAAATAAAGTTAAAAATGAAAGAGGACTGGTGGTTAATTTCAAAGTAATTTCGTATTTTATACTTTGTAGTTAGAATTGTATTGGACTGTGATCAAGTGTTCTGTTGTATCTCTATTCAATTTCTGTGAAGGAAGTATATTTTTGTAGTGTTTTATATGTAATTTGTAACTTGAGATTCAAGTTTCTTTTTGACCCAGAGACTTTGTGTGTGTGTGGTGTGTGGCACTGGGGGTTGAACCTGGAAGCATTCTATCTCTGAGCTGCACTCTCAGCCCCATTTAATTAATTAATTAATTTATTTTTGGTGGTACTGGGGTTCCTGGAAACCCTTCTACCTCCGGGCTACTCCCAGACTATTTTATACTTCTTTATTTGGAAACAGGGTCTCTTAAGCCAGCGCGGCTGGCTTCGAACCTGCGTGATCCTCCTGTCTCCGCCTCCCAAGCGCAGGGATTACAAACGTGCGCCACCATGCCTGCCCTATTTTATTTTTTATCTTGAACAGGGTCTCACTAGGTTGATGAGCATCTTACTATTTGCTTAAGCTGTTCTCAAACCTGCAATCCTCCTGTTCCAGCATCTCACATACTGGGATTACAAGCATGCACCACCATGTCCAGCTGATCCAGAGGCTTTTTTTTTTTTTTTTTTTAAAGAGGACTGGTAGCTGGAGATGGTAATTTATGCTTGTAATCCCAGTACTTGGGAGGCTGAGAGAGGAGAAGCATTGTTTCTCAGCCAGCCTCAGCTACCTAGTGAGACTTGGGGAGTCCCTGTTTCAAAATAATAATAAAAAATGGGACTGGGGTATAGCTCAAAGGAAGAATGCCCCTGGGTTCAATCCCCAGTACCAAATATGAATAAATAAAAAAGCCAGGCATGGTGACGCATGCTTATAATCCCAGCTCTTGGGAGGCTGAGACAGGAGGATTGCACAGGTTCGAAGCCAGCCTCAGCTACTTAGTGAGGCTCTCAACAACTTAGTGAGACCCTGTTTCCAAATAAAATATAAAAAATAGGAGCCAGATGTGCCGGGCGTGGTGGCACACGCTTGTAATCCCCGCGCTTGGGAGGCGGAGACGGCAGGATTGCACAGGTTCAAAGTCAGCCTCGCTGGCTTGAGACCCTGTTTCCAAATAAAAAGTATAAAATAGGTCTGAGAGTGTAGCCTGGAGGTAGAAGGGTTTCCAGGAACCCCAGTACCACACACACACACACACACACACACACACACACACACACAAAAGCCAGGCATGGTGGCGCATGCTTGTAATCCCAGCATTCGAGATGCTGAGACTGGAGGATCGCGGTTCACGGACAGCCTCAGCTACTTAGTGAGGCCCTCTGCAAGGTAGTGAGACCCTGTTTCAAAAGAAAGAATAAAAAATAGGGCTGGGGCGTAGCTCGGAGGTCAAATGCCCCTGGGTTCCATTCCCAAACCTGCAAAAAATAAAAAATAAAAAAAATAAAAAAATAGGTCTGGGTGTATAGCCTGGAGGTAGAAAAGCCCCTGGGTTCCACCCAGTACCACAAAAATAAATAAAATAAAAGAGAACTGGTAGCTGGGGATGGTGGCACAATAAAATAGGGCTAGGTGGTGTAGTGCCAGGGATTGGGTCCAGGGTTGTTCTACCTCTGAGCTACAACTCCCAGTTCTGTTTTATTGTTTTGTTTTGAAATAGGGTCTCACTAAAGTGCGGAGGCCTCACTAAGTTCCTGAGGCTGGCCACAAACCTGCGATCCTTCTGTCTCAGTCTCCCAAGTACTGGGATTACAAGTGTGCGCCACCACACTTGGCTACTAGTCCTCTTTTTAAAAACCTCTGGATCAAAAAAACTTGAGTCTGAACTTACAAACTATAAAACACTGCAAAAAATAGAATTCATACCTTACTTCTATTAGGATGCAAATAAACCTGTATTCAGAGGAAAATTTATAGCCTTAAGATAACATCATTAGCTGGGCGTGGTGGCGCACGCTTATAATCCCAGCATTTGGAAGGCTGAGACCAGAGGATCGCAGTTCGCAGACAGCCTCAGCTACTTAGAGCATCTGCAACTCAATGAGACCTGGTTTCAAAATAAAGAATAAAAAATAGGGCAGGGGGTGTAGCTCAGAGGTCGAATGCCCCTGGGTTCCATCCCTAGACTCAAAAAAAAAAAAAAAAATAACATTAAAGCCGGGCGTGGTGGTGCACGCTTGAGACCGAGGATCATAGTTCGCGGACAGCCTCAGCTACTAGTGAGACCCTCTGCAACTCAGTGAGACCCTCTTTCTAAATAAAGAATAAAAGATAGGGCAGGGGGTGTAGCTTGGAGGTCAAATGCTCCTGGGTTCGATCCCCAGACCTGCAAAAAAAGAGAGAAGATAACATCATTATTAATGGAAAAATTAACAAAACTTAGAACGTATTTTACAAACAAAAAAGGACAAGTAAACAAATAGAATGAAGCATGGACTAATACAAACAAAATAGGGGAAAGGATTAATAAATACAATAGCTGTTTTAAAAAGAAGGCAGGTTAGCCGGGCGTGGTGGCGCACACCTGTAATCCCTGCGCTTGGGAGGCGGAGACAGGAGGATCGCGCGGGTTCGAAGCCAGCCTGAGCTGGCTTAAGAGACCCTGTTTCCAAATAAAAATATAAAATAGGTCTGGGAGTGCAGCCTGGAGGTAGAAAGGCTTCCAGGAACCCCAGTGCCACACACACACAAAAAAGTAAAAGCATACAAAGATGAAATACCAATTAGAAGAGAGTAAAATAGTCTAAGAGACTTTATTGGGCAACTTTGTGACAATGAGTTTAGAAACCTCGAAGAAACTGCTGATTTTTCGATGACATAAATTACATAATTAAACTAAGAAGTAGAACAGTTTAATGGACAATTTTCTGTACGTATACGAAATTACATTTGACAACGAATAACAAAAATCCCCTTAAATAAATAAACAACAGGAAAAAAACACAATTCATTGGTTAAGTGCCTGTGAGTGTTACCTTGTTCAGGTTAAAAAAAAAAAAAGGCTGTAAATCAGGCGAGATAGCGCACACTTGTAATCCCAGCATTTGGGAGGCTGAGACAGGAGGATCGTAGTTCGTGGCCAGCCTCAGCCACTTAGTGAGGCCCTCTGCAACTCAGTGAGACCCTGTCTCAAAAAAAAGAATACAAAATAGGGCTGGGGGTGTAGGTCAAAGGTAGAATATCCCTGGTTCCATCCAGCCAGGCCGGCATTCAGCTGATGCGCCCTTAGGCCTGCTATTCTGTCCTCGTCCGTGTTAGGGCTAGATGCTCCACATCTAGGAGGAGCAGTAAAGGGCCACAAGGTGCTCACCAACCGGGGTGGCCTGGGCTGGCGAGCCTTTCAGGAAAGTCTAGTTTCAATCATACTTCTTGGGCTAGTCCTGTGTCATATGACCTTAGCTCAGAGCTGGGGAATGGTCTTTAGCTTGTATTATTACTCAACAAAATTGAGGACCAGGCGAGGGGCTGGGGAGCTGGGTGCATAGCTCAGAGGTGCAGTGCATACTCAGCTTGCTTGAGACGCTGGGTTCAATGCCCAACACTAAAGAGAAGCAAAAAACAAAACAAAACCAAAAAACTTCACCATGCCAAAAGATCTCTTTCAGAGACTTCTAACCTACTTAAGGACAGATAATTTTGCACCATTAAGAAGGGGAAATGAGCCGGGCGTAGTGGCGCACGCTTGTAATCCCAGCATTTAGGAGGCTGAGACTGGAGGATCAAAGGTTTGAGGCCAGCCTAAGCTACCTCTGTAATTTAGTGAGAACCTGTTTCAAAACAAAAAAAATGGCACACCCTTGTAATCCCAGCATTTGGGAGGCTGAGACTGGAGGATCGCAGTTCAAGGACAGCCTGTTATTTAGTGAGGCCCTCTGCAACTCAGTGAGACCCTGTTTCAAAATAAAGAATAAAAAGTAGGGCAGGGAGTGTAGCTCAGAGGTCGAATGCCCCTGGGTTCCATCCCCAGACATGCAATAAATAAATAAATAAATAAATATAAAACAAGGGCCGGTGTGGTGGCACACGCTTGTAATCCCAGCATTTGGGAGGCGGAGACCAGAGGATCGTGGTTCGCAGGCAGCCTCAGCTACTTAGTGAGGCCCTCTGCAACTCAGTGAGACCCGGTTTCAAAATAAAAAATAAAAAAAAATAGGGCAGGTGGTGTAGCTCCGAGGTTAAATGACCGTGGGTTCCACCTCCAGACCCGCAAAAAAAAAAAAAAAAAAAAAAAAAAAATCGAATAAGAAGGGCTGTGGGCGTAGCTCACAGGTGGACTACTCCCAGGTTCAATCTAGTAAATAAATAAATATCACTTTCAAAATGAGAGCCTCAAGCCTGTTCCAACTGCTGACATTGCAGACCAAGCAGGTGGGAAGGAAGGACACGTTTCTTCTCTTGGACTTCTAGCTCTCCAGTTTCAGAGTTCATTGCTCTGTTGATTTCTGGGTTTTGCTTTTAATCTCTATTGTTTAAGAAAAAGAAAAAGCAGCATGCTTTCAAACTTGGCCCCATGGCACACATGACATCCCCAAATAAAGGAGGCCTTCTTTGCAGGACATCTGGATTTCTGAAGTCTTAGAGGATTCACTATTAGAATTTGCCTCACTGGCAGCTGGGCGTGGTGGCACACACTTGAAATCTCAATACTTGGGAGGCTGAGACAGGAGTATCCAGGTTCTCAGCCAGCCTCAGCCACTTAGTGAGGCCCTCCACAACTTAGTGAGACCTTGTTTAAAAAATAAAGAATAAGCCGGGCGTGGTGGCGCACGCTTGTAATCCCCGCGCTTGGGAGGCTGAGACAGGAGGATCGCACAGGTTCGAAGCCAGCCTCAGCTACTTAGTGAGGCTCTCAGCAACTTAGGGAGACCCTGTTTCCAAATAATAATAAAAAAAAAACGGTCTGGGAGTATAGCGCAGAGGTAGAAAGCCTCTGGGTTCCACCCTCAGTACCACCAAAAAAAAGAAGAATAAGCCGGGCATGGTGGTGCGTGCTTGAAGCCAGGCACACTGGCTTAAGAGACCCTGGGAGTGTGGCCTGGAGGTAGAAGGGTTTCTAGGAACCCCAGTACCACCCCCCCAAAAAAAAAAAAAATATCGGCTGGGGGTGTAGCTTGGAGGCAGAATGCCCCTGGGTTCCACTCCCAGCACCACCAAAAAAAAAAAAAAAAAAAAAGAGTTTGCCTCACTGGGCCCACTCAGGGCCACTCTAGGGCTTGCACTTGAGATTACGCAGTCATTTGTGGGTTTTTTTTTTTTTTTGGTACTGGGGATTGAACCAAGAGGCATTCTACCTCCAAGTTATACCCCCAGTCCTATTCTATTTATTTATTTATTTATTTATTTATTTATTTATTTATTTATTTTTGCGGGTCTGGGGATGGAACCCAGAGGTATTTGACCTCTGAGCTTCACCCCCTGCCCAATTTTTTATTCTTTATTTTGAAACAGAGTCTCACTGAGTTGCAAAGGGCCTCACTAAGTAGCTGAGGCTGTCCGCGAACTGTGAACCTCCAGTCTCAGCCTCCCAAATGCTGGGAATATAAGCATGCGCCACCACGCCCGGCTTTATTTTTATTTTAAAGCAAGTTCTTGCTATTTGTTGAGGATGTCATCAAACCTGTGATCCTCCTGTCTCAGCCTCAGAAGCACTAAGATTACAGGAGTAATCAATCCACTGCGGCCAAATTTTTTTATTTTGGTACTGGGAATTTTTTTTTTTTTTGGTGGTACTGGGGGTGGAACCCAGGGACTTTGTACCTCCAGGCTATACTCTCAGACCTGTTTTATATTTTATTTGGAAATAGTGTCTCATTAAGTTGCTGAGAGCCTCACTAAGTAGCTGAGGCTGGCTTTGAATCTGTGCGATCCTCCTGTCTCAACCTCCCAAGTACTAGGATTACAAGTGTGTGCCACCATGCCCGGCTGGTACTGGGAATTGAACCAGGGACAGTCTACCTCTGAGCTATACCCCCAGCCCTGTTTTGTTTTTATTTGGAAACAGAATCTCACTAGACTGATGAGAGTCTCAGTACTTGCTGAGACTGTAATTGAACCTGCAATCCTCCTGTCGTAGCCTCCCAAGTACTGGGATTACAAGTGTGTGCCACCAGGCCTGGCTGAGAAGGTCTCCCTCCACACCTCCTTACATATTTCTTTTTTTTTTTTTTTAGGTGGAGGTACTGGGAATTTAACCAGTGGCATTATACCTCTGAACTAAACCCCCAGCCGTATTTTTTTATTCTTTATTTTGAAACAGGGTCTCACTAAGTTACAGAGGGTCTCACTAAGTAGCTGAGGCTGGCCACGAACCTGCAATTCTGGGATTATCAGTGTGCACCACCATGCCTGGGTCCCCCCCCCCTTTTTTTAAAACAGGGTCTTATTAGGTTGAGAGTCTTGCTGTGGCTGGTCTTGAACCTGTCATCCTCCTGTCTCAGCCTTCAAGTACTAGGATTACAGGTGTGTGCTACCACACTTGTCTGGAGGCAACATTTGACTACACAAATGCCTCTGCTAGTTCATGAAGCTCTCTTTACAATCTTGATCCAATCTGCCTTTTAAGAAGTGGGAGGCTGTGGCACTCTCTGGCAACAAGCCCTTAGTGTTGCCGTTTGGGAGAATATGGTTGTGGGGAAACTGTTCCCCGGAAACCTCTACGAGGGTTCCGGACGCACTTTCCCCCAACCCATAACAAAACCCAAAATGACCAAAAATAGAAAAACCGCCAGTTCTTGTCCTAAGCTAAGAATAAATATGCATAGCTTGGACAGTTGCTGAAGATTTAAAGTTTATTAAAAAGATAGAAATACAGAAAATAGTTACAGCCCCATGCCAAAATGGCATGAGGGGGGAGGGTGCCCCGGGCCAACACACCACTCCCAAGACACAGAGCTTTCACAACCACTTCTCCTTTCGAGAGGGCCTGAGGATGGGTTAGAGCCAAAGGCAGCTTCAGCCAGGGTTCCTGGTTTCTTTGGTAAACCGAAACCTAATGGACTTCCCTATTCTCTTCTAGTAAGTTCTGTGCTCTCAGTAACCAGTTCTCTTTTTGCCTCCCCTCCCCCAGTTGGTGCTTAGCTGGCAGCTCTTCTGAGCCTACACCCTGTCCTTGCTGGCTCTCCTGAAGGCCTACAGTTAGAAGGGGATTTCAGGGAAACCACAAATAAAGACTCATGAAACCAAAAGTAAGTTGGCAAGGCAATTTACTTCTGTGCAGAAGGGCACAAGGGCCAAGTACAACCAGCACATGGGCTGGCCGCCCTTTGCTTCTCTACCGCAAAGGCTGCCGCGCCATCCCCCATTGGCTGGAGTGTGATGGTTTTTTACACTTTCATCTGGTTGGCTAATTTCAAAATGAGATTTTACAAGAGAAACAGGAAACCAGTACATCTGGGAGTGAGTGGTTTTTTTTGTACAGACACATGTGCAAAAGTTACAAAATGGATGGAAGCCTGCCAGTACCTACGAGGTCCTGTAACTTCCATAGATGGTTGCTTTTGTTTCTTACACTCCATGTGGGACGGTTTTCTAAAATCTACCGCTTCTGTGTTCCTTGGGTCTTTCTTATCTGCTTCAGTTGCTAGCCTTGTTACGTGTCTGTATTATTAGTTTTGTCCCCCATTCACATTTCTCGCATGGTTTTGATCAGAAGATTGAAACCATTTTTTTTTTTTCAGTACTGGGGATTGAACCCAGGGGCAATTCTACCTCTGAGCTACACCCCCAGACTTTTTTTTTTTTAATTCTTTATTTTTGAAACAGGATCTCACTAACTTGCAAGGGGCCTCACTAAGTAACTGGGGCTGGCCCAAAACCTGTGATCCTCCTGTCTCAGCTTCTCAAGTACTGGGATTGCAAGTGTGTGCTACCTTGCCCAGCATAACCAATTTTAAGTTATGGATAGAAATGCCATTTACTAAGCCAGGCATGCTAGTACACACCTGTAATCTCAGTATTTGGGAGGTTGAGGCAGGAGTATTGCAGGTTTGAGGACAGCTTCAGCCAGTAGTGAGATTCTCATCAATCTGGTGAGATCTTGCTTCAAAATAAAAATAAAATAGGGATGGGGGTGTAGCTTGGAGGTAGAATGCCCCTGGGTTCAATCCCCAGTAACACACACACACACATACACACACGCACAACAAATACATAAGAAAATAAAAAATAAAAAGGGCTGGTGGCGTAGCTAAGGGGCAGAATGCCCCTGGGTTTAATTCCTAGTATCACCACAAAAAATAAATAAATTACAAAACAGCACAAAAATAATTGTGGACTGGTGGTGTAGCAGCCTAGTAGCCCTTGGGACCATTGACAAGAAAGAGAGCCAGGCATGATACGTGCTTGTAATTCCAGTACTTGGGAAGCTGAAACAGAAGGATTGCAGGTTTGAGCTCAGTCTCAACCACTGAGCAAGATCTTCAGTAACTTAATGAGACCTTGTTTCAAAATAAAAAAATAAGGGCTGGGGGAGCCAGGCATGGCTACGCACACCTGTAATCCCAGTATTTAGGAGGTTGAGACAGGAAGATCACGGGTTC
Organism: Muscardinus avellanarius; assembly: GCF_963383645.1. Lineage (NCBI taxonomy): Eukaryota > Metazoa > Chordata > Mammalia > Rodentia > Gliridae > Muscardinus > Muscardinus avellanarius. The sequence goes on along the minus strand of NC_137797.1, from coordinate 300,501 downwards.
AAGAACAGCCTTAGCAACATGATGAGACTCTCATCAACCTAGTGAGACTCTATTTTATTTTTTTTAATTAAAAAAAATTTTTTTTTGGTGGTACTGGGGTTCCTGGAAGCCCTTCTACCTCCGGGCTACACCCCCAGACCTATTTTTATACTTTTTTTTGGTGGGGGGTTACTGGGGGTGGAACCCAGAGGCTTTCTACCTCCAGGCTATACTGCCAGACCTATTTTATATTTTATTTGGAAATGGTCTCACTAAGTTGCTGAGAGCCTCACTAAGTAGCTGGGGCTGGCTTCAAACCTGCGCGATCCTCCTGTCTCGGCCTCCCAAGCGCGGGGGTTACAAGCGCGCACCACCACGCCTGGCCGTGAGACTCTTATTTTAAAACAAATAATAACAATAATAATAAAAGAGCTGCGGGTGTGGCTTGGAGGTAGTCTGCCCTTGGGCTCGACCCCCAGAATAGAGGAGAAGGAGGGACTTGGGCAGCGTGACCGGTGCGCATGCGCCCACAGCTGCACTTCAGCCTTGCCTCCCCGCGCTTGGGAGGCTGAGACAGGAGGATCGCACAGGTTCGAAGCCAGCCTCAGGCACTTAGTGAGGCTCTCGGTAACTTAGTAAGACCCTGTTTCCAAATAAAATATAAAATAGGTCGGGGCTATAGCTTGGAGGTAAAAGGCCCCTGAGTTCCATCCCCAGTAAAAAAGAAAGGAAGGAAGAAAGAAAGAAAGAATAAAAAATAGAGTTGGGGTGTAACTCAGAGGTAGGAGGCTCCTGGGTTTCATCCCCAGTACCACAAAAAAAAAAAAAAGAAAAGAAAAGAATAAAAATAGGAGCTACATCCCAGTCCTGTTTTTTATTCTTTATTTTGAAACAGGTCTCACTGAGTTGCAAAGGGCCTCACTAAGTAGCTGAGGCTTTTAGTGAACTGCGATCCTCCTGTCTCAGTCTCTCAAATGCTGGGATTACAAGCATGTGTTTGCCACCATGCCCGGCTTATTTTTTTATTCTTTATTCTATTTTATTACTTTTTTTGTAGTACTGGGGATGAAACCCAGGGGCCTTCTACCTCTGGGCTGTACTCTCAGATCTATTTTGTAATTTATTTGAAAACAGGGTCTCACTAAGTTGCTGAGAGCCTAAGAAGCTGAGGCTGGCTACAAACCTGCACAACCCTCCTGTCTCGGCCTCCCAAGTACTGGGATTACAAGTGTGCGCCATCACACCCTGCTTATTCTCTATTTTGAAGTAGGGTCTCACTGAGTTGCAAAGGGTCTAAGTAGCTGAGGCTGTCTGCGAACAGTGATCTTCCTGTCTCAGCCTCCCGAATGCTGGGATGACAAGTGTGTGTGCGCCACTATGCCTGGCTCAAGCTATTTAAAAATAATGATGAAGCCGGGCGCGGTGGGCACGCTTGTCATTCCAGCATTCGGGAGGCTGAGACCGGAGGATCGTGGTTCGCGGCCAGCCTCAGCTACTTAGTGAGGCCCTCTGCAACTCAGTGAGACCTGGTTTCACAATAAAGAATAAAAAATAGGCCAGGGGGTATAGCTCAGAGGTCGAATTCCCCTGGGTTCCATCCCCATACCTGCAAAAATAAAATAAAATAAAAAAATAATAAAAATAATGATGAAGGTGGCACACATCTGTAATCCTAGTACTTGGGAGGCTGAGACAGGATGATTACAGGCTCAAGGATAGCCTCAGAAATGTAGTGAGGTTTTTGGCAACCTATCAAGATCCTATTTCCACATAAATAAATAGGTGAGTAAATAAATAAATAGGGATGGGGTATAACTCAGAGAAAGAATGTTCTTGGGTTCAATCCAAGTACCACAGAAAATTTAAAAAACAAAGCCGGGCGTGGTGGCGCAGGCTTGTAATCCCCTCGCTTGGGAGGCGGAGACAGGAAGATCGCGCATGTCTGAAGCCAGCCTTGCTGGCTTAAGAGACCCTGTTTCCAAATAAAAATATAAAATAGGTCTGGGAGTGTAGCCCGGAGGTAGAAGGGCTTCTAGGAACCCCAGTACCACCAAAAAAAAAAAAAAAAAAAAAAAGAAAAAAAAAAAGAAAGAAAGAAAAGAAAAAGAAAAGAAAAAAAAAGAAAAGAAAAAGTGCTGTGAACATTTGTGTTTAGGTTTTTGTGTTGACTGCTGCTTCCCTTTCTCCTTGATTCCTAAGCAGAGGTGCTGCCTCCAGGCAGTACGTAAGTGTGTGTGTATATGCTCTAATGCCAGTACTTGAAAGGCTGAGACAAAAGGATTGCAGGTTCCAGTCAAGCCTTAGCAACTTAGTGAGGCCTCCATAATTTAGTGAGTTCCTGTTTCAAAATAAAAAAACAAGCCTCAGCAAGTAGTGAGACTCTCATCAACCTAGTGAGACCCTGTTTCAAAAAATTAAAAATCAAATAGGGCTGGGAGTGTAGCTCAGAGGTAGAATGCCCCTGGGTTCAATCCCTAGAACCGTAAAATATAAAATAATATAAATAAATTTAAAAAAGGAAGGAGCGCAGCATGGTGGCACACGCTTGTAATCCCAGTACTTGGGAAAGTGAGACAGGAGGATTGCAGGTTCGTGTCCAGCCTCAGCAACTCGTGAGACTGTCCACCACTTAGTAAGAACCTGTTTTAAAATTAAGAACAGCTGGGCATGGTGGTGCACGCTTGTAGCCCATCGCTTGGGAGGCTGAGAACTCAGTGAGACCTTGTTTCAAAATAAAGAATAAAGAATAGGGCTGGGGTGCACCTCAGAGGTAGAATGTCCCTGGGTTCCATCCCCAGACCTGCAAAAAAGAAAAAAGTCCCAGCATTCGGGAGGCTGAGACTGGAGGACAGCCTCAGCTACTTAGTGAGGCCTCTGCAACTCAGTGAGACACAGTTTCAAAATAAAGAATAAAAAATAGGGCAGGGGCTGTACCTCAGAGGTCGAATGCCCCTGGGTTCCATCCCTAGACTCAAAAAAAAAAAAAAAAAAAAAGAAAGAAAGAAAGAAAGAAAGAAAGACAGACTTTTCAGGAGAGTGTCACCACCTTATTCTCTCCACCTGGCTTGCTCCACACAACTTCACAGTTGATAGAAGTCTTCGTGGCCGCCATTCGCTTGACTCACGCCTTGGCGGTCGCTGCAGCGTTTGTCGCCACACTGAAAAGCAAGAAGGAGGCCGCAGCCCAGCTCGCTTCCCACCAAGATGTCTACTGGTGTGCCAATTAAAGTCCTGCACGAGGCCGAGGGCCACATCGTAACATGAGACAAACACTGGCGAGGTGTATGGGGAGCTCATCGAAGCAGAAGACATGAACTGCCAGATGTCAACATCACGGCCACCTACAGAGACGGCCGGGGGGGGGGGGGGGGGCCCAGCTGGCGCAGGTGTGCATCCGTGACAGCAAGATCCGCTGATTTTGCCCGACATGCTGGAGAGGGCGCCCATGTTAAAGAGCATGAAGAGCAAGGACCAAGGACCAAGGCCGGGGCTGGCCGGGGCAAGGCCGCCATTCTGAAGGCCCAAGCGGCTGCCAGAGGAAGAGGGCGCGGCGGGGGCGCGGGAACATCTTCCAGAAGCGAGGAGAGCTTTCCCTGCCCGCACTTCGCTCCTTTCTCCAGATTACCTAAGTCCATTGCCTCGAGCGCCTGTGTCTGTCCGAGGGTTTTGTTGCTGTTTTTTTTTTTTTTTAATCTTTCTCTTTAGATCAGAGGAAATGTCAAACTAAATAAATTTGGTTGTTTTGTTTAAAAAAAAAAATCGTGATTTTGGACGGTGTATGCACAGCACGAGCACCAGAGGGCGCTCTGCACACACTGCTGCACTGGGGGTCCCTCTGCCCACTTTCTCAATTAAGGTATCGTGCCAGATGTAGTGGCACACGCACGCTTGTAATCCCAGCTTTCGGGAGGTGGAGACAGGAGGATCCAGGTTCACAGACAGCCTCAGCTACTTATGCCCTTTGCAACTCAGTGAGACTGTTTCAGAATAAAGAATCAAAAATAGGGGGAGCCAGGCGTGGTGGCGCGCGCATGTAATCCCAGTACTTGGGAGGCTGAGACAGGAGGATGCCGGTTCGGGGCCAGCCTCAGCTACTTAGTGAGGCCCTTTGCAACTCAGTGAGACCCGGTTTCAAAATAAAGAATTAAAAAATAGGGCAGGGGGTATAGCTCGGAGGTCAAATGCCCCTGGGGTCTACCCCCAGACCAGCAAAAAAAAAAAAAAAAAAAAAAAAAAAAAAATAGGGCTGGGCGTTTGCCTCGAAGGTGGAATGCCCTGGGTTCAATCCCCACTACAGAAAAAAAATATTATTATTATTATTATTATTATTATTATTATTAGTAGTAGTAGTATTCTGGCACTGGGAATTGAATCTAAAGGCTTCTACCTCCCCAATATGATTTTAGTTTTTATTTGGAAACATTGTTGGTCTCCCTAAGTTGCAGAGGGCCTCACTAAGTTGCCAAAGCTGGCTTCAAACCTGCGATCCTCTTGTCTCAGCCTCCCAATAACTGAGATTACCTGGCCAGGCTCAATTAAGATTATTAGAATCAGTGAGATTTAAGCTGGACATGGTGGCGCACACTTGTAATCCCAGCATTCCGGAGGCGGAGACCAGAGGATTGCAATTTGCGGACAACCTCAGCTACTGAGTGAGGCCCTTCACAATTCAGTGGGACCCTGATTCAAAATTTAAAAAACTAAAAAACAAAAAACAAAAAACAAAACAAAACAAAAAAACCAACAAGAAAACACAGGGTTGGGTGTGTAGCTCAGAGGTAGAATGCCCCTGGGTTCCATCCTCAGTACTAAAAAAAAAAAAAAAAAAGATATTTTGTTCTGTAAAAAAAATTTTGAGCTTTTAAAATTTATTCTTGGGGCCGGGCGTGGTGGCGCACGCTTGTCATCCCCGCGCTTGGGAGGCAGAGACAGGAGGATCGCGCAGGTTCGAAGCCAGCCGCGCGCGCTGGCTTAGGAGACCCTGTTTCCAAATAAAAATGTAAAAATAGGTCTGGGAGTGTAGCCCGGAGGTAGAAGGGCTTCCAGGAACCCCAGTACCATCAAAAAAAAAAAAAAATTTATTCTTATTTTCCACAAACCTCACAGCAAACACATTCAAGTGTGATTTTTCCACTACATCAGTGTTGTACACCAGTATACTTAGAGGCACTCTCCTCTGAGAAGATCTCCCTCCACACCTTGTTATATATTTCTTTTTTTTGGGGGGGGTACTGAGAATTGAACCCAGGGTCATTCTAACTCTGAGCTAAACCCTCAGCCCTATTTTTTATTCTGTGTGTGTGTGTGTGTGTGTGTGTGTGTGTGTGTTACTGGGGGTAAAACCCAGAGGCTTTCTACCTATGAGCTATACTCCCAGACCCATTTTATATTTTATTTGGAAACAGGGTCTCACTAAGTTACTGAGAGCCTCACTAAGTAGCTGAGGCTGGCTTCGAACCTGTGTGATCCTCCTGTCTCAGCCTCCCAAGTATTGGGATTACAAGGGTGTGCCACCACACCCAGCTTCTTGTTACATATTTCTAAATAAAGCATAATAAACTTTGTTTTTTCAAATGTTATTTCCAAATGTTATTTCTCAATTTACTTGTTTATTTTTATTATTTACTTGTCTGTTGAAGTTACTTTTTTTTTGCGGGACTGGGGATTGAACCCAAGGGGCATTCTACCTCTGAGCTACATCTCCAGACCTATTTTTTAAATTTTGAAACAGGGTCTCACTAAGTTGCAGAGGGCTTCACTAAGTAGCTAAGGCTGGCTGCAAACCTGTGATCCTCCTGTCTCAGTCTCCCACTGCTGTTACTTTTTTTTTTTTTTTCGGTACTGGGGATGGAACCCAAGGGCATTCCACCTCCGAGCTACACCCCAGCCCTATTTTTTATTCTTTATTTTGAGACAGGGTCTCACTGAGTTGCAACAGGCCTTTCTAAGTAGTAGCTGAGGCTGTCTGCGAACCTTGATCCTCCTGTCTCACCAGCCTCCCAAATGCTGGGATTGCAAGTGTGTGCCACCATGCCTGGCTTCTGATGTTACTTTTTTTTTTTTTGGTGATACTGGAGATGGAACCAGGGGCTTTTCTACCTCCTATTTTATACTTTATTTGGACACAGGTTCTAAGTTGCTAAGAGCCTCACTAAGTAGCTAAGGCTGGCTTCGAACATGTGCGATCCTCCTGTCTCAGCCTCCCAAACACTGGGATAATAAGCATGCGCCACCACACCCGGCCTGATGTTACTTTTTAATTAAATGATTCTTAGTGGAATTTCTAAGCAGTAGACAAGTGTGCACGTTTTTTCCGGTTTGGGTGCTGCCTAAGAGCATGCCCCTCTGGACTGAGCCAGCCTGTGGGTAAAAGCAAGGCCGTGGCAGATGCCTGTCTTGCTGCCAGGATCCCTGTATGCACCCCGGAGCTTTCCTCACCACTCCCCTGAAGGCTGTTCCTGGGCCCAGGAGCTCTGATCCATTTCTCTGACTGGAGAAGCTAGGGCTTTGCTGCCCCCTCTCCGTGGACTGATGGTTGTTTGACAGCGTGACTGTGCCTGGCCAGGCTCACTGTTGACTTGACATGGTGCCTTCACAATATCTACGTGCAGCCTCTGCCAGAGAACAAAGAGTTTGGGGGTGGTGTGGTCATATTTTATCTTTTCGACCATACAATTCAGTGGCAAATAATTCACAATGCTGGGCATCCCCCCACATAAACTCTGTACTACAAGTAATACCTCCGGGGCCGGGCCTGGTGGGCACGCTTGTCATCCCAGCATTTGGGAGGCTGAAACCAGAGGATCGCGGTTCGCGGACAGCCTCAGCTACTCAGTGAGGCCCGGTTTCAAAGTAAAGAATAGAAAAATAGGGCAAGGGCTATAGCTCAGAGGTCGAATGCCCCTAGGTTCCATCCCCAGACCCGCAAACAAAACAAAACAAAACAAAAACAAACAAGTAATACCTCCGTCCTTTCTTCAACCTCTAGCCCTGAGTAATCGTGTGTGTGTGTGTGTGTGTGTGTGTGTGTGTGTGTGTGTGAGATGGGGGTTGAACCCAGGCGCACTGTACTGAAAAACTACATCCCCAACCCTGTTGTATTTTTTATTTGGAAGTAGGGACTTGCTAAGTGGCTGAAAGCCTTGCTAAATTGCTGAAGCTGGCCTTGAACTCGCATTCCTCCCGTCTCAGACTCCCTAGTACTAGGATTCAGGGTGTGCACCACCATGAGAGGCTTAGCTCTATGTAATTGCTAATTCACTTCCTGTCTGTATGAATTGCCTATTACAGGTGCCTCATATGAGTGGACTTTTAGGTATTTGTACTTTTATGTCTGGCTTGGCCTACTCAGCAGTGTCCACTGGGGTGGGCATGGTGGTGTACACCGTAATCTCAGCTTGGGAGGCTTAGATCGGAGGTTCAAAGACTCGAGGACAGCCTCAGCAACATAGTGAGACTTTCAGCACCTAGTGACACCCTATTTCAAAATAAAAATAAAAGCCGGGCATGGTGGCGCACCCTTGTAATTCCAGCATTTGGGAGGCTAAGACAGGAGGATACAGGTTCGAGGCCAGCCTCAGCTACTTGGAGAGGCCCTTTGTAACTCAGTAAGACCCTGTTTTAAAACAAAGAATAAAAAAAAAAAAAAAAAACAGGGCTGGGGGTGTAGCTTTGAGTTAGAATGCCCCTGGGTTCCATCCCCAGTATCACAAAAACAAAATAAAGTAAAATAAAATAAATAAAAATATAAAAAAGGGCTGGGGGTGTAGCTCAGAGCTAAAATACCCCTGGGTTTAGCCTCCAGTACAAAAAAAAAAAAAAAAAAAAAAAGAAAAAGAAAAAAGTTCCTGTAGGTCCATATACATGTCAGAACGTCCTTTCTTCTGCAGCTGACCTACTGTGTATGTATACCACAACGTATTTGCTACCAGCTGATGGGTATTTGGGCTGTTTCCTTCTTTTGGCCTTGTGAATTATTGCTACAAACATGTGCACATAGAGTTGTTCAAGCCCCTCCTTTCACTCCTTTTAGGTAGAGACCTGGTGACTTTGTTTAGTTTTTTTTTTTCTTGGGGGGGTACTGGGATCAAACTCAGAAGTGTCCTACCTCTGAGCTGCACCCCAGCACTTTTTTAATTTTTAATTTTAATTAAAAATTTTTTTGGTACTGGGGATGGAATCCAGAGGCATTCTACCTCTGAGTGACACTCCCAGCCCTATTTTTTATTCTTTATTTTGAAACAGGGTCTCACTGTGTTGCAGAGGGCCTAAGTAGCTGTGGCTGTCCAGGAAACACCGTCCTCCTGTCTCAGCCTCCCAAATGTTGGTATTACAAGCGTGCACCATCACACATCGCTGTGTGTGTGTGTGTGTGTGTGTGTGTGTGTGTGTGTGTGTGTGTGTGTATTGAAATAAGGTCTTTCCAAGTTGCAGAGGGGCCTTAATAAGAAGCTGAGGCTAGCCTTGAACCTATGATCCTCCTGTTTCAGCCTCCCAAGTACTGGGATTACAAATGTGTGCCACCACACCTGGCTCTCTGTGTGGTTTTGATTTGCATTTCCTCAGTGCCTAATAATGTTAAGCTCTTTTCGTGTGTCTGCTTGACATTCGTGTGTCTGCTTGACATTCGTGTGTCTGCTTGACATTCATGTGTCTGCTTAACATTCGTGTGTCTGCTTGACATCTGTAGGTCTTATTTGAAGAAATATCTATTTGAGTGTTTTGCCCACTTTAACTCTTTTTTTTTTTTTTTTTGAGGTACTGGGGATGGAACCCAGAGGCATTCTACTTCTGAGCTACACACCTAGCCCTATTTTTTATTCTTTATTTTGAAACAAGATCTCACTGAGTTGCAAAGGGCCTAAGTAGGAGCTGAGGCTGTCCTTAAACTGCGATCCTCCTGTCTAAGCCTCCCAAATGCTGGGATTACAAGCATGTGCCACCATGCCTGGCTTTTTGTCCAGTAAAAACAAAATTTTTTTGTAGTACCTCTGAGCTATACACCCAGCCCCTTTAATTTTAATTTTTTTTTGCAGTACTGGAGATTGAACCCAAGGGTATTCTACCTCCAAACTACACCCCCAGCTCTATTTTTTATTCTTTATTTTGAAACAGGGTCTCACTAAGTTGCAAAGGGCCTCAATAAGTAGCTGAGGTTGGCTGAGAACTGCGATCTCCCTGTCTTAGTCTCCCATACGCTGAGATTACAAGCGTAAGCCACCACACCCGGCTTTATTTTCATTTTAAGACAGGGTCTCAGCCAGGTGTGGCGGTACACAACTCTAATCCCAGTATTTGGAGGCCGAGACAGGAGGATGGCAGGGTCAAGGACAGGCTCAGCAAGTAGTAAGACACTCATCAATCTAGTGAGACCCGTCTCAAAATAAAAGACAAAATAGGGCTGTAGTTCGAAGGGTTCCATTTGTTCAATTCCCAGTACCACAAAAACAAAACACACACACACACACACACACACACACACACACACCAGGGTCTTGCATGATACTCAAAAGTACAGGGGGTGAGCATCTTTGTCACAGGAACGCCAGGCTCTTTTTCATGTAGACTGAGACAGGTGCGTGGGTGACTTCTGTGCTGGTTCCTCCCCACTGTGGGGTCCTCCATCTCTTGCCCAACTCTCCTCTGGTTGATGGCAGCCAGGGCTCTGGCTGAGGACAGGTCTTCAGAAGCAGGGCATGGCTGACTGAAGGGGAACTGCAGGGCCTGTAACGAGGTGCGGGGGCTTCAGCTCCATCCTCTGAAGGTCTTTGGACCCCAACTTAACCGAGAGGCAGAGCCTGCAACTGACAGACAATAAGGCCAAGAAAGTCTTCCCTAACTTGAACTCCACCTTAAGGCGAGGGGCCCACCCCACCTGCTCGCTGTCACCTAATAGTCCTGGGGGAGCTGGGGGGCAGCCGGGTGAGACACTTGAGGCTCTGTAGAGCCCAGGCTGGGTGCCAGGGACACTCTTGGCATCTCCTTGCTGCCTGAGTCAGAGAGAAGTGCTGGCCCACTATGTCCCAGAGGAAGGAAAAAACCACTTCGGGGATGGGAGCAGGGGGAGGCTATATTTGTCCTAGGGACTCCAGGTTCTGTTTCACCTCTGGGTTCCATCTGGTACCTGTCCTAAGATTCGCTCCTGAGATGGGCTTAAGTGAGACGCAGAGGAGACGGCTCCTCCCTCAGAAGCCAGCTCATGCCAGTGAAAGTGCTCGTGCAGTGAGGAAACAGGTGGAGTGCAGTGAGGCCCAGCTCAAACGGGAGGCTGAGGACTGAGCAGAGGACACGCAGGTGGGGCTGCCAGAGACCTGGGCCCGGGGAGGTTTCTGAAGGACCTGGGTGCTGGCTGGCATGGTAACCGGAGTAAAGGCGGTCTGGCTCAGGGAGCTCCAGGGACAGGGAACTGCACTGAGCAGTCTGGAGGGATGAAGGGGGCCCAGGAAGTCCTAGGCCAATCCATTAGAAAAAAGTAATTTTGAGATTTTCATTAATTCATTCATTTTTTTTTCTCTTGACTTGAAAACTTCACCCTATCTTTGGTGACCTCAGGCAAGGAAAGCCCAGGGGCTGCTGGAGAAGGGTTGCGGGATGCTAGTCCTTACATCTTACTGCCTGGACCCTGGTCCAGGGTCTCTTCCCTCTGTCTGAGAGACCATCTCAAGGTATGCCCTCCCCCCTGATCATAGTTGGACTGGCCTCTCTGGTTTCTGGTAATTTCATCAGGGCCGCATCGTGTTGCTGAAGCTAGAGATAACATCTACCCATGGGTAACCTTCCCTGCCAGCCACGCAGCTAGACCCAGGCTCAGAGGTGTGGGATGAACCCGGGGTTTGAGGGTCTGTCAGGCAGAAGCTGTTGGCTGGGCTGTTGGCATAGTATCTAGGAACACTGCCATTTGACTGTGACCCCCGGGGAAAGAGTGGGTGCAGGAGCTTGTGGGAAGCCTGGGAAGGAATTTGAAGACTACAGGATCTCCTGATATTTCCAACTGGGTTCTGGGTTCACCAGCCTGCACAAACCTCGACCTCCCTCCCCCGCGCTGGAGAACAAGTCCACCTTAACTGAGTGGCCCTGGGCGGGGCTCTCAGGATGCCATCTGCACAGGACACGGTGCAAGGCACACACAGCTGCTGGTCAGCTCTGGGCTCCTCACACCAGGCCTGCTGCCCAGCACCATGATCCAAGGTGCCTTGGAGGCTGGAGGGCCCTCCTGGGGCTGGGAGGGGGACGGTGAGGATGACTGGGATGGGGCTGTGCTCACCTTGCTGGCCCTGGCTGTGGTGGCTGCTACAGCACTGGCTCTGCACTGGTTTGGCTCCGGGCAGGACCGGGAGGTGGCAGGATCAGCGTCCACAGCCCCTGGGATCCAGCCTGCGAGTGTAGGAGAAGCCAGCCTGGCCCTGCACCCAGAGCCCAAGGTCAGTGGCAACAGCAAGGGCCAAAGACCTGGGCAGAGGCTGCCAGACCCTCCAAGATGTGGCCCGGGGAGCCCTGCTAAGACTGGAGTCCCGAGCTCAGAGCCCCTGAGAGGCCGAAGTCTGGCTGCCCCTGCTGGGATCCCACTCAAGAATCCTGGAGAGAAAGCCCGCAGAGGGACCTCCGGCAACGCTACTCCAGGAGCCTCTCCTCGTGAAGGAGTGGAGCCTTCCAGGCCAGATAGCACTCTCCCGGGCAAGAGCGGAGCAGGGGGGCCGCCTGCCCCGCTGCTGATCCACTTCACCCTCCGGAGTCCTGGCTGCCCAGAGGGGCAGGTGCAGGCCGGCGGCGCCGGAGCCCAGGGGCCGGCCCGCAGGCCCTCGGCCCGCACAGAGCGACTGGACATCGGGTCCTGGCTCCCAGGCTCTCTGGACAGCGGCCGCGGCAGCCGGCGGCGGATGGATGCCGGCTCAGGAGACAGACCCTGCCGCCGCCCAAAGCCGGACCCCCTCCGTCTGGGCGCTGCGGTGAGTGTGTGGGACGCGGTGGACGCTGCCTCCGCCCAGGGGCCCGACGGCTCCGAGGGCGGGCGCCGAAAGAGCGGTCCCGAGCCGGCCCCAGCCCGCGCCCGGGGCCTGGGAGCCGCGGCCGGCCAGGACAGACACGCGGCCGGCCCAGCCGCCCGGGTGGCTCTCGGGGCCCCACGCACCGGTCTCGCCCCGAGCCTGGTTCCCGAGGGCCCGCGCCCAGCGGGGGCTGCTGATCCCAAAGACGCCTGGGGGCTGGGCTGGACAGAGGAGAGCGGGCGGCGCTACGTTGGAGAAGGGAGCACGTCCCAGCAAGGCCAGGGCAGAGAGCAGGTGGCCAGCCTTCTGGCTACCGATGTGGGGCGGCCGCGGCTCCTGGACAGTGCCCGACACAGCCGCGCCCTTCCCCCCGGCGGTCCAACCATGCACCTGTTTTGCGGCCCTGAGTCTGGTGCACCCTCGCCGGCTGCCTCCGGTTCCCGTGCTGGCCCTCTCCCTGCAAACCCCAGCCCCTCCTCTTCAAACTCTTTGGCCCACGAAGAAGTTAACCAGGGTCCTTCTGAGGTTGGAAATCCCACCGCAGCGCCAGCACCCTCGTTAGCCCCAATGTCAATCTCAACTTCAGTCCCGACCTCAGTCCAGGCCCTTTCCCCATCCCCATTCCCAGTTATAGCCCCAGCTGAAGCCCCAGCCTCGAGCCCATCCCCATCTCCAACATTGCCCTCAGCCCTGGCCCCAGCCTCCACCCCATCCCCATCTCCAACACTGCCCCCTGCCCCAGCCTCGACCCCATCCCCATCTCCAACACTGCCCCCTGCCCCAGCCTCGACCCCATCCCCATCTCCAACACTGCCCCCTGCCCCAGCCTCGACCCCATTCCCATCTCCAACACTGCCCCCTGCCCCAGCCTCGACCCCATCCCCATCTCCAACACTGCCCCCTGCCCCAGCCTCGACCCCATCCCCATCTCCAACACTGCCCTCAGCCCTGGCCCCAGCCTCGACCCCATCCCCATCTCCAACACTGCCCCCTGCCCCAGCCTCCACCCCACCCCTATCACCAACACTGCCCTCAGCCCTAGCCCCAGCCGCTGCCCCAGTGAGGGGGTCAAGGCCTGCTCCCCAGGAGCCCAGTGTAGGCCTCTGCAAGGTTTACCAAGAGGGGCAGATTCCAACTAGCTGGGGAAACCTTATTGCCATGGTTCTCAGAAGTCACCCCTTTCCTAGGCAAGAGGGCTTCCAAGGAAGCATTGACTCTGTGGGTCCCAGCACTTCCATACCCTCTGAGGACAGATGGTCAGGTTCCTGCTCTGAAGGGGCCATCCCTGGCCTCCAAGACAGGCACAACTCTTCAGCGGGGATGGCCATGCAGGCCGGCACAGGAGGCCTGGCTAAACCTGAACATCAGCCACAGCCAGTGAGCTTTGAGACCAATGGGGCCCCTGCCCCGAGTCCACTTCCAGGCCCAAGAGGAGATGAAACTACGGAGAAAAGTCTAGACTTACTGCCCCCAGCTGCAGGGCCTGGGGCTCCTTCACAGCCTTCTGTGGAGGCTCAGCCTGGCCCTGCATCCTCCTTGGCGAGGAGGGACCCTCAACCTGTCCCCCGACCACGGAAACGCAGTATGTGTGAAATAGCCTTGAGCTCTGAGCGGGTGGCTGGCCAGGCAGCCTCAGAGCAGCGCCAGGTACCGAGGGAGGGGGCCAGCCCTGCAGGCAGCAGGGGGACCCTCACAGAAAAGCAGAAAGAGGCCAAAAAACTCATGGTTTTTTTGCAGAAGCCCGGGAGTTGGGGGGTGGTCGAGGGGCCCCGGAAGGCCTGCACCCGGGCCTTGGAGCCTGCTGCGGAAGCAGTTCTGTGGCCCCAGAGGCTAGACCTGGGCGGCTGTCTGGAGGCACTGGCCTTTGCCCAGCAGCACGGCGAGCCTGGCCTCGCCCAGGCAACCTACACCTTGATGAGCAACAACCTGCTGCACGTGCTGGGCGACCCGCACCTCTACCGGCAGCTGAGCGGGGCTGACCGGGAGCGCATCCTGAGCCTGCGCACTGGCCAGGGCCGGAGAGTGCTGGGAGTCCTGGTGCTGCCCAGCCTCTACCAGATGTGCCGCTCAGGGCCGCTGAGGGGCTCTCGTGGTGTGGAGGCTCCTGCGGCTCAGCCGGTACCCCCGCCTCCTCGCACGCTCCTCCATGTGTTCAACCCTCAAGAGAATACGTGGCGACCCCTGACCCAGGTGCCCGAGGAGGCCCCACTCCGGGGCTGTGGTCTCTGCACCATGCACAACTACCTGTTCCTGGCTGGTGGCATCCGCGGCTCTGGTGCCAAGGCTGTCTGCTCCAATGAGGTCTTCTGCTACAATCCTCTGACCAACATCTGGAGCCAGGTTCGACCCATGCAGCAGGCCCGAGCCCAGCTCAAGCTGGTGGCCCTGGATGGGCTGCTTTATGCCATTGGGGGTGAGTGCCTGTACAGTGTGGAGCGCTACGATCCTCGCATGGATGCCTGGACCTCGCGGGCGCCCCTCCCTGCAGGCACCTTCCCGGTGGCCCACGAGGCTGTGGCGTGCCGTGGGGACATCTATGTCACGGGGGGTCACCTTTTTTACCGCTTACTCAGATACAGTCCCGTGAAGGACTCGTGGGAAGAGTGTCCCTACAGTGCCAGCCACCGGCGCTCCAGCGACATGGTGGCACTAGGGGGCTTCCTGTACCGCTTTGACCTGCTACGGGGGGTGGGGGCCGCAGTGATGCGCTACAACACGGTGACGGGCTCCTGGAGCCGTGCTGCCTCCCTGCCCTTACCGGACCCTGCCCCTCTGCGCTGCACCGTGCTGGGCAACACCATTTACTGCCTCAACCACCAGGTTACAGCCACCTTCACTGTCTCTGAGGGGACTGCCCAGTTCCAGGCCAAGGAGCTGCAGCCCTTCCCCCTGGGGAGTCAGGGGGTCCTCTGTCCGTTCATCCTCACTCTGCCCCCCGAGGCCCAGCTGCAGACCTCTCTGTGAGTGTCTGCAAAGAATCAGGGCTCTGCCTGCTCTCCAGAGAGAGCCTTCATCTGGGTGGGACATGGGAAGGAGGTGGGGGTTAGGACTTTCTGCTCCTGTGTCTGGGACACCTTTCCCTATGCTTTGTCTCCTGCTTTAAAGATTAACACGTATTTCTGGAACAACACCCCTTCCACCACCCTTCTTCAGGACACGGGCTCCCCCATCCCCTCTTCACCCTCCCTACATCCTGGGGTCTCCTTCCTTGCCTACTTAGGAAGCCTCAACTCACTCACAGCCATCCCTCTACCTGTGTGATCCCTGGGGCTCAGGGCCAGGGAAAGAGGTAGTTGGAAGCCTATTTGTTTCCTGTGTTCTGTCAAAGAGGACTGGGAAGCACAGAGGCTCCCAGAAACGCCCTCACCCGGGAGGCTTTGCTGTCCTGAGGCTTGACTCTTCCTCCTGGGTCTGATTGGACCTGGAATCCTTGCCTTGAAGCTGGGTTGGATTCCCTACATCCTGGGGTCTCCTTCCTTGCCTACTTAGGAAGCCTCAACTCACTCACAGCCATCCCTCTACCTGTGTGATCCCTGGGGCTCAGGGCCAGGGAAAGAGGTAGTTGGAAGCCTATTTGTTTCCTGTGTTCTGTCAAAGAGGACTGGGAAGCACAGAGGCTCCCAGAAACGCCCTCACCCGGGAGGCTTTGCTGTCCTGAGGCTTGACTCTTCCTCCTGGGTCTGATTGGACCTGGAATCCTTGCCTTGAAGCTGGGTTGGATTCGTGCTCTGCTGCCTGTATCCCCTGCAAATTACCCCCGCTCAGACGAGGCAGGAACACTGGGCTCCTCTGTACCTGTAGAGGCTCTCGCTCCTTCAGACTCCCACCCCTTCCCTCTGCCCCTCAGGTGAGCCCTGATTTTCACCCTGGTTCTGTCCCTTACTGGCGATGTGGACTGGGGCAAGGCATCCAGCCCCTTTTCCTTATCTGTGAAGGTGGACAATGAACACCTGTCCCGTAGGAGCTCTGAGAATGTGACCACCAGTGGAGTACCTGGCACAGGGCCTGGGGCCAGCACAGAACGGTGTGTTCTCTCCTTACCCACTTTGAAACCCAACTAGGCAGGTAAATAAGTCTGAGCGGTACTATGGCCTGTCCTAACCCCAACTGGTCCAACCTCATTGGCCCTTTTTCTTTCTCTTGCTCCACACAATACACACGTGTTTAATCCATCACAAAGCATCTGCTTTGTCTTAAAGTTCGATATGCAGCTGAGCTGATCACAGCACAGGACAGAAAGTGTCCTCGAGTTGTGCTTAAAAATAAGTTTATTGAGAAACAAGTACTGTGCATACAGCTATATATCTGGGCACCTGGCCCCATCCCCATGGCTTCCAGGCAGGGGCACCTGATGGATGGCGGCCACATCTGGGCAGTGGGGCCTACTGATTGCGCTTGGTCTCACTGAGCAGCTCCTGCCAATTCTTCTCCATCTCCTCCTTGCAGTTGAGGAAGGCGTCCTCCAGCCGACGCATGGACTCCGCCAGGGTGGGGTTGGTGCGCATGACCACCATGTCATAAGCCATCCAGGTCGCCTGCACTGCAACAACCAGACAGGCCAAATCAGGCCACAGGTGGCGCTGCGGCTCTGGGGCACCTCCACCTGTGCTCAGCGTCCAAGGAGCCGGACTCCTCTGGGACACTGATTAAGAAGAGAAAGGCAGTGGGCTAAATGTTATAGAGCTCATAAAATGTCTACTAAAATGCCTTCCTGCAAACGGCAATAAGGCCTTCCTAATCTCTAACACCTCTTATCTGGACACATCAGCTCATGGGAGAAAAGGCTGGAGACCAGCCTGATCTGAACTGTGAGGAAACTGGAGCGAGCTAAAGCGTTTTCCCACATGCAGTCCACAGCTCAAGCTGCAGGGTGACCCAAGGAGTCAAAGCATCTAGCCCAGCGTACACACTCAGGCAGGCTGACCATGCCCAGTCCTGCGAAGCCTCAAGTCTCACATTTCCTCGTGTTCAGTGGCCTGGGATACCTGTCCACCTGCTGCTGGGCACCTCAGGGATTTTATGGAGGCTCAGGTCAGGGGCTTCTCCTTCGCTGGGTCCTCTTAGGAGCCTTGAGCACTCACCACTGCACACACGTTTCCTTGCTCCTTCCTTTGGAAGGGCAGCATTCCCAGGGCCTACAGGCAAACCCATGCCTCTCTGTGCAGACTCAGTGGAAGTGTCCAGAACCCCGTGCTAGCACCCACTATCACTCTGGCTCCACATTCCACAACTGCACAGAACAAAGGTCACCCTTCTGAATGACAGCTGAGCACAGTAGATACATCCCCTTGGAATTCCTCTGTTTTTTTGTTTTGTTTTGTTTTGTTTTTTGGTGGTACTGGGGTTGCTGGAAGCCTTCTACCTCCGGGCTACACTCCCAGACCTATTTTACATTTTTTAAAATTTGGAAACAGGGTCTCTTAAGCCAGCAAGGCTGGCTTTGAACCAGCGCGATCTTCCTGTTTCTGCCTCCCAAGCACGGGGATTGCAAGCGTGTGCCACCACACCCGGCTTGGAATTCCTCTTTATTGGACTAAAAATACCGGATGCTTTGGGAAACTATGTCCTCCAGGAAATTAAGCAAAAAGGATATAGGGAGAATGATCAATAAAAAAAAGCAAGCTGGGCATGGTGGCACACACTTGTAATCCCAGTACTTGGGAGGCTGAGACAGGAGGATCGCACGCAGGTTCATGGCCAGTCTCAACTACTTAGTGAGGCCCTCTGCAACTTAGTGAGACCCTGTTTCAAAATAAAGAATAAAAAATTGGGCTGGGTGTAGCTCAGAGGTAGAATGCTCCTGAGTTTAATACCCAGTATCTCAAAAAAGTAAAAAATAAAAAAGCACATGTGTGTTTATACACAGCCAAGATAGCCACAAGGCAAACTTGAAGTTTTACTTAGAGTAACATATGTTTGGTTAGCAAAAATTGTTAGAAAGGTATGTGCAGTGTCTTAACAGAGTTCATGACCCTAGGGCTAGTACAGGGATTCTTGGACTTTTGGAAGCACAGCGCCTTGGGACACTTCTTACCAGGTACATGGCTGGCTCTTCCCACCGCCTACAGGGGATCTTGTCTAGTGGGCTGGGGTGGTGCTGGGGACCTGCACCCTAATAAGCACCTGGATCATTCTGGCACATGGAGTCTGCAGACCACCCTTCCAGGCCCTGGGCAGCAGGTGATGCAGACCTGGAGCCAGTGCAGTTTGCTTCCTAGCTCTCCGTTTGCTAGCTTTGTGACTTTCAGCAAGCTAGCCTCCATCTTCACGTCTGTAAAGCAGAGACTACTTACTGTCTCATGGCCTGCTTTGAAGGTTACATGTGAACTGCCTAGCACAATGTTTATGTACCCCACATTCACATGTTGAAACCCTGAGATCGGGATATTAGGAGGTGGGGTCTTTGGGAAGTAAGTGCTGATGAGGGTGGAGCCCTACTGAACGGAGGGTGCTCTTATAAATGGACACAGGCGCTGGCTCTGGCCTGGGAGGACACGAGGGAAGGTCACTGTCTACAGTGAGGTGGAGCTTCTCACCAGACAGCAGGTCTTGGAACTTCTCACCAGGCACCCAAATCTTGGCTTTCCAGCCTCCAGGACTGTGAGAAATACATATTTGCCTTTTAAGCCATTTGTCTATGAAAGTTTGTTTTAGCAGCCCCAAATTATCAAGACAGAAACTGGTACCAAGAAGGAGGGGTTGCTATGACAGACACCCGAAAGCATACACGTGGCTTTGGAGCTGGGAAGCAAAGTAGAGGCTGCAAGAGTTTGGAAGAGCATGGCAGAAGCTGACAGAGTGTTGCCCTGGAGAGAGCTTGAAAGGTAATTCTGGAGAGAGCTCAGAAAGAAAAGAGGAATTTAGAAAGCTTCTATCAGCGGGAATCCCGCGCTGGGGAGGCTGAGACAGGAGGACCGCACGGGTTCGAAGCCAGCCTCAGCTACTTAGTGAGGCTCTCAGCAACCTAGTGAGACCCTGTTTCCAAATAAAATATAAAAAAGGTCTGGGAGTGTAGCCCGGAGGTAGAAAGCCTTTGGGTTCCACCCCCAGTACCACCAAAAAATAAAAAAATAGAAAGCTTCTATCTGGCCAGGCATGGTGGTGCACACTTGTAATCCCAGCATTCGGGAGGCTGAGACTGGAGGATTGCGGTTCGCGGACAGCCTCAGCTACTTAGTAGGGCCCTCTGCAACTCAGTAAGACCCGGTTTCAAAATATAAAGAATAAAAAATAGGACAGAGGGTGTATCAGAAGTCACATGCCCCTGGGTTCCATACCCGCAAAAAAAAAAAAAAAAAAAAAAAGGAAAGCTTATATCTTCTTAGAAAATATACATGTGATCATGAATATTTGTTGATATACAGATGGTAAAGCTATTCTGATGAAGTATCAGATGGAAATGAGGAATAAATCATTAGATTAAAGGTGATTCTTGTCATAAAGTGGCAAAGAACATTGCTAACTGTTCATGTTTTAGTGTTCTGTGGAAGGTAGAACTTGTGAAAGATGAAATTGGGTATTTAGCTGAGAAGAATTGCTAAAAAAAAAAAAAAAAAAAAAAAAAAGAGGAAGCCGGGCATAGTGGTGCACGCTTTTAATCCCAGTATTTGGAAGGCTGAGACAGGAGTATCACAATTCAAAGACGGCCTCAGCTACTTTGTGAGGCCCTTTGCAACTCAGTGAGACCCTGTTTCAAAAAATAAAGAATAAAAAATAGGGCTGGGGATGTCATTCAGAAGTAGAATGCCCTGGATCCTATCCTGAGTACTGACAAAAAAAAAAAAAAAAAAGACACCCATAAACCGGGCGTGGTGGCGCACACTTGTAATCCCCGCGCTCGGGAGGCTGAGACAGGAGGATCGCACAGGTTCGAAGCCAGCCTCAACTACTTAGTGAGGCTCTCAGCAACTTAGTGAGACCCTGTTTCCAAATAAAATAGAAAATAGGTCTGGGAGTACAGGTCGGAGGTAGAAAGCCTCTGGGTTCTACTCCCAGTACCACACACACACACACAAAAGAAGACACTCATTATAAATTAAATAATTGGTGGGCATGGTAGCACATGCTTGTAATCCCAGCATTTGGGAGGCTGAGACAGAAGGATCATGGTTCGCAGATAGCCTCAGCTACTTGGTGAGGTCCTTTGCAATTCAGTGATATCCTCTTTCTTTCTTTCTTTCTTTCTTTCTTTCTTTCTTTCTTTCTTTCTTTCTTTCTTTCTTTCTTTCTTTCTTTCTTTCTTTCTTTCTTTCTTCCTCTCTCTCTCTCTCTCTCTCTTCTTTCTTTCTTTCTTTCTTCTTTTTTCTTTTTATTTTTTGGTGGTACTGGGGTTCCTGGATGCCCTTCTACCTCCGGGCTACACTCCCAGACCTATTTTTACATTTTTATTTAGAAACAGGGTCTCCTAAGTCAGCGCGCGTGGCTGGCTTCGAACCTGCGCGATCCTCCTGTCTCTGCCTCCCAAGCGCGGGGATGACAAGCGTGTGCCACCACGCCCGGCAGTGATATCCTATTTCTAAATAAAGAATTAAAAATAGGGCTGGGGTTTAGCTTGGAGGTAGAATACCCCTGGGTTCTGTCCCCAGTAATGCAAATAAATAAATAATCGACGTATTTAGGGCAAGAGATAGGGTGGGTAAGAAGTTAAAATCAAGGGAAAAAGCATCTCACAGAAATGATTCTCGTATAGTCTTCCATAGCAGCTGGAATTCTAGCTCTTGAATATTCTAGAGCAAAGCAGAGAAGAAGGCATGCTCAATTGTAGGAGTCAGTAATCAGAACAGAGAAAGAAGTCCACGGATGAGGATGGATACAGAGCCCTCTTGTTATACGATCCATGTAAAACATGAGAATAGGTAGAAGAGAAGCCAGGCATGGTGGCTCACACTTGTAATCCCAGTACTTGAGAGGCTGAGACAGGAGGGTTTCAAGTTTGAGGACAGCCTCAGCAAGCAGTGAGATTCATCAACCTAGTAAGACTCCGTTTCCACATAAAAAATAAAACAGCTCTGGGGATATAGCTTAGAGGCAGAATGCCCCTGGGCTCAATAGTCTCCAGTATCACACAATAAAAAATACACAGAATAGGAAGGTCTCATGATCATCAGAAAATCCTCCAGAAATATATCTCTTGAGTTTCTCATTCATTTGTTCAATATTTACTGAACATCACTTTGTGCCAGCATTTGCTAAGGCCCTGGGGGTAAAGTGGCCAGTAAGGCAGACACAGCTGGTGTTCCTCGAGTGGGAGGAGACTGAACCCGCATGCAAGACAACACAGACTGAAAAGTTCTGTGAAGAAAGAAGCAGAGGAGCGGGCGCAGCGGGCACGCGTGGCATCCCAGCACTTGGGGGCTGAGATGGGAGGGTTCACGGTGCGTGGCCAGCCCCAGCTACTTAGTTAGGCCCTCTGCAACTCAGTGAGACCCTGTTTCAAAATAAAGAATAAAAATAGGGCTGGGGGTGTAGCTCGGAGGTAGAATGGCCCTGGGTTCCATCCCCAATACCACACACACACACACACACACACACACACACACACACACACACAAGAAATAAGCAGGGGATTTGTGATAGAGAAATGAGGTGGGAGGAGTCTTATTTTATATATATATATATATGTATTTTAATATATGTAATATATAATAAAAGTATATATTTATTTCTAGGCTCTTTATTGTATTTTGTTGATTAGCTTGTCTATTTCTATGTCAATATAACATGCTTATAGTTTTATAACTTAATTATATAGCATTATAATAATATATAATATTACATACTTTTGAATATTTTTATAATAAATCCTGTTAATTGTAGGGTAAATCCTCTGTCCTTAATTTATATTCCTCAGAAATATCTTAGTTACTTTGACTCT
Organism: Muscardinus avellanarius; assembly: GCF_963383645.1. Lineage (NCBI taxonomy): Eukaryota > Metazoa > Chordata > Mammalia > Rodentia > Gliridae > Muscardinus > Muscardinus avellanarius. The sequence continues at coordinate 278,664 of NC_137797.1, read as the reverse complement.
TAGGTCTCTCATAAATGTTTCAGAATCAATCTATCACATTCCATAAAAAACCAAATAGGCCGGGCGTGGTGGCGCACGCTGTAATCCCCGCGCTTGGGAGGCTGAGACAGGAGGACCGCACGGGTTCGAAGCCAGCCTCAGCTACTGAGTGAGGCTCTCAGCAACTCAGTGAGACCCTGTTTCCAAATAAAATAGAAAATAGGTCTGGGAGCATAGCCCGGAGGTAGAAAGCCCCTGGGTTCCACCCCAGTACCACCAAAAAACAAAACAAAACAAAAAACCAAATAGGATATTGAGTAGAATTACTTTGAGAGCTGGGTGTGGTGGCACACACTTGTAATCCCAGCATTTGGGAGGCTGAAATTGTAGGATCGTGGTTCACAGACAGCCTCAGCTACTTAGTGAGGCCCTCTGCAACTTAGTGAGACCCTGTTTAAAAAAAATAGGGCAAGGGGTGTAGTTTGGAGGTTGACTGCCCCTGGGTTCCATCCCCAGACCCCCCAAAAATTACTTTGAATATTTAGATGGAATTTAGAAAAAACGGAAACATTACAGCAAGCCTTTCTCCTTACGAGTATAGCTATGGCTTAATTTATGTTTTTAATCTTTTTATTTTGTTTTGGTGGTACTGGGGGTGGAACCCAGGGACTTTCTACCTCTGGGCTATACTTCCAGACCTATTTTATATTTTATTTGGGGTTAGGGTTAGGGTTAGGGTTAGGGTTAGGCTCCTGTCTCAGCCTCCCAAGCACTGGGATTACAAGTGTGCACCACCACACCTGGCTGGCCTTGCATATTTGTTAATATGTTCTGAGTTTTTTTTTTTTTTTTTTTTTTTTTGGTGGAACTGGGGATGAAACCCAGGGCATTCTACCTCTGGGATACAGCCCCAGCCCTATTTTATTTTTTATTTGGAAACAGAATCTCACTAATTTGCTGAGAGCTTCACTAAGTTGAAAAGGCTGGCCATAAACCTGTGATCTTCCTGTCTCAACCTCCCAAATTCTGAGACTGTAGGTGTGCACAACCATGCCTGGCTTTCCTGAAGTAATTTATAGATGTGTGTGTGTGTGTGTGTGTGTGTGTGTGTGTGTGTGTGTGTATTACTATTGCTGTTATTGTAAATGGTGCCTTAAAAATATGTATTGTAGAGCTGAGCGTGTAATCCCAGCCTTTGGGAGGCTGAGATAGGAGGATTGCAGTTTTGGGAGGCTGAGACAGGAGGATTGAGACAGGAGGATTGACAGCCTTAGCTACTTAGTAAGGTCCTTTGCAACTCAGTGAGATGTTGTTTCAAATAAAGAATAAAACATAGGGCTGAGGATGTAGCTCAGAGTAGAATGCTGCTGGGTTCCATCCCTAGTACTGGAAAAAAAATTATGGGAGGGGTGTGGAGCACACACCTGTAATCCCAGTAATGAGGCCTCACTGAATTGATGAGGTTGGCTTTCAACCTGTGATCCTCCTGTCTCAGCCTCCCAGATACTGAGATTGCAGTCATGCACCACCATGCCTGGCTTTCCTGAGGTAATTTACAGATGTGTGTGTATGTGTACCTATTACTATTGCTATCGTAAATGGTTCCTTTAAAAATATATAGTATAGGCCGGGTGTGGTGGCATATACCTCTAATCCCAGTACTTGAAGGGCTGAGACAGGAGGATCACAGGTTCAAAGCCAACCTCAACAAATTAGGTAGGCTCTCAGCCAAATAAAGTAGGGCTGGGAATGTAGCTCAGAGGTAGAATGCTCCTGGGTTCAATTCCTAAGCACCACAATACTGAAAATAAATAAATAAATAAATAAATAAATAAATAAGAAAGAAAAGAAAGAAAAAAACTTATAATAAATATTTTTAGTTTTCAGCTTCTAAATTTGGGTTGATTTGTTATACAGCAATAGATAATAAATACTGATTTTGTCACTGGAAATTTGATTCTTACATAAAAACCTAAAATGTGGGAGTTGGCTTTGGAATGGAGTATAGAATAGAAGCTGGGAAAGCTGTAAGGGTTTTGAAGAGTGTGAGTAAAAGTTTGAAGTGCCCTGAGTATACTATTCATAGAATTTGGACTTTAATGTGACTACCAATAAGGGCTTAAAGAGAAGGACAGAATTTTTTTGGAAACTGAAGAAGAAGGGATCCTTGTTATTAGAGGCAGAAAATTTAACAACACTGTCACACAAAGTAATTCTGAAGGTCAAAAATATATATCAAGGTGTGGTAGTCATGTCTGTGATCCCAGTACTTGGAAGGATGACACAAGAGAGCTGAAAGTTCAAGGCTAGGCTGGGCAATTTAGTGAGACTTTATCTCAAAAAAAAAAAAAAATCAAAAGGGCCAGGGGTGTGGCTCAGTGGTAGAGCACCCAAGTTTCAATTCTTAGTGCCACATACACAAAACAATGTACTGAATGAACTATTTATTAGCATTTATTTACCTTTTTGTTTGGTTTATTTTTTGTTTTTGGGCCGGGGATTGAATGTAGGGCTCACACGCAGACTAAGCTCATGCTCTATCACTGAGCTACACCCCTAGCTCCAGTCTGCATGTTTAACGTTTATCTGTTCTCCATTGCTTTGTGAATTTCAGACCTTCCTTCCAGGGGACCAATTCCTTTTATTTGGTGCAACTTTGAGAGGTCTTTTAGAGTACGTTTCTTTGTCATCTGCAACTATCTTTATTTTGCCTGCCTGCCTGCCTGCCTTTCTTCTCTTTGCAGTACTGGGGATGAAACCCAGGGGCATTCTACCTCTGAGCTACACCCCTAGCCCTATTTTTTATTCTTTATTTTGAAACAGGGTCTCACTAAGTAGCTGAGGCTGTCCACAAACTGCCATCCTCCTGTCTCAGCCCACCGAATGCTGGGATTACGAGTATGTGTCCCCACGCGTGCCCGGCTTGTCTTCTTTATTGCAAGATGTTTTTTCTGATGCATAATTCTGAGTTTATGGAATTTTCATGATAATTAGATATTATTCCACCAATTTCTGGCTTTCATTATAGTTCCTGGAAATTCATTCAAATTGTTATTCCTTTGATGATCTCTTTCTTCGTAGCTTCCAATAAAATTTTTCCTAGTCTTTGATATTCTGAAGTTTCACTATCTAGGTGTGGATTTCATCTTCTTTTGTTCAGAATATGTTTTATTCCTTGGTTTTCTGATTCCATTTTTCATTAGTTCTGGAAAATTCAGTTATTATATTATTAAATATTGTTATTGTTCCTGTTTTAATGTCTTTTTCTGATATCCAAAGAACTCTTAATCTCTTTATATAGATTGTAGTGCTGGGATCTAACCCAGGGCTTTGCACATACTACCTACATACTAGGCAAGTGCTCTACCACTGAGCGCCCCCCACCCCAGTCCTCTCTTTCTTTCATTTAATTGATACTTGGGATTGAACCCGGGAGCATTCTACCTCTGAGCTACACCACCCAGCCTTTTTTTTTTTTTTTTTTTTTTTGGTGGTACTGGGGGTAGAACCCAGAGGCTTTCTACCTCCGGGCTATACTCCCATACCTATTTTATATTTTATTTGGAAACAGGGTCTCACTAAGTTGCTGAGAGCCTCACTAAGTAGCTGAGGCTGGCTTTGAACCTGCGCAATCCTCCTGTCTCAGCCTCCCAAGCGCAGGGATTACAAGCGTGCGCCACCACGCCCGGCTCACCCAGCCCTTTTTATTTCTATTTTGAAACAGGGTCTCACTAAATTGCTGAGATTGACCTTGAACCTGTGATTCTCCTGTCTCAGTACTGGAATTACAGGCGTATACTACTGCACCTAGCTTTCTTCTTTATTTTTATATATTTATACTAGGAATTAAGACCAGGAATGTCCTGCCTTGTAATCCTCGCGCTTGCGGGGGTGGAGACAAGAGGATCGTGGAGGTTCGAAGCCAGCCTTGCTGGCTTAAGAGACCCTGTTTCCAAATAAAAATATAAAAAATAGAGCTGGGCATGGTGGCGCACGCTTGTAATCCCAGCATTCGGGAGGCTGAGACTGGAGGATCGCGGTTCGTGGACAACCTCAGCTACTTAGTGAGGCCCTCCACAACTCAGTGAGACCCGGTTTCAAAATAAAGAATAAAAAATAGGGCAGGGGGTGTAGCTCAGAGGTCAAATGCCTCTGGGTTCCATCCCCAGACCTGCAAAAAAAAAAAAAAAAAAGGTCTGGGAGTGTAGCCCGGAAGTGTAAACTGGAAGTGGGTTTCCAGGAACCCCAGTACCACCTAAAAAAAAAAAAAGAAATAGGGTCTCCCCAAATTGCTGAAGCTGGACTCAAACATGTGATTCTCCTGTTCTAGCCTTCCAAGTACTGGCATTACAGGTGTATGCCACCACACCCTGCTCCCTTTCTTACTTATTTTTATTTTTTGTTTTGTCTTTTTTCCTTTTTTTTTTTTTAAGTACTGAGGATTGAACCCAGGGACATTCTACCTCTGAGCTACACCCCCAGCCCTATTTTATATTTTGTTTATATTTTGTTTTGAAACAGGGTCTCACTAAGTTGCTGACGCTAGCCATGAACTGTGATCCTCCTGTCTCAGCCTCCCCAGTACTGGGATTATAAGCGTGAACTACCATGCCCGGATCCTTCTTTATTTTCGATGCATTCTTCTTCAATTGACTACTCTCTTCAAATTTTTTATTTCACAATTATATTTTTCATTTTGGAATCTCTAATTTTTTTTATCAATTCTGTCTGTTCATTCTTGAGTTACTTTTATATTTATCTTTGTTATCTCATTTATTACTTCTATTTTTGTGTGTGTGGTACTAGGGGTGGAACCCAGGGCTTTTCTACCTCCAAGCTATACTCCCAGACCTATTTTATACTTTATTTATTTATTTATTATTTATTTTTGGTGGTACTGGGGGTAGAACCCAGAGGTTTTCTACCTCCGGGCTATACTCCCAGACCTTTTTTTTTTAATATTTTATTTGGAAACAGGGTCTCACTAAGTAGCTGAGGCTGGCTTCGAACCCGTGTGATCCTCCTGTTTCAGCCTCCCAAGCGCGGGGATTACAAGTGTGCACCACCACGCCCAGCCTTATTTTATACTTTATTTGGAAACAGGGTCTAAGTTGCTGAGAGGCTCACTAAGTAGTTGAGGCTGGCTTTGAGCCTGTGTGATCCTCCTGTCTCAGCCTCACAAGAACTGGGATTATAAGTGTGTACCTGAAGGGGGTCGGGGGTCTTCGGGACCAATGAAGGGGGGTCGGCGCAGGAAAGACCCAAGGCCAGCCGTCGGAGATAAGCAAGCAAGCAAGCAAAAGCTTTATTAAGACAGCCCAGCTCCCTTTTATATCAGGCAGCGGGGAGGAGGGAGCTTCCGCTCGCTCACAGCAGAAGATCGCACAAAGTACGGGGCGTTTACTGATCGGGCCGCTCATACCCCAGTGGGTGTGTTATCAGGGGACTGATTGTTGGGCATCCCGTGGCCCCTTTGGCAAGCTATGAGGTAATCAGCACAATCCGGAAGAGAAGCCGGAGAGGCGCCATCTTTGGCATGACTGGGCTGCTTATCCTAACAGTACCACCATGCTCAGCTTCATTATTTCTTTAACAATTTTATATATAGCTATTTATGCCCTACATCTGACATCATCTTCAGTCCTGGAGATCTAAACATACTGACTCAACTGGGTGCATTGGTGCACGACTGTCATCTCAGTACTTGGGAGGCTGAGGAGGATTGTTATGTTCGAGGACAGCCTCAGCAACCTATGCTGCGTTCTGGGACTTACTAAAACCCTATGTTTGATTTCAAAAATTTCAACCTTATTATTTATTTCAAAAACATAAGCTGGGTGTGGTGGCACATGCCTGTCATTCCAGCATTTGAGAGGCTGAGACAGGAGGATCCTGGTTTGCAGACAGCCTCAGCTCCTTACGCCCTCAGCAACTGACCCTGTTTCACAATAAAGAATTAAAAAATAGGGCTAGGGGTATAGCTTGGAGGTAAAATACCCTTGGTTTAATCCCCAGTACTGCAAATAAATAAATAAATAAATAATAAACATAAGTAAAATAAGGCTGGGGATGTAGCTCAGAGGTAGAATACTCCTGGGTTCAATCCCTAGTACTGCAAACAAACAAACAAATAAATAATAAACATAAGTAAAATAAGGCTGGGGGTGTAGCTCAGAGGTAGAATACTCCTGGGTTCAATCCCTAGTACTGCAAACAAACAAACAAACAAACAAATAATAAACATAAGTAAAATAAGGCTGGGGGTGTAGCTCAGAGCTAGAATACTGGGTTCAATTCCTAGTAACCCCTCCCAAAATAAAATAAACAAACATATAGCCTCTTGATTCTTTCATCCCCAGAGGTTTGTCACTGCCTGTATTTGTCAGTCTTCGTATGGTCATGCTGAGACAGCTGCCAGTCCAGAACTCTCGAGGGTTGTGGTGTAGAATGAGAGTCAGACAATTAGCTTCTCTACTTCTGTGTTGTTTCAAGATTCAGTGTCTAGTATGGGATAGATTTTTTCCTCTCTAAATTAATCTGCTGAAGCCTGGTGTGGTGACTCACCCTTGTAATCCCAGTATTTGGGAGGCTGAGATAGGAGGATCCCAGGTTCATGGCCAGCCTCAGCTACTTAGTGAGGCCTTCAGAAACTTACTGAGACCCTGTTTCAAAATAAAGAATAAAAAATAAGGTTGGGGGTGTAGTTCAAAGGTAGAATTTTCTTGGGTTCAGTCCCCAGTTCTGCAAGAAAATTAATTAATGAATTAATTAATCTCTTGACGCTCTAATCCCTCATACATCAGAATGTGATTGTTTAGAGATAGGTCTCACTGAGTTGCAGAGGGCCTTACTAAGTAGCTGAGGCTGTCTGCAAATCACAATCCCCCTGTCTCAGCCTCCTAAATGCTGGGATTACAAGTGACACCCCCATGCCTGGCTCTTAGAAAGAGGATTTTGGCCGGGTGTGGTGGCGCATGCTTGTAATCCCCGTGCTTGGGAGGCAGAGACAGGAGGATTGCGCTGGTTCAGAGCCAGCCTCACTGGCTTAAGAGACCCTGTTTCCAAATAAAAAAATATAAAATAGGTCTGGGAGTGTAGCCCGGAGGGAGAAGGGCATCCAGGAACCCCAGTACCACCAAACAAAACAAAACAAAAACAAAAAAAAACAAAAAGAGGATTTTAATTTTTTAATTTTTATTTTTTGTGGTGGTACTGGGGGTGGAACCCAGAGGCTTTCTACCTCTGGGCTGTACTCCCAGACCTATTTTCTATATTTTATTTGAAAATAGGGTCTCACTAAGTTGCTGAGAGCCTCACTAAGTAGCTGAGGCTGGCTTCGAACCTGTGCGATCCTTCTGTCTCAGCCTCCCAAGCACTGGGATTACAAGCGTGCGCCACCACGCCCAGAAGAAATAGAATTTTTTTTTTTTTTTTTTTTTGTGGTACTGGGGTTCCTGGAAGCTCTCTATCTCCAGGCTACACTCCCAGACCTATTTTATGCTTTTTTAATTTTTGGAAACAGGATCTCTTAAGCCAGCAGGGCTGGCTTCGAACCTGCACGATCCTCCTGTCTCTGCCTACCAAGTGTGGGGATTACAAGCGTGCACCATCACGCCCGGCAGAAATAGGATTTTTAAAGAAGTGGTTAAATTAAAATGAGACCATTGGGGTGGGCTCTAATCCAATGTAACTGGTGTCCTTTTAAAAATAGGGGATTAGGACACAGATAGGAACTGAGGGACATCATATGAAGACACATGGAGGAGATGGACATCTGTAAGCCAAAGAGAGAGACCTCACAAGGAACCAACCTTCTCTCTGAAACTTTCGCTTGCCTTGGGTGGCTTGATAATACTCTTCTAGCTCTTTCTGTGCCCTCAGTGACTGTCTTCTCCCATATGGTGAAACATTTTTGCCTCCTTTTACAATTGATAGTGTTTCTTTGGGTTTTGCCCTTGGATTGCTATTCTTCTCTAAGGAACTGACATCACAGTCACTATCATCTACATACTTACAGAACCAAAACAATCAGACCTTTTGAGGATTATCGGACATTAGTTCTGAATTTACACTACTTTCTGGAGATTCAAAACCTCACTGGGTAGCCAGGTGTGGGGGTGAATGCTTGTAATCCCAGTAATAGGGAGGCTGAGACAGGAGGATTGCAGGTTCGTGGTCAGCCTCAGCAATTTAGGCCCTCTACAACTTAGTGAGACCTTGTTTCAAAATAAAAAATAAATGATGGTTTACGCTTGTAATCTCAGCATTTGAGAGGCCGAGACAAGAGGATCGTGGGTTTGCCAACAGCCTCAGCTACTTTATGAGGCCCTCTGCAACTTAGTGAGACCCTGTTTTAAAAATAATGAATAAGGCCGGGCGTGGTGGTGCACGCTTATAATCCCCGCGCTTGGGAGGCGGAGACAGGAGGATCGCGCAGGTTCAAAGCCAGCCGTGCTGGCGTAAGAGACCCTGTTTCAAAAATATAAAATAGGTCTGGGAGTGTAGCCCGGAGGAAGAAGGGCTTCCAGGAACCCCAGTACCACCAAAAAAAAAAAAAAATGAATAAGCTGGGTATAATGGTGTATGCTTATAATCCCAACATTCAGGAGGCTAAGACCGGAGGATTGTGGTTCAAGGACAGCCTCAGCTACTTAGTGAGGCCCTCTGCAACTTAGTGAGACCCTATGTCAAAATAAAGAATAAAAATAGGGCTGGGGGTATAGCTTGGAGGTAGAATGCCCCTGGGTTCTATCCCCAGTACCACACACACACAAAAAAAAATAAAATAAAATAAAATAGGGCTAGGGTTAGTGTAGCTCAGAAGTAGAATGCCCCTGGGTTCAATTTCTAATAGAAAGATAAACAATCACTGAGGTCCACCAGTTGGAATAGGGGCTTATGGAGGCCAGGGGATCAATGGCATTCTAGCTCAGGTCTGTCTCAAAGTGGGCACAGTGGGCATTGGACTCGCTCTGTGATTATTTTCCTGATTTCTGGATTCATAATTGAAACAGACATACTCAGCAACTGCGAGAATCTATACACTGGTTCCTTGATCCAGAGTGAGGGCTGTTATGGTGGAAAAGGCCAAGTGTAAGCCAGCAGGACTACCTCTACCTATTCGAGTATTAAGCCAAAAGCAACCCTGTAACCCCAGACCAGCTTCAGAGATTAGTACCAGCACTGAGGACATAAAAGGCACAGCGGGTAATTCCTATCACATTCCTATTCAACTTGCCTATTTAGACTGTTCAGAAGATAGAGCTCAGGGAACGACAGCCGATTATCATAAACTCAATCAGAAGGTGACTCCTGTTGTGGTTTTGTTGCTTAAACAAATGAGCACATCCCCTGGCACCTGATCTGCAGCTATGACCTGGAAAATTTTTTTTCTTTATACCCACTAGTAAAAATCATCAGAAGTAGTTTGCTTCGGGCTGACAATGCCAGCAACACAGCTTCACTACCTAACTCAGGCATGCCAACCCTTCAGTTGCTAGAGTTTGGACCTGAAGAGTCCCCAAAGGTCCACATGTTGGAGGCTTGGTCACCAGCCTGGGGATAGTTGGGAGGTGCTAGAGAACGTGATGCTTCGTGGATGGAGGTTAGGCAGGTCACTGGAGGTGTGCCCTTGATGAAGATATTGGAATCCTGGCCTCTTCCTCTCTCTGCTCCCTGGCTACCAGAAGGCAGATGGCTGTGCTCCACCAGGGGCACCCTGCCATGCTGCTCTGCTGGACCGCAGGCTCAAACACAATGGGCAGACACTATGAATTGAAACATCCATAACCATGGGCCAAGATCAACATTTCCGTCTTTAAGTTGATTTTCTTAGGTATTTTTCATGGTGATGGAGAGCCGACAACACATTAGCTCTGTGTCACTCTTGCATCAACAGGGTTTTCCCTGCCACAAGACACCCAGCTGGCACACTATATGGATGGCATTATGTTGGTTGGACCTGGTGAGCCAAAGAAAGCAGATACAAGAATATGTGCTGTGTGAGTGGGCACGGTGGCTCATGCTTCAATTTGAGAGTCTGAACAGGAGGATCATAGGTTCAAGGCCAGCCTCAGCTATTTTAGTGAGGTTCTCTGTAACTTAATGAGACCCTGTTTCAAAATAAAAAATAAAAGTTCCGGGAAGATGGCGACGGAGAAAAGCGGGAGTTATGAGCCCCGCTAACAACCAATCTCTATTACCACAAAATCAGTGCCTTTCATAGCTAGAAAACACCATCAGCAGAGAAACAAAAAATGTAAATACAAGGGACAGAGAAAAAGAGGGCTGGAAAAATGAGACACCAGAAAGAAACCAGACCGCAGTGCTGCGGTTGGAGCCGCGGTGCGGAGCAGCAGGCGTCATCTTCCCTTGCAGCACCAGGCCCCAGAGAGGAGGGGGACTCAGAACGGAGCTCAGAGCCACAGAGGAGATATGCCAGCCTCATGCCCGAGGACACGGCAGCAGCGCCTACTGCTGGCGGCAGCAGTGAGGTCACCGGACGGCTCTAGACCAACGCACTCAACAGCCCACCAGGCTCCAGAAAGGAGTGGTGGACAGCGAGCCGAGGTGAGCCACTGCGGAACAGCCAGGCGGATTTCGGCAGATTTTTCGGAACAGGAAGCATCTAAAGCTCCCAGGGGCTGGGCTCAGCACATTCTGCAAGGACTCAGAGTGGAGCTCAAAACCAGAGAAGAAATACACCAGCCTCACGGCCGAGGGCATGGCAGTGACGCCATATCACCACCGGCGGCAGCAGCAGCGAATTCAACGAGTCCACTACAGCTCCATCAGCGCACTCAACAACAGTGAGTCAAATTGCGGCCCCTAGAGAAGAAATCCCAGTACTGCACTCACAGGGACTTGACCCAGTGGGGGAGTGGCGGTGGCAGAGATATCACACCATAGGAGAACGCCCAACCTGGCACCCCCCCCCATGGTCTAAAGCAGCCTCGATTGACTCCCTGGGTCTGAGACTCTGCGATAGAACCTAGTAAAGGAGTAGTGGGGACTGAGATAACACAGACTCGAGATCCAGAGCACCTTAAGTGAAGTCGTAGTGACCCAAGGGAAGAACCCAGAGAGGGCTCAAACTTCCGAAATCATGGGAAAGAGGAATAACAATGGAGCAATGAATGCCCACAACCCTACAACATCAGAACCCGATAAAACAGAAATTCAGAAATTTCTAGAAGATCAAATCAGGAAAATAACTGTAGAAATAATAGAGGTGTTTCAAAAAGAATTCAGAGAGAGCCAAAAAGAGATAAAGGATGCAATTAATGAAGTAAAGCCCTCAATTCAAAGTACAAACAACCAATTAGACTACATGGAGAACAGAATCTCGCTCTTAGAAGATGATCAATCCAAAATGAATGCATAGTTTCTAATTTAGAAAAAAAATCCAACAGCAGGAATCTGACATTGAAGAAATATGGGCCCATTTTAAGAGAGCTAACCTAAGATTAATTGGAATAGAGGAGGGAAAAGAAGGTGAAACCAAAGGGATCAACAATCTCTTCAAGGAAGTAATAGCAGAAAATTTTCCAAACATAGAGCAAGAGGTTGATACACAGGTCCAGGAAACTTATAGAACTCCCTTTAGACAGGATCGGAGAAGAGGATCCCCACGCCACATAATTGTCAAAATGACCAATGTGGAAGCCAAGCAGAGAATCTTAAAGGCAACAAAAGCAAAGGGCCAAGTGACATTCAGAGGCAAACCAATTAGCATCACTCCAGACTTCCCAAACCAAGTCATGAGAGCCAGAAGGGCTTGGAGTAACATATTCCAAACTCTGAAAGAAAACAACTTCCAGCCAAAAATTTCCTACCCGGCAAAACTTTCTATCAAATTAGATGGGGAAATAAGAAGCTTCATGACAAACAGAAACTGAAGGAATTTATGTCTTCAAAACCAGAACTAGAGAAAATACTCAAAGAGATGAACTACAAAGAAGAAATAGGTAACACACACCAGAACCAGAGAAACAAGATTTTCCATCCAACAGACAACTAAGATTGGTTATCTGTGGAGATTCATTACTTATGTTAGTCTTTTACCTATCTTTAAATTGTATTGTTTGCTTTTATTGTTGTTAATTTTTAGGATTTCTAGTTGAAATATTAATATACTTTCAGATATAGCATTTAGAAATATTTTATCCCATTCAATCAGTAACTTTTAACTGTTTACATTGTCTTTGGATATACTTTTTTTAAGGGAGTTTGTATACTCTTTTGTTGCCTGTGCCATTGAAATCATATCCAAGAAATCACTGTCAATTTCAATGTTGTGAGGTTTTTGAAAGGTTCGAGTCACCCCCTGCCCCACAGGGGGCAGGGCCGGAAGCTAGGAGGTGGAGCTCTGCGATTCCGGGAGGGAACCAGGCCTCCCGGGTCCGGAAGAAGACAATGCAGAGTTCAGAGAGGAGCCTGAGAGGGAGGGACGCACTCTCTCCCCCGCCACCAGCCCCCCACGCGGGGGGCTGGAGGCCGATCTCCCACGAATAAAGGCATCCATAATATCTACTATGGATCTCCGTGTGTCTCTATGCGCCAGTGGGACTCGCTTAATATATTATCATTCATTTGGTGCCGAAACCCAACATATTGTGTAGGCATATGACTTAACGTGGCGAGATTTGCATGTCATTCTAACCTCTTCTCTAAATCCAGACGAACGTGATCGGATCCTGAAGGCAGCCAGAGAGAGGGCTGACCAGACTCATTTAACAGATCCAGGGCTTCCTATCGGTGCAGCTGCAGTTCCATCTGAGGAGCCCCACTGGAATTATAATGTAAAGGAGGGAATAGAAATGAGAAATTATATGATACAATGTCTTCTTGATGGTATGCGAGATGCTTCCCATAAGGCGGTTAATTATGATAAGCTTAGGGAAATCACCCAGGGTCCAAATGAAAACCCAGCAGTTTTTCTTAACCGGTTGCGAGAGGCCCTTACACGCTATACCCGTCTAGATCCATCCTCTGAGGCAGGCTCGATCATATTGACCACCCATTTCATTGGGCAAGCGGCTCCCGACATAAGAAAAAAGCTGAGGAAAGCTGAGGATGGCCCGCAGACTCCTGTTCGAGACTTGATGAACATGGCATTTAAAGTCTTTAATTCCAGCCGGGCGTGGTGGCGCACGCTTGTAATCCCCGCGCTTGGGAGGCAGAGACAGGAGGATCGCGCAGGTTCGAAGCCAGCCGCGCGCGCTGGCTTAGGAGACCCTGTTTCCAAATGAAAATGTAAAAATAGGTCTGGGAGTGTAGCCTGGAGGTAGAAGGGCTTCCAGGAACCCCAGTACCACAAAAAAAAAAAAAAAATTAAGTCTTTAATTCCAGAGAGGAACAGGCCGAAGTGGAGCGTACTCTCCATCTTCGTCAGATGGCGGGCTTACAGTCCCAAGCCCTGATAGCAGCCCTGAGGCCGGAGGAGGAAGGTCAGCCCTCCGGGTGCCAAGCACCACCCAGGAGAGGACGACAGTAAAGACAACCACCTCCAGGAGCCTGTTTCAGGTGTGGAGTATATGGCCATTGGAAAGGCGAGTGTCCTTTAAAAAGCGGTGGACCTCCGGTACCTCACTACAGGGGGTCTACCCTTCTGGACAAGGACCCGCTGCTGGCCCTATTTGGTCTGACCAAGGACTGACAGCTCCTGGAATCCCTCGTCCTCCTTCCTCCATCTTCCTTGCTGGCCCAGGGTAACTGCAGGTACAGGGTAAGCCAGTTTCCTCTTTGGTGGCCTGCTCGATCTTTCAGGCCGTAGTCTCCTTCTCAAATCTTGGTCCAGGGTGATGACGGCAAGGACAAATTCTCTTGCACGGTGTTGGGACCCACTAAACTTTGTTTATCTCGACATAACTCTCTTTGATGTTTATATTTTAGCAGGTCCACTTGTTTACATACTATGGTGCTCTCCCTCCTCGGATGCCAAATTGCCTAAGTATTGAACTTCTAAAATGGGTAACTGATGCTCCTAATGCAGTAACAGGTGTTTGACCAGACAAATCCATACTCACTCAATGCTGAAAAGAGTGGTGTGGGGTCTGCTTCGGGAGTTGCTGCTATTAATAACTCTGGTCTAATGAAAAACTGCTAAAGGGGCGGTAGACGTTCTCCTCAGGAAAATGTTGCTATTTAAGTTAGTAGATCTAGTGACTGCCTTACGTCTAAAAGGGCTTCTGCCCAGCCTGGGTTCCACTCTCACAATTTTCTTTTTCTTTAATAGCACCTTGCCTGTTAGTCTCCTCAAAGCAAACCAGTCACCGAGCTCTCCAGGGTAACCTCCAACTCTCGCTGCGACCACAGCCACCTGCTCCCTTCCAGCGCTCAGATCCCGGTTTCTCCCGACCTGGGGCCCTGACTGACTGACTGACTGACTGACGGCGTCCCTTCTCAGCAGGAAGTCGCTAGATGAACAAAAACCCCACCCTTCTTCACCCCTTAGACAAAAAGGTCGGAATGAAAGGTTCGAGTCACCCCCTGCCCCACAGGGGGCAGGGCCGGAAGCTAGTAGGTGGAGCTCTGCGATTCCGGGAGGGAACTAGGCCTCCCGGGTCCGGAAGAAGAGAGTGCAGAGTTCAGAGAGGAGCCCGAGAGGGAGGGACGCACTCTCTCCCCCGCCACCAGCCCCCCACGCGGGGGGCTGGAGGCCGATCTCCCACGAATAAAGGCATCCATAATATCTACTATGGATCTCCGCGTGTCTCTATGCACCAGTGGGACTCGCTTAATATATTATCATTCAGTTTTATGACCCAGATTTTCTTCTAAAAGTTCATAGTCTTAAGATTTATATTTAGGTCTTTTATCTATTTTGAGCTAATATTTGTATATGGTGTTAGGTAAGGGTCCAATTTTATTCTTTTTCATGTAATTATTATTTTTCAACAATATTTAGTTAAAAGATTATTATTTCCCCCACGAAATGTTCGTGGAAACCTTGTCAAAAATAACTCGACAATATATGAAAGAATTTAGCTTTAGGCTTTTATTTAACTCCAATGGTTTTTATATCTGCCTTTAGAACAGTACTACACTGTTTCAGTTATTGTAGCTTTATATGGTTTGAAATCAGAAAATATATATCTTCTAGCTTTGTTCTTTTCCGAGATCATTTTGGGTATCTAGAGTCCATATTCTATATTAGGATAGATTTTTTTTTTCTGAAAAATAAATATATAAATATATGATAGTTTCACCTAAAAAAAAAAGAAAAAAATATTCTCTGGTAAGAAAGAAAGCAAAAAGAAATATTAAAATGTTATCTTTAAGTTATCAAAAGCTTGGTATCAGACAAATGAAACTGTTATGTGAGATTATCATTTTTAATTTTGGATAAATTGCTATAATACTAGATGTCAATCAATAAGCCAGGCATGGGAAGGAGGGATGGGGAGGGAATGGAATAGGGATCGGGTGGGGGCTGACTGGGTGATGTGTGCATGTATGTCTACAAAAGTTTGTATCCCACTATTATGTATGAATACAGTGCACCAATAAAAAATAAAAAAAAGAATTGTTCCCTATGGGTAGAGAGAGGGAAGGGAATGGACTGAGGATTTGAGGGGACAAATAAAAAAATTAAACTGGAAGGGCCTTGCATGGACCGATGATCATGAAGAGTGCAGCACGATAAAATCCATTCTCTACATCTGAGGTAGAAAATAAATTAAAAACTTATGCAAAAGCACAATCTGAGAATAGGGGTGTAGTCTTGAGGAAATCACGCAAATAAAAGGAAACAGAATGGAGAAATTAACTAATCACAGATATATCAACAAGAAAGAAAAGACAAGAAGATGCACAATATATCTCATTGGAACTCCAGAGGAAAGAGACCAAGGAAATAGGAAAATAGTACCCAAGATGTGACAGATGAAAAGCTCTTAGAAAAAATCCCAAGTCTATTGCTCGAGAGGGTGGCCATGTCCCAGGAAAGATGTTACAGAATATTAGCATCAATCTTATCCTGATGAAGTTATAGACTTTCGAAGCTAAAGGAAGAATCTTATAGGCAGAAAAATAAAGCCACTTACTTAAAACACAGAGGCATGTCTCACACAATCCACAGTGTACTACATGCTGAAAACTCTACTAAGTTATAAAGAAAGTAATTATACGCTAAGCCAAGTTGCCATCCAGTTATAAGTTCACAAAGATATACTCAAGCATTTATAAAATAAAGGAACACACATCCATAACTATAGTTACTAGGTTTAAATTTTTATGTGTGTGTGTGGTATTGGGAATTGAACCCAGAGGCCTTTGCCACTGTCCTTTCTCGGCATATACGTGCATGAGAAATGCTTGTATTATTGGCACGCTTCACGGAAGCAAGCCCCGAGGAGGAGGCATCATCTCTGGCAAAAATACTCCTTGCTGTTAGATTTCTATACTAATAAGCTCCAATGATGTAAAAACGGGATCCCAAGAATTAGGACTGTGGAAGAAGTTGAATCCATGAAAGATAAATTTTCTAGTAAAATGTCTGAGCCCTCAGACTTTCTCTGTATTGTTCCAGCTGTAATAAAGGGCAGTCAGAATTCAGGGGCTGCAAAATTCCTCTAGGCCTTTCCGCAGCAAGTCCTTTGATCTAAGGATTAGCTCCCAACACCTCTCTGCCAGCAGAGGAAGTTGCAACTACCTTTTGCCCCACTTTCCAAAGAGATGTAAAATTGTCTCTGGAATCTGGGCCATTTGTTTTCCCCTTAAGAGATGCTAATAAGCTCTTTTCTAGCCTTGACTTAACAAAAGCCTATCTCATTTGTGACTCAGCAGCAGGACAGTAAAAACCCAAAAGTCTGCTTCAAGATTATGCATTAAAGAACAATTATAGAAATCCAATCACCTGTGTTATAATGTTTTTGCCCTGTCTACTAACTGTAATATAAGTATTGCCTTATAGGGGATGGTGGAGCAGACAGGACCCGACGAATCCTCACCGCAGCCCTATGGATTTTGCCAGGCAGAGGAGGGCCTGGACTAAACCCTAGGGACAAAAGACTCTGAAAGGATTAAAGGAGATCCTAGAAGACTGAATTTCTCCAGTGACCCCCCACCCCCTTTCAGATTCCAGACCTTGCCCCCTAGGGTTCACCTGTGAGGCCAGAAACCTGATTTAAATCACAAAAAGCCAAGGGGGCTAACTGTAATTGCCAGGTCCCAGACGAATCTTTGAATCTTAAACTGTGACGCCATGGATCTTCTTTCATCCTGTTTATCTTGTTTACACTTAATGCCTCACTATTGTCCTTTGGTGGGGATAAGGGTATAAGTACTAGTTATGAAAGTTAAAACTTTGTCAATTGCACAAGAGGCAGTTGTCTGTGTCATTTCTTCAGATTCCTCTCTTCCAAGCCCCCAGGGACGAGACCCCATGCTTAAGGGGACTTGAAGGAGCTTTTACTTGCTAAGGGGGAGGAATTGCTGTAGGACTTAACCCCTGCAGAACCTCAACCGAAGCCTTTGCCCACCTTTCTGAGAATCTCAGTTCTGAGCGGACTCAGTGCCAGATTTATTGTGCCCAGTACTGAGCTAGCCATCGCAGGCCTTCTACTTTTGGATTACACTCCAGCCCTGTTTTGTTTTTTATTTGGAAACAAGGTCTTGCTAAATTGCTGAGTGCCTCACTAAGAGGCTGGCTTTGAACCTGCAATCTTCCTGTCTCGGCCTCCCAAGTACTGGGATTACAAGTGTGCACAACTGTGCCTGACTTAAGTTTAAAATTTTGATCTATTTGAATACAGAATATATGTCTCAACAATTATATGAATTATGATTACAGAATAGAATTTAAATATTATATATAATATTTATATATTGGTGCTGGGTATTGAACTCAGGGGCAATGTACCTTGGAGCTACACTCTCAGCCCTTTTTATTTTTCATTTTGAACAGGACCTCACTAGGTTGCTGATTGTCCCATAAATTTCTGAGGATGGCCTCGAATCTGTGATCCTCCTGTCTCAGCTTCGTAAGTACTGAGATTTCAGGCATGTAGCACCATGCCTGGCAAATGTTATGAATCTTGATTAACATACAAATACAAATAGCAAGACAGTTAACAACTAACCCCGCCTCAGTTTATCTGTAAAGCAGAGATAATTAGAGTCCCTAATCTCAGAACTTGTGAAAATTCAATGAACTAGTTTGATTATTAGATATTGAATGATGATAAAAGATATAACTAAAAAACAATAATGTTTTCCTGCTAACACACACTCTGGCTTTCTCTCTCTCTCTTTTTTTTTTTGCAGGTCTGGGGATGGAACTCAGGGGCATTCAACCTCCGAGGTACACCCCCTGCCCTATTTTTTATTCTTTATTTTGAAACTAGGTCTCACTGAGTTGCAGAGGACCTCACTAAGTAGCTGAGGCTGTCTGCGAACCACGATCCTCAAGTCTTAGCCTGTCGAGTGCTGGGATTACAAGCGTGCACCACCACACCCGGCTCTTTCTCTCTCTCTTTTCTTCCTTCCTCCTTCCTTCCCATTGGGAATTGAATCCAGGGCATTCTACCTCTGAGCTACACTCCCAGCTCTATTTTGTATTCCTTATTTTTAAACAGTGTTTTACTAAGTTGTGAGCGCCTCACTAACTTAGCCGAGGCTGTCCTCAAATCCACGATCCTCTTGTCTCAGCCTCCCAAGTACTAGGATTACAAGCCTGTGCCACCATGCCTGGCTTCTCCCAGCCCTGTTTTATATTTTTTATTTTATAATGTTTTGTGGTACTGGAATTGTACCCAGAGGCATTCCTCCTCCAAGCTACACCCTCAGCCCCCCCCCCCTTTTTTGTGGTGAGGGTGGAATCCAGGGACTTTTCTATCTCCAGACTATACTCCCAGACCTATTTTATATTTTATTTGGAAACAAGGATTCACTAAGTTGTTGAGAGCCTCACTAAGCAGCTGAGGCTGGCTTCGAACCTGTGTGATCCTCCTGTCTCAGCCTCCCAAGTGCTGGGATTACAAGTGTGTGCCGTGATGCCTGGCTCCAATTTTATTTCTTATTTGGAAACAGAGTCACACTAGATTGCTGAGAGCCTCACTAAGTTGCTGAGGCTGAACCTGTGATCCTACTGTCTCAGCCTCCCAAGTACTGGGATTACAAACGGGTGCCACCATGCCTGGCTTTTTATTTATTTATTTATTTATTTATTTATTTATTTATTTATTTATTTGTTATTTATTTATTTATTTAATTTTGGTGGTACTGGAAACCCTTGGATTCCTGTAAATCCAGTACTTTGGATTCCTGGAAACCCTTCTACTTCCAGGTTACACTCACAGACCTATTTTGTATTTTTATTTGGAAACAGTGTATCTTAAGCCAGTGAGGCTGGTTTCAAAACTGTGCCATCCTCCTGTCTCTGCCTCCCAAGTTTGAGGATTACAATCATGTGCCACCACGCCCAGCGATCTTCTTTTTTATTTTGAAAGAGTCTCACTAAGTTGCAGAGGGCCTTGCTGTGTTGCTGAGGCTGGCCTTGAACCTGTAATCCTCTTGTCTCAGACTCCTAAGAACTAAGATTATAAGCATGTGCCACCGGTTCCAGTACTATTAAATTAAATTAATTAATTAGCTAGTTAATTAATTCATTTTTGCAGTACTGGAGATTGAACCCAGGGGCATTCTAACTCTGAACTACACTTACAACCCTAATCTATCTATCATCTATCTATCTATCATCTATCCATCTATCTAAATCTTTTCTTCCTTCCTTCCTTCCTTCCTTCCTTCCTTCCTTCCTTCCTTTCTTCTTTTGCAGTACTGGGGATGGAACCCAGGGGCATTCTACCTCTGAGCTACACCCATAGCCCTATTTTTTTATTCTTTATTATGAAACAGGTTTTCACTAAGTTGCAGAGGGCTTCATTATGTAGCTAAGGCTGTCTGGGAACTGCGATCCTCCGGTCTCAGCCTCCCAAATGCTTGGAATACAAGCGTGCGCCACCACACCTGGCTTCCCAGCCTTCTTCTTCTTCTTCTTCTTCTTCTTATTATTATTATTATTATTATTATTATTAATAATTAATTAATTAATTTTTTTGGTGGCACTGGTGTTCCTGGAAGCCCTTCTACCTCCAGGCTACGCTCCCAGACCTATCTTTTTTTTTTTTGGTGGTACTGGGGTTCCTGGAAGCCCTTCTACTTTCGGGCCACACTCCCAGACCTATTTTATACTTTTTTTTATTTTTGGAAACAGGGTCTCTTAAGCCAGCGGGGCTGGCTTTGAACCTGTGCAATCCTCCTGTCTCCGCCTCCCAAGCCCGGGGATTACAAGTGTGTGCCACCATGCCCAGCTTATTCTTTATTTTGAAACAAGGTCTCACTGAGTTGTGAAGGCCTCACTAAGTAGTTGACACTGGCCACGAACCCATATTCTTCCTGTCTCAGCCTTCTAGGTCTGGGTTTACAAACTGCACCACCATGCCTAGCTTATTATTTTTAATTTTGAAACAGGGCCTCACTAAGTTGCTGAGGCTGGCTTCGAACCTGCGATCCTCCTGTCTCAGCCTCCGGAATTTCAGGTGTGCACCACCAGGTCCAGCTCCCCACAAATTCATTTTGTCTCTCTTTTTTCTCAGCCTCATGGTGGCTGAGAAGAAAAAAAAAAGTTTGGTTTTGACCGAATTGTATTTTGATTGAATTTTGAAACTGAACATGCAACATTTCCTTTAAAAATTATTATTAGCTGGGCATGGTGGCACATGCTTATAATCCTGGTACTTGGGAGGCTGAGACAGGAGGAACACGGGTTCATGGCCAGCCTTAGCTACTTAGTGAGGCCCTGTGCAACTTAGTGAGACCCTGTTTCAAAATAAAGAATAAAAAATAGGGCTGGGGGTGTAGCTCTGAAGTAGAATGCCCCTGGTTTCAATCCCCAACACCACACACACACACAAAAAAAATTATGACTATATATTTGATAATTATAAATTTATTTTGAAATGTTCATGTTCACACAAGAAAATTCTGACTATATATAGTTGCATACTAATAAATTAGAAAATGTTGATTATATGGGTGACTTGGGAAAAATGTGAAATATTCAAGCTGACACAATCTTTTTTTTTTTTTTTTTTTTGGTGGTACTGGGGATGGATCCCAGGGGCAGTCTACCTCTGAGCTACACCATCATTCCTATTTTATTCTTTTATTTTGAAACAGGTTCTCACTAAGTTGCAGAGGGCCTCACTAAGTTGCTGAGGCTGGCTGCAAACCTGTGATCCTCCAAGCCTCCTGTTCCAGCCTCCCAAGTACTGGGATTTCAAGCTTTGCACTACCAGGCCTGGCTCCCATTTTTCTTTTTTTAATATTTTGGTTTGAAACAGGGTATCTCTAGGTTGCTGAAAGTCTTCCTAAATTGCTGAAGCTTAATCGGGAGGCTGAGACTAGAGGATCACAGGTTTGAGACTATCCTCGGCAAGTTACTGGAATCCTGTTTCAACATAAAAAAATAAAAAGGGCATTGTGGCCCATGCTTCTAATTCCAGTACTTGGAAAGCTGAGACAGGAGTATCACAGGTTCAAAGCTTAAAGTGTAAAAATTTTAGCCGGGCATGGTGCCTCATGCTTGTAATCCCAGCATTTGGGAGGCTGAGACTGGAGGATCGCGGTTCGCGAACAGCCTCAGCTACTTAGTGAGGCCCTCCGCAACTTAGTGAGACCCTGTCTCAATATGAAGAACAAAAAATAGTGCAGGGGGTGTAGCTTGGAGATCGAATGCCCCTAGGTTCCATCCCCAGACTTGCAAAAAAAAAAAAAAAAAAGAGTAAAAATTTTAAAAAAGGCTGGGGAAGCTGTGCATGGTGATGCACACCTGTAATCCCCATACCTGGGAGGCTGAGACCAGAGGATGGCAAATTCAAAGCCAGTTTCAGCAATTTAGAAAGGTCTTCAGCAACTTAAAGAGACCCTGCTTCAAATTGAAAAATAGCCAGCATGGTGTTACACACTTGTCATCCCAGTACTTGGAAGGCTAAGGCAGAAAGATCGCAGGTTTGAGCCAGCCTCAACAACTTTTTGATGTCCTCTGCAATTTAGAGAAACCATTTCCAAATAAAAAATAAAATAGCCCTTGAGGTGCAGCTCAGAGGTAGAATGCTCCTGGGTTCAATCCCCAGCATGAAAAAAAAAATATATAAAAAAATAAAATAAGATTGGGTTGTAGCTTGGAGGTAGATAGCTCCTGGGTTCATTCCCTAGTACATACACACATAATAAAAGGGCTGGGGAATGCAGCTCAGTGATACAGTGCTTGCTTAGCATGGGTGAAGTGCTGTGTTAAACTCTCTGAATATCTGGGACAGGAAGATTTTTTTTCTTTTTTTTTCTTTCTTTTTTTGTGGTACTATAGAACCCAGGAGCTTTCTACCTTTGAGTTATACTCCCAGACCTATTTTCTATTTTATTTGGAAACAGGGTCTCACTAAGTTGCTGAGAGCCTCACTCAGTAGCCGAGGCTGGCCTCGAACCTGCGATCTTCCTGTCTCAGCCTCCCAAGTGCTGGGATCACAAGCGTGCCCACCACGCCTGGCTTTGTTTACATTTGAGTAAAGTACACGTGCTATTCACTTTGTGTGTGTGACACTAAGGAGGGAACCCGGGGCCTCTACCTCAGCTGCACCCAGCCCTTGCTGCTTTTGCTCTGAAGTGGGGTCTTGCTAGGTCGCTGAGTCTCGCTGTTGCTGAGGCTGGCCTGGAACCTGTGATCCTCTGACTCCGACTCAACCTCCCGAGTACTGGGATTAAAGGTGTGTGCCACCACGTCTGGCTCAAGTACACATGCTTTCTAAAATTTGTTTTATATTTTCTCTAGCAAAGCTTAGGCTCACAAATGATAAGAATTACCTATATTATGAATTAATAAAGAACAAATGAAAACTTAAAATGGAGCTGTTACCACTGCTGAGTGAAAATATGTTGAATAAAACAACAAACTAACATTCCTTTCCAAAAACTTATAAACTTGCTTAGCCCTGTTGTTGATTTATTCTACTCACTATACCTCCCATTTCAGAATATCATCAGTCTTATCACCATTACTCTGAACCCTTTTCTTTCTTTCTTCTTTCTTTCTTTCTTTCTTTCTTTCTTTCTTTCTTTCTTTCTTTCTTTCTTTCTTTCCTTCCTTCCCTCCCTTCCTTCCTTCCTTCCTTCCTTTCTTCCTTCATTTCTTCCTTTCTCTTTCTTCCTTTCTTTCTATTTTTTGGGGGTACTGGGAATGGAACCCAGAGGCACTCTACCTCTGAGCTATCTCCCCAGCCCTATTTTTTAAACTTATTTTAAAACAAGGTCTCACTAAGTTGCAAAGGGCCTCACTCAGTAGCTGAGGCTGGCCATGAACCTGGATCCTCCTGTCTCAGCCTCCCAAGTGCTGGGATGACAAGCCTGGCCACCACGCCCGCTACGCTGAACCCTTTCTATTTAAATGGTTCACAGAAAGAATGTCCCAGTTCTGCTCACAGGTATCATACTTATCTGCTGTCCTTTCTTTCTTTCTTTCTTTCTTTCTTTCTTTCTTTCTTTCTTTCTTCCTTCCTTCCTTCCTTCCTTCCTTCCTTCTTTCTTTCTTTCTTTCTTTTTTCTTTCTTTCTTTCTTTCTCTTGGCAAGTCTGGAGATGGAACCCAGGGGCATTCTACCTCCAAGCTACACCCCCTGCCCTATTTTTTATTCTTTATTCTGAAACAGGGTCTCACTGAGTTGCAGAGGGCCTCACTAAGTAGCTGAGGCTGTCCACAAATTGGTATCCTCCAGGCTCAGCCTCTCAAATGCTGGGATTACGAACTTGCGCCACCACGCCCGGATTTTATTTGCTGTCATTTCTGAGTGTGTTATCTAGCATTTGGTCCTGTGCCTGTTACAAGTCACTTCTTTTTTTTTTCTGCCCTCAGGAGTCCAATTACAGCCGGGTATGGTGGTGCATGCTTGTAATCCCAGCATTCAGGAAGCTGAGATTGGAGGATTGTGGTTCGCAGACAACCTCAGCTACTTAGTGAGACCCTGTTTCAAAATAAAGAATAAAAAAAAATAGGGCAGGGGGTGTAGTTCGAGGTCAAATGACTGTGGGTTCCAACCTCAGTACCACACACATATACACACACAAAACTGAGGAAACATTTGAGGCAGTTTAGCGGTCAGCATCAAATGTTGTGGTACAGCAGTTACATGCTATAAAAGTAGAAAGGTAGTCAGGGAAGACCTTGTTTAAAGAAAGGATTTGATGTGAGCTCGGAGGGAAGATTGGAGCTCCTGGAGGAAGAGGAAGGCGCCTTGTCTGGGAAAATGTCCTACCTGAGATTTTTTCCATCTCTTCTAACAGCTTTTCCAAGTCCTTATTCAGGTCTGACAGCATTCTCATCATGTTGTCGTAGTTTCTTTCTCCAGAGTCAGCGTCAGCCATCTAGGCAGTACACAGAAAGAGGACACCATGAAACAGACTGGCATTTTAGTTCCAGCTCCATAGTTCATAGCTTTTTTTTTTTAATTTTTATTTATTTATTTTTTGGTACTGGGGGTGGAACCCAGAGGCTTTCTACCTCTGGGCTATACTCCAAGACCTATTTTATATTTTATTTGGAAACAGGGTCTCACTAAGTTGCTGAAAGGCTCACTAAGTAGCTGAGGCTGGCTTTGAACCTGTGCGATATTTCTGTCTCACCTTCCCAAGTGCAGGAATTAGCATTAGGGGTAGGGGCCCATAGAAAATAAATTCTCCCTCTAGAGTAGAACTATAGGTCCAATCTTGGCTTCCCTATATATATATTAGCTGTGTTACCCTGGACAACACACTTTTTAACAATATAGTTTTATAATTTGTAAAAGGAAATTGTTAATAGTATCCACATTTTATGGAACAGGGTTTTAGTGAGGATTAAATTATATAAATTAGCTGGGCGTGGTGGCAGCATGCTTGTAATCCCTGAGCTAGGGAGGCAGAGATGAGGATCGCGCAGGTTTGAAGCCAGCGACACTGGTTTAAGAGACCCTGTTTCCAAATAAAAGTATAAAATAGGCCTGGGAATGTAGCCCAGAGTAGAAAGGTTTCCAGAAACCTCAGTACCACCAAAACAACAACAACAACAACAACAAAAAATGTGTGTGTGTGTGTGTGTGTGTGTGTATTTATTAGCCAGGCATGGTGGTGCATGCTTGTAACCTCAGTATTTTGGAGGCTGAAACTAGATCACAGGTTTGTAGTCATCCACAGCTACTTAGCCCTCCACAACTGAGTGAGACCCTGTTTCAAAATAAAGAATAAAAGCCAGGGGTGGTGGCGCATGCTTGTAATCCTAGTACTTGGGAGGCTGAGATAGAAGGATTGCAGGTTCATGGACAGTCTCAGCTACCTAGTGAGGCCCACCACAACTTAATGAGACCCTGTTTCAAAATAAGAAATAAAAAAATAGGGCTGGGGGTGTAGATCAGAGGTAGAGTGCCCTGGATTCAATCTTCGATACCAAAAAAAAAGTTTTTTATCTAAAATACTCTTTAGCACAGTGCCTTTCATAATAAACATTTAATAAATCATATCTGTTGTTAAACATTGAATTTTAATTAAATCACTCCCAATTTTCTACTGATCTTTACTAATATACATTGATTTATTCCATTAATATTTGACACCCATCTATTTATCTACAAGGCCCTTAGTTAAGATAGGGATCTAGATTTATAAGGCTGTAGGAGCTGCAGGTAATTTTGTCACCTCTTGAAGATAAAGGAAGGGCCAGGCAACTATGACAGTGAAGGACAGGGTCTGGGGGTTTTGTGCTGTTTCCAGGTACCTATGGATGTGTTGGGAAGGCCTTTTTGGCCCTTGTAAGGAGTCAGAATCCTCCAGGCCCGCTCTTAGCATGACACCTCTCATTAGCTGATGTTGTGATTCTGGACTCCTCTACATTCTCAAAGACTATGAAGCCCTAGAGTTTTTTTTTTTCCTTTTTTTCTTTTTGTGGAACTGGGGATTGAAGCAATCTACCTCTGAGCTATATCCCCAGCCCTTTTTTTATTCTTTATTTTCAATCAGGATGTCACTAAGTTGTGGAGGGCCTCACTAAGTAGCTGAGGCTGGCTTCGAACCTGAGATCGTCCTGTCTTAGACTGGGATTGCAAGTGAGTAACACCATGCCTAGCCCTAGAGCTATCTTTCAACTATTCCTAGTGTTCAGCCAAGGGCTAAGAAAATAGCAAGTGCTCTGCAAATGGTGGGTGAATGAAGGAAGGAGTACCTATGTAAAACTTTGATTCTGAAAGGAAATGTTGGTCTTTCTCCTCCTGCAATCCTTCTTGTAAAGGGTAAGGATTCTGAGTGAGGAGCAGGGGCCCCTCTAGCAGATCTGAGAGGCAGATCCAAGAGCTTAAGGTTCAGGATCAGGGTGTAGGGTTTTTTTCCTCCTCCCCCTCCCCTCCTCCTCCTCCTCCTCCTCCTCCTCCTCCTCCTCCTCCTCCTCCTCCTCCTCCTCCTTCTTCATTCTACCTCTCAGTTGCACCCCAGACTGGTTTATTTCTTATTTGGAAACAGGTCTCCATAGGTTTCTGAGAGACTCACTAAATTGCTGAGGCTGGCTTTGAACCTGTGATCCTACTGTCTCAGCCTCCCAAGTACTGGGATCACAAGCATGCGCTACCATGCCTGGCCATATATATATATATGTTAATGTGCTACTTTTGTGGGCGTAAAGCCAGTCTTCATTGGGATTCCCACTCTTCCTCCTAACTTTTCTTTCTTTCTTTTCCTTTCTTCCTTTTTTTTTTTTTTTTTTGTAAATAAGGAAGTTTGCTAAGAGCCGGTGGGGAAGTACAGGTAGAGGCTAGGGGGCTGAGAATGAGTGATGGGAAAAAGAAGTGTCTGACCTTCTGTTCTATGATCACTCTCTACCTTTTCCTTTCCTAGCCAGGTCTCACACACTTGCTGCCCTGCAAGTCCTATTTCCTCAAGCACTTGTCATCTGACACCTCTCCACCACTCTCACCAGAATTGTGACTGGACACCCAGGCACTTTCCGTCCTACTTGTACTTAACTTCCCCGGAGCTCCTGTTAGTCATTTTTTCCTATTCAAAGTTTCCTTCTTGGCGTTTTAACCTTGTTCTCTCCTAAACTCTGATGACCTCTCTGGTAGCTTCTTCCTGATCCCCTCTGCTGGCTCTCAAGTATCAAAGAGAATCCTCTTGGCTCTTTCTCTCCGTGACACATACTCAGAGGTAAGGCCATCTCTGCCATAGCTTCACTGTCCTGTTTATTTATTCATTTACTTATTTATGTATTTATTTTTTGGTACTGGGGATGGAACCCAGGGACATTCTACCTCCGAGCTATATCCCCAGTCCTATTTTTTATTCTTTATTTTGAAAGAGGGTCTCATTGAGTTGCAAAGGGCCTAAGTAGCTGAGACTGTCTGGGAACCACGATCCTTTTGTCTCAGCCTCCCGAATGCTGGGATTACAAGTGTGCACCACCACAGCTGGGTCACTGGCCTGTTTATGCTGAGGATTCAGACCTTGTTCGCGAACCCTACATATGTATGTCTACCTGCCCACTGCAGTTGTTCTCTTGGCTGTTCCCTGAGCATTTCAAACTCAACAACCAAGATAACTTACTTTTTTTTCTTCTTCTTCCCCAAATCTGCTCTCCTTCCTTCATTCTAAAACCCACTGGATGGGCTGGGGATATGACTCAGTGGCAGAGTGCTTGCCTAGCATGTGTGAGGCCCTGGATCCAATCAACAGTATCACCAAAAAAATAAGATGAACAAACAAATAAATAAAACCTAGGTACTGTTCACCCAGAAGTATGTGTCACATGAATGTCATATTTAGCTGGGTGTGGTAGCACATGCCTATAATCCCAGTACTTAGGAGGCTGAGACAGGAGGATTGCATGTCCAACGACAGCCTCAAAAAATAGACTCACATTAACTTAGTGAGACCCTCTTTCAAAATAAAAATAAAATAGGGCTGGGAGTGTAACTTGGAGGTGGAATGCCCCTGGGTTCACAAAAAAGGAAAGGAAGGAAAGAAAGAAAGAAATTAAGGAAGGAAGGAAGGAAGAAAGAAGTCATATTTACACCTTCCCTTCTTATCTTTCTAACTTACATGGACATTGAAATTCATTAATTTTAGCAGGCGTGGTAGCGCACGCTTATAATCCCAGCATACGGGAGGCTGAGCCTGGAAATCACATTCTCGGACAGCCTCAGTTATTTAGTGAGGCCCTCTTCAATTCAGTGAGATCCTGTTTCTTTTTTTTTTTTGTTTCTTTTTTTTTTTTTTTGGTGGTACTGGGGGTGGAACCCAGAGGCTTTCTACCTCCGGGCTATACTCCCAGACCTTTTTTATATTTTATTTGGAAACAAGGTCTCACTAAGTTGCTGAAAGCCTCACTAAGTAGCTGAGGCTGGCTTCGAACCCATGTGATCCTCCTATCTCAGCCTCCCAAGCGCAGGGATTACAAGCATGTGCCACCACACCCGGCTGTGAGATCCTGTTTCAAAATAAAGAATAAAAAGCAGGGCAGGGGGTGTAGCTCAGAGGTTGAATGCCCCTGAGTTTCATCCCCAGACTTGAAAAAAAATTTCATTACTTTTATCTGTTCATGGAATAAATACTTATATATCTATGGGTCAGGAAGGTCCAGTGCCTGAGAACCACTGGTGAATTAATCTCTGACCTAGGGTACTCATACAGCCTGGCGCAGTTTATTATTTTTTATTTTTTATTTTTTTTTTGGTGGTGGTGCTGGGGATATAACTCAGGGGCATTTACCTCTGAGCTATAACTCTCTACCTCTCTCTCTATATATATATATATTTTTTTTTCTTTTTTCTTTTTTGGTGGTACTGGGGTTCCTGGAAACCCTTCTACCTCCGGGCTACACTCCCAGACCTATTTTATACTTTTTTATTTGGAAACAAGGTCTCTTAAGCCAGCGAGGCTTCAAACCTGTGTGATCCTCCTGTCTCTGCCTCCCAAGCGTGGGGATTACAAGCGTGCACCACCATGCCCAGCTAGACCTATTTTTTATTCTTTATTTTGAAACAGGGTCTCACTAAATTGTAAAGTATCTCACTAAGTAGCTGTGGCTGGCTTTGAATCCAAATCCTTCTGTCTCAGCCTCCCAAGTACTGGGATAACAAGTGTGTGCCACCACGCCTGGCTCTGGCCTAGTTCTTTTAAAGTGTCTCCAATCAGTGTCCTCCTCCTTCTCCCCCAAGGTTACTGCTTTAATTGAGGTCCATTCTATCAACTACCACTGTTTATATATTTTTTGAGAAACTACTACATTCTAGACACCTACTATGGCTCTGTAAACACTGCAGCATATCTGTGAAGCCAAAAAGACAAAACCCCTGCTCTCACAAGCTTCAGTTCCAGGGGAGGAGACAGATAATAAACAAACAAGTGGATTAATAAAGACACTTTCAGTTTGTAGGAATTGCTACAAAGAAAATAAGACAGAATAGTGTGAAAAGGAAGACCTTTCACAAAGAAGATGCATGTGAGCTTATCAAGTCAGGGAGTCCTTTCTAATGAAGGGACTTTTTTCCTGGTGCTGGAAACCAGACCCAGGGCCTCAACCATGCCAAGCAATCACTCCAACACTGAGCCACATCCTTAGTCCCACAAAGTGACATTTGAATGACAAAAGCATTGACCTTGTGATGATTAGGAGAAAAAGTTATAGGCCTAGGGAATGGTTCAGGAAAGGTGGAGTTGACATTGGTGTGTTTTGAGGCACAGAAAGTATAGACAGGTGTGGAGGAGGGTGGTATGACAAGATCAGCTAAGCTGCAAGAATGCTGGTTTATTTTGAAAGTGAGGAAAGCCTCTAGAAGTTGAGGGCCGGGAATTACATGATTATGTCTTGAGAGCCGGGCGTGTTGGCGCACGCCTGTGATCACAGCATTCGGGAGACAGATTGGAGGATCACGGTCCGCAGACAGCTTCAGCTACTTAGTGAGCTTCTGCAACTCAGTGAGACCCGGTTTAAAAATAAAGAATAAAAAAATAGGACAGGGGGTGTAGCTTGGAGGTCGAATGCCCCTGGGTTCTATCCCCAGACCCACAAAATAAATAAATAAATAAATAAAAATAAATAAAATAGTGTCTTGAGCCAGGTATGGTGGCTCATGTGTGTAATATCAGCATTCCAGAGGCTGAGACCAGAGGATCACGGTTTGTGGACAGCCTCAACTACTTAGCGAGGCCCTTTGCAATTCAGTGAGACCCTGTTTCAAAATAAAGAATAAAAAATAGGGCTGGGGGTATAGTTCGGAGGTACAGTGCCCCTGGGTCCCATCCCTAGTACCATTCAAAAACAAAAATAAGAACAGTATCTCGCTAAGTTGCAGAGGGCCTAAGTAGCTGAGGCTGGCCAGAACCTGTAATTCTCCTGTCTCAGTCTCCCAAGTACTGGTATTATAAGTGTGTACCACCATGCTCAGCCACTTGATTATGTTTTTGATGATGTCTTTGATGGGGCAAGAGCAGGAATACCATTTAAGAGAACATTATAGTGCTCTAAAGATGTTATCTAAAGTAGCTTGGACTAGAGTGGTGATGATATCAATGATGACTGTCATGATACGTCATGAATGAACAGCAGGTCCATCACCTGTTCTGAAAGATGAGGATTTGATAGGTGTAGGTATGTAATATGGAGGAGTCACAAGTATCTTTTAATTTGGGAGATGCTATACCAGTATTAAATATTACAAAATGGGATCATTAAAATTAGAATATTTGATGTGGATGTCACTGGTCATCTCAGTAAAACCTGTTTTAGGAAGCAGTGAAAGTAGCAATAAGATTCAGATGAGGGGTTTGGGAAAACAGAACATAGCTAAAAGCGATACAGAATAGTTTTTTTTTTTTTTTTTTTTTTTTTTGTACTGGAGATTGAACCCAGGGATATTCTATCTCTGAGCTAGATTTCCTCTCCTCTTTTAAAATTTTTATTTTTTGAAATGGGTTCCAAGTTGCTGAGGCTGAACTCACACCTATGATTCTCCTGTCTCAGCCTCCCAAGTAGTGGAATCACAGGTGTGTGTCACCCTATCCAGTTGGATTTTTTTTTTTTTTAATTCTTGTTTCTAGGCTGTGTGAAAAGAACTGCCAGAACAGAAAAGGCTGAAGAATAAGGAGAAAGAATAACGAAATGGTTCAGGAACTAGTCTCAGGCAAGTAAATGTGTGGGACAAAAACTGACGTGAGGGCGTGGGCTAGTAGACCGAGGCGAGAGGCGTGGGGTGGGAGAGACCTAGTTTAGGACGGAAAACCCAGGCGAAAGGAGTGGGGAGGGGACAGAAGGGTGCGAGGTGGGAGACGGGGATGAGGGCTTGGGGGTGGGAGGCCGAGGTGAGGGGCCGGAGTGGGAGCCTGCGGAAGGCCGGGCGGGCGGGGACCCCGAGGGGAGGGCGAGGCCAGAGGCCGGCGGGGCGCCGGGCGCGCTCACCTCCCCAGGCGGGCGCGGGTCGGAGGAGCGCCGGGCGGCGGCGCGCGGCAGCAGGCGGATCCTGGCAACGCCGCCCGCCCTTTCACCGCTGGCCCCGCCCCGGCGCCGGGCCTGCCCCGATTGGCTGTCTCCGGAGGAAGGGCGTGGCCTCTGGAGCCCCGCCCGAGCGTCGGAGGCCGCCGGCCCTCCGGGCGCGATGCCGCGGGCCCGCGGAGTCCAGGTCGCCCTGGGCGTAGAAGGCGCTCGCAGACTCCTGCGAGGGGAGCCGCAGGACGCCTGGAACGTCCAGTCCTCGTGGCTACCGAGGTGGTCGCTCAGCTCGGAGGGGAGGGCAAGGCCGGAGGACTGAGGCTCAGCGAGAGAGGCGGGGGTGCAGCTGACTGAGCCTGGGTCCCTGCCGGGTCGGCCTGGCGCTCCTGGCTTTGGGCAGTGGATGTAGAAGTCACGGAGCTGCTCAGCGCTTAGGGGCCGGGGGGCTTTGGTTGGGAGGAGGCAAAACAGTGGGCAGTTCAAGCCCAGACTTTGGTCGGAAGGTGATGGACGCCTTTGAAGCGCGGTGGGCAGAGGTGAAAAGGGCTGGCAGGATGGAAATGGAGCGGGCTCTTGCCGTTGTTTGGGTAAGTAATGAGGGAGGTGAGGACGAGGGGAGGCGTGCTTATGGTGGAGGGAAGCGCACAGAGCCAAAAGTTGTTTAGAAGGTAGATTGGCTTAACGACGGGGAGGTGAGGGAGAAAGAACCGAGTCGGTGCTGGGAGATGAGACGGCCAGGAGTGGAGACTCTGTTTTGGAAGGTGGTTAGCCTTGGTTTTGAGCACCTTGTGTTTAATACTGCCAAATCTGGGACCCACACATCTTCTCTCAGGGATTCTGATCTTTATCATTCTGATTGCAGAGGAAGAAAAAAAGCTGGAGCTCTTCTCCCTGCATGCCTAGGGAAGTGGCAGCTATCTTTTATTCACATTATGGCTGCCCTCAAACCTCTTGTGAAGCCCAAGATCCTCAAAAAGTGGACCAAGAAGTTCATCTGGCATCAGTCAGACGGATGTGTCAAAATTAAATGTAACTGGCGGAAAGCCATAGGTATTGACAACAGGTGTGGAGAAGATTGAAGGGCAAGATCTTGATGCTCAACACGGGCAATGGGAGCAACAAGAAAGCAAAGCATACGCTGCCTAGTGGCTTCTGGAAGTTGCCAGTCCACAACATCAAGGAGCTGAAAGTGCTCCTAATGTGCAGCAAATCTTACTGTGGTGAGACTGCTCATTGTTTCCTCCAAGAACCACAAAGCCATCGTGGCCCAGCTTGCCATTAGAATCACCAACCCCAATGACAGGCTGTGCAGCAAGGAAAATTAATATATGGAGCCAGGCGTGGTGGCACACACCTGTAATCCCAGTACTTGGGAGCTTGAGACAAGAGGATCAAGGTTCACTGACAGCCTCAGCTATATAGTGAGGCCCTGTTTCAAAATAAAGACTAAAAAAATAGGGTTAGGGGTGTGAGGTAGAATGGCCCTGGCTTCCATCCCTAGCACCGCAAAAAAAAAAAAAAAAAAAAAAAAAAAAAAAAAGGCTGGGGGTATAACACTAAGGTAGAATGCCTCTGGGTTCCATACCCAGTACAAAAAAAAAAAAAAAAAAAGAAAAGAATAAAAACAGAGAAAAGAATAGATGGCTCACAAGCACATTTTGCATGTATGCTTAAATAAACCACAAAAACTTCCACTTGGCAAAAATAATAATAATAATAAAAGCTGGAGTTGAGCCAGGAAGTTCTGAACACAGACTGAATACTCACTTTTTCAGGGAGGAGACGCTTACCTGGGCCACACCCCCTCCCTAAGCTCTCTTATCCTCATTTTCTGGCTGTCCTTTCATACTTGTATACCTGTAACCTGCCCTTTATACTTTGTCATTCTTCCATTTGCTTAAACAACCCATCGCTGATTTCTATTATAACGAGTCAGGGTTAAGTCTAATGGGTAATGAAGTCCTATCAGCCTCAAGGAAGATCAGAAACAGCCCAGGGAGCAAAGGCAAAGAAGTGGATGAAACCTACCTTCTCTGGGAAATAGAAACTCAGGGAAGATCAGTTTGGATGGAGTGAGTGGCCTTCATTACCCTGCCTGGCAGATGGCGATGTACTATCTGAAAAGTCCTACAGAGCCCAGGCCATGAAGGTTTGGGCTCTCAGGAAGCCCAGAAGATATAAACCTGGTCAGTCCTTGTGCATCTGAGACCAGCTGTCACCAAGCGTTTCCATTACAGCTTGAGCACAGAGCAGACTATACCGTCTAGGTTCTCTTGCAATGTGAGTCTTGGCCAGGGGATGTCGGTGGAAGTGCTCTACATCACTCCCAGGCTAGGTCCATCGAAGCCTCCCACAAGTGGCCCTTTATTTCTCTTCTATGTCCTTGCTTAGTGTTGATGCGGAAGGCAGGATCTCTGCAGCCACAAATAAGTATGGAGCAAAGCCCCCACCTCAGCCAACTGAGTTTGATCTGAGCCAGGGTTAATTTCTATTCTATTGGGCTAAGCCATTGAGGTTGCTAGTCTTAATTAATGCAGATTTGTAAACCATGGGGCATGCAGAAGCTTATTTGGGTCATATGGGTTTTCACCAGAGGTTTATACCCTGGTTTAGGACTATAGCTACTCCTTTTTTTTAAACCAGGAACAAACCTGGTTAAAAAAATAACTTTAATGACTGAATTTCAACATTAATTAAAAGCTGGAAACTCTATTCACTATTCTTTTTTTTTCTTTTTCTTTTTTTGTGGTACTGGGGGTGGAACCCAGAGGCTTTCTACCTCCGGGCTATATACCCCAGACCTATTTTATATTTTATTTGGGAACAGGGTCTTACTAAGTTGCTGGGAGCCTCACCAAGTAGCTGAGGCTGGCTTCGAACCCGTGCGATCCTCCTGTCTCAGCCTCCCAAGTGCAGGGATTACAAGTGTGCACCACCACGCCCGGCTTCTATTCACTATTCTTAAGAGATTGGGTGAGTTGATGTCTCCAGAAACCCATGGAAACTCAGCTACTTTCCCAGGGGAGGTTACACAGGTAATGTTAGAGGCAGGTCTGAAAATATTGTAGAAATCCAAGAAAGCTCTCATACGGAATGTAACATTTTGTGAGTACAGTTGTACTTTTATAAGGTATGGAGACTCAAAAGAAGTAGGAAGCCAGGCATGGTGGTGCATGCCTGAAATCCCAGTACTGTGGAGGCTGAGGCAAGAGAATCACAGATTTGAGGCCTGCCTCAGCAACTTAGAGAAACCCTCAACAACATAGCAAATCTTATTTAAAAATAAGAAATAAAAGCTGGGCGTGGTGACGCATGCTTGCAATCCCAGCATTCAGGAGGCTAAGACAGGAGGATCACAGTTCACTGACAGCCTCAGCTACTTAATAAGGCCCTTTGCTACTCTGTGAGATCCTGTTTCAAAGTAAAGAACCAAAAATAGGGTTGGGAGCCGGGCGTGGTGGCATACCCTTATAATCCCAGCATTCGGGAGGCTGAGGCTAGAAGATCATGGTTCGTGGACAGCCTCAGCTACTTAGTGAGGCCCTCTGCAACTCAGTGAGACCCTGTTTCAAAATAAAGAAGAAAAAAAAATAGGGCAGGGTCTGTAGCTTGGAGCTCAAATGCCCCTGGGTTCCATCTCCAGACCTGGAAAAAAAAAAAAAAAAGAAAAAAAAAAAAAGGGCTGGGAGCCCGGCATGGTGGAGCACGCTTGCAATCCCAGCATTCGGGAGGCTGAGACCAGAGAAGTGTGGTTTGCAGACAGCCTCAGCAACTTAGTGAGACCCTGTTTCCAAATAAAGTATAAAATAGGCCTGGGAGTATAACCCGGAGGTAGAAAATCCCCTGGGTTCCACCCTCAGTACCATTAAAAAAAATAGGGCAGGAGGTGTAGCTCAGAGGTAGAATGCCCCTGGGTACTATCCCCAATACCACAAATAAATAATGAAAGAAAGAAAGACGACTAGAACTGTAAGCTCGGTGGTAAAATGCCATTGGGTTCAATCCTCAGTACAAGAAAAAAAAAAAGGAATCTCTGTCTTGGAAATCTTTTCATGTGCTCTCAAGGGTTTGATTTATTACTGTTATAAGGAGCCTGGGTTGTTTAGGTTTCATTTCTTTTTATTTTATTTGCGGCACTGGGGATGGAACCCAGGGGCATTCCACCTCTGAGCTACACCCCTAGTCCAGTTTTTTTTTTTTTATTCTTTATTTTGAAACAGGGACTAAGTTGCAGAGGGCCTCACTAAGTAGCTAAGGCTGGCTGCAAACCTGCAATCCTCCTGTCTCAGCCTCCCAAGTGCTGGGATTACAAGCATGCGCCACCACGCCCAGCTTGGATCTTACTTTTTAATCTGTATTTTCAAGGGTTCATGAGGTATTTTCATGGATATATTATTTTCTTTTTTTGTGTGTGTGTGTACAGTACTGGAGATTGACCCCAGGGACATTTCTATCTCTGAGCTAAACCCCTAGCCCTATTTTTTATTCTCTATTTTGAAACAAGGTCTCACTAAATTGCAAAGGGTCTCACTAAACAGCTGAGTCTGTCTGTGAATATGTGATCCTCCTGTCTCAGCCTCCCAAGTACTGGAATTACAAGTATGTGCCCCACACCAGCTCATAGATATATCTTATAGGTTAGTCATATCTAACATTAAAAAATCTCAGTCATCCAATCACCTACAATAAAAAGTTCGTTATTTTCTTTTTTGATTGAACCCAAGGGCATTCTACCTCTGAGCTAAACCCTCACCCCCTTTTTTCCTTTTGAAGCAGGGTCTCAGTTGTTGTGGGCCTCACAACAATTTATTGCTGAGGCTGGCCTTGAACCTGTGATCTCCTGTCTCAGCCTCCCAAGTACTGGCATCACAGGTGTGCACACTGCACTCAGATTCCACTTGTCTTTGGTGCTCCTTATCAGGCTTATCAGTCCCACCTTTAACACATTCAGCTCCCTAGCTCTCTAACCCTGTGACACTGTCTCTATCTCTGCCACCACAAGCACTGCCTCCTGGCAAGCTTCCTGCTTTCCCCCTTATTACACCCTACTTTGTCCTGTCATCCTGGTTTTCCAAAATGATACCCTTAATTTTTTTTTGTGTGTGTGTGTGGTACTGAGTATTGAACCCAGGGGCATTCTACCTCCAAGCTACACCCCTAGCCCTATTTTTCATTCTTTATTTTGAAACAGGGTTTTACTAGTTGTGGAGGGCCTAAGTAGCTGAGGCTGGCCTCGAACCTGTGATCCTCCTATCTCAGCCTCCCAAGTACTGGGATTACAAGCATGCGCCACCATGTTGGCTTGAGGCCCTTAAAATTAAGATACCTTATATCACCTGCTCTTCTTCCTTACCTCACACCTGCCACAGGCCTCCAGTGCTGACTCCGTGGCAACAGGTGCCTCCCTTCCTCCTGACCCTTGCTGTCTCCAGCCAGGATTGCTCTGGCAGTGAGTGTGGTACCTGAGGGATGCAGCCTTTCCCTCCTCTCATTGTAGTTTATAGTCAGTGGCCCTATTCACAAAGGCCTGCCCTTTCCCAGCAGCTGATATTGCCACCCATTTCTTCGTTTACTTCTGGGTTCTTAGTATGTAGAAGTGCTGAGATCAGGATTCAGATTCATTCAAGTATACAGCAATAGTAACTGAGTGCCTACTTACACTTTTTTTGTGTGTGTGCAGGTCTGGGGATGGAACCCAGGGGCATTCGACCTCCGGGCTACACCCCCTGCCCTATTTTTTATTCTTTATTTTGAAACCACGTCTCACTGAGTTGCAGAGGGCCTAAGTAGCTGAGGCCGTCCGCGAACTGCGATCCTCTGGTCTCAGCCTCCCAAATGCTGGGATTACAAGCGTGCGCCACCACGCCCGGCTCCTACTTACACTTTTTATAAAGATTATTTTTTATTTACTCAATGTTATTTATTTGTATATATATTTTTGCAGGTCTGGGGATGGAACCTAGGGGCATTCGACCTCTGAGCTACACCCCCTGCCCTATTTTTTATTCTTTATTTTGAAACCACGTCTCACTGAGTTGCAGAGGGCCTACTAAGTAGCTGAGGCTGTCCGCGAACCGCAATCCTCCAGGTCTCAGCCTCCCGAATGCTGGGATGACAAGCGTGCCCACCATGCCCGGCTTACTCAATGTTATTTTAATAGAAAAGCCAAGCTGCTGAGGGGACGTGTTGCTCCAATGCATCCTGTGTGCCCTCTCGCAGACACTATCACCTGGCACCTCAGGTGTGGAACTGCAGCCCATTTCTGTGCCTAGAAGGGTGCCAGGCCTCAGCAGGTTGAGCTGCAGCCCAGCGGGGAACGAGGACACACCTGTGCATGGAGCAGGTGGGTGGACCCCACCTCTGGCAGACAGAAAAACAGAAGTGTCCTTGGGGAACAGGCAAAGGTGCTAAAGCAAGAATTTATTTCAAGCTCACGTGAGAGTATGGACAGCAGTCCCAAAGCCTGCATCACTTCAGACACACACTTCAAAGCAGGCCACAAACCCCTCATGAAGAGTCCCCCAGCCCCAGCCCTCCACCTTTCTGGCCTGATCTAGGACAGAGGGAGGGCCTTCTAGTTCCCAAACAAAACACAGGCACCTAAGGGCCGAAAGAGAATTACACAGCCTTATTTTTATTAGTATCTACCAAGAAAAAGATCAGAATTCCCTCCCTGCTGCAACCCCACCTCCACCACCTGGGCCCTCAGGGAGTAGCATATTCCTGGGAGCACCTGCTGCCAGCACCGTCCTAAGAGCTGGGCACCTGTGCACGGCCACCCCTCTTGCCTGCGAACCGGCCACAGGTCCCTTCCTCCTCAACATGGGGACGAAAGGGCAGCTGTCATTTCTTCAGCCCTCATCTGTCAGCCTTGGGAATTTGGAAAAGATCAGCGATGTCCAACAGGGCTTGGCGGATATGGTTTCCAAAGCGCTGGGCATTCTGTGGGAACTGAGGGCTCAGATCCACCTTCTGGTGAGCTCCCACCCCTCTATGCCCACGGACAGGGACTCTTCCCCATCCAGAGATGGAGGGTTCTCCATCAGGTCTGAGCAGGAGAGGGGAGACTCACCGTCTCTGAACTTGAGAACTTGGTGGAGACGTGAAAGAAGATAGTGTTTTCACCTGCGATCATGTAGGAAACCCCATAGCCATCGTCTGCCACCTGAGGACAAGAGGTGAAGGAAAAGGTGTAAACTGACCTTGAAGACCTGAAAGCCAAGCTGCTGCTGTTGCTGTTCTTCTCATAAGACTCACAAGAAGAGGCCTCATCCCTAGATTCTTCCTAAGGTCTTCCTACTCCACTCCAGGAAATAGTATGAAGAGCAAAGAATGCTGGCCCTGTACTTCTGGATCCTCCCAGGCATCCAGGACTCCTGTTGCCCTCAGGAAGCTCATGCTCTAGACCACCCCCTCTTTCTCTGGGGCAGGGAGGTGGGTGTCTTGTAGCCTTCTGACCAACTAGCCCATATGAGTGTCTCAGAAAGAAAAAGCTGGAGCCGGGCGTGGTGACGCAGGCTTGTAATCCCAGCATTTGGGAGGCTGAGACAGGAGGATCTGGGTTTGTGGCCAGCCTTAGCTACTTAGTGAGGCCCTCTGCAACTCAGTGAGACACTGTCTAATTGGGCTGGAGTGTAGCTTGGAGGTAAAATACCCCTGAATTCTATCTCCAGTACCACAAAAAAAAAAAAAAAAAAAAAGAGAAAAACAAAACACTGGACTCTGGTTCAACTTATTTCAGAAGGACCCAATGTGGCCAGGAGAGTTGGTATTTATCTGTAATCCCAGACTTAACAGGCTGAGATATGAGGATTACAGGTTTGGGGATAGCCTCAGCAATTTAGCAAAATCCTGTTTTAAGATAAAAAAAAAATGGGTTATGGGGCATAACTTAGAGGTAGTATGCCACTGGATCCAATCCCTAGTACAAAAACAAAAACAAACAAAGGACTCAATGTGTTGCTTTGTCCTCTGGAAAGCAGCCCTGGCCATGGGCATTCTCCAGTGGGAAGGTACTTGGGACTGCTGGGTCCCAGCCCATCTGCTAGGTTGATAGCTGCCATCGTTTCCATGCGGGTTCGAATTCTCCTCCATCAAGGGTCTCCTTGCCCTGGTCTGACCTGGTTGAGGCCCTGTATTCCCCATGGAAATGCCAGCCCTCCTGCTGCCCAACCACCCTTTTCAGGGATACTCACAGGGCCAAAGCCACCTCCAGCACCCAGGTGGTTGGGGTACTGGTTGGGGTCAAACATGCGGATCTGGGACTGAGGGATCTGGCTGGTGGAGAGGCGCCAGGGTTCCGAGAGCACCTGGAACAGGAAGGCAACACCAGCCAGGCTCTGGCACTCAGGTCACCTCTCCAACTGGTGGGGAGACCCACTCTGCGACAGGCAGGGCTGCTGAGGGCGAAGGAGTGCACACGTGTGCAGGGCTCCCTGCCACCTGGCTCTCTCCCAAGGTCTCTGTGCACCACTTTGACCTGCCTGTGCCTCCCTCTCTCCTCCCGCCCCCGCCTCGGCTTCTTTTATTTTCTCCTTAGCACTGTCACCAGCTGACAGGTCACACATTTGTCTGCCTCTCCTTACAGGAGCATAGGCACCACCAGGAGAACCCTGTTCCCATTCAGTCCCACAGTGCAGGCCTGGGTTGGTTGTGGGGTGGCAAAGCTGGCCCCTTCTCTCCAGAGCAACTTGGAGGAAGTTGGTCACACAGAGCCCATCACAAGGCTGAACTCCAGGACCTGAACATGGGGTGGAGGACATGCCCCAACAACACTGACCTCCGCCAGGAAAGGAGAGCTGACCCCCAGGTACTTGGAGACTACATAAAGGCAGAAGAGGTGCCTGTCAATCCCAGCCCCCGTCATAGCCAGGCGGTACATATTCTGGTGCTTGTCAGAAGCCTTCCGGAAGAGATCTTGGAGGTCTGCTTTCTAGGGGGAAGAAGCAGAGTAGTGAAGAGTGCCCCTGACCGTTGAGGTGGACAGAGGGCCAGGGTGGGAGAGAAGCAGGGGTGGGGGGCTCACCATGTGGGAACCTTCCATCATGGCCTGCACAAAGGCCGCAGACTCGCTGGTACATGAGCGGACAGTCTCAGTCCGTCCCTCCCGGAACATTCTGGTCATAGAGGCTTCATAGGTCAGGCAGAACTTGCCCCTGTCCTGTTACACACAGAGGGGTGAATCCATCA
Source organism: Muscardinus avellanarius (assembly GCF_963383645.1). NCBI lineage: Eukaryota > Metazoa > Chordata > Mammalia > Rodentia > Gliridae > Muscardinus > Muscardinus avellanarius. Next base: position 237,996 of record NC_137797.1, on the reverse strand, counting down.
GGTGGACCCTGTGCTGCCCTGCCCACTCGGCAGCCCAAGGAGCTCCTACCCGGAAGTGAGCCAGCTGCAGGGCAATCTGCACGAAGGCGTCGGGGCTAGTGCGACACTTCTTGATGACCCCTTTGCCAAAGGGCAAGAACTGGAAGCAGTACAGCTCCACGTCATCTGCCAGTGCCTTGGCCACCTGGTAGGAACTCTCGATGACAGCCTGGCACTGCCAAGACATGGGAAAAAGCCAGCTGGGGCAGAGCCTTCCAAACAGGGCTCCTGGTCTTGTCTAGGAGGCATGAAGTTAGGGTCATGGGTAAAAGGCAAGGCCAGCCCACCACTCCAGGAGCAGGGACACACAGGACAACCTGAGGGTTGCAGCATGAGGAGGCATGACAGGTGCTCTGCGGGTAAGAGCCTCGCACCTCAACCCTCAGCTACCAGCAACGGCCCCAAGGTCTCCGTGGCATCCTGAGAAGCTCTGTCCCTCCCCTCTGAGGGCCAGGCCATGTGGTGGGCAAAGGGAAAGGCGGGGTGACTCAGGCTCATTGTCTACACTTGCTCACCCTGGCTTGGCCTACACACCTGCTCAGGAATGTCCCACTGCAGACGCTGAGGAGGCAGCAGCATAGTATTTGGTTTGCCCACGCAGTGCCCAGTCTCTGTGTACCCCAGGTGGAAGGTATCAGTACCCAAGACAAACTGCAGGGAGAATGTCAAGCTGGGAAACAAGCCTCATCGCCAGTGCCTCCCTGAAGGTTCCCTCTCGAGCCCCATTACCTCCCAGAGATGCCCAATAATGGGAGCATCTGCCCACGCGTGTTCTGTGTTGAGGCCCAACATGCCATTCTTGAAGGAAATAAGAGTGAAAGACTTGTCGAACCACCTGCAGGAGTAGTAATGCAGGGATGGCGATGACCCAGTGTCTGGGTCACATGACCACAAACCACAACATCAACCCACTAACACTAACTGTCCAATTACAACCGATAATCCTAGCCCCAAATCTAACCCTAACCTGAACCTCGAAAAACTTCCAATAGCTAGGTGTGATGGAGTACATTTGTAATCCCAGCATTTCGGAAGCTGAGACAGGAGGACTGCGGTTCGAGACCAGCCTCAGCTATTTAGTGAGGCCCTTTGCAACTTAGTGAGATCCTGTTTCAAAATAAAGAATAAAAAATAGGGCTGGGGGTGTCGCTAGGAGGTAGAATGCCCCTGGGTTCCATCCCCAGTACTGCAAAAAACAAACAAACAAAAAGAAAAAACAAAAACTTCCAACAATCACCCTGACTACAATCCTAACAATAACCTCTGTCCCTAACCCTAACTCTACCTAACCCTAGCTCCCTGCCCCAACCCTAACCCTGGCCTCTGGCCCTGGGGCCAGGCCACGTACCTGTTGTAGCAGTTGCCATGCAGTAGGGCCTTGCCATAGAGGCTGAGGCTGGCCTCGTCATCAGGGTTGTAGCGGTGGGACTCTTCATCCAGGGCTATGAAGAATGCAGCACGCTCGATGGCCTCCAGAGCAGCCTTGTTCTTGCCAGAGCTGAAGAAGGCTTGGCGGGCCTGTGCCCACTCCATCCTGGAGGCATAAGGGCAGGTGAGCAGTGGAGCCAATGTGGACTTTGGACCAGGAGACCCCAGGACCCGGCTGGGCCTGGAGAAATGGTAATGGGGGGGCCTGCTGTCCTGGACGACAGTCCATCTTCCATGTGCTCCCAGCTAGCCAACAAGTACTGAGAGTGGGTTGTGCCTGCTGTCCACTGCCATGACCTCCAGTGCCCCTCACTGTGCAGGCTCTATGTGCCCACCCCGGCTGCTCCAGCCCTCAGTCCTGAGGTGGCAGGCAGGGCCACACTCCTTTCCTCATGGGCCAGGACAACCCCTCCCCACAGACCCAGATACCTTCCCCCTGCAGTGAGGGCCGCCAGCCTCTCCTCCCCAGGCTGAGGTGGGGAAGGGTCGTCCAGGATCCTCTGGAACTGCATTTCCAGGTCCCGAGGCTTGAGCAGACGATTGTTCTCATAGAGCCACACCTTGAAGAAGCGGCCCTTGTGGTAGACAGCGACATGCCTGCTCTCTGAGAGGTGCTGCAGCACATCTGTGGCAGACCGGTGGGCAGCTGAGGCGGGCCTTGCACCCCGCTCCCGCACACGCGGCCCAGGAAGGGCCTGCCTCCCACTCCCTCGGCCCCTGCAGACTCTGCTTCTCCCGACCTCTGCCCTGGGCCTGCCTTCCCCAGGGGTGGATCTCCATGTGCGGAACCAGGCCCTATGGTGGGTGCTTCCACTACTTCTCACAACAAGCCCGTGAGGCCTTTCACAGAAGAGGAAACCAAGCACTATGAAATTAGGCAAACTGCCTGAGGTGCCAGCGTCAGGACTTCAAGACCACTGCCTCTGCCAGACTCCAGGGGACCCTCCCCACAGGCTCCACAAGGGATGTGTGCTTCTCCCACCTCCACTGCTGCGACAGCACTCCTACTGCATGTGTGTGCGTGTGTGTGTGTGCTAGAGATTGAACCCAGGGCAATCTACTTCCAAGCTATACCCCAGCCCTATATTATTATTATTATTATTGTTATTGTTATTATTATTTTGTTGTTGTTGTTGTTGTTGTTGTACTAGGGATGGAACCCAGGGACATTCTACCTCTGAGCTATACCCCCAGCTCTATTTTATTCTTTTATTTTGAAACAGGATTTCATTAAGTTGTGTAGGGCCTCACTAAGTTGCTAAGGCTAGCTGCAGATCTACAATCCTCCTGTCTCAGCCTCCCAAGTACTGGGATTACAAGCATGCATCACCACGCCCAGCTTTACTTATTATTATTTTTGTGTGTGTGGTATTGGGGATTGAACCCAGGGGCACTGTACCTCCAAGCTACACCCCAGCCCTATTTTTTATTCTTTATTTTTCAAACTTGATGTCACTAAGTTGCAGAGGACCTCATTAAGTAGTTGAGGCTGGGCCCAAACCTGCAATCTTCCTGTCTCAGCCTCTCAAATACCAAGATTACAAGTGTGTACCACTATGCTCACTATTATTTTTCTTTTTTTTTGTGTGTGATATTGGGGTGGAACCCAGGGGTGTTCCTACCTCCGGGCTATACTCCCAGACCTGTTTTTTATACTTTATTTGGAAACAGGGTCTCACTAAGTCGCTGAGAGCCTCACTAAGTAGCTGAGGCTGGCTTCGAACCTGTGCAATCCTCCTGTTTCAGCTTCCCAAGTGTTGGGATTATAAGCATGTGCCACTACACCTGGATGTTATTTATTATTTTTCTGAAACAAAATCTTGCTAAGTTGCTGAGGGTTTTGCTAAATTGCTGAGTCTGGTCTCTAAGCTACAATTTTCCTGTCTCAGCCTCCCAAGCACTGGGATTATAGGCATGCGCCACCACGCCTATTACTGTTGACCCACAGAGCTACCCTCCTCCCCCATGAATAGTGAGGCCCTGGAGGGAAAAAGCTCTGTTCTGGCCCTCTGTGGTTCCAATACTAGCATCATGCCTGCAAATAATAGATGTCTAGCATCTGTCACAAACTTATGACTTCACACAGAAGACCCTGAGAACCTAGATAAGCTTGGTGAGCAGGCAGTAATGCACCTAGCCATGGTGGGCCTACAGCTGGAAGGGTACAGGCTTGGTCCTGATGTATGCTGAGCTGTGGCCTGGTACCTGTTTCTTTGCCCGGGATTCGCGTGGTGTTGAACATCCTCTCCATCTGGTAGGAACACATGGGCACGATGCCCATCGCCATCACCTGGGAAAAAGGCCCAGCACACTCAGACCAGGCCTCCTCCCTGCCCACCCTCAATCCTGATATGACTCACAGGCTTGATTTCTTCACGGTCCAATTTGCGGCGATACATGATCATGGCATGGACAGCGTTCCCCAAGCGGGCTGCCTGCACATCTGTGTTCTTGACGAGTACAAGGTCCTACAAACAAAATAGAGCCTGCAGGGCCTGGGCCTCTGTCTAGGTGTCACCTGGGTCTCACTGGCCCAAGAACCAACTCATCCAGGGGCCTGAGGTGTTGCATCTCCCCTCCAAGTCCACTCTGCACTCTGTCAAGGTGAATTTCCAGAGATGAGTGACTCCCTTTTCCTTCTTTCCCTTTTATTCCTTTGCTCCAGCTTCAACTGGAGCTGCTTTTTAAAATTTGTTCCTAATTTATTTGTTCATATTTTGCTTCTTTTGAAGAAGGGATTCTGTAAAAGCTCTGGTTTGGAAAGGTTGTGTGAAAGTTTCTGGAAGGACAGTCTGTGGAGGAAGAGCGTCCCAGAGGCTACTCGATTGAGTGTGCTTTGGGCAGTGGCAAAGGAGAGAGGCTGGGTGTGCTGGGAGTGGGGAGACCAAGGGTGTGTGCTGGGGACAGTCAGGAGAAGCCAGCCATGTGAGGGGCAGACAGTAACTTTCTGAGCACTGAGAGACGCAGCCTTGCTCTCATCTCATGGTCTGGCTCCACAGAAGATCAAAAAGAAGGCATTTTAGGAAGCTTCCTGGAAATGGGGTCAGGACAGCTGGGAGCCTATGGCTGGGCGGCCCTGGAGAGGACCAGAAGCGGAAGTGCCCGATTCTGAGCTGGGCAGGCATAGTGAGCCTGAGACTATCCACGCAGCAACAGACCATGGGGTCTGGAATTCTCCTTGTCCTTGGATCCCCAGGATCCCTAGGCTGCCTCTAGACTTCTTTTCTAGGATCTCTCCTTTCACTTCCCTTTTTTACTTTCTTTTGTGCTACTGGGGTTGGAACCCAGGGGCATTCTACCTCTGAGCTATGCCCTCAGCTCTATTTTTAATTCTTTATTTTGAAACAGGGTCTCACTAAGTTGCAGAGGGCCTCACAAGGTAGCTGAGGCTGGCTGCAAACTACAATCCTCCTGTCTCAGCCCCCCAAGGACTGGGATTACAAGTGTGCACCACCATGCCCGACTCTCGCTTCCCTTTTTCTCCAGCCTTACTTGACAACCCACATCCATGGCAACTGCCACCAGGGCTCAGCTGTCCTCTAGGTCCTTGCCCTAGAGCTGGGGCAGAGCTGAAACTACACAGGGACCTGGGGGCTCCAGTTCTTACCATGACGTAATAGTTGCTGTTCACCATGAGGGGGCTCCGGCCTCGGAGGTAGATGTACTCTTCCCACCAGTCACTCACCTAGAGGATGGTGGGAGGTTAGAACTGGGGCAGCCAGAGGGAGCAGACAGGAGGTATGCGTGAGGACAAGCCCCAGAGGGCAAACTTACATAGTTAGTTGCCCACCATGACTTGAGTACCAGGTATTTCTGCAGTCTGGGGGCAATCTTGTCCTGGAATTCTTTGGCCAGTGTTTCCATGCGGTAATATTCTTCATCATCCAACAAAGGACGCACAGACTCCAGGTACTATCCAACAAAGTTATCATTATGATGGGGTCCAGACACTGATGGCTGCCTCCATCTTAACCCTTTTCCCACCTCTTTCCTTACCCCAGCCCATTACTCGCAAGGGCACTATTTACAGGGAATGGTCCTTTATGTTTGGATAACTCCTCTGAATCTATCCTCCTGTGCCCACTGGGAACCAGGCCCTTACCCGCTGAATTGTGGCTGGCACACTGGGCACAGGGAGCTTGGGCAGAGATGTCTGGAAACTGTAGAGCATGGGCCGCCGGCTGGACAAAAGGCGGACACAAATCTAGAGGTAGAACACAATGTTGGGGCAGGAGTCATAGGAAGAAATGGATACAAACCAGCAAAGGACCGAACCTCAAAACCAGCCCAGCCGTTAGGACAAACCAGGCACCAGTCTGCCCCTCCCCTCCTGCTCAGCAGCCCAAAAGAGGCCCCCAGGATCTCAAGTCAAATGCCTGAACCCCCAACCGTTTTGCTCACAGCCCAGAACTTGGTGAAGTGGCTGGTCTTGCCATGCATCTCAAACATCCACCCGTGGTAGGAAAGAAGCAGCTTTAGGGTTTGGCGAAATAAGAAGATGCCCGTCACCCAGACTCCAGTGGAGAAGATAGCCATGCTGAGAAGCGTCCGGGTCTGCGGGGTCTGGTAGGGGCCACATCTATTGGATAAGAGGGGAGGGCTGCAGGGGACCCCTTGAGGCCAGCCTCCAGAGTTCTGACTGCAGCTGATGGTTGTGAACTGTCTCAGGGGCAGCACGTGGGGCAAGCACCTCTCTGGGCACACTCAGGTTTGAGTGCATCAGACACAAGTTGCCCTGGCACTGAGGTTATGGTGGCCCTGCGAGAAGGCTGTCCCTGTGGTCAGCAATAGCCGCTGTCCTGTATTTGCTCAGCTCAGAAACCCTGGCTTTGAGAGCTGGCCGGGGCAGCCCTCCCGACATTTGGGCCCTCCTGGCTTCTTACCTCTCGGGGAGGTATTTCTGGATACAACAAACCAGCCCCATTGAGATGTCCACCTTGCAGTAGGAGGAACCCACTGTTGCCATGACGACAACCAGCCAGCTGGTGGGGCTGCCAGGGTACACACCCCTGAGGATGCCGTTCTGTGGGGCAGAAACAGGCATCTTTGTGGAGCAGGAAGATGAAGGACTCAGACACCAGTGAGGTCCTGGACAGGAGCTCCAGGTCTTTGCCTCATCCCACTATTCTTTAAGCTCTTCCTCTGCAGGCTCACACCTGCAGCACCCACTCACAGTGTCCACCACATCTTGGTCACCATTCAGGTTTCTGCAGTGCTGGAGCCACACCCAGCAGCCCTACCGGCCAAAGTGGTGACAGCGGAGCAACAGCTGACACCTCTCCCTAACCTGCTGGGAGAGAGGCCAGAACCTCCTTTGCCCACCTTGATACGGATCAGGCGTTTCTTCCAGGAGTTGATTCCGGACAGGTAGATGTGTTTTAGGGCCTCCCGACTGAGCCGGAAGTCAACCCCGTCTGGGGTCACAGTGAATTGGAAGGCCACGGCCTGGTGCGCTTCCGCCATCCTGGGGGTTGGTCAGCACCTGGGAGCGGGGTCGGAGGGTGGCGGAGAGCTCAGGCCTGCCCCGCCCGGGCCGCGCCCCCTCCCCCCCACCCTGCTGTAGCCCCGCCCACCAGCTCGTGCCCCCCCACCCCCGCCACCCCCACTCGCAGCTTCGGCCTGCGCCCCAAACGCTGAGCCCCGCCTGGCCCAGCCCTGCCAACCGCCGCGGAATGCTCGCGCCCACGTTCCGGGCTGGCCCAGCCAGGATGGCACAGGAGTTGGAAAGGGGTCGGGCCTTGAAAGCTCCCGGAACCCCAAGGACAGAGAAGACCAGCCTCGGGGTCAGGGAGAGGTGCCCGGGAAAGCTGCTGGCCTGGGCAGAGGCAGGGCCCAGATGCCCCCAGCCGGACTGCAGCAGGACCCCAGCACATCTCACTCCTGAGCTGCCTGGGGTGGGTTGGGGCGGGTGGGGCGCGGGACCCGGGCCACCCCTGGCTGGTTCCTACTCACAGCTCAGGCTTGCTCCCGTCAGTGTATGGGGCTGGCTACTCTGGCCGTTGTCCCCGCGTCCTTCAGAACTGGCCACTCATGCCCCGCCCTCACCAGGAACCTGACACTCACTCCCAAATTGGGGTCGAGAAAACATGTGGAACAAGAACCACCCACTCTTCTTCACAGCGGGAACAGGGGTTGGGGGCAGGCTTCTCACAAGCTGAATGGTGCTGAAGGTCTGGGAGCCCCGGGGGGCCAAAGGGTCTCACATGAGGATGGTGGCATTAGAGCTAAAAATAGCTGAATGTAGGGAAAAGGTCATCAAATGTGTCCGCTGTGCAGCCTGCTCCCTCCTCCAGGCCAGCTCCCCGGGCCCTCAGTACCCTCAGGCCAAACCCCTCCAGTATTATTTCTAAGCTGGAGCCAGGGGACAATTGAGGGACAGGGGACCCCAATGAGCAGAGTGGACCCTCAACTACCTTTTAGCCCAGAGCACTGAGCAGTGTGGTCACTTGGGCAGTCTGTATGTACTTGGTTTGGTATTTCTGCTGCTTCTGAGCCAAGCCAAGACAGGTTGTGAAAGAACTCATTTATTAAGGTACACAGCTCAAGGGCTCCTGCCTGTCCCCTTGGGGGACCTACTAAAACTCGGGGAGAGGTCAGCTTCCTCAACCAGTTTCACTTGGGGGCACAGCCCAGTGTCCAAGGCCTTCTTCGCTCTGCCCCTCCCTCCAAGGTCCCGCCCTGGAGGCTCCAGAAATCCAGGGAGTAGGGTCAGGCAATCAGGGCGACAGGTGGAAGCTGCTCAGTTGCCCCTTCTGCTGGAAGTAGAACTGGAACCGAGACTGGGCGTACTCCTGGGGAAGGAAACCCACCACACACAGTGAGCACCCTAACATGCCCACAGCCACCCCGAGTCCCTGATGCTCCCTAGCCCCACCTAACATGCATACCCCTTCAATTACTTACCAAGTACCCAAATTCTATGGTGGACATGGATGCTTGTAGGATGGACCACAGACCCCAGAAAAAATGGGATGCTAGAACATACCTGGGGTGGAGGGACAGGAAAGTAGGGGCATTTAAGAGCATGTCTGTTCATTCCTGCCAGCCTCAGAATTTATCCTCCATCTGAACCCACTATGCACTGGCACCTGCAATCCTCCTTTCCTGAGTCTTGCCCTACTCCACCCTGCCCCTCTTTCCTTACCGGCTGACCTCTACCAGCAAATCTTCTTCCAGTTTTTTCTGTTCCTCTTTGGATAGTGTTTCACCTTTCTTTATCTCTGCCAGGTAATGGCGAATAAAATGGAGCTGAAATCAAATAGAAAAGAGTTGGGAACTGGGGAGAGTAGAGTATTTCCCAGTTAACATTCTGGCAATGTCCTTCCAGGTTTGACCTCCCTCCTCCCCACAGGATGGGTCCTGCTTCCCAGCCTCCAGCTCACATACCTGCTGTGCCTGGGTGGGGTAGTCTGTGGGTCGTGCTTTATAGAAAGGCCACTCTTCATGAGTGTAATCATAAACCCACTCACAAAAATGGTTCCCAATGTCAAAACCCCTAGGGAACAAGGCAGACATTCAGTCCCCAAATCCCCTGGGCAAAGATCTGGTACAGGACCACAGGAGGTTACCCTCCCATCCTCACCTGTAGTTATAACTGCTGTACTCGAAATCAACCAGCATGAGGCTGTCAGCATTTTCTGGCTCTGATAGCAGTAAGATGTTCCCTGGGGGAATAGCACAGGGTTCTAGTCACTTCAGAGTCCTCTCGCCCTTCCACCCTGGATTGGGAGATTCAAATACCTTTTCCTACCTTCTTGGATGTCATTGTGGCAGAAGACCACTGGTGATGGGGTAGAGTCTAGCAACTTCCTGCAGGGAGAGAGGAACATGGGTCCTGATTAGGGGTGACAGAGCCATCCTCATTGGCTGAGCCCTGACCCTAGGCCTCAGCCAATCCTGGGGAGGACCCTGCTGGTTTCTCTGTACCATCTCCATCACCCCTACACCCATGCCCTCACCTGAGGCTGCCCATCTCATCCTTCAGGTTATACATTTCCAGGAGGTTCATCTGGAGGGGGCCAGTGGGAGGCAAGTCCTGGATCTGCTTTAGATACCTGGAGGCCAAAAAACAGGATACACTCTATCTGTCCCTATCCCTTTCTCTACTACCCTCAGGACCAACTATGTCACTGTGTGACTTGGCTGGGAAGTGTGAGAGCCCATGCTAGACCCTGGACACCTAACCTACCTGAACTGAGGGCTGGACAGAGCAGGGTTCAGTTCAGGTGTGTGGGTCCTCCGCCTAACTCACCGTTCCATGGTCCCAAAGAGCCAACGGGGTTCCTTGGTGAAAGGCATCTCCATGCCATGGAACTGGGCCATCTTCGTGGCAATGGCTGCTGATAACATTGGGTCTCGAAGCTCTCGAGTTTTCAATGGCCGGCTCTGCACCCAGGAACCTATCAGGGTGGTGAGGGGGCTGGGGCAGGAAGGGGAAGGGGAAGGGGAACGGATATGGGGGGAGGCCAAAGTCTTGGGGAAAATTCCCTACCTGGGATGTCAAGGCAGATAATGGGGAGGGAGAGGGACTGAGGGGACTTGCAGAAAAGAGGGCTTGGGTCATACTGGGAGGTACTGTTCCAGCCGGCCTTCTGGAAAGACACCATAGAGCTGGGGTCCCAGCGAGCGCTCTGCAAGGATGGCAAACATCACGCTTTCTAGGACCAAGGAGTCCACACCCTGAAGGAAGATGGGGAGCAAGGAGGCTGATATCAGGCAGACCAGAGGCAAGGAAGCACTAGTGTAAACAGGAGAATTTTTTTTCTGTATCCACCAGAGCTGGGACTTCGGGTCCTTCTATCGGGAGGCTCTGGAGCACAAGCTCTAGCATAAGGTACAAGTCACTTGGGCCCTGGGTCTCGCTGTCCTCAACGTGCAATGGGGGCATTAGCTGCATCACTTAAGAGACAGGTCCTAGAATCACTGGCCCCTGGGGCCCTCACTTCCCCTCACCTGGAGGATGGCCCCATACAGCCGTAGCAGCACCTCCCGGGGCTCCTCTCCCACGCTGGGCAGGTGATCCGGAAGCGAGCAGCGGAAGAGTAGGTTGCTGAGGCCTCCGCTACAGACCCACAAAGGCGCGCTTGGCCTGAGGTCGCCCGCGCCGACCCCTCCCCCTCGAGCCCTCCCCAAACCCGGCCCTCTCAGGACCCCATCTCTCCAAACCCAGCCCACTACGGGACCCCGCCTCCACAAGCCCAGTCCACACGGGACCCGTCCCCCCAAGTCCGCCCACCTCAGGACCCCATCTCCCCAACCAACCGCCCACACGGAACCCGAGGGGCCCGCCCCCAAGCGCGGCCTTCAGCTGGGCGGCAGCCAAGTCCAGCCCATCCCGAGACCCCGCCCCGCCCCGCCCCGGTGCGGGCGCCGAGGGTTCGCTGGGGCAGGGGGTGTCTGCGTCTCCAGGCCCCGCCCGGCCCCAGCCCGCGCACAGAGGCTGACCCCGGGCCTCCCACCTCACGGGGCAAACCCTCAGCTCCTCCGGCCGCACTCGGCGCCAGGCCCCGCCCAGGTACTCCCGGCACCACTGGTAGGCTCGCCGCTCGGCGTCCCGAGACAGCGACGAGGCGCGCCGCCGGGCCGGGGCCGCGTCTGGGCACTTAGACTGCCGCCAACTGTCCTTGGCCAGGTGGCCGCCGCCGACCCCGCCTCCGGCCACTGCGGTCCCCTCGGCCGCCATGGCGCGGGCTCCTGCGGGCCCAACGCCTAGCCGCGCTCAGCTCCCTTTGAACCGGCTCGGCTCCTTCCGGCCGCGCTCGGCCTCGCTTCCGGTGGGCTGCGCGTCCCTGTCCTCCGGCCGCTCCCGCGGGTGGCGGCTCTGCGGGCAGTCCCCGCCGTGCCCCGCCCCTGCCCGGGGCAGAGACCAATGGCCTTTGTCTCTGGGCGGGCCGCTCCCCGGCACGCCCTGTGGGCGGGGCCGCCCCAGAGGCAGGCCGCTGTGTGGACGGCGGCCTGGAACCTGGCGGATGGCTGGGCCAGTCAGGAGCGTCCTAAGCTGATGGGCTCGCTGCGGGCTGCGCAGCCTGGTCCGCGGAAGGGTGGGATGATCTGAGACCTGGAGGGCTCCTTTTCCGGGCAGTGTGGGTGACACCTGGGATGCGGGAGATACTTAGGTCAAGGAGGTAGAGAGTGGGGGCCCAGGATAGGGGCCTCGTAAAGTGAGTAAATGAAAGCGCGAGGTGCTTGTCGCCGCGCAGCCTCCATTAGCCGTAGGAACACCTCTGAAGGAGACCTTTGCTCTGCGGTTTGGGACTGTTGTTATCTCGCCCCTCCACTACCTTTCTTGCCTCCAGCCCTAGAACCAATTGCAGCATCAAGCCATGGAGCAGACATCTGGCGTTTTCCAAGGTCTCCTCAGCCCACCTGGGTAGTTAGGAGTGCTCAGACTCACTTCCCAGGAGGACATCTCACTATAAGTGCGTGCAGGGATGGCAACCAGGAGGCTTGATCCACTGAGGCCTGCTTGCTACGAGTGTTGGGCCTCGGTCCTCTTTGGGATGAAAGGCATGGGCAGCTAACTAGCTAATCGAAGCCAGAAAAAAACTAAGAATTGGTAATGGGAAAGCTAATGTCAGTTGCTGCAGCAAAAAATTATGATCCCTCACTACTTAAATTTACTTAAATCTACTTAAATCACAAAAATAAGTCAGTTCTGAGATCCAGAGCCCATTTGAAAGGGAGGCCTTATTCCTTTGATGAAGGATCCTACAATGCCACTATAAGTATATATATATATATGAAAAAGCCAACAAAAATATATATAAAAGTGTTCTCTCTCCAAAGGTACCTAGAGCCAAGTAAGTAGCTAATTTACTATGAAAAAGGGACTATCCAGAAATTTCAAGGCTAGATACAGGATCTGAACTAGCTCCAGGGCACCTATAGTAGTGTGTGTATGTGTATGTATATGTGTGTGAAGTATGAAATGTGACTTAAGCATTATAGATATTAGAAGATTAGAAAGTAATAAAAGAACTTAGCTGAGTATGGTGGTGCACACTTGTAATCCCAGTACTTGGGAAGCTGAGACAGGAGGATTGTCGGTTCAGAGCCAGCCCCAGCTACTTAGTGAGGCACTATGCAACTTAGTAAGACCCTGTTTCAAAATAAAGAATAAAAAATGGGACTGGGTGTGTAACTCAGAGGTAGAATGTCCTTGGGTTCAATCCCTGGTACTGCAATAAATAAATAAATAAATAAACATAAAAATAGGGCTGGGGGGGTAGCTCGATGGTAGAATGTCCCTGAGTTCAATCCCCAGTAACACACACACACACACGCACACACGCACACACGTGCACAAAAACACCCACAAACTTGTACCAGGCTTGAGAGTCTGAGAATTAAGATTGAAGGTTTGCTGCCAGCCTCCGCAATTTAGCCAGGCCCTCTGCAACTTAGGCCTTGTTTCAAACAAAAATAAAATAGGGCTGGAGGTATGTAGCTCAGAGGCAGAATGCCTCTGGGTTCAATCTCCAGTACCACAATGGAAAAAAAAAAACCAAAAACAACTTGCCAGGCATGGTGGTACATGGTGGCAAAGCAGCACTTGGGAGGCTGAGACAGGAGGATCACTGGTTCGTGGCCAGCCTCAGCAACTCAGTGAGACCCTGTTTCAAAATAAAGAATAAAGCTGGCATGGTGGCGCATGTTTGTAATCCCAGCATTTGGGAGGCTGAGACAGGAGGATCCAGGTTCATGGACAGCCTCAGCCATTTAGTGAGACCCTTTTTCAACTCAGTGATACCCTATTTCAAAATAAAGAATAAAAAAGTAAGGCTGGGGATGTAGCTCAGAGGTAGAATACCCCTAGGTTCCATCCCAGGACTTAAAAAAAAGAAAGAAGAAAGAAAGAAAGAAAGAAAGAAAGAAAGAAAGAAAGAAAGAAAGAAAGAAAGAAAAAGATAGGGCTGGGAGTGTAGCGCAGAGGTAGAATGCACCTGGGTTCAATCCCCAGTACTGCAAAATAAATGTAAATAAATAAATAAAAAAGCCAGGTGTGATGGCACACACTTGTAATCCCTTGGCAGGCTGAGACGGGAGAATCGCAGGTTCACAGCCAGCTTCAGCTACTTAGTGAGGCCCTCTGCGACTTAGTGAGACCTTGTTTCAAAATAAAGAATGAAAAATCAGGCTGAGGGTTTATCTCAGAGGTAGAATGCCCCTGGGTTCAATCCCCAGTACTGCAAAAATAAAAAATAAATAAGTAAAAATAAAAAACTTGTGATTGCCTACTCTAGGACTACCAGATGAACAAGGAATGAGGAGTATTCCGTGAATTTCAACCTATAAAAGTGGCGTAGCGGGCAAACTTATTTAATAAAGCCTGACGTTGTGGAAAGAGAACCTCTTTGAACCATGCCTAGTGTAGTTTGCTTACCTAGGGGAGAAGAGCAAAATAGACACTCTGTACCCTAACCATCCTCTTAAAACAGTAAATCAGAAACAGCACTGCATTCCAGGCAGAACTGTAGGGACTGCATCACTCCAAGGACTTAAAATGATGCTCCCCATTTCATCCCCTCAATTCACCCAAGTGGCCCCTGAAAATACAGATCAATTCCAGTAAATAATGATGGACTGCACAGACATTGCCAAGTAGTAGCCCAACTGCGGCAGCAATGGCAGGTGTGAAATCTTTACTGGAACTGACTAGTGTGCTTCTGGCATTTGATAATGAAATTATTGATATAGTGAACATTATTTTCCATTCCCAGTGGTAAAAAGGACCAAAAGTAGTTAGTGTGTATATGGAAAGGACAGCCATGTATATTCTGTTGCTTCAAGGTTGTTTAACTCTCAATTTTTGAATCTGCATTTACTATACTTGGGAATACCTTCTGACCTATTTTGGAGGTAGCTTGAACAATTGCCAGTTTTGAGTGGGGCCCTGAGAAAAGAAGACTACTGAAGACCTGAGTTGGGAAATGGGCTCCCTGATAGTTAGCAGAGCCAGTAGGCAGGGGTTGGCCTCTTTTGTGGATGATAAGCCCCTACGTGGCACCTCTGACGAACCCCGGCAGGAGAGTTGCAGTGCATACTCAGGCTTGGAGCAAGAGCACTCACCAGGAAAAGCAGCCCCTGCCATGCTACCAGACTCCAGCAGGGGCTGAGTGCCTGACTATGGGGCATCAAACAGCCATGCGGCTTACTCTCCCTGTCTGGGCTACACTGTCAGATCCACCAAGTCAGTAGGTCAGTAGTAATTCATTGTGCAATGAAAAAAGGTACCCTTGGGGTTGGGCCCAAGCTTTCCTGAGGGCAGTGATCATCTGGAACAGGTGCTGGTAGTACCACCTTCTACCTGTTCTCTCTCTCTCTCTCTCTCTCTCTCTCTCTCTCTCTCTCTTTTGTTTTATCTCTGGCGTTCTGGGGCTTGAACCCAGGGGCATTCTACCTCCAAGCTATACCCCATCCCTTTTTTTCCCCCCTCTGGTACTGGGGATAGAAACCAGCGGCATTATATCTCCAAGCTACACCCTCAGTCCTATTTTTTTATTCTTTATTTTAAAACAGGGTCTCACTGAGTTGCATAGGGCCTCACTAAGTAGTAGCTGAGGCTGTCCGCAAACTGCGATCCTCCTCCTGTCTCAGCCTCCCAATGCTGAGATTACAAGCGTGCGCCACCACACCCAGCACCCCCAGCCCTTTTTTATTTTGAAACAAGGTTTTGTTAAGTTGCTGAGAACCTCACTAAGTGGCTGGGGCTGTCCCGGAACTTGTGGTTCTCCTGTCTCAGCCCCCCAAGTACTGGGACTACAAGCGTGTATCAACATACCTGGTTTGCCTCTCTCTTAACAGAAAAATAATGGGTCTGGTTCACAGATGGGTCATCTTGATGAGTTACGAACTGCTGTCATTCAGGGTGGCTCCACAGGACAGTGCTGAGGGAACATCCTCCGTGAAGCAGACTTCAAGCAATTCTCTTGAATATCACTTTGGAGATCGTGGATGGAGCAGTGGCTTAAGGGAGGAGTAGATATGAACGAAGCCCTCCGCAACTTAGTGAAACCCTGTTCAAAAAATAAAATAAAAATAGGGATGTAGCTTAGAAGTAGAATGCCCCCCTAGGTTCAATCCCTAGTAAAATACACAAACAAAAACCAAAATAACAAAACAGCCAGGCATGGTGGTGCATGCTTGTAATCCCAGCACTTGGGAGGCTAAGACAATAGGATCGCAGATTCAAGGACGGGCTCAGCAACTTAGCAAAACTCTCAGCAACCTAGAGAGACCCTGTTTCAAAACAAAAATAAAATAGGACAGGGGTGTAGCTAGAGGTAGAATGTCTCAGGGCTCAATTCTCAGAACCACAAAACAGAAAAAGGAAATAGGTGCAAATGCCAAGAAACTATCAGGAATAATTGAGCCAGGCATGGTGGTGTACACCTGTAATCTCAGTACTTGGGAAGCTGAGACAGGAGAATCGTGAATTCCAGGACAGCCTCAACAAGTAGTAAGACTTTTAACAACCTGGTGAGACCCTGTTTCAAAACAAAAAGTAAAAAGCCTGAGAGTGCAGCTTGAAGGTAGAATGTCCCTGGGTTCAATTCTCAGTCACACACGCACATGCACACGCACACGCACACACACACACATTGGTATATAGTTTTATCACCAGATATAAATAGCTGAAGAGAGAATTAATGAACTAAAAAATAAAGTACATGGAATACTGCTTAAGAAGGCATGGATGTGGAAAGCATGAATGAGATGTTAAAAGACATGGAGGCTAGATTAAGAAAATTCAGCATTTGTGCACACACCATGGTCCATGCACACCAAATGCTCTCCAGCATGGCGTCTGCTGGATGCTCTGTGCTTGTCACAGCAAGTGGGAAATTCTCTGAGGTTTGCAGTTGTATGAGCTGGTGTTGTTAATGCTGTCTTCTCTGAGGCTGGGATGCGGGTGCAGTGTGAAGACCCCAGACATGTACAATCCTGCATTCAGCAATGCAGTGTTTGGGCATGAAATTTTGTGGAAGAGTAATAGAGATTTCAGGGTTTTTTTTTTAACCTAGATAGAAACAATCCCTTCATAAACTTCAACTCTAGCTAGGTATGGTGGCACATGCCTATAATCCCAGTACTTAGGAGGTTGAGACAGGAGGATCACAAGTTAGGGGCCTCCGCAACCTGTGAAATGCTGTCTCAAAATAATAATAATAATAATAATAATAATAATAATAATAATAATAATAATAAAGAAGAAGAAGAAGAAGAAGCAGCAGCAGCTGGGTGTGGTGGCACACGCTTGTAATCCCCGTGCTTAGGAGGCTGAGACAAGAAGATAGCACAGGTTCGAAGCCAGCCTCAGCTACTTAGTGAGGCTCTCAGCAACTTAGTGAGACCCTGTTTCCAAATAAAGTATAAAATAGGTCTAGGAGTAAAACCAGGAGGTAGAAAAGCCCCTGGATTCCACCCCCCAGTACCACAAATAATAACAATAATAATAAAAAAAATGTGCTAGGGTGTAGCTCGGAGATAGGATGCCCCTGGGTTCAACCTTCAGTACCAGGCTGGGCATGTTGGCAATGCTTGTAATTCCAGTACTTGGGAGGCAGAGACAGGAGGATCTCAGGTTTGCCACCAGCCTCTGCAACTTAGTGAGACCCTGTCTCAAAATAAAAAAAATAAAATAGGTCTGGGGGTATAGCTCAGAGGTAGAATGCTCTTGGGTTTCATTCCCAGTAACACACGCGTGCGCACACGCACACACACACACACACACACACGCACACGCACAATAGGTGGCCAGTAAAGACTCCTACCACAGTCTCTCAGACCCTGTAGTAACTGGTGACCCTCTATCTCTGTGCTCTGGGGCAAGGTGTTGGGTGGGCCATTTATATGAATGTTCAAGTTTACCAGTTTGATGATAAGACTCCAATCAAAAAGGAAATCTGGTGATCCGGGCGTGGTGGCGCACACTTGTAATCCCAGCATTTGGGAAGCTGAGACCTGAGGATTGCAGTTTGCAGACAGCCTCAGCTACTTAGTGAAAATAAAAGAATAAAAAATAGGGAAGGGGGTGTAGCTCAGAGGTTGAATGCTGCTGGGTTCCATCCCCAGTACCACAAAAAAAAAAAAAAAAAAAAGAAAGAAAGAAAGAAAGAAAAGAAAAGAAAAAAAGGAAATCTGGTATTGTTGGGGTATTTACCCCCAAAAAATGAAAACCAAACTACCAAACCAATGCAAAAACTAGGGAGAAATGGATAACAGCAGGAACTCTAGTTGAAGAAGGAGACCTATAGAGGTGCAGTTAAGGTGACCTATCTGAGGCGATGGGAGGGGGAAGATGGAAACTCTCTAAAGCACATGATGTACTTAAACAAACATATTAAGCCGGGCATGGTGGCACACACTTGTAATCCCTGCGCTTGGGAGGCTGAGACAGGAAGATCACAACAGGTTTGAGGGCAGCCTCAGCTACTTACTGAGGCCTCCGCAACTTAGTAAGACCCCATTTCTTTTTTTTTTTTTTTTTGGTGGTACTGGGGTTCCTGGAAGCCCTTCTTCCTCCAGGCTACACTCCCAGACCTATTTTATATTTTTGAAACAGGGTCTCTTACGCCAGCACGGCTGGCTTCGAACCTGCGCGATCCTCCTGTCTCCGCCTCCCAAGCGCGGGGATTACAAGCGTGCGCCACCATGCCCAGCCTAGACCCCATTTCAAAATAAAGAATAAGCCGGGCGTGGTGGCGTATGCTTGTAATCCCAGCATTCGGGAGGCTGAGATTAGAGGATCACGGTTCGTGGACAGTCTCAGCTACTTAGTGAGGCCCTCTGCAACTTAGTGAGACCTTGTTTCAAAATAAAGAATAAAAGATAGGGCAGGGGTGTATCTTGGAGGTTGAATGCCCCTGGGTTCCAATCCCAGACCTGGAAAGAAAGGAAGAAAGAAAGGAAGAGGAGAGGGAGAGGGAGAGGGAGAGGGAGAGGGAGAGGTAGAGAGAGAGAGAGAGAGAGAGAGAGGGGAAGGGAGGAGGGGAGGAGGGAAGAAATTAGGGCTGGGCCGGGCATGGTGACACACATTTGTAATCCCAGCATTCGGGAGGCTGAAACAGGAAGATTGCAATTCACAGACAGCCTCAGCTACTTAGTGAAGCTCTTCGAAACTCAGTGAGACCCTTTTTCAAAATAAAGAATAAAAAACAGGGCTGGGGGTGTAGCTCAGAGGTAAAATGTCCCTGGGTTTCATCTCCAGTACTGCAAAGTAAAAAAAAAAAAAAAAAAATATATATATATATATATATATATATATATATATATATATATATATATATATATGGTTGAGGTTTATCTTGGATGTAGAATTCCCCTAGGTTCCATCCCCAGTACTGCAAAATCAATCAATCAATCTCAGGGCACACAACTTTCATCATGGAGGATAGGAAATTTCATGGCATTCTTATTGTTGAAACTCCAGCCAAATCTCCACAAAGCTCCCCATAATTCTTCCCCCAGACTTGTCCATATCAACTCTGATCTACCTTCTCTGCCTTTTAGCTGACTCTGGAGTTCATGGATTCAACCATTGCTCCCCCCAGAGTTCATCACCATGCCAGAGCATGTGGACTCCCAAACGGAGCAGGACCTAGGTGGTCTCAAGAAAGTTTCAGCTGAAGGGTCATAGTCTCGGAGCGTACGTCCCCCAGTGCCCATCAAGACCTCCGTCCAGGTTGTGTAGTCTGTACTCTGTACTGAAAGCTGTTTTAGCCTCTGATTGGCCCACTCCGAATCCAGACCCGATCAGCATCCTTGGCCAGATGTCCCTGTCAGCCCTGCGCAGCACCGGTCAGGAGAGTCACCGCCTCGTTGCAGTCAGCACTTTTAGGGAGAACTCTCCTTCAGCCCGATCAGTACCCACTGAGGGACAGCTCCGACCGTCCCTGATCAGCACCCAGGGGCGGACAGCTCCCGCGGCCTCGGGGCGGCGCAGTCAGCCCGGCCGCGTCAGCTGGGACCTGGGCCACGGACCCCAACTCGGCCACTGTATTCACCGCGCAGCTCAGGGGTCCGCGTCCTTGGCGAGCCGCCCACAAGCCCACCCGCCCCGCCCATCCCTTCTCACTTGCCCCCTCGCCTCGAAACATCCCAGCCACGCGGCGCCTCCTAATCCGAGAGCCCGACTCGCCCTCGAGCCCCCGCCTCGGGGGCCCCCGCCCAGCCTCCAGCCTGCCTCCACGGTGGACCCACCCATCCTCCGCGACCTGCCCACCGGTCTCTCCCCTCCACCGCATCCTCGCCGCCTCCCAGACTCAGAGACCCCGCCCAGCCTCGGGCAGACTTCCTCCAGTTTCGCGACCTTCCGGGCGGACCCACCCATCCTCCGCGACCTCCCCACTCGGCTCTCCCCTCCACCGCATCCTCGGGCGCCCCAGCCTCGGTAGCCCCCGCCCAGCCTCGGGCTGACTTCCTCCAGGTTGGGAACCTTCCCAGTCTCCGCGGTGGACCCACCCATCCTCCGCGACCTCCCCACCGGTCCCTCCCTCCATCCCTCGGCCCGCAGGCCCCGCCCGCCCCGCAGGCCCCGCCCGCCCCTCCGCCCTGCGGCTGCCGCGGTGTCCTGCAGGGCGTCAGGTGCGCGCGGGCGGCGGGCGGGCGGCGTCGCCGGGGGGTCACGAGGTGAGCGGTGGGAGCGGGCCGAGGGCCGCAGCGGCCCAGGGCGCGGGCTGTGGTCCTCACCCCTCCCCCCCGCAGCCGGCCGGCCTTCCCGGGAAGATGGCGGATCGAGCAGAGATGTTTTCTCTCTCCACCTTCCACTCGCTGTCGCCGCCGGGCTGCAGGTACGCACTGCGCGCCTCGCGGGCCCTCGTCTGCCCGCGGCGAGCCCCTCGGAAGCCCCCAGGCCGCCTGCCCGGCCCCGCCACCCCTCCCCCACGTCCCCGCGGACCCAGGCCCCCTCGGCCACTGGGGACCCAGGCCGCCAGACCACTGACCGCTGCTGCCCACCCCCCACTCGTGGGCCTAGGGTCCTCGGCTCTGACCCCTACCTCCAGACCCGGCGACACGCCCCGCTCCCGAGGGGATGCTGCCGCACCCGCCCTGGCGGCTGACCTGTCAAGGGCGGCTCCCTGGACTGACCCTCTGCGGGCAGCCAGTAGGCAGGATGTCGGGCGTACGGCTGGTGCGGCTGGTGCTTAGCCGTGTCCTTTGGCCACACTGGACCTCCTTCAGTGAGGCCGGGGCCTGGAAAGAGTTGAAATCAAGGGGGGTGCCCGAGGGTAGGGCCTGCGGTGGGAAGTGGTTGGACCTTTAGGTCTAGGCCTGCCTGGAAGACAGAGAGGCAGGCACAGGCGCAGAGCAGGCTCGACCCCCTCCCTCTGCAGCAGCTCCAGCTCCCCTCCCCCTACCGGCTCAGGCTGTCTCTGGAGGCCGAGGCACTGACCCACTGGGACCTAGAGCAGGGCGGGGGAAGGGCGGCCCCTGGGGTGGCTTGGCCTCCAAGGGGGAGGGGTCCACTGGTGAGCAGGACTTGGGGTCTAGGTGGCAGCAGGATGTGGCCCTGGGAGTCGGGGCCTAGGTGGCCCCTGGGGTGGCTTGGCCTCAAAGGGGGAGGGGTCCACTGGTGAGCAGGACTTGGGGTCTAGGTGGCAGCAGGATGTGGCCCTGGGAGTCGGGGCCTAGGCGGCTCCTGGGGTGGCTTGGCCTCAAAGGGGGAGGGGTCCACTGGTGAGCAGGACTTGGGGTCTAGGTGGCAGCAGGGTGTGGCCCTGGGAGTCGGGGCCTAGGCGGCTCCCTCAGCCTTCCTCAGGACCAGCTCCCAGCAGGGTTGGCGGCTCTCTGACCTAGGCCTTCTCTCCAGGCCTCCCCAGGACATAAGCCTGGAAGAATTCGATGATGAAGACCTTTCTGAGATCACTGATGACTGTGGCCTGGGCCTGAGCTACGACTCGGACCACTGCGAGAAGGTGGGGAGGGCAAGAAGCATGATATCTCGCCCTGTTCCCTTAGGGCTTTGGGGTATCCTGTGCCTTGGGCTTCTTTGGCACCAATCCTGACACACTGTAGGCCCAGCACGACCCTGGGGAGGGAGAGGAGATTGTCTTTGCTTCAGATGCCTTCTGTCCTCAGACCCCTTCCTATGAATTTCTAACCCTCCAGCTGCTATCTCAACCTTATCCCCTCCTAGCCCTGTCTTCACTGCTACAGGCTCCATCTGCCTCCCTCAAGCAGATGTCCTGTGGGAAGAGCGGGGGGCTTCCAGGTGCCGGGAGTGGAGCAGGCTGCCCCCCTTGGGGGGCTTGCAGCCTGGCTGGGGAGGAGGATCTGTAGGAGACAGTGGCCACCCAAGTGGTAGAGGCCAGCTTCCCACTGGACACAAGGTGAATGAGGGGGAAGGGTGATTTAGGTGGTTGAATCAAAAAGACCTCCCATGCCGGGCGTGGTGGCGCACGCTTGTAATCCCAGCATTTGGGAGGCTGAGACTGGAGGATCACGGTTCATGGACAGCCTCAGCTACTTAGTGAGACCCTCCGCAACTCACTGAGACCCGGTTTCAAAATAAAGAATAAAAAACTGGGCAGGGAGTGTAGCTCGGATGTCAGATGCCCCTGGGTTCTATCCCCAGACCTGGAAAAACAAACAAACAAACAAACAAACAAACAAACAAAAAAGAGAACTCCTAGAGGAAATGTCAGCCATACCCTGAGGTCAGCAGCAGCCAGGCAGAATGTAAGAAGGAGGAGAGGATCAGGAGTGCCAGAGGCCCTGGGGTTGGTTCAGTTTTAGTGAGTCCTTGGACTGCAGACTGTCCCTCCATTTTCCTTTTTTTCCCCCCCCGTGGTCCTGGGGATTGAACCTAGGGGCATTCTACCTCTGAGCTATACCTCCAGCCCTATTTTATTTTTTTATTTTGAAACAGGGTTTCACTAAGTTTCAGAAGGCCTTGCTAAGTTGTTGAGGCTGGCTGTGAATATGTGATCCTCCTGTCTCAGCCTCGCAAGTACTGAGCTTACAATCATGTGCCACCAGGCTTAATCCCTTCCTTTTATTTTTTTTATTTTGTGGTACTAAGGATGGAAGCCAGGGCATTCTGCCTTTGAGCTACACCACCAGCCCTACTTTTATTCTTTATTTTGAAACAGAGTATCACAGAGTTACAAAGGGCCTGCTAAGTAGTAGCTGAGGCCGTCCTCCAACCGCTATCCTCCTGTTTCAGCCTCCCAAATGCTGGATTACAAGCATGCGCCATCACACCTGGCTTAATCTCTTCATTTATACATTTGTTTGCTCTTGCTAAATATCCACTGAGGCCTAGGTGCTGTTCCCTCGGGTGGGTGTACCAGTGCACAATGTGGACGTGACCTTGCCCTGGTGGGGCTTGCCATCCAAGGGGGGAGACAAAACCAAAACTGTTATGAATTGTGTGTTAAAATGCTTTGAAGGAGCTGGGCGTGGTGTTGCATGACTATCATCCTGGTACTTGGGAGACTGAGACAGGAGGGTTGCAAATTGGAAGACAGCCTCAGCAATACAATGAGATTCTCAGCAATTTAGCAAGATCCTGCTTCAAAACAAAAGACAAAATCAGGCTGGGGGTATAGCTTGGAGGTAGAATGCCCCTGGGTTCAATCCTTATTACCCCAGCACATATACACAAGGCTATGAAGAAAACAGAGTCCAGTGTTAAATATGATGGGGTTTTAGGCTGATAAGTGGCTAGAAGGTGGGTTGGGACCACTCTGAGAACATGTCACTCAGTCTCCGAAGTTTAGGCCCTTCTCAAGAAATAGAGCAATCTCTGTGGATCTTAAGCAGATTCTTAAAAGCACTGCTCTGTTGGTGGAGGTGGGATGGGGGTTTCGTGAACTGGAAGGGAGCTCCATGACTTCTTCTCCCTGCCTTCCCTCCTCCTTCCGCACTTTGGCTTAGCCCTTGTCTCCTTCCTGCAGGACAGCCTCTCCCTGGGACGCTCGGAGCAGCCACACCCCATCTGCTCCTTCCAGGATGATTTTCAGGAGTTTGAGATGATCGATGACAACGAAGAGGAGGAGGAGGAGGAGGATGAAGAGGAGGAAGGAGATGAGAAGGGCAAGGAGGGAGGAGGACCTGGATCAGAGGCTCCTGCCCGGGAGCCCCTCATCCCCTCCCCTTCCCTGGAGGAGCCCCACAAGCACCGGCCTACCACACTCCACCTGACTACACTGGGAGCCCAGGTGAGGGTCCTGACTCAGTACCTAGAGCTGGACCTTAGTTCACAGCACCTGGGACCCTGCCACCTGGTAGACCCCTTCCTCAGTGCCCCTTTCTTGTCCCTCTGCCCAGGACTCCTTGAATAACAATGGAGGCTTTGCCCCAGCACCTCCAGTCTCCTGGATGGAGACAGTGCAGGCCCAGGAGCCCTTCAGAGGTGAGGGGGGTTGCCAGGGTGGGGGGAGGGGAGGAGAAAGCTGCTGACGGCTGGAAGGAGGCCTGGCCCGTGATGATGACGCCCCATGCCCTGCCTTGCAGAGCTCCCTGGCCCCCTCCCACCCGTGGGAGAGGGGCTCTGCGAGGCGCAGTCTCTAGTGTGCCCAGGTTGTGACTGTGAAGGGAACCGGCCCCCGGATCCCCCTGCACCCGGCGGGGCTTCTCCATCCTCGGATCCTGGCATCGAGGCAGACCTGAGAAGCCGCTCAAGTGGGGACCAAGGGGGACGGCGCAGCAGCCAGGAGCTCTCCTCGCCAGGATCTGACTTGGAGGAAGCTGGTGGCGCCCACCTGGGGCGCATGATTTCTTCCATCTCTGAGACAGAGCTGGAGCTGAGCAGCGATGGCGGCGGCAGCAGCAGCGGCCGCTCCTCGCATCTCACCAACTCCATAGAGGAGGCTTCCTCACCCGCTTCGGAGCCGGAGCCAGAGCCAGAGCCAGAGGCCCTGTGCGAGCCCCTGCGCCGTCCGGCCTTCCTGCCTGTGGGTCCTGACGAAACCAACAGCGAGTATGAGTCTGGCTCCGAGTCAGAGCCAGACCTCAGTGAGGACGCGGACTCGCCCTGGCTGCTCAGCAACCTGGTGAGCCGCATGATCTCGGAGGGCTCCTCGCCCATCCGCTGCCCGGGCCAGTGCCTGTCTCCTGCACAGCGCCTGCCTGGGGAGCCCGGCTCACCGGCCGGCGGGACCACCGAGGACTCCCATTACCCCGAGGCGGCCGGGGGGCCCGGCGTGGAGCTGGTGGACATGGAGACATTGTGTGGGCCGCCTCCACCGGCCCCCACAGCACCTCAGCCTGGGCCTGCGCAGCCAGGGCCCTGTCTATTCCTCAGCAACCCAACCCGCGACACCATCACACCACTGTGGGCGGCATCTGGCCGCGCCCCCCGCCCAGGCCGCGCCTGCTCAGCCACCTGCTCTGAGGAAGAGGATGAGGAGGATGAGGAGGACGAGGAGGATGCCGAGGACAGCGTGGGACCTCCAGGGGGCAGGGGCCCTGGCTCCGCAGCGCCGCTGGACGCTTCGCTGGTGTACGACGCGGTCAAGTACACGCTGGTGGTAGATGAGCACACGCAGCTAGAGCTGGTGAGCCTACGGCGCTGTGCAGGCCTGGGCAACGTCAGCGAGGAGGACAGCGGCGGCGAGGCCAGCGAGGAGGAGGTGGGGGCTGCACTGCTAGGCGATCAGGTCCCTGGCGACGCCTCTCCTGACAGCCCTGACCTCACCTTCTCCAAGAAGTTCCTCAACGTCTTTGTCAACAGCACATCTCGGTCCTCCAGTGAGTGGAAGGTGGGGAGAGGGGAAGTAGGGCTCTTAGGCCCCAGGCCCCATCCGGACCCCCAGAGTGCCTGGGGGTCTTGAAGCTCTTGGAGTCAAGGCTGGACACTGTCCTCCATCCCAGAACTGGGACATCGGTCCTTCTCAGACCTGCCTTCAAGCAGGGACGGGGTTCTGCCCCAACCCCTGACGGGCTGGCTCTTCCTCCCTCCTTGATAGGACGCCCCACGACAGCTTGCTGGGGGAGGGAACTTGGCTGCTGCTCAAGACCAGACCTTCAAGTATTCCCCTTCCCCGAGTCCGCCTCGCCCCATTTCTGCCTTCTCTGTCTGTCTCAGGCACGGAATCCTTTGGCCTTTTTTCCTGTCTGGTCAATGGGGAAGAGAGAGAGCAGACTCACCGGGCTGTCTTCAGGTACAGCTTCCGCTGGCCATTGGTACTCCCCGGCTTCAGCCCACAGACGTCAAAGGCACCGCTGGGCAAGACCTGGCCTGCCTGCCCTGCCTCAGTGGCCTTTCACTTGCCCTCAGGTTCATCCCTCGCCATCCTGATGAGCTGGAGCTGGATGTGGATGACCCAGTTTTGGTGGAGGCCGAGGAAGATGACTTCTGGTTCCGGGGCTTCAATATGCGCACAGGGGAACGTGGAGTGTTCCCTGCCTTCTATGCCCACGCAGTGCCCGGCCCTGCCAAGGACCTGCTGGGTGAGGCCTGGTCCCGGAGCGGTGGCTTGTATTCCCAGACTCTCCCACTGTCTCTGCTGACCTGACCCGTGTGACATCCAGGGAGCAAGCGGAGCCCCTGCTGGGTAGAGCGCTTTGATGTGCAGTTCCTGGGCTCTGTGGAGGTGCCGTGTCACCAGGGCAATGGCATCCTGTGTGCAGCCATGCAGAAGGTGAGTGTGGCGGCAGGTGTGGGCAAGGCCCGCGGGCCCTTGGGGCTCCTATCCAGCCTCCTCCAGGAAGGGGCAGGGCAGCTCAGTGCGGGCACTCCTGACCCTGATTCAGAGGCCTAGCAGACAGACCTCAGGCAGAGTTGGCAGCTGTCCCCATAGCCCTGGGTCTCGGTCAGTTCACTGGGTCTTTACCTTTGTCCTCCTCCTCTCCCTGTCTGAACACTGAGACCACTTCTCACCGCTCCGTCCTCCTCAAGGGTCATTTGCTCCTTACCTATTCCCTGAGTGGACATTTAGTGCATGCCTGCCCACTTGCCAGTCTTGAGACTGAGGTGGGAAGGCAGCAGGGAGCAGGACAGACCACCCTGCATTGGGGAGCTCCTGTCAGTTCACCCAGACCTGTGAGGAACCCGGGGTGGGGGCTCCCGGTGCCTGAGCCAAGAGGAGAAGCTGGCTGGAGGGACAGGGAGATGAGGTAGGCTGGGCACAGAGCAGCAACTGGCTTGTCCTGAGACCAAGGCCACCCTCTTATCTCCAGAATCCTGTTTTTGGGGTCTTCAGTGCCAAGACTCTTCAGATAATCTAAAAACCCCAGGAGCATAGCTCTGCCAAGGGTAAGAGAGAGAAGCCCTTGTAGGTCACTCAAGACTTTTTTTCTCCAACCTTTCCCTCAGATTGCCACTGCCCGGAAACTGACTGTCCACCTGCGCCCTCCTGCCTCCTGTGACCTTGAGATCTCTCTGCGGGGGGTCAAGCTGAGTCTGAGTGGAGGAGGGCCTGAGGTGGGGGTGTGGGACCCTGGGGACCAGAGGGAGACTGGGGTACAGAGGGTGAGAGGGTCTGGCCTGGGGGCAAGCTACCACCTGAGGGATGTCCAGCAGGCGGGGGGCAGGAGTGGCCATAGGCCTCCTCTGTCCAACTTAGGGTGCCTCTGCCCATCTCTGCTCTAGTTCCAGCGCTGCAGCCATTTCTTCCAGATGAAGAACATCTCATTCTGTGGCTGTCACCCTCGCAACAGCTGGTGAGAGTCTTAGCCTCTCCCCAGGGTCCTGCGGGGAGGGCTGCCGTATTCTACTCCCCACACCTGCACCATGTGATGCTTCATTGTGAGCTGACTTCTGGAGACGTGGATCAAGCAGGCTCCCAGCTGGTCTGGATAGGGAGAGACAGATGCTGGGGTGCTGCGGGTGGTCTGGCAGATGTCTGAATGGGCACCATGGGCAAAACTGTGAGGTTAGCTTTGTCCTTCCAAGACTCATGAGGGCAAAGCTTAAAAGTCAAGCAGGTAGCCGGGCATGATGGAGCACACTTGTAATCCCAGCATTCGGGAGGCTGAGACAGGAAGATCGCAGTTTGCAGACAGCCTCAGCTACTTAGTGAGGCCCTCTGCAACTCAGTGAGACCCTATTTCAAAATAAAAAATAAAAAATAGGAGCCGGGTGTGGTGGTGCACGCTTGTAATCCCAGCATTCAGGAGGCTGAGACCAGAGGATCGCGGTTCGCGGACAGCCTCAGCTACTTAGTGAGGCCCTCTGCAACTCAGTGAGACCCGGTTTCAAAATAAAGAATAAAAATAGGTCAGGAGGTGTAGCTCGGAGGTCAAATGCCCCTGGGTTCCATCCCAAGACCCGCAAAAAAATAAATAAATAAAATAAAAATAGGGCTGGGCATGTTGCTCAGAGGGAGAAAGCCTCTGGGTTCCACCCCCGGTACTGCAAAAAAAAAAAAACTATATGAAAAATAAATAAATAAATAAATAAATAAATAAATAAATAAATAAATAAATGAGCTGGCCAGGTGGGAACTGGATACTGTGTGGGCCAGACAGGGCCCACACAGAGGAGACACAGGAACCAATCACAGACGCAGTGCGTCAGTTCAGGAGGAAGGCTTGGAGCAACTACTCACAGACCACAAGGCAGACAGAATGGCCAGGCAGAGTGAGGGGAGGAAGGGAAGGGAAAAAGAACTGCCGTGGGGGAGCAGTGGGCCATGGGGGCTGATGGCTTCCTCCCCAGCCACAGACCTCTGCCCATGGGGCCCTAGCATCCTGGTGAAGGAGAGAAGAGGCTCAAAGGACTGGAGGAGCAGGAAGAGGGGTGCTCAGGGCAGGTGGAGTGCAGCGTAGATGTGTTACTGCCAGAGCTGAGGCTGGTGATGGGTGTCAGGAATGTCATGGGGACTTGTGTGCAAAAAGGATGAGTGCAGTTTCTCCTCTCCAATGAGGAAAGATGGTTGAGATGCTACTTAGAGGGGTGGGAGCCAGAAGAGAGCACCAGGGCCCAGGCCAAACTGTCAGAAGCCCCGGAGCCTCAAGAACAGCTGGCTGGGGTGGCACTGTTAGGAGACCAAAAGAACCACCTTATTTCTCATCTGGGGAAACTGGGTGCCACAATCCTAGGATTCTGGGGTGGATGCTGACCTACAGTGATTCTATGGAGGAAAGAATGTCAGGTGAGCTTTGGTGTCAAAATGAGGAGCCGTTTCCAGGCCTAGACCATCCGGTACTGGTTGCTTCAGACCCCAGACCAGGTCCCACACACGAGAGGCACTAGGGAAATTGTTTTAGGCAGCGGTTAATTTGGCTCATTGGGAAGCATGTGGAAGATGAGAAATGTACTGAGTGTGCTGTTCCAATGAGGTAGGGAAGTGTAGGGCGAAGAGCGCAGGCTGCTCCTGTACCGTGGCAGTCCAGCACCAACACAGACTGGCTCTGTGCCTTGAGCAAGATGACGAGCCTCTCTTGTGAGAGGGCTTTTGTAAGGCTTATTTGATTTAATAATATAAAGCTCTTAGTAAACTTAGTAAGCATCATTTAAGCATTAGCCATTATTTTAATGACTTGAGACGGATCTTGTAATATATTCGTGGACAATAGGCTGTATTGTCCTGTCAGTGGAGCGATTGTATGGGTTTGCATCTGTGGAACCACAAGCCAGAAGCTGCGGGGCAGTGGATCATATTGGCCCAGTGTCTGGGTGGGGTGGGGTCTGGAGTGTCAGGGTGTCAGAGTGACAACCCTACCTTCTGAAGAGGATCAATACTAATGTCTTGGATGAAGAGGCGAAAGGGACCAGTTAAGTCTGAGTGTCCTGCCCAGAAGGGCGGAGCTGCTTCTCTAGTTGTAGTGAAAGGTGGCATATGAGTGAGTTCTATTTTTTAATTTATTTTTATTTTTATTTTTTGTGGTACTGGAGATTGAACACAGGTATTTTACCTCCAAGCTACACCTCCAGCCCAATTTTATTTCTTATTTGGAACCTAGGTCTCACTAGGTTGCTGAGAGCCTCACTAAGGTGCTGAGACTGGCTTCAAACCTGTGATTCTCCTGTCTCAGCCTCACAAGTACTGGGATTACGGGCATGCGCCACTGTGCCTGGCCCAAGTGGGTTTTTTTTTTTTTTTTGGGTGGGGGGGTGTTACTGGGGTTCCTAGAAGCCCTTCTACCTCCAGGCTACACTCCCAGACCTATTTTGTACTTTTTTTTTTTTTTTTTTTTTTGAAACAGGGTCTCTTAAACCAGTAAACCAGCGGGGCTGGCTCCGAACCAGCGTGATCCTCCTGTCTCCACCTCCCAAGCGCAGGGATTACAAGCGTGCGCCACCACGCCCGGCCCCAAGTGGGTTTTAAAGATAGGGTGGTATCCAATTCTGGAGGCCTGATCTAGGCGGGACCTGCTCCTTTATCCTGGGCCATCTCTGGGCCTGGGAGGCTGCCAGGCTCTGCCCAGCCATCAGGAATTAACACTAGCTCCTTTGGGTGCACACTACTGTACTTGAACAGGGACCCCAAGAAGCACCCTCAGAGCTGGACATCTTGTGCCTCCCACAGTCCTGTCCCCTGCCTCCCCCAAGCTGTTCCTGCCCCTTCTCTCAGACCTTTAGGGCATGCTGGA
Source organism: Muscardinus avellanarius (assembly GCF_963383645.1). Taxonomy (NCBI): domain Eukaryota; kingdom Metazoa; phylum Chordata; class Mammalia; order Rodentia; family Gliridae; genus Muscardinus; species Muscardinus avellanarius. The sequence continues at coordinate 208,047 of NC_137797.1, read as the reverse complement.
AGCTGGGTCAGAGCTCTGATGGCCTCTTCACTCTGCTTCCTGCAGCTATTTTGGCTTCATCACCAAACATCCCCTGCTGAGCCGCTTCGCCTGCCATGTCTTTGTGTCCCAGGAGTCCATGAGGCCAGTGGCGCAGAGCGTGGGGTGAGTGGGGTCCCAGCTGGGTGGAGAGGCAGGTGGGAAGGAGAGACAGGTGCATTGCCCCAGGGTGGGGGCAGGGCAGCATGGTGGGAGAGTCAGGAAAAGGCACAGTGGCATGGACCTAAATGCTGGGGCAGCGGGGAGGCTGGGGCTGAGGATGGTGCCTCTCCCCAGCCGCGCCTTCCTGGAGTACTACCAGGAGCACCTGGCATACGCCTGCCCCACAGAGGACATCTACCTGGAGTAGCCGCCACCGCCCTTGGCTCCTGCTGCCTGCCGCCCAGGGCAGCCACGGCTGGGGCGTCTCAAGGTCACCAAGGCTTTGGCAAGGACTGGATTGGGGGCATGTGGGACCTTAAATTTGTGGGAGTCTCTGGGCTGGGAATTCTTATCCTCAATCCCCAGGACAGGGCTGTGGGGGCTGGAGAGAGTGGAGCCCTGGTGCCCCCACCTTTCCTCTGATGCACCCCTTATGATGCCCTCTTCTGTCTGTCCCTCAGCCTCCCTTCTTTGCCCTCCTCTGTCTCCTGCCCCTTTCTGTGCCTGCAGACCTTGCCCTTTGCCCTCTACTCTGGGTCAGAGCTTGGGGGTGCTGAAGGCGAGGCTAGAGACTGGTGATGTCAGCCCCCCAGTGGTCCCCTCCTGCACCTCCCCTGTGATTTATAAAGGAATTTTAATTTTTATATAGTGAATCTCAAGGGATCATCCCATCCTTGACCACAGAGACAGAGGGACGCCCCCTCCCCCAGGGAGCTGGGGGGAAGTGGGGAGGGCTCCCGAGAGCCCTGGGCGCCTAGGAGTGGATAGATGCTCCCTGAAGCCCTGTGCCACTAGGAAGGGGGTGCCTGTCGCCCTCGCAACATCTGCTTTGCCGCTACACCCCCGCAGCCCAGCGTGTATCTGCCCTGCGTGCGTTGCACGCTGTGTATGTGGGCCTTGCCCATGGCCTCAATAAACTCTGCTTGGTGTGATCCTGGCTGTTTCTAAGGGGGTGCTGAGACTGAGCAGTGCCCAGATGCTACCTAAGGTGGTAGCAACTCGGGACATGGGGTTATGGGAATCCAGAGAACTCTCTAGTACTTTCCGAAGTCGTGCAGGCTCAGATGGCTGCTTCGTTGCCCCAAGGCCTCCTCATTGTATCCCAGGCCCCCATGAAGATACTTTCCAGATACACTTGAGTCACCAGAGAAGGCACTGGTGGCCGCTCCCATGTGAGGCCTGGGAAGTGGTGCAGACTCCTTGAAAAATAATCTGCTTAGATCTTAATTACATTAACTAATTTATTTAACTATTTATCTTGTGGTACTGGGATTGGAACCCAGGGGCATTCTATCTCCATGCTATACCCCAGCCCTATTTTTTTATTCTTTATTTTTTGTAGTACTGGGGGTGGAACCCAGAGGCTTTCTACCTCCAGGCTATGCTCCCAGGCCTATTTTTATATTTTATTTGGAGACAGGGTCTCACTAAGTTGCCGAGAGCCTCACTAAGTAGCTGAGGCTTCAAACCTGTGCGATCCTCCTGTCTCAGCCTCCCAAGCGCGGGGATTAAAAGTGTGCGCCACCATGCCCGGCTTATTCTTTATTTTGAAACAGGGTCTCACTGAGTTGCAAAGGCCCTCACTAGCTGAGGCTGTTCTTGAACAGTGATCCTCCTAAATGTTGGGATTACAAGCGTGTGCCACCATGCCCAGCTTACTTAGATCTTTAAAATAGTATTTAAAAGCTGGGTATGGTGGCACACGCTTGTAATCCCAGTACTTGGGAGGCTGAGAAAGGAGGATCACAGGTTCATGGCCAGCCTCAACTACTTAGTGAGGCCCTCCACAACTTAGTGAGACCTTGTTTCCAAATAAAGAATAAAAAAGTAGGGCTGGGAGTGTAGCTTGGAGATAGAATGCCCTGGGTTCCATCCCCAGTACTGGGGGGGGGGGGGGAAGGTACTTAAAGAGTTCTCCGTAGCCAGGCATTGGTGGTGCACGTATGTAATCCCAGCATTCAGGAGGCTGGGACCGGAGGATTGCTGACAGCCTCAGCTACTTAGTGAGGCCTTCTGCAACTTAGTGAGACCCTGTTTCAAAATAAAGGATAAAAAAAAAATAGGGCAGGGGGTGTAGCTCAGAGGTCAAATACCCCTGGGTTCCATCCCCAGACCCCCCCCAAAAAAAAAAAAAGTTTTCCACAAACTGGATGTGGTGGCGGCAGGTTCAAGGCCAGCCTCAGCAATTTAGCAAGACCTTGCTTCAAATAAAAAAATGAAAAATGGCTAGGGGCTGGGATGTAGCTTGGAGGTAGACTGCCCCTCGCTTCAGTCCCCAGTACAAAAAAAAAAAAAAAAAAAAGCCAGAATAGGACTCTTTCACTACCCCTGATGACTAGGTCCCACTGTGTCCCCTCAGGCCTCCTGGGTGACCCCTAGCTCTGGGAGGTTGGGACATGGTGGTTGGCATGGAGGGTGGGGCTGGGTAGAGGCAGCAGTTGAAGGGTGACAAGGCTTAGTTGAAAGGTTGGGCAAAGGGAAGTGTGAAAATCATGACACGTCTACTCCTGCCGCTTGGTGGGCCAACACAGAAAAAGTCACGTGACGTCACAAAGTGATGCAGTGGATGCCTGAGGCCGGGTTCTCCATGGAACCAGAACCTCACATTCTCACCCCTCAGGCCGGAACAGTCCATGTGTCCAAGGAAAGGAAGAAAAACTGAGAAAACTGAAAAGCTACGTAGCACTGTAAAAAGGCAGACAGCACCCTGTGTGTGCACTTAGAACCTGCAGGGGTGTGTGGGGGTGAGGCCTCAGCTGCCCTCCCTCCAACCCTGCTTCCCTGGCCCAGCCTCCCTCTGCAGACTCGCCTGCCCTTCCAGCAGTTCCCTTTCCCTGCTGGGCCCCTGCGTCTGCCACCTGCCACCTCTCCAGCTCCCTGCCAGGGTCTTAGGTCTGGCCCTGGCTCCCTCACGGCTCTGACCTCCTGCAGACTTAGTGTGCAGCTCTGTGTGTGTTCCCAACTCTGGCTCACCTCCAGGTCCCTCCCACACTTGGCACTGGCTAATGCTCCGCAGAACTACCTGTGAAGGGTGTTGGGCCACCTTGAACCCACAGAGCTTTCCTCCGCCCTCTTCATCTCTGTTGTTTCACGCTGTCTCCCAGTCGCCCGAGCTGAAGGCCTGGGGCCACCCAGACTGCTTCCTACTGTCATCTTCACCCCCTCTCTGTCCCCCTAAAGTATACCCCTCACCCCAGACCCTACCCCTTTGCTCCTGGGTCAAACTACCTTGAGTTTTCTCCTAAAAACTGGGCAAAACCCAGCCTCCTCCGGCCCCTGCCTTACAGCCTGCACCTCTAATCTATGCCCACCGAGCAAACACTGCATCCTGAACTCTGCAGGTGCTCCCTGCTGAACCTCAGCCTGACCCACCAGCTCTGCTCCAGCCCCGTCTTCCCTCCACCCCGTTGCTCCCCAGTTTCCTGAGCTCTCTGCCAGAGGACCTGCCGCCTACCATGCTTGTGGTGAGGAGGTGTCCTCCTGGTCACTAGAGGGCGCTAGGATTCCTGGGCTGGAATGAGGTAGCGGGCCCGCCTCTTGCTCCCTCTGCTGGGTAACGGTGCCCTAGAGCTCTGTGTAAGACCTCCAACTCCAGTTTTCTGACTTTTGGAAGTCTAGCCAAGTAAAGCACCCTACAAAACTTTATACACAAAAACGTTCACTGCATTCTTCACTCATTGCATGCGGCAGGCAATCCTTGGCATGGCGAAAGGTAAAATAGACTAATGAAAGCCGAAAAGTAATCTAAATACTGACCAATAGAGTTCACTAAATTATATTTACTTAAATATTGAGATGTGAAAAAGTGCTCTTATTAGCATTTTGTAATAATATAGAAAATATTTGTTGACACTATTAAGAGAAAAACAACACAAAGAATCATAAACAGTATGCTAGAGACTGCTGAAACCAACTGCAAAGAAACTTGAAAAATGTTAACAGTTGAAACTAAGGGGAAACCGAGCAAGCCCTTTAACTCACATGCTTTTTTTTTTTTTTTTTTTTTTTTTTTTTGGTACTGGGGATGGAACCCAGGGGCCTTCTATCTCTGGGCTACACTCCCAGACCTATTTTATATTTTATTTGGAAACAGGGTCTCTTAAACCAGCTAAGGCTGGCTTCGAACCTGCGCGATCCTCCTGTCTCCACTTCCCAAGCACGGGGATTACAAGCCTGCGCCACCACACCCAGTTTAACTCACATGCTTTTAGTTATTGTGTTTACCACCAACTTTAAGGCCGCTTAGCTACATAGTCTTCTCCCACACAGTGGCCAAAGGTTGCCCAAGTTGTCTTTCAGGGCCTAGGAGGTAGCTCATGCCATGTGACACCCCGGCCCTTCACTTGGGCTTGTGCCAATGATCCACAGGGGGCCTCTGGGCTTCAGAGGCCGAGACACCCTGGGTCCGAACCTGTGTCCTGGGAGGAGCCGACTACACTCAGCACCCACTGCCCCTCTTCACCATCTCCAGCCCCTTCCCCATGCCTCAGTCAGCCCCACACCTTCACCTTCATGCCAGAGCATGAAGAGCAATACCAGGCTGGGCGTGGTGGCGCACGCTTGGAATCCCTTGGGAGGCGGAGACAGGAGGATCGCGCAGGTTCGAAGCCAGCCGCGCTGGCTTAAGAGACCCTGTTTCCAAATAAAAAAGTATTAAATAGGTCTGGGAGTGTAGCCTGAAGGTAGAAGGGCTTCCAGGGACCCCAGTACCACTAAAAAAAAAAAAAAAATGAGCAATACCCCTGAGTCCTATCCTCGGGGCAGATTGGAGGTACTCCCCTCATCCTTGGCACCTTGTGAGTAAACTCTTCTTTTTCTGCAAAACTTAGGCTTCAGTGGTTGGTGTCCTATGTAGTAGGCAAAGCTGGTCTCATTCAGTTGCCCAGTCCTGGCTAGAGCTGGGGCTGGTGCATTTTCCTTTATTTTTATAATAGTAATAATAATAATTTGGTGGTACTGGGGATGGAACCCTTCTACCTCTGGGCTACACTCTCAGAACTTTTTTTTATATTTTATTTGGAAACAGGATCTCTTGAGCCAGCAAGGCTGGCTTCGAACCTGCACAATCCTCCTGTCTCCGCCTCCCAAGCATAGGGATTACAAGCGTGCGCCACCACACCCGGCTTCCTTTATTTTTAAAGATTTTTTTTTGTGATATTGGGGATGGAACCCAGAGGCTTTCTACCTCTGGTCTACACTCCCAGACCTATATTTTATTTGGAAACAGGATTTTACTAGGTTGCTGAGAACCTCATTAAGTAGCTGAGGCTGGCTTTGAACCTGAAGTTGTCTTAATTATTTTTAGTATTATATCCTGAATATTAGAGACCTCCAAGTGCAAATAGAAACATGCACAGAAAAACTAAAAATAAAGAAGTGAGATATATTAAACTCAGAAAGTTATTTTTACCGCAATAAAATTACCTTGTAGGATTATCATAGGATTAAATCAGTTTATCAGCCATGGCATGGGCAGTGCTCTGGTGAGTGTTTATTTTTTTGTGTGTGAGATTCTAGGATTGAACATAGGACATTCTGCCTTTGAGCCACAACCCCAGCCCCTTCCCCCCTTTTTGAAACAGGGTCTCACTAAGTTGCTGAAGCTGGCGTCAAACCTGTAACCTCAAACCTGTTTCAGACACCCAAGATCTGGAATTATAGGCATGCATAACCATGTCTGACAAGTTTTTATTTTTATTTATTTATTTTTTATTTTTTGGTGGTACTGGGGTTCCTGGAAGCCCTTCTCCCTCCGGGTTACACTCCCAGACCTATTTTATATTTTTTTATTTGGAAACAGGGTCTCTTAAGCCAGCGAGGCTGGGTCCGAACCAGTGCGATCCTCCTGTCTCTGCCTCCCAAGTGCAGGGATTACAAGCGTGTGCCACCACGCCCGGCAAGTTTTTATTTTTATAAACACCATATAAACTAGAATAGGGAATTTCTAAAATTCTAGAGTAACACATGGTTATTATAGATTTTTTTTTTTTTTTTTTTTTTTTTTTGCGGTATTGGGAATGGAACCCAGGGGCATTCTACCTCTGAGTAACACCCCCAGCCTTTTTTTTTATTATTATTCTTTATTTGGAAACAGGGTCTCACTGAGTTGCAAAGGGCCTCACTAAGTAGCTGAGGCTGGCTTCAAACCTGCTCAATCCTCCTGTCTCAGCCTCCCAAGTGCGGGGGTTACAAGTGTGTACCAACATGCCTGGCCTATTATAGAAATTTTGAAGGCTGTAGAAAATAGAAGCTAGGGAGCTGGATGTGGTAGCACATGCCTAGAATCTCAGTACTTTGGAGGCTGAGACAGGAGGAACACAATTCGAGAGTAGCTTCCGCAATTTAGTGAGACTCTCAGGAACCTAGTGAGACCCTGTTTCAATACAAAAATCAAGCCGGGCGTGGTGGCGCACGCTTGTAATCCCCGCGCTTGGGAGGCGGAGACAGGAGGATCGCGCAGGTTCGAGCCAGCCACTCTGGTTTAAGAGACCCTGTTTCCAAATAAAAATATAAAATAGGTCTGGGAGTGTAGCCCGGAGAAGGCTTTCATCCCCAGTACAAAAAAAAAAATCAGCCTTGAGTGGTGGAACACGCTTGTAATCCCAGCATTCAGGAGGCTGAGACCAGAGGATCGTGGTTCATGGACAGCCTCAAGTACTTAGTGAGGCCCTCTGCAACTCAGTGAGACCCTGTTTCAAAATAAAGAATAAAAAATAAGGCAGGGTGTAGTTCAGAGGTAGAATGCCCCTGGGTTCTATCCCCAGACCTGCAAATAAGTAAATAAATAAATAAATAAATAAATAAATAAATAAATAAAATAAATAAGCTGGGTGTGATAGTGCACGCTTGTAATCCCAGTACTTGGGAGGTTGAGACAGAAGGATCACAGGTTCGCTGCCAGCCTTAGCAACTTAGTGAGGCCCTCCGAAATCTAGTGAGACCCTGTTTCAAAATAAGGAACAAATAAGCTTGGGTGTAGCTTGGAGGTAGAATGACTCTAGATTCACTCCCCAGTACTAAAATAAACAAACAAAACCAAAATTTGAGTGGCCAGAAAAATCAGAAAAAAAATCACAGGAATGAATTTTAACTTTCATTTGTCAGTTTGCAAGAAAAATGTAGCTCTATGCCGGGCGTGGTGGCGCAGGCTTGTAATCCCCGCGCTTGGGAGGCAGAGACAGGAGGGTCGCTCAGGTTCAGAGCCAGCCTCGCTGGCTTAGGAGACCCTGTTTCAAAAATATAAAATAGGTCTGGGAGTGTAGCCCGGAGGTAGAAGGGCTTCCAGGAACCCCAGTACCACCAAAAGAAAATGTAGCTCTAAACATATGATTAGTGAGATGCTGCCAGCCCTCGCGGGGCCGCGCTCGCTCAGCCGCCGCCGCCCGGGGCAGGATGAGCTGCTGCAGGGCTTCACCGTGCGGCCCGAGGCGGACTGCCTTCGCGTGCCTGCCGCAGGAGGGCGGCGGCTGCGGCCACGAGGGCAGCACTGGGGGGCCGCGCCCCCAGCAAGGGGTCCACTTCCGAGGAGCCCCACGCGCTCCGACTCCGAGAACGGCGAGGAGGAGGAGGAGGCCGCGGACGCCGGGGCCTTCAACTCTCCAGTAATAAAGCGATTCACAAGGCGTGCCTCAGTGTGTGCAGAAGCTTACAATCCCGATGAAGAAGAAGATGATGCAGGGTCCAGGATGATACATCCCCAAACTGATGGTCAAAGAAATAGATTGCGAGAAGCTTGCAAAGACATCCTGCTGTTTAAGAACCTGGATCCGGAGCAGATGTCTCAAGTATTAGATGCTATGTTTGAGAAATTGGTCAAAGAAGAACATGTAATTCATCAAGGTGATGATGGTGACTTTTATGTAATTGATAGAGGAATATTTGATATTTATGTAAAATGTGATGGTGTTGGAAGAGGTGTTGGCAACCATGATAATCGTGGGAGTGTTGGTGAACTGGCCTTATAATGTACAATACGCCCAGAGCAGCTGCCACCACTGCTACCTCTCCTGGTGCTCTGTGGGGTCTGGACAGGGTGACATTCAGGAGAATGGTGAGAAACAATGCCAAAAGGAGAAACGTGTATGAAAGCCTTATCGAGTCACTGCCATCCCTTAAATCTCTGGAGGTTTCTGAACGCCTCAGAGTGGTAGACGTGATAGGCACCACAGCACACAATGATGGGGAACAGATCACTGCTCAGGGAGATCTGGCCCGTTCTCTTTTCATTGCAGAATCTGGAGAAGTGAAAATTACTACGAAAAGAAAGGGTAAATCAGAAGTGGAAGAGAATGGTGCAGTGGGAATCGCTCGATGATCTCCTGGACAGTACTTTGGAGAGCTCGCCCTGGTAACCAACAAGCCTCGAGCAGCTTCTGCGCACACCATCGGGACGTCAAGTGCTTAGCCATGGATGCCAAGCATTTGAAAGGCTTCTGGGACCTTGCATGGAAATTATGAAAAGGAACATCGCCACCTATGAAGAGCAGCCAGTTGCCCTGTTTGGAACAAATATGGATATTGTTGAACCCACTGCGTGAAGCGTAAGCATGGAGCATGAAGACCTGCGGCGACAAAATTGCACAGTGCTGGGTAGTCCACTGAGAATGTGTGTGTACATGCCAGGCATTGTCTGTGATTTCAGGTTTTCCTTTTTTCACATTTACAGTGTATTGGTAAAGAGTAGTGATTTAATAGCCAGTAGGCTTTAACATCACTTTCTAATGAGTACTTCATTAAAAAATCAACATATTGATAAAGTGACTTTCTATTCCACAAATTATCTAACTGAAAGTTTTATTCAGATGACTGTAATATATTGAAAGTATCCATGTTTAAGAAGATAATTAAGAGATGTATCATAGGTAATGTGTTTGACTTACGGAGATTGAAATCAAGTTAGTGTCTATACCCATGTAAGAGGGAACTTGACAAAGAATCATGCAACACAGCATGGCATCACATCCTTTTTATAACCCATTATAGTAAAGTTTTAATCATTTTCATTTTAATGTTTTTCTGGCTTGAAAGTTATGTTGGCCTTGGCCTATTGGTGAAATGGTAGAAAACATCATATGCAATTTTAAAACTTTTTATATTTTTGCAATAAAATACATTTTCACTTCTTTGGCATAATGTCAGTAAACTACATATTCCAGTGGCTTTCAGGACCAGCTATTTAGTCATGATAATAAGGAAAAGAGTCTTTTTAAATATTTTTTCATCAAGCGTGTATCTGCTTTTTTTTTTCATTTTGCAACTCCCTATATTTATCTTTAAGAATTTGATTTTGATTTTGCCTCTCTTTTTTTTTTTTTTGTAGTAACGGGGGTAGAACCCAGGGACCTTCTACCTCTGGGTTGTACCCCCAACCCTATTTTATCTTTCACTGGGAAACAGGATCGCACTATGTTGCTGAGGCTGGCTGCGAACCTGATCTTCCTGTCTCAGCCTCTCAAGTACTGGGATTACAGGCATCTACCACCACACCTGGCTTGATTTTGACATTTGATGTCACAAAATTTGTGTTTTTTTAAGAAAAGCTATTTAAACTTAGGAAATCTGATTCTTTTTTGTCTTCTAAGAGCCTAATTTCTTATAAAAAGAAAAATCCTACTCTATACCAAAAATATTTGGGAATTCTTATCTTACATGTTCACAAGATACTTGTTTGTTCTTCATTAGGCCTACATAACATGGTCCTCTGCACACAATGTTACCATAGGTTTCTGTTCTTATAATGGTTGCCAGCCTTTAGTCTCACTGAACAGCAGCCCATGAGGTTTCTTTTTTCCCTTAAAAATTTCTCTAAGGTGATAGAAATAATTTGTGTGTGTGTGTGTGTGTGTGTGTGTGTGTGTGTGTGTGTGTTACTGGGGGTGGAACCCAGAGGCTTTCTACCTCCGGGCTATCCTTCCAGATCTATTTTGTACTTTATTTGGAGACAGGGTCTCACTAAGTTGCTGAGAGCCTCACTAAGTAGCTGAGGCTGGCTTCGAACCTGTGTGATCTTCCTGTCTCAGCCTCTCAATTGCGGGGATTACAAACGTGTGCCTCCTCGCCTGGCTAGAAATACATTTATATAAGAAAAAGCATATATAATGATAAAAGGCATATTAATGATAAAAGGCATATCATTAGGTTTTGCCATTTTCTTTAATATTGACTCAGTAGCTTAAAAGTACAGAAGAAGAAAACTTGCTAGGTTTCCATTGACCACCAGCACAGTTATTGTTCTACCACATAAGGTGGAGTTAATTACATTCAACAAACGAATATATACTTATGTGATTTTTAGATAAAATCAACATTTAGAGGAATCAACATTTAGAAGAATTAATTCTAAAAAGTTATTCAATTTACACAAGCAATTTCATTTTGAGAAACATATCAAAAGAATACATACATACATGGGTAAAATTATTGTGGCTCTCATGTTATTAGAGCCTCATGTTATGGTCCTCCTCCTGCTTATATTTGAAAACATGGTTAGAATGATAATTGGGTAATGTATATATGAAAAGTTAAAGTATATAAACTATAACTTTAGCCACATTTTAGAATGATGTTTAACTTTTTAGCAAAACCTTCTTTTAGGTAAAGGAACTCTCTATCTGAAGACTTTTCTATTTCAGATTTTATTTTAAAAGCTATGTCTGTTAAATAAAGAAAAAAATAAAAAAATTCCTGGTTCATCATTCTGTATTCTTTTTATTTTATTATTATTATTTTTTGGTGGTACTGGGGTTCCTGGAAGCCCTTCTACTTCCGGGCTACACTCCCAGACCTGCTATTCTTTATTTTGAAACAGGGTCTCACTAAGTAGCTGAGGTTGGTCACAAACCGCGATCCTCCTGTCTCAGCCTCCAAAGGGCTGGGATTACAAGCATGTACCACCATGCCCAGCTTATTAATCATATTTTTATTTTTTTATTATAAAAGTATGCTTTATTATAAGGAAAATTTAAATATAACCAACAATACTGAAAATAACATAACTGGCATTTATAGCCTTGGTCAAAGTTCTTTATTAAACAGGCATTTGTTTACTGTTCCATGAATAGTTAACAATCAGTTTATGCAACAAAAGAGATAAATGGGAAAAGTGAATAAAGAATACAGAATGAGCCGGGCGTGGTGGCACACGCTTGTAATCCCTGCGCTTGGGAGGCGGAGACAGGAGGATCGCACAGGTTCGAAGCCAGCCATGCGCGCTGGCTTAAGAGACCTTGTTTCCAAATAAAAACATAAAATAGGTCTGGGAGTGTAGCCCAGAGGTTGAAGGGCTTCCAGGAACCCCAATACCACACACACACAAAAAAAAAAAAAAAAAAAAAAGAATAAAAATATTGGGCTGTGGGGGTGTGTCTTGGAGGTAGAATGCCCCTGGGTTCCATCCCCAGCACCGAAAATAAAAAATTGGGCTGGGGGTGTAGCTCGAAGGTTTCTGGGTTCAATCCCCAGTACTGGAAAAAAACAAAACAAAAACAAAACTCCTTGAAACATTCCCTTTTACTCCCCCTCAGGCCACTTGGGGGACAGGTCACTGTGTGACAAGAAGGGCAAACTGCAGGGCAGGGGGGCCGCCTCAGTTGTTTGGATAGGATATCTCTCTTTCCTTTCTAGTGCACCTGAGGGCAACCACAGAGCCAATGTGGTTTTGCTCTGTGCATTCCCAAACTCCTAGCCCAGGGCACTGGGCTCTGGCTTTTAGGAATGGCCTCTGCCAGCCAGGTGAGTGGATTATCTTGGCTCCCAGAGAAAGGTGCTGCTTTACTTTCCCCCTTTTTGTACTTTTATTGGTGCAATGTAATTACAGTGGGAGTCATAGTGATACCAACACCCAAGCACACACTGCTTCCCTTCCCTCACTATATTGTCCCTTCGCACCCCTTGGATGAATATAACCTTATTTGAGCTGTCTCTCCCTCAATCCTCATTAGGGTGCTGCTCTTAAATCAACACTTGAAAAGAAGGGAACTGTGGGGAGGTTGTGGTCAGTGTGGGGGCCACAGCAAGTCTGTGAGTGTGCATGTGTGCATGCATGCATGACTGTACAGATGTGTGTGATTGTACAGCAGGGTGCATTGTGCTAAAGCAACTGAAGTGACGAAAAACAAGCCATCAGCAAAGCAGAAGGCAGAGCGGGAGGGAGGACCTGCTGCTCCCGTGGATCTGGGAGAGGGGCGCAACACCCTAGACACCCGTTGGCAGGGAAGTACCTCCAACTACCTCAACTGCCCACCACTCCTACTTTACCATTATGCTTTCTTTGGAGAATTATCCGACTTTTATTTTTACTAAAGTATAAAAACAGTGACATCGTAAGGTGTGCACACCCTACCCCTGGAGTATGATTGCTCTACCCACAGCGGTATTCACAGCACCACTCCCAGTATGGAGAACACCTCAGTGCCCCAGGCTCCCTGGCATCCCTGCCAACAAGAGGCAGTGATTTCTACACACTGAAATCCTGCATTTCTGACATCCTGGGTCAAGTTCCGCTCCTTTGCTGGACTGCCACATTGTGGGATCAAGGCCGGCCTCCTCTGACCATACTTCGCCTAGCACTACATGGATGGCAAATACCACACCTTGATGACAGCCCAGAAGAAGGAGCTGGAGCTGCAGGCTGTGCCTACATTTTGGTATTCATTTGGTTCTGCTGGAGGATTTGGCTCCTCCCTGTCCTCACCCAGAGCGGAAGCATCACCTTCTGAGGCCAGTCCCTCTACTCAGACAAGTTCATGTAGGTCTGCTTTAAAATAACATCAGTGAAGGATGGGCATGGTGGCGCATGCTTATAATCCCAGTACCTGGGAGGCTGAGACAGGAAAATCGCACAGTTGTGAAGCCAGCCTCAGCTACTTAGTGAGGCTCTCAGCAACTTAGTGAGACCCTGTTTCCAAATAAAAATATAACATAGGTGTGGGAGTATAACCCAGAGGTAGAAGGCCCCTGGGTTCTATCTCCAGTACCACCAAAAAAAAAAAAAAAATATATATATATATATATACACACACACATCATCATCATCAACAACAGCAGCAGCAGCAGCAATCTGGGTGTGGTGGTGCACGCTTGTAACCCCAAGGGGTTACAAGGAGGGTAACCTCTTGGGAGGCTGATATGGGAGGATTGCAGGTTTGTAGCTAGCCTCTGCTACTTGTTGAGGCCCTCTGCAACTTATTTCCAAATAAAGAATAACAAACAGGGCTGGGAGTGTAGCTCAGAGATAGAATGCTCCTGAGTCCCAGCCACAGTATTGGGGGGAAAAAAAAGATAAACAAAGATAACATCAGTGAGCTGGGCATGGTGGCACACACATTTATAATCCCTGTACTTGTGAGGCTGAGACAGCAGGATCTCAGGTTTGCAACCAGCCTCAGCTACTTAGTGAGGCCTTCACAATTTAGTGACACTCTGCTTCAAAATAAGGAATGAAAATTAGGAGCTGGGCATGGTGGTGCAAGCTTGCAATCCCTACGCTTGGGAGGTTGAGACAGGAGGATTGCGTAGGTTTGAAGCCAGCTTCAGCTACTTAGTGAAGCTCTCAGCAACTTAGTGAGACCCTGTTTCCAAATAAAATATAAAATAGGTCTGGGAGTATAACCTGGAGGTAAAAAGCCCCTGGGTTCCATCCCCAGCACCACACACACACACACACAAAAAGCCTGGAATTAATATTTTCTGGGCGTGGTGGCTCATGCTTGTAATCCCGGTATTTGGGAGGCTGAGACAGGAGGATTGCAGTTCATAGACAGCCTCAGCTACTTAGGCTCTTTGCAACTCAGTGAGACCCTGTTTCAAAATAAATAATAAAAAATAGGGCTGGGGGTATAGCTTAGAGGTAGAATGCCCCTGTGTTCCATCCCCAGTATCACACACACACACACACACACACACACACACACACACACACACAAAATATATATATATATATATATATATATATATATAAATAATCAGTGGCTGTGGGGGGAAGGCACCATAGGGCCACTCAAGACAGTAGGAATTGGGATATGGTCAGTGTAGCCCCTCAACCAACTGGAAGAGATAGGAGAGTTGTATGGAAACGTGGAGGACCCCAACATACATCTGACACCACAAGATCACACAGGCACACATGCTCACCAGGAGCCCTTCAGATCGCATTCCAGCAGAGCCACTACAGCTGCAGTACCGCCCCTGGTGGCGGCTTTGTTAGGGCTCATTTCCTTACACCTGGTGCTCCGTAGGCAGGCAGCTGGAGATCCTGGAATTGTATGGTATCCATCCAGGGCCAGGAATTTAACAGGAGAGCTGCTCAACCCTTCCCTACCAGCACTCATGGTCACTGGCACTTTTGGAACAATCCCTGGGTTTGGACTGGCTCAGACTGGTCACTATCCTCTTGGATCAGATAGAGGCTATACCCTTGAGGCCAAGGGGCCTTTGCCCACCACTAAAAGAAGCAGGATGTGTTACCAAGGAAAGCAACAGACAGCACTGGCATGTGGAGTACTGGCACACCAGTGCTCACACATGGCCAACACCAGGAAGCATATCTGGGCATGCATGTAGGCCTGATGTCAGCATGCTGTGGTACACAAGCGCAGGCCGGCAGTCAGAAGACACCTCTCCACAGAGGATTCCAACAGGTGGGAAGAGCTGGGCCAGCCTACCAAGACCAGCCCAGGGAATGCAGGGGCCGGGAGGGCAAGGCGACCACGGAAAGGAGCGCGGCTTTTACTCTGAGCATGATGGAACACAACCTAATGGCTGGCTTTTTTTTTTTTTTTTTGTACTGGTTATTGAACCCAGGACTGTTCGATCTCTGAGCTCTGAGCTACACCCCCAGCTCTCTTTTATTTATTTTGAAACAGGGTCTACTAAGTTGTGGAGAGCCGCAATACATTGCTAAGGCTGGCTGTGAACCTGTGATCCTCCTGTCTCAGCCTTCCAAGTACTAATATTACAAGCATATGCCACCATGCCCAGTTCTGACGGCTGATTTTAAGAGGTCACTTTGGAGTAGGGCATGGTGGCAAAAGGCTGTAATCCCAGTACTTGGGAGGCTGACAGGAGGATCCTAGGTTCGAGGATAGCCTCAGCCCATAGACTTTAAATTAACCTAGAGAGATCATATTTCAAAATAAAAAGATAACAGAGCTAGGAGTGTAGCTTGGAAGTAAATGCCTGTGGGTTCAATCTCCGTACCACAAATAAATAAATAAATAAATAAATAAAAAGTTACTCTGTCTGCTTCGTGATAAATGGAGCCAGGAGAGGGCAAACCTACTCAGATGGGATGCAAAGCTGCAGAGGTGGAGGGACCCTGGGATGACTCAGGAGCTGTGGTGTGCCTTCCTGGGAGGTGGCAGGGCATCCAGCCCCTTATCTCCACCTGACTCCTGACAGACTTCTGCTGAGAACCTAGGAACCAGTTCCTAACCCTCTAAGAAAGCTTCTTTTGGGGGAAAATTACTTTATCTAGATGCTTTCACCTTTGGGGTCTTCTGGCCACTATGTCCTCATGGCGCCCCACTTCCTGGTTCCTGACATATACTGATCCTGTGAATGGATGCACCAGTGCTTGGGGCTTTGCAGGCAGGCACTGATACGGCAGCCTTTGGAGCCAGGATGCCTGGGTTCCCAGCCTAAGCTCCTTCTGAGGGATGCTGGGCCAGTCCCTGACCTTCCCTATGCCCGTTTCTTCATCTGTAATGAGAATAACACCAACTTCATAGTTATCACACTTATTAGCCGAATTATCACACCTGTGAGTCTCAGCTGATGTTATTACATCATTAAGTACAAACTCCACATACACAGGAAAGGGTGAGGGGCCCAGGACTGGCCTCGGGGCCCCCACCCCCAGCTCTGTCCTGGCCTGTGTTCTCAGGGCTGGGGCTCTGGACAGTGGCAGCAGGCTGGGTGAGGGGTGCAGCCTGGCCGGCAGCATATCTGCAGGGCAGGGTCCTCACCCTGGGCTATCTGGCTGGGGCCAAAGGTCATGGCCTCATCAAACTGGGCCTTGAGCAGCTGGAGGTGCTTCAATGCCAGGAGTACCTCTGGGGTGACCTTGGCCACACCCCCCAGGAGGTTGTAGTTCTCACCAGGGTCTTCAGACAAGTCGTAAAGCAGTGGGGGCTCATGGGCAGTCAGGGGGCTGGTGGCATGGCAGGCAGGGTCTGCTGTGGTGTCGCTGTGGGCTGAGCCTGGGGAAGGAAGGAATAGAGGGAGGAAGGACAGAAGGAGGAGTCAGCTCTGTGGGCAGGGTGAGTGAGAGAGGCTAGGCTGGGGGCCACTGGGTGCTCAGCAGGGATGGGAGGAGGAGAGGGAGTTACCCTGGGTGAAGAAGTGAGCCTTGTATTTCCCACTCCGCACAGCAAAGACGCCATGGACCTCATCGGGGTAGGCCGGGTAGAAGAAGACAGACTGCCGAGGGCTCTAGGTGCAGAGTCAGGGTCATGGCACGGAAGGGCGCTCCGAAAAGCTGCCAGCCCTTCAGTAGAACCTGGGTGGACACCCCCTTCTGGCCCACCACCCAGGAAGCTGAGAGGCGGCAGCACTGGGTGCCACTCCCTAAGGGGCAGGCGGCACAGGGACACTGCTCTCACAGTCAGGGAGGACGCCAGTGGGCATGGGGCCCACTCACTCTACCTGGCCTGTGCCCAGCAGTAGGGGGCTGAGGTCAACACCATCCAAGGTTGTGTTGGGCAGCGGGGCCCCGGTCAGGGCTGCCAGGGTGGGCAGCAGGTCTAGGGAGCTGGCGAGCTGGTGGGTCACACCTGGGGACAGAGAGCTGCTTGGTTACTCAGCTCACCATCACAGGTGTGCAGAAGGGGCCAGAGGCCTCCAAGAAGACGACTGAGGACTGACCAGGAGCGATGTGGCCTGGCCAGAAGGCCAATGCAGGCTCTCGGACACCACCTTCGAAAGTTGTCCCCTTTCCACATTTCAGGAGGCCGGAGCAGCCGCCACGGGACATGCGCATAGTCTCAGGCCTGGGACACACAAGGTTGGCAGTGACAAGGGGCCCATGGGCTCTGGTCTTCTGTTGGTGACCACCAGCCCACACTTCTAAGTTACAAGTCCAGTAACGGCCAGTATGTGCTTGTCCCCTCCCTGCCTTCTGAGGCCAGCACCTCTGTGCATCCATGGCCCCCAGCCTGAGACCCGGGTCACTGTCACATGGCTAGCATCCTCTGAGACCCCCTCATCCCCCGATGCCTTCAGCCAGCAGCGAGGTAGAAGGGGCCCGAGGCCCGGCCTGCAGCGGAGCACCCTGCCCGGCCGGCATACCCATTGTCTGCAGTGAAGATGACCAGCGTCTCTCCGAGCAGCCCCAGGTCTCCCACAGCCGTCATCAGGGCCCCCACAGCTGCATCCAGCTCCATCAGGGAATCCCCAAACGTCCCACGGCCTGAGCGCCCTGTGAAGCTGTGCCCACTGAACTGAGGGTAGTGGGTGTGCTGGGGGTGGAGACCAGAGTCAGCACTGGGGAAGGCCGTGGGCAGCCCAGAGGGTGTGGCCAGGGTCACTCACGTGGGAGGCGTAGTAGAGGAAGAATGGCCGGCCTTGGCGCTGAGCATCAGCCATGAGGTCTCGGGAGAAAGCCACGTAGCGGGCCTCCAGTCCAGGTAGCCAGGGGGGCTGCGCCTCCACAGACAGGTTGGCCAACAGTGGAATGGGAACCAGGCCCTGGTCACACTCGCCATAGCAGGGGGTAGACGGCGGGAAGCAGGTCAGGTTCTGGCAGGGGCCCTGGGGGACAGCTCTAGTGAGAGGTCTAGGCCACTGGGGAAGGTCAGAGGTGAGGGGGTTGGGGGAAGTGGGGAGTGGCTGAGGGCCCTGGGCTTCCTACCTGGTCATGGGAGTATGGGATGCCCAGGAACCGATGGAAGCCCTGATGAGGGGGCAGAAAGGCCCCTTTTGGCCCCACCCCAAGGTGCCACTTGCCGACCATGCCTGTAAGGTAGCCTTGGGCAGCCAGGACCTCAGCCAGGGTCACTTCCTCCAGGGGCAGGCCACCACGGGAGCTGGGCTCCAGGACCCCAGGGTACATGCCCATCCGAACAGGGAATCGGCCAGTGAGGAGGGCAGCCCTGATGGAGATGAACACAGGAGGGGAGTGAGAGAGGGGAGGGAGAAACACTTCCTACAGGGAGAGACTGACCTTCCTCCCCACTGCAACCCAAAGGGAATTTGGCCAACTCAGTGGTCAGGGCCTCTTGATTACCGGGAGGGTGTGCACAGAGACACCGGGACATAGAAGTCTGTGAACCGCAGCCCCCCTGCAGCTAGCTGGTCCAGATTGGGAGTGGTGGAGCTGGGGTGTCCGTAGGATCCCAGGTCCCCATAGCCCAGGTCATCAGCAAAGATCAGAACAACGTTAGGTGGGCCAGCAGCAGCCAAGCCTACAGCCAAGGCCAGAAGGAGGGCCCAGAGTGCCTCCATGGCAGGGGCACAGAGACCCTTGGGAAAGAAGAAATACTGGCTTCAGCCGGCTCTTCCCCCAGGCCCAAACCCAAGGCTACCCTCCCCTGAGATCCAGGCCCAGACGCAGAGGGCACCCTCTCCTAAGACCCCAGGCCCAAACCCAGAGGCTATCCTTCCCTGTAATCCAGGCTCAGACCCAGGAGCTACCCTCCCCTGAGACCCCAGACCCATATCCAGAGGCTGCCCTCCCCTAAGATCCCAGGCCCAGGTGCTACCCTCTCCTGAGACCCCAATACTTCTCGTGTGAGTCCCAATACTTCTCCCACCCAGTTCCTGGGTCCAGGGAACTTGACAACCCAGAAAGACGGCTTGAGGTATAACTCCCGGGAGACCCTCAAGGACTGGGATGCCTTCAGATTCGCGCTTCGGGATCTGGCTCTGCTCGTCTAGAGGTCCCGGCCCAGTATGGGGTCCAGGCAGGAGTCACATGACACTGCCGGACCCGCGGCCTCTGGCGCGGCGAGACGAGGGCAGTCCGGAGCCAGGGAGTGGCCGGGCGGAGACCGGGGGCAGCGGGCACCAGTGGTCGCCGCAGGCGCTTCCGCCTTAGGCAGCCCGGCCCCGCCCCGCATCCGCGTGACCCTGGGCGGTGCGGGGCCGGCGGGCGGGGCGTTGAGGGGCCGGGTGGGGTCTGCGGGCGGAGCCGGGGCCTGCGGGGTGGGAGCTGGCGAGCGGAGCGGGGGCCTGCGGGGCGGGGCCGCGTGGAAGGCTGGGGCTGGAGGGTGGAGTCGGGCCCTGCGGGTTGGCGCCTTGGGAGGCGGTCTGCTGGCGGGGCTTACTCCCGCAGAGCCAGGTTATGGGGTGGAGCGGAGCTTACCTGCCAGCCAGGCGGGCCGGGGAGCCCGGGACGCGCTGTACACCGTTGGCGACCGCGGGCTCAGGCCGGGGGCGCGGGCGGGCGCGGGCCAGGCCCCGGCCCTGGGGGCTGCCGGGGAGGGGCGGCTCGGCCTGCAGCTTTCCCGAGCTCAGCGGCTCGGGAGGCTCTTCCTCGTCTTCTTTTTATTTGGAAACAAAGTACCACTAAGTTGCTGAGGTTCTAAGTTGAAGCTATTCTTGAAACCGTGATCCTCCTGTCTCCGCCTCCCAAATACAGCGATTGTAGGCGTGGGCCACCGCACTTTGCCCACTCGGCCCTTCCTGTTCAAAGGCCCTGAGCTCCAGAGTGCTGTGGCCAGGACAGCGGAGGAGAGTTGGGAAGCCCAAGCGCCTGCTAGCTCTTCCCCCACAGCCACCTCAGTGCTCTCCGGGAAACACTAGATGGGGAATTCTTCCAAATCTTAAACTCTGTCTGTGTGTGTGTGTTTGGGGTGAGATGTGTGCTGTATCTGGTGGTGTTTTAGGTGGGGTGACCGAGGTGTGTGTTGTTTTAGAGTGTGTGTGTGTGTGTGTGTGTGTGTGTGTGTGTGTGTGTGGCTACGTGTATGTATGGTGTTTGGGGTAGGGCGTGTGTGATGTTTGGGGGTGTATGGTTTTTGAGGGTGTGTGTGGTGGTTCAGGTAGGTAAGTGTGGTGTTTGGGTGGTATGAGGTATTTCAGGTGAGGTGTAGGTGGTGTTTGAGGGGAGGTGGAGTGCATGTACGTGGTCTTTGAGGTGGGGTGTGTGTATGTGATGTTTGAAGTGAGGTGGGGTTGTGTCTTTCAAGTGGAATTTATATATGTATAAAGAATCCTTTGGGTTGAACCTAGGAACATTCTACCTCTGAGTTATACCCCTAGCCCTTTTTATTTTTTGTTTTGAAACAGAGTCTTACTAAGTAGCTGAGGCTGTCCTCAAACCTGCAATCCTGTCTCGGCCTCCCAAGCACTGGAATTACAGGTATGTGCCACCGTGTCTGGCATCTATGATGTTTGAGGTGTTATGTGTGTAGGGGCATGGTGTGTGTGTGTGTGTGTGTGTGCGTGTGTGTGGTGTTTGAGGTAAGTTGTGTGTGTCTACAGTGTTTGAGGTGGGAGGGTTGTTGAGGGGTCCCAGGTCTTGTGTGACTCAGGGTAATGCTAGTGGGGAGGAACCTATCGGAGACATGGTTGGTTCTTGTGCCCTCCTTGGCCAGCCTTGGACTTAACCTTTGCGTTCTCCAGTTTGTTTACTGTCAAGCAAGGAAGGGAACGACCACTATCTTCTCTGTAAACGCCGCAGAGGGTGGAAAGCTGTGTATTTTACTCTGGTGCACTTGAATGTGGGGACGTCAGTGCAGTGCAGTAACGGGCCCTCCAGGGCTGTGCCTGTACTGGGCAGCTCCCTGGGCAGATTCCTGGTCACTAACCCTGGAGCCAAGGGGGAAGGTGGACAGGGCTCTGGAAGGGGCTCAGGACTAGAGTGGGGTGCCAGGACTTCAATTCCACTGAGGCCCAGTTCTGCCTGGGGAGCTGGTGTGTTCCCAATGAAAGGTGAAGCTCCCAGGCTGAGGCAGTGTTGGATTTGGAGCTCCTCCCAGGTTTGTTGAGAGTGTGTTCTCCACAGCAGTAGTGCTCGGAGGTGGGCTTTGGGGAAGTGATGGAGGTGCTGGCCACTGGCAGCAGGCCGGATACTGGGAGGTGGTGGAGGCTGTGGGAGGTGGACTGCGTCTTGTTCTCAGCCACTTCCTCTCCTCTCCTTCTCTCTCCTTGGCTCTCTCTCCTTGGCTGCCGTGAGCTGAACGGTTTTGCCCCACTCACCTGCTCTTTTGTGTGTGTGTAGCACTGGGGGTTGAACTCAGGGACATTTTACCCCTGAGCTACATTCTCAGCCCTATTTTATTTTTTTATTTTGAAACAGGGTCTCACTAAATTGCGGAGGGCCTCACAGAATTGCTGAGGCTGGCTGTGAACTTGCAGTCCTCCTGTCTCAGCTTCCCGAGTACTGGAATGACAAGCATGAGCCACCCCCACACCTGGCTACACCACATGCTTTTCTGCCACGTGTTTCCAGCTTGGAACCAACTGACCATGGCCTGAAACCTCTGAAACTATGTGGCGAGATAAACCTTTCCTTCTCTAGCTTGTTTATGGCAGGCATTTGGATCCCAGTGGTGAGAAGCTGACCCACACAGGTAGTGTGGGGAGCAGGGTTTAAGGGCAGGTCTCAGAGGGATGGGTGGGGAGAGGCTGGGCCAGAGACTACTGCCCTCGCGGGGCAGTCCAGCAAGTGTTCCCTGAGTCATATTCCAGTGTGGTTTCTGGGCCAGTGCAGGGGGTGGATACTGCAGGTGCCTCTCTGGGCAGGACAGAAAGCACCTCTCTGGCCTAGAAATCTCTGAACCTGTAATTGCAGCTGTCACAGTTGGTCCGCACTGTGATTGGGAGTTTGAAAGGAATCAGCCAGAAGCGTTTCTTGTCTTTGAACTGCAAGCTGGGGACTACCCCAGGCCTGCCCGTTTTGCTTTTCCTTTCTTGTTGTTCTTGGGAGAGCATGTGTGGGGTTGTGATGTTAATGCAAATGATGGCATTTACCCTGTGGGCTCTGGTGTGTGCACACGTGAGGCTGTGTGTGACCCTCAGGTGTGTGCACACGTGAGGCTGCCCCCACCCAGCCCTGACCTCAGGCCTGGGGGGGGTGTGTGCTGCCAGCTCTCTTCAAAGCCAAGCTCTGCGGGCTGGCCTGTATTTTTGGGAATGTGAATTCATTTTCTGCATCGACAGAGCCCCAGTTGGAAGCAGCCTGCTGGGGTTCAGGAAGTAGCTCTGGATACCTGGGGCATTGCTAATTTGGGATAAATGCCCACAGTTAGGAGAGGGGCCTTGCGCTGAGCAGCAGGTCTCTTCTTTCTGCACCTTGGACAGGGAATGGAGAGGTCTCTGTGAAGCGAAGGCGAGGTGTTTGAGCACCATTCGTAGGAACACGTGGCCTGGGCGAAGGAATTCTGCAGTAGCTCCTGGGACCAGCTGACACCCCCTCCTCTCCCACCCACGTGGGCCTGCTGCAGAATGTTCCTGACATTTATAGGTGCTGTAATGGGTGGTGCTGGGCAGGGCCATGAGAACCTCCAGACAGGACAGTCCTCCAGCCAGAGAGTTTTAGTTGAGAACGGAGAACCTGGAAGCCTGAAGCTCGATGGAGATGACCCCAGTGAGGTCAGGTGGAAAGGTGAGGAGACTGCATGGGACTGGTGAAGGTAGCTTTCCAGGTGGGCTTTGTTGCAATCTTAAATGCAGGGGAGGACCCTCAGAGCCCTTTAAAGTTTCACCCAGAGCTGGGTGTGGTGGTGCACACCTGACATACCAGTACTTGGGGCCAGAGACAGGAGGGTTGCAGGTTTGAGGTCAGACTCAATAACTTAGTGAGGCCCTCAGAAACTTACTGTATCAAAAACTAAAAAATAAAATAGGGGGTGTAGCTCAGAGGTAGAAAGCCCCTGAGTTCAATCTCTAGAACCAAAAAAAAAAAAAAAAAAAAAATGGGACTGCAAGTACAGTTCAGAGGTACAGTTTATTTTGAAACAGGGGCTCACTTGTAGAGGGTCTCACTGAGTAGCTGAGGCTGGCCCTGAACCTGTGATCTTCCTGTCTCAGCCTCCCAAATACTGGGTTTACAAGAGTACCATGCCCAACCAGGTGTCTATCTCTGAGCTACATCCCCAGCCCTTTTTAATTTTGAAGCATATTCTCACTAAGTTACAGGAGACATTGCTAAATTGCTGAGGCCGGCCTGTACTACTCCAGTCTCAGCTTCCCAGGTACTGGGGTTGTAGGCATGTGTACCACCATGCCCTGCTCAGGATCAGATTAGATACAGATAACCTCTGAGCCAGGCATGGTGGCACATACTTGTAATCCCAGCATTTGGGAGGCTGAGACAGGAGGATCACATTTGGCAGACAGCCTCAGCAGTTTAGGCCCTTTGCAACTCAGTGAAACTCTGTTTCAAAATAAAGAATAGAAAATGGCGCTGAGGTATAGCTTGGAGATAGAATGCCCGGTTCCATCCCCAGTACTGCAAAAAAAAAAAAAAAAAAAAAAAAAAAAAAGAAAAAGAAAAAAAGAAAAAAGAAATTACCTCTGGTTACAAATCACTTTACCCATCA
This sequence comes from Muscardinus avellanarius, assembly GCF_963383645.1. Lineage (NCBI taxonomy): Eukaryota > Metazoa > Chordata > Mammalia > Rodentia > Gliridae > Muscardinus > Muscardinus avellanarius. The sequence goes on along the minus strand of NC_137797.1, from coordinate 184,387 downwards.
CTGATAGCCAGCTAGGCGGGTGACTAGTACCCAGAACACATCTTATTATGATTATAGTTCACACAATTACAGAAAATTTTACAAGTATTTTATCAGTAATGGTGGTTCTACCCCGTTCTGGTTCTCTCTCTCTCTCTCTCTCTCTCTCTGTGTATGTGTGTGTGTGTGTATTTTACTGGAGATTAAACCCAGGGGCGTTCTACCTCTGAACTGTACTTGCAGTCCCTTTTTTTTTTTTTTTTTTTTTTTTTGGTTCTAGAGATTGAACTCAGGGGCTTTCTACCTCTGAGCTACACCCCCAGCCCTAATTTATTTATTTATTTTTTTTGGCGGGTTTGGGGATGGAACCCAGGGGCATTGACCTCCAAGCTATACCCCTTGCCCTATTTTTTATTCTTTATTTTGAAACAGAGTCTCACTAAGTTGCAGAGGGCCTCAGTAAGTAGCTAAGGCTGTCTGCGAACCGTGATCCTCCAGTCTCAGCCTTCTGAATGCATCCTATTTTTTATTCTTTTTTTTTTTTTTTTTCTGGTACTGGGGATGGAACCCAGGGGCATTATACTTCCTAGCTACACTCTCAGCCCTAGTTTTTAATCTTTTTATTTTTGAAACAGGGTCTCACTGAATTGCGAAGGGCCTCGCTAAGTAGCTGAGACTATCTGCAAACCATGATCCTCTGGTCTCTCCCTACTGAATGCTGGGATTACAAGCATACGCCACCATGCCTGGCTTTATTCTTTATTTTGAAACAGGGTCTCACTAAGTTGGGGAGAACCCCACGAGTAGCTGAGGCTGGCTGCAAACCTTCCTCCTGTCTCAGTCTCCCAAGTACTGGGGTTACAGGTGTGCACCACCACACCCAGCTCCCCCAGTTGTTTTTATTAATTTTTTTTGAAGGTCTGGGGGTGGAACCCAGGGGCATTTGATCTCTGAGCTACACCCCCTGCCCTCTTTATTCTTTATTTTGAAACAGGGTCTCACTAAGTTGCGAGGGCCTCACTTAAGTAGCTGAGGCTGGTTGCAAACCGCTATCCTCCGGTCTCAGCCTCCCGAATGCTGGGATTACAAGCATGCGCCACATCCAGTTTATTGATTGTTTTGAAACAGAATCTCCGTGAATTGCTGAGGCTGGTGTTTCAAAGTAAAGAATAAAAAAACTAGGGCAGGGGGTGTAGCTCAGAGGTCAAATGCCCCTGGGTTCCATCCTCATACTCACAAAAAAAAAAAAAAAGTGAAAATTTATTTTGAAACAGTGTCTCACTGAGTTGCAGAGGACCTCACTAAGTAGCTGAGGCTGTCCACAAACGTGATCCTCCTGTCTCAGCCTCCCAGATGTTGGATTACAAGCATGAGCCACCATGTCTGGCTTTCTTTTTAAATTTTGAAACAGAATCTTGCTAAGTTGCTGAAAGCTTCACTACATTGCTGAGGCTGGTCTTGAACCTGTGATCCTCTTGTCTCATCCTCTCAAGTACTGGGATTACAGGTGTGTGCCATCATGCCCAGCTCCCAAGCAGGTTTTCTTTTTTCCAGTGTTTTCTAGGAACTAGACAGAGGTCACAAGTAGGACCTTTTTGAGCAGATAGGTGCCAAAGTAGTCACAGACAGCATCTACAGCAGACAGGAATCCCATAGTATAGAGCCCAATGCCAGCCTGGCAGGGTGGGCTGAGAGGTAGCCACCCTTACCACCTGAGGAATGCAAGGTCTGTGGGGGTGACTAGCTCACACTCGGGTCTCCCAGGGCAGGGGCCATTTAAGGTAAGTCTGAGGGGGAGGATGGAGGGGCGCTGGGTACTATGTGCATGTGTGCCGCTATCACTATGACTTACATCATGATGGGAGACTATAGTGCACCAATGTATAAATATAAGTATAAATATATCCTAATAAAGGATATTATTGGGGAAATTGATCAAACTTGAGTGTAAACTATGGGCTAAATAGTGAATTGTCTCTGGACATGGTGGCACACACTTGTCATCCCAGCATTTGGGAGGCTGAGACAGAAGAATCGCAGTTCGTGGACAGCCTCAGCTACTTAGGCCCTTTGCAATTTAGTGAGACCCTGTTTTAAAATAATAAAAAATAATAGGGCTGGGGATGTAGCTTGGAGGTAGAATGCCCCTGGGTTCTATCCCCAGTACCCCCCCCACACACACACACACAAAGTATTTAGGGATAAAGGAAAAAAGTCTGGGAAGAAAAACCATGGATATCAAAACAATTGCACCATTTTGCAAATCCTGTTCAGCAAAGTCCTGAGGAATGGCCTCTGAAGGATGAGGGTAGTAATCAAGCAAGACTGATGTGATGGCTACAGATATAGGGTTGCAAAGGCAGGAAAACACCCAGTAGGGGCAGTTTGTACTTTGATAATTAAGACGAGTTCATGCACTGTATGCTGTGGTGCACACCCAGTACTTGGGAGATTGAGACAGGAGGACTGCAGGTTTGAGGTCAGGTTCAACAACTTAGTGAGACCCTGTTTAAAAATAAAATATTAAAAAAAGGGAGCTGGGCATGTGGCATGCTTATAATCCCTGCACTTGAGAGGCTGAGACAGGAGGATCGCACAGGTTCAAAGCCAGCCTCAGCTACTTAGGCTCTCAGCAACTTAGTGAGACCCTGTTTCTAAGTAAAGTATAAAATAGGTCTGGGAGTATAGCCCGGAGGTAGAAAATCTCCTGGGTTCCACTCTTAGTACCACAAAAAGGCAGGGGGTGTATAGATCAGTATAGGCGCATGCTTCTAATCCTAGTAGAGCACTCCTGAATTCAATCTCCAACACCCTCCCCCGTGGGTTCTTTAAGCTCATGGGACTAACGGTGAGATATTAGAAACGTCATGGTTTAATGGAGAAAAAGTTCCCAAAGACAGGAAGACAAATGTGTGTGTGCCGTACCTGTTTAGCTGTTCCCAGTCCTGTGAGAGTGCCTGGAGGAGAACCCTCACCAAAACATTAAGAGGTGTGCCATAACTGGCCATGGTGGCACATGCTTGTAATCTCAGTGCTCAGGAGACTGACACAGGGTTGCAAGTTCAGGAAACTGACACAGAGTTGAAAGTTCAAGGCTAGCCTCAGCATCTTGAAACCCTCAGCAACTAAGCAAGACTCTGTTTCAAAATTAAAAACAAGCTGGAGGCCGGGCATAATGATGCACGCTTGTAACCCCAGCATTTGGGAGGCTGAGACTGGAGGATGGCGGTTTGCAGATAGCCTCAGCAGTGAGGCCCTCTGCAACTCAGTGAGACCCGGTTTCAAAATAATAAAACACAGGGCAGGGAGTGTAGCTCGGAGGTTGAATGCCCCTGGGTTCCATCCCCAAACCTGCAAAAAAAAAAAAAAAAAAAAAAAAAGCCTGGTGTGGTATAATCCTAGAGCTTGGGAGGCTGAGACAGGAGGATCACACAGGTTCGAAGCCAGCCTCAGCTACGTAGTGAGGCTCTCAGCAACTTAGTGAGACCCTGTTTCCAAATAAAGTACAAAATAGGTCTGGGAGTATATCCCGGAGGTAGAAAAGCCCCTGGGTTCCACCCCCAGTATCACATATACACACAAAAAAATTAAAAACAAAAAGATAATAAACAGGGCATGGTAGCACATGTTTCTAATCCTAGTACTTGGGAGGCTGAGACAGGAGTATAGCAAGTTCATAGTCAGCCTCAGCTACTTAGTGGGGCCTTCAACAACTTAGTGAGACACTGTTATAAAATAAAGAATAAAAAAATGGTTGGGGATGTAGCTCAGAGGTAGAATGCCCCTGGCTTCAATCCCCAGGATAGGAAAAAAAAAATTCAGGCACTCAACAATGCAACCAATATTTACAATGTCCTGCATCCAAGGGAAAAAAGAGTAAAGTGGTATGCTTTGTAAGGGGGGGTGATGGCAAGCAGCAGCACCCCAAAAAGCTCTGGGGAGGCTGGCCGCAGGGCAGGGATGAAGAGGCAGTGCTCCCGCCAAGGGGCAGAGATGCTCAGGTGGGAGAGGCCACTGTGGTGGGCGAGCAGAGCCCTGTGGTTCTGCTCGCTGGCCAGGGGGTCACCTCCAAGACAAAGCTGAAGGCAGATGGGGTGGGGTGGTGAATGTGTCTTGGACTTGGTCATAAAGCGGGGGATTGAAGTTCCTCTCTCGCAATTCCTGGATGTGAGTCATCCCAGGGCCCCAAGCCCTCTGCCTGGGGACAGACCTGGCGGAAACAGGAAACACGGAGGTTATACTGTCTTCCCCCAGCCTCTCCTAAAGGGCCCGGAGATGGCCAGGCCCTGGGGGAGGGGATGTCTCAGGCTCAGTGGTGTTGGGCCCTGCTTCATATCAGAACCCTGCTGGCCAGGCGTGGTGGCGCATGCTTGTAATCCCCGCGCTTGGGAGGCTTGAGACAGGATCACACAGGTTTGAAGCCAGCCTCAGCTACTGAGTGAGGCTCTCAGCAACTTAGTGAGACCCTGTTTCCAAATAAAGTATAAAATAGGTCTGGGAGTATAGCCCGGAGGTAGAAAAGCCCCTGGGTTCCACCCCCAGTACCACAAAGAAAATAATAGGTCAGAGGGACTTTGGAGAGCAGGTAAGACACACATCTTGGACCTCAGTCCATCTCACAATAGACAGAGTGGGTATGTAAATTTATTCTGTGTTAATTTCTAGGTTCTCAAGCATATAGATTGTGTGTGTGTGTGTGTGTGTGTGTGTGTGTGTGTGTGTGTGTCACTGGGGATTAAACCCAGGAGCATTCTACCTCAGAGCTACACTCCCAACTCTATTTTATTTTTATTTTAAAACAGGGTCTCACTAGGTTAATGAGAGTCTTACTATTTTGCTGAGGCTGTCATTGAACCTGCAATCCTCCTGTCTCAGCCTCCCAAGTACTGGGATTACAAGCATGTGCCACCATGTGTGACTCAAACATATTGTTTGAATAGATCTTTTCTTTTTGCAGTACTGGGGATGGAACCCAGGGGCATTCTATCTCTGAGCTATACCCCCCTTTTTTTTATTCTTTATTTTGAAATAGGATCTTCCTGAAGTTGCAAAAGGCCTCACTAAGTAGCTGAGGCTATCCGCGAACCACGATCCTCTTGTCTCAGCCTCCCAGATGCTGGGATTACAAGTGTGCACCACCATGCCTGGCTCTGAATAGATATTTTCTATTCAGAAATTCTGCATTTTGTGTGTGTGTGTGTGTGTGTGTGTGTGTGTGTGTGTGTTACTGGAGATGGAACCCAGGGGCATTTTACCTCCAAGCTACACCCCCAGCCCCCTTTTTTTTATTTATTTATTTTGAAACAGGGTCTCCCTGAGTTGCAAAGGGCCTAACTGGGTAACTGAGGCTGGCCCCAAACCATGATCCTCCTATTTTAGCCTCCTGAATGCTGGGATTACAAGCATGCGCCACCACACCCAGCTACATTCTGCATTTTATTTATTTATTTATTTATTTATTTATTTATTTATTGGTGGTACTGGGGTTCCTGGAAGCCCTTCTACCTCCGGGCTACACTCCCAGACCTATTTTTTACATTTTTTATTTGGAAACAGGGTCTCCTAAGCCAGTGCGCGTGGCTGGCTTCGAACTTGCGCGATCCTCCTGTCTCTGCCTCCCAAGCGCAGGGATTATAAGCGTGTGCCACCACGCCCGGCTACATTCTGCATTTTAAATCTCTTGTTACACACAAAACTCTGGCTATTTAGCCTGGCATGGTGGCACACGCTTGTAATCCCAGCATTTGGGAGGCTGAGAAAGGAGGATCACGGTTCACAGCCAGCCTCAGCTACTCAGTGAGGCCCTTTGTAACTCAGGGAGACCCTGTTTCAAAATGAAAAATAAAAAATGGGACTAGAGGTATAGTTTGAAGGTAGAAAGCCCCTGGGTTCCATCCCCAGTACCACACACACACACACACACACACACACACACACACACACACAAAATGCAGAATGTAACCAGGCATGGTTGTGTACACGTGTAATCCCAGTACTTGCGAGGCGGAGACAGGAAGGTCACAAGTTTGAGGCCAGGGCTGAGGTTGTAGCTTGGAGGTAGAATGCCCCTGGGTTCAATCCTCAATACCCCCCTCCAAAAAAAAAATGCAGAATGTAAGTCTGGTATGGTGGCACCTGTAATCTCAGTACTTGGGAGGCGGAGACAGGAGGATTGCAGGCTCAAGGACAGCCTCAGCGATGTAGTGTGACTCTTAGCAACTTAGCAAGACCCTGTTTCAAAAACAAAACAAAAAAAATAGCTGGGCGTTGTGTTGCATGCTCGTAATCCTCGAGCTTGGGAGGCGGAGACAGGATGTTTCGTGCAGGTTCAAAGCCAGCCTCGCTGGTTTAAGAGACCCTGTTTCCAAATAAAAATATAAAAATGGGTCTGAGAATGTAGCCCGGAGGTAGAAGGGTTTCCAGGAACCCCAGTACCACCAAAAAACAAATAAATAAATAAATAAAAAATAAATTAAAAAAATTCCTGGAAATGCTGATTTAAAATACATCAGACAAACCAGGCATGGTGGCACACTTTTGTAATCTCAGCATTTAGGAGGCTGAGACTGGAGGATCAAGGTTTGCGGCCAGCCTCAGCTACTAAGGCCCTCCATAACTTAGTGAGACCCTGTTTTAAAATAAAGAATAAAAAATAGGCAGGGGTGTATCTTGGAGGTAGAATGCCCCTGGGTTTCATCCCTAGACCCACAAACAAACAAACAAACAAACAAATAGATAGATAAATCAGACAGCCAGTTATGGTGGCGCATGCTTCTAATCCCAGCATTTGGGAGGCTGAGACAGGAAGATCGTGGTTTACAGATAGCCTTAGCTACTTAGGCCCTTTGCAACTCAGTGAGACCCTGTTTCAAAATAAAGAATAAAAAATAGGGCTGGGGGTGTGGCTTGGAGGTAGAATGCCCTTGGGTTCCATTCCCAGTACCACACACACAAATATATATGTGTATATATGTATTATATATATATATTTTTTTTTTCAAGATGGGGTTTTGCAGCTGGGTGTTATGGCGCATGCCTGTAATCCCAGTATTTGAGAGGCTGAGACAGGAAGATCACAGGTTTGTGACCAGCCTCAGCAACTTAGTGAGGCCCTCCCCAACTTAGTGAAACACTGTTTCAAAATAAAAGAATAAAACAGGGCTGGAATTGTAGCTCAGAGGTTGGATTCCACCCCTAGCATTCCCCCCACACACACACACAAAAAGAAATCGACAAACATTCTAAAATCTGTTAAGAAATGTAAATGACCTAGAATAGTCAACAGAATTTAAAAAGAACAAAGTTGTTGAACTCATACTATCCAATTTGAAAACTTAGTATAAAGTTTCAGAAATTAAACAGGGTGGTATTAAAGAAAATATATAAATATAGATCAGTGGAAAAGAATAGAGAGTCCAGAAATAGACCAGATGCGGTCAAATGATTTCAACGAAGGTGTAAGGGCAATTCCGTGAGCAGCAGTGTTTTAAACTGCGCTGAGAGGCATCTAGAATAGTCAGATACATAAAGACAGAAAGTGGGACGGGCTGCCAGGGGCGGGTGGGAAGGGGATGGGGAGCAGTCGTGGTGGTTTTAGTTTCTGGAGATGGATGGTGGTTGCATAACAGTGTGACTGTGCACAGCACAGCTCAGTGGGAGAGCACTGGCCCCACACGCTGAGGCCTGAGTTGCAGGCCCCGCACCGCTCAAAAACAACCAAACCACTAGAACAGACACTTGAATGGCCATAAGAACATTCAGGAAGTTCAATAGCATTAGTCATCAAGGAAATGCAAATTCAAACCTGCAGTGAGGTAGCACTTCACATCACCAATGGTGAGGGGTAGGGACGGAGGTAGCTGGGCAAGACAGGAGGAAATGGACAAGCTGGGATGTAAACGTTCTGCCACCAGGGACTGCCAACCCCCTAAGCAGAGTACCATTCTATTGCCAAGTCTTTACCCAACAGAAATAAAAGTTCATGAAGCTGGGTGCAGGCTTGTAATCCCAGCATTCGGGAGGCTGAGACAGGAGGATCGCAGTTCACGGACAGCCTCAGCTATTTAGTGAGGCCCTTCGCAACTCAGTGAGACCCTGTTTCAAAAATAAAAGACTGCCGGGTGTGGTGTCGCACGCTTGTAATCCCTGCGCTTGGGAGGCAGAGACAGGAGGATCGCGCAGGTTTGAAGCCAGCATCTCTGGCTTAAGAAACCCTGTTTCTAAAATAAAATATATATATATATATAAAATAGATCTGGTAGTGTAGCCTAGAGGTAGAAGGGTTTCCAGGAACCCCAGTACCACCCCCCCAAAAAAAGACTAAAATATAGGGCTTGGGGTGTACCACTCCTCCCCACACACAAACTTTTTTTTTTGTAGATGTGGGGATGGAACCCAGGGGCATTTGACCTCTGAGCTACACACCCTGCTCTATTTTTTAAATTTATTCTTTATATTGAAACAGGGTCTCACTAAGTTGTGGAAGGCCTCACTAAGTAGCTGAGGCTGTCCCCGAACCGTGCCACGCCTGGCTCACAAACTTATTTTGAGGTAGAATCTTGTAAGTTGCAGAGGCTGGCCCCGAATTTGCACTATTCCTGTCTAAGACTCTCATGTAGCTGGGAGTATAAGCATGTACCACTGTACCCAGCTTTCATTCATTTATTTTATTTTATATTTTGCAGTACTGGGTATTGAACCCAAGGGCATTCTATCTCCAAGCAACACCCCCAGCCCTATTTTTTATTTATTTTTTATTTTTTTATTTTTTTGCAGGTCTGGAGATGGAACCCAGGGCATTCAACCTCTGAGCTACACCCCCTGCCCTATTTTTTATTCTTTATTTTGAGACAGGGTCTCACTAAGTTGCGGAGAGCCTCACTAAGTAGCTGAGGCCATCCGCAAACCGCGATCCTTTAGTCTCAGCCTCCCAAATACTGGGATTACAAGCCTGAGCCACCATGCCTGGCTCTATTTTTTATTCTTTACTTTGAAACGGTCTCACTAAGTTATGGAGGGCCTCATTAAGTAGTTGAGGTTGGCCGTGATCCTGTAATCCTCCTGTCTCAGCCTCCCAAGTACTGGGATTACAAGCGTGTGCCACCATGCCTAGCTTATTTATTTTACAGCTAAGCCCCGCTTGCAGTGACAGCTCTGTTTCTCTGGGCCAGAGGGTGTTTTAGCCCCGTCCTCGGTACTTAGGGAGCAATCCTGTCCCCTGGGGACAAGAGGTTTACCATTCTAAGTCTCTTCCCTGGTAGCCAGTCTGCCAATCAGGGTACGAGGCCACCTTGGGCTTTTGCTGGCTTCCCATCTCTGATCCCATCTCTACCGTCTTCCAGAATCCTTCTAAGTTACTGTTCCATTCACAACCTGTGCCGTCTTCCAACAATGGGATGGATTTATTATTTTGAAATTTAGGTAGTTCTTTTTATTACTCCTATACTGTACACTTAAAATTCAAGCAGCAAGCTTTATGGTTTTTTTACACAATTATAAAAACATGTACATTGGTCATAAATTGCCAATGGTACCAGACAAATGGTACATGCCGTAACCCCAGTACTCAGGAAGTTGAGATAGATTGACAGGTCACAGGATCTGTATGGTAACTTAATGAGATCCTGTTTCAAAGAAAAAAAAAAAAGGCTGGGGACAAAAGTATAATTGAAATCCTAAATGTGAGATTAAATAGAATTATTTTTGTGTGTGATGCTGGGGATTGAACCCAGGGGCATTTTTTTTTTTTTTTGTAGTACTGGGGGTGGAACCCAGAGGCTTTCTACCTCCGGGTTATACTCTCAGACCTTTTTTATATTTTATTTGGAAACAGGGTCTCACTAAGTTGCTGGAAGCCTCACTGAGTAGCTGAGGCTGGCTTCGAACCGGTACGATCCTCCTGTCTCCGCCTCCCAAGTGCGGAGATTACAAGCGTGCGCCCCCACGCCTGGCCTGAACCCAGGGGCATTTTACATCTGAGCTACACCCCCAGCCCTATATTTTATTTTATTTTTGCAGGTCTGGGGATGAAACTCAGGGGCATGCAACCTCTGAGCTATACCTCCTGCCCTATTTTCTAATTCTTGAATTTGAAACAAGGTCTCACTAAGTTGCAGTGGGCCTCAGGAAGTAGCTAGCTGAGGCGGCCAAGGGCCTGGATCCTCCTGTCTCAGCCTCCCAAGCACTGGGATTGCAAGTGCAGCTAATATTCTTTCATTGTAACTTCACATTTCAATGTGAAAATAATTTTAAATCTTTGTGTGTGTGTGTGTCTGTGTGTGATATTGCAGATTGAACCCAGAATTCTACCTCTAAGATGTAGTCTCAGCCCTATTTTTCCCTAGGTTAATGAGTCTCACTGTTTACTGAGGTTGTCTTCAAACCCGCAATTCTCCTGTCTCAGCCTCCCAAGTACTTGGATTACAAGGGTTTATCCCAATTTATCTGAGCAGACATGGAGGCATAGGAAGGCTAAGCAGCTTTCCTAGCCACCTGGGGACTTGGTGCCTGAGCTGGGATGCCAGTCAGCACACCTATTCCAAGGCTAGCCCTTCGACCTACGATGTACACGTTCAACCTAGAAGGAAGGAATTTTATTGGCTCTTGAAAACAAACTGTAAGAAAAGTAGAAGAGTTGTTATTTTTCAGTAACTAAAATTAGGGACCCAAGCTGCTTTGGAACCAGGTGTGGTGGCCATGCCTGTAAGCCCATCTACTCAGGAAGCTGAGGCAGGAGGGTCATAAGTTCAAGGCTAACCTAGTCAATTTAGCAAGACTCTCTCTCAAAATAAAATTTATTTTTTATTTTTGGTGGTACTGGGGGTGGAACCCAGAGGCTTTCTACCTCCGGGCTATACTCCCAGACCTTTTTAATATTTTATTTGGGAACAGGGTCTCACTAAGTTGCTGGAAGCCTCACTAAGTAGCTGAGGCTGGCTTCGAACCCGTGTGATTCTCCTGTCTCCGCCTCCCAAGCGCAGGTATTACAAGCGTGCGCCACCAGGCCTGGCTCAAAGTAAAATTTAAAAAGGATTGGGGATGGCCAGGCGTGGTGGCTCGCGCTTGTAATCCCTGCACTTGGGAGGCGGAGACAGGAGGATCGCGCTGGTTCGAAGCCAGCCTCGTTGATTTAAGAGACCCTGTTTCCGCCGGGCGTGGTGGCGCACGCCTGTAATCCCCGCGCTTGGGAGGCGGAGACAGGAGGATCGCGCAGGTTCGAAGTCAGCCGCGCTGGCTTAAGAGACCCTGTTTCCAAATAAAAATATAAAAAATAGGTCTGGGAGTGTAGCCCAGAGGTGGAAGGGCTTCCAGGAACCCCAGTACCACCAAAAAAAAAAAAAAAAAAAAAAAGACCCTGTTTCCAAATAAAATATATATAAAATAGGTCTGGGAGTGTAGCCCAGAGGTAGAAGGGTTTCCAGGAACTCCAGTACCACCCCCCCAAAAAAATATATATATATATACACAGATGGAAAAGATAAAGAAGGAAGGAAAAAGAGATGTTAGGTCAACACTTGTAGAAAAGTATTATAGCTATATTAAATTTGAGAAAAATAAATTAAGGCATAAAACATAATTAGGGATAAAAATGGCCATATAGTGATAAAAGGAACAATTTATCAGGAAGCTGTAGTAATTTTAAAACTATTAGCATTTAATTACACAAAGTCCCAAAATATATAAAACCAAAATTGGCAAAATTTCAAGGAAAGACTCATAAGGCTACTACCACAATAGAGATATTTTTAATTTTGTTTGAGACTCTCACTCTGTGGCCCCGGCTGGCACCGACCTCCTGGACTCAGGCAGCCCTCTTGTTTCAGCCTCCTAAGCAGGTCAGGTGACACGACAGGCTAGGGAAGGATATTTGGAGTGCCGGACACTGACCCAGGGCATTCTGCTCTCAAGCAACACCCCCAGCCCTACTTTATTTGGAAATAAGGTCTTGCTAAGTTGCGGAGACTGTTATTGTGAGCCTCCAAGCCTGGCTCACAAGCAGAAATTTTTCTTAATTTTTTTGTGGTACTGGGGATGGAACCCAGGGGCATTCTACCTCTGAGCTATACCCCCAGCCTTTTAATTTTTATTATTTTTATTTTTTGGTGGTACTAGGGTTCCTGGGAGCCCTTCTACCTCCGGGCTACACTCCCAGACCTATTTTATATTTTTTTATTTGGAAACAGGGTCTCTTAAGCCAGCGAAGCTGGCTTTGAACCAGCGCGATCCTCCTGTCTCTGCCTCCCAAGGGCAGGGATTACAAGCATGCGCCACCATGCCTGGCTACCCTCAGCCTTTTTAAGTCAAACAAACAAAATATTAGAAAGGTATAGAGTATTTGCTACACCCCCCCTTTTGTCACTAGGGATGGAACCCTAGCTTCAAACCTGTGATCCTCCTGTCTCAGCCTCCCAAATACTGGGATTACAGGTGTGCACCACCATGCTCCAAGTACAGAATGTTTAGACAACCTCATTAAGGCACTTGATTTTACTGGGTGTGGTGGTACACATCTGCAATCCTGATACTTGGGAGGCTGAGACAGGAGACTGCAGGTTTGATTGTTTTCTTGAGGTGCTGGGGATTGAACGCAGGGGCATCCTACCCCAGAGGTACACCCCAGCCCTATTTTTTTAATTCTTTTTTTTTTTTTTTTTTTGGTGGTACTGGGGTTCCTGGAAGCCCTTTTACCTCCGGGCTACACTCCCAGACCTACTTTATATTTTTATTTGGAAACAGGGTCTCCTAAGCCAGAGCGCGCGGCTGGCTTCGAACCTGCGCGATCCTCCTGTCTCTGCCTCCCTAGCGCGGGGATTACAAGCGTGCGCCACCATGTCAGGCTTCTTTTTTTTTTTTTGTGGTACTGGGGGTGGAACCCAGGGCCTTTTTACCTCTGGGCTATCCTCCCAGACCTATTTTATATTTTATTTGGAAATGGTCTCACTAAATTGATGAGAGCCTCACTAAGTAGCGGAAGCTGGCTTCGAACCTGTGCAGTCCTCCTGTCTCAGCCTCCCAAACGCTGGGATTACAAGTGTGTGCCACCATGCCCGGCTTATTCTTTATTTCAAAACAGGGTCTTACTGAGTTGCAAAGGGCTTAAGTAGCTGAGAATGTCTGTGAACTGTGACCCTCCTTTCTCAGCCTCCCAAATGCTGGGATTACAAGTGTGCGCCACCACACCTGGCTTAGAACTACAGGTCTGAGACAAGCTCCAGAATTAACTAGACTCTCAGCAACCCAGCAAGACTCTGTTTCAAAACAAAACAAAACAAAATATAACAGGCTGGGGGTATAGCTTGGAGGTAGAATGCCCTGGGCTCAATTCCCAGTACCATACATACACATAAAGTAAAAAAGGGCTGGGGTGTCTGGCGTGGTGGCGCATGCTTGTAAGCCCAGCATTTGGGAGGCTGAGACAGGAGGTTTGTAGTTTGTGGACAGCCTCAGCTACTTAGTGATGCCCTGTTTCAAAATAAAGAATAAAAAATAGCTGGGCGTGGTGGCACACACTTGTAATCCCAGCATTTGGGAGCCTGAGACCAGAGGATGGCAGTTCGAGGACAGCCTCAGCTACTTAGTGAGGCCCTCTGCAACTCAGTGAGACCTGGTTTCAAAACAAAGAATAAAAAAAAAAATAGGGCAGGGGGTGTAACTGGAGGTCAAATGCCTCTGGGTTCCTACCCCAAACCCGCCAAAAAAAAAAAAAGAATAAAAAATAGGGCAGGGGGTGTAACTGGAGGTCAAATGCCCCTGGGTTCCTACCCCAAACCTGCCAAAAAAAAAAAAAAAAAAGAATAAAAAATAGGGCTGGGGGTGTAGCTCAGAGGTAGAATGCCCCTGGGTTCCATCCCCAGTGCCCCCCAAAATGGGGGGCTAGAGTGAATTCAGTGGTAGAGCACCTCTGGGTTTAATTTCCATTACTACCCCCCAAAAGCTTGATCTAATAGGATATATATATATATATATATATATATATATATATATATATTCATTTCTGGGGATGGAACCCATGTATATTCTACCTCTGAGCTACACCCCCAGCACTACTTATTCTTTATTTTGAAACAGGGTCTTACTACTAAGTTGCAGAGGGTCTCATTAAGTTGCTGAGGCTGGCCCCAAACTGCGATCTTTCTGTCTCAGCCTTCCAACTACTGGGATTACAAGTGTGTGCCACCAGGCCTGGTATGACATATATATCAAATATATATCAATTATGAGATGCAAGGATATATGAACCTGCACCTGACAGTTCCTGTTAAATAAAGAGAAAATATTTATAAAAAATGGGCCACATACAAGAATACAAAGACTTTTTACAGAACTCCCAATATTAGTATTATTTAGTCCATCTTTTCTGACCACAATGAATAACGTAAGAAATCAGTAACAAAGGCTGGGCGTGGTGGCCCACGCTTGTAATCCCTGCACTTGGGAGGCAGAGACAGGAGGATCGCGCAGGTTCGAAGCCAGCCGCGCGTGCTGGCTTAGGAGACCCTGTTTCCAAATTAAAAAAAAATGTAAAAATAGGTTTGGGAGTGTAGCCCAGAGGTAGAAGGGCTTCCAGGAACCCCAGTACCACCAAAAAAAAAAAAAATCAGTAACAAAGAGTTAGTCCACAAAAAAACTAAGCCGGGCGTGATGGCGCACGTTTGTAATCCCAGCATTGGGGAGGCTGAGACTAGAGGATTGCAGTTTGCAGACAACCTCAGCTACTTAGTGAGGCCTCCGCAACTTAGTGAGAACCTGTTTCAAAATAAAGAATAAAAAATAGGGCAGGGGGTGTAGCTCGGAGGTCAAATGCCTCTGGGTTCCACCCCTAGACCCGCAAAAAAAAACAAAAACAAAAACAAAAACCAACCCCAAAGCAAAACAACAACAACAACAAAAACAAACTATATATAGTTGAAAATTTAAGCCGGGCATGGTGGCGCACTCCTGTAATCCCAGTACTTGTGAGGTTGAGACTGGAGGATAGAAGGTTTGAGACCAGACTTAGAAATTCAGCAAGACCTTGTTAAAAAAAAAAAAAAATGAGTTGGGGTCTGGCTCAGTGTTAGAGTGCTTGCCTATCATGTGCAAGGTCCTAGTCTGATCCCCAGCGCCAAACACGAACAAACTTTGAATAATTTATGTATAAAATATACACCAAGCTGGGTGTGGTGGTGCATGCCTGAAATTCCAGCACATTTGCAATCCCAGTTACTTAGGCCCTTTGCAACTCAGTGAGACCCTGCCCTAGGTTGCATCCCTAGTACTGCAAATAATAATAATAATAACATAATAATAATAATAATAATAAAATCTACACTAGATTCTGAGTTTTATAGTCAACTGAACATTTCCAGGCTCCTGCCTTACACAGCCTGCTCTGAAGCCTGGGGTAGTCTAATTTGAAGGGAGAAAGTGGGTGTGACTTGTGCATGAAGGTGTAAGCTCTAATGTATCCCCTCAGAGGTAAGTTGAACATACACTGAGCAGTGGGTTTGGACACATCAGCAAACTAGACAGGCAAAGCTCTGTCTCCATGGGAGCCCACCTTCTGGCAAGGAAAGACAGATGCTAGGCAACAAGTGAGCCACCGAGCGTGCTGGGAGTCAGCAGCAGTTTAGAGGGAAAGCACATCAGCATCATGGGGTGAAGGGGCACAGCTGAGTGGGTCCAGAAAAGGGTGCAGGCTGGGAGAGGAAGGCAGTGGGGCGGGGGGGGGGGGGGCTTGGGAACAGGCCCTTCCCAGCCATCTGGTAAAGGAGGAGTCAGGACAGCTGCATGCCGGGGCCCTTCCAGGGGCCAGAAGGCAGGGTAGGGTTGGTGAGGAAGAGTGCCTGCAGGAGTGATGGGCGGCAGGGACATGTCCCAGCTAGGCTAGAGCAGTCTAGCCACCTCCCTAGGAGAGGGGCTGCAGAAGGTGAAGCGAGGTGGCCTGAGAGTCAACACTGACCAAAAGGTGCCTCAGAGTGAACAGAGCCGAGTGCAAAAACCCCAGGCAGTGCCTTGGGCTTGGGGTGGCTGCAGGGTACGTGTGCCTGGCTCCCATGCCAGGCACTGTTCTGGGCACTGTGTCTACAAGTTCCTCCAGGCCCCCAGTAGCCGGTTTGTGTCATAAAATGTGGTGGGGGTGAAGTGGGAATGGTGAAAATAGGGACCTTTTCAGAATTTTATCGCTATGGAATGAGGGCATAGCAGAAGGGCTTGGAATCTGAGGGTGGGCCAGGAGCCATCTGGAAGTCCTGTTCAGAGGGCTCAGGGGAGGAGGCCGAGGCTGTTCCCAACAACTGAGGGGTAAAGACACCCTCGCCACCCTGCAGGAACCCACGGTGGACAATGTTGTGTAAGCACATCTAGGTATTCGTTTTCAGTTTGCCACGCCTGGAGGAGCTAGGGGATTGTTGTGGCCTGAGATTCATTCATTAAGAGCCAGGCACTGGGCAGAACAGACGCAGTGTCACCCTGGGCAGTCTGAGGGCCAGCAGAGGGCCAAGACTATCAATCTGTTGGCCGCCAGGTGGCAAAGACATGACATGTTCTACCCAAAGGCAGGGCAGCAAGGGCTGCCAGAAGGGGTGGCTGGATTTACCAAACCAGCCAGTGAGGCCTCGGGAGTTCCAGCCTGGGAAGGTGGGCCAGAGCAAGCATGAACAGGGCCTCTGGGTCAACCCGGGAGAGGTCAGGTTTGCAGGGACACTGAGGAAGAGTAAGGAGGCTCTGGGCCTGCAGCTCTGGTTGTGGAGAGGCCTCCTTCCTTCCAGTCTTGTAATGGTGAGTGTGGTCTACCACAGCAGGGCAGCTTGCCAGGGGGATGAAAGGCTGGGCTCACCAGCAGGTGGAGGTTGTGGTTGGATGGGTGGGGGAGGCTGCGGGACTGGTGGCTAGGGCCAAGGGGGAGGGGAAAGAAACAGGGCAGGAAGACGGTGGAGACGCCAGGGCTGGACAGCCCTAGTTTCCTCTCCTGGGTTGGGCCACAGGATACCCGGCCCTCCTGCTTCCCGACGTGCTTCCTGCAGATAAGGGAGCCTCAGCAGCCCCTTCCTGCTCCCTCCTCCCAGCCCCCTCCTCCCATCCTGCTCCATCCCCTTGGGGACCCTCAGCTGCAAGGCTCAGGCCAGACCGGTGGCCTTGGGAGGGGCCTCCCGGGGCTTTACTTCCCCAGCAGGGTCCACCCAGGCTCAAGGGCAGGCAGGACCAGACCCACGGACGGCGCTGGAGCCTCAGCTCTGCGGGTCAGTGGCTCCTGGGGAGGCCCAGGTTGTCCCTCGCAGGGTGGCAGTGCGGGAGGAGTGCCAGGTGGTCCTTGGGAAGACAGTGCTACTTTGGGGTTGGGGTTGGGATGGTCAGAGTCCCCTGTATGGGGTCAGGGAGGGCTCCGTGGTGGGGGCAGGTGAGTCTGTGGGGAGTGGAGTCTTCTCCTGGGAGTGTCAATCACTGCTGTGTGTGGTGTCAGAGTATTTCTGGGATGACCCCCGTGGCCGTAAGGAGGGGTGGGGAGGTTTTCTGTGGGCATGGCCCCGGGCAGTCCAAGGTTATACCCGAGAGCCCGAAAGAACCAGTTTTGTGGGGATCCAGGGCTGCCCGTGGGGAGGGTGGGACAGGCTGGGCTGAGGGCTGTTTCCCACCACAGGCGGAGGGCTTCCGGGCCCGGCTGTCTCCGAGCCAGCGTGTGCAGTCGGGGTGAACGCCTCCCCGCGGGGTCAGGGCCGGTAAGGGTGCGAGGCAGCGGGCTGGGGACCCCGGGCGGGCAGGGCCGCCCCCTCCGGCTGGCAGGCCCGCGGGCGGCGCCGAGCTGATGCTCGCCGCTCCCCGCCTACTCGCACCCCCCCCGCGTTGCCACGACAACGCGCGAAACTAAAATTCACTTCCCCGTCGAGGTGGAGACTAGTGGCGCCCCCTCCCCTGGCCCTTCTCGTGGGTCGCGCCCCACCCTGCCGTCGCTAAGGTGACAGGGAGGCCCGGCGGCGGGTCCTGGGGGGTCCGCGGTGAACTCCCCAAACTCGGCGGCCGGCGTTGTAGACCCCACCGGGCGCGGCCCGAGCCGGCGCGGGGGCGCTTTCGCCCGGCGAGCCCGCCCAGACCCGCTGCCCCCGACTCCAGGGCCGGCAGGGCTGGGCCGCCACGCCTGGGGCGAGGCGCGGGGCCCCCGCCCAGGCTAACTCCGCGGTCTCCCCCCGCCCGCCGGGGGCCCTCGTGCCCGGCGCGGCCCCCACCTAGGTCCAGGACCCGCCGCCCCTCGCCCGGTGGTCCGCGGGGCGCCTGCAGCCGGAGCGCGGCGCCGTCCTCGCCGCCCGCCCCCGCCCCCCCCGCCCGCCAGCCCGGCCCCCGCCCCCGCCCGCGGGACCCCGCCGCCCGCCCCCGCCCCCGCCCCCGCCGCGCCCGGCCCGACCCCTCCCCCCGCCGCCCCCGCCCGGGAAGGCAGCAGCCGAGCGCAGCCGGGGCCGATGCAGCTGAGCCGCGCCGCCGCCGCCGCCGCCGCCGCCGCCGAGCCCCCGGAGCCGCCGTCCGCCGCGGCCCCCCCCGGCCCCCTCCCGCGCAGCGCGGCCGGCGGGGCCCCGGCGGGGGGCCAGGGGGGGCCGGGGCGCCGCGCCGAGTCCCCGCGCGCCCCCTCTGCGGCCCCGAGCGGCCCGGGCCCGGGCGCGGGGATGGACGGCCCCGGGGCCAGCGCCGCGGTCGTGCGCGTCGGCATCCCGGACCTGCAGCAGACGGTGAGCCCCCGCCCGGACCCCCGCGCCCGCCTCCCCCGCGCGACCCTCGGCGCCCGCCCCGGGGCGGGGCCTGGCTCACGGCCCGCTCCCCGCAGAAGTGCCTGCGCCTGGACCCCGCCGCGCCCGTGTGGGCCGCCAAGCAGCGCGTGCTCTGCGCGCTCAGCCACCGCCTGCAGGACGCGCTCAACTACGGGCTCTTCCAGCCGCCCTCCCGGGGCCGCGCCGGCAAGTTCCTGGACGAGGAGCGGCTGCTGCAGGACTACCCGCCCAACCTGGACACGCCCCTGCCCTACCTGGAGGTGCGGGCGCCGGCGGCGGGGGCGCTGGGTGCGGCCCGGAGGGGGCCGGCCGGCGGCGGGGCGCCCGTGGGCCGAGCTGTGTGCCGCACGCGCAGCGCGGCCCGGCGCGGAGTCGCGGCGTGTGCAGGAGCGTGTGCAGGAGCGTGTGCAGGAGCGTGTGCAGGAGCGTGTGCAGGAGCGTGTGCAGGAGCGTGTGCAGGAGCGTGTGCAGGAGCGTGTGCAGGAGCGTGTGCAGGAGCGGTTTGAGCCGCTCGTGCCGTGGGCATCCAGAAGTGTGAGGAGGGAGTACCCGAGTGGGCGTGGGTGTGAGCGGCGCTGCCCGTGTGCACATTTTACCTCTGTCCCCACTTCAGGTCTCCTAAAACGGGCCTGTGTTGTCCTCTGAACAGTCGAGGCTATAGGCTCTCCCAGGCACGGAGCAGATCGGACAGTGAGGGCCTGGAGTTTGCGGGAGGGCACAACCCAGATGGGCACTGAGACAAGGGTTAAGGGTAGTCGAGCTCGAAGTCGACCTGGACTCCATAGGCCGCCGCGGAAAAGGGCGGTTCTGCTCAGAGAGGGCGAGTCGAGGAGGGGTCAGCTCTTGGGAGAGAAGTGGGGTCCCCGGGACTCCTGGGACGGGAAGGAGGCAGGGGTGGGCTTACGGGTAGGACAGCTGGGCACTCACCACGCCTCTGGAGGCGGCTCTCTCCCTGGCTCCCTGTGCCGGGCTTGTGTGGCCCTGGGGTGGCGCCTGGCTGAGGTGTGGGCAGGGGATCTGTGTGGTGAGGGCAGAGAGTGGCGTGGTGGGGGCTCACTTGCTCACTTCACCGGGGTGGCGCCTTCTCTCCCCCTTTTCTTTCTCTGACCAGTTTCGATACAAGCGGCGGGTTTATGCCCAGAACCTCATTGATGACAAGCAGTTTGCAAAACTGCACACCAAGGTAATGGGCCTGTTGTGGGGAGGGGTACCCCATAGCCCCTGCCCCCACTCTGGCTTGGGCTGAGAGTGGTCCCTTCAGTTTTGGCCATTCTGCTGTCTCCTATTGTCAGGGGTCCAGAGCAGGGCTCAGGGCCTTCAGGAGGGCTGGGCACAGATACCAGGCCTACATTTAGGTGGCTGGTCCCAGTGTGCGCCAGTCAGATTAGACCCTTGCTGGTGTCTGGCCTGGGGCGGAGTGTCCTGTGAAGGTGGGAGAGAAGCATAGGAGTCTCTGATGGGTGACCGTTGGGGACGAGAGGCCGCGGCGCTAGTGTCCAGCTGATGGACACTACTGTGACTAGGCATTAAGTCTTTTCTTGGGGCTCTTACCACATTTCACAGGCAAGGAAATGGCGCTGGGGGGGTCAGATCACCTGCTGTGATTGTATAGCCAAACAGCTGGGCCCAGATGGTCTGTCTTTATGCCTTTGCCCTGGCACACTTGTGAGGTGTCTTTACTGCTGGGTGCCACCCAAGGGGGCCTGACCCCATATACTCTTTGGGGTTACCATGCTACCTCCTCTGAATTTCTTGGGGGCAAGATAGGTGCCACAGCCCCTTGGCACAGGCAGACTCTCTGAGCCCTGCCCCAGCTAGGCTGTGTTTGCTTGCTGGACACTTCACTGATGGCTCTGGAGCCAGAAGGGGGTCCTCATGCCCTGGGACCCCAGATCTTCAGATGGCTGTGCCGGGCCTTCCTTTGTTTCTTTTTCCTTTTTGTACTGGGGCTTGAACTCAGGGGCCTTCTACCTCCCAGGTACATCACCAGCCCTGTTCTATTCTTGTTTCGAATCAATGTCTCACTAGGTTGATGAGAGGCTCATGACTTGCGGAGGCTGTCCTTGAACCTGCAATCCTCCTGTCTCAGCCTTCCAAGTACTGGGATTACCAGTGTGTGCCACCATGCCTGGCTTGTGCTAAGCTTTTCTGCTACCCCAGGCTGGTCAGTGGCCTGGTTCTGGCTGGGCAGAGACCACGTTAGAAAGGTCCCTGTCTCTCTGCACTGGTCCTGTTGCCTTGGGTCCCTGCCCTGAGGTTCCCTCTCTCCCCAGACCTCTCCTCTGAGCACCTTGCTTCCCAGTGAGTTATGCTTGTTTGGGGATGAGTCTTGTCTGCCTGGGTTCCAGCGGGCCTGCCCCTGGGTCTGCTGAGGGGTCCCCCCACCCCGAAGCTTTGCACGGGCCCTTTCGTGTTGTGAACACCCTCCCTCCCGTCGCATTGCCCAGCCTGTGGCAGCGTTCCTCAGGTGCTCTCCTGCCTCAGACGCACACCCATGTGTCCGGAGTCCCTGGCCCAGTTGCCTTATCTTGTGTGTGTGGCATCCCTGCCACCAGCTGGGGCTAGTGAGGCTTTGCTGGGTGAACTGATGCATGACTGGGTGAGCAGGTAAAGGAGAAGTCCTGGTACAGCAGCCCTTGCGGGGCTGTGGTGTGAGTTGATGACCAAGGAGGGGAGGGGAGGAGCCTTGGGAGTGATTGATTTGGGGCTGCTAAGGACTGGCTCCTGCCCAGTGGACTTGGGTCTCTTCCGGTCTGTGCAGGGTGAGGCACGGGGGCCAGAAGACAGCTGGGGAAGCTGCTGAGGTGGAGGGCATGGATTGTGTGGGAACGATGAGGCAACCTAGCTGTGGTGGGGCTGGCTGGGTGCGCTCAGGCATTAGGAGGTAGGGAAGGGTGTTGAGCAGTGCCATCAACTCAGGCAGCTATAAGTCAGAGCTGGTGTGAAGTGTGGCGCTCAGGGTGAGCGAGCTGGCAGGGTGACAGGTCAGACTGGTGGGTGCAGCAGTGGGCGCCTTGCAGGTGGCCTGAGGTTTGCTGGAGAAGGGGTGGCGTGGTTGGATGGTCATGGCCCTGGCACCCAGCTGACTAGGATAGTTGGTATTCCAGGCAAACCTGAAGAAGTTCATGGACTATGTCCAGCTGCACAGCACAGAGAAGGTAGCTCGCCTGCTGGACAAAGGGCTGGACCCCAATTTCCACGACCCTGATTCAGGAGGTGAGAAGCAGAGCAGGGAGGGTCTGTCCTTTGAGTGGCTAGACCCTAACTTTCATCCGTCCTGAACGCAGAGTGCCCTCTGAGCCTGGCGGCCCAGCTGGATAATGCCACAGACCTGCTGAAGGTGCTAAGGAACGGCGGTGCTCACCTGGACTTCCGCACCCGCGACGGGCTAACCGCTGTGCACTGTGCCACCCGCCAGCGGAATGCGGGGGCGCTGACGGTCAGCAGGGGCCTGGGCTGGAAGGGTGCATGGCCTGAGGGGGGGAGGCTGGGCCCGTCCGGGATGCTGAGCTGCCTCACTCTCAGACTCTGCTGGACCTGGGCGCTTCTCCCGACTACAAAGACAGCCGAGGCCTGACGCCCCTGTACCACAGTGCCCTGGGAGGCGGGGACGCCCTCTGCTGCGAGCTGCTTCTCCATGATCACGCACAGCTGGGGACCACTGACGAAAATGGCTGGCAGGAGATCCACCAGGTGCGGAGGAAGCGCGAGGGTGGGCCTGGGCCTGGCCTGGCTGGGTGGGGACCGGCCCTGCCCTGGACGCCGCAGCACCCCCCTCCTCCCCAGGCCTGCCGCTTCGGGCATGTGCAGCACTTGGAACACCTGCTGTTCTATGGAGCCAACATGGGCGCCCAGAACGCCTCGGGGAACACAGCCCTGCACATCTGTGCACTCTACAACCAGGTGCGCCTATGCATGCTATCCCTGTGGGGCACACTGCCTACCTTGTGTGCAGCAAAGTGTGTGCGTATATGTGCACATGCACACGTGTGTCTGCATACAGGAGTCTCTATATCCCAGCTTGCAGGCCTTTCCTGTGTGTGTTGTATTCTGTGGTGAGTTGTGGTTTCAGGATGGCCTTGTGGGTCTACACGTGTAGTCTGTTCCCTGAACACACATACATGTTTTGTGTGTGTGTGTGTGTGTGTGTGTGTGTGTGTGTGTGTGTTCTGAACAAGCGGGTGTGAGCTAGGCATTGTAGGCCCTCTGGGCAGGTAGGACCTGCCATGTCTACATCTCTGGCCCATGTGTGGCGTGGAAATCTGTGTGTGTGATTCCTGTACTCACACACCCCAGCTCCATCTCTCCAGCCACCCAGTGTGACCCTTGCCTCCCAACAGGAGAGCTGTGCCCGGGTCCTGCTTTTCCGAGGAGCCAATAAGGATGTCCGCAATTACAACAGCCAGACAGCCTTCCAGGTACATGGTAGTTCACAGGTGTATGAATTGGGGGTACCTGCTTGTCTTGGTGTAACTGCTTTTCTGAACATGGGAGGAAGAAGGATGTGCCCACCCCAGGTTGCCATAGGAAGTGGAGGTGGGGTGGGCCATTGCTGTGCCCACCTACATGTGTAGGGTGATGGATGTGTGGTTCTCCGTATCCCCTGTCCAGGGAGAGAGGGATTGGAGGGCTGAGGGTGAGGGAGGTAAGAAGACAGAAGAGCAGGCATGGGTAGGACCCAGGTGATGCTTTTGAGTCCTCTGTGTGTCCAGGCTGGTTAGACTCTTGAGGACAGCTGGACTGATGCCTAGCCCAGGGCCTGTAGTCGGGGCAGTCCAGGGACATTAAGGGGATGGTTTCTCAGAGGTGCAGGAGAGGCCAGGATGCCTGGCTGTGTGGTCAAGGGGATATAAGCCACAGTAGATTCGCTAGGGCCTGTCAGATGACTAGGCGCAGGGGCACAGGAGAGAAGAGCCGGTGACAGCTTGGGCCTCTGGGGCTGTGGCTGAGGCAGGAAAGATAGTCGTGTAAGGCATACCAGTTTTCATAGCAGGTTAGTGTCCCATTGTTTTTAGTTCTGTCTCCTGTTCCGGAAGCCCCTCTACCCTAGGAGAACTGCTGGTGGGTCACCCTAGTTATAGTTAGGAGGTATGCATGTGGCATTGGCACCTCTTGTCTGTAACTGGTTATATCCCCACTAGACAGGAGTGTTGTGACTTGAGAAGGAGGCAGCCTGGAGAGGAAGACCCTACTTTGGATGGAGAAGGAGTATTTGGGATGGAAGTGTCTAAGTATGCAGGCCTCCTTCCGGCCCTTCATGCCTTGACCTTCCTGTCTCCTAGGTGGCCATCATTGCAGGGAACTTTGAGCTTGCAGAGGTCATCAAGACCCACAAAGACTCAGATGTCGGTGAGTTCTGCCCACTTGTGGGTTCCTGTCCAATGTGGATCTGTGCAGTAGTCAGGGGCAGTGGCAGCGTAACAAGGGCCCCACCCCCAAGCCAGTGATCTGTGGGTGGCCCTTGGACCCTGGGAATGCATGCAGACACGCCTGTGCCAACAGGACAAAAGTTTCAAGGCCAACCATGGCTAGGTTTGGGCTGTGGACTGGGCTGGCACTGGGCTTAGGATGGACATTAGGGTCAGGTTCAGGTATTTTCTGTTGGGTCCTAGGAAGGGCTTTCTGGGCACATGTGGCCATGGACCTGACTTGAGCCTGGATCATGAGTGGCACTGCGGTGGCCATATCATGCTCTGCTCTGACAAGGTATCATGAATGAACACGCAGAAAACAGCACGGTGATTACAGGAAGGCTGAGGTTGGGTGAGGGCTTTGAGCTTGCGGTGGCAGTGTGTCAAGGGAGGCCTGGTTTGAGGGTGACTTGTGGTTATAGAGGGAAGATTGGCCTCTGCTTGTATAGTGCAGGCCCAGGGCTGGGTGGAGGGCCCAGCCTTCACCTCTAGGGCATGTGGTGCCAGGCTGGATTGATCTGTGTGTGGTGGCTGGGGCTGGTGGAGCCTGGGAAAGGGGACTGGCCGCCCCTCAGCCACCTGGGTCCCTCCATTCCTTGGCTGGATCTGGCTTTTCCTGCCTGTGTCTCTTTCTGGAACTTGGGCCCTTGGCTTCCTTCCTGCCATGAGTGTTTTCTTGGGATGTCCTGTTGTATCCCTTTTAGTTTTTTTTTAAAATGTGACAGTGTACAGGACTGAGCTGGAGCTGGTGTAGGTTAGGATCTCACTTGGTTCTAATGTGCATTGTGGTCAGGGCCCAGGTTGCACTTTTGACAGGGCTTAAGGTTAATGTCACGGTTAGGGTCCCTTCCTCTCTGGAATGTCCCTGAAATTCTTCCCCTATAAAGCCTGGTTACGAATCCTTCCAGCTCCAGCAGGTGGAGGGCTGGGATGCTGCCTGGGGTGTGGGTGGACTCTCCACAGGACTGAGGCATCTGTGTGGAGCTTCTTAAAAGCTAGCAGAGCTGGCTTCTTACAAGCTAGCTAGGTTCAGACCAGGAAAGAACTGTGGTGCAGTTTGGGATTGGAATTAGGGCAGGAGACAATTGTAGTCAGCTTTGGTTAATAGGTGCTGGAGGTGGCAATTACCTGGGCAGCCTTTGTGGATGTTGTGGGGCCTTCTCTTTTGCCTGTGACTTTGCAGCTAAGGAAAAGCTACCTAGGTTCAGGTGCCTACTTTTCTCCAAGTGAGAATGTGGTCTTGTATGGTGGTATTGCATCCCCTCCCCACTGTGGCCTCCTTTGGCATTCAGTTCTGCGTGGGGCTGGAGTCTGGGGGTAGGTTGCCTTTGTCCAGGGGTTTGGAGGGCATTCTTGCTTATGATCCAGGCCTCTTACCCAGGGCCTCTGGGATTGCTGTTCCCCTGGCCTGGCTGTGCTTGCTCTGTTGCAGTGATGCACTCCGCCCCTGAGCAGTACAGAGTGGGCATCTGCATCCCCCACGCTTCTGTGCATCTCAGCTCCGCCGGCCACTCGTCCTTCCCCTCTTGGATGTCACAGACATTTGGGTGACAGCCAGATATCCCTGTGTGCAGGGTGAGGCACTCGGGATGAGATGTACTGCGAGCCCTGTCTCTTAAAACCCCTGAAGCGTGATTTTGGGGCTCTGTTACAGAGAAGGGAGCCCAGGCCTGGGGTGGGGAGTATATGGCAGGGCCAGCGTGCTTGCCTGGGGATCCAGGTCTGTCCTTGTGCACATCACTGCTGGGACACTTGCTCCTGCACACAGGAGCGGGAGGGGCTCTGCCCACCTGCTTTGCTCCCTCTTCCTCAGGGAGGCCCCACTGCCAGGGGGAGCTGTGCCCCCCGCAGGCAGGACATCCCCTAGGCCCGCAGGGCTCCTGCAGTGACCCTGGCCTGGCAGTGGTTGCCTCTGTCACCGGGGCGTGTTGTCTCTTAGGTGTGCACACATGTGTTCACAAACTTGCTGTTCCCACAGCACGTGTGACAAAAGTCAGAAGTGGAGCAGAAAGTGCCGGCATGGCAACTCCCCAGAGGTGGCTCAGTGCGGCTCTGACTCCGCAGGCCTGGGTGGGTCTGAGGGTGGAAGCTCCGTGGCCCTCCAGGACCCTTGGAGTAACAGTGGTGTGGATGTCCCCAGGCCAAAGCCAAGCCTTCAGCCTGTGTTTTCTTTCTCTCTCCTTTTTAATTGTGTCTGTATATAGGTAACATAAAATTAATTATTTTAGTTGAACAGTTCAGTGGCATTTCTTTTTTGTTTTTTTTGTGGTACTGGGGGTGGAATCCAGGGGCTTTTCTACCTCCAGGCTATACTCCCAGACCTATTTTATTTATTTATTTATTTATTTATTTATTTTTTTATTTTTTTTGGTGGTACTGGGGTTCCTGGAAGCCCTTCTACCTCCGGGCTACGCTCCCAGACCTATTTTATATTTTTGAAACAGGGTCTCTTACGCCAGCACGGCTGGCTTCGAACCTGCGCGATCCTCCTGTCTCCGCCTCCCAAGCGTGGGGATTACAAGCGTGCGCCACCACGCCCGGCGTTTTATATTTTATTTGGAAACAGGGTCTCCACTAATTAGCTGCGGCTGGCTCCCAACCTATGTGATATTCCTGTCTCAGCCTCCCAAGTGCGGGGATCACAAGCGTGCGCCACCACACATGGCTTTCGGTGGCATTTCTTATATTCAGTGTTGTACAGCCAATTCTGTTGAATTCTAAAGCATTTTCTTCTCCCTAAAAGAAAACCTCAAGCCGGGCGTGGTGGCGCACGCTTGTAATCCCCGTGCTTGGGAGGCTGAGACAGGAGGATCGCACAGGTTCGAAGCCAGCCTCAGCTGGTTTAAGAGACCCTGTTTCCAAATAAAATATAAAATAGGTCTGGGAGTATAGCCCAGAGGTAGAAGGCCCCTGGGTTCTATTCCCAGTACCACCAAAAAAAAAAAAAAAAAAGAAAGAAAACCTCAGCTGCAGTAAGCAGTTACTCTGTATTACCCTCTCCCCACTCTGTCAGCCGCGAACATACTTGGTCTCTTTGGAGTTACCTTTTCTTGCTATTTCTTTTTCTTTTTTTTTTTTTTTTTTGGTGGTAGTGGGGTTCCTGGAAGCCCTTCTATCTCCGGGCTACACTCCCAGACCTATTTTTACATTTTTTTTTTTTATTTGGAAACAGGGTCTCCTAAGCCAGCGCGCGCGGCTGGCTTCGAACCTGCGCGATCCTCCTGTCTCTGCCTCCCAAGCGCGGGGATTACAAGCGTGCGCCACCACGCCCGGCTTTTCTTGCTATTTCTTATAAATGGAATAATACAATGTGACCCTTTATGTTTGGCGGCGGCTTCTTCTTCTTCTTCTTCTTCTTCTTCTTCTTCTTCTTCTTCTTCTTCTTCTTCTTCTTCTTCTTCTTCTTCTTTGGTGGTACTGGGGTTCCTGGAAGCCCTTCTACCTCCGGGCTACACTCCCAGACCTATTTTTTATATTTTTATTTGGAAACAGGGTCTCCTAGGCCAGTGGAGCTGGCTTCGAACCTGCGCGATCCTCCTGTCTCCGCCTCCCAAGTGCGGGGATGACAAGCGTGCGCCACCACGCCCGGCTGTTTGCCTTCTTTAATTCAACATGTTTGTTAATTTAATTTAATTTAATTTTTTAATTCTGGGGATTGAACCCAGGGGCATTCTACCTCTAAGCTTCATCAACACTTTTTTATTTATTTATTTTTTGTGGTATTGGGGATTGGACCCAAGGCCATTCTACCTCCAAGCTACACCCCCAACCCTATTTTTTATTCTTTATTTTGAAACCGGGTCTCACTGAATTGCAAAGGGCCTCACTAAGTATTAGCTGTGGCTGCCTGCAAGCTATCCTCTTTTCTCAGCCTCCCAAATGCTAGGATTACAATCATGTACCACCATGCCTGGCAACACTTTTTATTTTTTATTTCAAAATGGGGTCTCACTAGATTGCTGAGGGTCTTGTTAAGTTGCTGAGATAGCCCTTGAACCTGTGCTCCTCCTGTCTCAGCCTCGCAAGCAGTGAGATTACAGGTGTGTGCCACCATGCCCACTATTCAACATGTTTTTGAGTTTCATCTACCTTGTAGGGTATATCACTATTTTATTCCTTTTTATGGCTGAATAAGTTCATTGTGTGTATATATAACGTTTTGTTTGTAAATTCATTTACTGATAGATATGTAGATTGTTTCCACCTTTTTTGACCCCTTTGGTCCTGGAGATGGAACCCAGGGCCTCATACATGCTAGGCAAGTGCTCTGCCACTGAGCTATACCCCTGACCCTTTAAAAAAATTTTTGAATTTGAGACAGCTCTCACTAAGTTGCCCAGGCTGACCTCAAACTTGGGATCCTCCTGTCTCAGCTTCCAGAGTTACTAGGACTACAGGTGTGCATGGTCACATCTGGCTTCTTTTTTTTTTTTTTTTTCCAGTACTAGTGATGGAACCCAGGGGCATTCTACCTCTGAGCTATACCCCCAGCCCTATTTTTTTATTCTTTATTTTGAAATAGGGTCTCACTGAGTTGCAAAGGGCCTCAATAAGTAGTAGCTGAAGTTGTTTGCGAACCACAATCCTCCTGTCTCAGCCTCCCAAATGCTGGGATTACAAGCATTTACCACTATGCCCTGCTTCCCAGCCCTCCCTTTTATTATTTTGAAACAGGGTCTCATTAAGTTGCAGAAGGCCTCACTAAATAGCTGAGGCTGGCCACAAACTTGTGATTCTCTTTTGTCTCCACCTCCCAAGTACTGAGATTACAAGTGTGTGTCACCATGCCTGGCTACACCTGCTTTATTTCTGCCTTTTAAGTATTACCAGTATTGTTATCATGAACATGTGTGGACATGTGTTTATATGAATACCTGATTTCAGTTCCTTTGGGTGTGTACTTAGGAGTGGAATTGTCAGGGAATAGTAATTCTTTGGTGAACTTATTGGTCATTTGTGTGCCTTTGGAAAAATATTAAGTCTTTTGCCATTTACTTACTTTATTTATTTGGTACTGGGGATGGAACCCAGGGACTTTCTACATCTGGGCTCTACCCCCAGGCCTATTTTTATATTTTATTTGGAAACAGGGTCTCAGTAAGTTGTGGAGGGCCTCACTGAGTTGCCGAGGCTGGCTTCAAACCTGTGATCCTCCTATCTCAGCCTCCCAAGTATTTAGATTACAAGTGTGCACCACCATGCCTGGCTAATTTGTCCATTTTTCCTTTTTTTTTGGTTGACTTTTGAGAATTCTTTACATTTTCTGAATTCTAACCTCTTATCAAGTAGGTGGTTTATAAGTATTTTCTCTGTCTAGTAGGTTGTCTTGTAACATTATTTTTTATTTCTTCTTTCTTTTGTGGTGCTTGGGCTCAAACTCAGGGCCTTGCATATGCTAAGTAAACACTCTATGGAACCCAGGGACATTTGACCTCCGAGCTACTCCCCCTGCTCTATTTTTTTTTATTTTTTATTTTGAAACGGGGGCTCACTAAGTTGCAGAGGGCCTCACTAAGTAGCTGAGGCTGTCTGCAAACCGCAATCCTCCAGTCTCAGCCTCCAGAATGCTGGGATTATAAAGTGTGCCGCCACGCCCGGCCCCTAGTGCTTTCTTGATAATGTTTTTTTAACAATATGAAATCCAGTGTATCTCTTTGTTTTTGACTTGTAGTCTCCCTGTGTTGCTCAGGTTGGTCTTCAACTCTGGCCTCAAGGGATCCTCCCATCTCAGCCTCCTGAGTGCTGGGGCTGCAAGCCCTCACTCTCATACTGTGCCTGGCTCTTTTTTTTTTTTTTTTTTTTTGTACTAGGGATCAACCTAGGGGCATTTTACTTCTGAGCTATATCCCCAACTCTTTTTATTTTTTATTTTGAAGCAGGGTCTCACTAAGTTGCTGAGGCATTGGCTAAGTTGCTGAGGCTGGCCTTGAACCTGTGATCCTCATGTCTCAGCCTCTAAAGTACTGGGATTACAGGTGGGTGTCAATGTACCAGGCTATTATACATGTTTTTTGATGTCATATCTAAGCATCCAAACCCAAGGTCACTAGGGTTTACTATCATAAGGGGAAAACTTAAGCATGCATCAATTTTAAAGACTTGGATATTCTCATGAATGGGGTACAAGGGATGAAGAAATTTAAAAGTCTATGCAGAGGCAGGACAAATATTTTAATTGGTTAGAAGTTAGCTGGCAGTTTCTGACTGGTGTTTCTACTTTTAGTTTTCTTTTTCTGTGGGGCTGAGGTTTGTTCATATGGGAATTTGAAGCAGAGCCACCCCCATCTAATGGCTTCTCTATTAGAATATTTTTTTCTATTAGAATTAAAAAATAAGCCGGGCGTGGTGGCGCATGCTTGTAATCCCAGCATTCAGGAGGCTGAGACCTGGAGGATCACGGTTCGCGGACAGCCTCAGCTACTTAGTGAGGCTCTCTGCAACTCAGTGAGACCCGGTTTCAAAATAAAGAATAAAAATAGGGCAGGTGGTGTAGTTTGGAGGTCAAATGCCCCTGGGTTCCATCCCCAGACCCGCAAAAAAAAAAAAAAGAATTAAAAAAAAAAAAAGCCAGGCATGGTGGCACATGCTTGTAATCCCAGCATTTGAGAGGCTGAAACAGGATTGCGGTTCGAGTACAGCCTCAGCTACTACTTAGTGAGTTCCTTTGCAACTCAGTGAGACCCTGTTTCAAAATAAATAATAAAAAATAGGGCTGGGGTTGACGCTCAGAGGTAGAATGCCCCTGGGTTCTACCCCCAGTACTGAAAAATTAAAAAAAGAAAAAGAATTTAGCTGGGTGTGGTGGCGCACGCTTGTAATCCCTGTGGTTGCCAGGCGGAGACAGGAGGATCACGCAGGTTCGAAGCCAGCTGCCCTGGCTTAAGAGACACTGTTTCCAAATTATAAAATATATATATATTGGTCTGGGAGTGTAGCCTTGAGGTAGAAGGGTTTCCAGGAACCCCAGTACCCCCTCCACACACACGAATTAAAAAAAAATCCAATTTCCCTCTCTTAGTGATTTATGTGAAACTGGCTAAAACTGGGCATAAATACACCATTGCTGGCTGTCTTCTGGTGAGTGGAATAGTGCAGCGCACATGAGGCTGGAGAAGAGGTCCTCTGTCATCCATCTGCGTCTGCCGCTCTGACCACTGTGAGCAGCTGACATCCTGTTGATGGCTGTGAGCACACTCAAGGCCCTTGAGAGAGCAGACTCAGTGGAGATGCCCTTGGCCCCAGGGCCTGCAGGTGTCCTGAGCCAGGTTCCCCGCCAGCTAAAGCAACTGATATTTCTATGGAACCAAAGGAAAGCCAAGGTCAGCGACTGTAATAAATTGTAGATTCAGCCTGAGTTCAGGGAAGTCAGCTGAGATTTCTAGATTCAGCACAAAGCCCATGTTCACTTGCAGTTTGAACATCCGGGGTATGGTCTTGGGCATCTTGCTGAACTCTCTCCTGGGGCTCAGGCTCAGGTGTGAGGTCAGTCCCTGAAATTGTATCAAGGTGTCTTCTTCCAACCTGTCAGGTTTCAGGAACAGAGAAGTTATTCTTAGTGATTCCAAGTTGGAAAAATGGGAGAAAATTAGATCAGAGGAATCTAGAAAAATTCAGAATCCAGTTCTGTCTGCAGGTAGACAAATTCGAAACAAGAGCAAGGTTACAGTATAATAACAGGTGTGCTGTAGTTTACTTCTGAAGCATATTTTTCTGTCTATAGTCATCCCAGTTTCTACCAAAGACAATGAGTAAAACTGATTTGATTGAAAAATAATTTAGTTTCATAAAGCTTGGTTATTTACAAACATGCAGCAAGAATAATAGTTGATCACATAGGCTTTATTTATTTATTTATTTATTTATTTATTTATTTTAGTTATTGGTACTAAGGATTAAACTCAGGGGAGTTCTATCCCTAAGCTATATCCCCAGGCTTATTTTATTTTGAAACAGGGTCTCACTAAGTTGTTGAGGCTGGGTTTGAACTGTGATTCTCCTGTTTCAGCTTCCCTAGTACTGGAATTACAGGCCTGCACCACCATGCCTGGCCATATAGGCTCTGTTTAAGTTTGTTTTGCTAGAATTATTATTATTATTATTAATTATTAATTGTTATTATTAATATTATTGTGCTGGGGGTGGAACCCAGGGGCATTCTACCTCCGAGCTATACCCCAGCCCTGTGTTTTATTCTTTATTTTGAAACAGGGTCTCATTAAGTTTCAGAGGACCTCGCTAAGTAGCTGAGGCTGGCCTCGAACCTGCAATCCTTTTGTCTCAGCCTTCCAAGTACTGGGATTACAAGTGTGCACAACAATGTCCAGCTAGAATGGATTTTTGAAAAAAGTCTTTCAAGAATAAAACATCCTGAGCTGGGTGTGGTGGTGCACGCTTGTAATCCCAGCATTAGGGAGGCTGAGACCGGAGGATCACGGTTCACGGACAGCCTCAGCTACTTAGTGAGGCCCTCTGTAACTCAGTGAGACCTGGTTTCAAAATAAAGAATAAAAAAAAAAAAATAGGGCAGGGGGTGTATCTCGGAGGTCAAATGTCCCTGGGTTCCATTCCCAAACCCGCAAAAACAAACAAACAAACAAACAAACAAAAAAAGCCCGTCAAGGAAAACTTTAGGCTTTGCCTGCTGTACTTAGAGATGTAGGTGAATTCTGTCTCCTGAGTTCCTCATAATACCTCAACAGTTTTGGACTTGCCAGAAAGCACGGCTTTTATTCACCCACTGTGAGGTGGGGAACCCGCGAAGGCAGCATCCCTGCACTGTATCGGATGAGACTTTGCAGTCAAAGCTGGTAATATAACTGGTGATTCCAGGTGTAACCCATTGTAAAGAAAACATATTTTATCAAAGACATGCAAATAATTATTGTCTAGTATAAATGCA
This sequence comes from Muscardinus avellanarius, assembly GCF_963383645.1. NCBI lineage: Eukaryota > Metazoa > Chordata > Mammalia > Rodentia > Gliridae > Muscardinus > Muscardinus avellanarius. The sequence goes on along the minus strand of NC_137797.1, from coordinate 151,364 downwards.
TATGACAGGCATGGTGGCACACGCTTGTAATCCCAGCATTCGGGAGGCTGAGACCAGAGGATCAGGGTTCGCGGACAGCCTTAGCTACTAAATGAGGCCCTCTGAAACTCAGTGAGACCCTGTTTCAAAATAAAGAATGAAAAATAGGGCAGGGGGTGTAGCTCAGAGATCAAATGCCTCTGGGTTCCATCCCCAGACCTGCAAAAAAAAAAAAAAAAAAAAAAAAACATATGATTTGCTTTCCAAATTCTAGAGGATCAGGTAGGGAAAATATTTTCATATATACTCACAAAAGTACAATTTATCATATTGCAACCTATAAATAGCTCAAAAGAAAAGGAAAATCTATTTTTATACCTGTAGAATAAAACATTAAAACTGCCATAAAAACTTTCAAGAATCAGGTGTAGTGGTGCACGCTTGTAATCCCAGTACTTGGGAGACTAAGACAGGAGGATGGTCTTAGCATTGTGAGCCTCTTCATTAACCAGTGAGATCCTGTTTCAAAAAGTGACAGAGGACTGGAGTGTAGTTTAGAGGTAGAATATCCCTGGGTTCCATCCCCAGTGCTGTATGCATGCACACACAAAAAATTAGATACAGGCAGAAAATCATTGTCCTTGTCAGTTTTCAGTTACATATTATTATTAATTCTTGTTCTGCCTTGATTTTTGTTAGCAGCTTCACCAAAACACAAGTGTCTTCTTTTTATTCTTTTTTCTCTCTTAAGAAATGGGATTCTGCCGGGCATGGTGGCTCACGCTTGTAATCCCAGCATTCGGGAGGCTGAGTCCAGAGGATCACAGTTCGCGAACAGCCTCAGCTACTTAGTGAGGCCCTCTGCAACTCAGTGAGGCCTGGTTTCTTTTTTTTTCTTTTCTTTTTTTTTTTTTTGGTGGTACTGGGGTTCCTGGAAGCCCTTCTACCTCCGGGCTACACTCCCAGACCTATTTTTACATTTTTATTTGGAAACAGGGTCTCCTAAGCCAGCGCGCGCGGCTGGCTTCGAACCTGCGCGATCCTCCTGTCTCTGCCTCCCAAGCGCGGGGATGACAAGCGTGCGCCACCACGCCCGGCTGAGGCCTGGTTTCAAAATAAAGAATAAAAAATAGGGCAGGGGCTGTAGCACGGAGGTCAAATGCCCTTGGGTTCCATCCCCAGACCTGCAAAAAAAAAAAAAAGAAGAAGAAAAAATGGGATTCTGCCAGGCGTGGTGGCGCACGCTTGTAATCCCTGCACTTGGGAGGCGGACACAGGATGATCGTGCAAGTTCGAAGCCAGCTGTGCTGGCTTAAGAGACCCTGTTTCCAAATTTAAAAAAGTATTAAAATAGGTCTGGGAGTGTAGCCTGGAGGTAGAAGGGGTTTCCAGAAACCCTAGTACCACCAAAAAAAAAAAAAAAAAAAAGAAATGGAATTCTGCTAGCTGGGCATGGTGTTGCACATTTATAATCCCAGTACTTGGGAGGCTGAGACAGGAGGATCATGGTCAGCCTCAGATGCTTAGTGAGGCCCTCTGAAACTTGTAAGACTCTGTTTAAAAATAAGAATAAAAAAATAGGGCTAGAGGTGTAATTCAGAAGTAGAATGCTTCTGAGTTTAACCCACAGTACTGCAAAAAAGAAAATAAAAAAAAAGAAATGGGGTCTTGCTATGTTTCCTGGGCTGGCCCCAAACTCCTGGGCTTGAAGGATCCTCCTGCCTCAGCCTCCTGAGTAGTTGGGACCATGGGCATGGGCCACCATGCACAGTATCAGTTTCTTACTCAGGCTAGTGATTGATCTTAAAATGGTCAGAAACCTATATTCCACAGTATTGTCAAAGTCCTTTCCATTAGTCTCTTTAGGAGAAGCAATTTTGGAGTGTAGCTGGTTCTTAATGATTCTAGAGGAGAATGAATATAGTAAGTCTATGGATGACAAGACAGGTTGGCCATGGTCAGCTGGGTGTGGTGGCTCACACCTGCCATCCCAGAGACCAGAGGATCAGTTAAAGGCCAGCTCAGCAGAGTAGCAAGACCCTTGGTGGTTTTTCACGGCCCTGCTTTAAAATAAATAAAATAGGCCAGGTGTGGTGGCGCACGCTTGTAATCCCCGCGCTTGGGAGGCAGAGACAGGAGGATCGCGCAGGTTCGAAGCCAGCCGCGCTGGCTTAGGAGACCCTGTTTCCAAAAATAAAATAGGTCTGGGAGTGTAGCCCGGAGATAGACGGGCTTCCAGGAACCCCAGTACCACCAAAAAATAAAAAATAAAATAAATAAATAAATAAATAAATAAATAAAATAGGGCTGGAAGTATAGCTCAGAGGTAGAATGCCCCAGGGTTCAGTCCCCGGTACCCCCCAAATGATGGCCATGGTTAAATTCTGATGAGGGTTCATTATTATAATGTTGGAGTTGACAAGGAAATTTGGTTATTCTCTGTGGTATAAAACTTCTTAAAATAGTAATTGTAATTATGACTGGTAGCATTATATCAAGACATTTCAGGTTTCTAGGAATTTCATATGATTTTGAAGGACTCATTTCAGTAATACATCCAGAAATAGAACTAAAGAAGGTTTATTTATTTTTATTTTTATTTTATTTTTTTGTGGGTCTGGGGATGGAACCCAGGGGCATTTGACCTCCGAGTTACACCCCCTGCCCTATTTTTTTTCTATTCTTTATTTTGAAACCGGGTCTCACTGAGTTGCAGAGGGTCTCACTAAGTAACTGAGGCTGGCTGCGAACTGCGATCCTCCCATCTCAACCTCCCAAATGCTGGGATTACAAGCGTGAGCCACCACGCCCAGCTCTAAAGAAGGTTTAAAGGCAGAGGGAATAACTCAGTGGTAGAGTACTTGCCTAGCATTTAAGAGGCTTTGGGTTTGATCATAAGCACTGAAAAAAAAAAAAGAGAAAGAAAGAAAGAAAGAAGAAATCCAGGTATGGTGGTGTGTTCTTGTAATCTCAGTATGTGGAGGGCTGAGACAGAGGCATCGCAAATTTCAGAGCCATCCTTGGCAATTTAGCAAGGCTCCCAGAAACCTAGTGAGACTCTGTTTACAAATAAGAAATAAAATCAGGCTGGAGGTATATCCTGAAGGTAGAATGGGTTCAATATTCAGTACCAAAAATATATATATGTATACGCACAAAAATAACTACTTGTCGGGCGTGGTGGTGCACGCTTGTAATCCCCACGTTTGGGAGGCTGAGACGGGAGGATCACACGGGTTCGAAGCCAGCCTCAGCTACTTAGTGAGGTTCTCAGCAACTTAGTGAGACCCAGTTTCCAAATAAAATATAAAATAGGTCTGGGAGTATAGCCCAGAGGTAGAAAGCCTCTGGGTTCCACCCCCAGTACCACCAAAACAAAACAAACAAAAACACTTGGTCAAAGTAGGATCACAAATTATTGTCAAATAATATTCATTTAACCAAAGTGATCATTGGAAGATTTTTTTGTGTGTATGGGTCTGGGTGTGTATGGGTCGAGCTACATCCTTTGCCCTATATCATATTTCTTTTGTTGTTGATGTTGTTTTTTGTGGGTCTGGGGATGGAACTGAGAGGCATTTGACCTCTGAGCTACACCCCCTGCCCTATTTTTTATTCTTTACTTTGAAACAGGGTCTCACTGAGTTGCAGAGGGCCTAAGTAGCTGAGGCTGTTCGAGACCCTCTGGTCTTAGCCTCCTGAATGCTGGGCTTAGAAGCCAGCGCCACCACACCCGGCTCCTAGTTTATATTTTTGTTTTGAAACAGGGTCTCACTAAGTTGCAGAGGGCCTCACTAAATAGCTGAGGCTGTGTGCTAATAGTGATTTTCAGGTCTCAGCTTCCTGAATGCTGGGATTATAGCACGCTGCCCAGCTGATAACTGAAAGATTTTGAAGGCAAAACAGTAAGTTACATAGTTACAGGAAAATATTAGTTCTTTTAATAGAGAGTATGTTGTAGCCAGCTAGATATGCAAGATAGACCACTTGCCGCCTTCCTGCTCGTCTCTCTCCTCCTCTTCCTCTTTCCTTCCTTACACTGGAGATTGAGCCCAGGGGCTCTCTTCCACTGAGCTACTTCCCCAGCCCGTTTTACTTTTTATTTTATTTCATTTTATTTTATTAAAAAATTTTTTTTGCAGTACTGGGAATGAAACCCAGGGGCATTCTACCTCTGAGCTATACCTCTAGCCCTATTTTTTATTCTTTATTTTGAAACAGGGTCTCACTGAGTTGCAGAGAGCCTAAGTAGCTGAGGCTGGCCATGATCTGCGATCCTCCTGTCTCAGCCTCCCAAATGCTGGGATTGCAAGCATGCGCCACCATGCCCAGTGCATTTTACTTTTTATTTTGAGACAGGGTCTCACTCATTTGCAGAGGCTAGCCTTAAACTTGTGATCCTCCTACCTCAGCCTCCTGAATAGCTGGGATTATAAGTGTGTGCCACCTTGCCCAGCTCAGTTTTCTTTAGTGACCAACAACCCAATAAAGATGACACAAAGCACAGGAAATTATCTTGACAAAACACAAATCTTAGCCGGGCGTGGTGGAGCACGCTTGTAATCCCCGCGCTTGGAAGCTGAGACAGGAGGACTGCACAGGTTTGAAGCCAGCCTCAGCAACTTAGTGAGACCCTGTTTCTAAATAAAATATAAAATAGGTCTGGAAGTATAGTCAGGAAGTAGAAAGCCTCTGGGTTCCACCCCAGTACCACCAAAACAAAACAAAACAAAACAAAAAAGCACACAAATCTTTGTTTTCTAGGTCAGTTACTTAAAAGGTAAGGAAAACCTTTCATCAGGTAAACTTTTTTTGATACTGATGATTGAACCCAGAGGTTCTACCTCTGAGCTACACGCCTAACACTCTTTGTTTTTCTTATTTTATTTTCGTTGTGACACTGGGGATTGCACCCTGGGGCATTCTATGTCTGAGCTATACCGCCAGCCCACCTTTATTTCTTATTTGGAAACCGGGTCTCACTAAGTTGCTGAGGGTGACTTCAAACCTGCGATCCTCCTGTCTTAGCCTTCCAAGTATTGGGGTTGCAAGCAGGTGCCACCATGCCCGACTATTTTTTGTCTTGAAACAGGTAGTCTCGCTATTGCTGAGGCTGGTCTTGAACCTGTGATCTCTTTGTCAGCCTCCCCAGTACTGGGATTGCAGGTGTGTACCACCACTATGCCCAGCTTCACATTTTCTATTTTACAAACTTCTGCAACTTTCTTATAATCACTCAGCTTTCCTTACTCTTCTTTCCATGTGGCACAGTCCCTCTGCTTTAGCACCGTCATTGCAGGAGGCTGAGACAGGAGGTTTAAGGTAGGTTCGAGACTAGTGCACAGTGTCTTAGAGAAATCCAGCTTCAAACAAAAAATAAAAGGACCGGGGGTGCACATAGCTCAGTGCTAAAGTGTCCTTGGGTTCAGGGCTCAGCACTACTTGTATACACACAGATCTCTTCCTTCTCTTTTTCCTTCTTTGAGACAGGTCTTAGTATGCCTTCAGGCTGATCTTGGACTCCACCTCAGCCTCTGGAGTAACTGGGAGCACTGGTGTTCATCACCAGACTAGGCTCGGAAATTGCTTTTCTTCCCTTAATCAAAACACATCCTTCCAGTTGCAACTTTCTTTATAAAACATACCTTATTTCTTTCACACACAGAAGTATCTTCTGTATTATTTTTAGAAGTGTTAGTTATGAACCAGGCATGGTGGCTCACGCTTGTAATCCCCGTGCTTGGGAGGCTGAGACAGGAGGATCGCACAGTTTTGAAGCCAGCTTCAGCAATTTAGTGAGACCCTGTTTCCAAATAAAATATAAAATAGGTCTGGGAGTATAGCCCGGAGGTAGAAAGCTCCTGGGTTCCACTCCTAGTACTACACACACACACACACACACACACACACACACACACACACGAAGTGTTAGTTATGTATATTAGAATTTTCAACTTTTTGTAACCTTAATTTCTAGTGAAAACTGGTAAGCACTGTGGATTATTTTTTCAGCACATTTTGTAGATGAATACTACCTTATAAGTTTTTATGTCTTTCATTAACAGACCTAAATAAATGTAGCTTCTCTACAATATAAAGATAAGATGTTGCATCCAGATATGGTGGTACATGCCTGTAATTCCAGTACTTAAGAGCCTCACACAGGAGGATCACAGGTTCAAGATCAGCCTCAGAAATGTAGTAAGACTCTTAGCAACCCAGTGAGACCCTGTTTCAAAATAAAAATAAAAATGGCTGGGGTATAGCTTGGAGATAGAATGACCATGGGTTCAATCCTCAATAAAAAAATAAAAAGACAAGATGCCAGAGTATATGTACTTTAAACTTATGTTTGTCAATTAATGCTAATGCGTTAGTTTTTTTTTTTTTTTGGCATTGGAGATTGAGATTGAAACCCAGGGGTGTTTTAGCTCTAAGCTATACCCCTAGACCAATTTTTTTTTTTTTTTTTGGAAACAGGGTTGCACTAAGTTGAGACTGTCCTTGAACCTAATCTTCCTTTCTCTGCCTCCCAAGTACTGGGATTACAGACATGCACCACCACCCCTGCCTAATGCTTAAGTATTTTTTATTTTTTGTGGTACTGGGGATTGAACTCAGGGCATTCTATCTCTGAGCTATTCCCTGAGCCCAATTTGTTATTCTTTATTTGAAACAGGGTCTTATTAAGTTGCAGAGAACCTCACTGAGTAGCTGAGGCTTCCTGGCCATGAACCTGTGAGCCTCCTGTCTCAGCCTCCCAAGTACTGGGATTACAAGCGTGCGCCAGCACACCTGGCATGCTGTATTTTAGCTTACTTAGAAAGAACTCAGATATTTAATGAATATCTAGTATTTGATTTAACATAACTTTAAGATTTCTTTCTTTTCTGTGTTTGGTGGTACTCTGGGTTAAATTCAGGACCATTCTCCAAGCTACAACCCCAGCCCTGTTTTTATTTTGAAACAGGGTCTCACTGGGTTGATGAGAGTCTTAAAACTTCCTGAGGCTGTCCTCGAACCTGTGAGCCTCCTGTCTCAGCCTCCCAAGTACTGGGATTATAAGTGTTGCCACCATGCCCAGCTTAATTCTAAGATTTTAAATGACCAAAGAAGGATTCTTGAATTTTTTTTGCGTGTGTGATACTGGGGACTGAACCCAGGAGCATTCTACCTCTTAGCTATACTCTTAGCTATACTCTATTTTATTTTTTACTTTGAAACAGGGTCTCAGTAAGTTAGAGGGCTTCACTAAGTAGCTGAGGTTGGCTGCAAACCTGAGATCCTCCTGTCTCAGCCTCCTTATATTTTATTTTGAACCGGGGTCTCACTAAGTTTTAGAGGGCCTCACTAAATTGCTGATGCTGGCTGTGAACTTGTGATTTTTCTGTCTCAACCTCCCAAGTACTGGAGTCACAGGTGTGTGCCACCATGCCCCGCCAAAACTATTTTTAAGTAGACATATTTTATAAAACATAATTATTTCTGACAAGTTTACTGATAGGCTTTTCTTTCACTTATATTTGCCTAACTTTTTCTTTTTCGGCAGGGTTAGGGAATCAAACCCAGGGCCTTATGTGTGCTAGGCAAGCAGTCTATGATAGAGCTATGCCCACGCCTAATTTACTTGTTATTAATAATTATTCTTTTTTATGGTACTTGGGATTGACCACAGGGTCATTCTACTTCTGAGCTACACCCCCAGCCCCATTTTTTATTCTTTATTTTGAAACAGGGTCTCACTGAGTTGCAGAGGGCCTCACTAAGTAGCTGAGGCTGTCCGCAAACTGTGATCCTCCTGTCTCAGCCTCCCTAATACTGGGATTATAAGCGTGCACCACCATGCCCGGCTAATAATTATTCTTGAATTGTCTATGAAAAATTTGATGAGCCACTAAGCAAAGTCCACCATTGAAGGTGTTCAGGAAAGGATGTCCCTGGGCACTTTGGTACTTGGCGATGGAGGCGCCCGAGAGAGCAGGTGGGGTGAGGCCCCAAGACGCCCGGCTCCGCTGAAGCCGCTGCTCCCAGCATCTAGGGCTTCACCGTCATCTCATACTGCTTCATTTCTGATGACAGATAAGCCACGATTCAAATTATCATAGAAGCTGAGAAGTTAAAAAGTTAAGCGTGCTTCTCTTTTTTATCTGTGACTGTCATGTATCAAGCATTTTTATTGTGGACATTACTTTTAGGTTAACGTATGGGTTTATGATCTTAAGCATCTAGCAGACACCATACTCCTGCCTGACCAGCAACCCAGGAAAAACTGGAAATTGTGAAAAGTTCCTATTCTTGTTTTACCAACAATTTAAAAACCAGATTTACTTGCCAGAGATATGCCTGTATTATATCAACCCGGGGGGGGGCACAATTGGGTCAGTTTCTTTTTCTGAGAGTTTCAGGAATAATTTACATGACTGTTGATTTATCCCTGAGCTAATTCAAATAGAGCTATCATATAGGATTTTTATAAATTTTTTTAGTAATACCATCTGAAATACACACGTCGACCAAGTATGGTGATACACACCTAAAGTCCTAGTGCTTGGGAAGCTGAGACAGAAGCTTATAAGTCGAGGCTCAGCAATTTAGAGAGACCCTGCTTCAAAATAAAAAATAAGCTCGCATGGTGGCACATGCCTGTACTCCTAGTACTAGGGAAGCTGAGACAGGAGCATTACAGGTTCAAGGACAACCTCAGCAAATAGACTCTTATCAACCTTGTGAGACCTTGTTTCAAAATAAATATAAAATAGTACTGGGAGTGCAGCTCGGAGGTAAACTGCCGCTGGGTTCAATCTCCAGTGCCACACACATAACAGGGCTGGGGTATAGCTCAGTGGTGAAGTGCTCCTGGATTCAGTCTCCAGTACCACCACACACAAATTGCATACCTGTAGCATTAATGCAAAGATATATACACAACACACAAGGGTGGGAGTGTAGCTCAGTGGTAAGTGCTTGCTTCGTGCACAAGGGTCTGGGTTGGCTGCCCATGCCCTTTTTGCCCCAACAACATTTGAGACCACTGAATTGACTGGGATTCCACAAGAACACCAACCAGCAAGTGGACTCTGAGGTCAGTAACAGATGCGTCTTTTGTCTGTAGGTTTGGTGGATTGACCAGTCAACATACTAAAAACACTAGGTGTGGCTTTCCATGGGTTATCTGTGGTTTTTTAGGCTTTTTCTGGCCCACATTGGACCATCCATGTACCCCATGGGGGCTGGTGACCACAGATGTCCTCAGGGCAACGTGCCAGGTCCTATTAACATGATGTATTTAGGTTATACACAGGAGCTCAGGGTGGAGCCCAGGAGCAAGACAGACAGCGCCTGCCTGCCTGCCTGCCTGCCTGCCTGCCTGCCTGCCTTCTGTTCCCCCCTTCCTTCTTTTTGTCCCCCCTCCCACCCACCCACCCTTCCTTCCTTCCTTCCTTCCATTACCCCCTTCCTTCCTTCCTTCTGTCCTCCCTCCCTTCCTTCCATTCCTCCCTCCCTCCCTCCCTTCCTTCCTTCCCTCCCTCCCTTCTTTCCTTCCTTTTGTCGCATTGGGGATTGAATCCCAGGGGCCTTTTACCTCTCTGAGCACTTACCCCCAGCCCTATTGTTTGTTTATTTGTTTATTTATTCATTTATTTATTTGCAGTACTGGGGATGGAACCCAGGGGCATTCTACCTCCAACCTACACCCCCAGCCCTATTTTTTTTTTTCTTTATTTTGAAACAAGGTCTCACTAAATTGCAGGAGGCCTCACTAAGTAGCTGATGCTGTCTGGGAACTGCAATCCTTCTGTCTCAGCCTCCCAGATGCTGGGATTACAAGCGTGTGCTACCATGCCTGGTTCATTCTTTATTTTGAAACAAGATCTAAGTTGTGGAGGGCCTCAGTAGGTAGCTGACGCTGGTGGTGAACCTGCCATCCTCCTGCCTCAGCCTCCCAAATCCTGGGATTACAAGCAAGCGCCACCACGCCTGGCTGCGATACCTTTTAATATGCTCGGAGTTCAAGATTTTGACCCAAGCATAAGGGTGTTAAAAGCAGATTTGGTTGACTGACAGCCATCTATAACTCCTTGCTTAATTCATTCTTTTCTATTCCTTTGGGGTAGTCCTGTAAACCAGTGAAAAGTCAATGTTTTGAGTAGGCAGAGGAGGACAGATTAGCACAGTTTCTGATGATTCAGGGATCCCCGTGTGTGTGTGTGTGTGTGTGTGTGTGTGTGTGTGTGTGTGTGTTTCTGGGGATTGAACCCAGTGGTGCTCTTCCACTGAGCTACATCCTTAGCCCTTTTTATTTTTATTTTTATTTTGGGACAAGGTCTCTAAGTTGCCCAGGCTGGCCTGGAATTTATGATCCTCCTGCCTTCTACGCCAAGTGACTAAGGTTACAGACGTGCACCATGTATCTGTCGTGTGTGTGTGTGTGTGTTAATAGAAGAATAGTTTTGTTTAGGTTAAAACCTCCTCATTGAGGCTGAGACAGGAGGATTGTAGGTTTGAGGCCTCTAACCGAGGTCTTTAATTAAACCTAGTGAGACACCTGAAGACTCTCTGTGGGACCCAGTGCAGTTTCTCTCTTAACTTCAGAGCCCAGTGTAGATCAAGGAACGCTGAAATAAACTTGAGAGCATGGCATGATGGCAGTCGCAGAGTCCAGAGAGCTCGGGAGGCGACCTCCAGATGCATCAGCTCAGTGGGGGCCAGCTCTCTGCTTGTCACTTCTGTAGGTCCTCACTGTTTTCACTCCAGATCTAATAAGAGAAAAACTTAAGCACATTTGAAATTTAGTTTGAGTGTTTGGTAACTCCAGATGAATTTGGGGGGAGGGCATACCACTCTGGCAGGAGGGGCAAAGGGAAAGCTATACAAATATGTATGTGTATATATACTTTTTTTTTTTTTTGCCAAATCAGGAAGAAATGACTGATTGGTTAGAAGTTAGTTGGTAGAGCTGGGTATAGAGACAAGCATGCTTGTAATCCCAGAATTTGGAAGGCTGAGACAGGAGGATGTGGTTCAAGGACAGCCTCAGCTACTTAATGAGGCCCTTTGCATTTCCATGAGACCCTGTTTAAAAAAAAAAGAATAAAAAATAGGACTGGAGGTGTAGCTCAGAGGTACTGGGTTCCATCCCCAGTACCGCAAAAAAAAAAAAAAAGTTAATTAATAGTTTCTGATTGGTGCTATTTCTAGTTTCAGTTTAATGTTTTCACTAGACTTTGGTTGTTTATGTAAGAATTTGAAGTGCAGCCCCACCTCCATCTATTTGCTTCCCAATTTAAAAAATTGTTTGTGTGTGGTACTGGGATGAAACCCTGGAGCCTTCTACCTCCAGGCTATACTCCCAGATCTATTATATTTTATTTGGAAACAGGGTCTTACTAAGTTGCTGAGAGTTTCACTAAGTAGCTGAGGCTGGCTTTGAACCTGCACGATCGTCCTGTCTCAGCCTCCCAAGTACTGGAATTCCAAGTGTGTACCACCATGCCAGGCTTCCAATTTAGATTTTTTTTTGTGTGTGTGTGTGGTACTTGGGTTCCTGGAAACCCTTCTACCTTGAGGCTACACTCCCAGACCTATTTTATACTTTTTATTTGGAAACAGGGTCTCTTAAGCCAGCGTGGCTGGCTTCGAACCTGCGCGATCCTCCTGTCTCTGCCTCCCAAACCCGGGGATTAAGTGTGCCACCACACCCGGCCCAATTTAGAATTTTTATGGGTTTAGCTCTTATATTTAGATCATTGATCTTTTTTTTTTTTTAGTTAATTTTTGGTGGTACTGGGGATCCTGGAAACCCTTCTACCTCTGGGCTATACTCCCAGACCAATTTTTAAATTTTTTTTTAAATTTGGAAACAAGGTCTCTTAAGCCAGCGAGGCTTGCTTTGAACCTGTATGATCCTCCTGTCTCCACCTCCCAAGTGCGGGGATTACAAGTGTGCACCACCACGCCCGGCTTTAGTTAATTTTTGTATGTGGTGTGAGGAGGCAATCTGTCTTTCTTCCTTTGCATACAGACATTCCCTTCCTTCTCCCTCCCTCCCTCTCTCTCTCTCTCTCTCTCTCTCTCTCTCTCTCTCTCTCTCTCTCTCTCTTACTTATATACAAATATGGTGGTTTATTTGAAGTTTTTTCTTGCCCTTTTTTTTTTGGTAGTACTGGCAGTTGAACCCAGGGGCATTCTGCCTCTGAGCTACACTCCCAGCCCTGTTTTGATTTTCAAATGTGGTGTCACTAAATTCCTGAGGCTGGCCATGAACCTGCAATCCTCTTGTCTCAACCTCCCAAGTACCTGGATTTACAGGTGTGTGTCACCGTGCACTACTTCTTTTTATTCTTTATTGAACTAATGGTCTTCCTGCTGGGAACAAGCATTGATGTGATTGAGAGAAAAATATTTTTTCTCTATTTTTTGAGTGCTTTTAGATTATAGCAAATGCCTTTTCTGTATTAATTGAAAGGATTATGTGGGATTTCTCCCATTTGTTCTCTTAGTGCAAGGTATAAATTGGTTACAGTGGTCTCCAGATTATTTATTTATTTATTTATTTATTTATTTATTTATTTATTTGGTACGGGGGATTGAACTCAGGAGCATTTTACCTGTGAGCTACACCTCCAGCCCTGTTTTTTTTTTTTTTTTTTTTTTTTTTTTGGTGGTACTGGGGTTCCTGGAAGCCCTTCTACCTCCGGGCTGCACTCCCAGACCTATTTTATATTTTTATTTGGAAACAGGGTCTCCTAAGCCAGAGCGCGCGGCTGGCTTCGAACCTGCGCGATCCTCCTGTCTCCGCCTCCCAAGTGCGGGGAATACAAGCGTGCGCCACCACGCCCGGCCAGCCCTATTTTATATTTTATTCTGAAACAAGGTCTCACTTAGTCCCTGAGGGCCTCATTAAGTTGCTGAGACTGGCTTTGAACCAGATATCTCCTGTCTCAGACTACCAAATACTGGGATTACAAGCATGTGCTACCATATCTGGCCAGCCCTTTATTATTATTATTATTATTATTATTATTATTATTATTTTATTTTATTTTATTTTTGTGGTATTGAGGATGTAACCCAGGGGCATTCTAACTCCGATCTATACCCCCAGCCCTATTTTTAATTCTTTATTTTGAGATAAGGTCTTACTAAGTTGCATAGGACCTCAGTAAGTAGCTGAGGCTGTCCCAAGAACCTGTGATTCTCCTGTCTCAGCCTCTGAAGTACTGGGATTCTGAGCATGTGTCACCATTCCCAGCTCCTTTTTATTATTATTATTTTTTTGTGGTATTGGAGATCGAACCCAGGTACATTCTACCTCTGAGCTACACCCCAGCCATTTTTTTTTTAAGGTGTGGGGATGGAACCCAGGGGCATTCAACCCCCGAGCTATACCCCTTGCCCTATTTTTTATTCTTTTTTTCTTTTTTTTTTTGCGGGATTACAAGCGTGCGACACCATGCCTGGCCCATTTTTATTTATTTATTTTGAAACAGGCCTCACTAGGTTTCGGAGAGTCTCACTAAGTTGCTGAGGCTGGCTTTGATCTTGCAATCCTCCTGTCTCAGCCTCTCCAGTGCTGTGATTATAGGTGTACACCACCGTGCCTAGCTTTTATTTGTTGGGATAAGATCTCCTGTGTTGCCCAGGCTAGTCTCGAATTTGGAATCTTCCTGCCTTAGAGTTAGTTGCCAGGATACCACAGCTGGTTTGGCCGATCGATCTATCCATCTATCTACACCTCTCTCTTTCCTTGGTATCAGAGTAAACTGGCCTCATAGACTGAGGAGGTATTCCCTTCTGTTCTGTTTGAGGATTAAAGTTAATTCTTCTTTAAATGTTAGAATTCACGGTGATGCTATCTGGTGGTAGACTTTTGTTGTTGTGAAGTTTGTGCAACCCCCCCCCCCCACCGTGGAACTCAGGACCTCACACCTGCTAGGAGCCATACCTCCAGCTCTGGTTTGTGATTTGCTAATCAAATATCTGCTTGTTAAAGTCTTTTTGGATTTTCCATTTCTTCTTAAGGCAGTTGCAGTAATTTGTGTTTTTCTAGGAATTCATCCATTTTCTCTGGCATATTTAATTTGTTGGCATGCAGTGGTTCATCGTATTATCTTAGAGTCCTTTTTCTTTCTGAAAGACTGATAGTAATGTCCCATATGCCACTTATGATTCCAGCTGTTTTTGTTCTTTTTCAGTCAGTCTAGCTAAAGGTTTGTCAATTTTGTTGATACTTTTTGTTTTTTGCGGGTCTGGGAATGGAACCCAGAGGCATTTGACCTCCAAGCCACACCCCCTGCCCATTTTTTATTCTTTATTTTGAAACAGGTCTCATTGAGTTGCAGAGGGCCTCACTAAATAGCTGAGGCTGTCCGCGAACCGCGATCCTCCGGTCTTGGCCTCCCAAATGCTGGGATTACAAGCATGCGCCACCACACCCGGCGATTGTTGATACTTTTTATAATAAAAGCTTCCCATTCTATTGATTCTGTGTTGTTTTCTGTTTTCTATTTTCTATTTTATCTTTGCACGAATGTGTTGTTTCTCCTCTGCTTACTTTCCTTCCTTTTGCTAGTGTGGTGTACCCTTCTTTTTCTAGTTCCTTAAGGTGTGTACTAGGCTATTAATTTGAGATCTCCCCCTACCTTCTCCTTTCCTTTGGTACTGAGGATTGAACTCTGGGGCATTCTACTCACAACCTACACCCTCAGACCATTTTATTTTAATTAATTAATTAATTTATTTATTTTTTGCAGTGCTGGGGACAAGGGCAAGGGCATTCTACCTCCAAGCTACACCCCCAGCCTTATTTTTTTTCTTTCTTCCTTCCTTCCTTCCTTCCTTCCTTCCTTCCTTCCTTCCTTCCTTCCTTTGTTTCTTTCTTTGTTTCTTTTGTTTCTTTTGTTTCCTTCTTTCTCTTTTTATTGGTGCACTATAGTCCCACATCATAATGTGAATTATTCTTTATTTTGAAACAGGGTCTCACTGAGTTGCAAAGAGCTTCACTAAGTAGTAGCTGAGGGTGTCTGTGAACCACGATCCCCCTGTCTCAGCCTCCCAAATACGGGATTACAAGCATGTGCCACCACGCCCTCAGCCCATTTTATTTTGAAATAGGGTTTTGCTAAGTTTCTGAGACTGGCCTTGAGCCTGTGATCCTTCTGTCTCAACCTCCCAAGTACGGGGATTACAGGTGTGCGCCATCATACCCACCACCATCTTTTTGGTGCTAGAGATTAAACCCCGGTCCTTTCTCATGCCACACTAAGCTTTACCTTCAGTTCCCACTCGTTTTTATTTTTAAAATTTTTAATTAATTTATTTTTTGCTGTGCTCGGGATGGAATCCAGGGGCATTCTACTTCCAAGTGACACCCCCAGTTCTTTGGGGGTTTTTTATTCTTTATTTTGAAACAGGGTCTTACTGAGTTGCAAAGGGCCTCTACTAAGTAACTGAGGCTGTCTGTGAACTGTGATCTCCTGTCTCAGCCTCCCAAATGCTGGGATTACAAGTTACTAGCGTGCAGTTACTAGCGTGCACCCGGGAATGGAACCCAGGGACCTTCTACCTCCGGGCTACACTCCCAGACCTATTTTTTATTATACTTGGAAACAGGGTCTCTTAAACCAGCCGAGGCTGGCTTCAAACCTGCGCGATCTTCCTGTCTTAGCCTCCCAAGTGCAGGGATTACAAGCGTGCGCCACCACGCCCGGCTCCCCCCACTCCTTTTTAAATGTAGGTGTTTATAGCCATAAATTTGCCTGTAAGTACTGCTTTTGCTGAGTACCATAAATTTCATTATGGTGTGTTTTCATTTTCTTTTGTCTTGAAGTATTTTTAATTTCATGTATTATTATTATTATTTTATTTTATTTTTTTTGGTGGTACTGGGGGTGGAATCCAGAGGCTTCCTACCTCCGGGCTATAAAAATATTTTATATTTTTATTTGGAAACAGGGTCTTACTAAGTTGCTGAGAGCCTCACTAAGTAGCTGAGGCTGGCTTTGAACCTGTGCGATCCTGTCTCAGCCTCCCAAGCGCGGAGATTATAAGCGTGCGCCACGTGTTATCTTTTTAGACATGGTTTTTTAGGAGTGTGGTGTTTAAGCCAGATGTGGTGGCACAGACCTGTAATCCTAACTACTTTGGAGACTGAGGAAGGAGTGTCACAAGTTTGAGGCTAACCTGGACAATTTAACAAGATAAAAAAAAAAATTAAAGAAGCTGGAGACGTAGCTCCATGGTAGAGCATCCCAGATTCAATCTTTAATATCACAAAAAAGCATGGTAATTAATTTCCACATACAACTTCCCGGTTTTCTTCTGTTCTTTGTTTTTAGCTTCATTCAACTGAGGTTGTAGACGATACCTAGTATGATTTTGGTCTTTTAAAGTTTACTGAAGCCGGGCGTGGTGGCGCACGCTTGTAATCCCAGAGTTTGGGAGGTTGAAACAGGAGGACTGCACAGGTTCGAAGCCAGCCTCAGCTACTGAGTGAGGCTCTCAGCAACTTAGTGAGACCCTGTTTCCAAATAAAATATAAAATAGGTCTGGAAGGATAGCCTGGAGGTAGAAAGCCCCTGGGTTCCACCTCCGGTACCACAAACACACACACACAAAATAAAATTTATGGAGACTTGTTTTCTGGCCACACCCAAGGCCACGTGGCGCATGCTCCCATGTGTGCTCAGGAATTCAGGATGTTCTGCTGCTATTGGCAGAGTGCCAGCACGTGTCAGGTAGGTCCGATTGGGTACAGTTTCCCCTGTCCTCCATCTTTCCTCTAGGACTTTCATCCAGCTCCTATTTCTTCTGTCTTGGACTTATTTCTTCTTCTTGCTATCTCCAGCTATAATTAGGGAGTGATTATCTTCCTCTTCAATGGAGCAAATGTTTTTTCTTATATTTTGGTGTTCTGTTGTTTGGTGCATATATGTTAACAATTGGTGATATTCTTCATGCGTTGGCTTTTTCAGCCTTGTCTATTTATTTATTTGTTTGTTTGTTTGTTTGTTTGTGTGGTACTGAGGATGGAACCCAGGGGCATTCAACCTCTGAGCTATACCCCCAGCCCTATTTTTTAGTCTATATTTTGAAACAGGGTCTCACTGCGTCGCAAAGGGCCTCACTGAGTAGCTGAGCCTGCCCATGAACCGCGATCCTCCTGTATTAGCCTCCCAAATACTGGGATTATAAGCGTGCTCCACCAAGCCTGGCTTTGCATTTTTTTAATTTTAAGATCTTTTTTGTCTGATATTAATGTAGCTACCCAGCTGTTTCTTGGTTACTATTTATATGAGATATCTTTTAAAAAATCTTTTAACTTTCTACTTGTTTATATCTTTGGATCTAAAGTGATTCTTTAGTAAATAGCATATAGCTGGATCATATTTTCTAGCTCACCATCTGCTTTTTATTTTTTTCTTATTGTGGTACTGGGGATGGAACCCAGGGGCATTCTACCTTGAGCTACACCTGCAGGCCAATTTTTTTTCTTTATTTGGAAACAGGGTCTTACTAAGTAGCAGAGGGCCTCACTGAGTAGCTGAGGCTGCCTGTGAACCATGATTCTCCTGTCTCAGCCTCCCAACTATTCGCTATTTAAATTAAGTTGTTTTGGAACACAGATATGCCCATGCTTGTGGCTGTTTTATGCTATGTGGTGGAGTTGAGTCTTTGCAGTAGAGACTATGGCTTGCGAAACAGCCTGAGATAGTTACCATCTGATTCATTCGGAAAGGCTTGCTGACCCTGGCCTAGACTGTTGTTTTCTGCCCCCCGGGCTGTAGCTAATCTTAAACACCTCGCATAGTAGCGTCACAAGAAGCCTGTTGGTGCCTCCTGAAGCTTGTGACACCAGACCTGGGCATCCCGAGGCCTCATCTGGCTGAAAGGCCGGCAGGCTCCTACCACTGAAGCTAGAATGAGGGGCAGCTAGACCGGGACCCAGCCCTCTGGGTCGGTCACACACATGGTGGTCAGCTGTCCTGGGTTGTCTGCGACTGAGGCGGCTCCTAGAACAGGGCTTTTGTTTTCAATTCTGGAAAGCCTGGGCAAACTGGACAGTTTGTACTCTGCTGGCCCTTCAGAGTCTCACTGTGCCTCTCCATCGCAGTACCATTCAGGGAAACCCCCAGCTATGCCAAGCGGCGGCGACTGGCTGGCCCCAGTGGCTTGGCGTCCCCTCGGCCTCTGCAGCGCTCGGCCAGTGACATCAACCTGAAGGGCGAGGTGCAGCCAGCAGCCTCTCCCGGGCCCTCGCTGCGGAGCCTCCCGCATCAGCTGCTGCTCCAGCGGTTGCAGGAAGAGAAAGATCGTGACCGGGATGGTGACCAGGAGGATGACATTGGTGGCTCTTCAGCAGGCAGGAGCGGCCAGAGCAAGATCAGGTAGGGCTGGGTGTCCTGGAGGGGCTGGCCTGGGGTTGAGGTGGGGACTCCCAGGCCCCAGTCAGGCTTCCCTAGGAGGAGGAGAGGAAGCGACCAGGTCCTTTGGGTTGGCCAGACTTAGCCCACTGGCCTCTGAATGAAGCTGAGTTTGCTCTGAAGATGGTGGGCAGCTGAAGGAATGTGTCAGGCAGAGAGGATGTGGTCCAGCCTGTGACTAGAAAGTTCATTATAGCGTCAGGGTTGGTGCAAGGGGGTGGGAGAGTCGCTATACCAGAGCTCAAAACCTACAGGTGACACCCAGCCCTGCCCCCACTGGGGAATCTTGGCCTCCTCCCAGCCCTGGCCCTGTATACTTACAGGATGCTTTACCTGCCCCTTGGGTCTCTGGGGGCCTGAGAAATCAGGGACATTACAGTGACTTGGTGTCCCCAGAGCAAGCATGACCCGGAGCTGACCCCTGTAGGCTGCACAGGGCCAGGGCAGCACTGGTGCTCACGCTCCTTCTCAGTAGGGGCTTCCCTTGGGGAAGTGCCTGGGAGGCCTGGCAGGAGCACCTGCTGGACCTCTCGCCACTACCTGCTCTGGGAATTGTGCCTGGCATGTGGGGCAGCACAGTCTTTTGTGCTTCCCACTGTCTCCCCAGCCAGGCACCCAGAGGTGTTTGGAGTTGTTGAGTGACTTGTGTTATAGTAACAGTGTGTGTCCTGATGGCGGCCAGCTCTCCAGTTGAGAAAAGCAGCAAGTGTGTCTTCTCAGTTGTTCCCAACTTAGGAGGCTGTGCCCTGTTAGCACCATGTTAGGGCAGAGAAGTCACAGAGTTAGGGATCGGTTTACCCGGGCCAGCTGCTGGGCCGAGGGCCTGGGGTGCGATGGGAACTGTAGCCCCTGCTCAGTGTGTATCGGTGCTGTCCTGGTGTGCGCCCATGTCTCTGCCTCAGATGGTTGGACTTCCAAAGCTGCCTGTTCAGCCCCAAATAGCAGTTCTCCCCTGAAGCTCCTTGGGCGCTCCCAGGGTCCTGTGGCGTGATGGCCGAAAGAGCACATTCTGGATGCTGCAAGTTTCTAGGGTGTCTGCTCCCAGATGAAACCCACGGCAGCCCCAGCTCCGTGCCTCTGTGGGTGGCAGGTTTCTTTTCTTCCCCACAAACATTTGTGCTGAGTGTGCCAGATATGACAGGAGCTAACAGCAGGGGTCCTGACTGGGTCCCAGGATGGGGCAGCTGGGCCCAGGGTGACGAAGCCGTTAGGCTGGCAGTAACCTAGGGTCGGGGATGCCCCGGTGAGTGTACAGGGGTCTGCAGCCCTCAGGAGGGGTCTCAGAAGTTTGGTACACTGAGGATAACCTGGGAGACAATGATCAAAGTACAGAGGATATAGCATTTGTGTGGTTGTGTTGGGCTGCAGGATTGCCTGGTGCCCCTGTTGGAGCCCCCGGAGGCCCAGAAATGTGGTCGGCAGGGTCCAGCCCAAATACCACACAGCTGATCCCAAAAGGGCTAGTTAGGAGCTGAGAGTGGGTAACTTAGTTCCCGGTTGAATGGGCAGGATCAGAGTAGATCAGTTGTCAGCCACAGCAGGAAGGGCCCAGAGGCGGGAAAGGAAAGCTGCCCACCCTGGCCTGGCGCTGGCCACAGTGTTAATTTGGCCTAGGTACTAGGGAGCCAGAGCATGCTTTTGAGCAGAGTGGAGGTGGAAGGCCGCGATCTCCGGCTCTGTGCCAGGTCCGAGGAATAGTCCCAGGAAGGTGGCCGGGAGGAGGGGACGCAGGCCTGGAGGGAGGGTTGGGTGGGGGCAGCTCCGCGCGGTGCGGCGCCCGCCGGCCGAGGCCCTGGCCGCCCTGCGAGGCGGCGCCGTGGCGGGCGGGAGGAGGCGTCCGCGCCGCCGCCCGCAGAGGGAGGAGCCGGGGGAGGCGGGGCCGGGCGGCCGCGGCATGGAGCGAGCCCGGCGCGCCCGGCGCAGCCCCGCGGCCCCCGAGCCCTGAGCAGGCTGGTGGGCGGCGGCGCGGCCCCATGGCGCGGCCCCGGGCCGGGCCCCCGGCGGGCGGGCGGCGGGCGCTGCGGCGGCGGCTGCGGTGAGGCCGGCCGGCCGCGGCCATGGCGGCCCCGGGCGCCGGCTTCGCGTGCCCGCTGCCCCCCGGCATCGCGTCCGTCACCTACGTGTTCGTCTACAGCCCCAGCGGCGCGCCCGGCCCCGGCCCGGCGCCCCCCGCGCCCCCCGCGCCGCCGCCCCGGGGCCCGAAGCGGAAACTTTACAGCGCCGTGCCCGGCCGCAAGTTCATCGCCGTGAAGGCGCACAGCCCGCAGGGCGAGGGCGAGATCCCGCTGCACCGCGGCGAGGCCGTGAAGGGTGAGGGGCGGGCCGGGCCGGGCCGGTGTCGCCGCACCCCCAGGACCCATGCCCGCGGAGCTTCCTTGCATCGGGTCCCCCGTCCCTGCCGCGCTTCTTACTGGACACCCTTGGGATGGGGGCCCTGCCGTTGGGCGGTCTGTGGCAGTTGCGGGTGCCTGTGTAGTGTGCATGTGTCTGTCACCGGCCGCCTGTTTCTGGGGACAGGCTCGCTCATCCTGGGGTTCTCTGTGTCCTCCCTGGGGCCCCATCGCCCATGCTCTGTGTCCATGGAGCCAAAGGTAGAAACTGTCCTGCAACATCATGTGGATCAGTCCACCGGCCACAGCATGATGAGCCTGAGTTCTTGGCGGTGACCCTCAGAGATGTCAGGGCCAGGATGTGGGGTGGTGATCACTAAGGGCAGGAGTGTGGCCCCTGCCTCTGCCTTCAGTCTCCCTTGAATGTGTCCATCTGTGTCTCTGTCCCCCACGTGCCCATCCTGTGCTGAGACCATCTGTCCCTTTCCCTCTCCTGTGTGGATCCCAGAATCTCCCCAGGGAAGAAGCAGGGAGGATGTGGGAAGGGAAGGAGAGCAGGGTGAGTGAGGGTCCCTGCAGCTCTGTCTGGCTTCTGTCCCTCCAGTGCTCAGCATCGGGGAGGGCGGCTTCTGGGAGGGGACCGTGAAGGGCCGCACAGGCTGGTTCCCGGCCGACTGCGTGGAGGAGGTGCAGATGCGACACTGTGATACCCGGCGTGGTGAGTGACCCTGTCCCCCGCTGCCCAAGGGCGCCGTCCCTTCCAGCCTCCCTGGGTGCTAAGTGTGGCCATTCACAGAGGAAAGATGTTCACAGGGAAGACGAGAGGTACCCTCAGATACACCCAAAGCAGATGCAAACTTGTACACATGACCCACACGCTGTGCGCCATGAACACGCTTGTAGCTTGACACTTCACGTGTAGTGGGACACCGTGCTGAGCCCCTAGCAGGCACACACTTGCAACCACACCTCTGGACACACTCATGACTCTTGTGACTGTAGGCACTCCTCCAGCACAGACTGCACCGAAGTACCTGGTGCTCAGAGCTTGCGATTCATGTGTGGCTGGCAGACCAGTAAGGAGGTCAGTGTGAGAAAAGAGGCGTTTTTCCAAAGTGCACAGATTGTCCAAGTGGGCAGAGCAGGAGGCCTGGACCAGCCAAGAGGAAATGAGGCCACTTGGGCCCTGAGGGGCAGTCGTGGGTACCCTGGGGCCAGGGTGGTCTGAGGGCAGCCAGTGAAGGATGGCCCCGACCTCAGGCAGCAGGAGGACATGAAGGTGAGGGCAAGCAACCGCAGGAGAACCCTGCTGAACACCTGGCTTACAAGAGCTCCCTCTGGGAGCTGTGATCTAAGGGAATCCTCCTGGAAGAGGCAGAGGCTGGTCCTTTGGAGCCCACTGCTTGAGTTAGCTGAATGTCTGGGATGTACTTTGCTCTTGGGTCATAGGAGGCCCTGGCCCACCAAGTTGGTTTTGTCTTAGAAAATTGGCAGGACAGTGGATCTCCTGAGTAGTGGTTACTGGCACTAACCAGTGGCGTGTATGGATCCAGGTTCAAGTGTCTCTCTGTCTGTACATGGAGGGCTCTGGCCCAGGTTGCTGGGTCTCCTTCACTGGGATTTTTTCCTTGGGAGCCCAGTGTGGCAGAGGCCCAGGGAGGCAGAAGCTGCCAACTCACTGCTGGCCAGGTTCCTTTACTCCCTGGCTTGCTCTGATGGCCCTCCTGGTGGCCAGGCGTGTGGAAGGGACAAGCTAGGCCCCTTTTCTCTGCCTGTGAAGGTGGATGCCATGGGTTCCAGGGGGGAAATTATTTCAGAGGTTTGGGCCCTGTTCCTGTAGGACAGAGGAGAGGAGGGTGGTGTTTGCACACCTGCTGCAAGCAGCCAGTCCTCTGCTGCTCTGGTGCAGGTGACCAAGGTTCTAGCTTGAGAACTGTGGGTCCAAATGCATTTGGACCCGAGTCTGAAGCTGAGGGGGGGGAGAGTTGGGGCTAAAGTCTGAACTCGAGAGGAGCAGATGTTTGCTAGGCTTGTCCCTTGCATGTTTTGCTGGCAGTGGAGGAACACCCTGGCTTGGTGGAGGAGTTAGGCTTCCAGGCAGAGGTGGGTTGGGGCCGGGTCCTTAGGTGGAGCTGTGTTTGCAGGTCTCCAGTGTGGTGTCTAGAGTCACAGGTCTCACGTGCGGTGCTGGGCACCTGGCACGGCTTCATCATTCTACATGTAAGACGTTGTTGGCATGGCCTAGCAGTCCTGGGCGGTGGGGCCAGTTCTTATTCATCCATTTCCAAGGGGATGCCTTGGCCCTGAGACAGAATCTCTCTTTTATGTCAGCAGCCAGCCTCATGATGGGTGGCAAGCCCAGTGGGGAGTCTGAGGCCAGTCAGCTGTCCATGGAGTCAGGAGAAAGGACAGCATTGTGGTGGGAGCTGACCTGGCCAGGGATACTTGATTGTGCAGGTCTTTAAGGGTCAGGGTCAAGATCTGGGCAGGGCAGGCCAGGGCTCAGAGAAGGGAGGGGGCTGCAGGAGCACTGGTGTGGGGCAGTGAAGCCAAGGCCTCCAGGTATTGCAGGTGCCTAGATGGACCTGCAGCTCAGGTGTATTACCACTGGGGCGCAGTGAGCCTCAGAGGCTCGTGGATAGATGGGAGCTCCATGGTGGACAGAGAGAGGGGCCTGCAATGCCAGCACAACGTGCAAGAGGCAAACCTAGCAAACATCTAGGGATGTTTGGATGTGGGTAGGAGCAGCATTGGCCTCCCTTTGCCCTTAGCTGCAGGCCCAGTCAGCCACTCTGGGCAGAACTTCCCATCTGGGATTCAGGCAGAGTTTTGCCAGAGGCCAGAGGGCAACTCAGCAACAGGAACCTGCTTCCAGCAGGCCCAGATCCAAAAAATATCTGATTCAAGGGCTTTAGTGGGGATGGAAGACTTACAGGCCAAGGAGGAGACATCGTGCCGAGGTGCACAGGCCAGATTGGTGCTCAGGGTCAGCACCTATCAAAGGACCAGGGGATCTGGGCACTCGCTGAGCAGAGTACAGACCTCCTACAGTGCTGTCATGGGAGGAGATACCTGGACACTCAGTGTGCTGCTCCCCTTCCAGTTTAGTCCTCACTTTTATGGGCTGGTGCTGGACATTTTCTCTTCAGCTGGCTTTTTATGTGTCTGATTAATAAAACCAAAGGATGAATTTGTGTTATGTAATACAATTTGTTTGGTTGACAAAAATCTAAAAATGAGAGGCTAGTTCACAGCTAGAGGCTAGCAGATACAAGTTCGGAGGCCTGCAGACATACTCTGAGCACTCGTGTAGCGACCAGTCTGCAGAAGGGCATGGCAGCTGCCAGGAGGGGTCTGTGTCCCCGCATGGTGATGAGGTCTTGCCTGTGCTGACCTTTGAGCCTCAGGATGGTGTGTGTCGCAGAGGGCCTTGGCCACAGTGAGCTAATGCATGCTCAGAGCATGCCAGGGTGATAATAGGCCACCAGGACCCAGGTGGACCTCCCCGCTCCGTAAGGAGACACTCAAAGGGCATGTTTGATTGCCTTATGAGAATCACACACCTTCATGGAAGGACCTCAAGTCTGGGCCTGTGCTTCCCTTGGCATCTGTGTCTTCTGGTGTGAATAGATCTGTGTCTTCTGGTGTGAATAGGTACTCTCTTCTTCCATCCAGCTACTGCTCCATTTCTGTATGTACCCTTCTGTCCTATTGATTGATTGACTGGTTGATTGATTGAGGTACTAGGGATGGAACCCAGGGGCCTTCTACCTCTGGGCTATACCCATATGTATTTTTTTTTCAGTACTGGGGATGAAACCCAAGGGCATTCTTCCTCTGAGCTACACCTCCAGCCCTTTTTTTGGGAGGGAGAGGTCTGGGGATGGAACCCAGAGGCATTTGACCTCCAAGCTGCACCTCCTGTCCAATTTTTTTTTTTTTTTTTTGTGGTACTAGGGGTGGAACCCAGGGGCTTTCTACCTCTGGGCTATACTCCCAGACCTATTTTATATTTTATTTGGAAACAGGGTCTCACTAAGTTGCTAAGAGCCTCACTAAGTAGCTGAGGCTGGCTTTGAACCTGTGCGATCCTCCTGTCTCAGCCTCCCAAGTGTGGGGATTACAAGCATGCGCCACCATGCCCAGCCCCCTAGATATATTTTATTTATTATATGGAGAAAGGGTCTTGCTAAGTTGCTGAGAACCTCTCTAGGTTGGGAGACTGTCCTCCAACCTGCGATCCTCCTTCAGCCTCTCAACTACTGGGATTACAAGTGTGCACCATGATGCCCAGGTTCCTTCTGTTCTTTGACTCACTTGCACATCCTGCCACCTAATATTAATCTAGCAGTCCACCTAGCCCATCCAGTCTCTCCTGTCATCATTCATCCATCCACCACCCACCCTTCTGTACCCATCCATCCCATCCATTCATCCCTGGGCCCATCATCCACACAGTCCATCTGTCCATCTGTCCATCCCTCTGTCCATCCATCCATCTCTGCATCTGTCCATCAGTCTGTCCATTCATCTGCCCACCTACCCATCTGTCCATCTGTCTATCCATCTTTCTGTCCATTTGTCCGTCCGTCCATCCATCCATCCATCCATCCATCCATCCATCCATCCATCCATCCATCCATTTGTTCATCCATCTGTCCATCCGTCCATCCATCCGTCTGTCCATTCATCTTTCCATCTTTCCATCCATCTGTTATCCAGCCATCTGTCCATTCATTCGTCTGTTCATCCATCCGTCTATCTGTCCATTTGTCTGTCTGTCCATTCATCTGTCCATTATTCATCTGCCTGTTATCTATCCATCTGTCATCCATCCATCCATCTATCTGTCCATCTGTTTGTCCATCCATCCATCTGTCCATCCATCTATCTGTTCATTCATCTGTCTATCCATCCATCCATCCATCTATCCATCCATCCATCCATCCATCCATCCATCCATCCATCCATCCATCCATCCATCCATGTGTCCGTCCATTCATCTGTTCATCCGTCTATCTGTCTGTCCATCTATTCGTCTGTCCATCTATTCATCTGTCCATCCATCTTTCTGTTCATGTCCATCTACCTTTTGACCCTGTCCTTCTACTTCTTTCTTCTATCATTTAGCTCTCCATTTGTCCCCTTCCTCTCTTTCTACTTTCCTTCCTTCTCTTATTTTTTGCAGTACTGGGGGCTGAACCCAGGGGCACTCTACCTCTGAGCTACACCCCAGCCCTATTTTATTCTTTATTTTGAAACAGTGTCTCACTAAGTTGTGGAGGGCCTCACTAAGTAGCTGGGGCTGGCCATGGACCCGGATCCTCCTGTCAGCCTCCCAAGCACGGGACTACAAGTGTGCGCCACCAGGCCCAGCTGCTTCTGGTCTCATGCTCTCTCCACCCTTCTGTCCGTGCAGCATAGATCTACCTGCTCTTCTGATTAGTTGTGCACTGTCTCCTCTGCCTGGTACATACCAGCTGCCATGCTGGGCACTGGGACCAGAGATGATAAGATACGGTCCTTTCCATATCTGAGCTCATAGTTACTGGGAGACAGGTCATAAAGGATTATAGGTTCCTTTTTTTTTCTTTTCTTTTGTGGGTTTGAGGGTGGAACCCAGGGCCATTTGACTTCCAAGCTACACCCTCTGCCCTATTTTTTACTCTTTATTTTGAAACAGGGTCTCACTAAGTGGCGGAGTGCCTCACTAGCTGAGGCTGCCCGCGAACTGCAATCCCCTGGCCTCAGCCTCCCAAACGCTGGGATTATAAACGTGCGCCACCACGCCAGGCTGGGTTCCTTCTTCCTCTTTTTCTTTCTGGTGGTACTGGTGGTGGGACCCAGAAGCTCTTCTACCTCCAGACTATACTCCCAGACCTGTTTTATATTTTATTTGTAAACAGGTCTCACTAAGTAGCTGAAGCTGGCTTTGAACCTGTGTGACCCTCCTGTCTCAGCCTCTCAAGTGCTGGGATTACAGGCATGTGCCCCCACATCCAGCTTGTAGGTTCCTTCTGATCTCATTGCCTCCCACTTTCTCTGCTCCAGCTTCATGGGCTCCATGCTGTCCCTCGAATGCTCCAGGCTGGTGCCTGCTGTGTGAAGCCCTCCATGTCTCTGGGCTGCCCTCTTCCACCCCGGGCCTTCGCCGGCAAGGCCTTCAGAGTTCCCTTGGAATTATGCTCTCTATACCCCCTCTGCTTGCTTCTCTCTTAAGTGCTTGCCAGCATTTGACGTGTCATGCATTTATTGTCTGTTTATTCTATCTCCCAGAATAGCTTATTAACTACACAAGGCCAGAGACTTGGCTTTATTTTCTGCTGTATTCCCAGAGCCTAAACAGTGTACATAGTAGGGGCTTAAAATACTTGAAGTAGAAAACGTGTCTTGAGAAGTATGCTAGAGTAGGAGAGAGGCTGGAGGGAGCAGTGATGGTGCCACTCAGGGGCCTCGAGGCTTGTGAGCTGCATGAACGCAGAAGGGCAAGACCTGTGGCCAGTGAAGAACCAGAAGTGGGGCTGGGGTGGCCAGGCCTTCAGGAACCACGAAGTAGACCTGGCCATCCCAACAGTGATCACAGAGAGGGGTAGAGTTCCATGGGATGCAGTGAGGCCAGAGCCCTTCCCCATTCCGAGGCAGGGTCTGCAGTAAGAGACACTGGAATGGCGTATCGGAACTGCTGTGAGGGTTCAGTGAAGATGGCGTGGGTCACGCACATGTGAACACTCATGTCACAGGTCACAGACACACAAGCACGAATGCACATTTGCCTGCCCCACACACTCGCAACCCTAGCCCTACTGTGTTTAGCTCTAAGTTGCTCAAGAGAGATGAGCACGGCCGCTGCCCTTTGGGTCCTGACTACCACAGGCTAGAGTTTGCTGCATGACCCCTTCTTAGCCATCCTTCCTTAGGACCTCAGCCCAGGACCCCACTTCCATCTGAGTATACCCAGGCTGAGGGTGTGTGTGGCATAGCCCCTGAACAGCAGTCAGGGCACCTCAGCCGGTCGGACACCATGCTGTTCCTCAGCTGCTGCTCCTCCCCCCAGAAACCCGGGAGGACCGAACGAAGAGGCTTTTCCGCCACTACACAGTGGGCTCCTATGACAGCCTCACGTCACACAGGTACCAGCAGGTGGGGTGGGTGTGGGCATGCAGGGACACTGGACATGGGCGGGATGTTTGGTGAGGAGGGAAGTTAGAGAAGGGTGAAGAGGGGGTGCCCAGCAGCTTCTGCCTTCCGCTGTCCAGATCAGGCCAGGAGCAGCCTTGGGGTGGCCTGTGCCTGCAGAACCCTGTGGGATCTGCCTGGCG
Organism: Muscardinus avellanarius; assembly: GCF_963383645.1. Taxonomy (NCBI): domain Eukaryota; kingdom Metazoa; phylum Chordata; class Mammalia; order Rodentia; family Gliridae; genus Muscardinus; species Muscardinus avellanarius. The sequence continues at coordinate 123,314 of NC_137797.1, read as the reverse complement.
GCCACACTTACCTCACCCTCCTGCTCTCCCCTGTCAGTGATTATGTCATCGATGACAAAGTGGCTATTCTGCAAAAACGGGACCACGAGGGCTTCGGCTTTGTGCTCCGGGGGGCCAAAGGTAAGGGGGCTACAGGGATGCTCCCACTGCCGAGGGTCTTCTGTGCCCCACCCTCCCTCTGCTGTGGTGGTGATGGTCTTGGTCTTGGTAGGAGGCAGCAGTGCCCTCCCTTCACTGTTGTTTGCTCCTGGCTGTAGGGAGTTAGCCGTGGGGTGAGAGGGGTTTGCAGATGGACTGCTGCTGGATTCCTGGGCTGGGCTGCCCCACCTGCTGCCTCCCCGTCCAGGGTGCCTGCACCTCTCTTCCTGTGCTCTTGGAGGTGCTGTGGGCTGCCCCCCTCCCTGAGCCATGCTGGTGAGGCACCTTTCTGTTGCCCCTGCAGCAGAGACCCCCATTGAGGAGTTCACGCCCACACCGGCCTTCCCAGCACTGCAGTACCTGGAGTCTGTGGATGTGGAGGGTGTGGCCTGGAGGGCTGGGCTGCGCACGGGGGACTTCCTCATTGAGGTGAGTCTGCCCTGTCCTGGGCAGTCTGGTGGTTGCTGGTGCCCAGACTCCAAGGTGATGTGGGTGCCCACCCAGCAGCCTGTTTATGCTTGTCCTAGGTAAACGGAGTGGACGTCGTGAAGGTCGGGCATAAGCAGGTGGTGGCCTTGATCCGCCAGGGTGGCAACCGCCTGGTCATGAAAGTTGTATCTGTGACCAGGAAGCCAGAGGAGGATGGGGCTCGTCGAAGAGGTGAGGCTGAGGTTCGTGGGTTCTCCCCTTGGCTCCTGCCCTTAGTCCTTTGACCTTAGACCCATGTTCCTCTTCCCACGCCTGACTCCACCCTGCTCACAGTAGATTCTGCTCCTGGATGAAATTCCCACATTAACAGCTCGGTCACTTCCAGGCTCTGACCTTAGGCCCCTGGCCCCCTGCCAGGCCTCAGACCCCTGACCCCAGATTGCCCTCTTGGATCCCTGTTCCTCCCTTCCTGGAGTCTCCCAGCCCTGGGTGGCAGAGCCCTCCTTCCCAACACCAGCAGCTGCCTGGAGGCCGGGGTTGTCATGGCAACTGTGAGGTTGACGCTGCTGCTTATTGTCGGAGGGAAGGGGGAGGCGGCACCTGAGGGAAGAGGAAAAGCGTCTTCTCCCCGCGCCGACGCTGCAGAGACACAGCCTGGGCCCAGCAGCCTTGCCTCAGCAGGGTCAAGGCCTGTGGCTTGGCTGGCCACACCCTGGTGCTCCTGGGGTCAGTGGGCACCCAGGCCCTGAGAGATCCCAGCTGCGGGAGCTTGCTGGACAGAAGGCCCTCCCAGCCCCCATTCCATGGCTCCGGTGCCCCCTTGCTGGGCCCTCAGAGCCTGCAGGGCGGGTGCTCAGACTAGAACCAGCTGGAAACTGGCCCCCTACTGGTGCTGTTGACCACCTTATGCGGCTGGGTTCTGGGGGTCCCCAGAGGCCCCCACCACCCCATCCAGCATTCCCCCTGAGCTCCCCACGCCATGAAGAAGTTTGCATCCAGCCGCAGCCTGAACAAGATCCTGGCACAGTGTGACTCGTCCTCACGGGAATACGAGGAGATCCAGGCGGTGGAGCGCAAGTGGCATCTGCACCTGGCCACACCGCGCCGCCTGCTGCTGGACAGGAGGTCCAAGGCCTCCCTCTTCTTTGCAGCCCCACCGCCCCCCAAGAGGGCTCCCAGCACCACGCTGACCCTGCGTTCCAAGTCCATGACGGCTGAGCTCGAGGAACTTGGTGAGCACTAGGCCCTGCCCTAGGGTGGGTGGTCCTCAGGCCCACATGGGCAGGCCAGGGCAGGGTAGACGGGCTGAGCAGAGGCCAAGGGTGCAGAGGTGGGAGGGAGGGAGGGAAGAAAAAAGGAAGAGCATGAAGAGCAGGCCAAGGTCGGCTGTTGCTGGAGCTGTGGGGGTTCGGTTCTGTGGCATGCAGAGGGTGGCCTGAGGGCTGAGAACAGTGGGGCTGGACACTCAGTGGGCGGTCAGAACAGACTTCGGGAGTAGCTGCCCCTGGAGCATGTTCACACGCATGTGCATGTGTGTGTGCATGTGCTTGCTGCCCCTGAATCCATGTCTCCAGTCTGACTTGTGCCTGTGTTTCATCGGAGTGAGAAAGGAGCAGTGGTCAGGCATCTGGGGCCTGTTTCCCGCTCCACCAGGCCCGGGCTAGGTTGTGCTTACAATGCGATTGTGCCTACGCACTGTGGTCAGGTGAGCCTGCTGACCTCGCCTCTGGGAGCAGGTCTGTTTAATGATGGGCTTGCGCCTCTGAGCTGTGGGGGGTGAACAAGACTGTTGAGCTTTGATGGCCATGTTGAGGAAACAGTCCCAGATTGACTACAAAGGGTCTCATCCTGGGCATGTCCCATATTTATGGCCTTTATCCTCATCTTGGGAGCATGACCATTGAGAGCTTTGTGGGTATATTCCAGTCATTGACAGCCTGCTATAGATGTAGCCAGTGCACATGACAATTGACATGTTCTTTCCTTCCACAATCAGAGCTCAGACTCAGTCCCAGACTTTGTTTTGGCAGCAGTCATAGAAGGAACCCTAACTCTGGCCCCCAGAACTCCCTCTGGCCTTGTTTATGGACTGAGTCCTGACCATATCCTGGCCACAAATTGGATTACTTGGATGCTTGTAATTCCAGTGCTTGGGAGGCTGAGACAGGAGGATCAGGTTCTCAGACAGCCTCAGCTACTTATTGAGGCCCTCTACAACTTAGTGAGACTCTGTTTTAGAATAAATGAAGAATAAAAAATAGGGATAGGGGTCTAGCTCGGAGGTAGAATGCCCCTAAGTTCAATCCCCGGTACCACAAAAAAAAAAAAAAAAAAGATAAACTGTGATGACATAGTTGGGATTTTCCTTGCCATAAATATTCTGAATAAAATAAAAAAAAATAGCCAGGCATGGTGGTGTACATTTGTAATCTCAGTACTTGAGAGGATGAGACAGCCTCAGAAACTTAAGCCCTCCATAACTTAGTGAGACTGTTTCAAGATAAAAATAAATAAGTAAATAGATAGGAAGAAAGAAAGAAAGAAAGAAAGAAAGAAAGAAAGAAAGAAAGAAAGAAAAAATAAAGCTGGAGGTGTAGCTCAGAGGTAGAATGCTCTTGGAGTCAGTCCCAGCACTACCCCCCCCCCACCAAATAAAGAACCCCAAAGCAAAAACAATAATACACAATTCAAAACAAAGGAAAAGGAATCCCAGGTCTCAGAAATGAGGAGGGATGTCAAAGCCAGGAAATCAGGGGTAACTGAGCTCCCTTAGCTCCTGACCAAGGCTCCAGGGGCAGAGGTCAGGTTCTGGACCCCACAAGGCCAGGAGATGTGGCTGTGGACTCTTTTTTTTTTTTTTTTTTTGGTGGTACTGGGGGTGGAATCCAAAGACTGTCTATCTCTAGGCTATACTCCTAGACTTATATTTTATTTTGGAAACAGAGTCTCATTAAGTTGCTGAGAGCCTCACTAAGTAGCTGAGGCTGGCTTCAAACCTGTGTGATCCTCCTGTCTCAGCCTCCCAAGCGCGGGGATTACAAGTGTGTGCCACCATGCCTGGCTGGCTGTGGACTCTTAATGAAACAAAAAACACAGATTTAAAAAAAAAATTCTATAACTGGGATAAACAGAATACTAGACCCAGATAAATAAAGAAGCAGCGAGTTAGAAGGTAAGTCTGAGATTACCCAGAACCAGCTCAGGAAGACATGACGAGGCCCTCAGCAACTTAGATCCCATTTCAAAATAAAAAATAAAATAGGGGCTTGGAGTGTTGTTCAAAGGTAGAATGCCCCTACGTTCAGTCCATGGTACCACTCCCCCTCAATCTAAACCTTGATCAGAATAAAATTTTAGAATGTTATATAAAAAGAAAAACCTAGGCTGAGTGTGATGATGCACGCTTGGAATCCCAGCATTTGGGAGGTGGAGACCGGGAGATGGAGGTTCGCGGACAGCCTCAGCTACTTAGTGAGACCCTTTGCAACTCAGTGAGACCCTATTTCAAAAAATAAAAAGACAGCCGGGTGTGGTAGTGCACGCTTGTAATCCCAGCAATCAGGAGGCTGAGACCGGAGGATTGGGGTTTGCGGACAGTCTCAGCTACTTAGTGAGGCCCTCCGCAACTCAGTGAGTTCCTGTTTCAAAATAAAGAATAAAAAATAGGGCAGGGGGTATATCTCAGAGGTCTATCCCCAGACCCGTAAAAAATTAAAATAAAAATATAAAAAAATACTGGCTTTAAGAGACCCTGTTTCTAAATAAAATATATAAAATAGGTCTGGGAGTGTAGCCCATAGGTAGAAGGCCCCTGGGTTCCATCCCCAGTACCACAAAAATAAATAAATAATAAATAAAAAGACTAGAGGTGTAGCTTGGAGGTGCAGTGCCCCTGGGTTCCATCCCTAGTATTGCAAAAAAGAAAAAAAAGAAAAAGAAGAAAAAAAGAAAAAGAAAAATACTAAAAGTTATGAGAGCCGGGTGTGGTGGTGCATGTCTGTTATCCCAGTATTGGGGAGGCTGAGACCAGAGGATGGAGGTTCATGCAGCCTCAGCTACTTAAGTGAGGCCCTTGCAACTTAGACCCTGTTTCAAAATAAAGAATAAAAAACAGGGCAGGGGTGTAGCTCAGAGGTAGAATGCCCCTGGTTTCTAACCCCAGACCCGCAAAAAAAAAAAAAAAAAAAAAAGTTACGAGGGCATTTGGGTCTGACTCCTTGTCAGCAGTAATGGAAGAAAGGAGACGATGGGAGGACTAACCCTTACCCAAACCGTTCACTTGAGTGAGCAGAGATGCTAGCAGACTTCTGGCCCCAGGTCCTAGAGGTCCAAGGCTAGTCACCAAGAGCTGACCTGTGTGTGGGACTGCTGGGTGGGTCCCTGAATCTCCTGCCAGATGCTTCCTTGGAGCCATGGTATGCTGCCTGGGCAGAAGGGAACTCCTTGTCTGCACAGGTACTTTCTGGCAACCTGAGTGCTGTAATGCAGGGACTCTGCACTGCGAAGGTTAAAGAGTGCTCTTGCTCTTGTTTCTGCTTGCAGAAACAGTGAGTGGAAGAGGCAGATTGTCCCCTCTGTTCCAGAAGCCTCAGGAAGGGGCTGCTGTGCTGCTGTGCTGGGGCTGGTGGTCCAGAGGAGCTCACTCATGGTGTTAGGCTTCTCCCTGTGTGGAGTCTGGGGGAGGACAGGAAAGCAGCTGAGCATGGAACCTCTACCCACACCTCTGGGCCCCAGCCTCACAGCTTCTATTAAAGCTGGACCCAGGATCTTCATGGTGTTGTGTTCAGAGAAGGGCTGGGCAGCCAGGGGGCTGGGAGCCCTGCTCCCAGAGCACAGCTGTCCCAGGAGGCTGGCCTACCACCTGACCAGTCCCCTCTGGAAATGCCTGGATATGGGAGCAGGCCAGTACCAGGGTTGCTGGGTGCCTGAGGGGCTGGCCCACACTCCGGGGTTTCAAGAGGTACAAAGAAGAAGTGTTGGTTTACCACCAGCACAAACCTGTCAGTCCTCTCATTGTGCTGTTAGGAGCTGACAGGGCCCACTGAGAAGATGGCCTGAACACCTGGAGAGCTGAAGGTGTGAGCCAGGGAAAGCCAAAGGAGGCAGGCTCCTGTGGAGGCAGCCCTACAGTGTGCACGGGCAGGGAGGGAGAGGGGAAAGGGCTCCTGTGAGCAGGGCTGGTCCCAGGAACAGAGGTGTTGGTGACTGGCAGTAACCGATGAGGGCCTCCTGAGGGTAGGTGGAGGAGGAAGTTCAGAGAGACTCCTTGTTTTCTTCCTGGTGGTGCTTTCCCCCACTACTCTGCTCAGCTTGACCAGGCCAGGGCAGACCCTGATGGGCCCAAAGCCCTCCTCCCTTTCTTAAGAGAAGCCAGTTTCCTATAGTAACTAGGTCTTTTTGTTTGTGGTACTGGGAATTGAACCCAGGGTCATTCTGCCTCTTAGCTATACCCCCAGCACTATTTTTATTTAATAGCTTTGAAACAGTGTCTCACCAAGTTGTTGAGGGCCTCACTAAATTGTTGAGGCTGGCCTTAAACCTATACTCTTCCTGTCTCAGCCTCCCAAGTACTGGGATTACAGGCATGTGGCACCATGCCCAGTATAACTAAGAGAAGTTAGGTGCCATACTCAGTTTCTCTGTCACTGATCTCAGTCTGGAAAAGGTTCTCTGCTAAACACTTTCCCAGCCTTCTGTTAAACAGCTTCAGGGGCTAGGATGCAGCTTAATGGTAGTGTTTGCCTGGTGTGGTAAGGCCCAGGGTTCAGTCCCCAACAGCACAAAAATACCCCTACTTCGCACAGAGTGCTCAAGGGTGATCATCCTGGTTTTCATTGGCCTCTGAACTTGATTTTTAAGGGGTTTTGCCTTTTTTCTGAGCACATGCAACTGGACTAAGTGTAGTTTAGTTGTGCATGTTTCCATGTTTGCACCTGTGTGTGCATGTGTGAGGTGGCGTGTGGGGGTGTGCTCCTGCTCTGGAGGTTTCTCCTTGATTTTCATGTACCCACAGTGAGGAGATGTAGGCCAGGGGCAGATCCTTGAGGGCCTGGTTGTGGGGTTGGACGTATAGGGTGGGGTATGGAGAATGGGCCTGAGTGCCAATGGATGAAGCATGCCTCTTATCCCCATTGCTCTGTTTCTTGATTCCAAGCCTCCATTCGGAGAAGGAAAGGGGGTAAGTCATCTGCTTGTGTTCCCAAGTCCAGTTCTGCCTGACTCCTGTTGGGGCACTGGTGTGTAAGGAGGCTCTGGTCCAAGCCTGGGTGGTCTGGAATCCCAGGCACAGCCAGGTCCTGGCGGCCTTCTCCCTGGGAATCTGGTAGGGGCATGGTGAAGGGCTGGGAAGGGCGGATGGGGAGTTCCCAGGAGTGCGGGCATCTGAGATTATGATAGGGAGGTACAGCCGTGGGCCGGGGCTTAAGTGAGTCTGCAGGAGTTATGGGGAGATTGACAGTGGAGGCTGTGCGTGTGCCTGGCCTAGGGTTGGGGCAGGGGGAAAGCTCTAAGGCCCCCCTGTGGAGCTTGGGGAGCTGGGTAACATGGGAGTATTGGGGTGCTCAGCTCTGGCCTGTGCCGCATCTCTGCATGTCCTCTACGGGTGGCCTCTGCCCGGGGTGTGGCCCTTCTTGCTCTGGTTACTTGCTGGGCTAAGCCCAAGCTGGAGTCCCTTTGAAGGAGAGATCTGAGTCCCGGAGCATGGGAAGGGAGCTCGGAGCTCCCCTGTCCAGCATCCCCTGGCTGTTGACTTTGCCACTCCTATTCAGAGCCTGACCACCCTATATCCTTTCAGGGTCCTTCCTATATGTCTGTGTGTCCAGCCTGGCCACAGAAGACACATGGTCCAAGTGGGGCAGAGTTACTGGGCCTGGTACTAAGCTCTAGCATCTGTTGAGGTCTTGGGGCCTGATTTCTGGCTCCTCTGCCTCTGGAGTGCATGGAAGTCAGGCCCAGTGTCTGCCACACGCCCAGTACCCTTCTGTCCACCAGTGTGTCCATTGGCTTCCTTTGGCTGATACAGGCTCTCCTGTACACAGCCTACAGCTCTGTCCCCCTCCCCACAGCCTCCTGTTGCCTAGGCCTGTTGTCCTTTCAGGTATTACAAACAGATGACAAAATCTCCTCCAAGGACCTGTCTCGAGCTGTTTCTGGGGTATTCTGGTTCTGCTGTCCAGTGCAGTAACGGGCTCCCTGGTGCTGTGCTATGGCCGAGTTCTCACAGCTGGGGAAGAAGTGACAGATTTGTCAGCCTGCTTGAGCCCCAGCGTGTCCCGCCCCACACCCAGCTGGCCCATGTGGGAATGCCTGGACCTGGTTCCTAGTGGGCTTCATTTCATTTTTCAGTATATAAATCAGTTCATTTAGGAATACGTTTTCCAATTTTGTTGGCTGTTTGCAGAATTCTCGATTCTTTCCTTTTTGAAAGTTCTTGCTTGGCCCCAGTACTGTTGCCTCATGACCCAGAATAGCAGCCTTGCTGACCTTTGTGTATATTGCTGTGGGCCTCTGGGAGCAAGCTCTGTTTGACCTGGAGAGGCATCTTCTCTGACTCCATGCTCAGGTGGCAGCGTGTCACTAGGAGACATGCCATCAGTGTTCCACGGAGTTCCCTCGCCACCGTGTCTTTATTTCTATGGTTTCTGGATAGCATGGCAATTAAGTCTGTGATATGGGCAGTTTATCTCTCTACTTCAGTTTGCTCCTGGGGTGGTGATAGGATCTTCTCTGTGTTGTTGCTGTGGGATTTGCATAAAGCCCTGCACACTCTGAACATCAGCAAGGACTTAACACCGGATGGCGATGATGATATCACCTTCCAGAAGGAAACCATTTACTTTAACACAAAAACAAATGGGAAGACCCCTCACCCAGCAATTCCTGGTTTGTGCCAGGACCTGGTACATCCAGGAGCTACACAGAGCCCTGTGAACTGTGCCATGGGGGGAGCTGGTGGCACCCTGGTGTTCAGGCACAGGCTTGGGCACCTATGGGACAGAGAATTGTCCTCTTCTTGAAGGGCTCAGGAGTTGCTTGGGGAGACAGTGCAGACTCTTTCTGGTGTGCTCAGCCCTGACTGGCCAGCAGTGTAGGCCCCTCTGGATGATTCTCCCCAGAGCTCAGCAGGTGCTCTCTTCTTAGGTGCCCAGAGTGGATAGTGTACAAAGCAGGTCGGGTCCAGTTATGGGCTTAATTTACTTCCCCACAGCAACTGTTCAGCTGATTGCCAGTGGAACAAGCAGGTGCTGGTAGCAGCCACAGGCGGGGCTGGAAGAGTCAGGGAGGGTCCAGGCTGAACCACTTGAAGTGAAAGAGTGCCGGAATGAGTGTCCCCTGAGGGTGGGCACAGCCCTTGAGTGAGCAGGACCTGGGCATGGGTGGGATTCCATGAGGCTGCCAAGAGAGGGCAGATGGAGCAGCCAGGTGAGATGGGTACCACCCCCATCCCCATCCCCCCTTGCACACTCTGCACACTGGCCCTGTGTGTGTTCAGGGATAGAGCTGAGAGGACCCTCCAGGGCCAGAGACACTACCTCTGGGGAGGTTGTCTGGCCATACTTCTGATAGCCCTCAGACACACATTAGTTTAACATTTCCAAATCCTTTCGATAAACAAAAGTAGTACCACTATTTAAAACATTTCACTTTTTTCGTATTGGAAATTGAACCCAGGGACTTTCTATCTCAGCTACAACCCCAGTCTGATTTTTTTTTTTTTTTTTATTTTGAAGCAGGGTCTCACTTAAGTTGCTGAGGCGGATGGTAAACCTGTGATCCTCTGGCTCAGCCTCCCAAGCACTGGGATCACAAGTGTATGGCACCATACCAGGCTTACTTTCACAAACAAAGCCTTTCTTTTTCTAATAGACTTGAAATCTGAGGCCTCCTGGTGCCTTGCTGGGGGCCAGCCCACAAGGGCCTCCTCACCTAAGCTCCTCTGACTCCCTGGGGGTGGGGAGGGTTAGGATTAGGGAGAAAAATTCTTTGGCCTCTTGTTCTGTATCATTTTTTAGATTCCCAGCCTAAGCTATTTTTAGGAAGTATCCCCCAGTGACTCCTAACTTACTCACCTGTTCAGTCAGCCCTTGTGGACCTCACTTATACATCAAGCTCTATCCCAGGACTGATTCCACTGAGACAGCTTGCCTTTGGGTGCAGTGGGAGAGAGGCATGGGATTCAGGGAGTAGTGGCTCTAAACTCTGTCCCTACCCTGATCCCTCCCTCATCGTCAGAATGGCCACTCCTGGCGTGGGTTCATGGGGATACTGCGAGTCTGCTTGAGGATAGAGGGACTGGCTAGCCTGGGTCAGAGTCCTGGGGTATGAGGGGCCTTCTGCTGGGGTTCAGGTTGTGAGCCTTAGCAATGGAGTCCCTAGGGATGGGTGGGTCTCAGTGGCCCCCACAGCACCATGAGGCAAACAGGCCTGGGAGGGTCAGAAAATTGACATGGCCTTTCCTCAACTGTGCAGAGAAGCTGGATGAGATCCTGGCAGCTGCTGCAGAGCCAGCGCTGAGGCCCGACATCGCAGATGCCGACTCGAGAGCAGCTACCGTCAAGCAGCGGCCCACCAGCCGGAGGATCACCCCTGCGGAGATCAGCGTGAGCTTGGGCAGGCGGGCCTGGGTAGCAGGGTCATGCCCCTCTCTGGGATGGTCCTCATCAGGGCTCCTCCTGGGTAGGGCTCTCCTGGAGACCCCTCAGACCATCTCAGCCTCCAGGTGTCACTTCTGTAGCTGCTGCCTGCAGTGTCTGACCCCAGGCAGCTTTTGGTTGTTCCAGGGCCACCTGACCCTGTCCCTGGGGCCACAATGCAGCATGTCCCTGTCCCTGCCTGCTCCCCTGCCTCATGCCTTCCAACCATGCCCAGGGTCTGCACCTACTGTCCACACAGTGTCACCTCCTATACCACCCACACCCGCTGGCTGCAGCTCTGCCACCTGAGCACGGGGGCTCAGAGCTGATTCCTGGGCCCAGGCACCAGTGTGTTGGAGAAAGTGTGGCGTGTGGGAAGGTGGGTGGGGCTGAATGGAGAACTGGGGCCAGTGCCCTAGAACCTCCATGTCCCCCTCCCTAACCCACAGTCATTGTTTGAGCGCCAGGGCCTCCCGGGCCCAGAGAAGCTGCCGGGCTCTCTGCGGAAGGGGATTCCACGAACCAAGTCTGTAGGTATGGCTGGGCTGAGGGGCTGCATGGGGCTGGGAGGGATGGGCTGGGCCGGGTAGACTTGGTTGGAGGATGCTCCCTCTCCTTATTCCCAGCTTGGGTCTACAGTTGCCCCCAGTCCTCCTCTCCCTGCTTAGCTCCAGGATCCAATTTGTGGATGTGTATTAGTCCTTCATCCACCCAGAAATGGGCTGCTGAAAGATGCCCTTGAGATCCCTACCTTGCCCACTGTTCCCCATCCACCAGGCAGCCTCTATCTCTTCTGCTTCCCACCTGCACCAGTGTCCCTGCCCCCAGATCAGCTGCTCCTTTGCAGCCTAAGTGCATGCCCAGTTTCTTCTCCTGAAACCATCTTCTCCTTGGATCTGCCCCCATCAGGCTGTCTGTCCCTTCCCTTTATATTCGGGGCACCTGTACCTGCTGTCTCTCCCCTGTGCCCCACCTACTCCTAAGCCTGTGGCAGACAAGGTCTCTCCATATCCAAAGTTGGATCTCCAGTGGTCTCCCAAGTGTCTCCCAGAGGATGCATCACCAGGTCCCGCTTGTTGGCATTGGTTTTCTCTGCCTCTCTTTGAAACTCTCCTCGCAGGGTTCTGGGGCAGTCCTAGTTCTTCCTTCCTCAAGCTGCACCTGTTCAGTCCTTGCCCTCAGCCTGACAAATGTGGGCTTCCTCAAGGCCATGTCTTCAGCCTCTTCCCTCTGTACTTTCTCACTTCATGGCCTCTTTGCCCCCAGCCTCTGTCAACCCACACTTGGCCGCCTCCTCTCTTGTCCCAGGTGGACACCCACAGGCTCCATCTCCCCCACCTGCCGACTTGGGCATCTGCCTGTCTATAGACCTCCCACCATACCCACCATCTGTCCACATCAGAGCAAACCCATGACCAGGACTTACAGGTCGGACACCGAGCATTTGTGCACACTGGCCCATTTAGTACTTAAAATAACCATATCAGGGGCATATCATTTATTTTACTGAAACAAGCAGAGTTAAAATGACTTGTCCAAGGTCACATGGCTGTCCTTTCTGTCTCTCCTGTCCACCATGAAGCCAAGCAGCTACCCAAAATCTAGTCCCTCACCTATCCCAGAACTCTGCTTCCCCCATGGGCTGGGTCTGGGGCTTAGCTAGGGAAGGCAACATATCTGCAAATGGATCAGCTGTAAGTTATATGATGTGTATGTCAAGGCATACATGCACATGGAGCTGACAGGGAGGCCTCCAACCATGCTGGTTGGAGGGCATTTGGACTTAAAATATAGCTTACAATCCAGGGGACAGTGAGGCAAATCTCTGACAAAGGCCAGTGTTTATAAACACATGGAGGAGAGCCAGGCATAGTGGTGCACGCTAATAATCCCTGCACTTGGGAGGCTGAGACAGGAGGATCGCACAGGTTCGAAGCCAGCCTCAGCTACTCAGTGAGGCTCTCAGCAACTTAGTGAGACCCTGTTTCCAAATAAAGTATAAATAGGTCTGGGAGTATAGCCCAGAGGTAGAAAGTCCCTCGGTTCTACCCCTAGTACCACAAAAATAAATGAATGAATGAATGAATGAATGAATGAATAAATAAATAAATAAATAAAACACATGGGGGTAGCCAGGCATGGGGGAACACACTTGTAATCCCCATGCTTGGGAGGCTGAGACAGGAAGATTGCAGGTTCTCGGACAGCCTCAGCAACTTGTGAGGTCCTCTGCAACTTAGTAAGACCCTGTTTCAAAATAAAGAATGAAAAATTGGGCTGAGGGTGTAGCTCAGAGGTAGAATGTCCCTGGTTCAATCCTCAGTATCCCCTGCCCCCCTGATAAAATAAAGAGATGAGTGTATGGCAGGATCCTTCATGGACTGCCAAGGGTCATTTCTGTAGGTGGGAAGATAGGAAAGAAGGCTGGTGAGACTGTATCTACTTTGGAGCCAAGAGGAGCTCCTGGGCATTCTCTGTGGTTTCTTCCTTCTTCTGCCTCACCTGACAAATTGGGGTGGGCTGCCTCCCCATATACCCTAAGCTCTGTCCAGCACAGGCCCATTGTCTTGTACCTGGACACAGCTTTTCTCATCCAGGCCTCTGGCCCTTCTTGTCCATCCCTCTGGTCAAGGAGACTTTCTGTAGCACAATTATTACTTTATACCCTCCAGTTTGACCCTCTGTGGTCAAATTGGTCCTCTCCTGCCTCACCTGGGACATCTACCTTCACCCTCCTCTGACTTGGGTCTTCCAGCACTTGCTGTGTTCCACCTAGCCTCACTGCCTGGATGGCCTGGCCTTCAGTGCTGCCCCATCACAGGTCCAGATCTGTGCAGCTGGTCTGCAAGCCTGGAGCCTCCTGATGAGCCTGCCAACTCCTCCCTCTGGTCCCTCCCATGCTCCGTGACAAGTGAGCCGACAGGCACTCATCTTTATCCCCCGCGGCCTGGCACACCTCCAGTCGCCAACATGAGCATTGGCTGAGCTATCAGCTCCCGGGGCTCCTACACCCCATCCTGGCTGTGTGGCCCTGGGTGCACAGTGCAACCCTCAGACCTCAGAACTCTGACCAGTAAACGTGGCGACTGCCTGGCACCCTCCCCCAAGGACTACTCAGGTTCTTCAGTGGGCCTTGTCAGCCTGAGCTTGGACAGACAGGGGCCACTCAGCTGCTGCTAAGGATAGTAGAACCAGGTCCTGTGTCCATCTGAGACCACGGATGCTCAGGAGATGCGTGCTGCAGATGCTATCCTCATCTGTCTGCCTCACCCTAGAAGGCAGCAGAGCAGATGCCCTGTTATGTGCTGAGGCAAGTGACTCTCTTTATCCTGAGGCAGAGCTCGGCATGCTATTAGCATTAAATTTCCCCTTTTCATCTTCACATGTCACTCCAGCCCTCTGCACCCCCGAGGTGCACTAGTTCTTCCTGCATAGATCTTTCTAATTCACAGGCTTGGGGGTATTCAGTGTGTGTTCATGTGCTGTGCAGGAACAGAGCGCAGAGGACCTAGGACCAGCCTGGCCAGGTTCTGTGTCCAGTGGAGAGAGGGAGAGACCTAACCAGATGAAAATAACCTTAGCTACTTTCCAGGGTGCCGCCACCTGTTTTGTCCTGTATTGCACATCTGAAATAACTCAGTAACAGGCAGCCCTTCTGAAATGAGCCTGAAATTTTTAGAGGTGACTGTTAGGGCTGGCCAAGACTAAGTCTGCCTCAAATGCCTACCCTTGCCTGAGGCAGCTGAGCCACCATGCCTGGCAGGAGGCAGCCTAGGACGGGAGGCCTCCCTGGCACTGCAGTGGACTAGCCCTGATGTGGTCAAACACGCAGCCTGTACTGTGGGGACTTCTTGATGAGCTTGATGAGGCCAGGGCAGAGCACTGGACCCTAATGACACCTGCAGATAGGAGGAGGAGGTTCATGTTAAGCCTGTATAGTTCTTGAGAGGACAGGCTGAGCAGGATTCAGGGCCTAGTGTGGAGTCACACAGCCATTAGGGAGTAAGACTTAAACAGCTGGGGTGGTGGCTCACACCTGTAATCCTCCCAGGATCTGGGATACTGAGACAGGATGACTGGGTGGAGACTAGCCTTGGCAACTTAGTAAAACTCTTAGCAACCTAGCGAGACCATTTCAAAACAAAAAATAAGTCTGGGTATGGTGGTGCACACTTGTAATCTTAGTTCTTAGAAGGCTGAAACAGGAGGATTGCAGGTTTGAGGGCAGCCTTAGCAAATAGACTCATCAACCTTGCAAGACCCTGTTTCAAAAGTGAAAATTATAAAATAGGGCTGGGAACCGGGCGTGGTGGCATATGCTTATAATCCCAGCTTTGGGGAGGCTGAGACAGGAGGATCTTGATTCAAAGACAGCCTCAGATAATTAATTATTAGTGAGGCCCTTTGCAAATCAGTGAGACCCTGTTTCAAAAATAAAAAGAATAAAAATAGAGCTGGGAGCCAGGAATGGCGATGCATGCTTTTATTCCCGTGCTTGGGAGGCAGAGACAGGAGGATCGCGCATGTTCGAAGCCAGCCTTGCTAGCTTAGGAGACCCTGTTTCCAAATAAATATGTCTGGGAATGTAGCCTAGAGGTAGAAGGGATTCCAGGAAACCCAGTACCACCAACCCCCCCCCCACACACACACACACAAAAACTAGAGCTGCGGGTGTAGCTTGGAGGTAGAATGCCTTTGGGTTCCATTCCCAGTGCCGCATAAATAAATAAAAAATAAATAAATAAATAAGGCTGAGGATTTAGCTTGGCAGTAGAATGCCCTGGAGTTCATCCCTTAGTACCACCAAAGGGGGAGGGCTGGGGGTGTCGTTTGGAGGTAGAATGACCCTGGGTTCAATCCTTATTAGCACAAAAATGAACCCCAAACGTGCTCGTGGTGCTTGGCCTACAGCTCTGTTTTAGTTCCTCCTCGCTCAGATCTGTTTCAGCCACTCTTGTGGCCTCCTGGCACACTCTCAGGGCCATCCACACGGTTTCCCTGATCGCCCCAGGGTTCTTTCACAGTCCCCGCCCACCAGGGTAAGCAGGATGCCCAGTGCATGGCTCCGGTCTGCCGCCCTCCACAGTCAGTGCACACCTGCTCCTTTCTGTCCATCTCCCGATTGGCTTGCCACCAGGGCCTCCCACTGCCCCTGCTTGTTTGATGGACAGCAGGTGCTTGCTGTCTTGGGTGGGAACAAAACTGACCATATCTCCATGGAGTGTCAGGGCTCTTCCATGTCTGTAGGCTTGGGGAAGCCTTAGTCCCAACCTAGGCAGGGAGTGTTTGGCTCCAGAACCAGCCCGGCCCTCCTTCACTCTGACCCGACTCCTGAGCTCTGCACAGCAGCCTTTCCTGTGGGTACACAGGGTGTTCCTGGGAAAGCCCAGGCTGGTATCTTGCCCAGAGTACCTGATCTGGGGGCTCTGCACAGTCCCGGGCCTCTGCAGGCCCTGGCTCGTTCTCCCATGGGTGCCCTGGGGTGGCAGGACCAGCCTTTGTGGGAAGGGGGGCCAGGGTCCAAAGGGGCCTGCGGAAGCACAAGCACCCCGCAGCCAGGCCGCGCTCACGGGCCCTCTCTCTGCAGGGGAGGACGAGAAGCTGGCGTCCCTGCTGGAAGGGCGCTTCCCGCGGAGCTCGTCCATGCAGGACCCGGGGCGCGAGGGCCGCGGCATCCCGCCCCCGCCGCAGACCGCGCCGCCGCCGCCGCCCGCGCCCTACTACTTCGACTCGGGGCCGCCGCCCGCGTTCTCGCCGCCGCCCCCGCCGGGCCGCGCCTACGACACCGTGCGCTCCAGCTTCAAGCCCGGCCTGGAGGCGCGCCTGGGCGCCGGGCCCCCCGGCCTGTACGAGCCGGGCGCGGCCCTCGGGCCCCTGCCCTACCCCGAGCGGCAGAAGCGCGCGCGCTCCATGATCATCCTGCAGGACTCCGCGCCCGAGGCGGCCGAGCTCCCGCGGCCCGCGCCCGCCGCCACGCCGCCCGAGCGCCCCAAGCGCAGGCCGCGCGCCGCGGGCGCCGACAGCCCCTACGCCAACCTGGGCGCCTTCAGCGCCAGCCTCTTCGCGCCGTCCAAGCCGCAGCGCCGCAAGAGCCCGCTGGTGAAGCAGCTGCAGGTGGAGGACGCGCAGGAGCGCGCGGCGCTGGCCGTGGGCAGCCCCGGGCCCGGCGGCGGCAGCTTCGCCCGGGACCCCTCGCCCACGCACCGCGGGCCGCGGCAGGGCCTGGGCGGCCTGGACTTTGGCGCCGGCGACGTGGGGCTCGCGTTCGGCGGCCCGGGCCCGGGCCCCGGCAAGGAGCGGCGGCTGGAGGAACGGCGCCGCTCCACTGTGTTCCTGTCGGTGGGCGCCATCGAGGGCAGCCCGCCCAGCGCCGAGCTGCCCTCCCTGCAGCCGTCCCGCTCCATCGACGAGCGCCTTCTGGGGGCTGGCCCCACCGCCGGCCGCGACCTGCTGCTCCCCTCCCCCGTCTCTGCTCTGAAGCCATTGGTCAGCGGTCCAAGCCTTGGGCCCTCGGGCTCCACCTTCATCCATCCGCTCACCGGCAAGCCCCTGGACCCTAGCTCGCCCCTGGCCCTTGCCCTGGCTGCCAGAGAGCGGGCTCTGGCATCCCAGGCGCCCTCCCGATCGCCCACACCCGTGCACAGCCCTGATGCCGACCGGCCTGGACCCCTCTTCGTGGATGTACAGGCCCGGGATGCGGAGCGAGGGGCCCTGGCCTCCCCAGCCTTCTCCCCGCGGAGCCCGGCTTGGATTCCTGTGCCTGCACGCAGGGAGGCCGAGAAAGTCCCCCGGGAGGATCGGAAGTCCCCCGAAGACAAGAAGTCCATGATCCTCAGCGTCTTGGACACGTCACTGCAAAGGCCAGCGGGCCTCATCGTCGTACACGCCACCAGCAATGGGCAGGAGCCCGGCCGGCTGGGGGCTGAAGAGGAGCGCCCGGGCACCCCGGAGCTGGCCCCAGCCCCCATGCAGACGGCAGCTGTGGCAGAGCCCCTGCCTAGCCCCCGGGCCCAGCCCCCTGGAAGCACCCCAGCAGACCCCGGGCCGGGCCAGGGAAGCTCAGAAGAGGAGCCAGAGCTGGTGTTTGCCGTGAACCTGCCACCGGCCCAGCTTTCCTCCAGCGACGAGGAAACCAGGGAAGAACTGGCCCGCATCGGGTTGGTGCCACCCCCTGAAGAGTTTGCCAATGGGATCCTGCTGGCCACCCCACCCCCTGGCCCGGGCCCCTTGCCCACCACGGTGCCCAGCCCGGCCTCAGGAAAGCCCAGCAGCGAGCCGCCCCCTGCCCCTGAGTCTGCAGCGGACTCTGGGGTGGAGGAGGCTGACACTCGAAGTTCCAGTGACCCCCACCTGGAGACCACAAGCACCATCTCCACGGTGTCCAGTATGTCCACTCTGAGCTCGGAGAGCGGGGAACTCACCGACACCCACACTTCCTTCGCCGACGGACACACTTTTCTACTCGAGAAGCCACCAGTGCCTCCCAAGCCCAAGCTCAAGTCCCCGCTGGGGAAGGGGCCGGTGACCTTCAGGGACCCACTGCTGAAGCAGTCCTCGGACAGCGAGCTTATGGCCCAGCAGCACCACGCCGCCTCTGCTGGGCTGGCCTCTGCCGCCGGGCCTGCTCGCCCTCGCTACCTCTTCCAGAGAAGGTCCAAGCTGTGGGGGGACCCCGTAGAGAGCCGGGGGCTCCCCGGGCCTGAGGATGACAAACCAACTGTAATCCGTGAGCTCAGCTCCCGCCTGCAGCAGCTGAGCAAAGACACGCGCTCCCTGGGGGAGGAGCCGGCTGGCGGCCTCGGTGGTCTGCTGGACCCTGCCAAGAAGTCGCCCATCGCAGCAGCTCGGTGAGCAGGGCAGTGTGGGGCGGGACTGGTCCTCGTCATCCGTCTCTTTCGTTCACCCTCGGGCTCCCCTCTGTCCCTCATCCTGTCCTGTCTCTCACCTGTCAGTGGCACACCTGCCCTCCACCCCAGCATCCACCTCTTTGTTTGCTCTTGCTCTGCTGTCTGAGTTATAAGGCTTTCTAGGACTGTTGTTCTAAACATTCTTGATGGTGCTGGAAGTGGGGCTGGGGTCTGTGAGACCTGGGCAGGAGCTGTTGGTTTTCTGTGGCCCTGTGTGGCCTGTTCAGGCCTCCACTCCTGCCCGCTCCCCACGCGGCTGGTGCCCTCTCCTGGTTGCCACCTGCCTTGCTGCCTTTCAAGGTCGGGAGCAAACTGCTCCCTTTCCTTCAGGGTCCTGCCACTAACTTCCTGTTTTCTGCCCCAGAAACACTTACTCCTGGCAGCTTCTTAATGCCCCTTAAACTCCTGTGTGTAATTTTTAAAGTGCATCAAGAAGGTAGGTGGAAGCCGGGCGTGGTAGTGCACGCTTGTCATCCCAGCATTCAGGAGGCCGAGACAGGAGGACCTGGGTTCACAGCCAGCTTCAGCTACTTAGTGAGGCCCTTTGCAACTCAGTGAGACCCTGTTTCAAAATAAAGAATAAAAAATAAGACTGGGGTGTAGCTCGGAGGTAGAATGCCCCTGGGTTCCATCCCCAGTACCACAAAAGAAGAAGAAGAAGAAGGAGGAGGAGGAGGAGGAGGGGAAGAGGAGGAGGAGGGGAAGAAGAGGAGGAGGAGGAGGAGGAGGGAAGAAAAGAAGAAGAAGAAGAAAAAGAAGAGGAGAAGAAAAAAGAAGAAGAAGAAGAAGATGATGATAGGTGGACACCATATAGTCTGCCCTCTCCCCTTCACCCTCCCTTTTTTGTCTCTCTGTCTGTCCTGCTTCCCACTGTGGGGACTTGAGAGGATGCTGGCCTGGGGAGGGCTGAGCTAGGTGCTGGGTGCCTCCAAGGCTGTCACTTCTTCATCTGACAGGATCTGCAGAGCCCCAGGCTACAGGGTTCTTCCTCAGGGATTCTTTCCCAAGCTCCCTGTGGGCTGCATGCATGCTGGTGACATCTGGCCAGCTTCTTGTCTGGCTTTCTCAAGTTGCTTTTTCCTCTGTGCCCAAGGTCTTCCCTCTTCAAGTTTGGGCAGGATTCTACTTTCTGACGTCTCTCTGTTGCCCCGACTGCCTGGTGGCCAGGGGGCCCCTGTCACCTGGGAGGCAGAGTTCACAGTGTTGAGGCGCACACAGCACAGACTGCAGGTCTGACTCATCCGGGCCTGCCTCTCCTACTTCCTTCTAGCTTGAGAGGTGCAGGAATGCTCCCCCTAACTCTTTTCATCCTGGGGTTTGGTCAGGGGCCTTCTCCCCTTTTTACCTCTTTCAACTCCTAGCTAAGTTTGAAAGCCTCTTTCTCCAGTGCAGTGTAGAAGGTCCCTTAGCTGGGCACTGGGCAGGGAACAGTCAGGATGAGGGCTGGTTCCAGCCTCTCTGCAGACTAGATCCCTGAGAATGCAGGGGCCTCCTGACCCTCCCTCTCTCCTCCTCTCCCAGTCAGCCTCTCTGTTCTTCTCTGTCCCTTGGTCTTGATGAAAGTCAAAGCCACTTAAAATGCATACACAGTGCCTGGCCCCATGCAGGCCCTCAATAAACATTTGTTAAGTGGATGGATGGTTTTTTATTTTATTTTAATTTATTTTTTGGTTTGGTTTGGTTTTTTGAGATCCAAGGCAGTAGCTTAGGACAAATTCCATAGAAGAACAGACACAGCGGCTCAGCTTGCTGGGAGCCCAGCGTCCACAGTGCGGCTCAGGGGAGCCTGGTCCTCATCACTGGCTCTGGCTCCCACAGGGTGCCTGAGCAGCAGAGCAGGATCCAAGTGATTCCTCAGCCGGAACCTTCCGGCGTGCTTCTTCTCTAGATTCATTCTCCCACTGTGCTCTTGGGCGCTCATCTCAGTTGGGGTAAGGTTCTCTCAGCCTGTGGCTCCGTGCTTTGCCACGCCCCTGTGTTTTCTTTCTTGGGTATGGGTGGGGAAGGCAAGCAAGCTAGAACGCCAACCCTTCCATCTGTCTGCAGGCTGCTGGAAAGTGAGCCTTTTTGCTTGGTATTTCCTGTAAAGTTCCAGCCTCTGCTTGGCTTTCTGTGGCCCTGCTTTCCCAACCAATGACTGGGGTCCTTGGCCAGGTGTGAATGGCAGGGTGGGGAGAGTGGGCATCATGTCTCTAGCTGAGAGTAGGGGAGGTGGCGATCTAGATGGAAGCCAGGGCCAACCAGGTGCCTCTTGACATCCCCCTCATCAGCTCAGGAACCTACCTCCGCCTGAGGTCTGCCTGGTGCCATCAGATGGCCCTAGATTTCAGTCCTCAGCAGGCCACATCTCAAGTGTTTCCTTGGGCAGGCCATCATCCTCTGTGACTGTCTGTCCTTTCCCTTAAGATGGATACTATAGTGATGGGACCTCCGGGCTCCCTCCAGGATGTCAGGAAGCACCACCCATGAAGCACCGAGCAAGCATGGGGCCAGGGCACAGGTCCTTACATGTGTGAGGTAGCAGGGCCTTCACTGTCAGTGATACCCAGGCACTCAGGCCACTTGGCCAAGTGTTAAGAGTCCTCTGTGGGAACGTAAGCATGCTAGACAGGACACTAGAGAATCTCCCATCACCTTATTTTATCTTTGTAACCATTTTGATAGATGGAAAATAACCAACCTCCATTTTCCAGACAGTCAAACTGAGACTCCAGAAAGTCATTCCGTCGAGTAAGTGGTAGCAGGTCTGAGCTCAGGCCCCTCTGCATCTGCCATAACCTGGGGGCTCTGCCCTGGGCCGTCTAGTGTGAGGCACTGGGTTCCTGCTCAGCAGTCTCCTCACGCAGAGGTGGCAGGCATGTTCGCCACGCAGCACAGACTCACACACTTGCACTTGCAGGCATGTGTAACACACGCAGCACCCTGTTGCACCTGCTTACCCTGCTGCATCAGGACACCGCTGCCCTGGCTTCCTTCTCTTCTTGCCTCTGCTTGCTCTTCTGCTCCTCCTTTCTCTGAGACCTGGGCAGAATCACAGCTCCCTGGAGTGAGTCCCACTGCCCACCACAGCCCTGTTGCTTCTGGCTGCAGGCAGAGGCTAAGCACAGGATGCTTGTGGCCACATCTGTGTCCCATTCCATTTCAGCTGTGGTCTTTGGTGCAGGTCATCGGAGCTGCAAGTTGGTTCCTGTCCTGTAACCAGTGATGCCTGGAGTTTGGTAGTCCCTCTCCTTTAGGGCTGAATCTGCTAGTGATCTGTTAGGGAAATGTCTGAAGTGGGGGAAGTTCTGACACCTGGCCATGCCAGCTCCTATTCTGTTAGAAGTCCCCGATCATCAGCCACAGCCACCCTCAGGTCCTGCCCCAAGCCCACTGTTCTCCTCCCTTGGTGGACAGCGTGGGAAGAACACACCCTCTCTAGCCCTTCCCCATAAATGCCTTAGCCCTGGCTCCGATATTCTTTAGCTGCTAGGTACTCTGCAGCCCGAGATCTTTTGGGTTAGTTGCCCTGTATATCATGAAGCCAAAGCTCAGTGACTTGTAGGAAAACCTGCAGATTACGTCCACGGCACCATCCTTGATTTTTGGGTGGCAGCTGCAGGACATTTTGGTGTTGCCTCAAGGGTGGTCAGGAACGTGGCTTTCTGAAATGTTGGTCCTGGGCTCTCCATCTGCAGTTGGTCCTACCCACACTCCAGCCCTGCCAAACAGACCATTCATCTGCTCAGCTCACACCTGACTAAGGCTGTCTTGGCCCCACACCTCCACGTGTCTTCCAGGGCCTGTGCTGGGTCTTGAATCTCACAGGGGATCCAGACCCCCACAGCAGTGCACTTGGCTCTCAGTTTTCTACCATACCGGCCTCACTTTCATATCTGCTTCTGTAGAAAAAGTTCATGGTGAAGTAATTTTGGAAATACAAATTAGAAGTTTCCTTGCTGTGGTACTTCCCAGCCCCTTTGGTTAGCTTGTATCAAGGAGGACAGAGCATGCCATGTTCTCCAGAACTGTTAGGGTCACCAGTTGGATCCTGTAGGAGATCTACTTTTTTCAAGATGGCTGAGAGCCTGCCCCGGTTGCTGGCAGAGGCCCTGAGTGTTAGCATGTCCACAGGGGTCTGGGCAAAGCCCTGTACCAGCAGATGCCTGGAGGCCTCCAGGCGTTGGGGCTAGAATGCCCTGGCTGGGCACATGCAGGTGTCGTTGGGAGAGCCCTGAACTCTGCTGGGGAACAGGAGGGGTCCCAGAGGAAGGGTATGTCAGTTTGGAGCTGTGGACAGGCCTGGGAGATGAGCGGGGTGTCAGCGGCAGAGGGGACGGTCCCAGAACTTCAGAGCTGTTTCTGGGACAGTGTTCCCACTCAGAACCATTTCCCCAAGTGAGGCCCGCACATCACAAAGGCCATGGGCGAGTCCTGCCCTGTGGGTGTGCCGCGGCAGACAGTCCGAGGTGGAGTTGGGGCTGGAGTGTGGACTTTTCCCTGCCAGCTAGTTGCAGCCCGGGGAGGGAAATGCTTTTTTATTTTTATCTGACGGTGATTTTTTCAGTGTGCATCATATCCTGGTTTTGTGCCAAGTGCCAGGAGTCGGGGAGAAGAGAGAAAGTGAGGGCCTGGAATGGACTTCAGTGGTGGAGTACCTAAAAAAAGTCCCTGAGACATGGAGAGTGTGGACCCAGAGGTGATGAAGCCTCAGGTTAATGTCGGGAATCGGTGATTCATTGGCCATAGGATGAAGAGATGGACAGATAGAGAAGCCACTAGTGCTTTCCAGGCTCCTCCAGTGGGAAAGATGGACACTAGTCACTGAGGCAGGGTGGGGGCATGTTAGCAGACCCCAGTAGAGGGTCTGGGAGAGACTCAGTGGGCCCCACATTGGCATTTGTGGCCATGTCAGCTACAGTAAAGGGTGGGATAGATAGCATAGCCCAGGAGAAAGTCTGGACCAGGAGCCAGGAGTAGAAAACCTTTCCAGGAAGAAGGCTAAGGAGGGCACCTCCAAGGGCAGTGGGGTCCAGTTGGCAGCATGGCAACTGCTGGGGGTGTGGGGAGCCAGGCCCACTGGCCAGGGGTCACTGCGGACAGTGAGTCAAGATCCAGGCGTCGGGGGAAAGAGGCACTGGGAGCTGTGGATGCTCACCTGAGCGAGTTGGACTTGGCCTCTGGAAGGAGGCTGCTGAGGTTTTGGGGTGACAGTGCCTGGTGGGATTGTATCTCGGTAGGTGGTCCAGGGCCATTAAGAGGTGGCTGTGCAATGGCAGGCACCTACCCAGGGAGTTGGTCAGGCAGCCACAAATGGTATTGGATAGATGCAAAGATGAATGGAAGGCAGATCTAGACATTGCTAGGGTAATGGGCAGTACTCTGTTAAGAGGAAGGTTCTGGGTGGCCTGGCTTGGGCTTTTATTCTGGGCCACTTGACACCTCCCGCATGTGGGAGGTAGTGGATGTGACTGGCTTCTCCCACTCCCAGCTCGGTGGCCTGCTGTTTCTTGGCCCCTGGGCACCTTGACTGCCTGCCTCCATCCCAGGCCTCCAGGTCACCCCTCAGTCAGGAGGGCTTCAGGCCACCCAGATAGGCACAGCTGTGTTCTGCCTAGTTCAGAACTCCTGGGCTCAGAGCAGGGTCTGGTTGGACCTCCCCAGTGCACTGCCCAGCCTCTGCACTGGGCCTTCTGCCTTTACTGCCCCGTTATGCCCCGACTTGGCAGTGCATTCCTGTCTCACCTGAAACTATAGGTACATCTGACCTCAGAGCAACAAGGAAACTTATACCTCTGGGTGGGTCCTGAGCAGCATCTGTCCTGTGATGCAGATGCCCAGGCCAGGGTCATTGTGTACATCTGCGGGTTGAGAGCAAGATGCATGTTCCTGGTTCTGCTCCCCTGTGGGTGTCCACAGTCTGGCCTCACAGTTATAATTCCATTATGGTCTTAGCCAGCACCCCTCCCAGCAATCATCCCCCAGCCCTGGGCACCACTCCCAGGAAACTGCCCGCCCGACTCACGCTTTGCCCCAGAGTGCAGCTGTCTCCATGAGGCCAGGTTCCCTGGAAGCAAGGCGTTTCTCCTGGTGGTTTGCCCATTCCCTGTGCCAACCTCAGGTGTTCCTGGGACACCCCCCCCCCTTTCTGCTGGGGGCCTCGTCTAGACCTTTCAGGTTCTGAGCAGCTGAGGAGGCAGTAGGGACAAGCTGAGGAAGGACAGCCAGTGGAAAGGACAAGAATGAGGTTGAGTGGGAAAGATGGATCCCCATGGAGGGGCTAGCCTTGCCCAGGTAGATGAAAGATGAAACCTGCTTCAATAACGGGCGATGCTGAGGGAGCATGCTGGTGCAGGACAGGCATGGTGGTTTTGTGTGGCGAGGACAGCTTGAGGGTGGGCAGGGAATGCAGGAGAGGAGTCCTGAGGCCAGCCCAGGGAGGGCGATGACAGCTGGAGAGAGTCCAGTCAGACAGCAGAGAGGGTGTCGGGGGACTGCACCACCAGGTGCCTGCTAAGCAACACTGGTCTGCACTGCGCACAGGTAGGCAGCAGCTCTCAGCAGCCAGGTCAGGGGCCCACTCCAGTTGGCCAGTCCACCTGTACTTTCAGGCACCTCAGCACCTCCACGGCAGCTGGGCCACCTCCTGAGTCTGCCCCTGCACAGGGTGTTTGGCAGGGGTGCCTCACCTGGCCGCCCCTTGTGTGGTGTGAGTGTGGGCTGCGTGGCCTGGCCTGCTAACACTCTCTCTCACTGCTCTCTCCCGCCCATCTGCATGTGGCTGCTCTGTCTAGCTGCGCGGTGGTCCTGAGCGCCGGCTGTGTAAGTGAGCATGCCCATCCCATGCCTCACGGTCCACGTGCTGTGCCTGGCTGCCCGGGTCTGCTCTGCATGGCTGTGTGGGGCTTTGGTGCCACTGGTAGCCCTTGAGGCTGTCCCTGGCCATAGTCTGGGATAGGGATGGGAGTGAGGGGCTGCAGGGGTGGACCTGCTCTGGAGCTGTGACCACAGACAGGCTTCTTGCCATGGCCAGGCTGAGGCGGGGCCAGAGGCGCAGGTGAGGGAATGAGGTGCCTGATATCCTGTGTACGTGTCTGGGGAATTGCTGCATCCCTGCCGTTGCCGCTGCATGCTTGCATCCATGTGGCCCGTTGCCATCATCGTCCTGTGCAGGGAGGCTGCCTCGGCCTTGTGGGTGCTGCTGCCTCACACCTGCATGCACTCTGCCCAGTGTGGGTGTGAGCGCTGCTTGCTATCTGTCTCCAGTGTCATGGACCTTTTCAGTGTCTGCCACTGCCAGCCTTCACCATGACTGAGCTGTCCCTGAAGCCAGACAGGTTTCTCCGGGTCTCCTCAAGAGAGCATAACTTGGGAGTGGTGCGGGTATTGCCCAGTCCCTGTCCTAGGCACCCTTGGAGGGGCTGTGCCTAGAGTCAATGCTGGAGGCCAGTAGGGAGGAGCAGCCAGACCTTGCCCTGAGAGGCTGACTCCTCCCATGCCCTTGGAGCCTCCACTGTGTGTGTGTGTGTGTGTGTGTGTGTGTGTGTGTGTGTGTGTGTGTGTGTTGGGGGGGCAAGGCCACCTTATTCACTTTCCAGCCAGTCAGGGGTCCCCCAGGGCAGGACCCTGGCTTTGCGGGGGGGGGGGGGGGCAGGGTGCCTATAGGGTTTGTTCCCGGCCCACCCTCGCAGCCCCTGCCTTGCTCCCTTCTGCCTGTCCTCGGTTTACTTTGCGCCCCTCACCTGGCCCTGACCCCTCTCCCTCCGCAGGCTCTTCAGCAGCCTCAGTGAGCTGAGCACCATCTCAGCGCAGCGGAGCCCTGGGGGCCCTGACGGCGGGGCCTCCTACCCAGTGCGGCCCAGCGGCCGCTACCCCGTGGCGCGACGCGCCCCCAGCCCAGTGAAGCCCGCGTCGCTGGAGCGGGTGGAGGGGCTGGGGGCGGGCGCGGGCGGTGTAGGGCGGCCCTTCGGCCTCACGCCTCCCACCATCCTCAAGTCGTCCAGCCTCTCCATCCCGCATGAGCCCAAGGAGGTGCGCTTTGTGGTGCGCAGCGTGAGCGCGCGCAGCCGCTCGCCCTCGCCGTCGCCGCTGCCCTCTCCTTCGCCTGGCCCCAGCCCCGGAGCCCCCGGGCCCCGGCGGCCCTTCCAGCAGAAGCCGCTGCAGCTCTGGAGCAAGTTCGACGTGGGCGACTGGCTGGAGAGCATCCACCTAGGCGAGCACCGCGACCGCTTCGAGGACCATGAGATCGAGGGCGCGCACCTGCCCGCGCTCACCAAGGATGACTTCGTGGAGCTGGGAGTCACCCGCGTGGGCCACCGCATGAACATCGAGCGCGCGCTCAGGCAGCTGGATGGCAGCTGACCCCCGTCCCCACCCCCGCCCTGGCTGCGCCCTGCCGGCAGGGCCCCCCACCCCGACCAGGGCCGCGGGCTCGGCCTGCCCCCTACGACGGTGCCGGGCCAGGAATGTTGCATGAATCGTCCTGTTTGCTGTTGCTCGGAGACTTGCCCTGTACATTGCTTAGTGCCCTCCCCTGCCGCCGAGCCCACCCAGCACACAGGAAGGGCACGGACCAGGGAAGCTGGGACGGGAGGGGTCGGGGGCGGGGTTCTCTGGCCTGACTGCCTCCTTCCCGGCTCCTGGTGGCCATTCTCCCCAAGGGGGAACCTAGCCCAGCATGCGAGGTCAGGACACGCCTTGGTGACTCGGGGGGTGGGGGGAGACATTGGGGTTCTCGATGGGGGCCAAGGAGCCCCCTGTTTTGCATATCTTAATCCACTCTATATTTGGAACAGAAAAGGAACAAATATCTCTGTCCGTAGTAGTTCCCGCCTCCTCCTCCTCCTCTAGCCCTCCTGCTGGTCCCGCTGCAGCTGCCCAGTCTTCCATCTCTGGCCCCTCACTGCCACCCCATACAGGGCAGGGGCGCTCCAGCTGGTCTGGGGTTGGCCAGGGTCCTGGTGGCCTACCTAGGGGCCCCACTCAGCCCCCTTCCCTTGCTGAGCTATAGTGTGCCCCATCCACCCTTCAGGTGCTGCTCGGGGTGGGGGCAGGGGACAGGCTTGGTGTCCTGCTGGACATCAGCAGGGCTGGTGGCAGGGCCATCGCCTGGGGCTGGGCCCTGGCACTGCACTGCCCTCAGCCATCTTCCTCACAGGGGCCCTCCCCCAGGAGAGGTCCAGTCTCCTCCCCACGTTCTTGGGCAACTACAGCAGAGATGCCTCCCTGCCTGGGACCCCAGAGTCTCCCATTCCTGCCCTGTGTGTGTGCACGCCTGTGTGCTGTGTGCCACCTGGGTGCGGCAGGCGTGTGGGAGTCCTGTGAGTGTCTGATCCTGGAAAGGCCCCAGGCTGCTGTGGCAGGTGCGTGGCCTCGGGAGCATGCGGGGTAGCCTGCAGGGGTGTGTGCCTGTGAGGGCACCATCTCCTCTTCCAAAGAAAGCCAGAGGCCACCCTGCCCCCGTGCCCTGCTGTGCACCCAGCCTGCCCTTCCAAGAGCCTCCCCCATAGCCTGCGCGGGGTTCCTGTGAGTCCCTGCCGCTTGGGGAGGCTCAAAGGCCCCTGGAGGCAATGCCCCCTTTTGGGCTTTTGGGGAATCATGGGGCCCCCTAGCCCACAATAGGCCCTGGGAAGAGTAGAGACCCTCGAGGGTGCCCCAGCCCCCCTACTGTGACTCCTCACACTCAGTAATGACCTGTGGGGTGGGGGGCCCGGGGCGTTTTTAAACCTAGGGTTTGGAGTCTGGACTAAGCTCCATCCACGTCACTCACAAGTTTCTGTTTATATTTCTAGCTTTTTTTAATAAAAAAAAAAAAGACAGAAAACAGAAGTTTTCATAGCCCAGGGGCCTGGCACGCCGGTCTGTGCCCACCCGCCCCTCCCAGACCCCGGCCTCATTCCCTGGGCACAGAGTCACATCCACTGACCCTCCCACCAACAGACCAGGTCACACAGCAGTGGTCACTGTAATAGACTGCCACACACTCAGTCTCACACTCACCTGTGGGTTTTTGGTTCCGTTCAGTTTGGGTTTTTAACTTTACAGGGTCAGTTCCGCTTCACCCCTCCTTTTGTATGGAGTTCCATCGGGGGTTTTCACCCCCTGCTCCAGTCCTGAGGCCTCCTGACCCTGACGTTGTGATACACCCCACAGAGATCTATGTTTCTTATATTATTATTGATAATAATTATTATAATATTATGTAATAAATTTATAAGAAATGATGCCACGTCTCTGTTGCCTGTTAGAGGGATGTGGGAGCAGTCTTTCCCTTCCTGGGACAGGTCGCATTATCCCCCAGCCCTAGCCACATGTGCAGCCAACTCACAACCCTGTTGACGCCAGCCTCTGCTGGCCTCTTCTGGTGCCTGGCTGTTCCCCAGTGTGCTGCCTCCTGCCTGTGCTTCTCCCTTCAGCAGCTCACCAGGAGCTGCCCAAGCTTGAAACCTAGTGGTGTCTCATAATCTGTCACCTCGTCTTTTTTTTTAGGTGCCGGGGATAGGACCCAGGGCCTCACACATGCTGAAGCATGCACTGTCCCACTGATCCTAGCCCCCAGTCCCATCACATTTTTAAACCTAGGAGGGCGTAAACACCTTTTACCTCCAGTGTCTGTTTATAAATTCTTGATGTCCAGCCGTCTCCTGTCTTTCCCTGCTGTCCTGTCCATGGCTGCTGAGGATGACTGGGCCTCACTTCACCCCAAGCTGATGCAGTGGTTTTCTGGTTCCATTGTCCACCCTCGTGCTCACTGACACCAGACTATCTCTGCAAATGAGCGAGGGTCCTCCTAAGCCCCCTGGCCTGCTCCTCCCTGGCCCACAGGGCCCTCTACACTCCTGCAGCCCTGAAGCCCACTGCGCACATCCTCTTGGAGCTGGTTGCCACCCATTCCCACCTCCTTCCTGGATTGCCTGCCCTTTACCATCCTTGTGGCTGAGCTAAAGGATCCCTCTTTCATGAAGCCTTTCCTGCCCTGCCCTCCCCTCTGTATCCTCACAGCCCTGGCATCATCTCAAATTAGAGGAGGCTAGTGCTGCTCCTCTTAGATTGCCCCCTGGGGACGAGCGCTTCAGGATGTGAGATTTAGCTCTTCCTACTGCCTGAGCCAGGGCCACCAACAGACTTTGTCCTTTGAGAGCATGGGCATGTGAGCAGCCAGCTGTCTCTGGCCAATAACACGGCAAGGTAGTTGCAGCCTGTGTGGCACCTGATGGAGTGGCCAGCTCGCAGGCGGGCAGAGGCATTTGGAGGAGGATGAACAGCTGAGAAGGAACCAAGAGTTCAGCGATGGGACATGCCTGAGGGGAGGGGCTTCGGCGCCAGTGGTGGAGGGATAGTGTGAGCACCGCAAGACAGATCTGACCCAGGTTATACCTGCTCGGGGCCGGGAAGCACCATGGGCTTTTATCCCTAGAAGCAGGTGCAAATCTGGAGGGCGAGGAGGCTGGGGGGATGGCCGGAGAGCAGGTGTGCTGGAGACTGGCTTCAGGGGCAGGCGAAGGCCTCTTGGAGCTGGGGGCAGGCCCCATAATTCCAAATGTTCAACATTTAATTTTTTGTGTGTCGTGTTTTCAGGTTAGGAACTGTGGTCATCTCCCAGGAAGTCAATGAGAGAGGCTGTGGGAGGGCCCGTGGGCCAAGGGGACCAGATTCACCCTGGGCCTGAGCCTTCTCTGAGCTGTATCTGCAACCCTTGATATCTCCTGATGAGATTCATGCCTGGAGTAGAGCAGCTCCTCCATCAGGAAGGAGGAACAGAACAGGCTGGCTGCCCTCTGAGTAAGAGCAGGGGGAGCCTGTCTTCCCTGGAAATAACATCACCCACTCTGGTTCCTAAGAAATTTGGGGGGAGCAGATGAGTATCTCCCTAGGCCAAAAGCCTCAGAAGATGTGTCAGGAGGTTAAAGGCCTGAACCACAGAAACCTGTGTCGGGGAGATGGCAGAAGGAGGCAAAGCTAAGAGCCCAGCTCCCGAACGCCCAAGGGCACTTTCTCCATAGGATTTCAGAACATTCCTTGTGCGCCAACTCTCTTTGGAATCTGTGGCTCCAGCTCCCCCGTGCCATCAGCCACCCAAGGTTCTGTGATAATTCTAGTGAGCCAGGGTGCTGAGGCCAAGTGGAGGAAGTTTGGGCTGTGCAAAAGGTCTTCCTACAGAACAAGGGGTGGGAGGGGGTTGCACAGATAAGTGGGCAGGCAGGAGGGGCCTTGGGGGGAACAAATGGGAACAGGGGACAGGGAGAGGTTTGAGGTCGAGTGGGGCTCACCATCTGCCTGAGCCAAGCCCCCAGAGGTGGCCAGGAAGCTGTTCTTTTTCTCCAAAACCTGATAGTCTTGTAGTTCACCCCTCCCTCCTTCCTTCCTGCCTCCTTTCCTCTTGAACAGCACATAAGAGGCAGTCAGTCACACTCAGTGGAGATGTTTGTGCTGAGGTTAGGTGACTCTCAAGCCTGGCTGGGCTACATACCTCATCCCACAATGAGGCAGGGCAGGTGCTAGGCCTGTGTCCTCTCTAACTGGAGTGGGCTTGTTCTGCAGGGGCAACCAGGAATCATCTTCCAGGACCTAGACATTGGGTATACAGACTTCTAAGTATTTTTTAAAACTAGGTACTGTCGAAGGCCGGGCGTGGTGGTGCACGCTTGTAATCCCAGCACTTGAGAGGCTGAGACAGAGGATCGCACAGGTTTGAAGCCAGCCTCAGCTACTTAGACTCTCAGTAGCTTAGTGAGACTCTGTTTCCAAATAAAATATAAAAAGAGATCTGGGAGGATAGCCCGGAGGTAGAATAGCCCCTGGGTTCCACCCCCAGTGCCACAAAAAAACAAAAACAAAACAAAACAAACAAAAAAAAAACTAGGTACTGTCACTGGGCATCATGGTGCATGCCTATAATCCCAGTACAAACTCAGTAAGGCCGTTTCCAAATAAAAAAATAAAATAGCCAGGCATGGTGGCGCATGCTTGTAATTTCAGTACTTGGGAGGCTGAGATAGGAGGATCATAGGTTCTTGGCCAGCCTCAGCTACTTAGTGAGGCCCTGTTTCCAAATAAAGAATAAATCTGGGTGTGGTGGTACACGCTTGTAATCCCAGCATTTGGGAGGCTGAGACCGGAGGATCACGGTTCGTGGACAGCCTCAGCTACTTAGTGAGGCCCTACGCAACTTAGTGAGACCCTATTTCAAACATAAAGAATAAAAAATAGGGCAAGGAGTGTAGCTTGGAGGTCGAATGCCCCTGGGTTCCATCCCCAGACCCGCAATAAATAAATAAAGAATAAAATATGGCTGGGGGTATAGCTCAGAGATAGAATGCCTCAGTTCAATCCCAGTCTCTCTCTCTCTCTCTCTCTCTCTCTCTCTCTCTCTCTCTCTCTCTCTCTCTCTCTCTCTCTCACACACACACACACACACACACACACATAAAAACAGGTGAATAATCCTTTTTTTTTTTTTTTTTGCAGTACTGGGGATGAAACCCAGGGGCATTCTACCTCCAAGCTATACCCCCAGCCCTATTTTTTTTTCCTTCCTTCCTTCCTTCCTTCCTTCCTTCCTTCCTTTCTTCTTTCTTTCTTTCTTTCTTTCTTTCTTTCTTTCTTTCTTTTTTGTGGTACTGAGGGTGGAACCCAGAGGCTTTCTACCTACGAGCTATACTCCCAGACCTATTTTATACTTTATTTGGAAAAAGGGTCTCACTAAGTTGCTGAGAGCCTCACTAAGTAGCTGAAGCTGGCTTCAAACCTGTGCGATCCTCCTGTCTCAGCCTCCCAAGCACAGGGATTACAAGCATGTGCCACCATGCCCGGCTTTATTCTTTATTTTGAAACAGGGTCTCACTGAGTTGTGGAGTGCCTCACTAAGTCCTGGGTATTGAACCCAGGTATATGCATACGTTAATCCAGTGCTTTATCACTTATACACCTAGCCCTAATAGTAAAAACTTTAATATCACTTCTTGAATTCTTTTAAGAGTTCAAGAGTTTTTGTTGTTTGTTTTGTTTTGCGGTATCGGGGATGGAACCCAGGGACATTCTACCTCCAAGTTACACCCCGGCCCTATTTTTTATTCTTTATTTTGAAACAGAGTCTCACTGAGCTACAAAGGGCCTCACTAAGTAGCTGAGGCTGTCATGAACCATGTCCTTCCTGTCTCAACCTCCCGAGTGCTGAGATGACAATCACCACGCCTGGCTTCACTTCTTGCTTTTTTTTTTTTTTTTTTTTCTGGGCTGGAACCCAGAGGCATTTGACCTCCGAGCTACACCCCCTTTCTAATTTTTTATTCTTTATTTTGAAACAGGGTCTGAGTTGCGAAGGGCCTCACTAAGAAGCTGAGGCTGTCTGTGAACCGCGATCCTCCGGTCTCAGCCTCCCAAATGCTGGGATTACAAGCGTGCGCCACCACGCCCGGCTTACTTCTTGAATTCTTTTTTTTTTTTTTTTTTTTTGGTGGTAGTGGGGGTGGAACCCAGGGGCTTTTCTACCTCCGGGCTATACTTCCAGACCTATTTTATATTTTATTTAGAAACATGGTCTCACAAGCCGGGTGTGGTGGCGCACATTTGTAATCCCCACGCTTGGGAGGCTGAAACAGGAGGATCGCACAGGTTCAAAGTCAGCCTCAGCTACTTGGTGAGGCTCTCAGCAACTTAATGAGACCCTGTTTCCAAATAAAATAGAAAATAGGTCTGGGAGTATAGCCCGGAGATAGAAAGCTTCTGGGTTCCACCCCTAGTACCACCAAAAAAAAAAAAAAAAAAAAGAAAAGAAAAAGAAACATGGTCTCACTAAGTTGCTGAGAGCCTCACTAAGTAGCTAAGGCTGGCCTCGAACCTGTGCAATCCTCCTGTCTCAGCCTCCCAAGCACGGGGATTACAAGCATGCACCACCACACCCAGATTTTATTGCCATTTCTTGAACTATATTTCCAGAGTACTTTTCAGCTCTTATCAGGTACAATCTGACACCCAGTTAAAATAAGGGGGCTTCTAAACCCTTGGTAGGTAAGGAAAAACCTGTTCATACTCAGGTTGATGAAATGAACTTCAGATAGAGAAGATGAGATGCCTGACCAAGGTTAAAGAGAGAGATCTCACACTACCAGGGGTAAGAGCCCTTCTGACACACGCTGGACTCGTTCTTAAGTCCTGTGACTTAAGCTCCAGAGACTCAGACAAAGAAAGGGAAGACCAAAGCCGGCCGTGGTGGCACACGCTTGTAATCCCAGCACTTGGGAGGCTGAGACAGGAGGATCGCACAGGTTCGAAGCCAGCCTCAGCTACTTAGTGAGGCTCTCAGCAACTTAGTGAGACTCTGTTTCTAAATAAAGTATAAAAATAGGTCTGGGAGTATAGCCCAGAGGTAGGAAAGCCCCTGGGTTCCACCCCCAGTACCACAAAATACAAAAAAAAAAAAAAAAAAGGGAAGACCCATCCTCACATTCAGGGAGAGGAGCAAAAACATCCTAATATGCAGGTAACTGGGATAAAAAACCTCATGATACTCAGATAATTGCTATGATTGAGACCTGCTTACGTTTATCTCAGGAAATAGAGCTTTTGCTTAGTAGGCAGGGAAATAATACATCTCAACCCTCGGATAGGGGAGTTAAGTCACCCTGCCACTCAGTAGATATAGGTCTTGTCACTCTGTGGTAAAGATGAGGTGTTCTGGCCCAGTTAATAGCAGAGAACTTCAGACCTGTAGGTAGAGTAAGTGTTGGGACACTCTGTGGGGAAAATAATAGTCCCTAAGAATCAGATATGTGAGGTGAGACCTCTGGACATTCCTTGGAAGAAATGAGATATACTGCTGGGTGTGGTGACACAGGCCTGTCATCGCAGTACTTGAGAGGATGAGACAGGAGGATCATTGGTTTGAGGCCAGCCCCAGCAACTTAGTGAGACCCTCAGTAACCTAGCAAGACTCTGTTTCAAAATAAAAAATAAAAAGTGATCCAGGCATGGTGACGCATGTAATCCCAGTACTTGGGAGGCTGAGACAGGACAATCACAGGTACATGGCCAGCCTCAACTACTTAGTGAAGCCCTCTGCACCTTACTAAGACCCCGTTTCAAAAAGAAATATAAAATAGGTCTGGGAGTATAGCCCGGAGGTAGAAAGCCCATGGGTTTCACCCCCAGTACCACATGTTATGGATTGGGAGAATATGGTTTGAGGAAACTGTTCCCCGGGAACCCCTGCGAGGGTCCCGGGCACACTTTCCCCCAACCCATAACAAAACCCAAAACGACCCCAAACAGAAGGAAAAAACCGTGGATTCTTGTCCTAAGCTAAGAATAAATATGCATAGCTTGGACTGTTGCTGAAGATTTAAAGAAGTTTATTAGAAAGATAGGAATACAGAAAATAGAAATACAGCCCCATGCCAAAATGGCATGAGGGGGTGACTCGAAATGAATACACCAAAGGGCTTACACGTGGACTCGGCCTTTTATACCCATGACCTCCATCTTGTTTGTGTGACTCTGACGTAGTGAACATCCCTGTAAGGTACCTCCCCTAGCAAGGTGTGGTGAGGTGTCTCCTTTCATGAAGGTCGACCCCTCCTACCATCTTAGCTAGCTTATCCAATCAAGTAGATCTGTCTTTAGAGAAAGGCCTAGTTCTCTTAAGATCTGTCTTTAGATAGAGACAGGCCTAGTTCTCCTCTCCTATTGACTGGTTAATTACTTTGAGCTAGGTTAATTTACACTGGAATAGCTGCCTGTTTTAGGCAGAAATCAAGTCCTTTCTTTACCCATGTCTGCCGCCATTTTGACACAACTATTTTGAAATATACCAATTATTTTCTTTTGAAATATATTAATAATCAGAGCTTTCCCAAATCTTCCTAGACCGTTCCCAATACTGGTACACCACACACAAAAATAAATAAATAAATAAATAAATAATAAATAAATAAATAAACAAATAAATAAATAAAATAATGAGCCGGGAGTGATGGTGCATGCTTGTAATCCCCACGCTTGGGAGGCAGAGACAGGAGGATCACGCAGGTTCAAAGCCAGGCTCAGCTACTTAGTGAGGCCTTTTGCAGCCCAGTTAGACCTTGCTTCAAAATAAAGAATAAAGCCGGGCGTGGTGGCACACACTTGTTATCCCCACGCTTGGGAGGCTGAGACAGGAGGATCATGCAGGTTCAAAGCTAGCCTCACTGACTTAAGAGACCCTGTTTCCAAATTAAAATATAAAATAGGTCTGGGAGTGTAACCCGGAGGTAGTAGACCCCTGGGTTCCATCCTCAGTACCACCAAAAAATAAAGAAAGAAAGAACTAAAAAATAAGGCAGGAGCCGGGTGTGGTGGCTCACACTTGTAATCCCTGTGCTTGGGAGGCGGAGACAGGAGGATCGTGGTGGTTCAAAGCCAGCCTCGCTGGCTTAAGAGACCCTGTTTCCAAATAAAAATATAAAAAATAGGTCTGGGAGTGTAGCCTGGGGGTAGAAGGGTTTCCAGGAACCCCAGTACCACACACATAAAAAAATAATAATAAAATAAATAAGGAAGGGGGTGTAGCTCAGAGGTCAAATGCCCCTGGGTTTCATCCCCAGACCCACAAAAAAATAAAGAATGAAAAATAGAAGCCAGGCATGGTGGTGCACGCTTGTAATCCCAGCATTCGGGAGGCTGAGACAGGAGGATCGTGGTTCGTGGACAGCCTCAGCTACTTAGGCCCTTTGCAATTCTGTGAGACCCTGTTTCAAAATAAAGGGAAAAAATAGGGCTGGGAGTGTAGCTCGGAGGTAGAGTGCCCTGGGTTCAATTGCCAGTACCTTAAAGAAAGAAAAAAAAAAAAAAAGATCAACGAGCTAACATTCAGGTGCTGGGTTGAGACTTCTTAGCCAATGAGTGGAGGAGATAAGGCCTCTGGCCCCAAGGTGGAAGAAAGATGTTCTCACATATAGGAGTGGAGCTGCTAGCTCCCTGATACTCAGCTGAGATATTCCAGACTGATCGGATACCAGCAGAGGGCCATGTGACTTCCTGAAAGATGAAATGAGAAACATGACATTCAGTTACAGAAGAGACAGGAGCAGAGAAGTCGAGATCACCTCATAATCCAAAACCTGAACACTCAGGAAGAGCGGATGAGCCATCCTGATGAGCAGGAGACATGGAATATCGTGGCACTCCTGGGAGACAAGCCCTCTGATAGGCTGGTAAGACTTACACTGAGAAAGAGGAGAACGACTGCCCATCATGTGGCTGGGGCAGATAAGACCATCTGACACTCTTGCAGGTGAGAAGAAATGTTCTCACACCCAGGAAGATGCAAGGAGCGTTTGTCACACGGGTAGGCAAGGCGCTGTCTCCCAATGATCAAATAGAAAAAGTGATGCTTCATGACCGGCAGGTAGCTGTGATGAGAACTCCTGACATTCAAGTATAAGAGATAATACCTTGCTGCACTTAGATCCCAGAGAGGATGAGACCTTGTGATACTCTGGAACGAGCAGGAAACTGTGCTCTGTAGTCAGAAATCAGGGAAATCAAAATGGCTCTTTGGAAAGTATGCTGAGAGTACATACTTGGCAGAGAAAAGACAGTATTTCCCCCAGCAAATAATGAGGATCCACTGATCTGAATCAGTCTCCTTTTAGCCATAGAGAGCTGCTTCATCTTGCCACAGCAGGGGTGACGCTCCTCAGTCTGTGGGTCTGCAGACCCTGAACCTGAACAAAGCAGGACCTAGAAAGAGCCATTGGCAATGGAAACCTTGCCGTGGGGTGAAGGGGTGGGCCGTGGGGGCCCCTCACCCAGAGAAGTTAGGCCGGCATGGATCAGTTAAGCCAGAGGCCTGTCTGGTCGGCCTGCTGGGGTGGGTGGGAAGGCCACCCCTGCTGATTGGCCAGGAGGCCATGGGGCTTTGTGAGGTCACAGCTTATGGGCCAGGCAGGGGTAGGAGTATGGTAGAGATGCTGCCAACTGCCATTCTGCTGGCCGTGGCAGTGTCTGCAGTTGCCAAAGATAACTCCACGTGTGAGTAAGTGTCCGGCTGCCTTGGTGGGGGAAGGGTGTGTAGGTCCTGTCCAAGGCTGGGGAGGGGGAAAGCTTGGGCCTTAGCATTCTCTGGGTCTCTCACTTCCTGTGACCTGCATCCCCAGTTCATACCGTCTCTGCTTTTAGAACCATCAGCTTTCTGCAGTTTCTCCTGAGAGGGAGCCCTCTGCTACTATGTCTGTGCTCCCCACTTTTCCAAGATCTGACCCCACTACCTCTCAGACATCGAGTCCTGATTTTCAGCACCTCCTGTCTCTCAGTTGGCCATGGAGGACTTTACCATACACCTGTAGACTCACCCTGAGACTCCATGATGCCAATAACTCCCCAAATGCTGGAGGCCTCTCCTGTGACACAGTTCCCAGAACACCGTCTCTGGATCCCCACTGCTCCTAGTGTGCCGCCATGCCTGGGGACCACTGTGCCTGCTTGCAGCTGCTCTAAGCTCCTGTCACAAAAACCCCTGTAGCCCCAAGACCCCCTCAATAAACTGACCTTACCTATGAGCCTTTCCTAAGATGGGCTCTGAAGACCACAAGCCATTGTCCCCCTGTCCAGACCTTTAACTATGTTTCTAGTTCCTGCTCTACCCAAGATGTCCACATCTCCAGAGCCCACATAGCCCCATGACCTCTCTACCTTCCTGCTCTACACAGGACTCCTCCCACTTCCGGGACCCACAGAGCCCCATAACCCCTCTACCCTCCTGCTCTGCCCAGGGACCCCCACAACTCCAAGCTTCATGCATCCCCAGGTCTGCCCCCCCCCTTTCTCACCTTGTGTTGATACCTACAAGACCCAAGAAATTGCCCTCCCAAACCGCTTCCTAACTCTTTAGCTTCCTCAGGCACACCCAGGCTCCCCTTCCATAGGACCCTGCATCTCTTGCCACACTCCCCAACCCCGTGTCCCTGCCTCCCCCAGGTGTAGAGGCCCCAAACTGGCTGTGCTCCTGTTGGCTTGAATGGTGTCCCGGTCTCTCCTCAGTGGCCCCTGTGGGTTACGGTTCAGGCAGAACCCACAAGGGGGCTTCCGGGTCGTCGGAGGGCAGGCAGCGGAGCAAGGGGCCTGGCCCTGGATGGTCAGCCTCCAGATTTTCATGTCCCACAACCACCGCAGGTACCATGCCTGTGGAGGCAGCCTGCTGAACTCCCACTGGGTGCTTACAGCAGCCCACTGCTTCGACAGCAAAAAGTATGTGGGGACACATGGTGGGAGGCCTGGACGCTGTCCTTGGGAGGGCTGCTCCCCAGGGGCTCTGTGCAGGGGCTCCCCGGGGTTCTGGGCTGGGCCGGGGAAGGCTCTGAAGGTTGTTTTCATGAGAGGCTTCTGGCCGGCCTTTGTGTCCACAGAAAAGTCTATGACTGGAGGCTGGTTTTTGGAGCTCAAGAAATTGAGTATGGGAACAATAAACCTGTACGGGCGCCTCTGCAGGAGAGATACGTGGAGAAAGTCATCATCCATGAGAAGTACAACGTTGTGACTGAGGGGAACGACATCGCTCTTCTGAAGGTCACCCCTCCAGTCCCCTGCGCGCGCTTCATTGGGCAGGGCTGCCTGCCCAACTTTAAGGCAGGCCCTCCCAGAATTCCCCAGACCTGCTACGTGGCTGGCTGGGGTTACATCAGTGAGAAAGGTGAGCTTGGGAAAGGCACTGCCTGCGCTCTGTAGGGGTCTCCGAGGTGTGACTAGTGCTGATAGCTGCTGAACAATTTTCAGTCATTGCCATGAACAGAGCCTATCACGGTATCCTTTCATGGCTGGAGAAACTGCAAGGGGACCTGAGTTCTCACCTGGGGCAGCCAGGGGCCAAGGGGAGTCTGAGTGGCAGTCTCAGGTAGAACTTCGCATGTGTCTTAGAGTCCATTCTATGTTGCTATCTGGCACTGGGAGTCCCAGTTGCTGGGTTCTGGAAATTAGGAATGTCCTCTTAAGGCAGCATGTGGTTTTTGTGGCCACAGGCCAGTGTTTCTCATCTGTACAAAGAAGGGCTGGATCCGATGGCCTCTGAGTGAAATGTTCCCATTCTCTGCAACCCTGGGATGCCTTCATTACCGGCAACAGCAAGGGCTCCTAGTCCTTGGGCAGTCATAGCGCCAACCACTGCCCTTCCATCTGAGCCACTGGACCTTCTCTCAGAGCCTGGGAGGCAGGCTGGCAAAGGGTGGGGTTCTGCAGGTCCTAAACATTCTAGTGTGTCAGGCCCCTTGGAGCTGTCCAGCAGTCCCATGCAGTTTGAGAGGGCTGTAGCTGCCTCTCTAACCCTCTCTGTCCTTGGCAATCTGTCTGCCTCTCCCCAGCCCTAGATCTCTTACCTGCCTCTATCCCCTGGCTCACTTGGTCTCAGGTGAGTGGTGAGCAGGGAAGTCCCTCCACAGTGAGCCAGCTCACAGAGCCCGCGAGTGAGGGCCTAGCGCCATGTGACTGCTGGCTGCTCTCCATGAGCCCAGGGGCACTGCTTGCCCAGCAATCATGGATCCCCTGAGGCGGCAGTATAGGACAGCATTGCTAGCCAGCAGGCACAGGGGACCCACACTTTTGGCTTTACTTACAGGGCCGAGTGAGTTTTCATCCAGTTCCATTAGGGATGGGAAAATGGGACTGGAGCAAGTCAGCTCTCACTCTCTCCTGACAATGGAATGTTTAGGTTTCCTATTCAAGGCAAAGTAGGCATTTGGGGTTTAAAACAGCCTTTTTGGTAACAGAATTTTCCTTCAGACTTGCTTTTTTCTCTTGAAGATTGATCTAGTTTCTGACAGGCTTGCTACCTGTTCTGTCCCTCAGAGAAGGGGGTCTTGTCTCAGCCACTCTTTTCTTTACTGGCCTTTGCTTCCAGGTGGCTGTCACTTCCTGCACTGGGGGTGCAGCCCCATCTTAGGGGCTGACACCCTGGTGTCCAGAGTGAGAATAGTCACTATTCTTATTTGATATTCTGTCTACTCTTCTGTCCAAAGCTCAGAGTTTCTTATAGTCCCTAGAAGGCCGACCTTAGGATCCCTACTGTTACCCCCTTTGCTATCCTATTGCTCAAGAGGACTGTAGGTTCTGAGATATACTTTGGATGTCAAGCAAGACCTTTTTGTTCTACAATCTCCGGGAACTTGATGGCTTTTCTCTCTCTCTTTTTTGGGGGTGGTGGTGGAGGGAAAGGCTCCTACACTGGGCTGTGTCTGAGCCAGGGCCATACCGACCACATGAGATGCTGTCATGACGGGGTCTGGAGCTGTGAAGGAGGCCCTGACTCAACTCTCTTGCTCCTAAAATCTCCTCAAAGCAGATCTGAGGCATACTGGGAGGGGCTCACTCATCTGGCCCCAGCAAGTCCTGTCCACAACTGGACAAAGGAGTCCCGATGAGGATCAACAGCAAGGAATGTGACTGCTGTCCAAACTGTGGGGTGGGAGTTGTACACTGGACCTGGGCCTGTGGGGGGCAATCCTGGCCAGCTTCTCACGTTAGGTGGGTGGTGCTCCTGTCCCTGACCCAAAAGAGGACCAGCAGGATCTGTGACTCCGAGTGAGTGGCACTTGCGAGTTGCTTTGTGAATGCTCCACCTAACCCCATCTGCCAGCAACACATGTGCCCGTCCTCCCTCCCTTTTCTCTCCCTTCACCCAGGTAACAGTCCCCACCTTCACCCTCAGGAGTGTTTAAAGAGATGGGGATGGGAGGAGGTGGGCTCCCCCTCCTACCCATGTCCTCCAGATCACTGACCATTGAGTGACCTGGCTGCAGGCTCCAGGCCCTCGCCTATACTGATGGAGGCCCGTGTGAATCTGATTGACCTCGATCTCTGTAACTCCACCCAGTGGTACAATGGGCGCGTGACGTCAACCAATGTGTGTGCAGGGTATCCTGAAGGAAAGATCGACACCTGCCAGGTAACCCTTCTTCTGATGCCAGGGCTTCCCAGCCCCTGAGGAAAGCTCAGGGTGGGTCTCCGAGCTCTACAGGCTCAGCTCCTTGCTCAGAGCCCTGCTCCAGTGACACCTTCCTGGTCCTTCTCCCACACCAACAGTCACAATGAGGACAGGAAGCTGGGCGTGGTGGCGCACACTTGTAATCCCAGCATTTAGGAGGCTGAGACAGGAAGATCTTAGTTCACAGACAGCCTCAGCGACTTAGTGAAGCCCTTTGCAACTCAGTGAGACCCTGTTTCAAAATAAAGAATAAAAAATAGGGCTGAGGGTGTGGCTCGGGGGTAGAATGCCCCTGGGTTCCATTCCCAGTACAACCACCACCACCACCACCACAACAACAACAAAAGCAATGAGGACGGGAGGTGATACCCATCAGCTGCCCCACAGAGGACTGGTCACCACACTCAGTACCTGTCCCATCTTTACACACAGGACATGTCACCCAAACCTAGCCCTGAAGGAGAGGGTACCACTCTTCCCCAGTGTGTGAAGGGTCCAAAGCTGCCCGTGCTTGTGTGCAGGCAGAGGCAGTAGGAGCCTGACAGCTCATACCCCACAATCCAGCAGAAGCTGCTGGCACCCTTCAGACTTTCCCATCCATTCCTGGCCGCAGAAGCCCTGTAGTTGCAGAAACTGTCCTCCGGGGCCTGGAGAGTGACTCAGGCTGAGAGTGACCTCTGTGTCCTTTGGGCAGGGGGACAGCGGCGGTCCTCTCATGTGCAGAGACAACGAGGAGAGCCCCTTTGTGATCGTGGGGATTACGAGCTGGGGGGTAGGCTGTGCCCGTGCTAAGCGCCCTGGAATCTACACAGCTACTTGGGACTATCTGGACTGGATTGCTTCCAAGATCGGTCCTAATGCCCTGCACTCAATTCAGCCTGCCACCCGTCCTCCTCCCACAACTAAGCCACAAATCCCTGCCCGACCCCCTAACTCCCGCCCTCTCACTGCTAAACCTCTTTGGTATTTCCAACATTCTCCTCGTCCTCCTTCTCAACCAAGACCACCTCAACCTTTTCCACAGCGCCCCCAAGCCCCTGCAGCCCCACCTCTCCTCCCTCCCCTACCCCCAACCCCTCCCCCTCCCCCTCCTCCACCCCCTCCCCTACCGTCACCTCCCACCAAACATCCCCAAGCACTTTCTTTTGCCAAGCGCCTCCAGCAGCTTATAGAGATCCTAAAGGGGAAGGCTTATTCTGGAGCAAGGAGCTCTTATG
Source organism: Muscardinus avellanarius (assembly GCF_963383645.1). Taxonomy (NCBI): domain Eukaryota; kingdom Metazoa; phylum Chordata; class Mammalia; order Rodentia; family Gliridae; genus Muscardinus; species Muscardinus avellanarius. Next base: position 81,064 of record NC_137797.1, on the reverse strand, counting down.
AGGCAGAGATCTTGGAGCTCCCAGAACCCACCTTCTTCTCCTGACACAACTCTGCTTTCTACAGACCCAGCGAACCCTTCACTCCTGAGAAAAAGAGATAAAATAAACAGATCTATATTTATAAATATATATATGTATATATATGTGAAGAGATGCTTTCTGGATTTCTATCTACTGGCCCAAACTCAACACAAACCCCCTCCATCAAATCTACCCCCCTCTATTTCACTCTCCATTGAGGTGGAATTGCTTGTACATTCATGGAATAAGGTGGCCTAGGTCCATCCTAGGTCCATAGGCCAGGACTGATCTTTATTTCACTTAGTGAAATTGCCAGATGTTGGAGGGAAGGGCAGTCTCTGCATCTGCAATTCAGGAACATGTGCCTTGGAAGAGCCACTGCGAGCTGAACTGGGCTAGGCCCAGGCCTCTTCCCTTATTGCACCCTGCTTTGTCCTTCCATTCCAGTTAGCCAAAGTGCTACTTTTTTTTTTTTTTTTTTTGCGGGTCTGGGGATGGAACCCAGGGGCATTTGACCTCCGAGCTACAGCCCCTGCCCTATTTTTTTAAATTTATTTTGAAACCGGGTCTCACTGAGTTGCAGAGAGCCTCACTAAGTAGCTGAGGCTGTCCGCGAACCGTGATCTGCCGGCCTCAGCCTCCCAAATGCTGGGATTACAAGTGTGCACCACCACGCCCGACTAAAGTGATACTTTTAATTTAATTTTTTTTTTTTTTTGCCATACTGAAGATTGAACCCAGGGGCATTCTACCTCCAAGATGCACTCACAACCCTAGTATTTAGTCTTTTATTTTTGAAACAGGGTCTCACTGAATTGCGAAGGGAAGGCCTCCCTCACTAAGTAGCTGAGGCTGTCCACGAACCAGTCTCAGTCTACTGAATGCTGGGATTACAAGCATGCGCCACCACACCTGGTTATATTTTTTATACTTTATTTTGAGAAATAGTCTCACTAAGTTGCAAAGGGACCTCACTAAGTAGCTGAGGCTGGCCACGAACCTGTGATCTTTCTTCCTCAGCCTCCCAAATACTGGGATTTCAAGCATGTGCCACCATACCTGGCCTACAGAAAATGATTTCACAACAGATGAAACTGCACAGGATAGAAGTCTGAGTCCAGAAAGGCAGTCATGGTGGGGCCACAGACACAAATGAAAAGACTCAAGGAAGAGGCTTTGGCTATAAATTTGATTAGCAAAGCCCAATGTGGTGGCACAAAGCCAGCCTCAGCAACTTAGTAAGGCTCTTAGCAATTTAGCAAGATCGTTTCCAAATTTAAAAAAATATATAGGGCTGGATAGCCCAGAGGTAGGAAGTCCTTGGGTTCCACTGCCTGTAACACACACACACACACACCCACACACACACACACACACACACGAGGAAATCTGCCAGGCGTGGTGGCACACGCTTGTAATCCCCGCGCTTGGGAGGCGGAGACAGGAGGATCACGCTGGTTCGAAGCCAGGCTCACACTAGGTTGCTAAGAGTCTTGCTAAGTTGCTGAGGCTGTTCAAATCTATGATCTTCCTGTCTCAGAACTGGGATTACAGGTATGTGTGTCACCATGCCTGGCTCACTTACATACTTTTAAAATCATTTCTTCCTATCAGAGGCTTGCCTTCTAATTCTCTAAACAGTATCTTTTGAGGAACAGAAGCTTACTTTTTTTTTGGGGGGGGGATGAGGATGGAACCAGGGGCATTCTACCTATGAGCTACACTCCCAACCCTATTTTTCAAATTATTTTAAAATAGTGTCTCACTGCGTTGTGAGGGTCTCACTAAGTAGCTGAGGCTGTCCGCGAACTGTCTTGGCCTCCTGAATGCTGGGATTAGAAGCTCTACATTTTTTTTTTTTTTTTTTTTGGTACTAGGGATGGAACCCAGGGGCATTCTACCTCAGAGCTACACTCCTAGCCCCCTATTTCTATTCTTTCTTTTTCTTTCTTCCATTCTTCCATCCTTCCTTCCTTCCTTCCTTCCCCTTTCCTTTCCTTTCCTTTCCTTGTTTCTTTTTGTGGTACTGGGTGGGGGGACCCAGGGGCTTTCTACCTCTGGGCTACACCTCAGCCCTATTTTTAAAATAATTTATTTGGAAACAGGGTCTCACTAAGTTGCTGAGAGCCTCACTAAGTAGCTGAGGCTGGCTTTGAACCTGTGCGATCCTCCTGTATCAGCCTCCCAAGCGCAGGGATTACAAGCATGCACCACCACGCCCGGCTTTCTTTTCTTTCTTTCTTTTTGCAGTAGTGGGGACTGAACCCAGAAACATTCTACTTCTGAGCTACACCCCCAGCCCCCCCCCCTTTTTTGGTGGTATTGGGGTTCCTGGAAGCCCTTCTACCTTCGGGCTACACTCCCAGACCCATTTTATTTTTGGAAACAGGGTCTCTTAAGCCAGCGCGACTGGCTTCGAACCTGCGCGATCCTCCTGTCTCCACCTCCCAAGCGCGGGGATTACAAGCATGCGCCACCACACCTGGCCATTTTTTATTCTTTATTTTGAAACAGGGTCTTACTAAGTTGTGGAAGGCCTTACTAAGTAGCTGAGGCCAGCCATGAACCTGCAATCCTCCTGTCTCAGCCTTCCAAGTACTGAGATTACAAACATGCACCACTACTTTTGGCCAATTTATTATTTTTCTTTTTTGTTTCTTTTTCTTTTTCTTTTTTTTTTAAACTGGGGATGTAACCCAGGGGCATTCTACCCCCAAATTACAACCCCAGCTCTGTTTTTTATTTTTTATTTTGAAATAGGGTCTCAGTAAGCTGTGGAGGACCTCACTAAGTTGCTAAGGCTGGTCACAAACCTGCAACCTCCTGTCTCCCATGCTGGATGACAAGTGTACAACACCACATCCAGCTCCAATTTGTTCTTTTATAGGTCATATTTGTTACGGATTTAGGGAGAGTATGGTGTGGGGAGACTGTTCCCTGGGGACCCCTGCGAGGGTTCCGGACACACTTTCCCCCAACCCATAACAAAAGCCAAAATGACCAAAAACCAGAAAATTACTACGGGTTCTTGTCCTAAGCTAAGAATAAATAGGCATAGCTTGGACAGTTGCTGAAGATTTAAAGAAGTTTATTAGAAAGATAGAAATACAGAAAATAGAAATACAGCCCCATGCCAAAATGGCATGGGGGGGTGACTCAAAATGAATACACCAAAGGGATTACACGTGGACCAGACTTCTTATATCCATGACCTCCATCTTGTTTATGTGATTCTGATGTAGTGAATGTCCCTGTAAGGTACCTCCCCTCAACCCTGTACGGTACCTCCCCCAGCAAGGTGTGGCAAAGTGTCTCCTCTCCTGAAGGGCAAGGTCGAACCCTGCTCTATCCTCCCTAGATCATCATGTAGATCTGTCTTTAGATAAAGGCCTAGATCTGTCTTTAGATAGAAAAAGGCCTAGTTCTCCTCTCCTATTGACTGGTTAATTACTTTGAGCTAGGTTAATTTACACTGGAATAGCTGCCTGTTTTAGGCAGAAATCAAGTCCTTTCTTTACCCATGTCTGCCGCCATTTTGACACAACTATTTTGAAATATACCAATTATTTTCTTTTGAAATATATTAATAATCAGAGCTTTCCCAAATCTTCCTAGGCCATTCCAATACTGGTTCAATATTTATTTATTTATAATTTATGTACCAGGGAGTCAACCCAAGGTCATTCTACCTCTTAGGTAATCCCCAGACCCATTTTATTCTTTATTTTGGATCAGGGCCTCACAAAGTTATTGAAAGTTGACCTTGAACCTGGGATCCTTGTCCCACCATGTCAGACTAAGTCATACAGTTGATGTCAGAGCAAACACATCTTTGCTTAACCAGAGACCAGAGAAATTTTCTTTCATGTTTTCTTCTAGAAATTCAGAGTTTTAGGCTTTACATTTAGGGCTATGATACATTTTGAGTTAATTTTTGTATGTGGGGAGAACTGTGGTTTGAAGTTCCCTTCTTTGTATGTGGACATCCAGTATTTACAGCATCATAGCTTGAAAAGAGTCTCCTTTCTCCACTGAGTTGCTCTGTACACCTCAAGAAAATCAGTTGCTCATATAAGTTGTTCAAAATAAAAAATAAGATAGGAATAGGAGGGTAAGAGGTAAAATGCCCCTGGGTTTAATCCTCAGTACCACACACATAAAATTTTGTTTGAAACAGAGTCTCGCTATATTGCTGAAGCTGTTCTTGAACCTGTGATCCTCCTATCTCAGCCTCCCAAGAACTGGGATTATAGGCATGTGCTACCACACCTGGTGAGATTGGACATTCTTGATTGGTTCCTGGTCGAAAGGTAAATAATTCAATCTTTTACCACTTAGTATGTTAACTATGGGTCTTCCACAGATATTCTTTATTAGGTTGAGGATTTTTCTATGCTAATTTTGTTTTTTGAGGTACTGGGGATAGAACCCAGAGGCATTCTACCTCCAAGCTACACCCCCTGTCCAATTTTTTTATTATTTTATTTTTTGGTGGTACTGGGTTCCTGGAAACCCTTCTACCTCTGGGCTACACTCCCAGACCTATTTTATATTTTTATTTGGAAACAGGATCTCTTAAGCCAGAGAGGCTGGCTTTGAACCTGCGCGATCCTCTCTGCCTCCCAAGTGTGGGGATTACAAGTGTGCACCACCACAGCTGGCTTATTCTTTATTTTAAAACAAGGTCTCACTGAGTTGTGGAGGGCCTCACTAAGTAGCTGAGGCTGTCTGTGAACCACCATCCTCTGGTCTCAGCCTCCCAAATGCTGGGATTACAAGTGTGCGCCACCATGCCCGGCTATTCTTTATTTTTGAAACAGGGTCTAAGTTGCAGAAGACCTAAGTAGCTTAGGTTAGCTGTGACCCTGAGATCCTCCTGTCTCAGCTTCCCAAGTACTGGGATTACAAGCGTGTGCCACCATGTCCAGCTAGCACCACAATTTTTAATAGATAAAAGTTGGAAGCCAGGCATGGTGGCACACGCTTATAATCCCAGTACTTGGGAAGCTGAGACAGGAGGATCATAGGTTCGCGGCCGGCCTCGCTACTTAGTGAGGTACTCCACAACTTAGTGAGTCTGTTTCAAGATAAAAAATAAAAATGAGGCTGGGATTGTAGCTTGGAGGTAGAATGCCCCTGAGTTCAATCCCTAGTACTGTTAAAAAATAATTAGAAAAAGATCAAGTGTTCACCAACAAATGGACAACAGATTGCGTGTGCACATGATGGAACCTGATTTAGCCATAAGCAGGAACACACAAGTCTGGAGGAGGATCGCGGGTTCAGGGCCAGCGCACAGTAACAGACCTTGTTAAAAAAAAAAAAATAGAGCTGGGTGTGGTGGCGCATGTTTGTAATCCCAGCACTTGGGAGGCTGAGACGGGGATCGTGGTTCGAAGACAGCCTCAGCTACTACTTTGTGAGGCCCTTTGCAACTCAATGAGACCCTGTTTCAAAAAATAAAGAATAAAAAATAGGGCTGGGAGTGTAGCTTGGAGGTAGAATGCCCCTGGGTTCTTACCCCAGTACTGGAAAACAAAACAAAACAAAAACAAAGCATAGAAACTGGGATATAGGCTCAGTGATAGAATGCCCCCCCCAACCAGGTTCAATCCAGTAAGCGCGCGCACACACACACACACACACACACACACACACACAGGAAGTAACACGGGATGTGTGGGTGAATCTTGGAAGCATTATGCTAAGTGGAAGAAGCCCGACACGAAAAGTCACATATTGTATGAGTTCATTCATATGAAATATCCAGAATAAAGCCAGGGCGTGGTGGCACACACTTGTAATCCTAGTACTTGGGAGGCTGAGACAGAAGGATCGCAGGTTCATAGTCAGACTCAGCTACTTAGTGAGGCCCTCTACAACTTAATAAGACCCTGTTTGCAATAAAAAATTTAAAAATTGGGCTGGGGTTTAGCTCAAAGGTAGAATGCCTCTGGGTTCGATCCCCAGTAAAACACACACACACACACACACACACACACACACACACACACACACGTCCAGAATCAATCCACAGAGACAGAACGTAGACTAATTAGTAAGGGGTTTTACTATAAAGTGACAAAAGCATTTTCAGGGATGGTAGACAATATTATGACTGTGTTAAGGCATGCAATGGCTGACTTAATATGTGAATTTTTTTGTGGTACTAGGGATGGAACTCAGTGGCATTGTTCCTCCAAACTATACCTCTAACCCTATTTTATTCTTTTATTTTGAAACAAGATCTCATAAAATTGCAGATGGCCTCATTATCATTATTATGTGAATTTAAGAAGTTATTTAAAAAAGATTCATGGGGCTGGGCATGGTGGTGCATATTTGTAATCCCAGCAATCGGAAGGCTGAGACCGGAGGATCAAGGTTCTCAGACAGCCTCAGTTACTTAGTGAAGTCCTTTGCAACTCAGTGAGACCCTGTTTCAAAATTATAGAATAAAAAAATAGGCTGGGGGTGTAGCTTGGAGGTAGAATGCCTCTAGGTTCTATCCCTAGTAACACACACACACACACACACACACACACACACACAAAGAGATTCATGGGTAGTAGTGGTCTCCATTATAACCCTACCTTAGTTTATCCATTTGGCCTCTGCAAAAACCACTTAAATCACAGAGATGACAGTGAATTCTCTAAAACTTAAAGAAGTGGCCTAATTGCACCTGTCATGCAGGACTTGGTGTCTTTACTGAAGCAGAATGACAGAACCTTCTAAACATGGTGATTATGACTTGGAAAAATGCAGTCCTACCAGTAACTTCTTTCACACAGGACCAACTGCTGTATAATTGCATAATTTGTGGTTCTGTTTAAGGCTATGTTAATTCTCCTACTCTCAGATTTGGACCATTCTGACCTCTCATAGAACAAAATTTCTGTCCAATATATTGATAATTATATGCTAACTGGACCTAGGGATCTAAGTACTCCAGATGCCTTGATAAGATGCATGTACCTCAGAGGGTAGAAGGTAAGCCATACAAATATTTTGGGTCCTGCTAAAGTGGTAAAATTTAGAGGTTTACTTGGTCTGGGCTAGCTTAGTACATGATTGCCAAAAATGGATTGCTGCCCATCAGGGGTGACCTTGAAAGATGGTGAGAGGAATTCAATGCACAAGAGCTTCAGGCAGTGAAAGAGGCTGCAAATGCCGTGGAGGGAAGTGGTCTTACGCTAGGGTACTTGTAGACCTATGTGTCGCAGCTGAGTCACCTTCCACCTCGGCTAACTGGCACCAGAGACCCTGGTCTTGAGGCAGGAGGACCAGCTCTGGGGTAATCTGTCCCCAGCTCCCCAGTCTCCCTGCGGTGGGGAGGTACGTCTAAAGGCGGCCTCTAGCTGAGCCAGCAACTGCTTAGCTTCTTGCCTACCGCACTCTCTGAAAGTCAATACTAATGGTGAATTTTAGTGTGTAGTCTAAACAAAGTGGTTTGCATAAAAAAAAAACAACAACCACCTCTCACTGGGCTAGGGGCGTTGCTCAGTGGTGGAATGCTTTCCTGGCATGGCCTGGGTTTGATTTCTAGCAGTGCAAAGCAAAGCAAAACAAAAAGCACAATTATTAATGATTTAATTTTTTTTGAGGGTCTGGGAATGGAACCCAGGGACATTTGACCTCAGAGCTACACCCCTGCCCTATTTTTTATTCTTTAATTTTGGTGCTACTGGGGTTCCTGGAAACCCTTCTACCTCCAGGCTACACTCCCAGACCAATTTTTATATTTTTATTTGAAAACAGGGTCTCTTAAGCCAGCGAGTCTGGCTTCGAACCTGTGTGATCCTCCTGTCTCTGTCTCCCAAGTGTTATTCTTTATGTTGAAACAGGGTCTCGCTAAGTTGTGGAGGGCCTCACTAAGTAGCTGAGGTTGTCTGTGAATCGCGATCCTCCGGTCTCAGCCTCCCGAATGCTGGGATTACAAGCGTGTGCCACCACGCCCGGCTAGAATGAATAATGATTTAAAATAAATAAAGCTATTCTCCCTCATTACTATTTTGGAGATCTGTATCTTTTTTTGTTTTTTCCCTCAGCACACTTCACATTCATGAAGCACACATGTATATCCAATGTTTATATAATAGAATCTTTACTTTAAAAAGGAAACAATATAAACAAAATAAATTAATGACCACAATGAAAATGATGCTCAAGATGATCACAAAAGCATTCTAGCAAGCCACAGATTTGGGGCAGGGAGCAGAGGCCGCAGGACAGCTAATCCTCAGCAGTCACCAGCCACCCCAGAAGACAGTGTCCAACTTGTTCTAGGCAATGGAGGAAAGCCTCCTCTGCTGATGAAGAGGCTTCAAAGGAGCTGTTCTGAAAATGGATTTCCTATAATCTGAATGGGTATTCTTGTGGGGCTGTGACCCACTGGTTGCCAACAGTAATATCCATTACTTTTCTCTACATATTTGTATGACTGAATACAGCTAGACTTGTCACCAGCTTTTATGTAATTTTAACAAAAAGCCTGTTCCTCTGATCTTGGCCTGAACTAGAAGAGCTCCTAAAACAGTTGCTCAAAATTCTGGAATGAAGAGCTGTCTGCTCAAAACCATTTTAAAGAAGTTGCCCAGGAGACTACAGGGGAAAGAGGACAGAACCATTATACATTCTGCAGTGGGGGAATCAGGGAATCAGGATTTAGCAATCATTCTCTTGGCAGAAATGCAAGGAACAGTCCCTTAGGTCAATTTTAGGAAGAAAAAACTCCAATCACCCAAATGACCATTTACTCAAGAGATAAGTGGTTCCTAATTTACAGCTAGGGGTAGGGTGGGAGGTGTGAAAGGTGCTGGTCCCTAGTTCTGCTACAAGGTCTGCCAGATCCTCAGACCTGTTCAGTGTGTGATGCTGCTGGCCTCGTCCTATACTATGGGGTGGTGGGTTTGCAGGAGGCTGAGCAGGGTTGGCCTGGGGAGGGTCTCCATTCAGGGATGTAGGAATAATCAAAGGCTCCCCCACCACACCCCAAAGTCAGCCATGAGAGGCTGCCCTCTAATCAGGAGGGGGACAGGCTCTCCATCTTGCCACTCTGCTCTTGGTCTGGCACATCCTCTTCTTTCTGTTCCAGCTTGAAGTTCTGTGAACAAAGTTGCAGGTGAGACCTGACCCTGCATTTGCCCAACTGTAACTCTGATGTGCTTAGGGTGGCAAGGGCAGGCAAAAGTCACTCTAGCTGGGCGTGGTGGTGCATCCTTGTAATCCCAGCATTTGGGAGGCTGAGACTGGAGGATTGTGGTTCGTGGACAGCCTCAGCTACTTAGTGAGGCTCTTTGCAACTCAGTGAGACCCTGTTTCAAAATAAAGACTAAAACATAGGGCAGAGGGTATAGCTTGGGGGTTGAATATCCCTGGGTTCCATCCCCAGACCCGCAAAAAAAAAAAAAAAAAAAAAAAAAGCCACTCTATTGGTAAAAGCCACATCTCTAAAGAGAAAGCCAGCTTTTTATGTCCCACCCCAAACTGGACCTGACCCACCTCAAGCTCCTGCAAAACTTCATCCATGAAATCCTGTGAATTCTGTTTGTAAGACACTGCTAAACGAATTGCATCATTGAAAAGCTGTGGTAGGAATGGGGAAGCAGAGATTGTGGAAGCAAGGTGTGGCCGTGGGCAGGGGGCACTAACCCTCCCCTAAAGTTAGCAAACTCATTGTTCAATTCACCTTTCCCCATCCCCCTGACTCAGGCATTGTCAATGGATTTTTGCCTCATCAAGCCTAGGCCCACACCCTCTCCCCTACCCATCTTCGCTCTTCCCTTCACACCCTCCCTGTAATGCCACCTGGCCCCACATCAGCGCATCACTTCTGTAGTCTACCACATTACCTTTACAACGTTGGTGCCATCAGCAGCTGAGACAAAGTACAGGGGCAGAGAGAATTTCCTGGCAAAATTGAAGCTTTTTTGGGTCACGTGTATGTCTGCTGCAGAGAGAAGCAGGACATTGGCCTGTCCATCCAGGGAAAAGGAGAGGGGTTTGAAGGGAGGGTCAGTGGAGGCCTCATTTCAGAAGTGGGATAGCAACAATCAGGAGAGATGTTCTCAAGAGTTCAGTTAACAAGGGTCTGTGTCTTGTCAAGAGGGCAAGGTTGGCTCAGCTGGCATCTTTACTGGGGAGGGAATATCTTGGGAAAGAGGACAAAGGCTGCCCACCCAAAAAAGGAAGAAATACGTGGTGACAAGTCCCCAAGAATGCTGTTACCCAAGTGCAGGGATGGCCTACCATCAATTTTGTTGGCCACCACAACGCATGGGATCTCTGGCCTGAACTCCCGAAGTTCTGCATACCAGGTGCTCAGGTTCTTATAGGTGACTTTCCTTTGCACATCAAATACCTGCAAAGGGTTGGAGAAGACAGTTCAGGTGTGTCCATGTCTCCACAGCCTACCTCCAGATGACTCGCATACCCAAGCAGGCAAGCCTGGGCATGTGTCCAGCACTTTGATCACTGGTCACATGGATTCTGTCTGTGGGGTACAGGTGAGGGTGGTACTACCCATAAGAGTAGGCTGGGAACTCTGGCACCCTCGGAAGAGGGTCCGAGAGGAGCCAATGAACAACTGTCACAGGCAGAAGGAAAAGCGGTGAGCTCAAACTACAAATGCCAGAGCAGGACTGAAACTGGACTGGCTGGGGCTGACCTCCATACTTGAGGGTCAGACTTCTGGCTCTACACCATCCCCATTTGCTACCCTCCCCCCAAGTACTGGGGATCAAACCCAGGGAGGTTCTACCTTGAAGCTACACTCCTAGCCCCCCACCCTTTTTTGCAGTACTGGGAATGGAACCCAGGGGCATTGCACCTCCAAGCTACACCCCCAGCCCTATATTTTAGTCTTTTAATTTTTGAAACAGTCTCACTGATTTGTGAAGGGCCTAAGTAGCTGAGGCTGTCCATGAACTGTGATCTTCTGGTCTCTGCCTCCCAAATGCTGGGATTACAAACGTGTACCACCACACCCAGCATTCCTAGCCCTTTTTAAAAAGAATTTTGAAACAGGGTCTTGTTAAGTTGCTGAAGGCCATGCTAAGTGTCTAAGGCCAGCCTCAAGCCTGCGATCCTGTCTGTTTCCCAGGGACTGGGATTACAGATGTGTGCACTATGCCCTGCATGTTCAGTACCTTAGTTATCAGTAATAAAACTCTGGAAACCCTTACTTCTGTGCCTAAGGTAGTGTGGGAGGAGTAGGTAACGGGCCCTTCCTTACCTGCAAAAGCCAGGATGGAAGGCAACTCTCTCCTGACCACTGTGCCCACCAGCTGGTAAACTCCTGTGGGTAGCATGTGTGGCCCCCACCCCACCTGCACCCCACAGAGTCCATGTGACCAGTGGTTAGAGCGCTGTGGGTGCATATAGGAAAGACTGACTAATGAGATACCAGAGGAGGCTGCGTGAAGGAGGTGGCATCCAACCAGGGTAAAGGGGAGTGAACTGTGGGAGAGCTAGAGGAGAGGGTGGGCAACAGAAAGCCAAACAGACATGCTCCTTCTGTAGCTGTTCCTTATGAGTGAGGCAACACCCACTGGGGCCAGGGTAAGGCTGCAATCAAGACAACTGCTAAGTGGGCGGGGGAGGCTGAGTGGTGTCAAATGCTACAAAGAACAGGCAGACTTCCTGGTTCCTCTCAGGCACTGGCTTGGAATCTACCACCTGTAAGCAAGCCATCAGCCCACACTGACCCAAGCCAGAAGACACGTGCAGTAGCACCTGCCTGTAACCCAGCCAGTGGCTAGCGTGTGCGCAGATGCCTAGTACCCCACCTGGGGAGTCTTCCCACCGAGACCCAGACATTAGGGATTCCCAACCCAGCAAAAAAAAATTGGTTGTTTTCAGCTGGGGATGGTAGAGCACGCTTGTAATCCCAATGGTTGGGAGGCTGAGGATCATGCAAGTTCGAGGCCGGCCACAGCTACTTATTGAGGCTCTGAACAACGTAGCGAGATTGTTTCCAAACAAAATATAAAAATAGGTCTGGTAGTGTAGCCTGGAGGTAGAAAGCGCCTGGGTTCTATCCCCAGCTCCACATGTGGGAAAGAAAAAAAGAAAATAGTTGTTTTGTGTCACCAAGTTTTGGGCTTTATGTAAAAGACCTTGAATACTATTCTAAGAAGTCTGAGTGATTGAGGTTTTCCGTTGGTGACAATTGCTAGGATTCATAATTAAGAAAACCAGTCTAGTTGGGTGTGACCGGGGGATCGTGGTTCTCAGACAGCCTCAGCTACTTAGGCCCTCTTCAACTTAGTGAGACCCTGTTTCAAAATAAAGAATAAAAAATAGGGCAGGGGGTGTACCTCAGAGGTCAAATGCCCTTAGGTTCCATCCCCAAATCCGCAAAAAAAAAAAAAAAAAAATCAGTTTATTGGGCTGGGGGTATAGCTTAGTGGCAGAGTATATCAGAGTATATGCTTAAGCAGGCATGAGGCCCTAGGTTCAATCCAGGAAAGAGAGAACACAGCAGGAACTCCTAGAGGACCCAGGTCTTCATGGCCCTTCTCTCACTTTGCAATCCTTCCTCAAGCTGTGTTTCAGGTATTCTTGTGGCACTTACTATACCTTGTCTATAGGGTGCAATCCTGACCACTGTCCTAGTCTGTACAGCGAGAGGCTGGGAGTGAGGTGAGGGCTGGTCTGAGAGGGAAAGGTCCCCAGGAAACAGCAGGGAGCTTCTCTAGGGGTGTGCTCCAAAGGGGGGGTGTGGCCCTGCCTTAGTCACAGCTGCTGCTGAAGCCCTGAGCTCTTTGTCCCTCTGCTCTTCACCTTTCCTTTACCCATCTCTACCCAATGCAAGCTTACCTGGCTTGTTCTCACTTAGCAGCTCTGGGGAGCACATGTGCCTTCATATGTCTGGGTGGCCCTGCCCCCTCTTTCACAGCACCCAGCTTGGTTAGGAGGGCACAGGACTACTGAGTTCCTTGTTCCTGCACACCTCAAGTCAGAACTGCCCAGTGCCTCTGTCCACCTCCCACCTAGTTTCATACCATGATGCAGGCGTGGGCCTTGTGGTAGTAGGAGGCGTGCATGCTCTGGAACCGCTCCTGGCCTGCTGTATCCCAAAAGTCTGCAATGTGAACATAGTTCTGGCTGACGGGGCCGAAGGGGAAAAAGACCCCGTGTCTCAAGCACTTCTGTGCAGAAACACAACATTCATATGGTATACAAACAACAGCCCATGTTTGAGTACATGTGCAGCATGAGGAGGAACAGACATCACACAGTTTCATAGGTGTCCTTGGGACAGTGTGCTTGATATACTGGGGGGAGGGGGGTCTGTGTACACATGTGTGCATTGGACACAGGGCCAGGAGGAAGACTCAGACAGAAGGCCCCAGGAGAGGGAAGGTAGGTGGATTACACTCCATTCTCAAGATGCAGGGTCCTCTAAAGTCTGAACTTCCCTGTGTGGTAAGCACAGATGGTGGATAGGCAGGTAGGATGAGCGGCCTGGCCAAGGAGGAGGCTGTGACCTCGGCCAAGCCCTGTGTGTGGGGTAATGTACAAGCCATGTTAACTATTGCTTATACTGGCTGAAAGAGAACCCTTGATGGGGACAGCTACTGCCTTGTGCTCTGTGCGCTTCTTCCTCCCACAAGTACAATCTTCCATTTGCTCTTCTGAAGCCCAGCCCATAAACTGGTCCTGGCCAGGGCTGGGTCAGAAGCTGTGTGTCCTGTGCTTCTCCTGTCTTGTGGGCTTTCCCATTTCCTCTCTCCCTGAGTCCCTCCCACGAGTCTCCTGGTGCCTCTCCCCCTCTTCCACCTCCTTCCCATTAAGGCTCAAGGCTGGGCCTGGGCTGCTCACCCACGAGGATAGTTTTGCCGTCCACTGTGGCTGTGTGCTTATACAGAGTTAGGGCATACGTGGATAGCTGCTGTGGCTGGCTGCATTTAGGTTAAGGAGTAAGATGAGTAGAAGAGGAGGTAAGGAAGGAGTGAGGAATGGGAAGAATGGTTTTGATGGAATAGGCCCTCTCCCTCCATTTCTTTTTGGAGTTATTTAGATTTTAAATAAAATGGGTTTTGCATCTGGAAGATTGGGCTCTCAATGGCACAAGCTAGAAAGAAGGGCAGGGACACCAGGGGCTGGGAGTGTGTCCTGGGCATCTAAGTCTGAGGAAACTTGGAACATTCACATAGAAGCTGTCATAAGTGGCACCATGAAGCTGGAAAATGCAACTGTGGATGCCTCAAATCCTGTGCAGACAGACCTCTCATAGGCTTGAAGGAAACCCTAGTTCTAGAAGCAAGATGGCAGAGAGCTCTGAGGAGCCAGACAACTAATAGGCTGTGTATACACTGAGTCTGCCTATGTGTGAAACCTGAACAAGTCTGGGCAGAGCTGGGCGTGGTGGTGCATGCTTATAATCCCAGCATTCGGGAGGCTGAGACTGGAGGATCGCAGTTTGTGGACAGCCTCAGCTACTTAGTGAGGCCCTTCACAACTCAGTGAGACCCTGTTTCAAAATAAAGAATAAAGCCAGGCGTGGTGGCGCACGCTTGTAATCCCTACGCTTGGGAGGCTGAGACAGGAGGATCGCACAGGTTCAAAGCTAGCCTCAGCTGCTTAGTGAGGCTTTCAGCAACTTAGTGAGACCCTGTTTCCAAATAAAATATAAAAAAGGTCTGGGAGTATAGCCTGGAAGTAGAAAGCCTCTGGGTTCCATCCCCAGTACCACCAATAAAAAAAAATAAAAAATAAAAAATAAAAAATAGGGCTGGGGTGTAGCTCGGAGGTTGAATGCCCCTGGGTTCCATCCCCAGACCCGCCAAAAAAAAAAAAAAAAAAAAAAGTCTGGGCAGTAGTGCCGCCTGAAGCCACAAGATACTGGATAGTTTAACTGGCAAAGCCAAGACCAAGGAGGTAGGCTGAGTGCACAGGAGCATGTGATATGACTTGGAGCAAAATAGACTCAGAGTCCAGGGTGACTACCTTGCTCAGCCTTGGGATGCCAGGACAGAGAACACACGTTAGAGAGGTTTTCTTACCTGTGGCCCACGGTAGATCCACCTGGGAAGATTTTTAAAAACCTCCCAGTTGTAGGGTGAGCTTCACTCCACACCTATACAGTGTAACAATTTATGGGAAAGGGGAGAAGCTGGTAGCTTATGTTTTATAAAGTTCATTCCTATCAAACTTTTAAAATATTTTTAAAGATATTAACATATTAAACATAAGACTCTAGTTTTGAGGTCAGAGGTTAAGTGACTTGCCCACGGTCAGAGCTAAGGGGGAGGCAGGATTTGAATCCAGGTACTTGATCAAGACCAAGTGCTAGCCGGGCGTGGTAGCGCACACTTGTAATCCCAGCATTTGGGAGGCTGAGACCAGAGGATCGCAGTTCACAGACAGCCTCAGCTACTTAGTGAAGCCCTCTGCAGCTCAGTGAGACCGTTTCAAATTAAAGAATAAAAAAAAATTGGGCAGGGGATGTAGCTTGGAGCTTGAATGCCCCTGGGTTCCATCCCCAGACCTGCAAAAAAAAAAAAAAAAAAAAAAAAGACGGAGTGCTGTGAGCCATTCTTACTTCCTAAAAGAAAAGCAATTCCAAACAGAGTATTAATTGTGTGATGTCACATGGGTTGACTGGTGAGAGGCCACTATGAAGGAAACCTGTGGTTCACTTGCCCACAGCTCCTCTCTGGGCTGGGCGGTAGGTGGAGATGCAGGTGAACGGGAAGAGCCACAGGAATAAGGGGCATCTTGAGCCTTGAAGGATACAATCCATTCATGAGAAATCTCTCCATGAGTCTGTAAGAGGAATGCATAAGGCTGTTATCAGGCAGTGTCTCTCTCTTCCCCTCCCCAAATTCCACTCTCTTTACGACTTTTCCCCAATCCCCTCCTTAACACACACAAGTGAGATGATTCCCTCATTTCCCCTGCACATATGGGTTGTAGCCAAGAGTCCTCCCTTGCCAACCAATAGAAATCATGCTCCTCTGTGCCTCTGTAAGCTTTTCTAACAACTCAGACCCATTCTGGGCCTTGTCATTCTTCCCTAATTTCACAACATACTTGGACTTGCCCACAGCACTGTCCCCCAGGCAGATGATCTTCACGTGGTCATCAGTATCGTATTTTTCTTGGTCTAGCTCAGGGGTTCTGTCCCCTGCCATTGGCTCTTAGCTGTAGAGAGAGGCCCAGCCAGGAGGTCTTGTTACTGTCTGAGAAGGTAAACAAGAGTTAGCTGTTAGAGATAAGAAGTCTCCTCAACCAAGTCTATTTTTTCCTCCTCTTGGACCAGAGCTGATGAGGAGCCTGAGGGTACATATCCTTCTCCATCACCACCAAATTGGCTGTGATTTGAGCCTCAAGACTGTAACCTTGTCCCCACAAGATTTCTCCTATATCATCTCCCTAGTGCAGGCATGATCAGGCCATACCTCCCGCCTGTCATGCTGAAGCTTTACCAAGTTCAACACACAAGTTTTCTCACTTGTAAGAGTAATGAAAAATAGTGTTCAAGTCCCATGGTAAGTGTGAGATACTGTCTGGCAAAAACAGCCTGAGCTCTCATCAATGAATGACACAGATCACTTAACCAAAGATGCCAACCCTCCATTCCTGACTCTGTCCTGGTGCCTCTCACCCCACTCCAATCTTCCTCCTGCTGCAGTTATATCCTTCAACGTGGATATTCTTTTTTAATCTCCTCTAGCGGTTGCATGCATCTCCTAAATGAGGATGATGCTCAACTGGACCTATATAAAGACTGCTTCCCTTTGTGCCAGACTCATATGTAACTGCCTGCCAGCTTTGTAAATAGGAGACTAATGCACACAGGCAAAAGTGAGGAGGTAAACAGGCACTGATTACCACTACGTATTCTTAGGACTAAAAGCTTTCATTGTCGCTAAGTCTTTTAAGGCTAAAGCCTTTCATTTCCATTACATCCTTACTGTAGGTAAACATTAGAACACAAGGGCAGAGAGGAACTCCGCAGTTTAACAGCCACAGCCTCTTCCTGCCTGAGTACCTACACAGCACCCGGGTTCTGACTGCTTTTTTAATACCAGAACAATTTTCCCATACCAGCACAGCTGGGCATACTAAACACATGCTAAACACAAATAGCTTTAGTTCTGTCCACCCCAAATGCTGCACCCTACCTTCTCATCTATACATGTCACCATTATCCAGTGTCAACATCATCTCTAAGCGGGTTCCACTCTCTCACAAACATTCCTAAGAATGTACCACCTTCCTGACTCTGCACTAGTGGGCACACAGAGATGATACTGTGATGTCGACCTAGCAGCAGTAACTCGGACTTCAGGGTTCGGGGGTGTGAGCCACAATGGTGACCGCCAGCTGCGCTAAGGGCTATAACGGAGGTGCACGCAGCCAGGAGCAGAAAACACCAAAGGGGCCAATTTCCTTGCCGTGCCTCTGCACTGGCAGGGCCCCTTTGCTCCCAGCAGCGCCCTCAGCCTCGGTGCAGCGCGGGAGGGCGGCGCGGGATTCACTCTTCCACCGCCCAGACCGAGCGACCTGGGAAAAGGTCAAATTCAGCCCAGCGCTTTACAGTCGAAACCTTCGATGGCTACCGTGTCTTCACGACCCAGGGGACAGATTCCTTCCCTCCACAAACACTGCGGGTCACCCATCGCAATGCCGTGCGAACCCAGTTTGGTCCTTCCCCGACCCGGCCCTCCCAGGGCCACCGACCGTCGGCGACTCAGACCGCAGAAGTCGAACAGCGCGGGGAGGCTGCGTCCCCACGTACCGCCCGAACGAGGGCCCGAGGCACTGCAGGGGTACCAGCTCGCCCCGACCGCCTGCGCGCCAAGACCGCACTTCCGGTCCACTTCCGGTTGCGTCCCTGCAGCTGCTACGTAACCGTGCCAGGACCCCAGGAGGGCTGTCTGCGCGCGCCCGAAGGACCCCGCTGGGACGCGGGTGGCTGGCGTAGTGCCTGGCGTGAGTCCGCCTCTGGTTCCTGAGGTCAATGTCCGGAGGCTAGCTCCTTGCAGGACAAATCAAACAGCATTAACAAAGAGGATTAGAAAGAATTTTTATTGCATTGATTAATATAGCAAGGTGGCTGGTTACCCATAGGCAGAGTAGCCAGCAAAAGTAGATATCCCATAGTTTAGCTTACCTTTTTTTTTTTTTTTTTTTTTTGTACTGTGGATGGAACCCAGGGACATTTTGCCTCTGAGTCTCACCCCAAGCCCTATGTTTTTTTTTTTTTTTTTTTTTAATCCTTTATTTTGAAACAGCATCTCACTAGGTAGCTGAGGCTGGCTGTGAGCCTTAGATCCTCCAGTCTCTGCCTCCTAAGTACTGGGATTACAAGCATGTGCCACCATGCCCGGCTGTGCTGGTATTGGAAAATTGTTCTGGTATTAATTTCCAAAATGTAAAAAGCAGTCAGAACCCGGGTGCTGTGTAGGTACTCAGGCAGAAAGAGGCTGTAGCTGTTAAACTGCGGAGTTCCTCTCTACCCTTTGTTCTAATGTTTATCTACAGTAAGGATGTAATGGAAACGAAAGGCTTTAGCCTTAAAAGCCTTAGCGACAATGAAAGCTTTTAGCCCTAAAAATACATAGGGGTAATCAGTGCCTGTTTATCTCCTCTCTTGCGACCTGGCCTAGATATTGGAAAGGTAAATTCTGTGTGCTGCTTCAAAGCACCTATAGTTGATGAACAACCAATACTGCCTACTACAATAGAGGAAAGCAGGTGGATTATTGACCCCTGCACTTAGTGCACAGTCTGGAGGCAAAGAGGCACCTTTGCCTTGGTAATGCTGATAAGGACATACCAATACAAAATCTATTTAAAAGCTGGAGGTGGAGAGGGGAGGCCAGAGTTCCATTTTCGAGCTCTCCAGTGTGTCTCGGGGCATGCTGCTTTTTCTTCTCTGTTTCCTACTAATTTTGTAATAAACCACCTCTTTGGCACTTTGGAGTCTGGTGTGTCTCTGGATTACCTTGCAAAATGCTTTACCTTGTGTGTGTGTGTGAGGGGGATAGAACCCAGAGGCATTCTACCTCCAAGCTACACCCCATGCCCTATTTTTTAATTGTTTGTTTGTTTATTGTTTATTATTTATTTATTTATTTATTTATTTATTTATTTATTTTTGCAGGTCTGGGATGGAACTCAGAGGCATTTGACCTCCGAGCTACAATCCCTGCCCAATTTCTTATTCTTTATTTTGAAACAGGGTCTCATTGAGTTGCGAAGGGCCTCACTAAGTAGCTGAGGCTGTCTGCCAACCACGATCTTCCGGTCTCAGTCTCCCAAATGCTGGGATTACAAGCATGCGCCACCATGCCCGACTTATTCTTTATTTTAAAACAGGGTCTCACTGAGTTGCGGAGGGATTCACTAAGTAGCTGAATCCATTGTCGCGGACCAGCTCAGTCTAATCGGGGCGCGAGTCCACTCGCGGTCGAGAGTCTCAGCAAAGATGGGGAAGGATGAGAGTGAAGTACTGCAGCCTCTTATCTGCAGCGATTTTTTCCCTTCTAGGAACTAAGAGTTCCTAGTGACGGCGCTCTCTAGAAAGAATCTGACATGGACAAAGGCTTCTTGAGCCAATGACACTTTATTACAAAACCCCCCCAAAATTTATACCCTTCACCAGTAAAGTTAATAATAAGAGAAAAGGAAGTGAATGCAATCACTGTGAAACAATAGTGAATGACATGTAAACAAAGGTAAAAAAACTAGTCCGGCTTTCAGCTGGCTTTTGGCTTTCAAGAGATTAACTCCGGATCTTCTCCCTGATCTTGCAGACAAGCAGTTCCAAAGGGCAATCTTCCAGAAGAAACGAGCACGCCCAAGGCTTGGAGGCTTCTCGGGGAATCCTCTTTAACTTTCTTGGAACTTTCCATCTTTTGGGCTCAGTCCATATGGCAGGCATGGGGGGATGTGGCGATTCAGGTGGATGTGATGAAAAGTTCTTCCAGGTGTTGCTGCCTTGCCCTCTAAAATCTGAATTCTTAAGCAAACTCACAACACAGTTTGGCAGACAAACACCAGAAATACCATGTAGTATTTAGATTTAGTTGTCAGATATACTTCCTTAGCTGTGAAACATTTTTCCCCAAACGATAGTCTTACTAGAAAACTATTCATCCTATAAATAATCCATATTCCTGTCCCAGACCCTTTGCAATATCCTTTCCTGGGCCACGTGGCGCCCCTCCCATCTCGGGCAGGGCTCATACTGGGTGTAAAGGTCAAGAATCTTCCTAGCCTTCAGCTCCATTGTATTGGGCAGTATTAGTTGCTCATAAACTGGGTTGCTTTGATGTTACACCCAACGTTTGTCTTCCCGTATCTGGTCAGGATCACAAAGAGAGGTAAATGGAGGCATCAGGTCGCCTCCCCCTCTAGGTTGGTTATTGATTAGGTTGAGGGTCAAAGATTGAGAGGAAATCTGCGTTTGTCATTACTGACATGCTACTATTGCATCTAATCTTTAAGTTCTTTTCTGAACAAAGTCAAAGGCATTTAGAGGTTTGGACAAGTTACTAGAAATTTTATTCTCCACGGACTCAGTTTCTCTCACAGTCCTGATCTTACACCACCGGAGCAATTCATGTGGGGAGTTAAAAGAATACTAGAAGAATAATAGTTATGAAAGAATATCTAAAAGTGGAGAGTACTTTTGGCCAGCGACCACACCTTCTCTCGGGGCTGTTTCTCACTTTGAGATTCTGCCTATGGACTGCATGAATAATAATAATGCAGATGCCGAGAGGGCGTGGCTTTTGCTGGTATCTGCAGTCCATGAAGCGTGATCCTCCAGTCTCAGACTTCCAAATTTTGGGATTACAAGCGTGAGCCACCATGTCCGGCTTTTACCTTGTTTTTGATTGAGAGAATTGTTTGATAATTATCCTGATAATATTAAATTATTTTAATTAATTTCTGTTTATTATAATGTTTTTGGGGGCCTCTTGAGTTGCTGGTGAAATGGGGGTTTCTTGAGAGGAAACCCGGCGTTTCCTCGAGATGAAATGGAGGAGTTTCCTAAGAAGGAGCTCGACATTTCCTTACCCGGTTCTTGTCTACGGTGAGTGAAGAATGAGACCCGCAGACCTCAGGAAGGGGAGTAAAAGGTTTATTGGAAGCAGCAGGGAATGGGGAAGGGAGGCTGAACACCCCCAAAGGGGCTGGAACTCTGGGGTCCAGCAGCTGCCTTCAGGACATTACTTGAGAGTAGCCCAAGCCGAATTGCCTTTAGTTGCAGGCTGCTTTCTTCCAGAGTCCATGCGATCTGCCAGAAGAGAATAGGAAAAGAGGCAGAACACCACTTGGGTTGTTGGGTCTTCTGGTGTTCTGTAGTTGCCTTTGGGTCACTACCCGAGTGTCGCCTGAGCCAAGTGCCCATCAGTTGCAAACTACTTTCTCCCAGAGTCCACGCAATCTGCCAGAAAAGAGGTGCAGGTCACCCCTAGGGGCCCTGATCAGCCTTGATGTCCAGCAGAAGCCGTCAGGTCACTACTCAAGAGTAGCCCGAGCCACGTGCCCTCAGATGCACTCTGCCTTCTCTCAGGGCCAACATGACCTGCGCGCGAGAGAGAACAGCTCCCAAAAGGGAAGGGGGTCCCGAGAAGAAAAAGCCCCAATTTGCCGTTGGACTAAGGCAAAGGCCTGACCCTTTGCAACCTCTTTTGGTTAGGGTGACTTTGGGAATTCTGGGAAGCAGCTCTCAGAATTTGCATAGGGTATTTGCAAGTCCTTGAAGAATCTCCTTTCATCAGTGCCAGACTTGTTGGGTGGGTTTGTTGATTAGTAAACCGATGGCTTTTGTGAAGCTCTGGTCCTTCTTATCTCTGAGCCTTTGGAATTTCAGGTATTTGTTGCCCCTCAGGAAACTCAGGAAATTAACTTTTTCTACCCCACCCCCAGTACCACCAAAAAAAAAAAAATATTCATTCCATCAGAAGTGCTTTCACTCCATCTTGCTTCATCTACGATGTCCCTCCAAGCCTAAATATAAATTTCATCTTGTTCCTTCTCACACTCTTTTTTTTTTCCTAATAGTCGAGTGGGGTTGGAGGCCTCTTCCCTATCTGCCTATTTCCTTTCTATCTCCTCACTGGCATTACAGATGTGCTCCATTGTGCCTCAACTGTGAATTATTTTAAGTAAATATATATTTTTTAGTTTGTGATAAGTCGGGTCCTGCCCTCATGTTACCTCTGCATCACATGACCTCTGCGCGGGCGGGGGGGGGGCCCAAAACCCACGCGAGAATTGGGCGTTCCCGTGAGTAAACCCCCCCATCTCATGAGATGCATACCTTAAAAAGGAGAGCCTGCCTCCTCTAGCCTCGGGTGGGCACGCGGGCCCCATGCAACTACCTCGCCCTAATCCCCGGGAGAGCCGTGCAATTAAAGTGAATGCCACGTGTACCAGACCTCTCTCATGTTTTTCACACTTTGCCGGACCCACATTTTTATTTTACTTAACAGTTTGTATCTGCATTTTATATGGTTGCTGAATATTTGTTCCATTTTGGAAATACATGAGCAATGGGCTTAATATCAGTTTAAATTTCCAAAATTGCCAGGCATGGTGGCACACACCTATAATTCCAGTACTTGGGAGGCTGAGACAAGAGTATCACAGTTTTGAGGACAGCCTCAGCAACCTACTGAGATCCTGTTTTTAAAAAAAGCAACTAAAAGCTGTACATGGTGGTGCAAACTTGTAATCTTTGTATCTGGGAGACCGAGATAGGAGTGCAGGTTTGAGATCAGCTTCAGCAACTCTGCAAGACTGTTTCAAAATAAAAAAAAAATTGTGTTGGGGATATAGCTTGTAGATAGAACATCCCTGAGTTCAATTTCCAGTACTACGTGCGCACGCGCGTGCACACACACACACACACACACACACACACACACACACACACGGTCTGGGGGTGTAGTAGCTCAGAGGTAGATCGCCTCTGGGTTCAATCCCCAGTTCTACCATTAAAACAAAACAACTCCTCCCCCCATCCAAAATGATGGTTTTTAATATAAATTTTACAAGCGTGCCAGCAGGTGGCGCAAATGTATTAGGGAACTGTAACATTCTGAGCTGTGTCCTGGATCCACCAGAGGATGCGGCACCAGATTTCCTGGCCCAGCAGCCTCAGAGGAGAGACACTGAGTCCACTGAGTTTGGGGTTCCCCAGAGGGGTGGGCATCACCTTCCCTCACCAGGTAGACTTGGAAGGAGGAGAGACACAGTCCTGGGTCTGTCAGAGGGCACCACACAGCTTTTCCTAACCCCTCAGCTTCCAGGCAGAAGCACCTCAGGACTACTGAGGAGGTCCCATGCCTGCTGTGCAGGGGGAGTGAGAACTTTGTAGCCACATTCTGAGCACAGGGAGGGAGCACTCAGAGAACCCAAGGGAGAAAGGGTTTCATGTAGAAAGTGAATTCAAAGTTACTGTTAGCCAAGCATGGTGGCACACACCTGTAATCCCAGCATTTGGGAGACTGAGACAGGAGAATCGAGGTTCAGCTACTTAGTGAGGCCATTTGCAACTCAGTGAGACTCTGTTTCAAAATAAAGAACCAAAAATAGGGCTGGGGGTGTAGCTTGGAGGTAGAATGCCCCTAAGTTCCGTCCCCAGTACTGCAAACAAAAAAGCAAAAAAAAGTGTCCTTAACTTTAATACTAATGTGATGTCCACACTGTGGCTTATTATATCCACACAGTGGATTTATAATATGAATATAATATGAATATAATGATTTATAATATAATACAATAATATAATATGAATATAATATGAATAATATAATTTAACATAATTATTAAAGTCCATCCAGTGGGCTTTAATAATAATGTAATGTCCACACTCTGGCTTATCAAATTCACACAGTGGAGTTTAATACCACTCTAATAATCATATAGTGGCTTTAATGATAACTAAATCACACTATGGCCCCTAATAATACAATGTAGTGGTGGAAAGCACTCTTAATTCTTTCTCTTCTATTCCCCAGTGGTTATTGTTTTACCAGATTTGCAACTTCATGTGAAACACTGTGGTATATTTTACCTAAAGCAGAGACACTCTCAGATAACCACCACATAACTCCCAAATCAGGAAAACATGGTTTCTACAGAATCCAATTTGCAGACCCTTCACTTTTGCCACCTGACTTACTGGGAGAAAATTTTCTTTCCATTCAAATTCAGTTTTATTTTAAGCTGGGAGTGGTGGTGCACACTTGTAATCTCCGCGCTTGGGAGGCTGAGACAGGAGGATCTCACGAGTTCGAAGACAGCCTCAGCTACTTAGTAAGGCTCTCAGCAACTTAGTGAGACCCTGTTTCAAAAAAAAAAAAGTCTGGGAGTATAGCCTGGAGGTAGAAAGCCTCTGGGTTCCACCTCCAGTACCACCAAATTCAGTTTTATTTTCCTGGAGCTCTTCCTGAGACTGTCCCTCATTTTTGTGACTTTGACATTTGTCAAGAGCACATTTCTTTCTTTCTTTCTTTCTTTCTTTCTTTCTTTCTTTCTTTCTTTCTTTTTTTTTTGTGCTACTGGGGATGGAACCCAGGGGCATTCTACCTTCCAGCTACACCTCCAGCCCTATTTTATAGTCTTTTATCTTTGAAACAGTGTCTCATTGAGTTGCAAAGATCCTCACTAAGTAGCTGAGGCTGGCCACAAACCAGGATCCTCTGGTCTCAGCCTCCTGAATGCTGGGATTACAAGCTTCTGCCACCATTCCTGGCCAGTTAGTTTTATTTTTTATTTATACATGTACTTCATTTGATATGGCTTCAGAAAATTCTATTATAATTTTGGGAAAACAATGATAATGTGATTCACTGCAGTTTAATTTGTAATCTTAGTACTTGGGAGACTGAGACAGGAGGATCTAGGTTCATGGCCAGCCTCAGCTACTTAATGAGACCCTGTTTTTGAATAAATGATAAAAAATAGGGCTGAGATATATCTTAGAGGTAGAATGCCCCAGGCTCAACCCCCAGCACCATACACACACACACTCCATACACACACACAAACACAAAATGGGTTTTGCTAGAAGAGCGGGTTTGATTTGCCACATTCATTAGTTTTCTGGGAGGGTCACTTTTGATGTTTAAGAAAACAAAATAGAGCCAGGCATGGTGGTGCACACCTGTAATCCCAATCCCAGCATTTGCAGGGCTGAGACAGGAGGATCATGGTTCATGGACAGTCTCAGCTACTTAGTGAGGCCTTCTGTGACTCAGTGTGACCCTGTTTCAAAACCAAGAATAAAAATAGGGCTGGGGGTGTAGCTCAAAGGAAGAACACCCCTGGGTTCCATCTCCCATACCAAAAACAAAAAAAACAAGAAATAAAAAAACAAAAAACAAAACGAAATGAATGCCCTGGTTTCTAAGGAAACAAAGCTAAACAGGCTGGTTCCCAACATGGTGACTGGACTCCAAAATGGTGATAGCAGTGTTTATCCCAATAATAATTGTAAGGTCTGAATCCCCTGCCAGTGCATGGGGAGGTTAGGGCCGGAAGCCCAGGAGGCAGGAAGGACCTGCCTCCTTACCTCGCTAGAGTTCTGTTTCCCAAGGGTGGGGGAACCGACTCCTCCTATAAGAGGGGCCCCGCCCAGAGAGAGAGCTGGAGAGAGACACACAAGGATACAGACAGGCGCTCTCTCTCTCGCTCACCCGCTCCCGTGGGAGCCCTCTCCCACAGGAGCGGGGACCAATAAAGGCATCCATATCATCTATATCGGACTCCTGCTTATATCTGTGCCCCCGGAGGGACGCGCTGAACTTTATTTATTAATCAATAATGACATATTGTCCATCTGCAGGGAAAACTAAGCGAGGGTGTCAGGTACAACCTCCCATTGCTGTCCCTTCTTGTCAGCTATCCTTTGTCTTCCAGCCATGGCAGAGGGGGTCACAGGCTGTCTCCCTCCAAGCAAGTTGAGTCCCTTTAGTTGGCTGACAACTACAGGACACCTCAGCAACCAAGAGTTGAGGGTCTTAGGCCCTGTACAAGATCCTGTTTTGTTATGCCAGTCCGTTATCTGCCAATGATCACCAGGAGCCGAGTCCGATGCAAGAAGGCATAAGGGCTGTTTATTCAAGCTTGAGCTTGCTCTCTCCACATGGACCAATGCAGTGGGCACGGAGGAGAGCCCTTTGCCCCCCAAGAACAAAGCTTTTATCCCCTAAGAAAGGCCTCCCAACCCACCTTTGCATTGATTGGAGACTATATATATATATATATATATATATATATATATATATATATATATATATATATAGTGGTACTGGGGTTCCTGGAAGCCCTTCTACCTCCGGGCTACACTCCCAGACCTATTTTATATTTTTGAAACAGGGTCTCTTACGCCAGCGCGGCTGGCTTCGAACCTGCGCGATCCTCCTGTCTCTGCCTCCCAAGCGTGGGGATTACAAGTGTGCGCCACCACGCCCGGCTTGATTGGATATTTTAAAACATAAGTCTGGCCAGGCATGGTGGCGCACGCTTGTAATCTCCGCGCTTGGGAGGCGGAGACAGGAGGATTGCGCAGGTTCGAAGCCAACCTCAGCTACTTAGTGAGGCTCTCAGCAACTTAGTGAGACCCTGTTTCCAAATAAAATATAAAAAAGGGCTGGGAGTATAGCCCGGAGGTCATGAAGAGTTTGAGATTTGCCCACTTTCCCAAATAACGGAGAATACACAAGGGATGTAATTCCAAGCAGGGTTTATTGCTGCAGCGTGTTCCGGCAAGGGGCCTTCCCGGATCGACGGCACTCACCCGTGGGGAGGGGGAGTCAGTCACAGTCCGGCAGCCCCTAGCCTCTGGTTCCCTCTAACTTTATAGCCGGAGTAGGGGGTGGGCACACACACCAGAGCCCGCCAAGGAGAAGCCCGCGAAAGATACATCCAATCAATTAAACTGGTAAACAGGTACAACCACTAAGTTTAAAGCAATCACACATCCATTTGAATTACAGCAAATGGTTTCACAGAGCTGCCTCCCTAAGTCATTGCCCGCCAAGGGTCTCCTTTTTCTTCCCTATGGGGGATGTGCGCCCGTGCTTCAGGAGCCGCCCCTAGCTGGCAAATGTTTCCCATCAGATAAATTTTATGGCTTCCAACATTCCTTCCGTATCACCCTGTCTGAAACAAATGGCTATCTCCTCTGCTTGGACAAACGGCTATCTCTTGACACTTATCTCCAGTACCTCAGCCAGGGTCTTAAGCAGGTTATAACAGAAGTAAGAAGTTTGCCCATTTATTCAATTCATTGCTTACACCAATTGCTACCTTCTTATCCTAACCTTATATAATATTCCCTTAACTCTAATATTGGCAAGGGCTTTCTTAACTAAAACCTCAAGCTGGGGAAGACTTTTCTTCCTGCATTCCTACAGTAGAAAGCCTCTGGGTCCCACCCCCAGTACCACAAAAACAAAAAACAAAAAACAAAAAACAAAACACACACATAAGTCTGCTGTCGCACCCCCCCCCCCATTGGCTTAGCTTTCAAGCCTTGGGAAGCTTATCTCAGGAATGTTCAGGATGGGTGGGGGTCTCCTTGCCTGGGATACCTGCTAATTCCAGACCTATCAGATTAGCTGCAGTTAGTAGCTTCTTTCCAGGGAATAGGGGAAAGTTTACAGGGGAACAGGAACTATGGACAGAAACTTAGGCCTACTGTAATTAAAGCTTTAACTGAAGCCTGTTATGGCATCATTTTGGTCCTTCAGTTTCAAAATAAAAAGTAAAAAAACACTTGCCTAGAATGTGCCAGTCTCTGAATTAATACTCAGTTCTGCAAAAACAAAGGAAAAGCAAACTTTGCCCTTGGGGAGGGGTGGGGCAGCAGGAGGAGCAGGGGTGGTGAGAGAGTCCCCTTCCCCATGCAGGCACACACTCAACCTGGCCCCAGGCAGCACACTCCTCTCCCTCCTCCAGCTCCAGAGCTCCTGAGCTCCAGGCACATCTCAAGCATGCAGTGGAGGGTGCAGGGAGAGATGGTTCCCAGCGACCCAAGTACCCCAAGTGGAACTTGTTAATTGTCCTCCTGTGGCCAGCTCATGAGTGTAAGGTCTGAGTTGCCCCTGCCCCACAGGGGGCAGGGCCGGAAGCTAGGAGGTGGAGCTCTGCGATTCCGGGAGGGAACCAGGCCTCCCGGGCCCGGAAGAAGAGAGTTCAGAGAGGAGCCCGAGAGGGAGGGACGCACGCTCTCCCCCGCCACCAGCCCCCGCGGCCACGCGGGGGCTGGAGGCCGATCTCCCACGAATAAAGGCATTCATATATCTGCTATGGATTCTCCGCGTGTCTCTATGCGACTGGGGGGACACACACGCTCATCAATCTTACAATTGGTGAAGACCTCTTTGACTAAGGGGTGCAGAAGGGCGTGGTTTTTGCTCATCTAGCGGCTTCATGCTGATAAGGGGTGATGTCAGTCAAGGGCCCCAGGTTGGAAGAAATCGGAATCTGAGCCGCTGGAAGGGAGCAGGTGACTGTGGTCGCAGCGAGAGTTGGAGGTTACCCTGGAGAGCTCGGTGACTGGTTTGCTTTGAGGAGACTAACAGGCAAGGTGCTATTAAAGAAAAAGAAAATTGTGAGAGTGGAACCCAGGCTGGGCAGAAGCCCTTTTAGACGCAAGGCAGTCACTAGATCTACTAACTTAAATAGCAACATTTTTCTGAGGAGAACGTCTACTGCCCCTTTAGCAGTTTTTCATTAGACCAGAGTTATTAATAGCAGCAACTCCCGAAGCAGACCCCACACCACTCTTTTCAGCATTGAGTGAGTATGGATTTGTCTGGTCAAACACCTGTTACTGCATTAGGAGCATCAGTTACCCATTTTAGAAGTTTAATACTTAGGCAATTTGGCATCCGAGGAGGGAGAGCACCATAGTATGTAAACAAGTGGACCTGCTAAAATATAAACATCAAAGAGAGTTATGTCGAGATAAACAAAGTTTAGTGGGTCCCAACACCGTGCAAGAGAATTTGTCCCTGCCGTCATCACCCTGAACCGAGATTTGAGAAGGAGATTAAGGCCTGAAAGATCGAGCAGGCCACCAAAGAGGAAACTGGCTTACCCTGTACCTGCAGTTACCCTGGGCCAGCAAGGAAGATGGAGGAAGGAGGACGAGGGATTCCAGGAGCTGTCAGTCCTTGGTTAGACCAAATAGGGCCAGCGGCGGGTCCTTGTCCAGAAGGGTAGACCCCCTGTAGTGAGGTACCGGAGGTCCACCGCTTTTTAAAGGACACTCGCCTTTCCAATGGCCATATACTCCACACCTGAAACAGGCTCCTGGAGGTGGTTGTCTTTACTGTCGTCCTCTCCTGGGTGGCGCTTGCCACCCGGAAAGCTGCCCTTCCTCCTCCGGCCTCAAGGCTGCTATCAGGGCCTGGGACTGTAAGTCCGCCATCTGACGAAGATGGAGAGTACGCTCCACTTCGGCCTGTTCCTCTCTGGAATGAAAGACTTTAAATGCCATGTTCATCAAATCTCGAACAGGAGTCTGCGGGCCATCCTCAGCTTTTTTAGCTTTTTTTTTTTTATGTCAGGGGCCGCTTGCCCAATGAAATGGGTGGCCAATATGATCGAGCCTGCCTCAGAGGATGGGTCTAGACGGGTATAGCGTGTAAGGGCCTCTCGCAACCGGTTAAGAAAAACTGCTGGGTTTTCATTTGGACCCTGGGTGATTTCCCTAAGCTTATCATAATTAACCGCCTTATGAGAAGCATCTTGCATACCATCAAGAAGACATTGTATCATATAATTTCTCATTTCTATTCCCTCCTTTACATTATAATTCCAGTGGGGCTCCTCAGATGGAACTGCAGCTGCACCGATAGGAAGCCCTGGATCTGTTAAATGAGTCTGGTCAGCCCTCTCTCTGGCTGCCTTCAGGATCTGATCACGTTCATCTGGATTTAGAGAAGAGGTTAGAATGACATGCAAATCTCTCCACGTTAAGTCATATGCCTGCACAATATGCTGGAATTCCTTGATAAAACCATAAGGATTGGCAGAAAAGAACCCCAGTCTCTTTTCCAGTTGAGTGAGGTCAGGAAGGGAAAAGGGGACATGGACCTGGACCACCCCTTCTGCCCCAGCCACTTCGCGAAGTGGGGCCAGGAGAGAGGAAGATGGGGCTTGTAACCCAGCTGGGTCAGACCCCGGCCCCCACGTTTTATTGTAAGATGGCGGCTGTGGGTCCGCAGAATTGTAAGCCTGTGACCCAGAAGGGCCACCAGGTGGCGCCTGTGAGTTGCCACGTGGTGTCCAAGATGGCGGCTGTGGCTGACGGGATACTCCAGCCAGCATGCCCTGGGCAGCAGTAGAGCCGGTAGAGGGAGAAAACAGAAAATGCAGCCTCCAGAAGGGCTGTACATACTCGAGGTCACACCATTTTGCTGACCGCGTGCAAAATTCACTGAGAGCCATTAGCGTCCTAGGATCTAGCGTGCCCATGGCAGGCCATTGACTATCATTGGCTAAATCATATGTCGGCCAGACCTTAGTGCAAAGAGATACGAGTTTTTGAGGGGACAGTTCCCCAGAGAATCCCAGCGCCTGCAGATTAGATAACACACGGCCCAGCGGAGATTGAGGGTCAATCTCAATCTTTGATGGCTGACTTCCCCCCATGACTTGTAGGTGGGCAAGAACAAAGGCAGGTACCCCCAGCGTCCCAGAGCCTTGCCTAGTTCGGCAATACAGATTAGGTGTGCCAGAGAGAAGATGTCTCTTGTCACTGTACACACCTCGCAATCGTCCTGAACGATTGGGGAACTGGAGGATACCGGTATACCGGGTTTAATAGCAGTCAGTCAGCCAGTCAGAATCCTCCGAGTTAGGCAGAACCCACTTACTCCCTTAAGAGGAAGCTTACCGCTGAGAGAGGCTGCTGTGGAGATCTGGCCTGAAGATGGCTGCGAAAAGTTTTTTTTTTTTTTTTTTTTTGGTGGTACTGGGGTTCCTGGAAGCCCTTCTACCTCCGGGCTACACTCCCAGACCTATTTTATATTTTTGAAGCAGGGTCTCTTACGCCAGCGCGGCTGGCTTCGAACCTGCGCGATCCTCCTATCTCCGCCTCCCAAGCGCGGGGATTACAAGCGTGCGCCACCACGCCCGGCCCAAGTTTTTTTTTTTTTAAATGGCCGCCGACTCCTAGGATTGGTCAGGAGTGGAAACTGGGAGGGATTAAAGATGGCGGGGCCTCCAGCGAGGCCATGAGGTGGGAGGGGTTAAGGATGGTGGACCTCCAGCGAGGCCATGAGGCAGGAGGGGTTAAAGATGGTGGACCTCCAGTGAGGCCATGAGGTGGGAGGGGTTAAAGATGGCGGATCCCCAGTGATTACACGTGGGCCAAAGATGGCGGGCCAAAGCTTGCGGCCTCCCCCCCACAGTGATCCCATGTGGGTGCTTACTGGAATGGCCGGGCCTGGGCAGCGGGGGTGGGCGGGCAGAGGGTGAAGGGCGCCAGGGTGCAAGTCCAGATGGAGGGATCAGCAGGAATGCAGGCTGGACTTGGTGGGCCGGGGGAGAGTGGCGCCGTTTGGCAGAGTGGCGGCGCAAAGCAGCACAGTCTGGCGTGGCGGGGTCGCGGGGCCGCGGGCCTGTCCCGGTGATGGGAGCGGTGCGCGCCGGCAGTGTGGACCCATCCTGGGTCCGTGGGCGCAGCGGTAGGCGTAGAGAAAGCATAGGCGCGTGGCACAGTCCAGCGTGGAGCGGGGTCGCGGATGCCGCGCGGGCGGGCATGGCCCCTTTGGGCAGCGGCAGTGCCACGCGGCGGGGTCTTGTCCAGGCGGCAGGCGCGGCGGGTGGGCGCGGCGCGGGCGGCTCGGTCTCGTCCCGGTGGTGGCGGGAGTGGCGTGTGGTGGCGCAGTCCGTCCCAGCAGCGGGCGGCGCGGGCGCCCATTCTAGCAGAAGCGGCTCAAGCCGCGGTGTGCCGCGGGCGGGCGCCGCGGCCCATCCCAGCGGAGGCGGGCGGCGCGGAGTCGTCCTGGAGGCGCCGCGTATCTTCTTTCAGCTTTTTTGCAGAAGTCCACGGGCCGGGCGGGCGGGCGCGCAGAGGCTGCGCATGTAGTTAAATAAGCTGAGATCCAAACCAAGTCCCATAAGTCCGATACGGGTTTCGACACCAAATGTAAGATTGATGAGCGTGTGTGTCCCCCAGTCGCATAGAGACACGCGGAGAATCCATAGCAGATATATGAATGCCTTTATTCGTGGGAGATCGGCCTCCAGCCCCCGCGTGGCCGCGGGGGCTGGTGGCGGGGGAGAGTGTGCGTCCCTCCCTCTCGGGCTCCTCTCTGAACTCTCTTCTTCCGGGCCCGGGAGGCCTGGTTCCCTCCCGGAATCGCAGAGCTCCACCTCCTAGCTTCCGGCCCTGCCCCCTGTGGGGCAGGGGCGACTCAGACCTTACAATGAGATCAGCACAGCCCGGCAGGGGCCCTTGATATTAGCACAGCAGGGACTCTGAACCAGAACTTGGGGCACTGCATGGGACATTTTCTCAGCCTGGGTATGTTCTACCTCTGGATCTGGTAAGTGCAACTCATTTTGCCTCAATGAGGGTCTCCCAAAAGTTGGCTTCAGCAGAGGGTGGTGGCTCATGCTTGTAATCCCAGCCTTCAGGAGGCTGAGACTAGAAAGATCCTGGTTTGAGGACAGCCTCAGCTACTTAGTGAGGTCTTCTGCAACTTAGTGAGACCCTGTTTCAAAATAAAGAATAAAAAATAGGGCAGGGGGTGTAGCTCAGAGGTAGAATGCCCCTACGTTCCATTTCCAGTACTGCAAAATAATAAAGAAAGAAAGAAAGAAAGAAAGAAAGAAAGAAAGAAAGAAAGTTGTCTTCACTGGGCGAGGGAGATGCACTGTCCATGGCCCCCCTCCTTCCCTGGCCATTGGAGAGGTGGATGCCTAAGCAGTGTGTGCAGAAAGCAGTGAAGCTTCAGCCATATGTACAGGTGGGGTGCTGTTGTCAAGGGTCAGCATGATATGTTCTGTGGGTTCTTGGCTTCCATGGTGAAAAATTTTAACAGGTCCTAGTCAGAAACAAAGGCAGAGGTATATTAAGAACAAGTGAGAATACACAGTCAAAGCAGAGCACAGGCCAGCTCAGAACATGAGAGGCCCCTAGAGGAGAAGGAGTCCCTAGGAGCTCATGGCTGGGGTGGAGGTCTAGATTGACTGGAGATTGAACACAGAGTTCAATCTACTGTTTATAAGAATTTCGCCACTGGCTGAAGCTGTCCTTGAACCTGCCATTCTTTTGTCTCAGCCTCCTAAGCACTGGAACTACAGGCATGCTCCACCACAGCTGGCGAGAGAAACACATCTTTGAAAGCAGCTTGGCAAGACAAATTTTACTTTTTTCAAAATGGAACCCTGCCACCAGTGAGTCAGTGTGCAGGAACAACACGGTAGCAAACTGCTGGCCCTTTTATTTTCAGCCTGGGCTTCTGTGCTGTGCTCCTTAATGGGTATATCATGGGAAGACATCACATTTCTTTAGGGTTCTTGGTTTATGTGGCAGGAAAGAATTTCAGCATTTGCCAGTCAGATAAAAGACAGAGGCATTATTTAGGAAAGTGAGAGGTTTGAGGGGGAAAGCAGGCAATTTGAAGAGAGGTAGAGCAAGACCATCCTTGTGACTTTTTCAGATCTTTTATAGAGCCCTCACAAGGCTGTCCTCTTTTTTTTTTTTTTTTTTTTTTTACAGTACTGGGGATGGAGCCCAGGGGCATTCTACCTCTGAGCTACACCCCTAGCCCTATTTTATATCCTTTATTTTGAAACAGGGTCTCACTGAGTTGCAAAGAGTTTCACTAAGTACCTTAGGCTGTCTGCAAACCCCGATCCTCCTGTCTTAGCCTCCCAAATGCTGGGATTACAAACATGTGCCACACACTCAGCTGTGGTTTATATTTGCTTAGCATGATTGTCAGGCTTAAGTCTTCCTGATTAGAGGCCATTAAATTATAAATGATGTGCCAGAAGGAGGCATAGATGATAGCCCTGGAGAAGTATCCCAGGCCCCTTTAACTTCTGAGCCCTGACTGCCTGACTACTGAATCCTAGCTGTCTTTCCCCCTCACTGACCCTTCTCAGAAGGCAGCAGCTGAAGCTGTCATTTCTCCTGTTCTGTATGCACAGTTAGGAATAGCAGAACAATTTGGGTAGTGCTGATAAAGGATGAAGGGTGGCCAGAGCAGGAGTAAGACTGGGGCCACAGCTCCTCTGACCTCTAGGAGGACAATACTTAGAGGGGATTCCAAAAAGAGATTGAAAATGGACCAATTGGGACCCATCTTTATGGACCAATCAGAGCCTGGATGTAAGGACCAGAGTTCAGATCTAAGGACCAATCAGGAGAGTTTCCAGGCCATATAAGAGACCCTGCTGCTTGCCAAATAGACAAGGAGAGGAGTAAAGCAGCAGCATCCAGGAGGACTGAAGCAGAACCTGCACGACCTGCTGGCACTAGAGGAAAGGCTGTGATGGCTGAAGATGCCGACGTGTGCAGAGCTCTCACACTGGAAAGCAGAGCTTGCAATTAATTCAAATGTACCTCCATTGCAGTAGCGGTGTCCCAGGTCCTTGAGCTCCAGGACATAGTGACACCCTTAGACCTTTTTGAGCAATTCTACATGCCCAGAGTCCCTGGGCCACCAGAGTTTATGGTGTGCCACCAGGCTTGGCTTCTGTATGTTCCTTTGAGTTGTCCATATTTTCCCAAACAAGGCTTGCATCCCCCAGCATCTCATGGGGTCAGAGAACCCAAAACCTAACAGGGCACTTAGCTTCTGGGAGGCTCTTCATACTCGGCAGTTGTATGAAAAAAAAAATACAAGAAGAGCCCGGCTTCTCCCACCCTGAAAATGAGAAAGGATGGGACTCTCTTCCCTTAGCGCTCTGGAGGTTCCTCCATCTCTGCTCACTGTGGCTCTCGGGGGCAGAGCAGGAGGCCCCAACCTAGGGCACCCTGCTTTGGATAAAAGGAGGCTGCTCTGCAGATATAGGCCATGAAGCCTGCCCACTGGAAAAGTGCTCTGAGAGAGGGGTTGCTCAAGGCTATAGGGGCAGCCAAGCCAAGGGCTGCAAGGAGGTGCAGAATGGAGTGCTAGCTGGTGGAGAGGGCAGAGAACCTCAAAAGGCAAAATACAAAATGCCATCCTCGCAATGGCCTTCCGGGCCTCTCTTTAATACCAGACTGGACTTCATTCTGGATGTAGAGAGGCAGCTAAGGTGCATTTTAATTGATTAATTAATTTTGTTGGTGGTACTGGAGATGAATCCCAGTGGCATTCTTCCTCTGAGATATAGCCCCTGTCCTAACTTATTTATTTTCTCATTTCTTCCTTTATTTTTACACTTCTGGGGATGAAACCCAGGGGCATTCTACCTCCAAGATACACCCCCAGCCCTATTTTTATTCTTTATTTTGAAACAGGGTCTCACTGAGTTGGAAAGGGCTTCACAATGCAGCTTAGGTTGTCTGCAAACCCCAATCCTCCTGTCTCAGTCTCCCAAATGCTAGGATTACAAGCGTGTGCAACACACCCAGCTGTGGTTTATATTTGCTTAACATGATTGTCAGGGTATATCTTCCTGATTTGAGACAATTAAATTATAAATGATGAACCAGATGGAGTCACAGATGATGGCCCAGAAGTCTCCCAGCCCCCTTGAACTTCTGATCCCTGTCAGCCTGTCTACTGGACCCTAGTTGTCCTTCCTCCTTATTGACCTTTTTCAGAAGGAAACAGCTGGAGCAGCCATTGCTCCTGTTCCCTATGGCAGTTAGGAATACCAGTACAACTTGGGAGGATGCTGATAAAGGATGAAGGGTGGCCGGAACAGAAGTAAGTCTGGGGTCGCATCTCCCCTGACCTTTAGGACAAGACTAAGTGGGGATTCCAAAAATACTGAAAATGAAGCCAGGTGTGGTGGTGCACGCTTGTAATCCCCGCGCTTGGGAGGCTGAGACAGGAGGATCATGCAGGTTTGAAGCCAGCCTCAGCTACTTATGTGAGGCTCTCAGAAACTTAGTGAGACCCTGTTTCCAAATAAAATATAAAATGGGTCTGGAAGTATAGCCCAGAGGTAGAAAGCCTCTGGGTTCCACCCCCAGTACCACAAAAAAAATAAAAATAAAAATTTTGAAAATGGACCAATTGGGGCCCATCTCTATGGACCAATCAGAGCCCAGCACCAAGGACAAATCAGAGCCCATAACTAAGGACCAATCAGAGTCCAGATCTAAGGACCAATCAGGAGAGTTGTCAGGCTATATAAGCCAGCCTTCTGCCCTACAAGTAGAAGCAACCAGGCAGCTGAGTCTCGCAGGAGCGGCAGGAGTGGCCAAACAAACTTAGACTCTGTTTCCAAATAAAATATGAAATAGGTCTCGGAGTACAGATTGAGGTAGAAAAGCACCTGAGTTCCACCCCAAGTACCACACACAAAAACGGGGCAAAATACAGGATGCCATTCAGGCAAAGCTTCAGGGCTTTCATTCCAGACTGAACTTTATTCTGGATGTAAAGAGGCAGCCAGAGTGCATTTGAATTGATTAGTTAATACTATGAGTCTTACTGACACACTGGTGAGAAGGACGGGTCACACAGAATGTCTTTCATGAATACTGAATCCTAGCTACCCTTCCCCCATCAACCCTTCTCAGAAGGAAGCACCTGGAGCAGCTGTTGCTCCTGTACTCTGCGGGCAATAAGGAATACCAGTACAATTTGGGGGCAGCTGATAAAGGATGACCGGTGGCTGCAGCAGGAGTCAGGCTGGGCCAGGGCTCCCCTGCTTCTAGGACAAGACTAGGGATTCCAAAAAGAGATTGAAAATGGACCAATCATAGCCCAGCTCTAAGGACCAATCAGAGCCCAGCTCTAAGGACCAATCAGAATCCAGATAAGGACCAAACAGGAGAATTGTCAGGCTATATAAGCCAGCCTTCTGTCCTCCAAGTAGTAGCCGCTGAGCAGCCAAGCAGCAGAGCCTTTGAGGGGCTGAGGGGTCAAGCGGTGGAGGGGCTGAGCGGTGGAGCGGCAAAGTGGCCAGGGGGCCAGGGGGCTGAGTGGCGAAGCGGCGGAGAAGCAGAGTGGCCGAGGGGCCTAAGAGCCAAGCTGCAGAGCGGCGGAGCGACTGAGGGGCCAAGTGGGCGAACGAACTTAGACTCTGTTTCCAAATAAAATATAAAGTAGGTCTTGGAGTATGGCCTGGAGGGAGAAAAACACCTGGGTTCCACCCCAAGTACCACACTCAAAGCGGGACAAAATACAGAATGCCATTCAGGCCACAGCTCTCAGGGTTTTCATTCCACACTGGACTTCATTCTGGATCTAAAGTGGCAGCTAAAGTGAATTTTAATTGGTTAATTAGTTAATGCTATGAGTCTTAACTGATACACTGGTGAGAAGGACAGGTCACACATAATGTCTTTCACAAATACTGAACCCTAGCTATCTTTCCCCCATCAACCCTTCTCAGATGGAAGCACCTGGAGCAGCTGTTGCTTCTGTACCCTACGGACAATTAGGAATACCAGTGCAATTTGGTGGCAGCTGATAAAGGATGACAGGTGGCTGCAGGAGTCAGGCTGGGCTGGGGCTCCCCTGTTTCTAGGACAAGACTAGGGATTCCAAAAAGAGATTGAAAATGGACCAATCATAGCCCAGCTCTAAGGACCAATCAGAGCCCAGAACTAAGGACCAATCAGAGTCCAGATCTAAGGACCAAACAGGAGAGTTGTCAGGCTATATAAGCCAGCCTTCTGCCTTCCAAGTAGTAGCCGTGGAGCATCCAAGCAGCACAGCATTCGAGGGGCTGAGGGGTCAAGAGGCCAAGGGACCGAGGGGTTGAGCGGCGGAGCGGCCGAGGGGCCGAGAAGCCTAGGGGCCGAGTGGCGGAGTGGCGGAGCGACCGAAGGGCCAAGTGGCCAAACAAACTTAGACTCTGTTTCCAAATAAAATATGAAGTAGGTCTCGGAGTATGGCCTGGAAGGAGTAAAACACCTGGGTTCCACCCCAAGTACCACACACAAAGTGGGGCAAAATACGGGATGCCATTCAGGCAACAGCTCTCAGGCCTTTCATTCCATACTGGACTTCATTCTGGATGTAAAGAGGCAGCTAAAGTGTATTTTAATTGGTAATTAGTTAATGCTCTGAGTCTTACTGATACACTGGCGAGAAGGACATGTCAGACAAAATGTCTTTCACAAATACTGAACCCTAGCTATCCTTTCCCCATCAACCCTTCTGAGAAGGACGCAGCTGGAGCAGCCATTGCTTCTGTACCCTATGGACAATTAGGAATACCAGTACAATTTGGGGGCAGCTGATAAAGGATGAATGGCGGCTGCAGCAGGAGTCAGGTTGGGCCGGGGCCCCCCAGGTTCTAGGACAAGACTAGGGATTCCAAAAAGAGATTGAAAATGGACCAATCAGGGCCCAGCTCTAAGGACCAATCAGAGCCCAGTACTAAGGACCATCAGAGTCCAGATCTAAGGAACAATCAGGAGAGTTGGCAGGCTATATAAGCCAGCATTCAGCCCTCCTAGTAGAAGCAGACAGGCAGAGGAGCGGGTGAGCAGCAGAGCGAACTTAGACTCTGTTTCCAAATAAAATATGAAATAGGTCTCAGAGTATGGCCCGGAGGGAGAAAAGCACCTGGGTTTAACCCCAGGTACCACATACAAAAGAAGGGCTAAATATGGGATGCCATTCAGGCAACAGCTCTCAGGGCTTTCATTCCTGAGTGGACTTCATTCTGGATGTGTAAAGAGGCAGTTAAAGTGTATTTTAATTGATTAATTAGTTAATGCTATGAGTCTTACTGACACACTGACGAGAATGACAGGTCACACAGAATGTCTTTCAGGAATACTTGGTTTATTTTATAATGCTCATTACACTCCTATCCTTCTCTAACCAAGCCACTGGCCAGATAGCATTGGTTACCTGAGGCAACATGGGTCTCTGTGGGTAATCGAGGTTCAGGATCGCTGTCACAGCCATCATCGATGGTCGAGGTGCAGATGCTCCATGTCCGGGGAGTCAGACGGGGATTAGCACAGCTGTCATTAGAATAATTGTCCAGCAGCTGCCAGAGGAATGTTTCCTTCTTTCCAGGCTAACTTTCAGCACTTAGACAATTGGGTCAGGACCACCAATCTGGCCATTTGCTAGGTCTTCTATATCCTAAATTGATGTCACTACTTATGTAGGCTCATTGCTTCGACCGTCATCTTGTTTTCTCAGCTGTTTCATCTTATTGACATATGTCCAGGATGTGTGTTCGTTATACTCACAACAGTTAATTTTGTTGTTGGTAATGGGGATGAATCCCAGTGGCATTCTTGCTCCAAGCTACAGCCCCTATTCTCATTTATTTATTCCTTTATTAATTTATTTTTGCTCTACTGGGGATGAACCCCAGGGACATACTACTTCTGCGCCACACCCCCAGCCCAATTCTTTATTCTTTATTTAGAAACAGGGTCTCACTGAGTTGCAAAGGGCTTCACTATGTAGCTTAGGCTGTCTGCAAACACTGATCCTCCTGTCTCAGCCTCTGAAATACTAGGATAACAAGCATGTGCCACATGCCCAGCTGTGCTTTATATTTGCTTAACATGCTCGTCAAGCTTATGTCTTCCCATGTAGAGGCAATTAAATTATAAATAATGCTCCAGACAGAGCCACAGGGATGGCCCCGGAGAAGTCTCCCAGCTATCCAGAATCTCTGAGTCCTGTCTACTGAACCCTAGCTATCCTTCCCCCTCATCAACCCTTCTCAGAAGGAAGCAGCTGGGGCAGCCATTGCTTCTGTTCCCTATGGGCAATTAGGAATATCAGTATAATTTGGGGGTTGCTGATAAAGGTTGAAGAGTGGCCGGAGAAGGAGTCAGTCTGGGGTCGCAACTCCCCTGACTTCTAGGAGAAGATTAGGGATTCCAAAAAGAGACCGAAAATGGACCAATCTGGGCCAGCTCTATAGACCAGTCAGAGCCCAGCTCTAAGGACCAATCAGAGCCCAGAACTAAGGACCAATCAGAGTCTATATCTAAGGACCAATCAGGAGAGTTGACAGGCTACATAAGCCACCTTCTGTCCTCCAAGTAGAATCGGTAGAGCTACCTGACGGCGGCGGCTGCTCCTGATGTAGTGTTTTAACTTCCCACTGGCAGGAGAGCAAAGGCAGTAGTGACTGAAGATGCTGACGCATGCAGAGCAGTTGTGCTGAAAAGTGGAGCTTGTGACAGATTCTACGGTGCCGCCTCTGAGTAGTTGCTGGCCAGGCCCACCAGGAGCACCTGTCCACAGCAACCCTCTCAGACCTTTTCAGGCTCTTCCACCTGCACGGGATCTCTGGTGGAACAGAGATCATGGTTCACCACCAGGCTTGGTTTCTGCTTGTCCTTTTGAATTGTCCATCTTTCCCCACACAAGTCTTATTTCCCCCAGATTCCCATGAGCCCAACGCGTGCAGAGCCATGATACTGGACAGCTAGAGCTAGCAATTGATTCGACAGAGCTTCCTCTGCAGTCGTGGCGGCCCAGGCCCTCCATGAGCTCAAAGCACAGAGAACTTTTCAGGCTCTTCCGTGTGCGCGGGACCCCTGTGCCACTGGGAACCATGGTGCGCCACCAGGTTTGGCTTCTGCATGTCCTTTTGAATTGTTCATCTTTCTCCACTCAAGGCTTGCTTTCTCCCCCCTCTGTGCACACTCACTTCCCCAGTCCAATGAGGCCAGAGAAAATTGGAATTAACAGGCTACCTAGTCTGGGAGGCTCTCTGGAGTCAGCAGTGGTATGAAAACAGTAAATATGTCAAAGAGCACTGCTTCTCCCCACCCTGAAACTGAGGTGAATCCCTTCCTCGGGAGCTCTGGAGGTCCTCCATTTCTGCCAACTGTGGCTCTCAGGGGAGCAGAGCAGGTGGTCCTGGCCCTGGGCACCCTAATTGATAAAAGAGGAGGCTGGTCTGCAGACCCAAGTGCCATGACACGTGGCCACTGGCAGAGCTCGCTGAGGGAAGGGCCTCTCCAAGCTACATGGGCAGCGAAGCCATGGGCATTGATGAGATGCAGAATGGAGTGCCAGTTGGCGGAGCGGGCAGAGAACCTTCTCAAAGGGCAAAGTATGGGATGCCATCCAGGCAAACGGCTCTCTGGGCCTCTCTTTAATGCTGAACTGGACTTCATTCTGGATGTAGGCAGGTAAGGTGCATTTTAATTAATTTTGTTGGTGGTAGTGGTTATGGTTCTCATTGGCATTTCACCTCTGAGCGACACACCCTATCCTAAATTATTTATTTATTTATGTATTTATTTTTGCGTTATTACGCATTAACGATTTTATTATCATTAAGGTGAGCTGGGCCTGGTGGCATACACTTTTAATCCTAGCATTTGGGAGGCTGAAACCAGAGGATCACAATTCACAGACAGCCTCAGCTCCTTAGTGAGGCCCTCTGCAACTTAGTAAGACCCTGTTTCAAGCTAAAGAGCAAAAAGTAGGGCAGGAGGTGTAGCTAGGAGATTGAATGCCCCTGGGTTCCATCCCCAGACCCACAGGGAAAAAAAAAGATACATTAAAACCAGAATAAGCCGGGTGTGGTGGCACATGCCTATAACCCAGTTCTTGGGGGGCTGAGACAGGAGGATAGGTTCATAGCCAGCCTCAGCAACGTGTGAGTCCCTCTGCAACTTATTGAGACACTGTTTCAAAATAAAATATAAAATAGAGCTGGGGTTTAGCTTTGAGGTAGAATGCTTGGGTTCAATCACCAGTATCACACAAACAAACAAACAAGCAAACAGTAAATAGGAGACACAAAAGTGAGGAAATAGTCTTATTCATTCTCTAAGATCTTTAAGATAAAAAGTGCTGGGTGTGGCTTGCACACACACAATCCCATTACTCCAGGGGCTGAGACTTGAGTAGAGCAGGTTCTAGGCAATCAGCAAGACCCTGTTCCAAAAGGAGGGAATGCGAAGGAGCTTCTATTTCAGGGTCAGAGGCAGTGATTTTGTTCTCCACTAAGTTAGCTCTCTTCAGGCCTCTAGGCCTGGGGGTGGGAGGTGGGGTGGAGTATCAGCCAAAGCAATCTGGCTTCCTCTTCTTGTTTTCAGGACCTGTGAATCCTTATTCTCATACATAATTTAAAGTCTATTTTACTAAGAATTAATTAAATTTAAAAAATCAAGGTGGATTTTTTTTTTGGTGGTATTGGGGATTGAACCCAGGAGCATCTACCTCCATGCTACCCCCCCCCCAGCCCTAATTTTTATTCTTTATTTGGAAACAGGTTCACACTGAGTTGCAAAGGACCTCACTAAGCAGCCGAGGCTGTCTGCAAACTGCAGTCCTCCAGTCTCAGCCTCCCAAATGCTGGGATTATGAGCCTCCACCACCATTCCTGGCTTCTGTTATTTTGAAACAGTTTCACTAAGTTACAGAGGGCCTCACTACATTGGTGAGGCTAGAACCTGTGATCCCCCTGTCTCAGCCTCCCAAGTACTGGGATTACAAGAGAGTACACTACACTTGGTAAACCAGAATATCTGAAGGACCTAGTTTTAGTATTATTGTTACACCTAATTACCTAGGAAGCCCAAGCAAATTGCTGTGCTCATGGTTGGTAGGAAATCTTTACGTTAAGTTGCATCCAAGATGGTTGTGAGCACATCTGGAAAATGGGAAGACCGCAGTCACTTGTTTTCTGCTCCTGCTTTATGAGAATGATCGGCTCGCTCTGTCCTGCCGATAATACCACACAGCAGCAGAATGGCCGCAGTTCTGGTGAACCTGGTAAAAGAAAACAACTTCACTTCTGTGAACTATTCTGTGGTGTTCGGATTTCCCTGTTGCTGTGGACGAGGCTTTGGAATTGATGAGGACAGAATGTGGAGACTCACCTCCCAGGAAAGGGTGCCCTGGTATCGATCCTGGCCAGCTGTCCGGCTCCTCGGTTCCTTCCAGGTGACCTCTTTCCTTGCTAGACACCGTCCTGTGGGCTGCAGTAATACCTTGAGTGAGGCAGCACAAGTGGTCGCTTAGGTATACATTTAATGTCATCGTAGGTGCAGAAAGTCTTCTTGAAACTCTTGAGAAGCTTAAGTAATGCTTTTGACTTGGTTTCTTTTAAATGCAAGACACCTGAAGTGTGCTGAGTATTCTGTATTGTTGTATTTCTTCTGCCCCAAAGGTCAAGCAGAATGTAATTGGTAAGCAGAAGTCTAGTTGGTCACTGAGCTGGTCAGGATGATGGAGCTTAAAAGACACTAACATGTCACCATTACTAAGCAGGCCCACTTCCTGGCCTCAGAACTCTGGGGGAAGCACTGGGCTGAGGCCCCACCTCTGAGGGTGGAGGCTAGCTTGAGCAGCCCCTTCCCTGCCCTCCACTCACGCCCCCAGCAGCCTTCAGCATTTAAGCAGCAGGGAGCAAGGCCTCTTCCTTTTTACTGGGAGCAGGGAGCTGGGCTCCTGCAGGAGGGCTCTGCAGGCCCTGCATCAGCCACCTCACCAGAGACCTTCCCGTTTCCTCTTGTGCCTTTGGGGGCCTGACCTCAGCTGTGGAGACCTGCCCCGTGGAGACCTGCCCCTGCTGAACCTCCTTGGGTCTGAAAGCCGGTGCTCCTGCAGCCCTGCCCTAGGGCAGGACATGGCTTTCTGCCGTCCAGGCATGAGGGAGAGGCTTCTTGGTGCTGCTGCTTCCAGGTTCCTCTGGCCCAATTGCGCTTTGGAAAGTGTATTCCTTGAGACATACAGCACATCACGGTGGATTTCAGGTAAGTTTGGGTGCGAACTTGTTGGATCGATGTGGGTCTCAGTTAGTAGACCCCGCTGTGGCCCTGAGGTCTGCTCTAGGGCACTGGGCCTGTTGTACACCAGTCCGTAGATTGGACAAGGAATTTTTTCATAGTGGCCTTCAGTGCCAGATACCTTGTCTCTTACAGCTGGCCCTGGAGGCAAAGTACCTAGAATCCTACTACTTGGAGCAAGTGACTGGAGGGTCTCATGTTAGAGGACGGCCTCAGCAAGTAGTGGGACTCTCAGGACCCTGTGAGACCCTGTTTCTGAATTA
This sequence comes from Muscardinus avellanarius, assembly GCF_963383645.1. NCBI lineage: Eukaryota > Metazoa > Chordata > Mammalia > Rodentia > Gliridae > Muscardinus > Muscardinus avellanarius. Next base: position 36,934 of record NC_137797.1, on the reverse strand, counting down.
AAAATATAATAGAAGCTGGGCATGGTGGTGTACGCTTGTAATCCCAGCATTCGGGAGACTGAGACTGAAGGATCGTGGTTTGCTGATAGCTTCAGCTACTTAGTGAGACCCTTTGCCAGCTCAGTGAGACCCGGTTTCAAAATAAAGAATAAAATACAGGGCAGGGGCTGTAGCTTGGAGGTCAAATGCCCCTGGGTTCCATCCCCCGACCTGCAAAGAGAAAAAAATAGTGTTGGGGGTGTAGCTCAGAGGTAGAATGCTTCTGAGAAAAAAAAAAAAGATACTATTTCTGGTGAATATATTCTTGTTTAGAGGTATGAAGGGGCCTCCTTTTTTCTTATTTACTTACCTATTTACTTACTAGTTTTTTTGTGTTACTGGAGATTGAAGTCAGGGGCATTCTACCTTCGAGCTACACCTGAGCTCAATTTTAGTTTTTGTTTTGAAATAGAGTCTTGCTAAGTAGCTTAGATTCTCACTACTTTTTGAGGCTGCCCTGGAACCTGTGATACTCCTGCCAGCTCCCCCGCTCCTCCCAGCACTGGGATTACAAGTGTGCACCACCACCCGGCTCTCCTCCAGCCCTTTACATTTTTTATTTTGAAATGTTGTTTAAGCCTTGCATGGTGGCACATGGCTGTGATCCCATTAGTTGGGAGGTTGAGACAGGAAGGTCATAGGTTTGCGGTCCTCCTCAGCTACTTAGTGAAGTGTTCTGCAATTTATTTGCACTTTGTTTAAAAAAAAAAAAATCCAGGGTTGGTGGCGCATGCTTGTAATCCCAGTATTTGGGAGGCTGAGACAGGAGGATCTTTGATTTGCGGCATGGCTAGCCTCAGCTAAACAAACAATAAAAACCAGGGCTGGGGTGTAGTTTAGAGGTCCAATTTTAGCTGGCTTCCATCCCCAGTTCTCCCCGCCTCCCCCCTCCCCCCCAAAAAAGGAAAACCATCCTGGAGGGTGTGTCCTTGGGCTGAGCCTTGGGAAGGGAGGGTTTCTGTAGTCACTGCTCTGAAGATTACTGTGACCTCTAACCTATTCAGTACACTCAGGGATATTGCGGAGTTGTGGGAGCTTGATAAAAAAAAGCAACACCTGAACATTAACTCCCTCCAGTTTGAACTGGTTTCTGTGGGAACCACTTTTAGATGCGAACTGAAATGACCACTTAACAAAACAGCTTGCTGGGCTGTGGCTGTAGGCTGGCAGTCGAGTGAAGAGTGAACTCTTTGCTCAACTGTGGGCTGTGTGCTGTGGGGGTGGGGAGAAAGCTTCTTAAATGCTTAGACCTTGGCCTTGCAGGCGGTCCACTCCCCTGTGATGGCTGCAGAGGGCTGCTGCAGAGGGCTCCTGCCCACGGGCACTGCCCTCCAGGCCCTGCCTGCCTTTGCTGCCCGATGGCCGGAGCACGGGGATCAGAGCAGGGAGCATGGAGGAGTCGCTGGTGGGATTCTTACCGGTATTTTTTAAAAAGTTCATGCTCAAATTTATAATCTGTACTGACTCACTACTGAGGACAAAAACTGCAAAGGATCATAGTCAGTTACTGGCTACAAATGATAATAAAGGAATGTAGAGGACAGTTGGAAGCTTAGATAGGAGGACCAAGGCTCGAGACCAGCCTCAGCAGCACTGAGTCTGTCAGCAACTTAGCAAAGCCTTTTATTTGGCAGTACTGGGGATGAAACCAGGGATATTTGACCTCAAAGCTACACCCTCAGCCCTATTTGATACTCTTTATTTTATTTTATTATATTTTTGCAGTGCTGGGCATGGAGCCCAGGGGCATTCTACCTCTGAGCTACACCCCCTGCCCTATTTTCTACTCTTTATTTTATTTTATTTTATTTTCGCAGTGCTGGGCATGGAACCCAGGGGCATTTTACCACTGAGCTACACCCCCTGCCCTATTCTTGTATTTATTTTGAAACAGCGTCTCACTGAGTTGCAAAGGTCCTCACTAAGTAGTAGTTTAGGCTGTCCTTGAACAGTGATCCTCCTGTCTCAGCCTCCTAAATGCTAGGATTTCAAGCATGAGCCACCATGCCCAGTTTACTCTTTATTTAGAAACAGGGTCTCACTGTGTTGCAAAGGGCCTCACTAAGTAGTTGAGGCTGGCCTTGGACCAGATCCTCCTGTCTCAGCCTCCCAAAAGCTGGGATTACAAGCATGTGTCACCATGCCCGGCTCTTTTATTTTTGAAACAGGGCCTTGCTGGGTTACTGCACTGGCCTTGAACCTGTAATCCTCCAGTGTCTTCCTCCCAGTCTTGGGATTGTAGCCTGAAGGACACAAGTTACTCAGAAAATCCCAATGTCTGCAGGGGATTACTTTCCCACATCCTTAAACAGGTGTGGTTTAATATTAATATTGTGGTGTTATTTCTATTCCCATTTCTCTCTCCAGGGAAGGTCTGAGGACCACATTGACATTTCCCCCCCAAATTGTTTAGAAGAAGCTGGGTATGGTGGCTCCTGCCAGTAATCCTAATACTTGGGAGGCTTAGATAGAGGGTCACAGGTTTGAAACAGCAGCAGTAATTTAGGAAGGCTCTTAGCAACCTAGACAGACCCTGCTTCAAAATAAAGACTGTAAAATAAGATTGGGCATGTAGCTCAGAAGTAGAATGCCCGAGTTTAGTCTCAGATATCACAAAAGGAAGAAAGAGTGTGAAGGCATGACGCAGGGAATGGACAGCGGCCAAGTGGAAAGCAAGAGGCGCTTTATTCTGCACTGAGGTCCAGAGGCGGCCAGGGAAGCGCACCTGGGGGCGGCAGGTTGGAACTTTTTATGGGGATGTTTTTTGGGGGTGGGGGAGAGTGGGGAGTTGGGGGATTTCCGGGCAGTTAGGTGGTTATTTCTTAAGCAGTGGTTCATGTTGAAGTGCTTGGAACTGTGTGCCACCTGTATCAGGAACCGGGTAACACGTGTTTGTGGTTGCACACATTGGTGTTGGCCAGGGTAGAAAACTGGTGTTTACCTGCAGCTACATGCGTCAGCCAGCTGGAATTGCCAGGGGCTGGGGCAGCCACTGTCCCTGCTGACCTAACTGAGAGAGACAGAAACGGGAGTTCAGCTCCGAGTTAGAATGCCCTGGGTTCTGCCCCCAGTACACACACACACACACACACACACACACACACACACACACACCATGTAGATGGTGCTGCTTATACTGCTGGGCCTAGTGACAAAAGCCCTTCTTCACTGATGCCCGTGTGGTGTGAGCACTCGCTGTCCTGATGGGCAGCCTCACCTGGCCCAGCATCACATCCCTATAGATGTGCGTTGAGCGATCCATCGTCTGCAAACATAGCAAGGGCGGTCACAGTGCGTGAGCGGGGCCAGCCCAGGCTGCGGAGGCTTGGCAGCTGGACTCCTAGGGAGCTGGCGACACGCACAGGAACCAGTCCTGAGGGGCACAGCGTTGACCACCGCCCAGGAACTAAGAGAAAGTGGCTGCGGGTGGCCGCAGGTTGGATTCTTTCTTTGTGTGCCCTAATGAGCTCCTGGGATTCCAGGTTTTTGGTTTTTATAGCACTGGGGATAGAACCTAGGGCCTCCCATGTGCCCAGTAAGTGTTCAATCACTGAGCTGCACCCCCAGCCCCCTTTACAAAGTTTGTTTTGAGGCCAAGTCTTAGTGAGTGGCCCAAGCCGGCCTCAGGCCTGCTTACCCCCCCTGCCTTGTCCTCTGTAGCAGGCCTGCACCACCATGCCCAGTCAGATTGGTTTCTAATTAGCAAGAGAGAACTCAGACTGCAATATCGGCCCCACTTTCCTCAGAGCCAAGACTGGGGGACTGTGCTCTCTGGGCCCAGTGCTCAGGCCTTGACCACACTGGCCTTGGCCTCCACTCCACTCCCAGCCCTCCAGGAAGTCAAGCTAACTAAGAGTTCTTCACTGCAGATGTGCAATGTGTTAAGATTTGGTGTATAGAACATTGCGTTGTGTGAGGTATTATTTTTTTCTATGGTGCTGTGGATGGAACCCGGGGCATTCTACCTCCCAGCTACACTCCCAAACCTATTTTTTTTTTACATTAATTTGAAGCAGGGGCTCACTGAGTTGCTGAGGGGATCTCTGCCATCCTCCTGTCTCAGCCTCCAAATGCTGGGATTACAAGCTTGCGCCACCACACCTTTGAATTATTCTTGTAATGCTTGTTCTTTGTAAGAATAGCACAAGCAAATCTTAAGTTCTTTGTGGAACACTGAAACATGAGTGAACCCTAAATTGCAGATGGGGACCATCACTCTAGTTCAGTGGTAAAGTCCCCTCCCCTCTGCGCAGCGCCTTACCAGGACCCACTTACACCCAGTGGGCAAGTGAATCAGAAACATCCCGTGCTGTGCACACTGCTGTGAGCCCACCCTCCCTGCCCCAGCTCCCCACTCCTCCTTAGATAAGATGCTGCAGTGTCAGGATTCCCCAGCCTCCATACCCACTCACCACGCGTCCTCGGTCCCCTTCCTCCACACACACACACCCACACCCTCGGGCCCCATGTCTGGGCCACAGACCCCAATGGGGCTTGAACTCACACCTGTGCCTCCTGCGTGTTCTTGTCATGAGGAAAGTTGGCTTAGTTGTTATTAAAATCAAAGGGGACATGTTTTCTTAAAGTTTGTTGGAAATTATTTGGATCATGACCCAGCATAAGAGATCGATATGATTTATTAGAAGATAGGCTTTCCATCTCCTCATCCTGCATTTTATTCCTTTTTTATAGTTCTTTTTGGGTTACTGGGGATGGAACCCAGGGGCATTCTACCTCCAAGGTACATCCCCAGCCCTATTTTCATAGTTGTTGTTGTTGTTGTTATTGTTATTATTATTATTATTATTATTATTATTATTATTATTATTTTGGTGGTACTGGGGGTGGAACCCAGAGTCTTTCTACCTCTGGGCTATACTCCCAGGCCTTTTTTATATTTTATTTGGAAACAGGGTCTCACTAAGTTGCTGATCCTCCTGTCTCAGCCTCCCAAGCATGGGGATTACAAGCGTGTGCCACCATGCCTGGCATAGTAGTTTTTATTATTTATTTATTCGTGGTGCTTGGGATGTAACCCTGGGGTAGTCTACTACCAAGCTACAACCTCAGCCCTTTTTTTATTCTTTATTTTGAAACTACTCCCGGCTTATTCTTTTTTTCTTTCATTCTTTATTTTTCTGTGGTACTGGGAGTGGAGCCCAGGGGCTTTTCTACCTTTGGGGTATACTCCCAGACCTATTTTATACTTTATTTGAAAACAGTGTCTCATTAAGCTTCTAAGAGCCTCAGTAGCTGAGGCTACCTTCAAATCTGTGTGATCCTCCTGTTTCAGCCTCCCAAGTGTGGGGATTACAAGCATGAGCTACCATGCCCAGCAATTCTTTATTTTTAAACAGGATCCCACTGAGTTGCAAAGGGCCTTATTAAGTAATAGGTGATGCTGGCCACAAACTGTGATCCTCCTGTTTCAGCCTCCAAAATGTTAGGATTACAAGTCTGTGCTACCACGCCTGGCTCATAGAGTTGCCCCCCCCCCCACTGGGGATGGAATCCGAGGGTATTTGACCTCCATGCCACACCCCCAGCCTTATTTTTTATTCTTTTTTTGAAGCAGGGGTTCACTGAGTTGTGAAGGGCCTCACTAAAATCACTAGTGCAAGAGGGCGCTGGCAACCCTGTGTGTGCTTGAGAGAGAAGCCTTGCGGAAGGCCAGTGCCCAGAGGCAGAAATGCTGCTTCTCACCCCAAGGTTTGTGAAGGTCTTTGTATGGAATGCTTCCGCATCTGTTTTCACATATTCCTGATGCGTCCTGTTTATGGCACTTAGCTCAGGGACTTGGGCCTTGGCACAGATATGACTGATTTGCACTTGGTTTCTTTTAAGGGGTCTAATGGTTTGGAAGCCCCGATGAATAATGCAAATCCCTGTGGCTTCTGGGACTCTGAGAAGCATCAGAAACTTGAGTTGTGATAATTGTTTTTTTTCATTAAAATTTTTTTTTTGTTGTTGGTACTGGGGATGGAACCCAGGCGCAGTCTACCTCTGAGCTACACCCCTAGCCTGATTTTTTATTCTTTATTTTGATGCAGAGTCCCATTAAGTTGCAGGGGGCCTCACTAAGTAGCTGAGGCTAGCCGCAAACCTGCCGTCCTCCTATTTCAGGCTCCCAAATGCAGGGATTACAAGTGTGTACCACCACGCCCTGGTATTTAGGGCTTTAAAAAATTTACTTTAGCCAGGCATGGTCACGCATGCTTGTTATCCCCATGCTTGGGAGGCTGAGACAGGAGGATCGCCCAGGTTCCAAGCCAGCCTCCCTGGCTTAAGAGCCCCTGTTTCCAAATAAAAAATATAAAATAGGTCTGGAAGTGTAGCCAGGGTTTCATCCCCAGTATCACCAAGAAAAAAATTTACTTTAAAGTTTCTCTAGGTTGTTATTTTTGTGGTATGATACAAGAAGGGTCCACTTCATGTGAATATTAAATGCTTTAATGTTGTAGTGAGCGTAACTGTCCACAGCCGATTATTTATTAGTCTGTCAAGCCACACTTTATTACAGGTTTGAACCTGGACCCAAGCACCTCTGGCACAGCAGAAATATCATGGGCCCAGAGCTCCATTTGGGGGTCAAATTTATAGTTTTACATCAAATTGCAAGTCATTTTTACATCATTGATGACGTTTTTTAAATTTCCCGCTTTACATTCTCATAACAGGGGTAGGGGCAGAGGGTCTCTTATCTAGGTTTACAGCCCTGGTAGGGGCAGGTGCTCTTAGCCAGGGAAGATACTCTACACTTTTAGCTTTTCTAGGAATTTGCCCATTAATATTGGCCACTTGAGTTTATAACTTATGAAACTTCTATACAATTAAAAACATTTTCTAATCACCTATTATCTTATTTTTATTATTAGCTATTACAAACTTCTGCTATTAAATTTATAACTATAGGCTTATAATTACCACCCAATACTACTGAACTATTGGTGCACAATACTACTGATCACAATACTGTTGATTGTTATTATCTCCTACAATAATAATATTGTCACAATTACTAATCTTATTTTTAGTCACAGCAAACTTATAAAACTTAAACCAACTCCTAAAGCATCTAACTTCAAATAAGGCATAAGCCGGGGTTTCTTATCTAAGACATAGGTGGGCTAAGCCTGGGCAGCTGCTATCTGCCGGTCAATTTTTTTTTTTTTTGGTAGCACTGGGGGTGGAACCCAGAGGCTTTCTACCTCCGGGCTATACTCCCAGCCCTATTTTATATTTTATTTGGAAACAGGGTCTCACTAAGTTGCTGAGAGCCTCACTAAGTAGCTGAGGCTGGCTTTGAACCTGTGCGATCCTCCTGTCTCAGCCTCCCAAGCGTGGGGATTACAAGCATGTACCACCACGCCTGGCTTGCCTGTCAATTTTAAAATAAAACTTACAAGCACCAATCCATATATGACATTAAAAACTTATTACTTAGCTATTAACTAAATTATCTGTCATTGATTATCAACTCTTATTAAAATGGCACACAACACTGCACTCATCAATATAAAGACACACTGTAACATTAAGACATTGTCATATCTCCTTTTTCCTAAGTTGAAGACTATTAAGTTTTGTTAGTTTTATTTATTTTTATAACTCTTGATTTTATTTATTTTTGTGGTCCTGGGGGTGGAACGCAGGGGTCTTTCTACCTCCAGGCTGCACTCCCAGACCTACTTCATACTTTATTTGGAAACAGGTCTCACTAAGTGTACCAGTGTTGGGAATGGCCTAGGAAGATTTGAGAAAGCTCTGATTATTAATATATTTCAAAAATGATTGTGTCAAATGGCCGCAGACCTGGAGAGAGAGGAAGGCTTGGCTTTGGTCAGGAAGCAAAGAGCTATTGAAACTTAGGTAGACTGAGCTAAATGGAATTAGCAAGTCAATAGGAGAGGAGAACTAGGCCTTTATCTGAAGACAGATCTACATGATTAGATAAGCTAGCTAGGAGGGAGGAGGGTCAACCTTCATGAAAGGAGACACCTTGCCACACCTAGCTGGGGGAGGTACCTTACAGGGGCATCACTATGTCAGAATTACATAAACAAGATGGAGGTCATGGGTATAAAAAGTCCAGTCCACCTGTTGTATCTTGAGGGGTGGTGAATTGGCCCGGGCCACCGCCCCCCATGCCATTTTGGCATGGGGCTGTAACTATCTCCTGTATTTCTATCTTTTTCCTCTTTTTCTGTTTCTCTATCTTTTTCTCTTTCTGTTTTTTTTTTTTTGTTTGTTTGTTTCTTTGAGGAGTTTTTGGGAAATTATTCCCAGGGGTCCCTATCTTTTATTCTTTATTTTGAAACAGGGTCTCACTGAGTTGCAAAGGGCCTCACCAAGTAGTAGCTGAGGCTGTCCATGAACCGTGATCCTCCCATCTCAGCCTCCCAAATGCTGAGATTATAGTCATTCGCCACTACACCCGGCTCCCTAAAGACTTTTATTTTGATGCAGTTTGTCCTCATGAAGATGTATCTCATATTTTATCCCTAGATTATTTTCCCCTATTATTTGAGAAAATGGGTGTATGATGAACAATTTAAAATAAGAGTTGAAGCCGGGCATGGTGGCACACGCTTGTGATCCCCGCGCTTGGGAGGCAGAGACAGGAGGATCGCATAGGTTCGAAGCCAGCCACAGTGGCTTAAGAGACCCTGTTTCCAAAAATAAAAAATAGGTCTAGGAGTGTAGCCCGGAGTTAGAAGGGCTTTCAGGAACCCCAGTATCACCAAAAAAAAAAAAAAAAAAAAAAAAAAAAAAAGAGTTGAAGCCGGGCGTGGTGGCGCACGCTTGTGATCCCAGCATTTTGGAGGCTGAGACAGGAGGATCACAGTTCGCAGCCAACCTCAGCTACTTAATGAGGCCTTTTGCAACTCAGTGAGACCCTGTTTCAAAATAAGGAATAAAAAACAGGGCAGGGGGTGTAGCTTGGAGGTCGAATGCCCCTGGGTTCCATCCTCAGACCAGCCAAAAAATAAAATTTAAAAATATATTTTTAATGTCCTATAAAGTTCCTGAGTACTTATCTGTCATTAAGAGTTCAAATTCCAACTCAGCTCTTTTTCCATTTATCAAGCCCATTTCAGATTTTTGAAAAATAGTTTATTGGTTGGTATGTTTTGCATGGAATTATTATAAATGAAGTAGAATTTTCCTTACTCTGTCTTCATAAATTCAAAGCCGAATGTCTGCCGCACACGTTGATTTGATGCTTTCCTTGTAGTTAATCTTTTCCTTATCTCTTTCTCAGTATCACTCATGCATAGTAATAGAAATCTCTTCTTATTCTCCTTTATACAACTTTCTTCAATTTCACTGCAGTTAGCAATACATTTGTATCTAGAGATTCCAGTGTAAACTGTTTTCAACATTATGAACCGCTTTAATCCAGTTTGATATGTGAAGGGCATGTTCAACACTAGAGCATCTCATGAAGTTCCAGGTTTCTAAGGTTATCTTTCTGAGACTACATGGGAATTTTAAATACCTAGAGTTCAAAGCGAAGTATTACTTTCACACAGAGTCCAAATGATCCAGCCTGAGACTGACTTACGGGGCTGTGAACAGTAAGGGTCTCCCAGCGTTTGTATGTATAGTCACGCAGTTATGGCCCTAGTGAAGCAAGTCTGTCTCCCCGGCACCCAGGCCCTGCAGACTGTTCTTCCTGAACATCAAGGGCATAGCAGCCCTCAGCACACAAGCGACCCTAACACGTGAGCAGACACCCGCGAGGCTTGTAGGTATCACAGCAGCAGGACACAGTTTGAGGAGAATTCAGCCACAACTCAGAACTCTGCCCCCGAGGCACAGTACACTGAGTCTTGGAGTCCTCCCGATACAGGAGTTCAGTCTCCAGCTGCTACCTCCCCTGACCTGAATGCCAAGGACCAACGGCTTTCTAGGCCACTGTGTGATTTTTCCTAAACCACAACCAAGAAATCTGGAGATAAAAAAATTGTGACCCATCTTGTGAACGTTTAGAGTTAAAAACAAAACTAAACTAAAAAACAGCGAGTAAACATTCCATGTGGCTGATCTAGTTAATTTTCCTGCTGAGCTTATCCTAAGATGACTAATTCATCAAAACACTCTTAAATTCCTTATAAATTCTCTCAGTATCTATTGCATTTTAAGAAATCTTTTTTGGAGCCAGGTGTGGTGGTGCACACTTGTAATCCCAGTACTTGGGAGGCTGAGACAGGAGGATCCTTGATTTGCAGCTAGCCTCAGCTACTTAGTGAGGCCCTCCCTCCACAAGTTATGGAGACCCTGTTTAAAAATAAAGAATAAAAAACTAGGGCTGGGGGTGTAGCTCTGAGGTAGAATGCCCCTGGGTTCCATCCTCAGCTTGGGAAACAAAAATAAGATTGGCCTGTGAATGGAGAATGGAGTTCAGAGGTAGAATGTCCCTGGATTCTACCCTGAATACTAAAAAAGAGGAAAATTGGACCTTTATTCTTGTGTCCTCCGGAAGTCCATCTGTAAGCTTGGCCGGCCCAGGGAAGCTCGCGTTTTCTCTGCCTCACTCGTCGTTTGGACCGTTTTTATAAAAAGCTCTTACTGCTTTTGTAGTTTGCAGTAATGCAGAGCCTCTTCTGTGTCACGTGGAAAATTCAGGCTGTGCTCTTAGAGGAATTTGCATAGGTATTATAGAAATTATATGTCGTAAGAAGCTAGTCTTCATTCCTAGATGTTTATTTTTTATTTATTTATTTTTTTTGGTGGTACTGGGGGTGGAAACCAGAGGCTTTCTACCTCCGGGCTATACTCCCAGACCCATTTTATATTTTATTTGGAAGCAAGGTCTCATTAAGTTGCTGAGAGCCTCACTATGCAGCTGAGGCTGGCTTCAAACCTGTGTGATCCTCCTGTCTCAGCCTCCCAAGCGCGGGGATTACAAGCATGCGCCACCACGTCCTGCTTCCCAGACCTATTTTCTATTTTATTTGGAAATAGGGTCTCACTAGGTAGCTGAGGCTGGCTTCAAACCTGTGTGATCCTTCTGTCTCAGCCTCCCAAGTGCAGGGATTACAAGCGTGCGCCACCACGCCCGGCCATTCCTAGATGTTTAGGATGAGCCAACCTGTAAACAAAAAAATAAGATGAAAGACAAAAAACCAAAATTAAATAATACAAATTTATTAAAGACACTAGGAACATACAACAGAATAATCAGGTTGCTCTAATGGACTCATGCCCAAATGTGCACACTCCCATTCTTGAGAAGGTCGGGTTACCTGTGTAGAGCTGTCCCACCTAGACTTGCCACAGCACACTGGCTGTCTCTGCATTATGTGCGGCCTTAGCTGCTGCTTTACTCAGAATTCACCTTGGAGAGGACCCCGCTGTCACAACTAGAGTGTGCTGAGAAACGCCTGGAGCCTCTGCGCGAGAGCAGCCGTGAATGCCTCCCCTACACAGCAAGGCGACGAGTGAGGGTCCTCCTGGGAGAAGAGGCATGTCCAGACCTTACGCCACAGCTGGGCTGAACCCTGCCTGGAGATGCCATGCCAACGTGGATGGGGCTTCAGCAGGGCTGAGAAGTCTTAGGCCAGAAGATGTGATAGATTGGTGCAGGAGGGCAAATGTTTCTTGCCTGAGCCGCATCCTAGGCCTTGGTTACAGGAGAGCGGAGACTCAACTCCATATCCGTCCCCTCATTTCCATTGCAGAACAGAGTGAGGGGGAGGACACAGTGCAGTGTGGGCACTCTGAGGAAAACTGAGTGGGGCGGGTGTGGAGGGAATCACATAGAGCGGCCCTCAGGGAGAGCTCAGGGAGGAAGAGAGGAAGGAGCCATGGTAGGAATCGTGGTAAAGAAGACCCCAGTCAGAACAAAAGCAGCACAGTGGTAAGAACATCTTGGGAGTGTTTTATGCAGAGCAAGGCTGATCTCAGGAGGTTAGTGGCCAGACAAGAATAGTGTTTAGGGCAAAGGAAGATGGCATTAGCAACAAGGGTCAGGAGATTCTCTGCTTTCAAAGCAGCTCCAGGTCACCTGAGTGCCTGCCAGTCATGTCTGTACAAGTGTACATTAGGAGACCTCATCCAGATATCTCAGCAATAGAAATTCATTGCTCTAACTTCCAGAACAAATGCACAACAAGAAGAAATGAAGCGTGACTTAGTTTCTTCCAGAGTGCCTGTCACTCCATTTCTGGGTGTCTCCTGTCCTGAAGGCACATGGTGTGGAGGTTGGTTTTCCTGTAGCAAATGAGGACTCGTCAGGTGTGTGGCGTGTGCCACATACTAGTGTTCCCAGTAATTGGGAGGCCGAGACAGGATCGGTGGTTTGAGGACAGCCTCACCAGGTAGGGAAACTCTTCAACCTAGTGAGACCCTGTTTTAAAATTCAAGAAAAAAAAAATTGGCTGACGATGCTGCTCAGAGTTCGAATGCTCCGGGATTCAATCCTCAGTACCACAGAAAAGGGGAACTCTGAGTGAACCCCACGCATTGCAGAAGGATCATGGAGTAACAGTGGCCACTGTCTTGGCCAGTCCCTTGACTCTCCTCTTTTCCCTGGACTTGGATGCCTTGAATAAGTTCTCTCTGCCAACTGGAGCTAGATGCCTCCTTCCTGCCTGCGGCCTTGCTAAGTAATGCTTGCTCAGGGCCACCTCCCTGTCCTAACCAACCCTGCCCCTCACAAGTTTCTTTTGACCCACAACCCTGCAGTTGATGCCTGCAGCTGCTCCAGAGCTCCTGGCAGCCTTGTGTGAAGGGATTTCTCCGCCTCCTTCCACTGCGCCAGGTCACCAGGAGGGTCCAGTGTTACAGGCCATTTCGCCCTTCTTGCACACCAGGAAGGAGAAAAAGAACATCTTTCACAGGCAGGGAGAGAAAATCTGTAAATGGTGGGAGGCAAGGCCAGTGCAGTGACTGAGGTAAATTTGGTAGGGAGCCCCCCCCCCCCACCCCAGGCCAAGCATGGCTGCAGGGCAGCTCCTGGGAGACTGAGACAGGAGGGTCATGAGTTCAAGGACAGGACCTAGAACTTTGCAAGGCCCTGTTTTAAGGTAAACAGTTTAAAGGGCTGCAGCTCAGTGTTCAATCCCTAGAATCACCAGAAGGGCCAGGGAGGGGTCGTGTCCCCTCCCCTTCCCTCTGCTCCTGACAGTCAGGGCTGCATCAGAGCACTGGAGGCCTGCACCCTCCCTTGGAGTGAGCATCCCTTGGTGTGGGCTGCTGCCGTGTCCTTGACCGACTTTCTAGATCAAGCACAAGTACCTTTAGGTTCTGGCTGGATGTGTCCACTAAGAAGGACCCTCAGGTGTCTTTCTGAAATGGGTTATGGTCTACTTAGACAGTAAGCAGAGTGCTATCGAATCCTGGGAGTGAGGTGTAAGCATGACTTAGGCAAAGAGACCTTAGAGACACCGTGCACGCTACCAAAAGGGATAACATTCTCTTTTCTTTGCCGGTCTGGCGGTGGAACCCGGGGCATTCGACCTCCGAGCTACATCCTCTTTGCCATTTTTTATTTTTAATTTGAAATAGGGTCTCACTGAGTTGCAGAGGGCCTAAGTAGCTGAGGATATTTGTGAACCGCGTTCCTCCATTGAACCGCGTTCCTCCATCTCAGCCTCCCGAATGCTGGGATTACATGCTGGGATTACAAGCATGCGCCACCACGCCCGGCTGGATAACATTCTCTTACTTGTGCGCTAGAATGTAACTTTCCAAACATTGGGCAGGAATAGTAACTGCCTGCTTTATAAAGTGCCCATTAGCCGGGCATGGTGGCCATGCTTGTAAAACCCGCACTTGGGAGGTGGTAACAGGAGGATCCTGCAGGTTCGAAGCTAGCCCCCCTGGCTTAAGAGACCATGTTTCCAAATACAAAGTATAAAATAGGTCCGGGAGTGTAGCCCAGAGGTAGAAGGGTTTCCAGGAACCCCAGTACCACCAAAAGGAAAAAAACAACAAAAAATAAACAGGCCAGGGCTATGGCTTGGAGGTAGAGCACTCCTGAGTTCAGTCTCCAATAGCAAACACGCACGCTTGTACTACACACAATCATACACTGCATGGTTTATTACTTTACCCAACCGAGATGTGCAGTGCCAGTCAGTTCTCTGAAAAACAAGTGCGTTTACACAATAGGATGGGGGAATTTCTTTGTCCTCCCTTCCTTCTTCCTCCCAGGAAGAAAAAGGAGCATCAGGTAAGAAAAGATACTTTCCTTCACACTTAGTAACTTCTGTCCCCCTTTGGCTTTACCTGTGCAGTTTCCATCGACTGAGGATACCAGGGTATTGTGTCTATAGGGAGAAGCAGCAATTTCAAATGGCATTTCTCGTTGTGGCCGCATCGGAAGATTTAGTCTTTATTTTGAAATTGGGTCTCACTGAGTTGCAGAGGGCCTCACTAAGTAGCTGAGTCTGGTCTCGAACCATGATCCTCCCAACTCAGCTCACAAATGCTGGAATGACGAGCATGCACCACCATGCCCGGGTTCATGCTGATGTCCAGCCTCGGCCAGTCCAGGGGTCTTGAGTAGGTTCAGAAAAATTGAAGAGTGAGAAACCCTGTGTTTAGTACAGAGAGAAGGCATCTCTGCCTGTGCCCTAGAATATGCTTTGTTTGTACATTAATCCAAACAGATGACAGCAAGCCACGTCATACATATTTTGTTTTACATTTGGTATTTTTATTAACCTAAATTTCAAGAAGCAGTCACCCTTAAAACCATCTATTTTTTCTGTTCTATTTTTCATTTAAATCTGTTAGGAGGTGACCAACAAAACTTATTCTCATCTATAATCTTTTACTTACCTATGTTTAACCTATGACCTTATGTCATAAATGATAAACTGCAACTCACTTTTATTCTCTATCTTAAAAGTAAGTGCTGGATTTACTGTTTCTACTTCTAAGCCTAACTGCTATTTTCATCTACCATTTTAACCTTGGGGTATTCTGTTAACTTAATCTTAACCACCAAACCTACACTGAACTTATTCTATTTCTCATGGTCTCAACATACATTGTCTATACCTTAGTTTTCTTTTCTTTTTATGGTTAAAACCTTAGGTGAGCTAGGTGTTGTAATCAGAGGAGAAAAAAAACGCTCTTTTCTACGTACCTCTTTGAAAAATTCCTCATGAGTCATATTCTTAGTGCTATTCCCAGCACAAATCTTAGGATATTTCCCAGTCATATTCATATCAATTTCCTAATTTATTACAGAACAGTAGTCTCCATTCGAGGCTATTTTCAATTTTCCCCAAAGAACCTTTAATATTGTCATTATTATAACTAAAATCATGAGGCATCATTGAGTCTTATGGAGTACTCCATTTTATAGGATTCCAAGTCATAATGGAAGAGTCTTCTATCCCTGTGGAATTCTCTTCCCAGCTGAGACCCTGTCATACAGCAGGAATGGCCCTGCCTCTGCTGCCTTTATTCTTTTCATTTTGAAACAGGGTCTCCCGAGGTTGAGGAGGGCCTTACTCAGTAGCTGAGGCTGGCTGAGAACCACGATCCTTTCATCTCAGCCTCCCAAGTACCGGGATGGCACGTGTGTGCCTTCATGCCCGGCCAGGTTCTGTGTTTCTAACATTCAGTATTCAGCTGTGCTGACAGACAACCTTGAGCTGACTAAGGTCAACCTTGGCTGCAGCTCTGGCTGAGAGCTCAGAGACAGAAAAGGATTTTATTGTTTTCTGCCTAAGTAGCAAAGCTTGTTCTTATTAGCCATCAACACAGGCTCCATCCCCATCAGATCAGGCAAGATGCCATGATGAGGCAGAGCATCCTTTCTGGTGCCTCCAGAGGCAGCATCAGGGCTGGGATTTACAGGGGCTTTATCTTGGCCTCTCCAAACTGCATGTTTTGTGTGTGTGTGTGTGTGTGTGTGTGTGTGTGTGTGTGTGTGTGTATGCATGCGGGTGTGTGTGTTTGTGGTATTGGAGACATCAGGGTACAGTTTGTTCACCCTTCAGGCCTCCAGACATGGCTGGGAAGTGGTTTAGTGACGCTGGTTCTCACCGTCTTGGTCCTCCTTCTCCCTGGGAGTTTGAGAGAGGAGACCAGGCCTCCCGGAGTGTCATCTGGGACGTGGCTGCCCTCAGCACCTGTAGCCTTTGGGGCCATAAAGGTGATGGTGGCGCACCTGGTATGGTGGCTGACCATGGGCAGAGTGCTGTGTCTGTGTCCTCTGCTCAGCAGGGAGGGTCTGGGGTCAACTATCTGTGGGGACACACTCCCTCTAGAGCTTCTGGGAAAGGGTTGCTCTAGGCCTCGCTCCAGCAGCCGGTGTAGCCCGGCTGAGGCAAATTCCGCAGGGCTGGAAGACGCTGGCCAAAACAAAGCCATTATCCCTCTTGATTTCAGTTATAATAATGATAATATTGATGATTCTTTGGAAGAAATTGAAAATTGCTTTGAGTGGGAGAGATTGCTGTTCTGTAATAATCCAGAAATTGATATGAATATGACTAGAAAATGTCTTAAGATTTGTGCTTGAAATAGCACGAAGAAGAAGATAAATTTTTCATATTTTTATTTTTTGTAATTGGAATTTTTCTTGGAGTGACATAGAAAGAGCTCTTTGTTGTGTAGTTGGGAAGTTTTCAAGGACCTATATAGAAGGAGCTCTGCTGGGCGTGGTGGCGCACGCTTGTAATCCCAGCATTTGGGAGGCTGAGACCAGAGAATCGCAGTTCGCGGACAGCCTCAGCTACTTAGTGAGGTCCTCTGCAACTCAGTGAGACCTGGTTTCAAAATAAAGAATAAAAAATAGGGCAGGGGGTGCAGCTCGGAGGTCAAATGCCTCTGGGTTCTATCCCTAAACCCGCAAAAAAAAAAAAAAAAAAAAAAAAGCTCTTTGTTTCTCTGCTTACAACTCCTAACTCACATAAGGTTTTAGCCATGAAAGGAAAAGTTAACTCTAGGAAATTTGTACCTACTGTGCAAGGCCTTCTGAATGTCACTTACCAGATAGGTGGTCACTGGGCATGGTGGCACATGCTTGTAATCTCCGTGCTTGGGAGGCAGAGACAGGAGGATTGCACAGGTTTGAAGCCAGCCGTGCTGGCTTAAGAGACCCTGTTTCCAAATAAAGATATAAAATAGGTCTGGGAATGTATCCTGGAGGTAGAAGGGTTTCCAGGAACCCCAGTACCACCACCACCAAAAAAAGAAAAATGGTGGTTGGTCGACTGTGGTATCCCCCGTGGGGGGCTGGCGCTCATCAGAATACGTTTCCACCTCCAGCCGACCCTGCACTTTCCTGTACAGGAATGTATGATGAATGGAAAGCGCAGAGTTAATATTAATGGAAAGTGGCTTGACGTCAGGACTCTGCTGTTCCTACAGGGGGTTGGGTAGGCAGGGATCTCCTCGGTGCCTGCTCACTAAAGCACAAAAGAGTTCTCTTGGTAGACAACCTGATAGGTGTTATAGGAAATTAAGTGCAGACATTGTAAGATTATGAGAAATTGAATAAGTTGTGTGGTATTGGTGGTTGGGACAGAATAAGTTAATAGAATACCTAGTGGTTAGAATGGCAGATAAGATTAGCAGTTGATTTTAAAACCAGAGACAGTGTGTTTAGCACTAAGTAGTTAAGACAGAGGATAGGAAAGGTTCAGTTAAATTTTATCATCAGTGATATAGAGTAGTAGTACATTTTATAGTTCACCTCATAACAAATTAATAATGAACAAAAACAGGAAAAATAGGCTGGTCTGAGGTATGCTTGCTTCATGGAATTTTGGTTAATGAAAAACTAGATGAAGAAGTATGTGTGACGTGGCTTGCTGTCATCTGTTAGACTCATGTATAAATAAATTATATTCTAGGGCATAGGCAGGGACACCTTCCCCCTGCTAATAAGCGCATCATCTCTCATCCCCTCGTGTGCCGACTCCTCGACCACCTTCAGGGACTTCTGGCTTGGCTGGAGCAGATCTCTGGCACCTATCCTCTTTGTTAATTTTTATTTTTTGTTTATTTGTAAGTTTGTTTATTTATTTAATGGTACTCGAGATTGAACCCAGGAGCATTCTACTTCTGAGCAACACCTTCAGCACTCCTTATTTATTTATTTATTTATTTATTTATTTTTGTGGTGGTACTGGGGTTCTTGGAAGCCCTTCTACCTCCGGACTACACTCCCAGACCTAATTTTACATTTTTATTTGTAAACAGGGTCTCCTAAGCCAGCGCAGCTGGCTTCGAACCTGTGTGATCCTCCTGTCTCTGCCTCCCAAGCACAGGGATTACAAGTGTGCGCCACCACGCCAGGCTAGTTTTTATTCTTTATTTTGAAGCAGGGTCTCACTGAGTTGCAAAGGGCATCACTAAGTAGTTGAGGCTGGCCATGAACCACGATCTTCCTGTCTCAGCCTCCCAAATGCTGGGATTACAAGTGTATGCCACCACGCCCAGTTTGTATATATATTTTTGGTACTATGGATTGAACCCAGGGACATTCTGCCTCCAAGCTACACACCCAGTCTGATTTTATTTTATTTATTAAATTTATTTTTTAGGTACTGGTGTTTGATGGAACCTAGGTACATTCTACCTCCAAGTTACACCCACAGCCCTATTATTTTGAATCAGGGACTCACTATAACTTGCAGAGAGCCTCACTAAATAGCTGAGGTTGGCTGTGAATCTGTGATCCTTCTGTCTCAGCCTCCCGAGTACTGGGATTACAAGTGCGTGCCACCACTCCTGGCTAATTTTTTATTTTGAAATGGTCTCGATGAGTTGGTGAAGGCCTCTCTAAGTTACTGGGGCTGGCTGTGAACCCGTGTTTCAGCCTGTCAAGGACGGGGATGACAGGCTGGATCTCTGGGATCTATTTTAAAAAACAACACTGACCAACTAGTTTGCTGCCTGAGTAATATTTACAAGCTAAAAGTTCAGTTTTGCTATCGTTTCTATAATAACATTTGGTGTGAAGGAAAATCCTTAGATCAAAATAAAACTTCACAGATAGAAACCCCAAAAACCCAACAACCAAGAAATCCCAGGAGCCGGGGGTGGTGGTGCAGGCTTGTGAACCCTCAGCTACTTAGGCCCCTTGTAGCTCAGTGAGACCTGTTTCAAAAAGAACAATGCCAGGTGTGGTGGCACATGTTTCCAAATAAAATATAAAATAGGCCTGAGAGTAGAGCCTGGAGGTACAAGGCCCCTGGGCTCCACCCCCAGTAACACACACACACACACACACACACACACACACACACACACACTCACTTAGGGCTGGGGGTGTCGCTTAGAGGTAGAATGCTCCTGGGATTTGTCTCCAGTACTGCAAAGAAAAAGACAGGAACAGAAGTGAGTGGAACAGAAAAGCCTGGAGCAAAAGTTATATAATAGAGCGATTTATTGGAACCGATAGACAGGAATGGAAGTGATCAGAAGAGTAAACCCAGAACAAAAGTTAAATAACAGAACTTATTATCAGGAATAGGAAATAGCAACCCTCCCAGACATTCTCAGGTTCTTCCAGGTACACAGTACATAGGATTTCTGCATCCCCAGAGATCATACTGTGCCACCAGGTTTGCCTTGTGCATGTCCTTTGAATTGTCCATCTTTCACGACTCAAAGTTTGCTTTCTCTCCCCTCCAACTCTCTCCAGTGCAATGAGGCCAGAGAAACCAGGACTCAACAGGGCACCTAGCTTCTGGGAGGCTCTGCAGTCAGCGCATCTTCTCCCCACCCTGAAACTCAGGGGACTCCCTTCCTGAGAGCTCTGGAGGGGTGCAGGGACAGATGGTTCCCAGCGAGTGACCCAAGTATCTCAAATGGAACTTGTTGATTGTCTTCCTTGTGGCCGGCTCATAGGATCAGCACAGTCCTGCAGGGTCCTTCAGATCAGCACAGCAGGGACTCTTCACCAGAACGTGGTTCACTTCATGGGGAATTTTTTCAGCTTGGAAATGATCTACGTCTGGATCTGGTAAGTGCAACTTATTCCTCAGGGAAGGTCTCCCCAAAATTTGGCTTCAGCCAGGCGTGGTAGCTCATGCTTGTAATCCCAGCATTTAGGAGGCTGAGATAGAAGAATTCTGGTTCGAGGACAGCCTCAGCTACTTAGTGAGGTTCCCTGCAACTTAGTGAGACCCTGTTTCAAAATAAAGTATAAAAATAGGTCAGGGGTTGTATCTCCAAGGTAGAATGCCCCTAAGGTTCCAGACCCACACACACACACACACACACACAAAAGATGGTTTCACTGGGCAAGGGAGATGTGCTGTCTATGGCCTTCCACCTTCCCTGGCCCTCGGAGAGGTGGGTACCTAGCGGTGTGTGCACAAGATGGTAGGGCTACAGCCATAGGCACAGGTGGGGTGCTGTTGTCTTGGGTCTGCATGTGTTCCATTCCTATAATACCTGGGCAGGCGCCCTTATTAGCACAAAACGTTCGTTCCGCCTCTGGGGTTTCGGGCACTTCCTGTCCGTCACTATGGGCCCCGGCCAGGCGCCCTATTACCGCGAAACTTTTGTTCTGCCTCTGGGGTTCCGGCACTTCCTGTCCGTCACTATGGGCCCCGGCCTGGCGCCCTAATACCGCGGAACTTTTGTTCTGCCTCTGGGGTTCGGGCACTTCCTGTCCGTCCCTTTGGGCCCCGGCCAGGCGCCCTATTACCGCGGAACATTAGTTCCGCCTCTGGGGTTCCGGCACTTCCTGTCCGTCCCTTTGGGGCCCGGCCAGGCGCCCTATTACCGCGGAACTTTTGTTCCGCCTCTGGGGTTCCGGCACTTCCTGTCCATCACTATGGGCCCTGGCCTGGCGCCCTATAAACGCAGAACTTTTGTTCCGCCTCTGGGGTTCCGGCACTTCCTGTCCGTTCCTTTGGGCCCCGGCCAGGCGCCCTATAACCACGGAACTTTTGTTCCGCCTCTGGGGTTCCGGGCACTTCCTGTCCATCACTATGGGCCTCGGCCGGGTGCCCTAATACCGCGGAACTTTTGTTCTGCCTCTGGGGTTCTGGCACTTCCTGTCCGTTCCTTTGGGCCCCGGCCAGGCGCCCTATTAACGTGGAAGGTTTGTTCCGCCTCTGGGGTTCCGGCACTTCCTGTCCATCACTATGGGCCCCGGCCTGGTGCCCTAATACCGCGGAACTTTTGTTCCTCCTCTGGGGTTCCGGCACTTCCTGTCCGTCACTATGGGCCCCGGCCTGGCGCCCTAATACCGCGGAACTTTTGTTCCGCCTCTGGGGTTCCGGCACTTCCTGTCTGTCCCTTTGGGCCCCGGCCAGGCGCCCTATTACCGCGGAACTTTTGTTCCGCCTCTGGGGTTCCGGCACTTCCTGTCCGTCACTATTGGCCTCGGACTGGCGCCCTAATACCGCGGAACTTTTGTTCCGCCTCTGGGGTTCCGGCATTTCCTGTCCGTCCCTTTGGGCCCCGGCCAGGCACCCTATAAACGTGGAACTTTTGTTCCGCCTCGGGTTCCGGGCACTTCCTGTCCGTCCCTTTGGGCCCCGGCCTGGCGCCCTATTACCGCGGAACTTTTGTTCCGCCTCTGGGGTTCCGGCACTTCCTGTCCGTCACTATTGGCCTCGGACTGGCGCCCTAATACCGCGGAACTTTTGTTCCGCCTCTGGGGTTCCGGGCACTTCCTGTCCGTCACTATGGGCCCCGGAAGGCGCCCTATTAGCGCGGAACTTTTGTTCCTCCTCTGGGGTTCCCGCACTTCCTGTCCGTCACTATGGGCCCCGGCCTGGCGCCCTATTACCGCGGAAGGTTCGTTCCGCCTCTGGGGTTCCGGCACTTCCTGTCCTTCACTATGGGCCCCGGCTTGGCACCCTAATACCGCGGAAGGTTCGTTCCACCTCTGGGATTCTGGCCCTTCCTGTCCGTCCCTTTGGGCCCCGGCCAGGCGCCCTATTACCGCGGAACTTTTGTTCCGCCTCTGGGGTTCCGGGCACTTCCTGTCCCTCACTATGGGCCCCGGCCAGGCGCCCTATAAACGTGGAACTTTTGTTCCGCCTCTGGGGTTCCGGCACTTCCTGTCCGTCACTATTGGCCTCGGACTGGCGCCCTAATACCGCGGAACTTTTGTTCCGCCTCAGGGGTTCCGGCATTTCCTGTCCGTCCCTTTGGGCCCCGGCCAGGCGCCCTATAAACGTGGAACTTTTGTTCTGCCTCTGGGGTTCCGGGCACTTCCTGTCCGTCACTATGGGCCCCGGAAGGCGCCCTATTACCGCGGAACTTTCGTTCCTCCTCTGGGGTTCCCGCACTTCCTGTCCATCACTATGGGCCCTGGCCTGGCGCCCTATTACCGCGGAAGGTTCGTTCCGCCTCTGGGGTTCCGGCACTTCCTGTCCGTCACTATGGGCCCCGGCCTGGCACCCTAATACCGCGGAAGGTTCGTTCCACCTCTGGAATTCCAGCCCTTCCTGTCCATCCCTTTGGGCCCCGGCCAGGCGCCCTATTACCGCGGAACTTTTGTTCCGCCTCTGGGGTTCCGGGCACTTCCTGTCCGTCCCTTTGGGCCCCGGCCAGGCGCCCTATTACCGCGGAACTTTTGTTCCGCCTCTGGGGTTCCGGCACTTCCTGTCTGTCACTATGGGCCCCGGCCTGGTGCCCTAATACCGCGGAACTTTAGTTCCGCCTCAGGGGTTCCGGCACTTCCTGTCCGTCCCTTTGGGCCCTGGCCAGGCGCCCTATTACCGCGGAAGGTTCGTTCCTCCTCTGGGGTTCGGGCACTTCCTGTCCGTCACTATGGGCCCCGGCCAGGAGTCCAAAGTTCTGCACCAACATGCCCTTATCGGAACCCATAGAGAGGGAACAGAAGTGAGTGGAATGGCGGCGGCGGCAGCAGCGTGCTGTGATGAGAGGTGGCGTCCGACAAGCGGCCACGTCCAACGAGCGGCGGCAGACTGATGCTGACCCTGGACTACTTATTTCCCAGAGAGGAAAGGCAGTGGTAGCTGAAGATGCTGACCCGTTCAGAGCTGTGTCTGGAAAGCAGAGCTAGCAACTTATTCAACAGGTCTTCTGCAGTCATGGCAGCCCCGGTGTACCATGAGCTCCAGGAAGCAGCGACCCTCCCAGACCTTCACAGGCTCTTCCAGGTACACAGTATACAGGATTTCTACGTCCCCAGACATCATAGTGTGCCACCAGGTTTGCCTTGTGCATGTCCTTTGAATTGTCCATCTTTCTCCACTCAAAGTTTGCTTTCTCTCCCCTCCTCCAACTCTCTCCAGTGCAATGAGGCCAGAGAAACCAGGACTCAACAGGGCACCTAGCTTCTGGGAGGCTCTGCAGTCAGTGCCTCTTCTCTCCACCCTGAAAATCAGGGGACTCCCTTCCTGAGAGCTCTGGGGGGCCCTCACCTCTGCCCACTGTCGCTCTCGGGGGCAAAGCCTTTTGCTCCGCCCTGGGGCACCCTAATTTGGCAAAAGAGGAGGCTGCTCTGCAGACTCAAAGGCCATGACCCATGCCCACTGGCAGAGCTCACTAAGGAAGGAGGAGTAGCTACAGGGGCTTCAAAGCCACGGGCAGCAAAGAGGTGTAGAACAGAGTGTCAGCTGATGAAGAGGGGAGAACCTTCTCAAAGGGCAAAATATGGGATGCCATCCAGCCAACGGCTCTCAGCACCTCTTTAATACCAGACTGGGGTTTATTCTGGACTTGGAGAGGTAGCAAAGGTGCATTTTAATTGATTAATTAGTTTTGTTGGTGGTACTGGGGATGGATCCCAGTGCCATGGTAAATATGAGCTAAACCCCCAATCCTTGAAGCCAAGCTTGTTGGTGAATGCTTGTAATCACAGCGCTGGGGAGGCTGAGACAGGAGGGTCCCACAGGTTAGAAGCCACCCTCGGCTACTTACTGAGGCTCTCAGCAACTTGAGACCCTATTTCCAAATTAAAATATAAAGTATGTCTGTGAGTATAGCCCAGAGGTAGAAAAGCCCCTGGGTTCCACCGCAAGAACCACTAAAACAACAACAAAAATAACCCCCAATCCTAATTTATTTATTCATTTATTTATTTCTGCACTACTGGTGATAAAATGTAGGGTCATTCTACCTCTGCTCTACACCCCAGCCCTATTTTTTATTTTCTATTTTGAAACAGGTCTTACTGAATTGCAAAAGAACTCACTAACTAGCAGAGGCTGGCTATGAAATGCAATTCTCCTGTTTCAGTCTCCCAAATGCCAGCAATTGGGAGACTAAAACAGTATGATTATAGTTCAAAGCCAGCCTCAAGTGAGCAAGGCCCTCCTCAAACGAAAGTAGTGGTGTCATGCCTGCAATTCCACCTAGTAGAGAGGTTGAAACAGGAAGATAGCAGGTTCAAGACAAGCCTGGGACAGTCTCAAACTACAAAAATAAGAATGTCTGGGGAAGCCAGATATTGTGGCACACGCTTTTATTTATTGACAGTACTTGGGAGGCTGAGACAGGAGGATCTTATTGACTGTGGCCAGCCTCAGCTACTACTAAGTGAGGACCTCTGCAACTTAGTGATACCCTTTTTGAAAATAAAGAACAAAAAATAGCGCTTTAGGTTTAGCTAGGATGTAGAAAGCCCCTGCTCAAAAGAGTTTATTGTCAGGAGCCTGAAATGCTGTTTCTGGTTGTTAAGGTTTCAGTGATTCAGAGGGCTCGTTTCTTTATTCAACTGAAGTTTGTTGAATAGAAAAGTTAAAACTAATACGCAGCACAGTGCAGCTTTAGCAAATTTAAAAAAAAAAAAAACAGTAGGAAATAAGAGAAGGAAAAAGCAGCATGCTGACCTGCATGCTGGAGAGCCCGAAAATGGATCTTTGGCCCGTACTGCTACCTTCTTATCAGTGTTACCAAGGCAATAGGCTAGTGTCTTATTTTTTAGGCAGGCGGTGCATCTTTGTCTCTGGGCAGTGTACTTACTAACTGCAGGGGTCAAGAATCTACCTGGCCTTCACCTCTATTGTACCGGGCAGCATTGTTTGGTCGTCAACTATGGGTGCTTTGAAGCAGCCCACAGACTTTACCTTTCCTATACGCAGGCCAGGTCACAGAGGAGAGGAGGCAAACAGAGGCACTGATGGCCTCTATACATTTTGGTGGGCCAAAGGCTTTAATTGTCTCTAAGGCTTTTACTACAGGTTAATCATTAGAAAGAAAGGCAAAGGGAGAAGGGGGCTCTGTACTGCAACAGTTGCTGCCCCCTCCCTGCCTGAGTGCCCGCAGAGCCCCCAGGCCCTGGCTACTTTCTACAGTTTAGAAATTAATATCAAAGCAATTTTCCAATGCTGGTGCAAGGTGAGAAAGCAGCAGCTGGGACCTTTTGTCAGTCCATGTTTTATAGAGTTTTTGAGGTATGGACTGAAAGGTGGGAAGTTTGTTATGGGTTGGGTTGATATTTTAATAAATAGCTTTTGCTAGGCAGGCATGGTGGCTTATGCTTGTAATCCCAGTTGGGAGACTGAGACAGGAGGATCCAGGTTCACGGCCAGCTTCAACTACTTACTGAGACCCTGTTTTAATTTTTTTTTTTTCCGGGTCTGGGGATTGAACCCACGGGCATTTGACCTCCGAGCTACAGCCCCTGCCCTATTTTTTATTCTTTTATTTTGAAACCAGGTCTCACTGATTTGCAGAGGGCCTCAATAAGTAGCTGAGGCTGTCCGCAAACCACAATCCTCTGGTCTCAGCCTCCAGAATGCTGGGATTACAAGCATGCGCCACCGCGCGTGGCTTGAGACCCTGTTTTCAAATAAATAATAAAAAATAGGGCTGAGATGTATCTTAGAGGTAGACTGGCCCTGGGATCAATCTCCAGCACCACACACACACACACACACACACACACACACACACACACACACTAAATGGGTTTTGCTAGAAGAGTGGGTTTGCTTTGCCACAGTCATTAGTTTTCTGGAAGGTTCACTTTTGATGTTAAAAAAAACCAAAATAGTCAGTCTTGGTGGTGCACACTTGTAATCTCAGTATTACTGAGACAGGAAGATCGTGATTCATGGGCAGCCTCAGCTACTTAGTGAGGCCTTCTGCAACTTAGACCCTGTATCAAAATAAAGAATAAAAAATAGGACTGGGGGTGTAGCTCAACCTCGGTTCCATGTCCAGTACCAAAAAAAAGGAAGAAAAAAAAAAAAAACCCAAAACAACAAAATGAATTCCCTGGTTCCTACTAAGCAGGCTGGTTCCCAACATGGTGACTGGACTCCATAATAGCAGCGCTTATTCCAATAATAATGATGTATTGTCCATCTGCAGGGAAAACTAAGTGAGGGCATCAGGTGCCACCTCCCATTCCTGTCCCTGCTTGACAGCCATCCTTTGTCTTCCAGCCATGGCAGAGGGGGGTCACAGCCTGTCTCCCAAGCAAGTGTGAGCCCCTTTAGTTGGCTGACAACTACAGGATACCTCAGCAACCAAGAGTTGAGGATCTTAGGCCCTGTACAAGACCCTGTTTCAAAATAAAAAGTAAAAAAAGTACGCACTTTTGGTGGAACACTTGCCTAGAATATGCCAGGTCCTGAATTGATCCTCAGTTCTGCAAAAACAAAGGAAGAGCAATCTTTGCCCTTGGGGAGGGGCCGGGCAGCAGGAGGAGCAGGGGTGGTAACAGCCCCCTCCCCCATGCAGGCATACAGTCAGCCTGGCCTCAAGCAGCACACTCTTCTTCCTCCTCCAGCTGCAGGGCTCCTGAGTTCCAGGCACATCTCAAGCATGCAGTGGAGGGGTGCAGGGACAGATGGTTCCCAGTGAGAGACCCAAGTATCCTGAATGGAACTTGTTGATTGTCCTCCTGTGGCCGGCTCACGGGATCAGCACAGCCCTGCAGGGGCCCTTTGGATCAGCACAGCAGGGACTCTGCACCAGAACTTGGGGCACTGCATGGGACATTTTTTCTACTTGGGTATGATCTGCTTCTGGATCTGGTAAATGCAATGTATTTTTCTCAGTGAGGGTCTCCTGTGGCTCATGCTTGTAATCCCAGGATTTAGGAGGTTGAGATAGAAGGATCCTGGTTCAAGGACAGCTTCACCTACTTAGTGAGGTTCTCTGCAACTTAATGAGACCCTGTTTCAAAATAAAGTATAAAAATAGGTCAGGGGTTGTATCTCCAAGGTAGAATGCCCCTAGGTTCTAGACCCACACACACACACACAAAAGTTGGTTTCACTGGGCAAGGGAGATGTACTGTCCATGGCCCCCCCCACCATCCCTGGCCCTCAGAGAGGTGGGTACCTAAGCGGTGTGTGCACAAGATGGTGGGGCTTCAGCCACAGGTACAGGTGGGGTGCTGTTGTCATGGGTCTGCATGATATGTTCTATGAGTTCTTAGCTTCCATGGTGCAGTCAGAGACAAAGGCAGAGGTGTGCTAAGAACAAGTGAGAATACACAGTCAAAGAAGAGCACAGACCAGCTCAGAACAAGAGAGGCCCCTAGAGGAGAAGGTGGCTAGGAGCTCATGGTTGGGGTGGAGGTCTGGGCTTTCCCTTCCTGGAATCAGTGGTGGTGGCTGTGTGGGGTCTGACCTTGTTCCTCCCCCAGGATCCTTTGTTTACCAAGCATCTCAGGAATCTCAGGTAGGTTGAGGGGTCACTGTGATTTATGGTGTGGGCTCCTTGAGGCTTCTGCCTAAAACAGAACACAGCCTTTAGGGTGGAGCTAGGTATTATGAACTTTCAAGATCTTAAAACTATATTTTTCTTTCTTTTCCAAGTTGTCTCCTCTCTACCTAGTATTTCATTTCTTCTATTCCACCTCACTGTCAGAAGTAAATGTCTATGGCATTATTTAAAAAAAAAAAAAAGAGACACAGCTGTGTACTTTTTTTTGTGATACTGGGGATTGAACACGGGTTCAATCTGTTTGTGAGAATCTCACCAGTGGCTGAGGCTGTCCTTGAGCACTGGAACTACAGGCATGCTCCACCATGCCTGGTTAGAGAAATACATCTTTGAAAGCTGAGTGGCAAGACAAATTTTACTTTTTGCAATTGAACCCTTCCACCAGTGAGTCAGCGTGCAGGAACAACATGGTAGCAAACTGCTGACCCTTTTCTTTTCTTTCTTTCTTTTTTTTTTTTTCTTTTGTTTCTTTTTTTCTTTTTTTTTTTTTTGTAGTACTGGGGATGGAACCCAGCAGCCTTATACTTCCGGCCTACACTCCCAGACCTATTTTATATTTTATTTGTAAACAGGGTTTCACTAAGTTGCTGAGAGCCTCAGAAAGCTGCTGAGGCTGTCTTTGAACCTGTGTGATCATCCTGTCTCAGCCTCCCAAGCGCGGGGATTATAAGCGTGCACCACCACACCCGGCTTGGCCCTTTTATTTTCAGCTTGGGCTTCTGTGCTGTGCTCCTTTTAATGGGAATGTCCTGGGAAAACAACACACTTCTGTGGGGTTCTTGGTTTATGTGGCAGAAAAGAATTTCAGCATTTGCCAGTCAGAAAAGGCAGAGGTTTAATTTAGGAAACTGAGGTTTGAGGGTGAAAGCAGGCAATTTTAAGAGAGGTCGACCAAGACCATCTTTGTCACTTTTTCAGTTCTTTATAGAACCCTCACAAGGGTGTCCTCTTTACAGTATTGTGGCTGGAGCCCAGGGGCATTCTACCTCTGAGCTACACCCCCAGCCGTATGTATGTATGTATGTATGCATTATTTATTTATTTTGGTGGTACTAGGGGTGGAACCCAGAGGCTTTCTACCTCCAGGCTATACTCCCAGACCTTTTTTATATTTTTTATTTAGAAACAGGGTCCCACTAAGTTGCCGAAAGCCTCACTAAGTAGTTGAGGCTGGCTTCGAACCCTGAGATCCTCCTGTCTCAGCATCCCAAGCCCAGGGATTACAAGCCTGTGCCACCAAGCCCGCTCCCTATTTATTTATTTTGAAACTGTCTCACTGAATTGCAAAGGGCCTCACTAAGTAGCTGAGGGTGTCCTTCAAGTTTACAAGAATGCACCACCTTTCCCTGCAAGGGGGTCCTCTTAATCTTCTGGTCCCTCTGGCTATGAGAGGCAGTGGGTGGCTGGTGTCCAATCATTGTCCTACTCAAGGATCCTTTGTTTACATAGCATTTCAGGGATCTCTGGTGAATAGAGGGGCCTTTGTGAATAAGGGTGTGGCTCATTGAGGCCTTAGCCTGAAACAATCTATCCTACCTGGTGGAGTTAGAGATTAGGAACTTTCCAGATTTTAAAACTATATTTTTCTTTCCTTCCCAATTCATCTGCTTTCTATCTACTATTTTATTCTATTCTGCCTCACAATCTTTACACCCTTGGCTGAAGGGGAAATGTCAGGGGACACCTATTCTTCTACCAGCCTGGAAGCTGGTCTGACTAATTGACACTGACCCGGTGCCATTTGATCTCCAGCTTTCCTTTTAAATTAGGAAAGGAGCTGGGCGTGGTGGTGCACACCTGTAATCTCCAGGCTTGGGAGGCTGAGACAGGAGGATCTCAGAGGTTTCAATCCAGCCTCAGGTACTTAGTGAGGCTCTCAGCAACTTAGTGAGACCCTGTTTCCAAATAAAATGTCAAAGAGGGCTGGGAGTATAGCCCGGAGGTAGAAAGCCTCTGGGTTCTACCCCTATTAACACCAAAATAAATAAATAAATAAATAAATGAAATAGGAAAGGAATGTCCAGCAGGGTGTGGTGGAGCATCCCTTTAAACCTTTAAACTTTGATCCTTTAAACTTGGGAGGCTGAGATAGAAAGGTCATCTGTTTGAGGACAGCCTTAGCAAGTATTGAGTCTCATCAATCTAGTGAGACCCTATTTCAAAATAAAAATAAAATATGGCTGGAAGTATCGTTTGGAGTTAGAATGACCCCAAGTTTACTTCCCAGTACCATAGGGGGAAAAAAAGCCTGTCTTCCCTGGGAAAACAAGGAAGGAAATGAAAAGGACAGGCAGAGTCATCATGCTTCAAGCCTGCAATCCTCGTACTCAGGAGGCTGAGACAGGAGAATCACAGGTTGAAAGCCAGCCTCAGTCGTTACGGATTGGGAGAATGTGATTTGGGGAAGCCGTTCCCCAGGAATCCCTGCTAGGGTCCCAGACATACTACCCCCAAACCAAAACAAAACCCCAAACAACCCCAAACAGATGAAAAACCGTGGATTCTTGTCCTAAGCTAAGAATAAATATGCATAGCTTGGACAGTTGCTGAAGATTTAAAGAAGTTTATTAGAAATATAGAAATACAGAAAATAGAAATACAGGCATGGGTGGGGTGACTCGAAATAAATACAACAAAGGGATTACACGTGACTGGCCTTTTATACCCATGACCTCCATCTCGTTCATGTAATTCTGACATAGTGAACGTCCCTGTAAGGTACCTCCCCTAGCAAGGTGTGGTGGTGTCTCCTTTCACGAAGGTCAACCCCTCCTACCATCGTAGCTAGCTTATCCAATCATGTAGATCTAACCCCTTATAAGCCCGCTACCCCAGGCAGTCGGGGCGCCCCTCTGGTCTGATTACAGACTGAGGGCTCCGCCGCTGGCCAGCTAATAAAGGCTTCAATGAACACATTTCCCTCAGGCTCTCGAGTCTCCCATTTCTCGCAAACTCCGCATACAACAGAAACAGTGTCTCTTAATCCAGCAATGCCGGCTCGAACCTGCACCATCCTCCCGTCTCTGCCTCCCAAGCTCGGGGATTAGAAGCATGCACCACCACTGCCGGCTACGCAGGGATTTGAAAAAGAGATTGAAAATGGACCAATCAGGGCTCAGCTCTAAGGACCAATCATAGCCCAGAACTAAAACCAATCAGAGCCCAGAACTAAAGACCAATCAGATTCCAGATCTAAGAACCAATCAGGAGAGTTGGCAGGCTATATAAGACAGCCTCCTGGGTGCCTTGTGGAAGCAGCAGTGAGCGGTAAAGAGCTGCGGCAGCTGTGGGTGGCGTTCCACGGGCGGTGGCCGCGTCCGAAGAGCTCCAGGGGCGGCGGCGGCGGTGGCGGCGGCGGCGGCGGCGGCCGCGTCCGAAGAGCTCCAGGGGCCGCGTCCGCGTCCCAAGAGCTGCAGGGGCGGCGGCGGCAGCACCGCGTCCCGTCCCAAGAGCTGCAGGGGCGGCGGCGGCAGCGGCCGCGTCCCGTCCCAAGAGCTGCATGGGCGGCGGCGGCAGCGGCCGCGGCTGCGTCCCGTCCCAAGAGCTGCATGGGCGGCGGCGGCAGCGGCCGCGTCCCGTCCCAAGAGCTGCAGGGGCGGCGGCGGCTGCGGCCGCGTCCCGTCCCAAGAGCTGCAGGGGCGGCGGCGGCAGCGGCCGCGTCCCGTCCCAAGAGCTGCAGGGGCGGCGGCGGCAGCGGCCGCGTCCCGTCCCAAGAGCTGCAGGGGCGGCGGCGGCTGCGGCCGCGTCCCGTCCCAAGAGCTGCAGGGGCGGCGGTGGCGTCTGCGTCCCAAGTGCTGCCGGGGCTGCGGCCGCGTTGAAAGTGCTGCCGGGGCGGCGGCCGCGTCCGAAGAGCTGCCGGGGCGGCGGCCGGCGCCGAAGAGCAGCGGAACTTATTACTTTAACACTGGAACCTGTTTTTCTGACCCGGAACTCTTTGTAGCCCGGGAAGTTCTTTCTTAGCGCCGGTATATAACGCCAGCTTTTCTCACAGGAAGAGCTTTCTTCTGACGACCGGGGGAGAGATTTCAGTTTCTGGACGCCTGTGGAAGCCCCTCCTCAGCAGGCCCAAGCTCCATTTTCCTGAGTACGAGCCGTTGTGTAAGAGGTAAGAAAACTAAGTGGAGTTTGAAGAAAACACGTTCTGTTTGTGGCGGGGAGCTGAAGAGGGAGGTATGCATGTTTTAATGGTTCATGGGTTTAATATTTTATTCATTTTGTGTTAGTGTTATACTGGGGATTGGCTTCAGGTGCCTTCAACCTCCAAGCTATGTTCTATCCCCGTTTTATTATTTTTTTTAACTTTCAAACACGGTCTGCCCGGGTTCCTGAGGCTATCTTTAACCCTTAGCCACCCAAGTACCGGCCTCTATTTTTGTAACCATTCTGCTGCCAGTAGTGTGTCTCTACTTTCTCTATTTTAAAGGTTATCGACTTTAACTGTCCCTATAGAATATTCCTATTTACAGCCAGGCTTGGTGACGCACACTTGTAATTCCCGCCCTTGGGAGGCTGAGACAGGGGGTTTTCGCAGGTTCTAAGCCTACCTCAGCTGGTTTCAGAGGCTGTGTTTTCAAAAAAAAAAAAGAAAAAAAAATTGGTCTGGGAGTGTAGCCCGGAGGTAGAAGGGTTCCATCCCCAGTACCAGCACAAAAGAAAATAAATTTTATGTGTATATATACTTGTTTAAAAAGCATCAACATGAAACCTTGAGTCATTAAGGTGACATATTTTGTTGAATTTTTATTTTTGTGGTACAGGGGTTGGAACCCAGGAGCATTCTACCTCCAGCTACAAGTCTGAACCACCACACCCGCTTCAAGCACGTTTTTTACAAATTTGAAGCCAGGTGTGGAGGCATTGGCTTGTAATCAAAGCATTCTAGAGGCTGCAATGGGGGTGGATCACGGTTTGAGCACAGCCTCAGCTATTTAGCGAGGCTCCAGTGCTCCAGTGAGACTCTGTTTCAAAATAAAGAATACTAAATCGGGTGGGGAGTCCAATGCCTCAATGTTCTATCCCTAGCCTCTCATGCACGCATAGGCACACTCGGGATGGAGCCAACCATCTGCTGTCTGAGGTAAGTGAAAAGGATTGGGGTGGGGGTTGGCGGGTTAGCTGGTTAGCGTTAGTGGTTAGGTGTTGGTGTTAGGGTGAGCGTTAAGTGGTTAGCGTTAGTGGTTAGGGTTTAGTGTTAGGGTTGGGGTTGGGGTTAGGGTTAGCGTCAGCTGGTTAGCGTCAGCTGGTTAGCATTAGTGGTTAGGTGTTAGGGTTAGCATTAGGGTGTTAGGTGGTTACTGATAGTGGTTAGGTGTTAGGGTGAGGGTTGGGGTTAGGGGTAGCCTAAGATGGTTAGTGTTAGGGTTAGCATAAGCTGGTTAGCATTAGGGTTAAAGTAAGCTGGTTAGCGTTAGTGGTTAGGGCTACGGTTAAGGTCAAGGTCAGGGTAAGGTCAAGGGTTAGGGGTTAGAAATGGGGTCAGGGTCAAGGTCAAGTCAGGGGTTGGGGTTAGGGTTAGGGTCAAGGGTTAGGGTCTGGATTAAGGATTGGGTCAGGTTCAAGGGTCAGGGGTCAGATTCAAGGTCGGGGTTAGGGTAGGGGTTAGGGTAGGAGTTAGGAATTAGGGTTGGGTTGGGGTCAGGGTAAGGGTCAAGGGTTAGGGTCTGGGTTACGGATTGGGTCATTGTCGAGGGTCAGGGGTTGGGGTTAGACTAGGGTTAGTGCTAAGGTCAAGTGTTAGGGTCGGGGTTAGGGGTAAGGGTCAGGGTCGGGGGTCAGTTTCAGGGGTTAGGGTCAGGTGTCAGGTTCGAGGTCGGTTAGGGTCGGGGTTAGGGTTTAGGGTAGGAGTTATGGTTTAGGGTCGGGACGGGGTAAGGGTCAAGGGTTAGGGTCTCGGTTAGGGGTTAGAAAAAAGGTCAGGGGTTGGGGTTAGGGCTAGGGTTAGTTTCAGGATCAAGGGTTAGGGTCGGGGTTAGGGATGGCGTCAGGGTCCCGTGTCCAGGGTCAGGGATAAAAGTCAGAGTCAGGGGTCAGTTTCAGGGGTTAGGGTCAGGTCAGGTCAGGGTCAGGTCGGGGTCAAGGTCAGAGTTAGAGTAGGGGTTAGGGGTTAGGGTCAGAGTAAGGGTGAAGGGTTAGGGTCTTGGTTAGGGGTTAGGAATGGGGTCAGGGTCTGGGGTGAAGGTCAAGGTTTTGGGTCAAAGTCGGGGGTCAGGGTTTGGGGTAAGGGCTAGGGTTAGTGTCAGGGTCAAGTAGTAGGGTCAGAGTTAGGGATGGGTTAAGGATCCAGGGTCAAGGGGTAAGGGAGTAGGGTCGGGGTCAGTTTCGGGGTAAGGGTCATTGGTCAGGTTTGGGGTCGGGGTTAAGGGTTAGGGTAGGGGTTAGGGGTTGGGGTCGGGGTCAGGCTTAGGGTCGGGTCAGGGTAAGGGGTCAGGGTCGGGGGTCAGTTTCAGGGTCAGGGTTAGGGTCAGGGTTGGGGTCAGGGTTAGGGTCGGGGTTAGGGTTGGGTCTGGGTCAGGGTAAGGATCAAGGGTTAGGTTCTGGGTTAGGGGTTAAAGGGTTAGGGGTTGGCATTGGGGTTAGTGTCAGGGTTAAGGATTAGGGTCGGGGTTAGAGATCGGGTCAGGGTCGGGGGTCAGGGGTTGGGGTTAGACTAGGGTTAGTGTCAGGGTCAAGTGTTAGGGTCAGGGTTAGGGATGGGTTCAGGGTCAAGGGTCAGGGGTTGTGTAAGGATCAAGGGTTAGTTTCAGGGGTTAGGGTCAGGGGTCAGGTTCGAGGTCAGGGTTAGGGTAGGGGTAGGGTCGGGTCGGGGTC